>NC_134530.1:233963301-235215443 GCF_050624435.1 Tenrec ecaudatus
ACCTCTGCCACGTCATGCCAGCCCAAGCCTCTACTGGCACAGAGGTGGTGGCTGTGTATGAGGTCTGTGGACTGGGAATTGAACCCAGGTCTCCTAAGTGGAAGGCAACTCTACCACTTCGTCACTACTGCCCTGCTAGTAATTCCCAGGGAAATGTTCAGCTTTGAAGGCAGAAGGGGTCCTAGTCTACATTCGTTGATGGCGTGGCCTGATGCCCTGCCTCCCTACTTGTCCATTTTTTTCTTAGCAGAGCATCAGCTACAGCGGATTATGGGGAACTGAACGTGAGAGAAGTCGTGTCTCTTCTATGACAGACAGTGTGAATGGTTCTACTGTAGGCCACCAGTTTATCTTTGCTATCCAAGGAAAATATATGTTCTCGCCAAATGTATGGTCAATGAAGTGTTTCTTTTTCAGACCACAATAAAAGTACATGATCTTATTTCAAAGTCTGTGTTGTAACCGAACCCTGAGCTACTATATCGACAGAAGAGACCCTTGCAGGGTGTTCCCCACCAAAGCTAAGGAATAAGATGATGGCTGACCCTTTTGAGGAAATATCACTTGGCGCAGTTTTTCTTCTCCCTTCTCTCCACCTGACAAGTGCACGGCTTGAAACCCGAGCCTAGAGACTCCGAGCATGTGCTAGCGGGCGTTTTACAGTTCGTGGCCACAGAGATATTCCTTTGGCAGCATGCTTCAGACGTCATAAAATAATGATCTAAGATTCATGGGATGATTTTTGTGGTTCCACTGTAATGTACTCAAGAGAACAAATCCTTAAAGTGCACATTAGGATTTGCAGGGTTGTTTAAACCTTACCTGCATGGCATTTCAAATGGCACAAGCAGGACAACTTGCATCAACAGATAGCCAACAAGCTGCTCCGTTTAGCATCAGCTAAATCCTCCTTTAATATGATTAACATCTGATAGTCCTCTCTTCCTGAATCATACCCTCTCCCAGCCAGGCCACCTCTCCTTTATCTGCGATGTCTATTTTAAGACTGTTTCAGTGCAAGGAGCCTGGGGAGGTATTTTGCCACTTCCCATGTGACTTCAGGCAGATCTTTTAGAATATTCTGTCTCGACTGCCTCCTTCAGTAAAAGCTAGGCCCTTGAGTGTGTGTTTGAGGGGTGAGGGGGAGGGCGCGAGAAGACAATTTGCTTAGGGCACACACTGAGCTGCTGTTCAAAACAAACCTCCCTGCGACTGAGTGGATTCTTAATAATCCAATAGGAACGGGTAAGATGATCCACCCTAAGGGTTTCTGAGACAGTTATTCATTATGGGAGGAGAAAGCTGCCTCTTTCTCCCACGGAGCAGCTGGTGGTTTCGAACTGCTGGCCATGGCTTCTGTTAGGGAAGATGGAAAACTTTGGGGTCGGTGAAAGGTGCTGCTTAAACAACACGGAGGATATCATTAACGTCAGTGAATTGTACATGGAAAGGTTGTCACCCTGGCAACTCGCTCATCACACACACACACTCAGCACAGTTCAGAAAGACACGGCAAAACAAACTCCTCTAGGCTCTCACCGAACAGAGGAAGTCACAGGTACACGGATTCCGAGGTGTGCTCTGGGCCTGGCCACCCATACACTCGCACACACACACAGACACATACCCAGCCCCACGTATGGTAGGAGCCCAATATTACTAAGTTGGTTTTAACTTAGCCTCTCAGTTTGGCACATTGACCGACACTAGCTTCGGATAAGGCGATCTCTTCTTTTCCGGGCCTTTCTGCACGGAGGTCCTTGACTAAGTGAGATGCTCAAAAAGCCACGGCCCTTATCATTGCCACTCTACCAGAGTGGGCCTGGCTGCGAGCCAAAGCCAGGCACGGCACCTCCTCCACTGCAATCCCTCGGCTGCTATTGCTTGCGCTGCCTTACATTGTATTTAAGTTTCTCCTAAACTCCCTGTCTTCCCATTTGAGATGCTTATAAGCAGACTCTGTGGTGAAAGAACCAGCAAGGGACCAGGAAGGCAGGAGAGAGAATTATATACTCTGCTTCCTTCTAAATTCTTAAACGGAGGTAGGAGCTTGGTAGAGACACTGAATTTGCCTCTACAGGAGGACCAGTCAATTAAAGGGGTATATTAGCCCAATGGAGTATTAGCTGGGGTAATCAGAAAGCATCTTATAAAGGGAATCCTAACCGTTCCCAGTTGTTTGTGACATTACTGAAATAGCTAGCACGCAGGGACTGCTGACTGGGGGGCAGACACTTTTCTAAGTGTTTCAGTGATGTGAACATTCTTAATGAGAGCAATATGAATGACGCTGATACCAAACACTGTCATCAGAAAAATGCCAGTTTCCCTAAAGCTGCCCTGTTCATGAAGGGATTCTGAATGGCCATGGATAGGCAGAGCTCAGCAGAGAGAATGCTTTTTCCTCTTTCACTACTACTTTTTCCTTTTTTCTCTTTTACATCTTCCTCCCCATCTCTGCCTCTGGCATCTGTGTGTGTGTGTGTGTGTGTGTGTGTTGGGGGGGTGGGTAGGGGGGGCTTCCTTTCACCACTGTTTAGCACCCTCCTTCCCTCTCCAGCCTCTGCTGGGGAAGACTCTTGGACCAGAGGGGTTACTGACCCCTGGCCCACCGGAGGGAAATGAAGCAGATGGGGGAGGTTTATCAGTAGCAAGGAGGGGAGTGGAGCAGATCTCTCTCCCCTCCTAGGCCCTCCCTGCATTTCCTGGCCTTTATGAGTCAGGACCTTCCAAGTGACAGGGGAGCTGGCTCTGCCTTTTGTATCAGTTTACACAATTGCCAAGATTCTTGGCACAGCAGTCAGATTTAGGGTGGTGAGAGCTTGAGAAGACCCAGGGGATGTGGAAGAAGATGCTAGAAGTGGGTGGAGGGGGCGGGAGGGGGGGGGGGATGAACTAGGCTTTCCATGGGAGGAAGGCAAGAGGAGGGTTGGCTCCATCCCCTGAAGTGGGGCAGAGTCAGGATTCTGAAGGTGTGCTGGGAGGGGTGTGGGGGAGGGGTGCTCAGTTATGGGCTGCAGCTTCCTCTCCCACTTCTCACATTTAATGAGATTGGCAACAATAAATTTGTCTTTCCAGGTGTTATGGTATATATTTCCATGCTTCATTCGCACTTCACTTTGAAAAGCTTCCAATTTTTTGTTCTTTCTTTCTTTTTTTTTTTTTAAACAAGGAGGGAAAGGTGGTTTGGGATTCCATCCCAGCTTTTAAATCACAAAGATACTTTTGACTTTAGGGGCACTAGGAATTGGATTTTATGGATGTGGATTTTTTCTGTCTTTCTGTTTTCCTCACAACTGTGGCAAGAGCTGTAACCGAGGAAGGCAGCAATCACTGTCAAATTCCAAGGCTGGATTGCATGCTTTGCAAAGAACTTAAAACTCAGGCAGCTGACTTGGGGACCTCACAAAGGTTAAGTTCATATTGTACTCAGGTCTGGGAAGCAGATTGCCAGGCCTTATGTCTGAGGCACTTCTGGGTGAATTTGAACCACCAACCTTTGGGTGAGTAGCCAAGCAGGAGCCACCTAGGGATTCCTGATTTCAAGAATTAGAGAGCTGAAAGACGCTCTGTTGGGCTATGTTTTGACTGCATTGCCTAGGGTGGCTGCTTCATGTGGTATGGAAAGATAGATAGATAGATAGATTGATAGATTGATAGATAGATGATAGATACATAGATGATAGATAGACAGATAGATAGATAGATCATAGATAGATAGATAGACAGATAGATGATAGATAGATAGATAGATAGATAGATAGATAGATAGATGCAGAATGATTCAAAGTTTGTGGGGTTTGGGATCTTCCAGATTTCACCTGAGAAAACATGCATCTTCACACATGTGCTCCCAACCCTCATTCTGGGGCACCATGACAATGTTCTTCCACCGTGGTAACCCGGAAGACCCAGAGTGACTTATCTGGATTCAAGGTCAAGCTCTCAGAGAGGCTGACTAACTCCCATGGTCTCACTGAAGACTGGGTTTGGGATTGATGCCTCAGGGACAAGTAGAATAGGGAACGTGATAGCAGGTCACTTGTACTGTGGAGTCCCTGGCTGGTGCAAGAGCTCAAGCACTGAGCGGCCTTGGAAGAAAGGCCTGGCTGGCTTCGTTGTCCTGGGGTGGAGGACAGCCATTGAAACCCCGCTGGAGTGCAGCGCTCTCCTGGGAAACAAGGGTGGCCCTGAATCAGTTTGCCTTGATGGCAACTGGGTGAAGACACCCACTCTCTCCCGGAGCAGATGTTTCCTCCTAGAACCTGTCCACGTGCCATTTTTCGAGATGGCACGCAATGGGCAAGGAGGCTCCTTCCGGGCACTTGCTTGTACAGTTCTCATTTTCCTCTTGTGAACCGGAAATTAAAAGGCCACTACACTCCTCACATAGACCCATGCCCTCCCACACACGCAAACACATGCAGGCATACCTGCACAACCAGAATACCTCTCTCCCCATTCCCACTCCCACCCCCTCCAACAAGACAGCGAGATTTAATACCTTTGCAAGTCTCATTCAGCATGCCATCTCTTTAAAGAAAAACGAGGACAGGTGGATTGAGGAAACGCTTCCCCTGCTCCAAAGAGAGACTTAAATATGAGTGATCATTTGGAAGACTGGCACCGGAGCACAAACCTTTTACTGCTGCTGCCGTCTTTTGGCCTCCCCGCTGCTGAGCCGTTTAAACCGATCACACAAGGCACTCTGGGTAGGTGGCGGAGAGGAAAAGAAACCCTTCCCATTTCTTTCCTTGCCAGTCCCGGCACTGACAAGCCAAATTGATCTTTTAAGAGGCAAAATGAATGTTCTCCAAATATACGTACACACATGGCTGTCTGGGCACACAGTCCGTCTGCAGAATTATTATTGCCTGAGAGTTGAGAGAGAGAGCAGCAAAGACACCCAAGTTTCCAAGTGGGGCCAAGAGGGTTGGGGGTGGGATAGGGGCGGAGTCTGCACGTGCCCAAGGCTTCGTTTAGACACCGCTGTCCTTTTGGGGATCCAAGGTACTCATCGATCTAATGAAGCAAGCCCATTGAGTTATGATCTATTGGGTAATGTCATTGCTTTTTTTTTTTAAGCTCCCTGTGTCTTTTTTGTCATTGGGGTCCTTGCCAGCCCAGGAAGATCAGTTTGAAAACCACCTTACTCAACGGCTTTATTAGTTAAAGCATCCCGTGACCTTTCTCAACATTCTTGGAGAAAAGGATACAGTGTAATGTCACTTTACTTTTGCTGATTGTCCTTTGTTGAGGTGAACAAAGCGTTTTCTACAGTGGCTATAGCACATAATTATACAGCTTTCAATAGCAGTGTCTTGGCACATATCAGAGTTCAGAGGAGCCTTTAGGAAGGAGAGGGGGAAAAAAGATGTTTTGTGGTAGCCTAGGGAGGATCTCATCTTTCCTTCAGAAAATAGTTCAAGGCCCTTCTGTCAAGCTTCCCTACTTAGAGCTTTTTCTCCTCCTGCTTCATAAAGTTTAAAGGGGGTTCAGTGGAGTTCTATGATCTATTTCCTTTGAAAGATTGTTCCTCGCCACAGAGAGGCCCTTTGACTTCAAGAGTTCACAGATTCATGTCTTTAGGTATCATATGTCTGACCTTATCAGTTACTCCATTTAATGTCGGAGAAAAAGTCTCAGCTCTTTGTGTTTGTCTGTTGTGCCTCTGTGAAATGATTTGGTGAAAAGACCATCCTTTTTAACACACCACTGAGAGGCCGTTTCTGACTGTAACCTACCCTGTGGCTTTTCTCTCTTTAAAAAAAAAATTGTCCTTGTGTTTTGTGTATGGATGAGTTCACAGTGAAAGAATAGAATTATACAAGGGCAGGCGCACACAAAAAAAATCTTTTGCCTTCCTCCCTCACCTCCCCCCCCCCTGCAACACCCCCCACCCCTACCCCGGACCCCCATGCAATGATCTAAGGGTCCTCTGGGTGGTCATACCCCAACAGGCGAAGCCATTTAGCAAGCACAGAGGTGCGGCTGCAGGGCTGTTGTGCTGGCCCTGACTCCCTCCCCCCCCCTTCGACCTACCCCTCAGGCCTTTATAATTAATTGTCCTTCTGAGATGAGGAAAGTTCAGAGACAGAGGGTAGAATGATGTCTATTGTCTGATATTCGTCCTCCTTGCCTTGGCTCTTTTGCTTCACCCCACAAAGGGTTATCAATAGGAGAGGGAGAGGGAGTCCTCTTCTGAGAGCAGTCCTGGCGGTAGCTTTCTGTGGGATGTGGCCATTGTGCTGGGCCGTCCTGGATTAAATGTCGGAAGACATTCTGACAACCTTTTGAAAACCAGCCTGTTTATTTCGTCCAGATTACACAAAAACTCCTTTGGCAAACTCAAGCCCTTTCGAAGTTGGTGACGCGCCCCCCCTCCCACCCCCAACCCCTTCAAATGGGAGCCTCTAATATTTAACTTCCTCCGCTCCTCACCTCTTACCTCAGGATTTCTTAAAATTGGACTGTTTGGGGGTTCGCTGTCCCATCGTGTGAGAGAAAATAGGACGATAATTTGCTCATTTCCTTCTCACACGTAGAAATTGACAACCACCAACTGAACACATTCTTTTTGGTGAAGCACAGGAGTATCTCTTTTTTCTAAGAAAAATTTGTTCTGGTTTGAAAACCTCACCTCAACTCCAGCAACTGCCTTAAGCCAATCTTCCATGCCATTTTGTAACACAGACATAAAACAAATACAATCTGCCCCCCTCCCCCTCTCCTTCTTTGGCCAAGGCACAAAATAAAGATGCGGTGGGGAGACAGCTATTTGAGAAGGAGAATGAAAAGGAGGACCGTCTATTGATGATCAGGATGCTACTGCGCCTGTGACACAGGGTGAGACCAGGCAAAACCACAGAATCGCTCTTTTGCGGACCAGCTGAGCTCGAAAACTGGAAAGATTTAAGGCCAGCTCGAAGCGGGTGTTGGCCTGTGGCATCGGACCCGAAGGGAACCATATGGAGAAGCAATCTCCTTCACTGTGATTTCCTTTGGAGAAAGTGACCTCCGGGATTACCAGGATCTTTGAAAAACACTTTCTGGACAGACCTTTTGGCGTTCAGGAGAACCTGTGCCCAGCCAGCACAGCCGTACCCCGAAAAGGGGGGGGGAGGGGTCATAAAAAATTTAAGTTTTCTTATGAATCTTTCATTAGAAGCAAAGAAAAGGGACACTAGGGTAGGCAAGTCCTTTGTGCTACAAGGGCTTCTTCCGGGCTGGGCCCTGAGCTATTGTTCTTTCAGCTCTTCAAACAGACTTTGACTTTAAGCCGCCACAAGTCACTTACACGCTGGACAGCTGTGCTAACACCCCCACCTGACGGAGTGGGAGCCACAGGGCAGGTGAGGCCGCCTGCCACAGAGAGACCTTGTTTACCTGGAGCAGGCCGCTTTTGCACTAACTTGAAGATGCCTTTTATTGATCATTTCCCTTCTACCACCCCTCCCCTCAAAGCTCCCCCAAATATTCCTTGCATTCTCCATGTACCACGGGCCATTTTTACCCAGGATCATAACACGTGCAACCTCGGGTTATGTAGCTGGAGCCAGGTTCATAAAAGTTTGGATACTTGGAGCCAAAGGCTAGGGAGTTGCCGCACCCCCCCCCCCAACACCCCCCCTCCGCCCCCCCAGCTTCTCTTCACTGAGCCCTTTCCATATAGCCTTCCTTCCGGATTTCTGTTGACTTATCAGGAGTCGCTGGGATTGGACGATAAACCCCCACCAGGGTGGGGGCGGAGCTCACCTTAGGAGGTGCCTTATGGATGTAGGTGGTCCTGCCTGCAGTCTGTCTGCCCCACCAAGCCCCCCAGCAAGCAGCCGCCCTGGGCCGTGGCGAGTCCTCCCTGCGTGTGTGCTACAGGCCTCCCTCCCCTGTCACCTTGTGTACAGTCTGGTCTGTGACACTGATGGTGATTATGTCATTATTTTGCTCTGGGGGCCCTGGCACATCTGCAGAGCCCAAGCACATCTTCTTTGTGGCGCTGGCAAACGTCCCACGCCGCAAATGCTTCATTAGCCCTGCTGCCGGCCTCCTTGCCAGACGCGAGTGCCCAAATCCAGGCGTCTTTCTGCTCCACTCTTTTGTGTCGCTGATGATCATGTATTCATCTTCCCGCTTCTTCCCTGCGCCCCCCTCCCCCGACTTCTGAACTCCAGATGTCTCCCGGTTCTTGCCCAAATCCCTCGGCAGCCATCCAAGGGACCAAGGTGACTCTATCCCCATCTCATCCTTCCTCACCCCTTAAGAGCCCTCCCACTCGTCCATGCTCCAGATGAATTGAATTGGTGATGCTGCGTAGCTCCCCAGCGGAACCACCAATGCTTCCCAACTTGCGATTTGAAAAGCCACCAAGTGACTGCTTCCAGTGTATGACAGGATCAGAAAGGGGTTCTTAGCAACTGCTATTACATGCATGCCTTTCTTCCCGGATACATCTCTTCGCCCTTATCCGTTCTCAGACTCCGATACTGCTTCCAGCATGTTGCCACGTTTTACCAGTTTTCAGAAAGCAGCTTGAAAAATACAAGCTTTTGAAATATCCTTCAGCGAGTGTTCTAATCATCGGACGGCTCTCTGGTCCGCAGGTTGAAAATTTCATCTTCACTCGACGCCCTATGAAAACCCCTGCCACCACTCCCCCAGCCCCCAAGAAGGACCTGTTATGATACAGTGTTAAGGTCGTTAACACTTGGTTGTTTTGGAAAAAAGCAAAAACACTTCTAAAGAGTTTCATGTTATATATTAAACAGCCAGCACTTTCACTGAGGTGTGTTGGTTTCTACATTAACTAATGTCAATTTGATTCCTGAATATCTTGCCTTGCTGTGGGTGCTACACAATTGGTACGCTGAATTTTCCCTTAAATTTGAATGAATGGATCTGTGTTGGCGTGTTAGGAGTTGCGTGCCGCATAGAGAATGCAACCAGGTTTTATCACCCAAAGCTGCAAGATTAAACCCACCCAAAACTCAAACACACACAAAAAATTTTTATTAAAAAAACCCCAAAACTCAAACACTGCCATCAAGTTGATCCCGACAGAGTGACCCTGAGGAGAGAGTAGAACTGCCCCCCAGGGCTTCCTAGCCTGTAAATCTTAATGGACAAGGCGAATAGCTTCATCTTTCTCCTGTGGAATGGCTGATGGGTTTGAACTAACAACCTTTTGCTCAGCAGCCCCATCACTTGATCCATTATGGCACCAGGGCTGCAGTAGAAGCTGTTTTAAATATCTCCTTCTTTGATTGAAGCATAGATTGTGGTTTTGAGGCATAGTTAAATAGATAAGTTCCATGGGAATTATAATCAGGCCGTTACCCTGACGGCTAACAGAATTTGTGGACAGAGGTGATGATAGGGACCAGTCCCTAAGTGGTGCAAGCAGTTAAGCACTAGAGGGTTAGCCAAAAGGTGGGCAGATCAGAAAGCTCCTACAGGTGCCTTGGAAAACAGGCTTCGCAAATTGCCTCTGGAAGGTGACAACCTTGCCACCCCTGTGGAATTGTTCGACCCTGTACACGGAGGGACCCATGAGTCGGAATCAATTGGACAGCAACTATGAGCAACTGCGACAAGGATGAAAGGGAATTTGAGGACTGAGTGACCCCATGGACCACTGTTTTCAGTCACTGAGCCAATTTCAAAAACTAGGGACCTTCCAGCTGGACGCTAGATGATCAAGTGAGGAGAAAGGAGATCGGAGCACTGCACTACACAGCCCAGTGCTGTCCTGGGAAGGGATACTCCTGGAGAAGCTGCCACTTGTTCTCTGTTGAGCCCTATTCCAACGATTCCGACACACCCGGAACATCCCTAGCCTCCCAGTTTTTAGATCATCATGGTTTTATCACCCATAGGCTTGCTTAAACCCCTTTAAAGCAGAATGCCATTCTTAAAATATACTCCTCCTTAAGATAATGATTCTCTAAATTTATTACTTGCTGTGAAAAAGAGTACTTTCTTTTTATGGCTCTGACCGTGATTCCCCTGGAACTCCAAAAGGGACGTCCCTTGTTAGGATATCCTGGGATTTGTGAGCAGGGTTGTGGCCATATTCTCCATTTCCTTTCTGATTTTATAGTCTTTGATCATTACTCCCTCTTAATCTTCATCTTTCCAGATTAAGGAGCTCTAATCCTTTTTAAAAGCCTAATCTCATACAGTAAGTGGGCTGCCCCCGATCATTTCAGCTGCCCTCTGTAATGCGCTTCCCTTGTGACTGTGTTAGCCCGAGTTGTTAAAATTGTTGTTGCTTTGTTAGGTGCCGTGAAATCTGTTCTGACTCATAGCGGCCCCAGCGCCAACACAAAGAAACACTGCCTGGTCCTGCGCCATCCTCCCAACCGTTGCTGTGTTTGAGTCACTGTGTCAGTCCATCTTGCTGAGTTTCTTCTCCTTTTCACTGACCCCTGCTTTACTAAGCATGACGTCCTCCTGACAACATGTCCAAAGTATATAGAAAGAATTCTTGCCACTCTTGCTTCTTAGGACCATTCTGGCTATCCCTCTTCCTAGACGGTCATTGTAATGGCAGCTCATGGTATATCCAATATTTCTTCTCAACACCATAAAAAGGCACCAATTCTTCTTCAGTTTTCCTTATTTATTGTCCAACTTTTATATACATAGAAGGCAATTAAAAATACCCTGTCGGGGTTTGAGCCAGGTCAACCTTACTCCACAAAGTGGCATCTCTGCTTCTGAATATGTCAAGAGGCCCTTTGTCCAATGCGATAGATATGTGGCTCAATTTTTTCATTGCTGGTTCTATGGGCATTGCTTGTGGGTCCAAATGAAATGAATTTTTTCACCACTTCAATCTTTTCTCCATTTATCATGCTGTGTTGTTTTTGGGTCCAGTTGGGGGGGATTCTTTTTGGTTTCTTTCTGTAGAGGTGCCATCCATCCTGCAGGCTGTCCTCTCTGAGCTTCCGCATCCTGAGGGACAGCAGCGCTTCCTCTGCAGGGGCAGAATTTCAGGGGTGGGCAGCCATGCCACAGTTCAGGGACTGAGCCTCATGCACACTCAGTGAGACTTTGTTGGTTGCCCCACAGGGTTTATCCCTGGGAGCTAGATTTCTTGAGTAGCAGCTCAGTAGCAGCTATGGGTTAAAATGACCCTACCAGACCATTTTATGAGACCCTTGGTAAATATTCTGGCAAATCTGGTGTGTATGGAGATAATCCAGCCAAATAAAAATATCCACCTCACTCTGTAGATGTGTTCGGGGTTCTGACAGGTATCAGAGTGTCTGATGCCATGGAGACAGCATCGTCTTGGACATGAGGCTATACAATTTGCAACAATGGCTAGAGGACACCAATCTCTGTTTGCATGATACTTTTAGACAGAAAACAAGATGTTCACTTACAGGTAGATTCCATTTTCTATAAAATTATTGCCCTATACCATCGAAAGGAGAACTCTTTGGGAGGTCTTTTCTGCTGTTACTGGTCCTGGCCTAGTAAGGTGGCATAGAGCTCATGTACTCTGGCGTCAGTCCTGCATATTCAAATCCTAGCTCTGCGTCTTGGTAGCGTGGCAATAGTCTTACCCTCTGTAAAGTATAGAGAAATAATATTGCCTGCTTCACAAAATGGTAAGAGATTTACATGAAACAATACACATACACGTACTGGCACGTAGTAAGGATCCCTGGCGGCATAGTGGTTATGGGTTGGGCTGCGATCTGAAAGGTCAGCAGTTTGAAACCACCGTAAAGTTGCAGTCTCGCATGGACTGTTCTACCCCGCCCTATAGGGTTTGCTATGAGTCAGCATCGACTCGATGGCAGTGAGTGAGAAGTATTACGTAAGCCTTGGCTTTTATTCATTTGTATGTAAAGTCAAAGCCAAGCTCCTTGCCTTTCTTCCAGTCCTCTTGGGGACGTCGTGCAAGTCAGAGCACAGCTGTGCTCCATAGGGTTTTTGATGGCTGCTTTTTCAGGAGGTTGCCAGGCCTTTCTTACGGGTGTGCTTCTAGGTGAGTTCAAACCGCCAACCTTTCCGCTATCCGTGAAGAAATTAGCCATCTGCACCATGCAGATACCTCTGTTCGTTTGTAGAACCAAGTAAAAGTGACCCCCACGGGTCGAAGGGTAGCCTTCCAAGTGACCCGTCACGATTAACCACACTTGGAAAACAAGCAAGCAAGCAGGCCGCTCCCAGAAGGCCCCTCTCCTCAGACGTGGCCAAGTGCGTCATGAAACAGAGGTGATTCTGCTTGCCCCCAGTGTGCTTGTCAAGGCGCGTCCAGCCGTGCGCAGCTCCTGGCCTCTGCGGTCTCACCTGTCAGCGGTGAGAAAGGCAGCGAGAAGCTGGCAGGTAGAGCAAACTGCATCAGCTCCGGACTGAGGCTCAGCCCCTGGCAGCACACCTGTAATAAGATCAGATTCAACTCAGAGCTCTGAAATGATGAGCTTCTAGCCTAGCTGACCGCCTGCTTCTGAAAGGAGGGCGCGTGATGTGAAGCATGAGGCAGCGGGCAGTCACCCTGGCGGCTTGCAGGGGAAGCCTCTGGTGCTCGTGCGCCTGCGCTGCGCTGCTGCTGGCTTATCTGAGGACAGATCTCCAGGGCACCCGTTTTAGTTTTCGCCCGAGGCCCGCTTTACCAGATCCAAATCTCAACCGTGCCCTTGGAGATTTGGAAGCTCCCTTGCTGGGATTAGAGGAACTTTGTTCTTTTTACCTTTTAAATTCATAAAGAATGGATTGGTCCTCATCATTGACTACTCGCTGCCCACTTAACGGCCCAACCTTGAAAAAACGGGCCCAGGAAGCCCTATTGCTTGCAGACTGCCTAGAAGACAAACAGAGGGAGAGGGAGGCTGTGTACCAGGCCCACACAGACTGCACCCAGCGCTGACACTGGAAGTCAGCATTTGCCGTGTATGTAAACCTCCCTATTACATCTCCTCTCTTTCAGGGCAGATTAATTTTTCTTTTCAGGTGGTACAGCTACTTACACTGCTTGACTGGATGGTGGTTTAAATTAGTGCACACCCTCCTTGTTTGGGGCTCCAGCACAGGAACAATTGTGAGGATGGCGCAGGACCGGGAAGCAGGGTTTCATTTGTCATGGCACAGGGTGGCTAGCGGTTGGAACCGACTTACAACAACATTCTGGTTTTGAAAGAATGTTTCCTGTGTCTCCTGGTTCGATTTTTGTTTGTGTGTTTTTTGAGGTGTCAGAGTTAACATCTGGTACTAAAAGGGACTCTTGGTGCAAGGAAATGTATGTGCTGCCATCCAGGGTCGGCATGTGGGTGAGGGTGAAGGCGGAGAAGTGGCTCTAAGCTGAAGCAGGCTGAAAAAGATGAAAGGTTATGGTGTCGAGGTCACTGCCTTTCCTTCAGTATGCAGACACGTCCTTTTAATGACCGGGTGCCAGCTCCCCACCCCAAACATCACCCGAGGGCCTGTGAGGCTGAGGTTGGATTGCCACGGTCTTCCGAAGCCTCCCTCTGCGATCTGTTTCTCTGCCTCCCAGATCATTGACCTTTCGTGAGAGAGGCGTCGGAAAGCCCTTTACAAGCTTCCGGTAGCTTTTGGAATCTCGCTCACCATGGGCTTCACAAGGGGCTACTCTGCAGACAGGTCCGTGAGTGGCTCCGTCAGTGGTTACCGAGCTCAGCGGCTAACACAAAGGGTGGAGAACCCACCCAGAGGCAGCTCGTAAGAAAGACCTGGTGATCTACTCCCCAAACCGCCCACCACTGAAAACCCTTGGAGCACAATTCTAGCCTGGCATGGAATTGACTCTGTAGTGAAGGCTACTGGTCCTTGTAAAGGAGAGTCAAGTACACGTTTGGAAGGAAAAAAAGGGGGTCGGGGAACTTTTTTAAGACCAAGAAAGATCTTTCGGTCAAAACCAAGTGAGAGGGCTGGGTCTGACAATCTCTCTCCTCTCGCACATTGACCTGGATCTTATTCTGGGTGGCATAAACTTCTGCCAGCTGGTCTCTGGAGCTCTGTGTGAGTATCGTCTCTATCACTCAGAGCTGCCTTGGGTGCCTGATCCCTACTTCCTAGCAGCTCCTCCCTGAACCCCTCACTCACGTTGCTCCAGCACCACGAATTCAGGGCACACGGACCAGTTTTAATATCAGCCTAAGCAAGGCTTAATTATGAAGGTAAATCTGCCGCAGAAAACAATCACGTAATGCATTCTCAAGCGAAACCGGAGTAACTGGATTATCTGTGCCCGGGCTCCCTCCCCTCCGTGTAATATTGGAGAGCTCATACCTATTCGTTTGGATCATCTCTCTTCCAAGAATGGTACCAAGCCTGGTCTTCTGCATTTTCCCACCTCACCTAGTAACTGTAGTCGAAGTGGCATATCACTTCCGGAGCCTGAGAACGATGAGGCCGTGTGCGCCTGCAGAGATTTACTGTCTTGTAACGCTATGAACCACAATGGACTTGCTGGCCGTGGCTTTGCTTTGGTTTGAAACTAAAGGAAAGTGAGTTAACACTAGATTCTCTCCTTGCTGGGCCAATGTTTTTTCCCATCGAAATATCAAGGTGTTTGGTTAGATGTATCATGGAGCAGGAATACTCTCTTCCATTGGGCACCTGTAGATATTTCCTAGCAGGAAGACCCCTAATCAGACAAAGACAAAGCTGAACTCCTCCTGATTCTTGCTCATTTCCATGTACAGTTTATTTCTTCTGGTCCCAGAGTCCTGGGTGCATTGAGTGGGGCTGCGAATTGGAACCGCATGGCAGCTTAAATTCTTTTGAGTCAATCCCTATTACCCTGCAAGGCCATCTGGTGTGCTGGCCAATACAACTCCACAATTCATGCAGACGGGCCTCTGAAACCATTGTTGAGTCATTGCAAAGGTTGGCAACTCTGGCCCATTGGCCAATTCTGACCTTAGGTCAATTTTTATTTTTGAGGGACCCCAAGTAAAGAATAATTTATCATTTTTAAGTGTTATAAAAGAAAAAAAAGAGGATAAAGGTGCAACAGAGGCTTAATGTAGCTTATACCCCCTAGATCTTATCTAGCCTTTTGCTGAAAGAAAAATTGCAAACACCTGGATGCACTTAGCGTTTGTTTTTTTTGGGGTGGGGGGGGCTGTTTGTTCGTTTTGTTTTTGTAGTACAGGATCTCTCTGAGGGGCCTTCCAGTTCGGAAGGTCTTCTACCCTATGACTTTTTTGGTAGTCTCCGTCCAGTTCTTACCTGGCTAGACTGCAGGGAACCTCCAGTTTTAAGTGTATGTGTAGTAGCTCACTCAGAAAGGTGAGTTTTAGCTGTGGACAATTTTTTAAAAAATGGTTGCTTTTGTTTCATTCCGTGTGTTGTTTAAACTTGGTGTTTCCCCTTGAGACATTTGCAGAGTTGTAGAGAGA
Source organism: Tenrec ecaudatus (assembly GCF_050624435.1). Taxonomy (NCBI): domain Eukaryota; kingdom Metazoa; phylum Chordata; class Mammalia; order Afrosoricida; family Tenrecidae; genus Tenrec; species Tenrec ecaudatus. The sequence continues at coordinate 233,978,673 of NC_134530.1, forward strand.
AGGGAAATGTACTCCGTTCACAACAAATAGCGTCACACCCATGATGTTGTCTAACTCGTACCCATCAAGAAAGACTCTTCCTACTTCTGAGCCAATCAACTGGTTGTGTTGGCCATATTTGAAGTCAGGACTACATTTCAGGCCCCACACAATAACTTGGACAATACCAAAGCATTTATTAGAATGATGTTTGTCCCTCTGTCCCCCCTGTGCTAGTTGATCCCTTTCTGGGGCTAGAGAAGAGCTGGCTTTATTTATATTTATATTGCTGTGCTGATTTGCCAATGGAATTCTTAGATCATTTTAAATGTTCACCCAATGAGTTAACAGATGGACTAGAAGGTGCTAAAGAATGCCTTTTGTTTAACTAAAAGGCACAGGTTTCCAAAATGCTCTGGTTTAGTGCATCTGTAACCAGAATGATGCTTTTGGATGGGCGCATATCACTAGCATCCGAAAAGGTATAGATAGCCATTTTGCTATGAGTCAGACATTTCAAATACTCTCTTAAAAGACAAAGACTCAAATTCAGGTGAGGAAACAAGGAAGCTTCTCAAAGAGTGTCTGTGCCTTTAATTCATGCTATTGCCAGAGAAGGCTGCCTGACAGGTGATGGCCAGTAGCAACCCCCTCCCTCCACTGAAGACCAAAGTCCAGTTTCTGTGAGTCTGGTTCATGGAGTCCTATTCAAAGTAAACCCTTAACCTCCCCCCTTGGCAGTTTTCCCATGTGCCCATTCTTCCGGTCACACTTCCTCCAATGGTCATTTCCCTCCAATCATCTCTGGCCGCTACTCTACTGACATTCAGAAGGGCTGGTATGGCATTAGGGGACTTCAAGCCATCTCACTTGCAAATGCTGTTAAAGTTCTTGCCTGCGAATCGAAAGATTGGTGGGCCATGCCTCAGAAGAGACACCTGGTGATCTTCCTTGGAAAGATCAGCCCTTGAGAACCCTGCAGGGCCCTGCCCTACTGGGCCACACGTGGGAGTCACATGAGTTGGTTATCAACTGGATGGCAACTGTTTTCGTCTTTATTTTCTAACCTGGAAGTGTGCACATCTGGAGCTGAATGCATGGCCCTGCCGTAGGGACAGATGGAGATGCCTTCCATGTGCCACTTTTTCTCAGGGTCTGTACAGCCTGGCTGGGAAATGCCAAGGGGGTGTTGTTGTGTGGGTCCCTCACTCAGCATCTTCCCCTGGCCTTGCTTCTCCACCCCCACCCCCAACAGGTACCCTAGCCCCCCTTACCCCATGCCTCCATTTGCTAAAACCTCCGACTCCAGACTCACCTGAGAGTTTGGGAAGAAATGTTGCCCATCAAGTGAGAATAAATCAAGATCTCTTTCTTCCTTGCTCGATTAAAACCAAACATCCACTAGAATACCAACACCCCCATCCTCAAATGTTATTTTTCTCAAGGCAATTTAACCCTTTCTCCCTGGTACATATTTGATTCCAAATACATAGAGTTTGTCTTACTCTTTTCCTGTGAGACAGTGAGACAGCCAAGACATCTACTCTATGTGAAATTTGAAAGTAAAATCAATCCTAAGCCGGTCTTATCATTTTTAAAGTGTGTTTGCCCAGCTTGGTAGTAGGCCGGACGGAGCAGGCAGCTTGAAGGCCGCATACTTTTCAAACCTTGGTTGCAACACGTCTGCCCCATTTTGAAACTGTCTTTATCTAGCCGAGAAAACGAACATCTATTTGACAAAGTGGCACTCTGGCCAGTTTATCTTGCAATATGGCTTTAGCTCACTGAGCCTATTGATTTCCTTAAATTAATGTTTACAGAATGCTACTGAATTTTGCTCAACAGGACATTGTTCTTTTGAAGCTTTGTAAAAAAAAATGATACAGACTGTTATTGCCATGTGTTCCTTTGCTTACACTAAGGACACACCGGGATTGTGTGTGTGTGTGTGTGTGTGTGTGTGTGTTTTCAAAAGGACCACCTTGGACTGTCGCCATGTCCCACAAGCATTTGCTCTTCACATATTTAAGTAGCAAAACATATTACTCAGAAACAGGCTCACTCATTGGGCCTAACACGGCGAGGGCACTAGACTGAGCTAATCCCTGAAGGTCCTGGAAATCAGAATGCCACTCAGAAGGAAAGAGACTTTAGTCGCAGGCCCAGCGGTTGCCACAGAGCCACCTGGGCCTCATTTGCTGCGACACAGCAGGCACGGACCAGCTAGCGGCTGCTGCTGGGCCAACGTGCTGCTCGGGATCGCGCTGGTGCTTTGAGCGTCGGTGGGAGCATCCCACTTCGCCATTTGTGGGGAACTCTAAATAGAATGAACAACTTGGGTTTGGACCACGGTGCTCAGTGTTCAGTACACAGAACCCAATCTCGTGAGATGACTTTAAAATCGGCCTACCCATTCCGCTCCTGACAGCATCGAAAACAAGGATTTGAGTCACCACCATGAATTGGCCAAAATATGACCTGGAAAACACCAAGGCACTTTTCTCAACTCGTTGGCTCAGCCAGGAAGATTGCCCAAGCCGCTCACAGTATTTCTCGGAACGCTGCCCTTGTCCACCATAGTTCTGATGCCACCGGGAGCCGCTTCCCCAAACAAGGGCCTTCTCTACAGGTTCAAGCATCCACTCCACAGCTGAGTGATATTTTATGCCTATCAAAGGAGGGGGTCTTTGTGGCGCAGGTAGTTAAGCATCTGGGCCCCTAAAGGTCAGCAGTTCAAAACCACCAGGCAGGCAGCCATTCCTGAGGAGAGGGACAGAGCTTTCTATTCCTCTAAAGAGTGACAATCTCGGAAACCTATAGGGACAGTTCTACCCTGTCCTACAGGGTCGCTCTGAGTCAGCATCCACTCCATGGAAGTGAGTTATGTTTGTTGTTGTTATTGTTGTTTTTAGGAACACATTCGTGGTTGCCTTCGGGTGTGCTCCTTCCCTGTAAGGCACGACCATGCAGTCCCACGTTTTCCTGTGTTGGAACAGCAGATACCGTGTCTCCTTTTCCAAAGAGCCAGGGAGTTTCCCTGATGGCAAAGGAGAAGGCCGTTAGCCATAGCATCTTGTCTCCAAACGCCCCAGCGTCGGGGTCCCTCCTCTCTGCCGCGGGCAGGAGGGTGGAGCAGCAATAACCTATCTGCTCTTGCCTTTCCATCTGGAATCTCCGTGAGGAGATACTAAAGCATCTGAGTTTATCCGTTTAAGTCCACTCTGTCTGCAGCATAATTCCCAGCTTGTGCCACTGCTGTCAGGAGATAGGTCTCTCCTTGATCAATATTGACTTAACAAACAGCAGGGATGGGAGAGTTTGTTCAGAGGCACCACGAGCGCACCAGGGTGAATGAATGTTCGGGAAAGTACTTCAGCTGTTTGTCTCCTTTTCTGGGATCTTTGTGCGGATGGGAGGATGTGCGCATGCGTGCCAGATGCCTCCCCTGCCTCCCACCCAGGATCTCCGAAGACAGGTAGAAGTCAGGGAGAAAGAGCAAGGCACTTAAGTGGCTCGCTGTATGTGATGTAGTACATGGTCCACATTATCTGGCAGGCCACTCACGGTGTAAAATTAAGTTTTGAAAAACTCAACCCAAAGTGTGTTTTTCCTTTTGCCTGCCTTTATCAGTTAGACATTTCAGAAAGGGTCTTAAACCCGAAACCAAACCCACTGCCACTCATTCCGTTTCTGACTCACGGCAATCCCATGTACAGGGTTTCTGACACAACAAATCTCACAGGCGTGGACAACCTCATCTTTTTGCCTCGGAGTGGCTGCTGAGTTTGAACCACCGATCTTTGGGGTAGCGCCTATTACCTAATCCAAAGCAGGAGACACTAACACATGGTCTGCACCCAGCATCTTCCTTGGTGGCCCCTGGCACAGGAGTGGGACATGCGGGTCATCAAAGCCGTGCAAACGATGTATAAGTTCTGCTAAACTTACCTCATCCTCTGACCAGACAACCCACGGAGAAGAGTAGCATTTCCCATGTGCAGACCCCTACCCAGTTTTACACCATCCGCTGTGCTTCCCTTTGCTAGTCAATAAGAGCATGCTGAACTTGAGAGAGCAGGGCTCTTTCAACTTGACTGGAACAATGCGTTTAAGGCTCCACTCAATGCCTTTGACCGGGAGGAGGCATCTGGGTCGAGTTTGAGGGGTTTTGTTTCTGTGTGTGAGGGGGGTGGGGGTGGGGGAGTTGGGAGGGGAGGGGTGTGCGAGAGGAGTTATTTATTTATTTGGTTTTGTGAATCGGAGTTGTAAAAGCCATCTGAAATATTCATGCAGAATTGTCTGAGAAGCCCGTTTCTGTTTTATTTACTGCACAGTAGAACAGCCACAGCGGATTAGTTCTACAATACCCGTAACAAAAGCCCAACAGCTGATGCATGTGATGTTAGGAGGTGACAAAACAGTTAAAGTATGCTGCTGGCTACAGGCAAGCAGTCAGCAGATGCAGACAAAAGGGTTTGTGACAAGAATAACTCTCTCTCCAAGGCAAGCAGTGAAGAGTATCCAAAATACCAATACCCTTTTCTCCTTGACATTGTCTTCTTACAGTCAGCATTTTATTGCCCTTTTATAGTATTAAAGAAAAAAGGAAGACAAGGGGAGGTGGAAGAAGAAAGGAGACCCACACACAAACTAATTCACCCAAATACCAGCCCGGGTTTTACTTTTTATCAGCTAGCTACCCCTGCTGCACGTGTTTCCTTTTCCAATTGCCCAGGTGACGGAGGTTGAGGGGTGGGGGAGATGGAGACACACTGCACAGATACAAGATACACAGAAAAGATCGTCTCTTAATAAGATGGCCATCTATTGATAAGGCTGCTAAATCATTTGACTCTGGTTAGTGGAGGGCAACTAGAGCAAGAGGTCTATCTCTGCCTCATTCTCCATCCATTTTGGCAAATGTTATTGCACCAGTGGAATTAGGCCAGAAGGCCACTTTCTCAGGGAGACCACGGATGTAGGGGTGTCCACCCAGTACTGCAAACTGGGCACAGCTTAGGTCCCCTGCCTCCTCCCCTTGCAAGAAACCAGCGAATGAATGGGCTTATGGTTATCTCAGAGGTGTGAAAAATCAGCTGCTCTGTCTCCAGAAAATAGGAGAGGCTGTCTTCTTTTTAACCTTTGTAATTCCCCTTCTATTCTCTGTGACATTCATTCAGCTGCCAAGTGCGTTTGGCAAGGTTTGGGCCGGCAAGCACACTTGCAGTGACCGCTAACCTTGGTATGTCCTGACACTTATGATGAGTATCTGCAGGACACAGAAGGCAGGCAGCCTGCTATGTCAGGCTTTTATTATGTACTGCAGAGGCTAGGGACTGTCAGCTTAATAAAACAAATCATCCTTGAAGGTAAAGCAACTGGGAAGAGGAGGAAGAAGACGGGCACACACAAAAAAGTGTCTTTGCCACTCATTCTCCTAACAACAACAATAAAAAGAAGGGAAAATAACTACACAGCACCCATTGTGACTTGAAGACCTCCCCCATTTCTCCCATTCCATTCCATTGGCATCCCCTGGGCCTCCTCCCCGCTGAGGAGGTGCAAGCACACAGAACAGTGATGCAGTTGGTTGATGCCCACAGCCAGCCTGGTTCAAATTCCCCAGCATCTTTCAGTACCCTCAAGACACTGATTCCACCATCCAAGCATCACAGTAAAGAGAGGCAACCCCACATCAGGAGAGGCTCCCGTAGTGAAGCGTGTGTATGCACACAAAATTTCCACTCTCTTCTCCTGAAGAACCTTCAACAAAGCAGCGCCCACAATAGCTTCAAAGTTCAAGCCAGAGTCTTTGGAAGCCTTTTGTTTTTTTTTTTCCCTGTGGCATGTCCAAAGGCATGGCCTCCCTCCCCCTTACCCCCCCCCCCCCAGCGGCCAGTATTGTCTTGCATTCCAGGGACTTGATTGACTGTTGCCACCTGATGCTGAGGAGCTACTGGAGGGTTCATGCTGCAGATTGTTGGGTTCTATTAAAAGAAACCTAGATAAGGGATTACTTGTCACTAAGGGATTTTCTGCAGATGTTTATTAGTGATTGGAAAGCCATTAGGTGTGAAGAGGTGCAGAAAAATATGGGCCTAAATCGTCTGATCCTAAATTCTGAGACCAGCCCTCTCAAAAAAAAAGAGGGTCATCTTTGTTAAGTGGAGTTGGGAGCATTTCCAAGCGTGGAGGGCAGAGTCTTTCTTGCCATTGTTCCACGGGTAATCTTCCCTGGCAGCCTCTTAGAAGATCGGCGGCTCTGAAACATGTGTGGGAGCTTCAAAATGTTATCGTGGAAAAATTACATGATCTTTTCATTGCTGTTTGGAAGCCCCCTGGTATACTTCTTTTGTAGCAACCAAAAAAAGATGAGTTGTTGCAGGCTGAGAAGATGTCATCCTAACTTGCTTTTATCCAGCCTAGTTCACTGCCTGACTATTGCTTCAAGGAAAACACTAGAGTACATAAGAATATCATTCCATTTCTTCAGAAAAAGTTAATTCCTTCCCACCCATAGCCTGCTAGCCCAAGCCTCCTGCTGGGACTCTTTAGACCACTCCCATTTATTTTATCACCACTCGGTCCTCTGTGAGGAGCCCTGACGGTGCAGTGGTCCAACACTCTGTTGCTAAAGGTTGGTGGTTCAAGCCCACTCAGAGGTTCTTCTGGGAAAAAAAAAAGACCTGATTATCTGCTTCTGTAAACCGTTGTTGTTGTTGTTGTTGTTGTTGGGTGCCGTTGGGTCTATTCAGACTCATGCACTGCCCCTCTGCTTTACCAAACATGATGTCCTTCTCCAGGGACTGATCTCTCCTGACAACACGCCCAAAGTATGTGTGGCAAACCTCACCAGCCTAGTGTGTCTCAAAGGAGCCCTCTGGCCATACTTCTAAGACAGAGGGGCCTATCCTTTTAGCAGGCCATGTTACAGCCTCAGAAACCCCATAGAACAGCTTTCTGTCCTACAGGGTCTCTCTGAGTCAAAATGGACTTGAAGGTGCACACCAGTAACAAGAGCTTCTCTGTGGAGTGTTCTCAATCACAAGACCACAGCTTACCATGACGTGACGTCTCCTCGAGGAGCACCTGCTGACATGCAGAGGTTGAATTCGGGGATCAGCTCCAGCTCTTTAAACTCAACCATTATTTGAACTATCCTTCTTTCAAGTACTGAAGTGGGGGTGAGGGATATAAGTGATTCAAGGGACTCCATGAGCATCACCACTGGGTGACTGGACTGTGGACCACACTAGGTGACACTGTCAGAGGGAGGGACATCAAAGCGACTGCTTATGAATGTTTGTACGGGGTTTCAGCTGACAGGTATTATTTTTCATTAAACGATCCCTGCAGTTATAACAACAAAATCCTTTTGTAAGCCCAGCTTCCGTGTATTGATATACTTACAAGGTAGATTAATAATTCCAGTCCCTGGAGAAGGAAGGATGTCATGCTTGGTCAGGTAGAGGGGAACACAAAAGAAGACCCTCAGTGAGGTGGATTGACCCGGCGGCTGAAAGACTGGGTTCAAACAAGCATTGTGACGGTGGGGCAGGACTGGGTGGTGTTTCGTGCTGTTGAACACAGGGTCACGATGAGTCTTGGCCCCTAACAGCAACAGCAGGACCGCAGGCTCAAACTACACGCTTCTTTACTTTCCAGACCTTTCCATCCACTCCAGTTGGAGCTGTCATTATACCCAATTTCCACGAGGCTTTAAGTAACATTTTTGTTATCGTCAGTGTTTCTGATTTAGTCAACATTTCTAATATTTCAGCTACAACATTATGGTCATGAGTACTCGTAAACCTCTATCAATACATTTTTGAGAATCAAATTGTAATTCAAGGAAAAGGAGAAAGGGATTTTTCAAATATCTGTTCCATGACTTGTAATGTTACAACTACTAATGCGTTTCATTACAAAACAATTTCGTTGATAATGTTCAAATAATATAATAAGTATTGCCTTTAAGCAATGTATAACCATTCCACATCTTATTCGGTGGTTAAAACCAATCACAGGTATTAATTACTAAGGTTCTGTGTTGCCTGGTGCTGGAGGAGGTCCGTGGAGGTGATGACGCCATGAGTCACTGCCCTGGTGACACAAGTACTAGCACCGCGTGACTTTGTTGTCTTCTACAGTGAAGCAGAGAGTAAAACTGCATTATAAACTGTACACCTAGTGAGTATGCAAAAGATGGACAAGGGATGAAATTCTCCCTTCCATTTGGGAGACCTGGTTTAATGTATAGCCAATCAGCGTCCTGTACAGGAGCCCTGGTGATGTAGTGGTTACTTGCTGGGCTGCTGACTAGGTCAGCAGTTCAAAGCCACCAGCTGCTCCTGGGGGTGAAGATGAGGCATCTTACTCCTGTTGAGTACTGAAGTCTCAACAACCCACACGGGGCAGTTCTGCCCTACTTTATAGGGTCACTGTGAGTCAGATGGACTGATGACAGTGGGTTTTTCAGCCCCTCATGTACAACCAGCACTATCTGTCAGAAAGGACTTGTGAGTTGCTGAGATGCTAAGTAGGTTTCAGTGGCATTCCAGACTAATGAAGTTCTAGGAAGCTAGAAAGAAAGGTCTGGTGACCCCCTTTTAAAAGTCAGCCAAAGGGTTTTCCCTGTGGTTGACAGCACCCAGTGTGCAGCTGATCGTGGGAGCGGAGCGGGACTTGACAGCGCTTCATTCTGGTGTTACTGTGAGCAGGTCCAGTGACAGCTGGCAATGAAATGGGTCCTCCGCCAGGCGTGGTGGGGACTGCACAGAATGGAGAGAGTGGCCCCTTACTTACAGACACAGGATACGGTCATGGAAACTAAGTAAGTGCAAAGGGAAATAGCACCAAGATACAAATATGAACACGTCACAGGATGGACTACGAGAATTATCACAGTAGATGAATGCTTCAAACAGCAGAGAACACCCTAAGAACCGTGAGCCCGCGTGGTGATCAACGCTGTGGCGGCTGCCAGTGACTTCACCGGCGTTTGTTGCTCAGGCAAATCCTAGAACTACGCTTTGCTTTCTTCCTTTCTCTAGTGCCGAGATGTTCTAAATATATGCCCCCTCCTACAGTGTCAAACAATGCCCCTGTCCCTTTGTCCCCAGTGCCCAGGCCTCCGGGGGCAGGGGCTGTCCTTCCAATGTGTGGGGCCTCTGGCTTCTCTGACTTCCTGTGTAGCAGCTGCACATGCGCTCTGCCCTCCAAGTGCCCTACCAGGACAGGTTCAAGGATGACAGGCCTTCCCTGGGACTCTGTCGCCAGTGGCCAGTCAAACCACGCTTCTGGAGGGTTTGATAAGCACTTTAACTCATTGCAGACAGAATTAATGATCTGACACGTAACTCCCCCGTCCCCTCAATGCCTGGCAAAAAAGGAGTCAACCATTTCAAGCTGGATCCCTGGCTGTGTAGTGGTTACACTTTGGGTAGTGATCCAAATGGTCAGCAGTTCGAAACCACCAGCAGCTCCGCAGGAGAAAGGCTGGGATTTCTCCTCCCGTGAACAGTTACTGCCTCGGACACCCACAGGGGGCTCCCAGTGAGTTCGCCTGGGCTCGGTGGCAGTGAGCAAGGTAACACTAGTTTCCAGAAGACAAAACACAAAACTACCTTTCATGAAAGCGTTTGGCTAGCAGCAGCCACACCAGGTAGGTCAGGTGGATCATTGCACGACCTGCTTGGTCCCTAGCCAGGTTCTCGCCCTCACGAGTTCTCCCTTAGGAGGAAGAAAGGCCACTTCATGACTCTGGAGTCCCCTACAAACATCGTGGGTAACACTCCCATGGGACGGAGTTACCAAGACTCTGGAATGGACGTTTCTGTCTAGTCGTAGACGTTATCTGGGGAGAGGAAAAGAACTGGACCATGTTACACATGGAAGTCTCTCCCTTGGTGTGGTTAAGCTGAGGGTTGGGACTGAGGTGAAACTTTGTCCCAATGTAGATGTGTTTACACATCCAATTCAAGGATTTTTTTCCATGTCTCTGCACGTAGTGTAAAAAATAAGACATTGCTAATGTACCCCCACCAAGAAAAATCTATCAAGTGTCATGGTGTACTTGCAAAAATATGAGTTATGGAAGGGTTCTCCAAATCTATGATCTTGATGTGTGGAAAGATGGGCCTTGCTTTACTCTGAATAACTGACCAAGAATTTATCAGTAGCTACGGCTTTCTCTGGTTGGGAGGCCAAAACCATTAACTAAAACAATTAAGAGAACACAAGTTGCTTCGGAAGAAAAGGCTTAGCAAACTGGGATTCTAAAAGGAATGTTTGGGGAGTGTTATCTTGGAAGATCATCACCTTGAACAAGTCCCTTGATCTTCCAGAGCCTCCATTTTCTCATTGTTAAACGGGGTAATAATAGAATTGACCTTATAGAGATGCTGGGAGATTTGGATGACATACCGTGAGCCTGACATGCAGAAAGCACTCAGTAAACGCTACTTAGTATTTTTCAGCACTCTCATGGAACTTTCTGAACTTCAGATAAAGTTGTTCCTGATTTAGAATTTTAGGATTTGGAACCAAGCTCGTATTTTGTGACTGAGTTATTCACAGCTTTATCTTACTCCTTTATTGTAAGGCGAGCGCCTTACAGTGTGGGCTACTTTAAGACACGCTTTGCATTTAAGCGAATACTTCTAGGATCCTGGAAACAGATATTTAAAAAGTTGTTTGTTTGTTTGTTTGTTTCAAAAATTCAACGTCTGATGGTATATTATGTTGAAAGAGAATGCTTTGTTGTTTCACTTGTGAGAGCACCTTTTGTTTCCATCATGAAAGTAAGAACGAAAATCCAATTAGAATTCTGGAAAAATTATTTGGAGACTTTCTTCTGGAAGACACCTAATACAATAAAGTGAATCGACACAGCAGCAGCCCGGCTTCTCTGTGGGGCTGTGCGCGTCTTCTGCACAAGCCTCTTACTGAAAGTCCGCGAAGCTGTCAACTCCGCATTAGGATGCAGCTATATATAACAGCTTTACATAAGCGAATGGGGCAGCCACTTTCAGAAAATGCAGGTGCCATGTAAGCCCCTCTCTGAAACAAAGAACTTAGCTCGGCTTCCCTTGGAGAACAGGAGACTTGAAACTGAAAACTTCATTAATGCCATTGTCTCCTTGTATCAGCAGGTTCCAGAGAGATTCCTGGAAGTCGCGCAGATCACGTTACGGGAGTTCTTCAATGCCATCATCGCAGGCAAAGATGTGGACCCTTCCTGGAAGAAGGCCATATACAAGGTCATCTGTAAGCTGGATAGTGAAGTCCCTGAGATTTTCAAATCCCCGAACTGCCTCCAGGAGCTGCTTCACGAGTAGAAACCGCAACGACTCTTTTCGAATGTATGCAGAGCAACGGTCCCCTTTGGATATCTAAGTTATGTGTCTAAATTGTGATTTCATATAGATGTATATGGGAGGCGTGGGCATGTGATGAAATCAGCTGGTAATTCCTCCTCTCCGTCTTTCTCTCATTTCTTTTGTTTTCCTTTCCATTGCAGGGGGAATATTTTGTCCAAGGCTCTTTACGTTTGGGACTTAAAATAGCGTTAACTTTCAGGGAACAGCAATGTTGATGTGTACAAAGTCTACATTAGCAAGGAAGGCATTGGTGAACGACGCCTCTGCTTGAAGGCGGGCATATTGCAAATGGCAGTTAGCCGAGGGGAACCCAGGGACCCAGCACCATTCTGCAGTCGTGTGTCTCACCGTTTGACTGCTAAGAGAGACAGAAAAGTCCATGCCTGTAAGTGGACTTTTCTTACCTGTTTGAAAGTAATGCCAGTAGCAGCTGAACCACTCACTCCCCCGAGGACCAACTTCAAACAGAAAAAAAAATCATTATCCACAAAGCGTGCCCTCAGAGGAGCGGCAGACACCCCACACAAGCACCAGCTTCTTATGGAAGCAAAGTGATTGTGCGCAGCACTGGCTCTTCCCAGTGGAAACTGAAAATTCATGAGTGATCTTCTAGCCCCTCTGTAAGTTGGCCTGTGTCACGCTTCACGGAGAAAACCCCACCCCATTATTTTCTTACTTCCCTCTTAGCTTCAGATATTAAAAGGTGCGTACATTTCCAGCTTACTCATATGCCACTCTGCCCATATGTTTGAAAGGATTATGATTTCCTTGTAATGTGTAGCAACACTGTTGTTCCCCCTCAAAAACTATTTTCTGAATACCTTTCTACTGCAAGGTATAAAGGATAATCCCATCTTGATCAGGCAATTCCTGCCTCCAGTAGCAGTTTGCTGACAGCTGTTAGCTAACTTGATCTTCACTTTGATACCACCTAAGAGGAGTACATATGCGGACAACCTACTTTTCAGAAACAATCCCATTCCACCCTGTTGCACTTTCAAAGTGGTGACCGTCTAAGTGTTTCTTCAGTTTAGGGACAGCGTTTTAGAGTGATGGAGAAAGTCTCTTCTGATCCAGAAGCTAGAATTGACCAAACTGTGAGCAGTCTGGCCAGCACAAGACAACTTAGAGTGAGTCCGAAAACCCCAATGTCTGCACACCAGGGAAAGCTAGCTGCGTGCTTCAGCGGTTCTCCTCCTTTCCCTCCCTTCTCCGTTGGTCGACGGTGCACAAAGTCCCACGTCTGCTTTTAAAAACCATCTTCAGGCAATTTGCACTTGTCTTATTAGAGTTTTTGTTTTGTTTCTTTTGCGTGTAGGTGCAGTAAGAATTCGTTGTTCAATTTAATAACTTTGTAAGCCCCTCCCCTCGGGTAATTTGATAACCATTTCCTTTAAAAAAATGACACAGAAACAAATTGGGGATTTACATCACTGAGAGCATAAATACTTTTTCTTTTCTTTGGAGCATTTGTTTTAATGACAGCTTGACTTTGGAGAATGCCAGGTGACCCGTGTGACTAAGAAACTGGCCCACTCTCGGTCATTTAACGTCATTTACAAATTCTGCTGATAGACGGGGTGTATGAATGCACTTATTTTCAGCACAAAGCCTTAACCCTGCCGGCTTCAAGTTAAATGGTGCAGTCCTATGATGCCCTGCGTCATTCGGGCGCCTGGTCCCCTCTCGCCGTGAGGACAGAGCAGGCAGCGGCATGGTCTGGGCCACCAGCTGCTTCACTCTTGACCAAAGGCTATGAGAGCTCCCAGCTCCTGCTACCGCACCACGCACACTGCACCACGCACACACAGGCCTCAGAGCCGTTTGTTCCTGTTGCTTAGGAAAAAGTTACGCAGTGCGTTGGAATAAGACTTTAAAAAAAAAATAGGATAAAACCAGGAAGCCCACAATTTGTTAGCCATCTTAACTTGTGGTCCCACTCGCTTGACTTCAGGTGAAGAGAGCAGCCTCATGGTGGTCAGTCTCAGTCCCACCCTTGGGTTTATGCCGCTCTGGGTTTGTCTTATCGGCCCTGGGTCCCCATCGCAAAGTAAAAGGCTAAGTCGACATGTACTTGCCTATGGAGACAGATTGACAGGGAACTTCTTGATCTGGGGCACATTCAATATTGATTCCAGCGTTTATTTGGATTTTGAGTATTAGTTCCCCCTGCCCCCGCTTTTCTAATTTAAACAGGCGAATTAAGCAAAGGTACGTGTTCACAACCAAATGGCAGCGACACCCTTGCCTACTGCTAATAGCTGCCCATTGTTCACCGTGGTAGAGAAATCGGTCCAGAGTAGAAACTGCATCATCTGAACAAACTCACATTGTTGTTCTGAAACGAGATGGCCATCACATTGCTTTAAGGTGGGTTGTCCCCATTTTACAATCAAGAAGTCTTGTGCCTCCTCAGGATGTTATGTAATGGCAAAAGCCCGTCTCTCCAACGCCTAGTCAATTCACAGTTGAGACACAAGGCACTATCCTTCCAATGTTAACTGAACCCCCTTCAAAGGACAATTGGCCACTTGGGGGAAGGCAAACTTTCTCTTATGGGAGGGTCAAAGGTGAGAGACAGTTCACACAGTGGGGAGGACTCTAAAATCCACGCGGAAATACCACATTACCACTTCTTTTCGTCTAGCCCGAAGGTATTTTTGCATCTTGAGAATGCAGTCTGTACCTAGACCTAAGCTGCACTAGTGGGGGTGGGGGAGAGAGGATATTCTTAAATCCTTCAAAATTCCCAATTGTTGTTTCATCCCCCAGGAGCACGACTGTTCGTGTGCCTTCTGAGGCTTTCAGTTTCATCTTCTTGACTTTAGTTTCAATTATACAGCTGCAATAAACACTAGTGTTGTTGTTGTTTTTTTTCCTGGCTGTTTGACATAATGTTGATAGCTATGCATATTTTGTGTCTTTTTAAAAAAAACCAACAAAAAACAAAGTGGGAGAATACGTTTTTGAAGAAGAGAATTTTTAGCACAGTTTGATACCACAAATTATTATTTTTCCTCAAATTGTTTGAGCAGCATTCAAGTTTTGAAAATTCTTGTAGAAGCCAATTTTTTGTAACTGTGGTGCAAATCTTGTGTTTTCTTAGCCTAATGAAAAGTAGTATAGAAGCAATATTTCATACCATGTGCTATATGTGTGTGCAGAGATATGTGCACAGACACATACACACACATGTAAAATATACATAAATATATGCGTGTGAAGTGGAAAGCTTACCTTTTCCTATATAGATTTAAGAACTTATTTTAAACATTTGTTGTTTGTGAAAAAGATGTTCTATTTGCAACAACAAAACATTTAATTCTCACTGTATCTCTGGCTGTTTAATGGGGACATTTCACATTAAATGGTGAGACACGTGGAAGATGTTAGAATGTAGTCATTGCTTAAGGAAATGTTCACCCACATATTCCCAAAGTTTGCTTTGTGCCTCTGAGTATTATTTAATTAAAGTGTTTTCTGTTTGCAGAATCTTTGTTACTATACTAGGGATGTGGGTGAAGATCATTTTTTAAAATCAAAGGACAAAACAGAGAAAAACAAAAACAAGACAACAACACTACACCTAGAGGGGAACTTTTATAAAGTGATGTAAATATGTAACCTCATGGCCATTGTTAGGTAAGACATGAGATTTTAATAAATAACTACATTCTCACAGCATCTGTTGAATTTATTAGGAACACTACAGTGACTGTATAGACAGTTGAAAGCATTCTTGAAAATCCTGCTCTTTACTTTAAAAAGATAACAGTCTCTTTCATCAGATGTCAAGGGCAAGGGCAATGCAGTTTCTGTAAATTTATGAACTTTCTTTTCTGTGTACATGAAGACATGTTTAATAAGTAATCCCTCTGCCCTCCCCCATCTCACCTCCCACCGGTTAACATTAAGTCATAAAGCTACAGATTTGGGGGCTTAAAAAAATAGGATGCCTTCTTCCCAAGAGCCATCCAAATTTCATTAAAGAAAAAGTGGTTTATGGACCCTTTGGAAGAATCACTGTACATTCAAGGACAGAGTAGCCTGTCTTTGCCATGTATATGACATTCGTTGGTGTGAATCGCACATACGCTTCCTTCTGGTACAAACTGTGTTTGCAAATTACAAACAGCATTGTTTTCAAAAAGCTCCTCCTTTAAAAAAAATGTAACTGGTTGATCTGAGTTAGCAGTTACTGTATTGCACTTAAAGGTGATGTTGAAGGAGATACAGTTTTCTGGAGATCGTTGGTTGTAAACCACCTATTATACTACAATTGAAACGTTCACTTTCAAAGCTGGGACCCAAACTGTAGCTTCTTATAAGTATTCTTCTCAGAACGTCACATACCTTGGAAACATCTGGACTTTGAATCTTGTCAACTGAGCCTTCTCTCAAACCAGACACCCCTGAAATGCACAGCCAGGATCTGAAAAGGCAAACAGGCTGGCCACCTTTTTTGAAAACGTATTCATTTTGTATTTTGTACATACTCAATTCCTCTATACAGCATAGAGAAAGCATCCTAAAATTGTATCTGACCACTTCCAAATTAGAAATTAAGAGGGAGAAAAAAGTATTTGGGGTTGGTCTCAGAACTACCTAAAGAATTAAAGATTGCAGTTTCCCCAATACTTCCCAGCCATTTCTCATATGTATATAGTTACAAACCGTGATAAAACACTGCCTTTATATTATTTAGCAATATGTTGTAAATAGCATTATTAAGCTCTTTTTTGTAAGACCCTTTGATTGAATATAGTACAATAACTCAACTGATAAAGTCAATTTTTGATTTTCTTTTTTTTTAGCTAGAAGCGATTTCAATTGTGGATTTTTGTTGTTGTCTATTGTTCTGAAGACTTTGCATAATTTATTGGTTTAATTTATCCTAATTTATTTGATGAAGGTGTACAATTTTGTATTACCAAGGATGTACTGTAATATTAATTGATATGATAAAAAAAGAAACTCCCTGTCCATATTAAAAAGAAAATTAAAAGGTGCAGTAGACAATTAATTTTCAAGTCAAAGTACAAAATTTAGTTTGGCAGCTACTAAATTTTAAACAGGAAAAAAAAAGAGAGAGTTGTTAGGGTGAGGGTGGGGGTGGGGGTGGGGACTCTACTTTGTGTGTTTCAAGCTTTTGTATACTCTCCAAACTTTTACCTTTTTGCTTTGTACACTTAAAGGATACAGTAGTCCAATTGCCTTGTGTGCCTTCCATCTTCTCTTAAACTGAATGTATGTGCAGTATATATGCAAGCTTGTGCAAAATAAAATATACATTACAAGCTCAGTGCCGTTTGATTCTTTTGTGTTTGTTTTGCTTTGTTTGGTTTTGTTTGGAAAACGTGTAGCACTCACTTCATTTGGGGACCTGTGCTCCATCATAGGCCAAAGGCTGGTTGCGACTGTTGCTTCAATTTTGCAGTTTTCCTTTCATTCGAATTCTTAATTATACAAGTCTAACACCAAGGCGGGAGCCCTGGGGAGTGCTGGTGACATAGTGGTTGTGCATTGGGCTGCTCCCCGCAAGGTCAGAAGTTTGAAACCACCAGGCATTCCGTGAGAGAACAGATGAGATTTCCTCTGCCCGTAAAGAGTTCCAGTCTCATAAACCCACAGGGCCAGTTCTACCCTGTCCTACAGGGTCGCTGGGAGTCGGAATCCGCTCAATGGCGGGGAGATATGGGAGGAACAGCAAGGCTTGTAACTCACTCCTTTCGGAAACTATTTTTTGGTAAGGCCTTTTCTTCATTTCAAAAGCTTGTAGTCCTTGACTGGGCTCCTCTGTGAAACTTCTCCGGAGGCGGCAGTTTTATGTAGCCCTTGGGATTCAAAAACGTTAGGCAAAGTAATGTTTTGTTTCTAATTCAATCATTGCTCATGTTTAATGACTAAGAACAAGGAGAGATGGCAGAGAACACGCTTGCCACAGGAAAATGACAAGCTTGTATCGTTACTATGAGCGTGAGGCTCCAAACCAATTATCAATGTAAAACTTCAAAACTATTTTTAAAACTTTGCTTCAGAGATGACTGCCAGCATGTTTCCCACTCCTTGTACGGCATTTGAAAATCCCCTTTGACAACTTTACTTGGGTTTGCAAGCACACGATCTGTAGCCTCGAGTCCGGAAGCTTACTATTTCCCAGAGACCTTTTGCGGGTTTCCGGACCACCTTCCACTGCCCGGTTGTCCTGGTCCATCCTGTGGGACTGAGGCCGCTTAATCTCTGATTTCTTCTGTTCCTCCACTGAGATGACGAAGAACTTAGCTTTCAACCCCGCTGACACGGTGCTTTGAAATTGATGCAACACCAAAAAGTGACAAAAACAATATTGTCCTCCTCTTGCTATCAAGCACATATATTCAAAATGTTAGTCTTCCAAATAACTTATGCAAAAGAACATGCTTGTTCGCTTCAGTGTCATCATATCCATTTGCTGATTGGGGCAAGCGGAAATATCCCCCTCCCCACTTGGACAAAAGACAGAATCTGTAGTAACCTCGTAACTGTTTCACCTTGTACTTAGTTGGTTGTATCTGCTTTAAACCAAACTGAACAATCCAGTCACAAAATCACAACGACGTCAAGGCAGGTGTGAATGTAGGTCAAGTCGTTATTTCGATGATTTGAAGTGATCAAATTGCCACGTAGAATAACACGCACCACCATTTTCAACACTAACCTGAAACTTGATGTCAAACCTTGTTGCCCATGTGTTTGGACACCAGTTAGTGACCGTATTATAACTGATCATAATCTTCACAAGATAACAAAGGATGGCTTTATTCATTTAAATTATTCAAGAATGTAACTACAGAAAAGCTCCGCGTTTTCACATGTAGTTATCGAGATCTAGGGTTTCAGAAAGGAGCCCCGGTGGTGTGTTGGGGTGCACAATGGGCTGCTAACCTCCAGGTCAGCAGTTTGGACCATACACCATTCGCCATAGAGAGTTCCAGCCTTGGAAACCCACAGCTGCAGCTCCATAAGGTCCTATAGGGTCAATATGTCTTCAATTGACTTGAGGCAGCGTGGTTCTGATTTTGTTATTGTGGGTGTCAGTACACTCGTTTGCTTCTAATGCATGTAAGAGCAAATGCTTGAGTGGGCTTCAAGAAGTTCTTGGAAAGTTTCCATTGCCTTTTAATTCCATTTTCCTCGAATTTTTGAACCCTCTAGTGTACAAAGGAAGCCAGCTGATATCATTATGGAAAGCACAATACAATAATTCAAGCACATAATAAAAGATTTTGTTGTTGGGTGACAGGAGTCACCTCTCTTACTGACCCCATGGACAGCAAAACAAAACACTGGCTCGTCCTGTGCCATTCCCACAAATGCGGGTGGGTCTGAGCCATCGTTGCAGCCGCTGTGTCCATCTATGTGCTTGAGGGTCGTCCCTGCTTTTCACCCACCCTTTACTAAGCATGGTGACCTCTTCCCGGGACTGCTCTCTCCTGATAACATAGCCAAAGTCCCTCACACAAGGTTTCGACAGTCACTTCCACAGAACATTCCAGCTTTGCTTCTTCCAAGACAACTGTATTTATACTTCTGGCAGTCCGTCTTATATACTAATTTATTTGTCCCCGACACCATAATTCAAAGGCAGCAATTCTTCTGTGGTCTTCCTTACTCTAGCTGTTGCATGCGTGCTAAGATGCTTGGAAATGCCGTGGCTTAGCTAGGTCAGAGACTTGACTCCTCAAAGTAATGTCTTTGTGTTTTTAATACGTTAAAGAGTTCCTTCGCAGGAGACTTTGCAAATGCAATAACCCATTTGATTTCTTGGCTGCGACTTCCGTGGGTATTAATTGTGAATCCAAGTAAAATTAAATCCTTGACAACTTTCCCTCTTCTCTGTTTATCATGACGCTCCTATTGGTCCAGTGTGAGGATTTTTGCTTTCATTCTGGTGACGTGCAAGCCCTACTGAAGGCCATCAGTCTGTGATCTTGACCAGTAAGTGCCTCAGGTTCTCTTGACCTTCAGCAAGTAAATGTGTGTCACTCATCTGCACATCACAGGTTATTAATGAATCTTCCTCCAACCTCGGTGCCATTTTCTTCCTATAGTCCTGCTTCTCAGATTATTTGCTGAACATACAGATTGAATACGAATGGGGAAAGGATACAACCCGGACTTACATCTTTCCTGATTTGAAACCAGGCAGTATCTCCATGCTCTGCTTGAAACATTGCCTCTTGGTCTATGTACAGTTCCACATGAGCACAATGACGTGTTCTGGAACTTGCCTTCTTCTCGATCCACCCAGTGGAATGTCTTTTGCACAGTCTCTAAAACACAGGCAGACACCTTTCTGGTATGCTCTACTTTCCGTCAAAATTCATTCCATTTTAGCCAGGATATCCTTTCTGCTACCGACTAACCAACGGACTCTGTTCCTGTTCATAGGGATCTTACGGGACAGAGTGGAACAACCCCTTTAAGGTTTCGGAAACTTTACATTCTAGGAGGAGACCGCCTCTTCTCCATCCCAGTGGCTGGGAGAGCAGCCCTGCTGACCTTGTGAGCAGCAGTCCCAACCCATAAGCAAGTACTCCGCTAGGACTCCTTATTCCCCATCCTCCTCTTAATCAGGCTTGAATGCATGGTAGCTTCCTGTTGGCTATATGGCTGCAACTAGTTTGGAATTATTGTCTGTAAGATTTTACTTGCATATGATATAAATTATCTGGCTGTTGTTAGGTGCCATCGAGTCAGTTCTGACCCATAGTGACCTTATGCACAACAGAGCTAACCAGTGCCCAGCCCTACACCATCTTCACAGTTGTTCCTATGCTTCAGCCTGTTATTGCAGCCACTGTGTCAATCCATCTCCGTGAGGACCTTCCTCTCTTTTACTGCCCCTCTACTTTCCCAAACATGATGTCCTTCTCCAGGGACTAGTCTCTCCTGACCACATAGCCAAAATATGTTAGATACACTCTCACCATCCTTGCTTCTAAGGATTAATGATATAATTCCAAAATTTTCTCATTCTCTGGAGTCACCTTTTTTTGGAAAGGACACAAACATGGTTCTTTTCCAACCGGTTGGCCAGGTAATTTCTTGATACAGACTAGTGAGTGCTTCCCCTGCTTCATCTGCATGTTGAAATCGCTCAGTTGGTGTCCCATCAATTTCTTCAGCCTTGTTCTCAGCCAATGCCTTTGGTGCCTCTTGGACTGCTCTCTTCAATATCCTCACTTCTTGATCTTATGCTGCCTCCTAAAATTGGTTGAACGCTGAGCAAGTCCTTTTGTCTCACGACTGTGCATTCCATCTGTGTTTGAGATTTCCTGTGTCGTTCATTGCTTTGCCCATCAAATTC
Source organism: Tenrec ecaudatus (assembly GCF_050624435.1). Taxonomy (NCBI): domain Eukaryota; kingdom Metazoa; phylum Chordata; class Mammalia; order Afrosoricida; family Tenrecidae; genus Tenrec; species Tenrec ecaudatus. The sequence continues at coordinate 233,999,382 of NC_134530.1, forward strand.
TCCAATAGGATAACCTGAGACTCCAATGTTTTCTTTAGTGATTTGAGTTTGAGGAATGTTGAGCGTGTTCCTCCCTTTTGGTTCTCCAGCTCCAAGTTCTTGAGCTGTCTTTCCAAACTCTGTTCATTGTTGCTTCTGGGCTAGATGGCCGCTTGTTTGCTTTCAAGCCTTTAAGTCCCCAGACGCTATATCTCTCAGTAGCCGGGCACCATCAGTCTTCGTCACCACACTTGCTTATGCACACCTTTGTCTTCAGCGTTTATGTGAGGAAGGTGATCACACAATGATTGTTTTTGTTCCTTGGTGTCTGCTAAATGGTCCATTCAACACCTTATATTTGCTTAGGCTGTGTGCTTCTTCTCTGTGGGCTTTGTTGCTTCTGAGCTAGATGGCCGCTTGTTTGCTTTCAAGCCTTTAAGACCCCAGACGCTATATCTTTTTGATAGCCGGGCACCATCAGCTTTCTTCACCACGTTTGCTTACACGCACGTCTGTCTTCAGTGATCATATCAGGTAGGTGGGTATGATGAAATGACCGTTTAGCAGGGCGAGGTGCTATTGTACTGGGGGAGTATGCGTGAGGAGGACCAATGTCCATCTGCTACCCTACTACTGAACCTATAAATATATGCACATAAGTCTATTTCCCCCATAATCATAAATATATTTACATATGTACATGTCTGTATTTAGGCTTCTCTGTATGCACTTTGCCTCCTACTCCTTTCCTCTATTTCCTTTCACTTTCCTCCCATCCCACGACCATGTTCAGCCTTCATTCTAGTTTCAGTAATTCCTCTCAGTTCCTTTGCCCTTGGTCACTCCCTACCAGTCCTCCCATCCCCTCCCTCTTCTGGTTTTGAACCACTCGCTGTTCTCTTGTCCCTGTGCTGGGCGACACCTCCTCCCTTCCCCTACCTCCCACGCTCTCATGTCCCTCCAGGACTGTTGGTCCCGTTATTTTCTTCTCTCATTGTTTGTCCAGTCTATCTTGTCTAGGTGGACCTGCTGCTATAGTAATATGTGCATACAGGAGTGGCAACACCAGGAGGGAATGGGGTGTAGAAAGGGAGAACCAATCTTGGAGATCTATGTGTAACCTCCTCTCTGGGAGATGGGCAATGGGAAGGTGGGTGAGGGGAGACTCTGGGCAGTGTAAGATAAGATAAAATAATTATTTATAAACTACTAAGGGACCAGGGGGAAGGGGGGAGCGGGAAGGGAGGGGGAGGGGAAAAAAAGGAAACCGAGCTGATTCCAGGAACCCAAGTGGAAGGTGAATTTTGAGAATGACGAGTGCAACGAATGTATAAGGGTGCTTTGCTCAATTGATGTATGTATGGATTGTGATAAGAGTTGTATGAGCCCCAATACAAAGATTTATTAATTTTTTTAAAAATCTATTCAGCTCTTTTTACTTTGTCATTTCCTTCATTTGCTTTATATTCAGGAACAATTGTCAGAGCCTCTTCTGACACCCATTTGTCCTTTTCTTTCATTTACGCCTTCTAATGACTCTTTGTTCTTTTCATCTATAATGCCCTTAATGTTAACTGATGACACGTCTGGTCTTGGGTTATTAGTGTTCAGTGCGTGAAATCTATTCTTGAGATAATCTTTATATTCATGTGAGGTATATTCAAAGTTACTTTGGCTCTCCTAGACCTGTTTTAATTTTCTTCAGCTTCTACTTCAACTTGCACATGAGCAATTGATGGTCTCTCCTGAACTTGCTCTACACATAATATTAAGATATTCCATAATTTCTTTTCATAGATATAGCTGATTTGGTTCTTGTGGGCAAGGTTCACAAGTGTGGTCATTGTTTACATTGTAGGAAAAAATACATTTGCAATGAAGTCGTTGGGCTTGCAAAATTCTATCAGATAATCTGCACCTTTGTTTCTATCACCAAGGTCATATTTTCCAACTACTAATCCTTTATATTTATTTCCAACTTTCACATTCCAATCACCAGCATTTATCTATGTATCTTGATTACATGCATAATTATTTTCAGACTTGATAATGAAGTTGGGAGAAATCTTTAACTTCCTCACCTTTGGTATCAATGGCTGGTGAGTCAATGTGAGTAATATCCGTATTCGCTGTTCTGTCCTGTAGGTATAAAGACATTACCCTGTCACGGACAGCACTGTGCTTGAAGACAGATCTCAAAATGTTCTTTTTGACGATAAATGAGATGCCATTCAGTATCAAATTGTCATTCCCAGTGTAGTAGATGATACGTTAGTCTGATTCAAAGTGGCTGGTATTAGTCAATTTTAGTTCACTAATACCTTAGATATTGATCTGTATGCATTCCATTTCATTTGTATGCCTTCCAGTTTTCCTAGATTCATATTTCCTGCAGTCCATATTCTGATTATTAATGGATGTTTGCAACTGCTCTCATGTTGAGTTTTTAAGTCTCACTTAGGAAATAGCTGTTGCCATAACTAAGCAAAAAGATCAATGAATGTTACAGTAATAAATAGTATTGTGCCCCATCACAAACAATCACAACTTTTAAAAGGAATGCCAAGACACTTCGGAGAAACTAAAAGAGTAACTTTGAAAACTCAGTAAACAAGAAAACACTGGTTTGGGTGTCAGAAGACCTGGCGCCAATTCAACTGTAAACATCTTGTAGCCTCAGGCAAACCTAAGCAAGTCTCCCGGCAATCCAATGAGTTGCAAGAGGCAGGGGAGTGTGATCATCAGTGTGGCCACCTTCTTGGCTACCTCTGAAGGCCCCTCCTCGAAGGAAGAAGATTTGTTTTTGCATCTCACAAGAAAGGCAGTTTATATTGCAAGGGCAAGATTCTGAAATCGGCCAATTGTGACTTTGGATCTTTTTTCTCTCTCTACAAGATCCATCCTCCTTTCTGTATGAACACTAGAACTCTGCCCCTTGCTCTGGTCCAGCCCATCCTCCCCCTGTTCAGCAGGATAGACATCTGGTTGCTGTTGTTGTTGAGTGCCACAGAGCTGGTTCTAGCTCATAGTGACCTCCTGCGACAGAGGAGGACTGCACCAACTGGCTTGCTTTATTATTTTTTAAAGAAAAAAAGTATTCATATTGAGTACATTTACATTTTTATTATTACTTTGGAATTAATACAGATATCATATCATTCCCTAGTTCCATCACATCCAGCAGAGTTGTATATTTACCACCACAGTCAGTTTCCAAGCATTCCTTTTCTACATGGACCCCTTGTCATTGTCTCCCCTACACTCCCCACCACCACGGACCCCCCTCCCACCGAATCCCATATTTCTACTTGCTATCTCTATAGGTTCATCAATCCTGGGTTTCATATACCAACCACCAAAAACAAGCCATAAAACAACTTCAAGAGGGTGATCCCCTAAATAATCTAACACCTCTGAGATTATACCCTAATATGTATGAACAAAATCCGAACAAACAGAAATTTTTGGAAACCAGATCAGGTCCAGCCTGCATCCCAGGTAGGGTCTTCTGACAAAGTTTGAACTGTGCGAGTCAAATTTATGCCTTTGATCTTTTGGACTCACCCCTCTAATACACTCTGTTTAGTAGCCACTTTTCTCCTGTCCCTCAATAATGGATGGAGGGAGACCATCAGAGACTTATTCCCTAGGTAGCTCCACAAATGGATTTTGAACTCCCACCGCCTTCTGCACACCAGATTCTCACACTGTACGCTCTGATATTAATCCCTCCTTCATTGGATTATATATTTCACAATCGCTGCATGATTGATGTTGGTGTACTTCTTCAAAATGGACTTAGTCAACATGCTATTTTATCTAACAGCCAGGCACCATCTAATTTCCTCACCACATTTTGCTATAGTGCCCATCTCTGATGGTGAATACCAACCAAGGCCATGATGTAAGAAATAATTGTTCTTAAATTGGAGCTACGATTTAGTGTAAACCCAACACCCATTCCTGGATCTATGTTTTTGTTGTTGTTCTTCTTTAATTTATTATTATTGGGCATTAGCACCAGTGTCATGTCATTGCATCTTTCCATCACATCAAGCAGAATTGTACCATCACTTCTATAACGTTTTCAAGCACACTATTTCTTCCTGGGTTCCTTGGCATTGTTTCCCTTTAACACACACACACCCCATCACTCCACCTCCCATACACCCTCCCACCCCCAAATCCTTGTTCTACTTGCTTTCCCTATAGGCTCATCAAGCCTAGGTTTCATTTACTTAAAATCAGAAAAACATATCTCGCAATTTCAAGAGGGTAACCCACAATGACATAGCACTTCTAAGATATACCCTAATATGAACAAACAAAAACCAAATAAAAAAATGACTATCGTAGGTTTGCTAGAATAATCCATAACTTAACACAACATATAGAACATGGATGTATCAAGGCCTTATTTGTCCACCTACCAAATGCTCACCAATTATGGTACAGATTTCTTCTGCTTCCTAAGACACCATGCATTTTCCGACTTAAGTCCTCAAGTTCTAGGTGAGCCTGAGGTGGAGTCCAATTCACCCAGGGGAGCTCCCTTGTGTGATCCCCGGTGCAGCCTCTGGAGCATGCTGTGTGCCTTGAAGATCCAGGATTCGGTGTCCCAGTGCACCTCGACACCCAACCTGGGTCCCCAGAATGCATTCAGAAGCCTAGGTTAATGTGGTCCATCTGGTGTATACTGGGGGAGGGGAAGTGCACTCCCCACCCCGCCCCGCCCCCACCTAGTGTCCCCCAAAGCAATTCCAGTCCTTCTTCTCCACGCCTGGAAGTCAGTCCTTCCTCTTTTCCTACCAACAGATATGCCTCTGTGCTCCCCCAGACGTGCAAACCAATGGGTTTTCTTTGCTGTAACTTTTGGGCCAGGACTTTGTAATCCAGCGCCTCTGGGGTGGGGGTGGGGGTTGGCGTGGGGGGGGGGCGTCCAAACTGCCATCGGCAGTCAAGGACTTAGCTGCTTTGCCAGTAGCGCTCCTTAGACATCTAGAGATTGTTCGCGAGCGATTTCCCTTCTCAGTAATACATGAAGGTAAGTCAGTAGTATTGCTACAAAATCATGGCAAGCTTCAGGAAACATATCAAAATTGGAAATCATTGCTTCTCTACCTTGGTCTACACCCGTGGTTCTCCACCTTCCTCATGCCGCGACCCTTTCATACAGTTCCTCATATGGTGGTGACCCCCCTAACCATAAACTTATTTTCGTCGCTACTTCATCACTGTCATTTTGCTACTGTCATGAATCTGCGACCCCTGTGAAAGGGTCCTTTGACCCGCCCAAAGGGGATGCGACCCACAGGTTGAGAACTGCTAGTCTACACACACCTGAAAGTTGCGTTTCCATCTCTCTAACCCTTCCCCTGAAAAATTCTGTGCCTTTTGATTTACATTATGTCCAGTTTTGACACCCTTGAAGGACCCAAACCATGCTCCTTTAAAATATCCTATGAGTTTTAGGACCAAAAAATCCGTCGGAAGGGGCTGTGAGGGTGGATGGAATGAAGTTAATAAACAAAATTATTCCAGAACAGCTCCTGCTGGCCTTGGAGAATGTGCAGGTGCACCTTGTGATGGAAAAAAATTCCTTAGTAAAACTTTACTGGCCTTCTACTCACCAATGCATTTTTCAATTTCTTTTACATCTTCATAATAAGCCCCCATAATTGCCTGGTTTCCTCAAGAAAAATCTATCAAGATGATCCCTTTGAAATCCTCCCCAAACAGTCTTACTAAACTTCTGAGTACCTGGCCTTGTATTGAACCCTCTCAGCTGATCCCCTTTAAGAGCAGCCAGTCCACAGAGAGAACAACATGGCTGGCCCCACTATGAGACATGATGCCCCTCAGTGACTAAGGGCGATACAGGGGACAGCACCGGAGACACAGTGTGGGAATTGCACCTGACCTGATCCCACCACACCGAGGCAAATCACTGGGGGAGTGCAGCGGAACAGCAAGGGAATGGAGTGGCAAGGTCCCCAGGGAATGCTGAAAGTGGACTTCAGAGCCAGGGCGTGGTGCCCCAACAGACTGGACTGGAAAACGCTCCTAAGGGCCAGCAAACGATCCCTGAACTAACTACAAGCTTTTCTCTTGTGAACTGTTTTATTCTGTTCTTTGTCAGTGGTTTGTTTTTGTTGTTTTGTTGTCTGGTTGTATACTGTTGCTTTGTTTTCCTCTGTCTAGTTTTCGTGCATGTTAGTGACTCCACAGGTCTGTCTGAATAGGACAGGCTGGATGAACTATCTGGAGGAAAAACAACGGGACCGACAGTTTTGGGGGGACTTGGGGTGGGGGGGTAGGGGGGGTAAGGAAGTGGTGTTAACAAACCCAGGGACAAGGGAAAAACATGGGACCCCCAAATGGTAGAGAAGTGGGAGTGGCAGGCCTGGTGGGAAATGATCAAGGGTAAGGTTGCTTAGAGAAGAGGTATACTCTAGCCCAGGTGGCGATGAAGCATGGTAGTAGGGCAGGAGGAAAGTCAAGGGAGATGGAGGAAAGAGCTAGGAGTCAAAGGGCATTCATGGAGGTCTAGACAAAGACATGTACATGCAAATATATATAGGAGGATGGGGAAATAGATCTATGTGTCTATATTTATAGGTCAAGTATTAAGGTGGCGGAAGGACCTTGGGCCTCTACTCAAACACTCCCTCAATGCATGAATACCTTCTTTTATTAAATTGGAACTCTATGATGCTCACTCTCCCGACACAACAGCTGGAGCCAAAGTGTGTGAACAAGTAAATGTGGTGAAGAAAGCTGATGGTGCCCGGCTATCAAAAGAGATAGTGACTGGGGTCTTAAAGGCTTGAAGATAAACAAGCGGCCATCTAGCTCAGAAGCAACAAAGTCCACATGGAAGAACACACCAGCCTGAGTGAGCGAGTGGTCCCAAAGGGATCAGTTACCAGGCATCAAAGAACAAAAAATCATATCATTGACTGCACACCTCCATGATAGGATCGCTGAAGACAAATGGGTGCATAAGCAAATGTGGTGAAGAAAGCTGATGGTGCCCGGCTATCAAAAGAGATAGTGTCTGGGGTCTTAAAGGCTTGAAGGTGAACAAGCAGCCATCTAGCTCAGAAGCAAATAAGCCCACATGGAAGAAGCACACCGGCCAGTGCGATCACGAGGTGCCCAAGGGACCAGGTATAAGGCATCATGCAAAAAAAAAAAAAAAAGATGTAAGTGTGTGTATGTATGTGTATATATGTGTATATGTATATATGTATGTATATATATGTATATATATCATATTAAATGAAGGGGGAAGTGCAGAGTGGAGACCCAAGGCCCAAGTGTCGACCAATGGAGATCCCCTCATAAAGGGGTTTAGGAGAGGAGATGGGTTAATTAGGGTGTGAGGTAGTATCAATGAAGAACACAGCTTTCCCCCGGATCCTGGATGCTTCCTCCCCCCAACTACCATGATCCGAATTCTACCTTGCAGGGCTGGATAGGACAGAGGCTGTACACTGGTGCATATGAGGGTTGGAGGTACAGGGAATCCAGGGTGGATGATACCTTCAGGACCAAGGGTGTGAGGGACGATGCTGGGAGAGTGGAGGGTGAGTGGCTTGGAAAGGGGGAACTGATTACAAGGATCCACATGTGACCTCTTCCCTGGGAGAGGGACAGCAGAGAAGGGGGGAAGGGAGACTCCGGATAGGGCAAGATATGACAAAACAACGATGTATAAATTACCAAGGGCATATGAGGGAGGGGGGAATGGGGATGGAGGAGGGGAAAAAAAAGAGGACCTGATGCAAGGGGCTTAAGTGGAGAGCAAATGCCTTGAGAATGATTGGGGCAGAGAATGTATGGATGTGCTTTATACAATTGATGTATGTATATGTATGGATTGTGGTAAGAGTTGTATGAGTCCCTAATAAAATGTAAAAGAAGAAAAGAGAAAAAAATGAAAAAATGATTAGGGCAAAGACTGTACAGATGTGCTTTATACAATTGATGTATGTATATATATGAACTGTGAAAAGAATTGTATGAGCCCCAATAAATTGTTAAAATTAAAAAAAAAACATTAAAAAAAAAAAAAGAAAGTTGTAATCACCTCAAAAAAAAAAAAAAAAAAAAGAAGCTACCGTTTGTTGGGAACGTAGGTTTTTTGTTTCGAAGGCACCCAAGAAAACTAAGATAAGGGTATTCCTGAGAGATCTTGTCTGGAGCCACCCACCGATCACAGAGACATGTTGACACACATTTTTGTTAGAATATTTCTGTGTGTTTATGAGCTGGAAACCGTAGTAGCAATACAAGAGGGCTTCAAAAATTGATGACAGTGAACTTGGTGTTTTTGGTGATAGATGCAGAAAGATGCATGGTACACATTATATGCTTTTGTTGGTTCCACATTAGGCACAATGACACAATGTACATGAGCAGGGACTGGAAGACTCCTCCCCACCCCCAAGTGTAAGGCTATGTCTTTCAAGTGCTGTCCCTCCTGCCTTCCCTGTCAATCTTTCCATCAGAGCAATCGCGATCAAGACTTTTTTTTAACCTCTCAGTCTTTCTTGCCCCCTCTCCAAAGCTGTCTCCTAATTGTGGGCTTTAAATCCTTCCAAGTTGTCCCAAAATTGTTCCGAAGCACTCACAGAAAGAGGGAGCTTTGACCACTGGAATTGGTTTGTTTTCCTGGTTACAGAGAAAAATGATTAGCACTGAAGAGATGTTAGAGATAATCCAACCCAGTGGCTTTTCTTCCTAGGTGTCTTGGTACTCAAAACCAAACAAAATCTACCTGTGAGTCAATTGTGTCTCACAGTGACTTTATATATGTTTCCAAATGCTGTAAATCTTTCCAGAAACAAATAAACCCATCTCAGGAACAGACAGCCCCATCTTTCTCCCAAAGAGCAGCTGGTAGTTTTGTACCATCAACCTTGAGTTTAGCAGTTCGATGCTTACCTAAGGATACCACCAAGAATCCAAGCTGGGACCTCTTCTCCTCCAAGGGCCTCTGTATATTGGGGCAGCGGGCAGTGAAATATTCATTTAAAACTGTGCAGTGGTGATGAATGTACGATATGTTGGACAGAATCAATAGCACACAACTGTACATGTAAAAAGGCGCACATACGAAACTAGCAAAGGCTTTGATAGATATGTGTGTGTGTGTATATATATATATATATATATATATATCACAATAAAACAGTTCTTCAGTGTTCAGTTTTTAAAAAAACCATCTACTGCAAACAAAAGACCAAGGAATTCATGGCGTATGATAAAACACATGTTGAAGTTTGAATGTGAGTATTAAATTAAATCACAAGTAAATTTCATCAAACCTTCATTTAACAAAAGGAGTTCTCTGGCAAATAACATCACACGAATTTCTAATTCTGTAGATCAAGAGTCTTTTGGGGTGAATGTGATGATTAACGTAAACAATAACAGATGAATTCTAGCAAACCTTTAGCACAGAAGCTTGCTTTTATGCTATCAAAACAACACACGGTTTGTCTTAAATGACTGTTGGTTTTCTTCCTTGTCCTTCAGCCGGGGCCTTTGTCCTCCTACCGTGATGTTTGAGGAGATCCTCAAAGAGCCCCACTCACTATACCTCAAATCCCCGGGATACTCAAATTTGGAAGAACACTGCAGGAGCCCCATGAACTGAAAGCTTCTGTTCCACTCTTGCCGGGTCCTCGGGGCCTGCTCCCCAGCCCCAGGCAGAGAGCTGCTGGGGCCACTCCTTCAGCCAGTCCTGCTTGGCCCCAGAATATGAGTCGGGCAGCTTAGAAAGATTAAGGTGCCCTAACAGCCTGAAACAGAATCGCTTAGACTGTCTCTCCCCTGGCAAAGGAGAGGGTATTATTTGCAAAGTCCCCTGCTGAGTCGCCCAGGTGCTAGCTAGACAGGCTCAGGAGATAGCTTGGCAGCCACCCTGGAAAAAATGCCTGTGTCTCTGCAAATAAATCTGCTAGTGTAGAGAGTCCTGTGTAGAACGCCCGGTGCTTGTGCAAATAGCACCCTGAATGTTGCTGGTACTGGGAATTCCTTGGTGTGCTTAACTCTAGACTATGAAAATTGGAGTGATGGATTTCTTGTCATTGTTGTTACCCTTGACCTCTTGGAAAATAATTTCAAAACCCAATGGTCCTATTTCGAGTTATTCACAACTGGGAAATCTTTGGTGTGTTAATTCTGGTAGACTAGAAAAACAAATTCATGGACATTCATATGTGTATAAGAAAGAGCGTATATACAAGAACAATTGACTATTGAGAAAACATGCCAGGCCCATCCAGATCAAGCCCATAAGTCCAATATTAACCCATATGTCTGATACCAATCTATAAAGTCCTCTTCAGACTCACGAAATACATGCAATGATGCCAAATGCAGGAAGATCACAGGCCAATGGGTCAAAAATCTTGTGGATCCAGTGGCGTTGTAAGCATCAGCATTGGCAGGGGTCTCTATGTGGTTTCTCTTGCTCCAGAGGTCTCATTGCAACAGGGCAGGTCCATGTGGTTTCTTCAGCTCCCAAGGTGTAGGATCATGTGCCTTGTCAGTAGAGCATCTCCAAGGGATGAGCAGAGAGAGAGAGAAACTCCCGCCTCCAAGGAGGAAATTACAGGAGTTCCCAGAACCCTCAGGAGAAGGCCATACCCACACAGAGGTCTCATTGGCTATGACCCAAATGATAGACTAGACTCCACCCCTTCACTCTTAATCCTCTCAAGTCCCCAATTGACACCAGATTATGTAACTACTACATTTGGTAACCAGAAGCAATAGTTTCCCTAAATTCCTCTTTGCAGACCTAGAAACTGACAGTAATTTTAAGTAGAAGAACCTTGAATTTTTTCACAGATGAGGATAAACATGCATGTGTCCAAATAGTGTCTGGGTATTTGCATATGAGTATAGGTCTGTGTATTCTAGAGAAAAAAATAATGACCAACATATTACCAACTGAGTATTACTAGTATTGTCCCCACTCAGTAGCTAAGAATTTATATATGCAATCCTATGAGAATGTACATATGTACACATGTAATATGTATAATACTATGTATACATATAAATCTACGAGAAGCAGATTCATTTTTAAACAAAAAGAAGGTATCAGGAATTTCTGTAAGAGTATATTTCTATAAACAGAATCACAACCATAGAAGAAATTGAAAATGTCCAAAAAACAAAAATAAAATGTCTTCCCCAAAGGCACCTGGTCTTTATGGTTTTATGGTTGAATTCTATCAAATATTCAAGATAGGTCATATTAACCAAATTGTTTTGAATAGAAATGCAGAGATTTTATCTAAAAATGCAAACAACTCCAATTCAACAGAATAGTCAAAACAATACTATATTGTAACAATCAGAGCTGATAATTTATGACAAACTTTGATGAAGAAAGATCTGGACTTGATCTCATGGGTGAAAACCGGGAATGAGTTTCTTGATTTGTTGATTTGCTTTTTCCTACCTACCACAGAGTCACTCACTATGAGCGAAAATTGACTGGACCATAAAGGACATTGCATGACAATGGAAGGTTAGGCCACTGGTGGCACAACCACTAAGCACTTTGCTGGTAACCAAAAGGTTAAGGACTCAAACCCGCTAGCAGCTCAGTGGGAGAAAGACCTGGCAAACTTCCCCCTAAAATATTTGTGTCTAGATGCCATGGACCCGGTTCCAACTCAGAGCAACACCAATCAGAACAGAGGAAAACACGATTCTCCAGTGTGTTCCTTAAAAGAGAGCCATGCTTGAACCCACTGTTGCAAATACTGTGCAAGTGTCACGTTGAAGCACTTCCTCTTTTCCTTTTTATTTTCCTTCTGAACCTCTACTTTACCAAGCATGATACCCTTTTCCAGAACCTGGTCCCTCCTGATAATATGTACAAAGAACCTGAGAGGAATCTCAATATCCTCACATCTAAGGAGCAGCGTGGCCGTACTGCTTCCAAGACAGATTTGTTTGATCTTCGGGAAAACCATGGGATATTTAATATTCTTTACCAACACTCTAATTCAAAGGCATCAATACTTCCATCTTCCATTCATTGACTAGCGTTTTCATGCAGACATGGTGATTGAAGATGCCATAGCTTGAGTCACGCACCTTAGTCTTCCAAATGACTAACTAAAATATTGGGTGGTTTTTATTTTCAGGATTTTAAACAAGTCTTTTGCAACAGACCTGCCCAATGAAATAGGTTATTTGATTCCTTGACTGCTGCTTTCATGGACATTGATTGTGGATCGAAGTAAAATAAAATCCTTGACAACTTTAACCTTTTCTCCACTTATTATGGTTTATTGGTCTCGTTGTGCGATTATTTTCCCTTTATGCTGAGATGTAATCCACAGTGAAGGCTACAGTCTTTGATCTTCATCAGTAAAGTGCTTCACATTCTCTTCACTTTCAGCAAGTAAGGTTGTCATTGCATATTAAAAGTTGTTAACAGGTCTCCCTTCAAGCATGATACCACAGTCTTCCAAATGTAGTCCAATTTCTTGGGTTATTTTCTCGCTCAGCCTATAGTTGAATAAGTCTGATGAAAGGATGCACCTTGACATGGACCTCTTCTAATTTTAAACCATGCAATTTCCCTGGTTATTTTTTAATATCTGCCTCGTGACCTGTGTACAAATCACACACAAGTACAATGAAGTGCTATGGAATTCTTGTTCTCTGCATTGCAATCCACACACTAAATATCATGATATAGTCAATAAAACAAGAAAGTTTTTTTCTTTATCTTCTGTGCTCAGCCAAGATCCATCTTACATCAACAGTGAGACCTCTCATTCCATGTTCTCTTCTGAAACAATCCATCCTGAATTTCTGGTAGTTCTTTGTCAATATGTTGAATTATTTTCAGCAGTATTTTACTTGCATGTGCAATTAATGATATTGTTAGATAATTTTCACATTCTGTTGGATCATCTTTCTTTGGAATGTGCAAAAGTATGGATCTTTTCTAATTGATTGATCATAACCCTTCAATTCTTGATCATTGTTTTTGTTTCTTTTGATGTTATATTTGATCGTTTTAATTTTTCAACAGTTTTATTGGTTTATAGGTCACATAATACAACTCAATTGTTTAATCACATCAAGAAGAGTTGTACATATGTAAATATATTTATATATGAGGATGGGGAAATAGAGCTATGTGCATATATTTATAGGTTTAGTGTTAAGGTAGCAGAAGGACATTGGGCCTCTACTTAAGTACTCCCTCAATGCAAGAATACTTTCTTCTATTAAATTGGCATTCTATGATGCTCACCTTCCCGACACAACCACTGAAGGCAAAGTGGGTGAATAAACAAATGTGGTGAAGAAAGCCGATGGTTCCTGGCTATTGAAAGACATAGCATCTGGGGTCTTAAAAGCTTGAAGATAAACAAGCAGCCATCTAGCTCAGAAGCAACAAAACCCACATGGAAGAAGCACACCAGCCTGTGTGTTCATGAGGTGTCGAAGGCTCAGTTATCAGGCATCAAAGAACAAAAACTCATATCATCATGTGCTCACTTCCATGATACGATCGCTGAAGACAAATGGGTGCATAAGCAAATGTGGAGAAGAAAGCTGATGCTGCCCGGCTATCAAAAGATATAGTGTCTGGGGTCTTAAAGGTTTGAAGGTAAACAAGCAGCCATCTAGCTCAGAAGCAACAAAGCCCACATGGAAGAAGCACACCAGCCTGTGCGATCACAAGGTGTCAAAGGGATGACATACCAGGCATCATCAGAACAAAAAATCTTATCATAGTGAATGAGGAGGGGAGTCCGGAGGGGAGACCCAAAGCCCATTTGTAGGCCACTGGAGATCCCCTTGTAGAGGGGTCTTGGGGAAGAGATGAGCCAGTCAGGATGTGATGTAGCCACAATGAAAAATACAACTTTCCTCTAGTTCCTAAATGCTGCCCCCCCCCCCCCCACTATCATGATCCGAATCCTACTTGCAAGTCTGGCTAGACCAGAGGATGTACACTGGTACAGATAGGAACTAGAAACACAGGGAATCCAGGGCAGATGATCCCTTCAGGACCAGTGGTGTGAGTGGCGATATTGGGAGGGTAGAGGGAGAGTGGGTTGGAAAGGTGGAACCGATTACAAGGATCTACATGTGACCTCCTCCCTGGGGGACAGACAACAGAAAAGGGGGATAAGGGAGACGTCGGAGAGGCAAGATATGACAAAATAATAATTTATAAATTATCAAGGGCTTATGAGGGAGGGGAGCGTGGGGGGGGGGGGAGGGGGCGAAATGAGGAGCTGATGCCAGGGTCTTAAGTGGAGAGCAAATGTTTTGAGAATGATGAGGGAAATGAATGTACAGATGTGCTTTACACAATTGAAGTATGCATGGATTGTGATAAGAGTTCTATGAGCCCCTAATAAAACAATTTTAAAAAAAGAAGAGTTGTACAATCATGACCACAATCAGTTTTAAAACATTTTCTTCCTTCTTGTATGTATTGTTATTAGCTCCTCACCCCCTACCCCCAACTCCCCCCGAGAAACCATTAATCCAGTTACCATCTCTATATATGTGTTATTCTGGATGGACTAGAGAAATAAATCCACAGAAACTAATATGTGTATAAGGGATAGTTTTATATAAATGGCAATTGTCTCAAATTGACATCAGATTATGAAATGCCACAACAGATTTTACCTACCCTGGATTTCATATACAGAAAAACATTTAAAACAACTAATTCCAATAACAAGGAAAGCAGATAAAATCCTCAATGGAAAAAGAAAGCAGAAAATATTGAAGATTAAAACAATTTTAAAAGGATCATAGGGAGTTCCCTTATGATAGGGTGTTAAATTTTAATCTGCTTGCATCTGCAACAATCCACTTTCCCATGCATTCTACAGAATAGCCAGGTTCTTCACATGGCTGGTCCATGGTCAGAGGGGATACACCAGGAGCTTAATCCACATGTACTTCCTCTTCACTTATTTAAAAAATGGAAACAGCTTTAAAATGGATCAAAGGGAAAACAAAATGATAAGATATTGCATTTACCTAACTGCGTCTGTCATAATCAACTTTATAATGCTTTTGGCGTGATAACAGTGTGATTCACATCCCTTAACTAAGACTGGAAGGAATTCACAGGAGACATAATCCCTACAAAATCCATTAACCCTGCAAACGGATTTTGGGCTCCCACTGTTGATAGCCCGCTACAAACCAGGTGTTCACAGTTGGAACTCTGATACCGTCCTCTCCTTTAGATTTGGATTATATTATTTACAACAGGATCACACAGGTTGGTGTGCTTCTTCCATGTGAACTTAGTTGATGCTTCACTGAGAGCATCAAGCAAGGCCAAGGATCATTGTTTTTCACCAGTGTTTTCAGGGCAGTTTGGAGACCTTTTAATACATTGATTCTTAATCATAAACTACCCCCAATGGTAAAGATTGTGACCTAGAAACCTCTCTGGAGTACTTCTCCGCTGTCCTCCAGAATCACTATGAGCCAGAATCTCTCTGGGGTACTTCTACACTGTTCTATATAGGTACTGGGAGTCAGAATCAACTAGACATCACCTAACAAAAACTGACCAAATTACAATGGAAATAAACAGTTATTTTTGAGTCAGCCAACTCAGGCACTATTTTCTACTGCCTTCTACTTTTTCTTATTCTTCTACTAGGGTGAAGTAGTCTTTACTATCTCAGTCACTTTAGATTGCCAGGCTGCTCAACTCAGGCTGTATCTCATTTTAATTAATGCCTTTTTGGAACTCTGAGTTGTTGGGAAAGCCAGATTCATGTAGTGTGAATTTATGGATTTCTCTTAAAAATTAAAAATTAAATAAAAAAGAAACAGAGAGGCGAGGCTAAAAGGGAATTAGGATATTTTCATTTTATGCAATATTGATTTTAAAAAAGCAATTGAAAAAATTACTGTGATTTAGGTGAAAGTTGAAAGAGAAAATGATGCTTTTCCTTCAACAACTCATGAAATCTCCCAACTTCTTACTCTATATCCATGATTTTTGCCTATTTCCTGCTTGTTGGATATCATCTTCTCTTTCACTAAAGTTAACACCTGTCTACCCTCCAACCTGTGGCTTCCCCTTCCATCACTTATCCTCTCACCCTTGGTAACTTTCCAAATCTGTTCCTCTTTCTTAGAAAAAAAAAAACGTTTATAACAGTGATCTCATACAATCTTGTCTTTTTTTTTTTTAGGAATAAGTTTTTTAATTTATTTTATATAAAAAGTAACAGGAATTGCATTGCTTTTGCTTCAAAAGTTGAGACATTAGATGACATCCTACTAGCATAAAAAATTAAGAGAAACTTTTTACAAAATCTTATTTCCTAATTTTACTTAACGCTATTATTTTTCACATGGTATGAGGGAAATTTCATGGTCATGGAAAAATTTAGAATTTCCCCAGCATTTTGAATCCCCTTTGTAGATGTATAAATACACACACATCATCTTCTATATTGTACAAGGCCTTAAAACTGAAATAATGGAATTTTCCCAAAATCCCTATATTTACATGTCCCTGAATCACCTTTTAAATCGGTTTAAATTATCCTATGGTTGACATCCTATCAAAATCTGGTAAATCTAGGGTAGTGATAATCTAATTGTTCAGAGATGTTCTTGTTTTTTACATGAATAGCAAAGGATTTGTCACTATGAAAGTAAGCACCAAAGTGACAAAATACAAGGCTTTATCTGCTTACACCTAGACATCTCACCCTTAAGAACCCTAATCTTACAAATGTGGTTATGACTTTTTAGTAAAGTTAAGTTTAACCATACTTCTAATTGTAGGATGTGCAGCAGCACAGAAACAAACAATTCACCATGTATTCAACACACACAGGTTGAGTATGTCAAATGCAAACAGATTCTACCCTCATCCCTTCAACGGACTGTTTCCATCGAATTTACTTGGGAATGAGATTATGCTGTTTAGTTACAAGTAGTATGTAGAGCACACATCCTTGGCGCTTTTGCATTTAATTCAAATTAGTGAAAATTTAAGGTTGAAAACTAGTTTCGAAATCACAATCTGTCATCCAAAGGCCCTTGGAGAAAGCCAAGTTCATTTACTCATGCTTCCGACTGACAGAAAGCTCTAGCTGTAAATACCCTCAACATAGCAAGACTTGGCTGATGAGCCTTTAGTTTGTATCAGGGAAAGGACTACCTCAATGCTAACTTGCCACCTAATCATAAATGTGCAGAATTCACTATAAACACTGCACCCTCTGACTTTTGACACGCTTAAATTCTGATTGGTTCAAGTTGCAACAAACACAATCATCTCTGACAGCCAACACTGGTAGTACAGAACCCGGGTGTTAAGATCTAATAGCAACACAGGGATAAAACAATGCCCCAGTACACAGGAAGATAGTTGTCTAGTCTGCACATACTATCTGTATATGAAATGTACATTTCATAAATCTTACATGACTGTCATATTATGGATATGACTTCATTTACCAACTCTATACAGAAATAAAACTCAATAGTCATTTTTGTACACCCAGGAAGTACCTCTAAATCCAGAAATGTTCCTGTTGGACTCCCATTTTTAATGGACAAAATCTATCGCAATGTGAAAAACAAAACAAACCCAGCTACACTTTTGACACACAGTAACGTTTGGCAAGATTGAATCCAACATTCTTCCACTGCTCCTTTATCTGAATACTTTACTCAATTCATGCACCAACCATTGAAAAAAAAATCTACTAGAAACTTTTTCAGAAGAACTCGTAACCACCATAGCATCAATAATCTATTAGCTTCCCAAGAAATGTCCCTCTAAAAACCAACCTACTCAAGACTGGACGTCTGTGAGACCAACACAACCTATTCTGCCACTACCTTAAAGGACTTTTGGACTAGATTTCTTTTTACTTGGTTAGTTACGCTCCTCTGCCAAAACCTTGATGGGTTTACTAGCTACACTTCATACTGGAGTTTTGCCGAATGATTTTGAGAAATAACATTGTACAACTAGCTAAATCTTCTATCAGACCATGGATCAAGATAGAAAAGCTTTTAGAACACAGAATGTCTATAAAAATTGGGAAAATTGACTGGCTGCTATTCATAAAGGACTACACAGTTTCTTAAAGAGGATCAACACCTTCCTATGAAACGGTGCCAAAATTATTGCTTATTTAATATTACATTTTTACAGAGCTATTTAGTACCTGACACAGAAAACAATCACATAAGGAAGCATTTATTTGAGGTTTAACATGAAATTATACAAATAAAAATTATATAAACACAAATCCACATTGAGTCAAAACACAGATAGCAAAGGACAAAGTAAAAACAAAGAAAACTAATTAGCAGCTATATACAGGTGGACACCATTGTGTCTTGTACACTAAAAAGTCTTTTACAAAATAGTCATCTTAGATCAACAGAAGGCCAATCTTCAACGTTGTCCTGCAAGATGGGTTGCGTTAGCATCTCCTCCTGTTTTCTCCAGTGCCTCCTCTAGTATGGCTGGTAATTGATTTGGTGATTGCCTCCCCCTCGAGATGCCTTGCCGTATGTGCTCTGTTGGCCACTGTAGTCTGCATATCCCTGTCCATATCCATAGTTTCCATAGTTATACCCAGTATAATCATATCTGCCATAGCCACTATAGTTTTGATCACCACCATAGGCACTATTGTAATTTCCATATCCTTGATCATAATAGTTATTAAACCCTTGGTTCCAGTTTTGGCCCTGACCTCGTCCACGACCCCTAGTACCACCTCGACCACCAGCTGCAGCACCCCTTCCTCCTTTCTGCTGCTGTTGCTGCTGCCTATACACCTCTTTGGGCTGTGCAACTTTGATTTCACACTTCCCAGAACCAATTTGGTGGTATCTGCTTTCTAACAGCTTCTTTACTGGCTCTTCATCTGTGTATGTGATAAAGCAAAATCCTCTTCTCTCATTTGTTTTTGTATCCATGGGAAGTTCAATATTTTCAATCTCTCCAAAGGCTCCAAAATATTCTTTAATCTGTTCTTCTGAAGTATCTGGGCTCAATCCACCCACAAAAACCTTTTTGGGGGGTTCCTTCCCCTTTAAAGCTTTGGCCCTTTTGGGGTCTATCAATTTGCCATCCAGTTTGTGTTCTTTCAGTTCCAAAACCCGTCATCTTGCTGGTTCTTGCTCGCGTTTATCTTGGAACCCTCTGCGAATTCCTCCATGTTGCTGTACTCATTCATGTCCTCCATGGCGGCGGAGCTGTTGGCAGCGGGGTGCTGGCGCGCAGACCGAGTCGAGGCGGCGGCGGAGCGTTGTATCCAATCTTGTCTTTTTGTGTTTGGCTCATTTCACTCACTACACTGTCCTTCAGGCATATTGGTGTCATGAGGTGTTCCACAGAATTATCATCATCCTCTAACATTGCGTAGTATTCCATTGTGTGTGCAGGTAAGTCTATTTGCTCATTTTTCCACCAACAGGCATTTAGGCTGTTTCCATCTTCTTGCTATTGAAAGTAGGCTGCAATGAGCAATGGGTGTGCACATAGGTCTTATATCTTTAGGATATACAAGGGGGTACCCGCCGCCCCCAATGATTTTTTTTCAAAGCTATGTATTTAGGTTTTTTTACAAGACAACCTTATCACCTTAAAGTACTCTCCATTATACTTAATACATCTGTCGAAGTGGCAATTCCATTCTTGGAAACATTTTTCAAGCCAATCTGTCTGGGTGGCTCATAGCACCTCCCTCATTTTTTTCTTCACCTCTTCTACTTCATCAAATCACTGTCCTTTCATGTGCCTCTTCATTAGCAGGAACAAAAAAGTCTCACAGAGGGAGGTCAGGTGAGTCCTGTACGTGGGGCAAGAGAGGCATGCTGCTTTTTTGCCCCACACTAGCACACTAAGATGGCTGTGTGAGCAGGGGCATTGTCATGGTGGCAAAACCATTCCCCCCTCTGCCACAAATCAGGCCTTTTGTCACGCACTGTTAGGCAATCTTTTCAGAACCAAAAACTTGATTCACAGTCTGACCTGGTGGAATGAACTCCAAATGCACTACGAGTCAACATTACCACCTGTTTGGTAAGTTGACAGATATCCAGAAAGAGGGTTGTCATCAATCAACAAGAAACCAGAAAACCCCTCACTCACACACTTGAGATTTTCCCATAGTGCTGTCCTTGTACGCTGTGTTCAACCTCACAACAGTTTCTATGGCAGTATTTCCGAGCAGGAAACAAAATTTCATAGTCACATGCTGTTCTCTTAAATTGACCATAACAAAAAATTGAGGTTTGAGAAAAACTGCTTCCATGAAAAAAATTCAGTGTGACCAGAGAAAACCTTCCAGGTGAAGCCACTGGGTGCACTAACTCATAGCAAGCTGCTGGATGCTCACCTAGTGGGGAAAATGCATACAACGAAAGCTCTGCCCAGTGAAGCTTTTTCCTGATTTTTTGTTTTAGGTTTTGTTTTTTGGAGGGGGCGGGGGGTGGGTGGGTGCGGGACGGGGAAACACCATACTGATTCCCAGAGCCCATGGTGGTGTCGTGGTTAATCTCTGCGATGTGATCCACATATCAGCTGCTAGAATCCACCAGTAACTCTGTAGAAGAAAGACTGGGCTTTCTACTCCCGGAAACGGTTCCATTCTCAGAAACCCACAGGGGTCACTTCGAGTCCGCAGTGACTCGATGGCAACAAATATACTGATTTCCAGCAGTGTATGAAGGTCCAGTCTCTGCACTCTCTCCAACACTTATTTTCTGATGTTGTTTCATTTTCTTCAGCTTTGCTATCAGTGCTAGGGTGAGGTGCTACCTTTGTTTTGATTTGCATTTCTTGCATGATAATGAGTGCTTATTTAAATGTTTGTAGTCTGCCCGTGTTTCTTCTTTGGTGAAGCGTCTGTTCATATCCATTGCCCATTTTTTTTCCATTGCCCATTTTTATTCCACCAAGTTGTTCATCTTTTTCTTGTTGAGATTTTAGAGATTAGTCCCATGGCTGACAAGTCATTACTTAGAATTTATTCCCAGAGTGTGAGTACATTTTCACTCTTTTAACATGGCTTTATTGCCAGTAGCCGCTGGTGGTGGAGTGGTTATGCGTTAGGCTGCTCACCTCAAGGTCAGCAGTTGGAAACCACCAGCCACTCAGCAGCAGAAGAAGCACAAAGAGGTTTTTCAACTCTGGTAAAGAGTTCTAGTCTCAGAAACCACAGGGGCAGTTCAGAATTGACTTGATGGCAGGACGTTTGGCTGTTTTTGTTATTGTTTATTGGCATACACTTCACTCATCATACGATTTAATTATTCAGTCATCTTAAGAAGAGTTTTACAATTCATTTCAGAACATTTTCTTTTGCTGTCGTTAGCTGCCCATTTCCCCCCTCCCCACCATACTCCTAGGTAATTATTAATCCAGTTACTGTCTCTGTAGCTCTGCCTATCCTGGATTTCATATGCAGGAAAGCACCAACAGGAGTAAACAATAACAACAAAACAAAACAGAGAAAAACCTTAATCGAAAAGAAAGCAGAAAATCTTAAAAACGGAAACAACTTTAAAATGGATCAAAAGGGAGATCAACTGATAAGGTATTACATTTGAACAAAACTACATCTGCCATAATAGACTTTATAATGCTCTCTGGTAGCAAGACTATTGACATCCCTGGTCTATGGTCAGAGAGGATTCACTGAAGGCTTAATTCATGTGGGGACCAAGCAGATGGGGTTTGTGCTTCTGTCGTCCACAACCTTCTGCCAACTGGAGTTCTTATTTTAAGCTCTGATACTGTTCCCTTCTTTGGATTTGGGAAGGTAGATGGATTTAATTCTCAATACCATTTCTCAATCTCAACACTGCTTATGGTTCTATATATTAATTGTTATGCACGTAACAAGCTGTTGACCACTGTGGCTGTGTGGTAAGTACGTTGTGAGATTAGGAAGTGAGAAACCTGATACCTTATTCTTCGTTACAAGTGTTTTTCTTATTCTGGGTATCATTGCTTTCCATGTAAAGCTGTAATTGATTTTTCAATCTCATTAAATCACAATACTGGGATCTGGATCAAGATTGCATTCGACTTATAGTTAAGTTAAGTGCCCATAAACATGGTATATTCTTCCATTTACATAGGTCTCTTTTGTTTTTGTTGTAATGTTTTATAGTTTTCTTTGTACTAGTCTTTAAAAAATCATTTATTGGGGGTTTATATAACTTTTATCACAATCCATCTATCCATGTGTCAAGTACATTTGTATATTTGTTGCCATCATCATTTTCAAGACATTTTTTTTCTACTTGAGCCCTTGGTATTAGCTTCTAATTTTTCCCCTCCCTCCCTCATGAACCCTTGATAATTTATAAATTACTATTTTTTTCACATCTTACACTGACTAATGTATACTACTAGTCTTTTAATTCTCTGGTAAGATTTAGTCCTACGTATTACATATTTCAGGTGGCTATTGTAAATGTTATTGCATTCTTGGTGGCATAGGGGTTACGAGTTGGGCTGTGATCCCCAAGGTCAGCAGTTCAAAGCCACAAGCTGCTCTGATGGAAGAAGAAAGACTTTCTACTCCTGTAAACAGTTAAACAGTCTTGGAAACTCACTGGAACAGTTCTATCCTGCCCTACAGGGTCTCTACTAGTCGGCATTGACTCGATGGCAGTGAGAGAAAGAGATAAACAGTATTGGTTTCTTGATTTCTCTTTCTGAGATCTGTTAGTCCATAGGCATATGACTAATTTTTTATATTGATCATGTACACCGACACATCACAGAACCATTCAATTAGTTGTAGCAGTTTTCTTGTCAAGTTTTTGGGGTTTTCTATGCATATAATCATCTAATCTGCAAATGGGGTTTTACTTTTTACCAACTTGGATGCCTTTAATTTCCCTTTGTTGCCCAATAAGCCAGCAAAATATCCAATAAGAGTGGTGATAAAAGGCATCCTTGTCTGATTCAAGTTTGCCATAGAAATGCTCTCAGTTTCTCCCGGTGGAGTGAGATGTTAGCTGTTTGTTTTATAGGTACACCCATTAAGGTATAAGAATATCCCTTCTATTTTTCTTCGTTGAGTGTTCTTATTAGGATTGGGTGTTGGGTTTTGTCAAATGCCTTTCCTACATCAATTACGATGATGATGTAGTTCTTTTCCGTTGTTGTCTTTCTATGATGGACTGCACTGACAGCTTTTCTAATGGTGAACCAAACTTCTACACTTGGTATGAATTTCACTTGGGCATGATCTATTTTTTTAATAAATAAATTATTTTATTAGGGGCTCTTACAGATCATCTAAAAATCCTGGGGTACATGGGAGAGGGAGAGGTTGGTGGGGGGGGGGGAGTGGTGTTAACAAACCCAGGGACAAGGGAACAATAAGTGATCCAAATCAGTGATGAGGAGGGTATAGGAGGCAAGGTAGGGCTTGAACAAGGGCAATGTAACCTAGAGGAATTACTGAAACCCAAATGAAGGCTGAGCATGATAATGGGATAAGAGGAAAGTCAAAGGAAATAGAGGAAAGAGGTAGGAGGCAAAGGGCATTTATACAGGTCTTAATATAGGCATGCACATATGTAAATATATTTATATATGAGGATGGGGAAATAGATCTATGTGCAAATATCTATAGGTTTAGTATTAAGGTAGCAGATGGACATTGGATCGGCATTCAAGTACTCCCTCAATTCAAGACCACTTTGTTCTATTAAAGTAGCATTCCATGCTGCTCACCTCCTTTTTTAAAAAAATCATTGTATTAAGGGCTCATGCAACTCTTATCACAATCCATACATACATCAATTGTGTAAAGCACATTTGTACATTCATTGCCCTCATCATTCTCAAAACATTTGCTATCCACGTAGGCCCATGGCATAAGCTCCTCATTTCCCCCCTCCCTTCCCACTCCCCCTCTCTCATGAACCCTTGGTAATTTATAAATTATTATTTTGTCATCTCTTACACGGTCTGATGTCTCCCTTCATCCACTTTTCTGTTGTCCGTCACCCAGGGGGGAGATTATATGTAGATCCTTATAATCGGGTCTCCCTTTCCAACCCACCCTCCCTTCACCCTCCTGGTGTCGCCACTCACACCACTAGTCCTGAAGGGACCATCCGCCCTGTATTCCTGTGTTTCTAGTTCCTAACGGTACCAGTGTACTTCCTCTGATCTAGCCAGATTTGTAAGGTAGAATTGGGATCATGATAGTAGGATGGGGGAGGGGAGAAGAAGTTAGGAACTAGAGGAAAGTTGTATGATTCATCGTTGTTACACTGCACCCTGACTGGATCATCTCCTCCCTGTGATCCTTCTGTAAGGGGATGTCCAGTTGCCTACAGATGGGCTCTGAGTCCCCACTTCGCACTCCTCCTTATGCACAATGATATGATATTTTGTTCTGATGATGTCTGATACCGTATCCCTTCAACACCTCATGATCATGCAGGCTGGTGTGCTTCTTCCATGTGGGCTTTGTTGCTTCTGAGCTAGATGGCCACTTGTTTACCTTCAAGCCTTTAAGACCCCAGATGCTATATCTTTTGATAGCCAGGCACCATCAGCTTTCTTCACCACAACTGCTTATGCACTCGCTTTGTTTTCAGCGATTGTGTTGGGAAGGTGAGCATCATGAAATGCCAGTTTAATAGAGCAAAGTATTCTTGCATTGAGGGAGTACTTGAGTGGAGGCCCAATGTCCATCTATTACCTTAATACTAAACCTATACATATATGCACATAGATATATTTCCCCATCCTCATATATAAATATATTTACATATGTACATGCCTTTATTTAGACCTCTATCTATGCCTTTGCCTCTTACCTCTTTCCTCTATTTCTTTTTATATTCCTCTATTTCTTTTTACTTTCCTCTTGTCCCACTATCATGTTCAGCCGTCCTTTGGGTTTCAGTAATTCCTCGCAGTAACATTACCCTTGGTCACGCCTTACCAGGCCTCCTACACCCTCCTCACCACCGATTTAGATCACTTGTTGTTCCCTTGTCCCTGAGTTTGTTAACACCACTTCCTTTCCCCTCACCTCTCCCTCTCCCATGTCCCTCCAAAACTGTCAGTCCCGTTGTTTTCTCCTCCAGATCGTTCATCCAGCCTATCTTATTTAGACAGACCTGCGTGGATAATAACATGCACAAAAACAAGACAGAGCAAAACCAAGCAACAAAATAAAACAGAACAACAACGCCAACAACAAGCCAGTGACAAAAAACAAAACAACGGGAAATAAATGCTTGTAGTTAGCTCAAGGACTGTTTGTTGACCTTTAAGAGTGTTTTCTGGTTGAGTCTGATGGGGCCCCAAGCCCTGGACTCAAAATCTATTTTTGGTATTCCCTGGGAACTTCGTTGCTCTGTTCCCCTTGCTGTTCTGTTCCACACCCTTAGTGTTTTGTCTCGGTGTGATGGGATCAGATCGGGTGGAATTCCCAGACTGTGTCTCCAGTGTTGTCCCCTGTAGGACTATGGGTATGTGAGGGATATAATCATGTCTCGTAGTGGGGCCAGCCATATGGTTTTCTCTGTGGATTGGCTGCTCTGAGCTGGAATATCGTCATCAAGGCTTGGTGGGCCAGGATGTGCTCCACTCTCTGTTCCTCCCCCTTCATTTGCTTCCCTGTGCTCTGATCAGACAAGTCCCTTTCCTGGAGCTTCAGAATCAGTGCCGTTCTCTGAAATATATTCTTCTGGGGGTAGGGGCAGTTGTCCACATTGTTGGGATTGGGGCCAACCCCTCAGACCTCTCCACTGGTTCCCTTCCTGACACGATCACAATAGACAAAGCAGGTGCATCAGCAAATGTGGTAAAGACAGCAGATGGAGCCTGGCTATCAAAAGATATATTATCTAGGATCTTAAAGGCTTGAATGTAAACAATCAGCCATCTAGCTCAGAAGCAACAAAGCCCACATGGAAAAACCACACCAGACTGTGTGATCATGAGGTGTCAAAAGGATCAGGTATCAGGATCAAAGAATTAAAAAATAAATTTATTTTAAAAAATCTATACATCAATTGTACCAAACACATATGTGCATATGTTGCCTTGATCATTTTCAAAATATTTGCTTTCTGTTTGAGCCCTTACTCTCCCACTCTCATGAACCCCTGATCAATTATAAATTATTGTTATTTTCATATCTTACACCGCCGTGTCCCTTCATTGTTGTTGTTCATCCCGGGAGGGGTGGGACGGAATTATATGTCATAGTATTCGGTTCCCCATTTCCCCCCCTCCCACTACCCTCATACTATCGTTACTCTCATTGCTGTTCCTGGGGGTTTTACCTATCCTGAAATCCATGTGTCATGAGCTCTTATCTGTACCAGTGTACATGATCTGGTCTAGATGGATTTGTAAGGTAGAACTGGGGTCATGATAGTGGGGGGAGGGAACATTAAAGTGTTCCATCGGTGCTGTGCTGTGCTGTGCTGTACCTGGCTGTCTCATTCTTTCCTTGTGACACTTCCGTGAGGGAATTAACAATTATCTACAGGTGAGCTTTGGGTCTCCAATCTGACCCCATCATTTCTATCAATATATTTGTTTGTCTGGGGTCTTCTGATACCCAATACCTTATCCTGTTGACACCTCATGATCACACAGGCTGGTGTGCTTTTTCCATGTGGGCTTTGTTGTTTCCCTGCTAGATGGCCTCTTCAAGCCTTTAAGAACCCAGACACGATATCTTTTAATAGCCAGGAACCATCAGCTTACTTCACCACATTTGCTTATGCACCCAATTTTACTTTAGCAATTGTGTAAGAAACGTGAGCATCACAGAATGCCAGGTTATTAGAACAAAGGGGCCCCGCATTAAGGGAGTACTTGAGTAGAGACCCAATGCATATCTGCTATCTTAATGCTTAACATTTAAATGTATGTATATAGACCTTTAGCCCTATCATTTGATATCAATGTATTTACATATGTAAAGGGAATGACCTATTTTTAAAAAATATTACTTGGATTCTATTGGTTAGGATTTTGCTGAGAAGTCTTTCAGTTGTGTTCACAAGAAAAATTGGTCTGTAATTTCTGTTCTGGTGATGCCTTTGCCTGGTTTTGGTATTAAAGTTATTCTCACTTCATTAACCGAATTCAAGATTTTGCCATTCTTTTCTATATTCTGGAAGGTTTTCAATGAATTTATGGCAACTATTTTCTGAAAACTTGGTAGCATTCACCAGTGAAATTGTCTGGCCATAGACTTAATTTGGTTGCTTGGGGCATTTTAATGACTTGATCAATCTCTTCTTTGGTTGTGGGTCTATTCAGTTTCTAAATCAGTGTGATATATTTTGTATTGTGGTTCTAGAAATTTACTCATCTCTTAGAGATTTTCAAATCTGTTGGCATGCTGGGCTATTGGCTTTAGTATTATTTAGTATCGGGCTATTAGCTTTTAAACAAAATTTCAGTTGGTTCTGCTGTTAACTCACCCATTTTATTTCTTATTTGTGATCATTGCATAGCCTTCTTTTGATATTTTAAATTTTCCAGTGGTTTGTCAATTTTGTTAATCCTCCCAAAGAATCAATTTCCTGTCTTATTTTAGTCTCTCTGTTGTTCTTCTATTTTCTGATTAGTTTATTTCTGCTCTAATCTTTACCATTTCTTTCTTTCTGGTGCATAGAGGCTTATTTTGCTATGTCCTATCTAATTGTTAATGTTGGGTTAAGATTTTTATTTTATTTTTTCTTATTTTTGATGTGTACTCTTGTCACTATAAAGTACCCTGCATACTGCTTTTGCTGTGTGCAATAGATTTTATTACATTTTTGTTCTCATTGGTTTCAAGTAATTTATTTTTTTTACTCCTTATTTCTGCTATTGCCCAATTGTTTTTAAGCAGGATACTGTTCAATTTCCATGCATTTTTTTTCTCCAACCATCAATTATTGACTTCTAACTTCATAGCATTGCCACCTGGGAAGATGGAAAGAACTATTTCTTATAAGCCAAGCGAACAGGACAAGATACCAGGCTCTAAAGAAATGATGGCTGGGCAGAACTGACTGATGTCAGGCAAGTTGGTGAGAGTTGTCACTGAAGTCTCATTTCATGATGAAAGTAATACATGAAATTGTGTTTTCCTATTTTCAGCATTTTGACTTTGTAAATGAATATAAAGTGGGATCTACTACAGTTCAGGGATACCATCCACCCCACAGTACTTCTCTCTCGCTTCTCTTTTCCTTGTTTGGACTCTAGAAATGACCGAAAACCTACAGGACTCAGGTTTGAAACTTCCCACAATAAACAGCAGTAAATGTCAGTTAGGGCTCTGTTTGTGTTGAGATTGGTAAGCCTTTACAATTACAATTATTTATAGCATCCAGAATGCAGGAAAGTATGGGAAAGAAGATTCTCCCCAACAGTGTTGGCAGCAGACTGTGGGAGCCTCAACTGTCTTTGGGAGAGGCATGTTCTTTCTCACGAGCCTGCTCCCACCACTGAGAGTCGCCAACCTTACAGGAAGACGTTCACAAATGAACTGACGAGCTTCACAAAGGTACCTGTTCTATGGGGTCAAAATGTGTCATTCTCTTCTTTCCTACAACTTCTCACAACCCCTGCCTCAAGTTTCTTCTCATGGCAACAAACAAACAAATCTAGTCATTTCCTAGTAACTAGATAGCTCAGCCCTGCTTGGCTATTTCCCATTAGGTTCCAGTCCATTCTGATATTTTAGCATAGGATGGCATTTACGTTCCTTTACACTCAGCCACTTTAGGGAGAGGCTTCAGGTTATATGACACAAGGAAGGCATTGGTGGTTTCCTGTTGACACCCATAAGGCCACCAAAAATCAAGACAAGTCAACTGCAACTGGTGGTTACCACAGGCAACAAATAAATGGAGATGAATAAGGGAAGGGGCTGGGGAATACTAATTAGGAAGACCAGAGTTTGGGGTTGTTGATTAGACAAGAAAGTCAAGGAAGAAAGAGATGGCACAAAAACCATGCTATAGATTTGGGCAGGTGGCAAGATGAGGGAATGGAGGCGAAGAAAGCACACTTGGTTGCTGAAACCTGCTCTCAGCTTAATGAGATTCAGCACTCACCCTTCTGGGACGTGGGGAGAGCTGAAAGCTGAGGACATCCAGGCTACCCCCCCCCCCCCCCAGCTGCCCTGACCTCCCACCCTGAAGCCTCAGAGAAGGAAAAATCAATGTGCTCCCAAAGTGCTGGAGCCGTGGGTCTGAAGCTGGAATTTGACCCCTGCAGAGTGTTTACTGATCCAGAAGCGATAGGTGCCCATGAGCTCATCTTTATCTTGGGAAGAAATTAGGGAGCCCAGACCAAGACAAAGGCACATTTCATTAATAACCCTGTACCACCACCCTACAATGCACACACTCTCACACAAAAACATCTGTCTGAGGGGCCTAGTCTCCAGAGTTCAGTTTTGAAAGATCAGCATAAAGAGAATTATGAGTTTACAGAGAACCAAAAAAATGCCTTGCATTTACCCCTCTTGGTAATTGATATCTTCTCCCTGCCCCCACAGTTTGCAAATATTGACTAAGTTCAAGGGCAGTGCAAAAAGGTCTAACTTCAGAGTTAGGTGAGGTGACATACTTAAGATGGTGCAATCCTGTTCTAGTGAAGAACATTTTAGATCCTAAGGCTGGTCATGGACAGTCCTTGTCCCCTGACCCAGTTAATATTTGTTTTATCAAGTCAGGGACTATTTTTGTCATCATTGTTAATCTTCCTCTCGCCAGCTCTGTTCTGGCCGAGGGCATGCACTTGAGGTATGCTAGAAGAATGGAGTGCAGTATTGTGGGAAAGAATTATTGCTAATTCTGTCTGCCTACAGCTTCCTCAGTCCCGTTCATCTGATCTCAACTGTAGATGGAAAGTTCTGCAAGGCCGTGACCTGGCTCAAGGTAGTTAGTGGCTCTTTTGAGCAGAAAGAACATATAGATAATAGATAGCAGTATGTCCCTGATGACTGTAGGTCTTCATTCTGCTGGGAAGCATTTTGACATGCACCCCATGGAAATTCTTGATGGGTTATCATGCCAATAAAGAAGGTCACTGCCAAATCCATTGGTCCAATGGGTTTGAGCTCATCTTTGCATCAATATCCCCCAAATCGGGTCTCAAGGAATCCTGGAGACTTAGCCCAAGATCATTGGTAGCTCTAGTTGGCACTAAGAAGGAACTGGCTCTTCTGACCAACCACTTTGAAGTTAAACAGACCCGATTCAAATTTTAATTTATCTGAGCCTCAGTTTCTTCATCTATGACAATAAGTATAACAATTCTCTTCTTGCAAGACAGATACGAGGATTAAATGAGGAAAGCATTTAACACAGTGCCTGCTACTTAAAATGGGATTAATACGATTTAGTCTCCTTCCTTCCGTTCAGCTCCTCCAGCTGCTGCTGTATCTCCTTTCTCTGCCGCATACGTTTGACCGTGTGGAGTCAGGCCAATGGCAGCTGAGGGGACGCCATGGTCGTAAGAATGGATAGCGAAGAGAAAACGTTAAGCATGCCATTCAGAACAGCAATATTCACTTTAAATTTGTCTGAGCATAAACTATAGGAACTCCACTGACACTTGAAAGAATCCAGATGGATAAATGAATCTGTTATTGTCTGACTGCCGCCTGGACTTGGACACAGCCCAAAATATCTCCACGTGGAGACCTTTGTTTGGGAAGCTTTTATATTTGAAACCACGGAAGTCGTCATAGTCACCCTTTGGGAATTATTGATATGTCTCAGTTCCCCGCCCCCCCCCCCATGGAGTGGTACATTTCCTGGATGGTTTGCTCTAGAAAGAGGTGATATTTTAGACTCATCCAAGCATTCGCTTCTGTGCTCTACTGAGAGCTCTGCTCCTTTGACATTGTTTGAAACGGTCACATCTAATACGTCTAGTAATTTTGCCATTCTTAGTCTTGTCTTTTCTTGAGCATCTTGAGAATGATTGGGATCCGACACACTATTTCTTCCTGTTGGGCATCCTGAGTTCTCCCAGGTGTCCTAAAAAAAGCCTGCTTCCTAATTTTTAGATGAAACAGCTACGTGTAAAGTTTCTTGCCAAATAAGTAATCGTCAATGTTCGAGGGTTCTGATGGCAGTAATAACTTCAATATTTCATGTAGTCAGTTCTCCAATGTATTCAACCTGGTCAAATGGACTATTAATAGGAGAAAAAAGAGAATGTAAAATATAGCTATATTTGATTTGAGGATGGTAAAAGATCACTGTGGAGCAGGGTATTGCAAAAAGAATTGTATTAAGAAACTCCTAGGAGGAAGAAAAACCTCCCCAGCCAGAATGACCAAACTTGGAACTTCTCAAATGGGCCTGTTTGCAATTCCCGATATCACTAATAGGAGACTGGGAGAACAAATGGGAATGTACCCAAGATGCTTGTAAATCAAACTTTAGGTGCTCGAGGAAACCAAGGAAACCAAAAGACTGTGTTTCCTTTAGTGGAGCATAGCCAATGCCACCCTTCTTATCCCCTGGAGCCTCCAGTCCTTAAGAAGTGCTCTTCAGCCCTAGACAGATATGAAATGATACGTATCCTCTGGTAGGATTGAGCCCAGGGCAGAGCATGTAAGATTTCTGCTCTTAAAAATGTATCTCACCTGGCTAGGACAGAGTAGCAAAAGAAAAAATAACAAAGTGAATTTTGCCATAAAACTGCACTTATCTCAGGTTATTCTGAAATTAAATCATTCTCCCCTGGCCCCAATATTAAAGAGTCCTTTTTATCCAGTAAGAAGCCCTTTTCAAAAATGGCACGTGGCCCACATGGCTTTCCAAGTGATTACCAGGAAATAGTTAAAAAAAATTTTAAAGATAATCTTGATATTATTTCGAGTACTTGGGTGACACAAATAAGTAAGCATTTGACTTCTGGCTAAAAGGTTGGTATTTAAGTCAACCCATAGCACTTGGCATACGGGTCTGGCAAGCTCAGCACTTTAAAATGCTATAGAAGGGCCATAGCCTTGAAAACTTGAAAACTCTAAATAGCCGATCTCTTCTGATCTACATAAGGGGTCACCGTGAATCTGACATTGTTTAGGATTTCATCTTGCTTGGATCCATGATCAGTGCTCATGGAAGCAACAGTCAAGAGATCAATGAACACATTCCACTGGGTAAATCTGCTGCACAATACCTGCTTAAGGTACTGAAGAGCAAGGATGCCCTTTTGAGGACGAAGGTGTGCCTGACCCAAGCCGTGGTCCTCATTTCATATGCATAGGAGAAGGTACCCAAAGAAGCCAGATTTCCCCCCAAAGGCTATGTATTTCACTTTTTTTTGGTTTGTTTTTACACAGCACCTTTATCACCTTCAAAGTACTCTCCATTGTAATTAAGGTGCATGGGGCAAGAGATGCATGCTGGCTGCATAAGCAGGTACGTTGTTGTGGTGGCAAAACCAGTCTCCCATCTGCCACAAATCAGGCCTTTTTGTTGCACACTGTTACACTATCGTTTTAGAACCTCTAACTAGAAAATATGACACGTGGAACTAACTCCAAATACACTACAAGTTGACTTTTTGTCTGTTTGGGAAGTTGATGGACGTCCAGAATGAGGTTTGTCATCAAACGACATTTCACCTTTTTTGAAATGAGAAAACCACCCATACACCTAAGTTTTTTCCCATAGCGCTGTCCTTGTAAGCTGTGTTCAACATCACAGCAGTTTCTGTGGCATTTTTCCCCAGCAGGAGACAACATTTCACAGCCACACGCTGTTCTCTTAAATCAGTCATCACAAAATACAAGGTCCGAGGGAAACTGCTTTCATGAAAAAATTCACTATGACCAGAGAGAAACTTGCCTGCTATGAAAAATTCACCCAGTTGAACTTTTGCCATTTGGAGGTACCCCCTCTATGAAAGTTAAACAATGAAGAAGGAAGACTGAAGAAAATTCAGTGCTCTTGAATTACAGTGTGGGCCACGGAGACCGAAGGTACCACGGTCTGTAAACCAAATCTGTCTTGGAAGAAATATAGCCAGAGTGCTCCTTAGAGGCAAGGAGGGTGAGGGTTGGTCTCATGTACTTTGGACAAGCTCTCAGGAGATACCAGTCCCCAGGGAAGGACAGCATGCTTGGTAAAGTAGAAGTTCAGGCACAAAGAGGATTATTTCCAGGAATTGTATGGACCCCTTGGCTGCAACCCTGGGCTCAAACGGTGAGGACGGCACAGAGCTGGGCTGTTCCCCTCAGATGTACATAGGATTGCCTTGGGTTGGATCCAGCTGGACGGCACCTAATCACAACAATATGAGTCAGAATCAGAGCAATAGAAATTACCCATGAAGCTTATTTTAAACATTCTGACATATAAGAAGGGACCCCAATGGTATAAGGGTTCCGAATTGGGTTACGATCTACAAGGTCAGCAGTTAAAAACCACCAGCCACTCCTTGTGAGAAAGATGGGGCGTTCAACTCTTGTAAACAGTTATGGTCTTGGAAGCTCCCAGGGACGGTTCCACCATGTCTTCTGGGGTCACTATGAGTTGGTATGGACTCGATGGGAGTGGGAATGTTTGTTTTAAACATATAAGAAGACATTCAAAAACTTCTTAATGCATCTGTAAGACTTCCACAACCCTGACATCAAAATTGAATATTAGAGTTATAAAAAATAAAACAAAAACCATATACTACCCTACATATGAAAGAAAAATCTAAATAAGATGCTAGATGCTATAAAATCAAATTCTGAATGGTATTGAAATCACTATGTAGAATAATTTGACTCATTTCCAATTTTTAACGGAAAATTATTTGTCAAAATAAGCCAGAAAGCATATTTTAATTTGATAAGGATGCCCATTATCATTGAAAACATCCAAAGCGGTTGCAAATCTCCAAAACATAATAATTAAGGAGAGGGAAAGAGTGGTAAACTAGAAAAGTAAGAGATAAATATTTATTATTTTTTAATATCATCTACTTAGAAATTCCAAGAGAACCAATGGAGTAAAGGATTTGAAGTTACATTGAGGCTTGACGTAGTGACTTTATGTGCAACAGAACGAAATACTGCCCAGTCCTGAGCCATCCTCACAGTTGTTCCTGTGCTGGACCCCGTCATCGCAGTTACCGTGTCAGCTCATGTCTATGAGGTCCTTCCTCTTTCTCCCTGGCCCTCTCCTTTACCAAACGTGACGTCCTTCTCCGCGGACTAGTCTCTCCTTACAATATGTCCAAAGGAATTAAGGTGAGGTCTTATCATCCTTACCTCTAAGGAGCACTCTGACCGTACTTCTCCCAAGGCCGATTGACTTGTTCTTTCAACAGTCCGTGGTGCTTTTGATGTTCTTCTCCAGCACCACAATTCACACACATTGATTCTTCTTCAGTCGTCCATAACGATCTACAGCCTGGAAGCTCTACGAGCACTTGTACTATGTCCTATAGGTCTTTATAAGTTAACTTTACTACAAAAAAAATCTAACAGGATGCGTCCAAGAGTTTTGCTACAAAATCTAGAGCCTTTATTAAACAAAATGATCAAAAGGTAAGGTGATAGTTTCTCAGCATATTGTCCATCTAGGTCTATATATTTCTGAAAGTAACATTTCCATCTTCTAACCCTTTCCCAAAGAATTCTGCCTCTTTGATTTATACCTCATGGACGCAGGGATTCGAATTTTATTCTTTTTAAGTGTTCTTTGAGATTGGAGGCACAAAATGAGTCAAATAGGGCGAGATCAGGGCTATAAGAGGAAAGGAGTTGAAAATTAGGAGGTGGGGACTCTCAGACACTGTTAAAGGATTATAAAAATATCAAGCACTTTAACATTTAACCTGTACAAACTCTTTGACCTAGTACTTCTGTCTCTAGAAACTGAACTATTCACCAACATGCACAAAATATTTTAAAAGTTCATACTTTAAGTAGTTCTCAAATGTCAAAAAGAAGATCCACTAGTGGATTATTTTATATACTAGGAATACTATCTTATTGCCATCTAGTTTATTCTGACCCATAGAGATCCCATAGGACAGACTAGAACTGCTCCTGTGAGTTTCCAGGAATAGAAAACCCAATCTTTCTCCCAAGGAGCAGCTGGTGGTTTGGAACTGCAGACCTTGTGATTAGAAACCTAATGTCTAAACACTACACCAGCAGGGCTCATTCTAAGAATACTATCATGGAGGGTTTTTTGTTTTGTTTTCTTTAATTCTGTATTAGCAGTAGTAGTAGCAGTAAGAATACTATGAAATTTGATGACACCACTAATTTGTCAGTTTGTTGTACTAAGGAAGCTTATATGTTGCTGTGATATTGGAAATTATACCACTGATATTTTAAATATCAGCAATGTCAGCAATGGTGGACAGGTGTCAGCAGAGCTTACAAACTAAGACAAACTAGGAAGCAGGAAAAGGCAGTTCACTTCCAGAAAAGCGGACTACTAAAAACATTATGATTAGCAGCAGAACATTTGCACAATATAAGAATAATAAGCCTGTTTTGTTGGAAAGCACTCAAAAATTTGGCAATGACACATCTGACAAAGGACTAATATCTAAAACGATGTGTTAAGAAAACAAACACATCAAAAGAAAAAGACAAATCACCCAGTTTTAAAATGGGCAGAGGACATGAACAGTTACTTCACTAAAGAAGACAATCAGGTGGCCAAAAAGCATATGAAGAAATGTTTGCAATCATTACAGTTAAAAACAAAAAACAAACTGTCGGAGCCAGCTGATGAGTCGAATAGTCCTGAAAGGGGGAGTGAGGATTAAGGGGGGAAAAAAGAGAGACAGAAAGTATTGGGAGGGCAACAGTGAATACTGAATCCCCTAGTTTATTCCATATTCTCCTTTTATCCATGCAGAAACAACCTGGGGTTAATTATCTCATCGTTAAACAAGCACATTTGATACACATAGCAACTCTATCTTCTGCCAAGCCAGACATCCTTGAGAAAATTAAACAACCCATTTTTCCCAGATCTTGCATACTTTCTTGTCCTTGGCAGTCTGTACAAAACGTTAAGTCACAGAAGAAATCAGCAAACACTTACACATAGGTCATGAGACTTCTCAGCCGTTTCAAGGCTGAGTCTTAATGGCCTTCAACAACAAACTCACTGTCATCAAGTCAACTCCAATTTATAGTGACCATATAGATGGAGTAGAACTTCCCCCTATACTTTCCAAAACTGCAAATCTTTGTAGAAGAAAACAGTTGCCTCTTTCTTCTGAAAAACAGCCGTCAAAGCGGTCCGATGGCCAAACCCACTACACTGCCAGGAGATGCAGATCAAAACAGCAGCGAGAGATCGTCTCACCTCAGCATTAACAGGAAAGACCAAAAGTCCAGAAAGGAACAAATGCTTGTGAGGGTGTGAAGAGAGTAGAACACTAATGCGTTGCTAGTGGGACTGTACAATTGTGCAACCACTGTGGAAAATGGTGCGAGTCTTCCTCAAAAAGTTGGAAATAGATATAACCCATCAATCCCTCTACTTGGTGTATATACTAGAGAAATGATATGTCTGTGGATTATATTGTATATATGCATATATACATATATACATATGTACATATATGTACATATATACATATATACATGTTCATTACAGCATTATTCACAGTAGCAAAAAGAGAGAAGCAACCTAAATGATCATCAGTGGAAGCATGGATCAGTAAACTATGGTGCATACACAGTGGCATACTAATACGTGAAAGAATAATGAGGAATCTGAAAAACCCCTTATAGCATGGATGAACCTGGAGGACATTGTGCTGAGTGCAGTCAATCACAAAACGATAAATATTGTATGAGGTCACTTCTGTAAAAAATCAAGAAAAGGTTTTCACAATGAAAGAAATACTCTGATGTTTTCAGGGGCGGGAGAGGAAGCAAGAGTAAGCCACTGACTAAAATGTAGACACATGTAAATTTGGATAAGGGGGAAGGCAATATGCAATAAGAAGGAGGTTGGCAAAGGAAGATAATGATGGAGAAAGGGGAAGACACTGGGAGGAGAGTAATAGTTAAAGGCAACAGAAGTAAATGCTATCACATGCACTGTCCTGCAGTAATGGTGATCTAAATGCTAAAAGACAGGCAGATTGAATGAGAATGGGTAGGAGAGGAGGAGTATACCTATGAATATATATCAGAGTATATCATGGCCATGGCTGTGGTGGAGCTTACAGGGAGCAAAGTTGTGGAAATTTTTTTAGAAATAACCAAGCCCCTGGAAGGAATGAGTTCCTGTGCTGGAGTTCCAGGATCATGATCTCAGGGTACGTCAAGGTTAATTGGCATATCATAGGCCACATAAACAATGTTGTGTATCCTACTTTGGTGAATAGTGACTGGGATCTTAAAAGCTTGTAAACAACCATCTAAGGTGCAATAATTGATCCCTTGTCTGGAGAAAGCAAGAGTGATGACAATCAAAGGTACATGGAAAGAATTAGTGATTAATGGGCCCCACAAACCTCAGACTCCATGACGCTAACACCAGAAGAGCTAGATGGTGCCCAACTACCATTACCAAGTACTCAGAACAGATCACACGTAACGTGGGAGGGAAAAAATGTGGAATAAAACTCAAAATCATTAAAAAGGATGGGTAGAGCCTGGTGGCACCCCAAGACAATGGTCCTTACTTCCTTTGTAGGTCTGAAAATGAATCCACCCCAAGACTCAATTCTCAGCCAAACAACAGACAGGTCTGTAAGGGGAAAATATCTGTAGGGGTATACACATTTTAGAATAATCAACCATTTAAGATCAAAAGGAGAGCATTAACCCAAAGACAAAGCTCAGAAGGGTTAAGAAAAAAGGAAGGATGAAAAGAGACACCTGGAGATACCTGATTACAATCACTGAAATAAAATAAAATGTGTAGTGATCATTGAATGGAAAACTGCACAACACTGTAAACAGTCACTCAATCACAATAAAACGCTTTTTTAAAATGATGAAAGCAATGCACAAAATCATTGTACCAAAAAGAATTGGTTGGTATTCAACTATTTCAAGAGGTAACATATTATCAAGAACCAATGTTAGTGATAGCAGTCCAAATAGGACTGAACACAATGATGAAAACCAAGGCTCCTTAGTTTATGAATTAAAATATTGATTAACATGTTTCAACAAATGTATGCAAGCCTGGGGTGCTCATTCATCTATACCAATTACAAAGACAAGTGCCTACTGAACTAACTAGAAGAAATCCACATTTGTGACTATTCCAAAGGACTATGATCCAACAAAATGAGTCAATTATCAAACAATATCACAAGCAAGTAAAAGGTTGCAGAAGATAAATTTAAAGCTGTTGTAGAAGCACACAGACGAGGAAATGCCAGAAATCCAAACCAGAAGCAGAAGAGGATATAGAATTATGGATATTATTGCTGATTTCAGATGGATCTTGGCTGAAAGTAGAGCATGCCAGACGCTGCTTACCAGTGTTTTATTTACTGTGCAAACACAATCAACTGCATGGATCATAACAAATTAAGGATAACATGTGAAGAATGGAAATTCTACAACACTTAATGGTGCTCATGTGGAATCTGTA
Organism: Tenrec ecaudatus; assembly: GCF_050624435.1. Classification (NCBI taxonomy): domain Eukaryota; kingdom Metazoa; phylum Chordata; class Mammalia; order Afrosoricida; family Tenrecidae; genus Tenrec; species Tenrec ecaudatus. The sequence goes on from NC_134530.1 coordinate 234,037,992, forward strand.
CATAGGCCAAGAGGCAGTCCTTTGAACAGAACAAGGGGATATTTCTTGGTTTAAAATTAGGGAAGGTGTGTGTGAAGGTTGTGTCTATTCCTAATACTTATTCATCCAGGATGCTCAGCACATATTCTGAGAAACGGGTCTATATGAAAAAGAACCCAGCATCGGAATTGGAGGAAGGCTCATTTAACAACCTGTTTTATGCAGATGGCACAACCTTGCTTGCTGAAAGCAAAGAGCACTTGAAGTGCTTACTGACGAAGATCATTAAAGACACATCAGCATAAAGCAAGCAAAAATCCTCACAATGGGATCAATAGGAAAGTTCATGATAGAGAAAAGATAAAAGTTTTCGATGATTAAATTTACTTGGATTCACAATAAAAGCCCAGGGACGTATTAGTCAAGAAATCAAATGATGCACTGCACTGGGTGAATCTTTTGCCAAGGGCCACTTTAAAGTGTTAAAGAATAAATATGCCACTTTAAGGACTAATGTGAACCTCCATCAAGCCTTGGGGTTTACAATCACTTCCTATGTATATAAAAGCTGAACAATTAATAAGAATTTATGCCTCTGAATTAGTGTATTGTCGAGGAATAATGGAAGTAGTGTGGACCACCAGAAAAACAAACAAATCTGTCTTGGAAGAACATCAGAATACTCTTTAGAAGTGAGAATGGTGAGATTTTGTCTCACATAGTTTTTGGACTTGCTGTCAAATCAGTGCCTGGAAAATGACATCATGCTCAGTAAAGTACATGCCAATGAAAAAGAGGAAGACCCTCGAAGGAATGGATTGACACAGGAATGCAGCAATGGGTTCAAATACAGTAACAACTGTGAGGATGGCCAAGGATGTGTCAGGGTTTCATTCTGTTGTATGTAGAGTCGCTTTTATTTGGGACCAATGTGATGGCACCTAACAACAACAACATAATTTGTTGATTCTAAATATCATTTTATCACATTTTAACACTTCTGAAGTTGTACATCATGCAATCAACAATGTTTAATAACTATAATAGGTAGCATATTTTCTTCATCTTACTACAATGAGAGTATGACTTGATTCATTGGACTTAGTTTTAATGAAATGCAGTATAATGCCATTTGTGTATGGATATTATGTTTATTTGTATATCTAGCTGAATGAGGAACTAAGAAATTAATTCATGTAATTCTTGTATACTAGTCTCAAGAGGAGTGTGAGAAAAAGAAAGAGGATTTGGGAAGAGGAGTAATTATTTTTCTCTTTCCTTTAAGGCAAGCATGGTCTTTATATGCTTGAACTTGGGTCATTCAGGCAATATGAAAAGCTACTGGCTCAACGAACTGACAGAAGATGGTAAAATGCAGGATTCAGACCCAACAAACCACAAACTTTCCCAAAGCATCCATCTAAATTCTAGGTAGGTCACCGCCCCAAGGAAATGTTCTTTTAATTGATTGGCTGCTGACAGTAGATCTCATCATGTAAATGATTACATTATATTGGATCTCATCACGTTGTATTACTATGTTTTAACTACCACATCACTGAGAATCCTGGCCCAACCAAGTTGACACAAAACCTTAACTATTACAGCAGTACTTGACATTTTCAAGATGTTAACTCTTCTTACTTATGAACATGTTGTATTATTCCACTTATGTAGGACTCTTGGTTTCTTGTGTTAATCTTTTCTTTTTGTAGACCGTTTGTTTCTCTGGTTAGATTTATTCCTAAATATTTTACCTTTTTGGTGTATATTGTGAATGATAGTGTTTTCTGATTCCCTTTTCAGAGTTCTCTTTGATAGTTTAAAGGAATACAACTGATTTTTGTATATTGGTTCTATACTCACTTTGCTGAAACTTTTAACAAGGTCTGGTATTTTCTTGCTGAGTCTTTGGGATTTTCTATGAATAGGATTATATTATCTACAAATAGAGATAGCTTTACTTGTTCTTTCATAATACGAATGCCTTTTACCTCTGGCTAAGACTTCTAGCAAATTACCGAGTAGGAGTAGTGATAAAGGGCATCTTCAACTGGTTCCTATTCACAAGAGGAAAAGTCTTTTAGTCTTTCTCAGTTTAGACTAACATGTATGTTGATTTTGTTTGTGTGCCCTTAATCGTGTTGAGGAATTCCCCTTCTATTCTTATACATTAAGCAGTTTTTATCAGGAACCAGTGTTAGATTTTGTCAGTCTTTTCTACATTGATTGATAGGATCATGTGGATCTTTTCCTTTGTTTTATTCACGTGGTGGATCACACTAATTGTTTTCCGAAAGTTTATCCATCCTTGCATACCTGGTATGAGTGCCACTTGTTCATGATATAGTCTTTTTATGACATGTTGTTGGATTCTATTGGTTGGAATTTTGTCAAGAATTTTTGTATCCATGGTCATGAAGGATATTGGTCTATAATTTTCTTTTTGATTGATGTCTTTATCTGATTTTTGGCATCATGGTTATGTTGATATCAGAAAATGAATTTGAGAGTAATATTTTTATATTTTAATCTTGTGTCCTGACACATCTATAAATTCTAGTATTTTTTTCTTGTCTCTGTGACTTTTTATTGCATAGGATCTTATCATATTCTTTGTCTATTTGGATGTTTTCTATTTCCTTTTCTTGCCTTATTGCTCTGGCTAGTACTTCTAATATAATATGAAGGGGTTTCATAAAGTTCATGGAAAATGGAATTTTCACATAAACCTTTGAAGCACACGCATATTGAACAGGAACCATGACGTTTCATTAAGTTTTAATATGTTGTTGGATTCTATTGGAAGGATTTTGTGTTTAATTGTCATGCCAATATTCATGAGGGACATTTGTTTATCATTTCCTTGAGGTGCTGTCTTTATCTGGCTTTAGTATCAGGTTATGCATGGAATGAATTTGGGGTTATCCTTTCTTTTCTATATTCTGAAATAATCTGAGTATAATTGATATCAATTCTTTGAACACTTGGTAGAATTTGATACTGATGCTATTTAGCTCAGAACTAATTTTTGCTATTGTTCTTGTTATAGTTTTTTTAAATTAACCATTCAATTTCTTCTTTCACTGTTAGTCTGTTCAATCTTTCTACTTCAATCTATGTTAGTTTAGTGAGTACTGTGCTTTTAAAAATTTGTTCATTTCTTCTAGGTTTTCGAATGCATTGAGATACAGCCTTTTAAAGTATTTTGTTATTATCCTTTTTATTTCAGTTGATCTGTTGTGATTTAGCTTATTTTATTTTTAATTTCTGTTATTTGCATCTTCTCCTTTTTCTCTTTTAGATTTGTCAATGGTTTGTTGATTTTGTTGGTTCTTTTGAAGGATCAACTTTGAGTCTTGTTCTTTCTTGTTATTGCTTTTCTGCCTCATTTATTTCTGGTCTACTCGTTATTACTTCCTTTATTCTGGTACCTGGACTATTTCCTGCCATTTTTCTAGTTGTTGGAGTTATTAGACTAAGGTTTTGATCTTTGTTGTTGTTCTTCTTCTTTTTGTTGTTGTTGCATTTATTACTGTACATTTTTCTCTGCTCACTACTTTTGCTGTATCCCAAAGTTTTTGAAATGTCTTGTTTTGATTCTGGTTGATTCAAAGAATTATTTAACTTCTTAATTCTATTATTCAGTAGTTTTTAAGCAAGGTAATATTAACTTTCCATATTTTTGTTTCTGTTTCTTTTTTCCTCCTGTTTTTGATTTCTAATTGCAGAGCATGTGATCCTTGAAGGCAGTTCAGAATATTATGTTTTAAAATTTACTGAGGCTTGCTTTGTGATTTAACATATGGTCTGCAATGTGTGCTGGACAAGAATGTTTATTGTGCTGTTGTTAGATGCAGTGTTCTGTATATGTCTATGAGTTCAAGTTTTTGGATTACATTGTTTGGTTCCAGAGTGTTCTTATTGATTTTCTTTTTTTTTTTTTTGAAGGACTAAGTCTTTATTGGGCTCAGACCAGGAGTCCATGGGTCTTTAGAACCTCCGTGTACTTGTTGATCTTTGTCTCCAAGTTCTTCTCGGCCTGTTTCCGCAGCCTCGTGAGCTGCTTCTTCTTCCTGCAATGGATTTTGGCCTTCTCTTTCCTCTTCTCCTCCAGGGTTGCTGTCACCACCTGGTACTTCCAGCCCACCTAATGGGCTAGTCGGCCCAGGTAAGCAAACTTGCTTGTGGGCTTCAGTCGCACCACCTTGAGGACAGCAGGGACCACCATCTGTTTTTTCTTGTCATAGAGGTCGGGATCCCATCAAACACTTTGAGCCGGTCCAGGGCAGCCTGGCCCCGCTTGGTCTTGTGGGGCAGCATGCCTCGCACGGTCCTCCAGAAGATGTGGCTTGGGGCCTGGAAGTGGTAGGGGCCACGGGAGGGGTTGGTGTTCATGCGCTTCCTGAGGAAAGCCAGGTACTTCAACTTGTTTCTGTATAAGTTTCCGGAAATATTGATGCCCTCTCAGCGCACCACCACAACCTTGCGGCCCAGCAGCACTTGCTTGGCCACAATGGCCGCCAGCCGGCCCAGGAGATGGCCGCGGCCATCGCGCACCAGGACCTGCCCCTCCGCCATCTTCGGCAGTCGCCTGGGAAAAAGCCTTATTGATTTTCTTACTGGTTGTTTTGTCCTTTGCCAAGTCTTTTACTAGAGTCTCCTACGATTATTGTAAGGTCTATTTACCTTTTAAATGCTGTTAAAATCTTATTTATGTATTTTGGGACTCTTGTTGGACATGTAGATATTTATTTTGTTTGTATCATCTTGTTTGATTGACCCTTTAATTACTTTGCCATGTCTCTGATGCTGGCTTTTGCCTTAAAGTCTATTTTGTCAGAAAATAATATTGTCGCTCTTGTTCTTTTTTTATTGCCGCTTTCTTGACATAAGATTTTCCCATTCTTTTGTTTTTAGCTGGTTAGATAATGTTCTAGATCCAGGGGTTAGCACATGCAAACTCCCCATATTTGGAAGAGATGGAGCGCATTGGAATCCTGCTGCACTGAGACCACGGAGCTAGGAGAAGAATGACTCACAAGAGGGTGGCATAGTAGAGAGGAAACTTCATTGCATTGGAGGAGAAAAGACATGATGCTTTTTTCTTTGTGATCGCAGACAGATAAAAAATGATTTAAGTTAAAGGAGATAAGCATATCCATAAGTGACTGGTGTGCTTCATCCAAAATTATATTTCACCACCGCCCAAAAAATGTCTCCTCCGTGAATGTTATCATCATCCATTCATCTACTCACACAAACTGAAAACCTATCATCAGTCTTTATTTTCCTCTCAAGCTTCACATTTAACCAATTATTATGTGACTGTCAATTCAGCTTTCTTATTTGATTCCAATACAACCCACTTATTCCCAGACATAGGGTCAGTTCCTTCGTTCAGGTTACATCATTTTTCATGGCCATTACTAAAACTGCAAATAGTCTTATGACTGACCTTCCTAACTTCAGCCTCTCCATATCACTCTTTCATTCTTCTGCACTGTATCCAGAGTGAATTTTCTAACACATTCATCTTTCTTCTGATTCAAAATCTAAAATCAGCCTCACCACTGGTCCAGAATAAAATATAAATCCTTTAACACAGCTTTTAGTTCGTTTCATGATCTGCTCCTACTGACTTCTTTAGCACCATCCACTCTCGCCATAATTAAGTAACTACTTCAATTAGGATGGTCACTGTTCTTCCAGCCTCATGATCATCTTCCTACATGCAATGATTCTTTCTAGATCCCAATTCTAGCCACTTACCTTTTCAGATGAAGACTGATAAAGAGGTTCTTCATAACTTCAGTATTACATTCATTTCTCTTTGGCATGCATAAAAGACCCTTTAGAAAATGTTATCCGCTTATGTTTAGGGAGCCCTGGTTGCATGATGGCTACAGGTTGGGCTGGTAACCATGAGGTCTGAAGTTTGAAAACAAGAGCCACTTCTTTAGAGAAGGCTGAAGCTTTCTACTCCCATACAAAGTCACAGTCTCAGAACTATGGGTCAGTATTGACTTGGTGGCAGTGCGATGAGAGTGAGATATTTCACTTGAGACTTCTCACAACTTCCTCCCCTCCTTTTACAATGTTCCCTACAATACTGAATTACTTGGGGTCCCAAATATATACTCTACTCTTTCATATCTTGCTCTGCCTGAATGGTCTTACCTTTCTATGTTGATGCTTATGCTCTTTGTTACTCTTTAAAATATTCAGGTGTTGAGTATGAGAATTCAGAACATAATATCAACTCAAATTATTGATCAGGTATGACCAAGTACTTTCAGAAAGTCATCAGAAACTTATGTTACATATCATTCAAAAACTTACATTACATATTGATTGTTGGAAAAAGTTACCCGTGATGCATTCCAGCAGAATGAAGGTGAAACCAAGAAAGAGAGAAATGTGGGATAAAGAAAAGATACATTAAACTAGGACTTTTTTAGGAAACAGAGAGAATTGTGCAGCAGGTTTAGAATGGAATTGTTCAAAACTGTTCAGTGCTGGAAACTCAGTGCTTCCAAGATGGATGTCTTCAGGGGAGAAAGATGGATTCTATATGACAGATACCTTTGGTGGTCTAGTGCTTAAGTACTTGACAGATAAAGGTCAGGGGGTTGAACCTGCCAGCTCTTCTGTGGAAGAAAGGTGATGCTGTCTGCTTCCACACAGATTTAAAGCTTTGGAAATACTCTGGGGAATTTCCACTCTATCCTATTTGTCATTGTTGTTGTTAGGTGCTATTGATTCAATTCTGACTCATAGTGACACAAGGCATAATAGAACGAAACACTGCTCAGTCCTGCACCATCCTCATGATTATTCTTAAGTTTGAGCCCATTGTTGTACCCCCTGTGTCAGTCCATCTCATTCAAGGTCTTCCTCTTTTTCACTACCATGCCACATTGCCAAGCACGATGTCCTTCTCCAGGGAGTGGTCTTTCCCCCTGTAGAGCTGCCAAGTCAGAATCAGTGTAATGGCTGTCAGTGTTTCTGTAGCCTATAAAATATGCAGTAGCATTATGAAGAAAGATTGAAATGTTGAGAGAATTGCCAAAATGTGGCACAGGGACGCGAAATGAGCACATGCTGTTAGGAGAGTGATGCCCCAAGACTTACTTCGCATCGCACGGCCACAAGATTTCATGTTGTTAGAAAAAATGCATAGTCCGCGAAGCACATAAAATGAGCTATGCTTGCAAAATGCTATCTTTGACAACTTCAATCTTTTGTCCATTTATCCTGCTACTTATTGATCCAGATGTCCTGATTTTTGTCCACCTTATATTGAGGTACAATCCATGCCAAAGACTGTCCTCCTTGATTTTCATTTGAAACGACTTTAAGACATTTTCAGCGAGATATCACAGCTGTGATATCTGTGTGTCAGAGTCTTTGTGAGTTTTCCTCCTGTCTTGATGGACCATTCTTCTTCACGTGCTCCAGCTTCTCAGATCATCTTCTCAGCATGCAGATTGAATAAGTGTGGTGAAAAGATACAACCCCGACACCACTCTCCTGATTTTCAACCACATAGTAGCCCCTTGTTCTGTCTGAAGGACTGCCTCTGGGGCTATGGACAGGCTCCCCATGAGCACAATTAATGTTTCTGGGATTCCTAGTCTTCCTATCTTATCCATAATTTGTTATAATCAACATAGTTGAATGATTTTGTATGTCAATAAAACATTGGTAACCTTCTTTCTACATGTATTTACATTGTCTACATTACATATTATATATGTATGTGTGTCTATATACATGCTTCAAAATGTTTTTCTATGAACTATTTGATACCCATACAAAACCCACTGCCACTGAGTTGATTTCCACTCATAACAACCCTACATCTCTATAATTTAAGGTGGCATAGTTTTAAATAACAAACAGAGAAATTCATATTTATTTCAGTAAAATGAAGGTGAAAAGAATCTATGCAAGAAAAAGATGTACAATGCAAACACAATAGAAAACTGTGTAATAATACTAATAGCAGAGAAGTAGACTTTAAGGTTAAAAAAGAAGAATTGTTTTTATCTCCATTCTTAAAACAGTCTCCCTCAGAAGGTACAGGGCCCCTCACTTTCACTGTTTCACTGCTATCTCATGCTGACTCATAGTAACCATGTAGACAGGTTTCTGAGACTGGAACTCCTTATAGAAGAAGGAAGTCTCCTCATTCTCCCAAGAAGCAACTTGTGGTTTCTAACTACTAACCTTACAATGAGCAGCCCAATGCATGACCCACTACCCCACCAGGACTCCTATAGGGTCCCTACTGGAAGGTAAAGTTGATGAGGCCACGCATTGGTCTTTGGACAATGCCAACAGTTGTGTGAACAAACAAGGGAATACTGCCTGGTATAAAATCAGGAGAGGTGTGCGTCAGAGTTGTATGCTCTCACCGTACTTGGTCAATCTATATGCTGAGCAAATCATCAGAGACGCGGGATTTTTTAAAGAGGAATGTGACATCAGGATTGCAGGAAAGCTTATGAACAACCTGCGATATGCAGGACACAACCCTGCTTGCTGAAAGGGAGGAGGACTTGAGACCCTTGCTGGTGAAGAGCAAGGAGTGCAGCCTTCAGTTTGGATTCCAACTCAATATCAAGAAGACCAGAATCCTTACAACTGGATCGACAGGTAACATCATGATAGGTGGGGGAAAGATTGAAGCTGTCAAGATGTTCATCTTGCGTGGATTCACAATCAATGCTCATGGAAGAGGCATTCAAGAGGTCAGAAGAAGAATTGCATTGGGTAAATCTGCACAAGACCTCTGTAGAATACTGAGAAGCAAGGCTGTTGCTTTCAGGACTAAGTTGGTCCTGACCCAAGTCATGGTGCTTTCCATGACCTCAGATGCAGGTGAAAGTTGAACACTGAATAAGGAAGACCGCAGCAGAATCGACACATTTAAATGGTGGTGCTAGTGACGAATACCGAAAGGACCACTGACTGCTAAAAGGACAACAATCTGTCTTGGAAGGAATGTGGCCAGGGTACTCCAGGGCAGCAAGGGTGGTAAAATGTCATCCTACGTACTTTTAATACATTGTTAGGAGGGACCAGTCCCTGGAGAAGGACACCATGCTCAGGAAAGCGGAGGAGCAGTGAAAATGAGAAGCGCTCAAAGAGGTGGACTGACATAGTGGCTATAGCAATGGGCTCAGGCACACGAACAATAGCGAGGATGACACAGAACTGTGCAGTGTTTTGTTTCGTTTTGTTGTGCATGAGGTCGCTGTGGGTTGGAATCAACTTGAAAGCACCTAACAACAAGAACAAACACCTAAAATCGTATCTTCAGGTACCAAGAAAGCAATGGCTATTGAATGAATGGCTTTGAACCAGTGAAGAAGCAAATATACTCTTGACATCTTGCTTGAATTGGTAGTATCCACAATTTATATAGCTGTAACAATTATATCATTGTTGTTTATTAATTGTTACCATTGAAAATCAACATGTGAACTTAACCAACAACAACTCAACTCAATGTCATAGAGTCGATTCTGACTCATAGCAACTTTGTAGGACTCCATAGAATTGCTCCCCTGAGTTCTGCACTGTAAATCTCTAGGGGAGCAGAAAGATTCATCTTTCTCCTACTGGTTTTGACTTTACAACTAGCAGCTAAACACATAAACCCCCAGCAGAGCAGACTAAAATGTGCTTCCAGAGCAGAATGTCACTAACTCTGACAGTGTTTTGCACAGCAAAGGTATGGTTGGCCAAGGTTATATCTACCACGTAGGAAGAATGTGGAAACATGAACATCTTTTACTGGAAGGCCAAAAATCACAGTGTAAAGGCACAAGAGTATCTATTTGTTGTACTATGGTGGCTTGTGTGTTACTGTGATGTCACAAGCTGTACCACCAGTATTTCAAATATCAGCAGTGTCATCCATGTTCGACAACTTTCAGCAAAGCTTCCAGACTAAGACTGTGAAGAAAGACCTGGTGATCTACACATAGTCAGTGAAAACCCTACAGATCTCAATAGAACACTATCTAACTTGATTGTGTTGTACACATCATCAGCAGGGATCAATCACAGCAGAAAGGTATTACATTTGATGAAGTGATGAGTCAGTGAGAGTGTGGGAGACACTGGATGAGATGGATTGGCACAGTGGCTCAAACATGTCAGTGATCGTTAGGATGATGTAGGACAGGACATTTTGTTCTAACTCTGTAGCAACTATCTATCTATCTATCTATCATCTATCTATCTAATCTATCCATCCATTTGCCTACCTACCTACTTACCTACCTACCCATCGCCTGATTCCCAAAACCAAACCCACTGCTAATCTTTCTGTTCTCAGTCCGACATTTACCCAATATTGCTACCAGGAATCCTCACCATTTTACCGACTCATTCTCACTGCCTTGGTGTCAATCCAGGGGACAGAGTAGAGCTGCCCCACATGGGTTTCCCAGGCCAAAATCCTTTATGGGAATAGAAAGCCTTATCTTTCTTCCATGGAACAGCTGGTAGGTTTGAATCTCTGACTTTATGGTCAGCAGTCCAACACCTCACACGTGGTGCCAAATCAAAGACTGCTCATAAATCCTGTCTGACAGATTAGTTGATGAATTTACACTCCCCCACCCCCCCACCCAGCAGTACACATCAACTGAACCACGCCGGCTGACCTGCCGGGGTTGCCAGTGTTGGGTGTGCCCTTTACAATATGTGTTTACACCCCTCTTCTCGGGAGCTCCACTCAGCTCTGGAAAATCCTGGGGGCAGGCAGGGTTGGTTGTTCATAAATCTGATTAGTGTTAGGATTTGAGACTAAGCCCAAGAATTCTGCTTTCCTCTCCCCTTTATCCCATCCTCTATTAGGAATTGGTGGTCCCTGCCCTTCAATTCCCTCATCCCCCCTGAGTAATATGTAAATGGTATACAGTTTGGTTGGCTGGTACTCAAATCACACAAGTTTTCTCCATGCTGCAGATTCTGGGGTGAGAAGTAATCGGGAAAGCCGGTTTGTCCACCTTTCCTCTGCAATCAGAGACTGCTTCATAGATGTGTCCCAACTGCATGAGCTCCGCACTTAAAGGGGTCTTTTGTTTGGTCCAATACACTGCTGTCACTTTTTTGAAATTCCTAAACTTTTGGTGGGAAAGTCCACGCATTTTGATTTTGGATGGGACCCCCACATTATGTCACTGATCGTGAATGGAAGAAAGGTCATCGTAGGCTTTAACTCTACTTGCAAATTGAATATCAACTCCAAATCGTTTTTCTTATTGGCTAATCAAGCCGGAAGGTGTGCTGGTGGCACTGTCGGGTAAGCATTGGACTGCTAAGGGTAAGGGGAGAGGCTCAAACCCATCAGGGTCTTCATGGGAGAAAGATGAGGCTCTCTGCTCCTATAAAGATTTACTGTCTCTGACACCTTATATTGGGTCACTATGAGTCTGAATCCATTCAATAGTGGTGGGATCAAGCCTGGGGCCTCTGTTAGAATTTCGCATCATACGAGCATCATGGTACCAGTAGCCATTAGAGCAGCTGCACCCCTGGTGACCCAATATGCTCTGTATGACTTTCAAGGGCAGAGTTTTCCGAAGCTGATCATCAGGCCTTTCTGCCAAGGCGCCTCGGGTGGATTCAGCCCTCCGCCTCCCCATTGAGCATCTTAGCACACTAGACATTTGTACTAACTGGGGATTTCTCTGCAAAGGAAGAACCTCAATAGAAATAAACGTGCTTCTTTGACCTGCCAATGACTTAGGTTAATCAAAAGGAACAGTCATCTGTGGGAGCAGTGCATAAAATGTCACTAGATAGTCCTCCAGCCCAGAGGACTGGAGACCACCCTACCCACCTGTGGTAGTTAGATAATGGTTTGTCCATTTGAGGATGAAGAGTGAAGGGGTGGTGTCTGTCAATCAGATCCTAAGGTGACCAGATGTCCTGCTTTTGGCGGGACAGTCCCAATTTTTAACAATTTGTCCCGAGTCCTGCGGCGTTTTTAAAAAGTCCCGATTTTTGGAAAGAATGCACGCCAAGCTAGGGTATATGGTTTTCAGCTGCCATGTGGCTACTTCACCAGGATATGAGTTTTATCAATGGTGTCCCGCTTTACCAATGTTAAAATCTGGTCCTCTGTGTGGGCATGGCTTTCTCCTGAGAATTATGTGAAATCTGGATTTTTCCTCTTTGGAGATGGGAGACACTTTCTTTCTCTGAGAACTCCCCATGAGGTATCCCTGAGGAGAAGCCACGTGGACCTACCCCGATACAGCCCTGGAAGCTGGAGAAGCCATGTGGAGACCCCTGCCATCGCTGAGATGCTTACAACACCACTGGATCCAAAGACTTTCTATCCACTGGGCTGTGATTGTCCTGCATTTGGCGTCATTGCATGTGTTTCATGAGTCTGATGAGGACTTTATGGATTGGTATTAGACATAGGCTAATATTGGACTTATGTGCTTCAACTGGACTGCCTTGGAATGCTTTCTTAATTATACCATTACCCTTTATATAAAACTCTCTCTTATACACATATGAGTTTCTATGGATTTGTTTCTTTAGTCTACCCAGACTAACACCCCACCCCCACCGTCCCACCCACCTCCACCCTGAGTCTTTCCCTACTCCACACATACACACCCTGTCCCCTAGAACTGCATTTTCTTTCCCTCATCTCCTATTGCTCATCTGTGTTTGTTAAACATTATTTGGCAGATAGGCAGCTAGCTCTTCAAAACAGGAGACCTGGCTCTAAGGGGAGTTGGTGGTGGGCTTGCTATCCTGTAGGATTGTGACAACAATGGTGGTGTCCTTCCTGCTCCACTGTCTCTCCCTCACCACATCACCAACTCAACAGAGGCAGGGATGCGAATGTGTTGAGGGGGAAAGAGCCATGCGAGCCTCAGGAACCAAGCCTGTTCCTTTAACTACACTTGGAAGCTTGGTTTCTGACTGGGGCTGGACCGGAGGCTGTTGTACTCACATTCTTGGTTCCCAAGGTTGTCTCTTTCCTCAGCACCATTATCAGAACCTTCTGGAAACTCCCGTTGCTCCAAGAGAGTGGTTCTTAAATGTCACCAAGGTGAATAAGCAAAATAATCACTTGCAGGACAGGCCTGTCCAGCCTAGGGCTTCACACCATGTGTCCGGATTCCCATTGTCTAAAAATCACAACGTCTGATGCCACAGGCTTGTCCTAGGGTCTACGAGATATAAAGGAGAGATCAGATTTCCGATGGAGAACCTCCAAGGTACAGGACAGCCTGTCCTTTCCACATAATGTACTCACACACGGGCGCTCACCTCAGACTACAATGTAACAGATCTCGATGATGCTCATCTTGTGTACCTGAACATTACTCTCTTTTTCAAGATATTTTCTAAGCTAACATCCTTCCCTCCCTGAGAGATCAGCAGAGAAACCAACCATGGCCCTATTTTAAAGATGAGACAACTGAGTCCCAGTGGTGCCCACGCCATGACAGGAGCAACTTGGCATGTGTGTGGCAGTCCCTAAAGCCAAAAGAAAAAAGCAAATCAGCTTCTGTTTAAATATCTCATGGCAAAGCCTGAAGACCCTTTTTTCTGGAGAATGGGAACTTGCCCAATCGCCCCCTAACTTTGGGCACCAGCCTCCCTCAGAGGAGGTCACTGGCTCCCTGGGCTGACACCCTTGAAGGTGTGGTAAGCTGACTCACTAAATGGGGAAAGGAGGGTTTTTGTCGGCTGGAGAGAAAGCGGCTGGACAGGGAGGCGAGACGTGGATGAACAGAGAGAGGCGCCGATGGAAAAGAAATGGAGAAAATTATCCCATTCCTAACACTGCTGGAAAATGGGAAAGTTATTGCTGCACAAAGACCCTCTCGAAGCGCCTGCTTCCAAAATTCCTACTGCACTCTCTGCAGTTACTTGCGTATGGCAGAAGCAGCATCTTTGTATTATATGAACAGTCTGCTTCATAATCAAATACCATCTGTCGCTACATCTGAACTTGTTTTCAACATCTGTGCGTTCTGGTCTTAACAAAGCTTTAAAAACTAATTCAAAAACTTTCACAGATCACTGGCTAAATATGTACATTGACCATCTTTCCACACCGGCTTGTAATGTTCCTTCTATAGGTGCCTCCCTCTGCCCGGGAAGGGCGAAGACACACACACTTGGAGGCTTTATTAAGCTTATTTCCTAATGGCCTCGGGTAGCCAAGCGCAAGAGAGGGACACTTGCTTATGCACCGAGAGGACCCATCATATTCTTTCTTGGTGCCAATGCAGTCCCTTTCTGCCAATGAGAAACCTGTAAGTTGATCAGCTACCATACCCCAATTACTCAAAACGACACTACAGACAAAACGGCAACCAAGGGGAGAATCAACTGTATGGCTTCGACGCGGCTAAAGTGTGTTTGAACAAATGGTGAAGTAAAACCATGAGAGCTCTCAGGAGGATCGGGTCGCTGTTACTTCACACATGCTTCAGAAATGTGAAGTACATCTTTACGGAACTTTTGGCCAACCCACTGGCAGATGTTGACCAGTTTTGCTTATGTATACATCCGTTGCTGAACACTAAAACAGAGATTGGAAATTTTAATTTAGTCAAGGCAGTTGGGCTAAAATGATGGTTTTTGTGGAAACCATTAAATAGAGCTGCCTAATGAAGTACAGTAAGGGGCTGGCACACAGAGCCCTGATGGGAGGCTGCTGGCCTGCAAGCAGGAGAGAGGGCAGGGGCTGAGCATGCAGGCAGGGTGGTGGCCTGGCCCAGGGAGAGAGGGCCTGGGAGCAGGGCCACGGGAGGCCAGGCTGCGGGCACACACCGCTGACGCTCTTGGGATCTCAGTGGCCTGTGTCGTGGGGGGTGGGGGGGACGTGGCCGTGTTGCAGCCACAGGGAGGGTTTTATTTTGGAAATAACGTCTTACAAGTTTCACCTGCAGGTTTGCAAGGGCTTGGGGGCCAGGCAGGATGGGGTGTAGTGAGCAGGAGCAGGGCTCTTTGAGGGTGGTTTGCGTGAGGTCGGAGCATCACGAAGGGAGGCTGGGGGGCGCTGGAAGGCCCCGAGCACAGGGGTCCTGCCGCAGGATTCATGAGCGTGGCCGGGGTGTCTGCTGCTCCAGTACCCTTGCCTTCTCCGAAGTCGTTTGACGGCAAGCAGCCATTAGGTGTGCCCCCGCCATTCTTCCTGTCCCTCCCGGGGTCAGTGGGGGCAAAGCAAGGAGAGCCTCCTTATTGATAGAAGCCCGCGTGAGCATGGTGGGACTGCTGATAATTATGTAGAAGACCGGCCAGTGACCAGTGTTAACGGGCACTAGACTCGTGTGCGCTTTTCTTCTGTTTCCTGCTTCGGTGGGAATTTTTGCCAAATGATCTCTTAACACTCGGAGACGTGTACGTTTAAAAAGACACACGGGATATGATACTTTTGCAGAAATGGCTATTATTATTCATGTGAGTATGCAAAAATGTATTCTTTGAACGCCTCTTACTGGTCAGGTATGACAGAAAATAGAGGGTAAATTTCAGTTCCTGGGTTTTGTTTTTTTTAATCATTTTACTGGGGACTCATACAACTCTTATCACAATCCATACATTCATCCATGTGTCAAGCACACTTGTACTTTTGTTGCCCTCAATGGAAAACAACAACCAACAGCAGTTGATTCAAATAATATAGTTGTTTATGTTGAGAAGCAGCAAAGAAATTGATTAATAGTTTTGTAATGGATACCTGAAATCAGTTGGTGAATTTCTTCAAGTTGACACATACACACTAAACATATAAATACATGTATGTTGTTGCTTTTGTTGGTTGCTATCCGGTCTATTGTAATTCATTGAGTTAACAAAGTAGAACTGTCCTGCTGGGTTTCCAAGGCTGTGACCTTTCGAAACAGGTCACCAAGCCTTTCTTCTGAGGTGCTACTGGGTGAGTTTGAACTGCCAATCTTTCGGTTAGTAGATGAGAAAAGCCATTTGTACTACCCCGTAGCACAGATGATGCTTAATTGGCACAGAAATTACTTGAGCCCTTGAAATCATCCCAAAGTCCCAAAGTCCTGGGTCCCAGAAGCTGGAAACCATTGATGTCAGATTCATTCTAGATCTTTCTTAGCTACCAAATCAGAAACACCAAGCTTGCTACCATCAAGTCAATTCGGATTCATAAGGACCCGACAGGACAGGGTAGCCTCATTCTCCCAGGGATATATTAATACCAATCAGTGAAGTACACTATTATCAGTTCTAGTGGGCTGAGACATACGTGGTGCCATCAGATAAATATTCCAATTGGTTTGAGCTTCTTGACAGAGGACACTGAGAAAGTGCCGAGTAGGATCCAGGAGTCTGTGTAGAATCTGCTATCAACTAAAATACCCTAGCTATCAAAATGAATCCTTTCCCCCACCTCAGATGGATTGAGATTCAGCTGAAATATTTTTCTCGCTGTTCTGGTTAAATATCCAAATGAACAAATTTTCAGGAGGTGGGAGGGAAAGAAGGAGAATTCCAATTAGATGCTGCATGATTTTTGTGTCTTCTAAACAGAAAGCAGCAGATGCAATTTTGAAAGCCAAATTGTTTGGCGGGGAGGTTGGGGGTGGGGTGAGAAGAGAAATCAGGACTCGGTTGACATTGTTGATCACCCTGATGTACAGTTTCCACTTCATTTCCTTTTCCTAGGATGAGGTGTCAGGAAATGCCACTGTTCTTAGAAGTTTGCCAGTGTTTCTGTGAGAAAGGCCTGTTCTTGCTGCGGAGGGTCTGCTATAACTTGGCAGTGGATAAGCACACTGGGCTGAAGCGTGGTATACACATTGTCAGTCCAGATGCAATTTTCTGTCACCATTACCAAGAATGACATCAAAGGAGCTGCTTGGGATTTATGGGGACAGTAGTGGAAGAGGGATATTGGGATTGACATTGTTTTACCACACATTTTCACTCCGCTATTCTGTTCCCCTTTTATCCAGGTTAAGCTCCTCTTCGTAAAACTAATTGAAGCACACAATGTGGGTTTGCTTTCACACGGCATCTTCATTGTAGCTTGAATGCAGGCTGAATGTGCCTTTTATACCTACACGTTGAGTGTAGAACATATAATAACAACTTCCATATTCCACAGGAGCTATAGAACTCTCCTTAGTGTTGTGTGATTTCTTTCTTAAATTAATTCAGGTTCTCTGAGTCTCTTACACTTGAGGCCATGTTGGCTAACTGACGGGCAGAGCCATGGACGTCCCTTGTGTTCTAAGCAATGCTGCCAACCTTGGCCACCTCTACGTGCTGCAAAAGCATCAGCTCTAACCTGAGAGGTCAAGGTTCTTAACTATGCTAACAATGGTCTTAACAGATTTTTCAGTCGAATAACCAAACTGACTCATTCCTCTGATTTTGTAAGCTTGAAACCACATAATTTTGGTATCCTGACTAGATATGTGTGGAGTGTAATATGAAGGAAGGGGTTGATGGTAGAGCCATCGAAACTTGCATTAAAAGAGGTAAACATGTCTACTGATGTCAATGAAATGTGGGAGAAGGATATTGCAGTCTGTTTCCATAAAGATGTGTGATTCTGGAAACCCCTGGGGGCAATTTTACCCGGTTATATGTGTCAGAATCAAATGGACACCAAGAAGTATGGGTTTTCAATGAAGCAGACAACACCATGGAAATAGAGGTTGGTGTCACAGGTCAAGCTCAAGGGTTTTCCTTAAAATTAGTGTTTTCTCAAACAAAGGTTTAGAAGCCCCAGGATAATGGCTAACAGGCGTCTATCCAGGCAGCCTGATACTCAAGCGGCATGAAGTAAATCAAGTAAATCTTGGTTGGAAGGAGAAAGACCGGAGTCCATTGGGCTTCACTGTCCAGGGTGGACTGTGATATTAGGCTGATCACCCACGAGTCCCTGGGTAGGGCAGACAATTAACACCACTCAGCTGCTCACCAGAAGACCAGAAATTCATGTCAACCCAGAGACACTTTGTGAGAAAGACCTGGAGATCTACTTCACCCAAAACCACCACCAGAAAGCCCTGTGAAGCACAGCTCTACTCTGATAAACATGGGACCACCATGTCTCAGAATAGCTGCTATTTCCTTATTTATTTTAAGATCATTTTTTTGGTGGCTCTTACAGCTCTCCTAACAATCCGTACAATAGTTGTCTCAAGCATATTTGTGCATATGTTGCCATTATCATTTTATAAACATTTACTTTCTGTTTGAGCTCTTGGTATCAGCTCTTATTTCCATGACTCCCCCCGCTCCCACTCTCGTGGTCCCTTGATAAATTATAAATTATTATTATTATGTTCATATTTTACACTGACTGCTGTCTCCCTTCACCCACATTTCTGTTGTTAATCTCCCTGGGCAGGGGGCATGTTATACATCAATCACTGCAATTGGCTCCCCTTTCTTCTTCTCCTCCCTCTACCTTCCTCCTACCCTCCAGGTAGCAATACTCCCATTTCTGTGCCTGAGGGGGTTATCTGACCTGGATTCCATGTGTTATGAGCTCTTATCTGTAGCAGTGCACATGCTCTGGTCTAGCCAGAACTGACAGGCAGGACTGGGCTCATGATAGTGGGGGGTGAGGAAGCCTCAAAGAACCAGAGGAATAGGGTGTGTTTCACTGGTGCTATACTGCGCCCTGGTTGACTCATTCCTTCCTTGTGACCCTTCTATGAGGGATGTCCCATTGTCTGCAGATGGGTTTTGGGTTTCTGCTCCACCCCTCTTGTTCTCAACAATATGAGTTTTTGTTCTTGTTGTTGTTTTGTTTCGACTCTTCTGATGTCCATTACCTGATCCCGTGGACTCCCCGTGATCTCACAGGCTGGTGTGCTTCTTCCATGTGGGAGAGCACCTGTTCTTGTTGACCATTTCCAAGGTTCTTCCCAAAACGAGTGCCACAATTTCCTTAGAAATGTAGTTTTCTGTTGCTGTTCACTCTCAAGTTGATTACAACTCATAACAACCCTATGTAACCAAATCAACTTCCCCAGAGGGTTTCCTAGGCTGCCATCTACAGGGGCAGATTACTAGGCCTTTAAACCTGTAGAGCCATTAAGAGCTTCAAACTACTAACCTTTTGGTTAGCAACAGGGGGGTTAACTACTCCGCCACCTTAGCTCCTTGTCTGCCTCAACAACAACCAAAAAAAAAGTACAAAACTCACTGTCACCAAGTTGATGCTGACTTATAGTGAGTGACCTTATAGGGCAGGGTAGAACTGTCCCTGTGGGGTTCTGTGACTGTAACTTTGTACAGGAGTAGAAAGCTCCATTTTTCTCCCTCAGAGCGGCTGGTGGTTTCGAAATGCTGAGCTTGTGGTATGAAGCCCAAAGCATATCCACTATGTCCCCAGGGCTCCTGCTGCCTGCCTAGGCCCGAATATTTAAGTACTTATGGGGAAGAATACCCGAAAGGTTTTGTGGTCTCGTCTCATAGAGACTGTTTTATCAGGGATTTATTCACCCTGCATTGGTTAAGCATTTCCGCTTTCGCTACTGGATTATCTTTCCCCCTAATTCATTATTTTAAAAGAGAAGAGAAAGAAAGGGAGGAAAGGAAAGGAGGAAAAATAATAAATTTCTTCCATTCCTGGATATCCTCAGAGATTTCCATTTTACTTCTGCTTTTGTACATGCTGCTCCTGTCACCGTGTTCTCTGATGTGCTGAGCTGAACCGCTTTGGAGCAGTAGCAGACAGAGCAACACCTGACCATTGCTGACAAGATGCACTGCTGCATGGGGGGGATGGGGGGCGTGGTCCTCAGAGACCTGGGGCCAGGCAAACGTGCCTTCACTTTGCTGAGCTTGCGGAACCTAGAGGGGGAGGTCAAATTTGGCCAGCACTATAAATAGACATCTGTGACAACAAAAACCAAAAGGGAGCTTTGCCTCTAGTCCACAGGCTGACATCCCTGAACAAAAGAACGGAGCATCCCACACTATCTAGCGATCTCTAGAAGAGCAAACCAAGCGCTCTGGCAGGTCGCTTCTTTATTCTCCCTTATTGCTTCCCTTCGGTTCCTTTGATCTTAGAAAGATAGCCCTTGGAGTCCAATATCAAGAAGGGAAAGGCGTCAGCTGCATTCCCTGGTGCCTGGTATTCCCTAAGAAGGAGCATTCTGTCCCTGCCACGCAAGAAGGGACAAGGTGGACAACGACTTTGACATCCCAAAGCCCACCCAAGCCTGTTGCACTGAGTGCATTCTAATGTGTTATAAAGTCGAACGTGTTCTTGAGACGTTTGTGGCTGGGATCTTTGCGGAAGGCGCCCCAGGACATAGCGTGTAGGGGCTGGGCTGTGAACCAATGGGTCAGCAATTGGAGCTCCCTACCGGAGAAAGATGTGACAGTGGAATTTGGTGACGCTTCCAGTCTTGGAACTCTGGGGGCTGCGGTAGTCATCTAATCTTGTGTCGATTTAAGGATTAGAGTGTAAGGGTGGAGTCTAGGCTGTCAATCTGGAGATAGCCAATGAGACTTCTGTGGGGGTGTGGCCTTTTCCCGAGAATTCTGAGAAATCTGGTACTTCCTCCTTGGAGGCAGAAGACACCTCTCTCACTGCCACTCCCTGGGAGACATTGCAGAAGACAAGCTACATGGACGCAACCAGCCCTCTGAAGCCAGAGAAGCCACAGAGAGACCCCTGCCAGTGCTGTGATGCTTACAACGCCACTGGACCCAAAGACTTTCTACCCACTGGCTTGTGATCGTCCTGCATTTGGCTTCATTGCATGTGTTTCGTGAGTCTGAAGAGGACTTTATAGATTTGGTATCAGACATATGGGCTAATATTGGACTCATGGACTTGATCTGGACTGGGCTGGGATGTTTCGCAGTGTTCGATTCCTCTTGTATATAAACCGCTCCCTTATATATATATATGCGTGTTTATGAATTTGTTTCTCTAGTCTACCCAGACTAACACAGGGGCCATCTACTCTGGTCTGACTGTGCAGCACGGGCTTGATTTGTGCAACCTTTACAGATGTAGATCCACCAGACCTTTTTCCCCTGGGTACCACTCAGTGGCCTTGAACAGCCAATCTTTTCATGAGCAGGTGAGGTCAAACCATTGGTGCCATCCTGGGTCTCCTGGCTTTCTCGCCGAAGCGACTCTACACAAGGCACGGGCTATTCCTAGGGGGTCCTGCCGTGGCAATCGATGTCCCTCTTGCCATCTTCCGGGTTGTTCTGCACATCACTCTTTACCCTCGCAGAGCCCACCCTTCGCTAACAACTTAGCTGGGCTGAACCACTGGGAAGCAGCCTCCCTGGCTTCCAGCACAACCTGTGAGAGGTAGGACCCAGCCATCTGCGACACCTGCTCTCCCACAACTCGGTGGAGGTATTTGTCTTCCAAATCACAAAGAGGATTCATACGGGGAGCCAAAGGTCTTCCATTTTATGGAGTGGCGGGACCGGCTGCCTGGGAGTCCGCCGTCCAGTTCCCCAGAAGCACAAGCTGCTGCTCGCTCTCTGAGACTCTGAACTCTCCTTCACCTGCACAGCAGCGTCGGCCTGCATTGGCGAGGAAACAGGTGTCTGGGCCCAGAGTTCTAACATTAATAACTCTATCCGAGCAAAGTCTGTTCCATCAGAAAATGCAAGTAGAACTCTAAAACACTGCCATCTGGACGAGGGAAACATGTCATCTCTCAGACTATGCATAGCATCAGTGTTTTTCTTTTCACAAATTTAGTACTCTGCCCCCTCCCCCCTGCTGCCTCGCCCCCTCCCCGTGCCTCCCCCTTCACCCCCTCCACAGCTCCACCATGTGAGAAGCCCTGTCTTCACTTTTCTTTGTAGTTAATTTTTCATATCATTCGCAGGACATCTCCCATATTTGTTTTGATATATTCAATACCCATCTCTTCCCTGGCTTTGGGGAAGCCTGTCACCTTCCCCTCTGCTGCAGGAGAATCTGCCAAGTCCTCCTTTTGTGGTTTTTGTCGTCCTCCGGGGGTTGAAACAGTCAGGGGAGACAATATCAAGATTCTGCAGGTCCCCCAGAGCTGCCTCTGATCTGTGAGCCGCCCACTTGGGTTTAATCCTGAGAGTCAGCAGGGCAGGCCTGGGTGGAGGACCAGAGGACATTACCCCATAAAGAACAGGGAACTCGTTTTATTTCTTTTTGCTGGAAACATTTAAACATTCAAAAATGAACCATCTCTGTCACTGCCTGTAATTGTGATGGGCTATTTAATATTGATTCCACTCCAAGATGGCACAGTATTCACTTTTAAAGAAAAAGAGGCAAGAAAAATAAACACTAAGTTTCTGAGGTAGGTCCTTGTCTACTAAGACCTTTCATGGTGTGCAATCGCAAGTGACAAAGAGAGAAGAGACCCATCATCCAGAAGTCAGTAGGACACGCAGAGTATAAGGCTCAATTCACTCCCTACAAAGGAGCCAAACAATGTCATCACAAACTAACAGAGCAAGAGTCTAAGGCAAACCGTTTTGGCACAGTCGTCCCCTTTGACCTTGGACGTCATTATTTAGATACATGTGGAGTCTTCCCACTAGCCTGTAAGACAAACTGCATGAAAACAAAACTCGTGTATCACGCTAACCACAGTCAGAGGGACCAGAGGAAATGGATTCGGATATATTAATAAATGAAAAGACAATCTCTCAGCAGGTCACTCAACTGGGGCCCAAAGAAGGAGGAGCCTTCATGGACTTCATGGGGAGGAAGGACGTCTAAGCATTCCATCCACCCCTGTTCCTGTTGGAACTAGCTGGCAGGCTGGCAGTTCACGCCTACCTGAGAACTCCTCAGGAGATGAGCCAAGTTACCTGCCTCTGAAAGGCGGTGGCTGTTTTCCGGTGCCTGTGAGTTGATGTCAACACACAGCTACCTCACATAAATAAAAAAGAAATGCTTCAAACGGTATTCTAGGCTGTAAGCCTTCTGGGAAGGAGCCCTACTGCCATTGTTAGGTAAGTGTTCCACTGCTAACTACAGGGTTAGCAGTTCAACTCCACCAGCTACTCTGAAAGAGAAAGATGAGGCTTTCTGCTCCTGTGACGATCTATACCTTCAGAAACCCTATATAGGGTCTCTGTGGGTCCGAATCCACTGGTTGAGAGTGGGTTTGTTTTTGTTTGTTTGTTGCGTAATCCTGGGGGGGGGGGTGCAGCTCACTAGGTCTTTTTTGCCCACACAACACCTAGGTAGCTTCTACTGCTAACCATTCAGTCAGCAGCTGAGTGTTTAACAATCATGCCACCAGGGCTCCCTTGACAACCCCGAGTCCACTCGGCATGCACAGAGTCTCCACGCACCGTCAGACTGACTCATAACAACAAACGCCCGCCTCCAGCTATGACGGACACTACCAACAGGCCACCACGACCCTGTAAAGGCCACCCACGTACCTTCAGAATATTCTGGCCAAAATCTTGGCATGATGTGCAAATCCCTGCCTCAGTGGTCTTCACGAGTACGTAAGTTCACAGCCCCAAGTAAGCTTCTGACCTCACGGACTCCCTGAGCCCTCCGGTGATATTCACCAGTCTGGCTTCTCCATGGTTTCCGTTCTTCAGCTGAGCTCCTCGCTGCCAGGTCATTAGACACAAGGTCTGCACGCTTTGAGTGTTCCTTCTGCTGTATTGCTTAGAATCACACCAATGCATTTCTCTCCCATCACAGTCCGTGGGTTTATAAAAAGCAATCCCAGTACTGAGTATCTGGTCTTGGGCACACCACTCCACCCACACCAACCTCCATTGTTTTCCTCCCTAATGGCTGGGGAATGCTCCCGGTCTTTGCTGCCTACATCATAGAATTTAGGAGACTCCTATGTGAGCAAAATCACACCAACATGGAGCTAAACTTGCAATGTTTCACAAATATAAGGTCTGACTGCTATCCTGAATTGCCCAAGGATTTATTTTGTGACACAGAGAGTCTCCTATGACATTTGTGGGTCTTTGTTTTGCCCCCCTATCCAGGCAGAAATTTGCTTTGAGATCTTGAGTAAAAGATACTGTCCTACGACAAATTACCATGATCTAATTAGGCCTCCCTCCATAAATCTGTCATTTGAAAGCCATTCAGGCCTGCTCAGCCCAGCCCTTGATTTAAACTGCTCCAGGAGTCGAGCCGAAGATATGTCCAGGACAGAATCCAACACAATATTCTGGTCTCCTCCCACCGTTCCCTGGAGGATGGGCTGTTCACCAATTTTGGCCACACTAACAGTTATGTAGCAGAGAGATTCATTATAGTTTGGCCATAGATCTTAACCAGTGCCCATGCAACCTCATGACAACATTATTTAGCATTCAGATTGGATTTGAGCTCTTATTGGGGAAAGAATATTGCTAAAGATGAGCATTTCTGGGCCCTTGGAGCAGAGAGAGACAGACAGGAAAGGGGGAGCTTTTCTCTCTTGAATTGACAGGTGTATCCAGCATTCTCTAAGTATGATGAATTCTTTACAAGGACACGTGAAATAGAGCTACGGTTTTTAAAAAGCCAGTGCGGCCAAATAAATAATGTCCAGTCCTGTGTTTCTGGCTGAAGAAGAAAAAAAACTGGTTTGGAAAAGCCAAAGCAGTGGGTAATCCAAAAATCATTTATACTGGCCTTTAGAAGGCACTGTTAGACTTCTCTATGATATGGGTGCCTCTGTGGTTCCTAGCAGTGTCACCTAACAGGACCATCGTGCCGCTGTGGCCTCCCTCTGGAAACAGGAAAGCTTCCCCATCTTTCCTCCACTAGGTACCTGCCTCGTGACTACAATTTCTTCTGCCCCCCACTCACTCCATCACCCCTCAAGCATACACCACACACCTTCATTTTAATACATTTCTGCACCTCGTTCCAGGCTGTTTAGGTTTCAAAGAAATGCCCTGTGTGCAAAGCAAACAGAGAGCGGTGGAAGATCAGCAAAGCGTTATTAAACGGTGACTGTAGACTCTCTGGAGGAGCTGCTTCTGGGCTGGGAGAAGTTGGCTCACCACTCTAACTTCTCAGGGATGTGCCTCCGATAGCTTCCTCTTTACAAATCTGAACTGGGAGGATGCAGGATAATCATGTCACTGATGAAAATCTCACCTGATGGACCACAAGGGCGAGGTGGGAGACATGGTGGGAAATCCCAAGAGGCGATTGGGTGATTTAGTAAGAGACTGGGAGGGGATATCGGCAAGTGTTTCCAGCGGTACGTGGTACTGTGAGGTTCCATCAAGTCCATTTCCGGCTCAGCGCAACGCCATGACAGAGTAGCATGGCCCCATAGAGCTTCCTTGGCTGTAACTGCTACTGGAGCAGATTGTCAGCTCTTTATCCTGCAGAACCGTGGGATGAGTTCAAACCACCAACCTCTCAGTGGTCAAGTGCTTAACCACTGTGTCACATGGATGCCTTATTTGCAAATGCTCTGGGGAGGGGAGTTACTCTGCCCTGCCCCCCCCCCCCCCCAGCCCAGAAATGCCTTCTGGCCTCATGGGGGTTAACCCCACATAAGGGAGCTGATTTGCTCTCTGGGTTCGAGTCGTTGCTAAGTGCCAACATGAACATCCCAATGCCTGTCTCATGCGTAAGGGTGAGGAGATTATGGGGGAGGAGGGCAAGGAGAAAGGCAGCGAAGGGATCAGAGGAAAGAAGGAGGAGAGAGGGGGAAATGCTTTCACCAGTAAAAGACCGTTTTCATCCCCCTTTTCGCCCAGGTTGGGATTAATGGGGGAGGCGAGCGCCCAAGCACATCAAGGGGGAACAGAACCAAGCTGTGCAAGCAGAGCCGCACAGAGAGGAAAGTCTCAGGAAACACGAGCTGGGGCTTGAAACCAGACGAAGGAAAGGGGTCAAATTCACGTTTTCAAAATAAAAAGGGCTGTGACGAGAACAGTGAACATGGCCGCCGTAGAGGTCAAGCAGCACGTTCGAGTGTTTTATTGTCGCTATCAAAAAGATGCCCAGAATGGAAAAGGAAGAGGGGAAAACCCTTTTAAGCTTGACGTCCTTTTTTTCTTTTCCTCAAAAAGAGGCATTTGCGAGGCCAAGGGGAGGATTGTTTTTGTCTATGTGGGAGAGATGACGTGCTGTCACTGGACCCCCACCAGCCAGGAAATGAAGAGGCAGGCAGATGAGGCTGAGTCGGAATTTCTGAGGTAAAAGTGGTGGCGATGTGACAGCAGGAGCCAGGCACAACTGGGGCAGGGACTTGTGGAAAGGAGAGCAGGCTGCCTCTGTACCACGGGGTGTCTGTCCCAGACGCAGGCGGAGCTGCGAGTCTGCGACTCTCCCTCTAGAGGCGAGGGGAAAACAGGGGGAACAAAAAACCTTCCAGAAGAACCACTCTGGACTCCATGCCAACCTGAGACAGCTGCTGATGTGGAGCAACAATATCAAGGACCTAATGTCCCTTCCTGCCCTCCTCCTCCTCCTCCTCCTCCTCCACCACCACCACCATCACTACCACCAGCACCACAAAAAAGAACTGTGAAAAAGACCCAGAGCTGGTGGGCGGCCAACAAGAATGAAAGAACTCGCAGCTGGTACAACCACCTGTGCCTTGTCAAATTCCAGCCCAAACAATCCCTTCCCCAGAGTCTCCTGTTAAGGGGCAGGGGAGAAAATCTGATCATAAGATGAGAACCAGAGGGGTGGAAAGTGAGTGTGGTCCCTCCAGACAGTCCTGTGGCAGTCGGGGAAGAGAATATTGGAAATTGTGCCAACAGAGGGCAAATATTCAGCACTGTTGCATGAACGAGAGCAGCAACTGCATGGCCCAAGCCAGTCAGGTCACGCGCAGAGGAGGCCTTCCCGATGGCAGAGTGAGGTAGCAAGGAGACGGATGCCTGGATCAGTGTGGCAAATGGGATTTTTAAAAAAGGTGGCATGAGTCAAATGCTGCAAGCCCATGGGAACATCCCAGAAAGAGCCCCCTGCAGAATCAAAGCTTACCTAGTGGTTAAGCATTTGTGATTTCAATGGTTATCTGTAATGCATGGTCTGCCTGGGAGGTTTTGTCCAGAAGACTCAGGTTCCATGACCAGGCTGCATCAAAAGTGCATCTACAACCATGGTGAAGTAGACTTTAGACTATTTATGTATCTGTATGTGCCGTAAATATTGCCATGCATCTGGAATAGCAAATGGAGGGAAAACAGCTTAGCTGTAACCAAACACTTTGAGGGAATGAGTCACGAGGCTAGGGTGACAGGCTTGGGGGATAGCTAAGTGAACTGACCTAACAGTTCACACAAAAGTATTCTCCATGCTACTTTGGTGAGTCACAGCTGAGTTCGTGAAAGCTAGCAAATGGCCATCAAAGATGCAACTATTGGTCTCTTGATGAAAATCAAGACTCAAGAAAACGATTAGTCCAAAGGACGGATGGATAACACAGACCTTGGCTCCACTACCCTGAGATCAGAAGAACTAGATCGTGTCCATCTGCTACTACCGGGTGCTCTGATCACATCCACAGACAGTCTTATGAAACTGTAGAGCAAAATCCAAAGGCAGAGAAAAAGTAAGGCTTACCAGTCTGTGAGAGACCATTCAGAGACGGTGACCCTTCGATACTCTTCTGGAACTGAACCCAACAGCACACAGACCTATAAAGTAACACTGGGAGGATTATGCTCCTCAGAACAATTAGCCACACTAGACCAAAAGGGAAGCATTTCCCCCTAAATAAAGCTCAGAAGGCAGCAAGGGCCAAAAGAGAATGAATAGATATGGGGAACTCAGGAAGGATGAAGGAAGAGTGCTGTTACATTGAGGGACCTAAAACTAATGTTACAAACAAAAATATGTATAAATTGTTGAATGGAAAGCTAATTTGCTCTGGAACCTCTCACCAAACCACCATGTTATATTTTAATTCTGCAAAAATTTTTAAATGAAAAAAATTAAAAAGTAATTCACTGCCACAGAGTTGATTTTAACTTATAGAGACCCTATAGGACAGGGGAGAATCAACCATGTAAGTTTCCAAAATTATAATTCTTTACAGAAATAGAAGGCCTTGTCTTTCTCCAACGAGTGGCAAATGAGTTTGAACTGTTAACCTTGAGGTTAACTGTCCAACGCATAACGTACTACACCACTAGGCCTCCCATTTAAAACTTAAATTTGTAAAAAACACTTTTAATCAAAGAAGGCAGTAGAAAACAGGACAATAGATGTCGTAGTTGTTGTTATGTGTCCAATTCATGGTGACCCTGTGCACGACACAATGAAACACCGACCAGACCATCCGTACACTTGTTCTTATATTTGATCTCAATGTTGCAGCAACTGTGTCAATCCATCTTGTTGAGGGCTTGATATTTTTCTGGCCTTCTACTTTACCAAGCATGATGTCCTTCTCCAGGGATTGGTCTCAGCTAACCTACTATGGCACAAAGTCTTGCCATCCTCACCTCTAAGGTGCATTCTGGCTGTCCTTCCAAGACAGATGGGCTATTCTCCGGGCAGCCTGCTGCACTTTCAGCATTCTTCACCAGTGCCATCACACAAGTGCATTACTGTTTCTTTGCTCTCCATACTCAATGTCCAACTGTCACATGCCTATGAGGCCATTGAAAATACCACCGATGGGGTCTGATTGAGTGCACCTTAGTCCTCAAAACCCCACTCTCCCTTTTCAATACTTTAACGAGGTCTTGCGAAGCAGATTTCCCCCATGAAAGACATCACTTGATCTTTTGTTTTCATATGTCTAAAATGAACATGTATATCATGAAAGACTCCGAGTTCATTTTAACTTTACTTCTCCTGTTTTAGCCACTCAGGACAATGTTTAGGTCTAATGGAGTAAAAAATATAGAGGTTTTTTTTTTTTTAAATTCTGATACATCATTTGATCTCTTGACTGCTGATTCTTCAAGCAAGACAAAATTCTGGACAATATTAACCTTTCCTGTTTATCATGATGTTACCTATTTGTCTAGTTGTGAGGATTTTGGTCTTCTTTATATTGAGCTGTAATCCAGACTGAAACAAATATTGTTTGATCCAGTTTACAAAAACAGAAACAAAATTCTAGAATTGGCAAGTTCATAGAGACCAACGTTTATGAATAGCAGGTACTGGGGCTAACAAGTAAGATAAAAGCAATTAAGTAAGTTTGGAATTATAGTGAGAGAACAGTTCTTTGGGGGACACTGAGCCTCTGCTAAGGGCAAAGAAAACCTTGGGAATGGACAGTACCAGTGGTAGGACAGCATGATGGACATAATGAATGGCACTGAAGGGTACTTGTGAAGAATGCTTCAATCACAAACGTTTTTACATACTTCCTGCAATTTTGAAAGATAGAAAACATTACAGCATCACAACTTTGTTCCTATTTGGCCTATAATGTGATTTTTTTCTCCTCTTTCAAATCCATTTCTTTCTTTTCATTTTTGGTCTCCTCACAGGAAATGAAGCTGTCATAAGTTCGGTTATTCTTTCAGCTGCAGTGTTTAAAAGTAATTATCCATTCATTTGAAGTGCTAATAAATTCTGGATCTAAAATTAGAAAGTTCTCTTTGTCCTTTGAAGATCAGCTGAATCTCTAACTCATGTTATCATTGGCCAGGTAATGTTGGCCTGAAAGAGGGTTGAATTTTTGCTGACGTGCCCAGCTGAAATCCTCATCACAGTTGATAGCCATTTGGGATTAGCAAGTCACTCCCAGTGTTATAACTTCATTTTCAAAGTACTTATTTATTTAACTGGTGGTGGCCACCCCCTGTCTGGCTTTTCCTTTAGAGAATCTCAGAGAGTGCTATGATCGGGATGATGCGAATAAATAAACCCCATAATCTGCACCCATTGTAAACACCAAAAGCAATACCCTGTCATTTATAATGACAAAGAGTTGTGCACTCAGTGATAACAAAGAGCCTTTTATTAAGACATTCAGTTTTAATTTAAAAATTAAATCTTCATTATAAGAACTCTAATAGTGTGTTTATTAAAAGCATGCCTCTTCCATAAAAATTTTGTGATATTCTGACAAAAATGTATAAAACTTCCATTTCATCATGAGGAAGAACCAACCTGAGGTATATTCTTCAAAAATAACTGACCTGCATTCCTCAAAAATGTTAAAGTCAATGGAAGAACCCCGAATAAAGGGGAGAAAACGCAAAACAGAATGAGAAAGTCCAATGAAATGGAATCACTGTAGCAAAAAGAACTAGTTGCCAGTTCATCATTTCAGGAGTTAGTATATGAGCACACACCAATGGTGTTGAGGAAGGCATTCAAGTACCATTCAGTGCAGTAGCCAAAAACAAGGCTCCAGAAATTAATGGAATACCAATTGAAATGTTCTGGCAAGCTGATGAATACTGGAAGCACTCACTCATCTATGCGAGGAAATTTGGAAGACGCTATTTGCCCATTCCAAAGAAATTGGCCCAACAGAATGCTCAAACTATGGAACAAAATCATTGCTATCACATACAAGTAAAATTTTGCTGAAGATCATCCAACAATAGTTTCAGCAGTACATTGACAGGGAACTAACTGCCAGAAGGTCAGGCCAAATTCAAGAGAGGATGTGGAACAAGTGATGCCATTGCTGATGTCAGATGGATCTTGGCTCAAAGCAGAGAATGCCAGAAAAAATGTTTACTTGTGTTTTATTAACAATAATAAGGCATTCAATTGTGTGGACCATAATAAACTAAGAATAACCTTAAGAATAATGGGAATTCCAGAACACTTCATTGAACTCACAAGGAACTTGTACAAGGATCAAAAAGCAGTTGTGCAAACAGAACAAGAGAATACTGCCTGGTTTAAATTAAGAAAGGTATGTGACAGGGTTGTATTCTCTCACCATACTTAATTTATCTTTATGCTGAGCAAATATAAGAGAAACTGAATTCTATGAAGAAGAATGTGGCATCCAAATTGGGGGAAGGCTTCTTAACAACCTACTATATACTGATGACACAACCTTGCTTGCTGGAAATAAGGAGGACTTGAAGCACTTCCAGGGGAATTTCAAGGATTTCAGTGTGGATTACAACTTAATGTCAAGAAGACCAAAATCCTCACAACTGGACCAATAGGTAACAGCATCATGACAAGTGGAGTAAAGGTTGTAGTTGTCAAGGACTTTGTCTGCTTGGATTCACCATCAAAGCCCATGAAAGCAGCAGTCAAAAGAACAAAAGACATGTTTCATTAGGTAAATCTACTGCACAAGACCTCTTTAGAGTATTGAAAATCAAGGACGTTACTTTGAGGACTCAGGTGCACCTGACCTCAGCCATGGTATTTTCCATTGCCTCCTATGCATATGAAAGTTAGTCCTTGAATAAGGAAGCTTGAAGAAAAAAATGCATTTGAACTGTGAGGCTGGAGAAGCATATTGAAAGTACCATGGACTGCCCAAAGTACAAACAAATCTGCCTTGGAAGAAGTATGGCTAGAGTACTCTTTAGTGGCAAGGCTTCATCTTCCATGCTTTGGAATGATTGTCAGGAGAGACTCATCCCTAGAGAAGGACATCATGCTTTGTAAAGCAGAGAGGCAACCCAAAAGAGGAAGGCCGTCCAGGAGATGGATTGGCACCATGGCTACAACAATGGGCTCGGCATAGGAATTATATTAAGGACAGCACAGTACTGTGCAGTCTTTCATTCTGTTGTGCGTGGGGTTGCAATGGGTTGGAACCAATTTGATGGCACCTAACAACCACAACAATAATGGAATCCAGACTTTCGGCAGCTATGGAGGATGGATGAACTTTGGCAAGTATTGACCTGAAATGACCTCTGCTCCTTAAAGTTTGGCCCTGAAGGCTTCTTGAACTCAAACAAATGTTTTAGCAGAATGCTTGCTGTCAGCACTATGTTCTTTTAAGATCTATCTACGTTTGATTAAATTGACAACAGCAAGTTGAAAGATTAGATAGGAAATTCATGGAGCAGTGAATTTCAGTTAACCAGGAACCACTCAGAATAGAGGGTGAGGATGGTTACACAACTTGAAGCAGGTAACCAGTGTCACTGAGCTGTCTATGCGTGTTGTTCTTCTTCTTTTGTTCTTAGATACCATTGAGTCAGTTCTGACCATAGCAAACCTACGTATAATAGAATAAAACATCTCCCTGCCCTGCACCATCCTCACAATTGTTCTTATGTTTGAGCCCATTGTTGCAGCCATTAAATCAACCCATCTACTCAAGTACCTTCTTCTTTTTCGCTGCCTCTCCACTTTACCAAGCATGATGATCTTCTCCAGGGACTGGTCTCTCCTGGCCACATATCCAAAATACACGACACAAAGTCTTGCCATCCTTGCCTCTAAGGCGCATTCTTCATCCAAGACAAATGCGTCTGTTCCTTGGGCAGTCCATGGTATTTTCAACATTCTCCACTAGCACCATAGTTCAAATGCATCCATATTTCTTTCAACATTATTCAATGTACAACTTTCACATACAGATGAGGCCATTGAAAATAATACAGCTTGGGTCAGGACCACCTTAGTCCTCAAAACAATATCCTTGCTTTTCAACACTTTAAAGAGATCATGTGTAATATATGTAGGTATTGTTAAATAGGTGTATGTTCTGTTGTATATATTCTCCACAGCGACAAAGAAAAATTAAAATTATTTTAAAAGGAATGTCAAGGTCAAGAAAACTAGAGATAGGCTAAGGGGAGATTTCAGATTAAATGATAGTAAAGAACCATGCTAACTAAATAAAATATTTGACCCTGGATCAGGTCCTTGACTAAGAATAAAAAGAAGTCTATAAAGGAATTCAATGAAATTTGAAAATGGTTTATCTAGTAGCATTGTGTAAACGTTCAACTCATAATTTTAATATTTTACTGTGGTTATGTCAGAGAATATCTTTGTTCTCGGTGAATACACACTGAAATATCAAGGGATAAAGAGACAAAGGTATCTCTATTTGAGTAAGTGGGAGAAACATAAACTCTTTGTGAATCTGGGTAGAGAAGATAGGCATTCCTTATATTCTCATTGCAACTTTTCTTTAAATATGAAGAATTAAAAATCTCTGCCTCAAGGATAACGGTTAATTATTTAAACTTCAATATATATCCCCTTCTAAACAATCTTTTAGCAACCCTAGTGTCATAGTGAGTTAGGAGTTGGGCTATTAATCCAAGGTCAGCAGTTCAAAACCCCCAGTCAATACTATGGAGAAAGGCTTTCGGCATCCATAAACACGGTACCCATAGAAACCCACAGCACCAGGTCTACTCTGTCCATAAGATCACTATGGGTCAGAATCAACTCAATAGTAGTGAATAAGGTTTTGATTTGGAAAATAGCTTTCACAATGGTTCTCAATGGCCACAGTCTCTTGGTGTTCATGGCCTTGTGCATACCCTACGTGTGTGTAGACCGAAGCTAGTGACTTGCTCCTAAGAAACAGAATGTGGAAAAAATGAAGAATTATTACTCCCCAAGAGTTTATAATGAAAGATAATGACTTCCATCTTGCTCTCAGCGGCTCGCCTCACTTGCCCACAATGAAAGAAGCCAGCTGCCAGGTTGTGAGTTGCCCTGGAGAGGTCCCCATGCAGGAAACTCAGCAGCAGCCTCGATTCACAGCCACTCTTCTCGGTGTGAACTTCGAACACAAGGAACAGGCTACTATTTCACGTTTTTTTAAAAGCCAGAGTTTGTGTCTTATTCATGTTGTGGTTTGTAAAAGAACACAGGATGTTCCAGCCTCCCCTCCACGCTGTAAGCCGTGATCCCTGGTAGGTGGTTTTGTTAGGATCATTTTCCTCACTCGCACAAAGGTGCAATCCCGGCCCGTGGCAGCTCGGTTAACAGCTACATAGCCCCCCCCCCCCCATCACCATTCTGCCCCCCCACCCCCTTCACGTATCTTTCTTCCTATACAACAACTTCTGTGGGATCCATTCCAAAGTGGTCTCTGGCCCATAAATTGCGCCTCCTTTAATTTTGATAAATCCTAACAAATTAGCCTTATTCAAAGTTTGGTCCTGTTTATGCTCCTAGCGAGTATAAAGAAGTTGCTTATTTCCTTATCCCCTTACCAACATTGGACAAAATCAATCTTTTAAATATTTGCCAAACTGATAAGTGAAAAATGTTATCTCCCCGTCCCACAGATCGTTTGTAGCACAGCAAATACTTCTAACTTTCTGTTCTCAGAGTCAGGAAAAGTTCATAGCAACGCTCAATCCGTATTTTGCCTCCAAAAATACAAGCAACCTTGAAGAAATGTGTTGGAGACATTGAAGAAACCTGTGAGAGATCAGAGAAGCAGATCTTAACCAACCAACGTCCATTCACTCAGCCTTATCTCTATTGCGAAATGTGAGCAGGAGCAAGAAACAGGATGCCGAGTGAGAGAAGGTGAGTGTAAGGTTTCAGCATGTCTTCCAGCATATGATTCTGATTATCAGTCTCAATAAAAATCTTGTTGACTGCCCACCAAACGGCCTGTTCAGTCACCACCATCATCTTTACAAACGAGACCACTTTCAGTTAGCTGTTTTGATTTTGTGTGTAGGAGCAGAAAGAAATGATTGGGAGTATTCCAAGATTTAGAAAGTTGGGTACTGTAAGCTTTGCTCACCTACTAACCAGACCTTTTAGCTCAGATCCTCCAAAAAGCCAACACTAAGACACTTAAGATTAAATAGGCAAGAACCATTAGTGAAAACATCTGTCATGGGAGGTGGTGAGGGACTCAGGAAAAAAGAAAGGACTGCTGGCTAATATTAGGAGACGACACTACAGAAAGGAGAGACAGGCAGGCTGTGTTTAAGTGTCCTGGATTACTTTGCCCTGAAATCGAAGGAAAGGTCGTCAAGGCCTTGAGAAGCTCTTCCCTGGAGGAGATGCATGTCTCCCAAGGTCTAGCCTGCCTTAGGATCCCCATTTCACTCATTCATTGCTGCAAGCGGCCTGTGGGAAACATGGTATTGATGTGAATGAGGCGACTGTGCTTCCTGCAACTGGACACTTACAGGTTCATTGTCAAGGCCACCACCATACATTATCAATGGGCTTATCTGCAGACAAGGAACCCTGGTGATGCAAGGGTTAAGCAGTCCACACCCTAACTCAGCATGCGTTCTGAGAATTGGGTGGTTCAAACCACCCAGTGACTCTTCAGAAGAAAAACCTTGCAATCTGCTTCTGTGCAAATTACGAAGAAAACCCTATGGGGCAATTTTCGCCAGTCGCATGGGGTCCCTAGGCATCAAAAATCGACTCAACGGCACATAACAACAATCTATAGACAAGGTCTCAGTCGCATCTAGAGAGAGTGAACACAATAAAAGCTAGAGAGAAGATTCGTGATTCGGTTTTTGTTCCTTGCTTCCACAAATCCCATGCAATGATTTGCCTTGCTCCTGAACCACTGAGGGACAAATAAGCATTTCGATCTGGTTACTGATTTCAGGGCTTTCCGAAGTCCCATGAGGTGGGAGAGGAAGACGTGCGAAACAGAAAAAGCCTGCCATCCTGTGGGTGGGGGAGAAAGGAAGGGACAGGAATTTAAGAAGAGAAAAGCAGATAAGGTAGGAGAGTGGGAATGGGAGAAGAAAGAGACATAGGGACACATGGCAGCAGCGTGGAAATCCTCAGGGGCAGGTGACCAGGAGGCCTGCGGGCCGTCTGGGTGAAGAACATGGAAGAGCCGGGATGTCCAGTCTTCCGAATCGGTTAGTTTATAAAAGGCATCTCAATCGTCAAACAGCACAAGTGTTGGTTTCCTACAGAGTTGGGAGGAAGCTGAACACAGGGCGTCTTTGAATGAATGTCCACGACACTGTGCTTGAGTTCTTTGTGCTTAGTCCCCTGGACATGCTGGGCTCCAGGGAAGGCGCCCAAGGTTTCAGCTGAATTCAAATGGCACTTTATCAGCCATTCTCGTAGATGCTGCTAAGCCAGACCTTGAAAACCACTCCTGCTACGAACACTGCCCTAAACATGCACTCGGCAAATGTGCTTGTACGGCTCAAATCTTTGTCTTACCTTTCGGAACATCAACTTTTGGGGAATGTATTCTTAAGAACATAAATGACTTCCAAAGCCTCTGTTTGCCTCAACAGAGGAGCATTATTTGATGATGATCATGATGATGGAATCCTGTCTTTAACTTATACACAAGTTAATAGGCTCCCCCTGATCTACTTCTCCCTGGTACTGTGGCTGTAACTGATACTATTGATCAATCACTTATTCAATGTCCCTTCTTCCTGGGCTTCCATTGGTAATGTCTTAGTTCCATTTCCTGGCGTCCATTATCACCTCTAACCAGTGGTGGAATTCAAATAACTTCACAACAGGTTCGCAGCCTTAATGTCTATTTTAAGTAGAAAATATGGCCTACAGAATGGTAGATTATTATTTCATACCATTAATACTTAAATAAGAACAATAAAAGAGGTACACAAACTAGATTATAAGAGTTTAAAAATATTAAATAATACCTGACAAAAAAACCAGTGAAACTTTATTTAAGGTATTTCCATCTGGCTCACTTGCCATGGTCTTCACATTGGTCCGAGCATCATCGTCTGTGTGATTTATGCTTACCCCCTTTCACTGGAGGAGAAGGAGCCCATTCCTTTAAGAGTGGGCCGATTAGACAACAGTCATTGTGTTTCATATTTTAGACACAGGTGGCTTCTTTTCTCTGAACATATTATGATCATCTTTGAAAAACCCCTTTCCACTTCTGCTGAACTTACAGCACTTGTTCTGACAACATTTTTAGCTCTTCAGACACTTTGAGGAATTGCTTAATTCATTCATAATATCTCACGGGAAGTTGGGGCATAACACAACATTGAAACAAATGACAGTGTGTCACCCTCTGGTTCTTTGGCACTTTTTCTCTTTACGTCCTATGTTTATTTACTGAAGTAACAAACACTAGGAAATAAAAATTTAGTATTTCATCAAGAGTATAAAAAGTTTTAGGAAATTAATAAATATTACCAGATTAGTTCCATCTTATTTTTGAACATTACTACAGGAGCTTGGAATACACCGTTACGCAGAGGAACGTTAAAAGAGAGTGAAGGATGTAAACTTGTGATTTCCACGTTGCATGGCTGACCTGCCACCCACCTTAGAGAGAACTCTGATTCCAAGTTCCATTTTAACAACTCGTTAGCTGAGGTCAACAAAAAATTAAGGATGGGTCCTGCTGAGTCATATCACTGCCTCTAACCTAAAGTTTCTATTTCATATTCCTAATCCTACTTGGGCCTGGTCCGGCACTGCCAACTTCCCCTAGGAGATCTCCTTTAAAATATTTTGCCATCATTGCTAATTCAATTTGGTCCAAAACAGTGCCTTCCTATTATTTATTACTTTCCATTCATCGATGGCACTACCATTTATTCTATTCCTTGAAAGGACATTTTGATACCTTCGAATTCTTCCTTTTTATTCCTCTACACATATATGTACAAGAGGAAAATCTGCTTCCATAAGGATTATAGCCTTGGAACCCTATGGGGCTGGTCAACTCTATCCTAAAGGGATGTGATAAGTCGGACCTGATTCCATGGTTAAAGACTAGGGTTAAGAACCTACATATCATTGCTTTACCCAATTGCCCTTTTCTTTTCTGTGAGAAGCAGTATGTGTCAGCAGGCTGTCTGAGTTCAGTCCTTCGGTTTAGTGGATGGCCTAGTCCTTTGAGAGTTAAGTTAAAATTGGCCAAAATGCCCTTTCTCCATTTCGGAAGAAATTCCGAGTTTTCTGGGTGATCTTACACTCCAGCGGATCACCCTGGTCTGTTATGTGCTACTTCTGCGAATTTTCAGTCTCTCTCCTATCTCACCCTGTGTGACTAAACTCTCCTTCCGTACAATCAGAGTCTTGGAAAGTCGCTGGGGCAATTCTCCCTGTCCTACAGGGTCGCTGAGTCAGAACCGACTGGATGTCAGTGAGTTTGGTTTGGTTCGGTTTGGTTCGGTTCAGTTCGGTTTGGTGGATTCCATGATGGAATGTGGCCCCTTTTCTTTATTGTATCCCAACCACTTGTCACCCAACAAAACTCTACAGGCCAGAGTTTACCGAAGATTTCCACAGTAATAGCAATGGGTTCATAAGCAATGACTAAGATTGAGATCTTCAGAACAGGTGCTTCTGTGACACCTGGAACAGTCACTGACCACTGGGGTGCCAGCCCCCATCACATTTCCGGTTTCTCTCTCTTTGTTCACCAGCCACTTACGAAACCTTACTCATCTCTTCTGCAGAATCACTACGGCTGTTGCTTGAGTCTCCCAGCAGTTCAGCTATCTCTTTATCTCACAATGCCGAGAACGTCTTACAACCAAGCCTCAAGGGCCTGACCTGGCGGCTGCCACATAGTCCATTCTGCCAGTGAGTCATTTAAGACTCAGGGTGACCCCAAGAGACAGAGTAGTTGGTCCTTAGAGTTTCAGAGTCTATCTGCTCTCATGAAGACTGATGGATTCTAAATCCAGTAGATTCTACTCCTTAGTGTTTTCAAAGACTAATTTTCTTTTTTTAGAAATTGATCGCTAAGTCTTTCTTCTGAGGCATCTCTTACAGATTTGACCTGTCAGCCTTCTGGTGACCAGCTAAGTGCTCAGTCATTTGCCCCTTGCAGGGATTCCTCAATACATGATTAATACATTTCTTTGGACAAGGTCAATTTCTAATTGTGAATGGATTTTTGTTTGTTTGTTTCCTTTGTAGTTTATCTTCCAATGCAAATGACTAAACAATGAAAACTCATTCCAGCAGGTAAGTTGAACCTGGAATGATTCAAAATTATATGAAAGTAGGTGTGTGTACTTATAACCAAAATAATCTTAGGTTAGATATCTTGGAAACTAATCAGGAGGAAGTTTTGATTTATTCATTAAGTAAATATACATGAGCACTATCTGTGTGTAAAGATCTATGGGAGGAAATTTGGAGGAGCCAAGGCCCATTCGTACATGGTCCTAATTCAGGATGCTCAGAATCCACAAGGGTATGGAGTTAGTGGTTCTGACATGAGGTGATGTCGACAGTGCACAAGGCTGTCGACTCAGACTATGGAAAAACAGGCACGCTCGGTTCTCCAGGTGCACACAGATTGGTGGGCTGTGGTAGTAGATGTGGTGATGCCCATTGATTAGGGCTCTTACACAGACCATTGGACTGTTTTACATTTTTAACTGGTTTATCCCAACATTCATAATCTTGCTTTATTTTCTATCTTGACTAATTTGCAATTTTACACATCTTTACAGAGTAACTATAATTTTTCCTTTGATGTCAGATTTCCGGGTCTTTTCTGAAAGTTATGTATACAGATACATACCTGCATCCCAGAAGTTACAAAGGTTGACAGAGCGGACAACTTGTATTTGCTCCTCAATGTTATAAAAATTTGCCCTTACTTTCAAATGATGGAACCAGCCCTTAGTCACAATAAACTCTTCATCAGACTCACCTCCATGTGCTGTGCAGGCAGCCTTTAAATCACTGAAAAGGCGTCTAGGGTTTGGGGGCCCTGTATAGTGAAATAAGACATGGATGTGCCAGCCTGGATTGACCTACAAGTTCTTAAAGACAGCTAGGAACATATCTGATTTGTAACCCAGGGTCTGTTCCCACCCCCCGTGAATGTGTGCGTGTGTGTGTGTGTGTATTTGTCAGTACAGCTGGCTTTCTACTTCTTCCCACTGTGGGGATCAGAGATGGATCTGGCATTTAGGCAGGTGCATCATGACCCCTCCCAGGTCACTAACCAAGCCTAACCGCCTTTTGCCCACCACTCAAATATGAAAATAAAACTGTAATGTCCCTCCCCAGTGACCTCTTTGAGGTTGCCCATTCCAATGCCAAAAAACTCTTAGAACTGCTTTCCTATGCATTGTGTAACATCCTCTCTCAGCATCTTGGCCCCTGAACAAGTCTGGAGGTTTGGTCACTCTTCATTGAGGGAAGCACTGTATTTGAAGGTACTCGCCCTCTATACTCCAGGGGGGAAAGTTGCTTTCAATAGCCCCTTAGTGGGTTGCTTCTGAGTCCTCTTTCTAAACTACCCACTTTCTTTGTAGCTTGTTTATTTGTCTGTTTGTTTTTTGTGCAATATAGCATCCTGAAAACACCACTTCGTATGTGTTAGAAATATGAGAAAATATGACAGGATTACCACCTTCCTGCGTTTTGACATGAACTATTTTTTTCTAAACCATTTCATTAGGATCTAATCCAGACATCATGCAATTCCATAGTGCAGTCATATTAAGCAGTGCTGTGCAATTGCTACCAAAATCAGTTTCAAAACATTTTCTTCCTTCTAGTACTTCTTGATATCAGGACCCCCTTCCCCTTCCCCCTCCCCCTCCCCCTCCCCTGCCATACTCTCCAGAACATTCTAGTTGCCATCTCTATAGATTTACCTATCCTGGGGTTCATATACCAAAATCCATAGAAAAAATAATGACAAAAAATCAAGAAGGTTACCACAAATGACAAAATACAACAGAGATAAACCTCAATATAGGGGGGAGTGACACTGAAAGAATTAAAAACCAGATCAAGCCCAAAGTGTATCAGCAGGGAGTATACGTGACAAGGTTTTAATCATTCAAGTCAGATTTATCATTTTAACCTACTATAGTCATCTCTCAAATACTGTCTGGTAACCAGGTTATTCCCATTCCTCAACTATAGTTGGAGGGAAATCCCCAGAGGCTGATTGCCTGTGTAGATCCTGCAAGTGTGTTTTGGGCTTCCACCGTCATCCACAGCCTTCTCTGCACATTTCAGAATTCAAACTCCGAACCTCTTCTCTCCTTTGGATGTGGATTATATGATTTACAATCTTGAAGCACAGGTGTTGGTATGCTTCTTCCCTGTGGGCTTAGTGGACATCAACATAAGCTATTATGAATGCTTCTTAAAAGCATGCTTTTCTTGAAATGGTCATTGACAATATAGTTCTCAACACCGAATTTGGTGTTAGTTTTTAAAGCTGTAAATTATTCTCTCATATGCCATACATAACGGGCATCCATTAAGAGACCGATAAATATCAGCTATCAATTTTAGCAGGTAACGTTTTTGTAAAAGCAAATGTGATCTGTAGGGTCTCTCTGAATTATCTTAACCATTTATTTGAACTTAAAATCAAACCAGTGTGGTTGAGAAAAGAATCCATGGCATAGAGGATATCAGTCCTGATTTAAACTCTCGTGAAACTAAATGTTCAACCAATTCGTTCCCTACCCGCTGGTCTTTAGAAAATCACACTTTCCTCAGTGTTTATCAATGCAAGATCTAATAATGTCCCCTACAACACAAATGTCACTCCCTGCTTTTGCCTCTCTGCCCCCCCCCCCACCCCACCCGGCAGATCCTGTCAGCCCAATAGAGTACCATGAACCTTCCTTTCTTCCTGCACCTCTGCCTCCACACTGGCTCTGAGGTCGCCTCCCCTGATATACCCAAATGGAGTCTCACGTTTCCGGGGCTCTTTCTTCCCCCTCACTTTGTGCCACCCACAAGGGACCATTGCCTCCTTCCTGGGTCCTCTTGTTTCGGGGATTACAGCTGCCATCACTGCTGGGTGTGACGCCAGCTGCTTCTCACGGGAACCTCTGCCATCCTCCATGAGGCATAAAGCTCTGCTCCTGCTCTGGGAGCTCTTGAGGGACACTGTTACTGCTGCTTGGGAGTCTTCAATTTGCCCAAGCCAGTTGTCATTTGCAGCAGATTTAGTGAGACCAACTTTATCACGCCTTTGTGATATAGCCCGTTAGAAGGGCCTGGGGGAATGCTGCTTGAGCTTCTGATGCCTTAATATGTTGTTGTGTGTTTGGTTGGGTTTGGGGTTTGTTTGTTTTGTTTTGTTTTCCATCTTCATGTATGATTTGACTCTCTACAGCAGAGATGGGAGCTCTTGTGGTTGGCTGGGACAGGAAACAAATCAGACCTGTTCTTCCCCTGGGACCTTGAAGCTTTGTTTTCTCA
This sequence comes from Tenrec ecaudatus, assembly GCF_050624435.1. Classification (NCBI taxonomy): domain Eukaryota; kingdom Metazoa; phylum Chordata; class Mammalia; order Afrosoricida; family Tenrecidae; genus Tenrec; species Tenrec ecaudatus. The sequence continues at coordinate 234,079,948 of NC_134530.1, forward strand.
TAAAGTTCATGTCTGGCCCTCTCTCCCCTTTGAATGGATTTATTTCCTGGAAGCTTCATCCTAGATTATTTTTCAGACAGCAAAATCTAGACCTGACCACAACTCCCAAAATCACATTCACTGCCATGGGTGGATTCTAATTCAGACTGGCTCCATAGGACAAGTAGACGTGCTCCCTGTGGGTCCATGGGGTAGAGTACTTACAGGAGGTCTCACCGTTCTGTTTGGTGTGGACTGTAGGCCCGTGGTTAGCAGTTCAACGCACAATCCACTGCTCCACCAGAGTTCCTTATGCCTGCATACTACTACTCTCATTGACAGGTCCTGTTTTATGCGTGTGTCACCATGAAACAACAACAAAACTCTACTTCTATTATCTTGCTTCAATGTTCACAACAATCTTTCTGTAGAGGCAAATATTACGATCCTTATTTGATAGACAGAAAACTAAATTTCAAAGAGTTTCAGTCACTTGTTGTGTAACACATCACAGATACTGACCAAATTATGAGGGCAAGTCAGAAACTAATGTTATAACATCACAGAAATGTCTATTCAACAAAAATGTAAAATGGTGAGGCTGTTATTTTTCAATATATTGAAACTGTAAAAAGGTAAAGCTGTATTTTTAAATATTCAAAACTATTTATCATTTATCATCTATCTAGGACTAATATTTCTGAAGGCCAGGTTTCTATCTCTAGAACATTTCCTCTCAAAGAATTTTCATTCTTTGATTAAAATGGCAGTTTGGGCATCCTCAAAGATTTGAAACTGTGTTCTTTTAAAATATTATTTGATTTTTGGAAATTAAAAATAAAAGTCTACAGGTGCAAGTGAGTAGAGCGAGGTTCGCCAGTGAAACTCTCAGACGTCAGTCCTTGCTAACTAACCTCCGAGACTGAGCAGGGGCATTGTCGTGATGGGAAAAAAATGTCTTGGTGCAACCTTTTGATTTTTTACTCATCAAGAGTTTTCGATTTTCTTAAAACTTCTTCCAACTAAGTCTCCGTGATTGTCCTGTGTCCTTTGAGATAATCTATGAAAATTATCCCTTTGGAATTCAAAAGAAGGTACCATAACCTTCTGAACTGACCTCTCCTCCTTTACTTGAACTTGCCCAGCCGATCCCCGGGGAGATCACTGTTTCGGACCAGTTTTTGAAGGCACCTGTGGTAGTTACATCCTCTGATGTCAACGTGTGAAGGAGTGGGGTCTAGCCTGTCAATCAGACCATAGCCAGTGAGGCCTCTGTGTGGCCATGGCCTTCTCCTGAGAATTCTGAGTTTTCCTCCTTGTATTTCCTCCCTGTATTTTCCTCCTTGGAGGTAGTAGACACTTTTTTCTCAGCTCACTCCCTGAGAGACGCTCTACTGAGCTCTCTACCCAAACAAAGAAGAATTCACGTTCTATTCAAGTCCACATGGTACATTTACAAAAATAGACCACATGCCAGGGCATAAGACAAATCTACATAAATTCAAGCACATTGATATCATACAGACCGCTCTCTCTGACCACTGTGCCATAAGATTGGAAATAAACAAGAGGAAGATAAAGAAATCAATGACAAACCATTGGAGAATGAATAACTCTCTATTGCAAAAGGAGCGTGGACTGGCTCAGATCAGAGATGAAATTAGGAAATTTCTAGAAACCAACAAGAATGAAAACACGACATACCAAAACTTATGGGACACAGCAAAGGCAGTCATCAGAGGAAGTCTCATAGCATTACATGCACACATAAAGAAGGAGTAGAGGCTTATGATTGATACACTGGCACAAAATTTACAGTAACTAGAGCGGAGTCAGCAAAAAAATCCAACTAACAGAAAAAGAAAAGAAATAATACGAATTAGATCTGTGATTCAGGAGAGAGAAAATAAGAAAACTATGGAAAAAATCAATGCTGCTAAAGGTTGGTTCTTCAAACGGAGAAATCGAATTGACATACCTCTCGTGAATTTGACCAAAGAAAGGAAGGAACCATTTCAATAGCAAGGATGAGGGATAAAAGAGGGAATATTACAATTTGTCCAAAGAGAAATCAAAAGGATAATTACTCAGTACTATGAAGGACTATACTCCAATGAATTCAAAAACTTGGAAGACATGGATGAATTCTTCGAAAAACAATCCATCCCTAGATAATCCCCAATGGTCATCAAGAACCTCAACAGACCCATATCAGTAGAAGAAATAGACAAGACTATCAAAGAATTACCAACCAAGATGTCACCGGGACCAGATGGATAAAAAGGTGAATTCTATCAAGCATTCAGGGAAGAACTGACACCAATCCTACACAAACACTTCCAGACCATAGAAAAAGATGACAAACTCCCAAATTCCTTCTATGAAGCTAGTGGAACTCTGATACCTAAACAGGGCAAGGATCCCACAAGAATTGAGAACTATAGACCAATTTCCCTAATGAATATCGATGCAAAAATACTTAACAAAATACTAGCCAAGAGAATACAAAAATATATAAAATAATTCACCATGACCAAGTGGGATTCATATCAGGGATGCAGGGATGGTTCAATATTCAAAAGAACATTAGTATTATTCATTACATTGAAACGAAGAAATATAAGAACCACATCATAATATCAATAGATGCAGAAAAAGCATTTGACAACATCCAACACCAATTCATGTTTAACACACTCAAGAAGATAGGGATGGAAGGAAAATTCCGCAATATAATACAAGCTATATATGAAAAACCAACAGCCAATGTGGTAGCCAATGGAGAAAAGACTAGATCAATTCTTCTGAAAAAGGAGACTAGACAAAGATGTCCCTTGTTCCCACTCCTATTTAACATCGTGCTTGAGGTCCTAGCTAACAATATAAGGCAAAGAAAGAAAGGACATCAAAGGTATTCATCTGGGGAAGGAAGAAGTGAAACTATCGTTATTTGCAGATGATATGATTTTATATATGGAAAATCCCAAAAGTTCCACAAGAGGAGCACTGGAAGCAATAGAGAAATATGGCAGAGTAGCCGGTTAAAGATCAACAAACAGAAGTCTATTGCACTACAATACACATCGGACAAGGACACAGAAGTGGAGATCAAAAAGGGGGTACCCTTCACAATAACCAAACACAAATAGAAATATCTAGGGATATGCCTGACTCAAAAAAACCAAAAAATTTGTATGAGGAAAACTACAAAACACCATTAAAAGAAACCAAGATGACCTCAACATATGGAAACAGATCCCATGCTCATGGATTGGCAGACTCAACATTGTAAAGATGTCAATCTACCCAAGGCACTATAAAAATTCAATCCTATCCCGATCTAAATTCCAGCAACTTTCTTCAAAGAGTTGGAAAAACAGATTACCAACTTCATATGGAGAGGGAAGAAACCGAGAATTAGCAGAGAATTCCTCAAGAAGAAGGACCAAGTTAAAGGGCTTGCTTTACCTGACTTTTGCACCTACTATACAGCCACAGTGGTCAAAACAGCGTGGTACTGGTATAACTATCGATAGGTATTCAGACCAATGGAAAAGGATTGACAACCCAGAAATAAAATCATCAGCATACAGACAACTGATCTTATGTACATTGAAAAAATTCACCGAGAGTAATGAGAGACTACAGAATGGGAAAACATCTTTAGCAATGACACATAAGACAAAGGCCTTATTACTAAAATCTACAATGCACTGCTAAACTATAAGAAAAAACCAATTGTCCACTCAGGAGGTAGGCAAAAGAGCTGAGCAGGAGTTTCTCAAGGGCAGAAATCCAAATGGCCAATAAGTATATAAGAAAATGTTCCCGATCTCTAGCCATAAGAGAAATGCAAATTAAAACAACTATGAGATACCACCTAACACCCTCAAAGATAGCCCAATTCAAGAAATCCGAAAGTAACAAGTGTTGGAAAGGATGCGGTGAGATAGGAACTCTTGTCCATTGCTGGTGGACCTGTAGGTATGTACAACCATTATGGAAATCGATTTGTCAATATCTAAAACTGTTGGAAGTGGAGCTACCTTATGATCCAGCAATTCCCCTACTGGGCATATACCGAGAAGAAACAAAAAACAAACCATGGCCAGACATCTGTACTCCAGTGTTCATCGCAACACAGTTCACAATTGCAAGGAGTTGGAAACAGCCCAAATTCTCATCAACAGATTAATGGATTAAAAAACTGTGGTATATACATACAATGGAGTATTACGCATCCCTAAAAAGCAATGATGAACGCATGAAGCACATCACTGCATGGGAAGAACTGGAGGAAATTAGGCTAAGTGAAGTAATCCAAGCACAAAAGGACAAGTACTACATGAGTCCACTGAGGTAAGCTCAAAAAAAAAAATTCAAAAGGGGCCTAGGAAAGAAGATGCTGTATACATCCCTGGGGTGAGGCCCAGGTAATATGGCAGGGGCCAGACTAAACTACATATGGGATACATATGGTAGCCCATTAAAAGGGGGGATGCAAAAAGGTATGAGTAGCCGGGGGAACAGGGCACTAACCCACACAGGGGGAGGGTGTTGATTGTTTCCACAGGGAGAGACCAGACTTCAAAGCGGAGTTCCAAGACAAGAATGCAACACACTGACATGAAGCAGGGAACTGATAGAGAGACCTGAGGAGCCGGCCCCATTACCAACTAAGTATACAGCACCACCCTCCCCCCAAGAAGAATTCACTTCAGAGGACAGCACTGATGCTACAGCTCAAGAAGAGGGGAAGAGGAACTGGTCTGTTCAGAGCACACAGGAGCCAACAAGGGGGAATAGAGGGGGAAAAAGAAAAGAGTGACGCACACCCTGGCTCACCATGCCCCGAGGACAATGTTCCTGCTCAGAAAAGCAATGCACAGAGATGACCACAGGGCCGGCCCCACCATGGAACACAGCGTTCCTCATTGACCCATAGCACCATTGGAGACAACACTCGAGACACACAGCAGGAATTGTGCCTGCCATGAGCTCACCATGTGGAAGCCAGCCCCTGGGGCATGCAGCAGTGCAGTGGGGGAAGCAAAGGATTGAAGTCCCCAGGGATAGAGGCAGTGCCATGGCATAGCACCCCATCAGACTTGACTGGAAAGCACCCATGAAGGAAAACAAACATACCCTGAACTATTCATATGTTTATGTATGTATGCGTGTATGTTATTGTTTTTGTAGCCATTGTTTTTACTTTCTGTTGTTGCTTCGTGGTACTCAGTCTTGTGATAGTACATAGCATGTCTACCTGGAAGGGATAGGCGGAATAAATAAGCCAGAAGAGAGAACAATGGGATGACAGTTTTGGGGGGACGTGGGGGTAGGGGAGGCGGGGTAAAGGAAGAGGGTGTTAATAAGCCAGGGACAAGGGAATAACAAAGGATCCCAAATCAGTGTCAAGGAGGGTGTGGTAGGCATGGCAGGGCTGGATCAAGGGCAATGTAACCGAGAGGAGTTCCTAAAACCCACATGAAAGCAGAACATGACAGTGGGACAAGAGGAAAGTACAAAGAAAAAGAGGAAAGAACTAGGAGGCAAAGGGTAGACATAGAGATTTAAATACAGGCATATAGAGATGTAAATATATTTATATATGACGAGGTAGAAATAGATCGGTGTATACATATTTATAGGTTTATTATTAAGGAAACAGATGGACAGTGGGCCCCCTGCTCAAGTACTCCATCAACACAAGAACACTTTGTTCTAACAATTCGTCAATCTAAGATGCTCACCTGCCTGGTATGGTCGCTGATGACAATGGGTGCACAAGCAAATGTGAGGAAGAAAGCTGATGGTGCCCAGCTACCAAAAGATATAGCACCCGAAGTCACTGAAGACAATGGATGCACAAGCAAAGGTGGTGAAGAAAGCTGATAGTACCCAGCTACCAAAAGATATAGCACCTGAAATCTTAAAGACCTGAAGATAAACAAGCAGCCATCTAGCTGAGAGACAACAAAACCCACATGGAAGAAGCACATTGGCCTGCCCCGACTAGATCGCTGAGGACAAAGTGGGTGCATAAGCAAAAGTTGTGAACAAAGCTGATGGTGCCCGGCTATCAAATGATATAACATCAGGGGTCTTAGAGGTTTGAAGACAATCAGGTGGCCATCTAGCTAAGAAACAACAAAGCCCACATGGAAGAAGCACACCAGCCTACACCGACATGAAAGCTGAAGACAAAGCGGGTGCATAGGCAAATGAGGTGTAGAAAGTTAATGGTGCCCAGTTATCAAAATATATAGAATCTGGAATCCCATAGGCTGGAAGATAAACAAGGGGCCATGAAACTGAGAAACAACAAAGCCCACATGGAAAATGCACACCAACCTGTGAAATGACAAGGCGTTGAAGGGATCAGGTATCAGGCATCAAAGAAAAAAAATCATAGCATTGTGAATGAGGGGGAGTACAGAGTGGGGACCCAGGGCCCATCTGGGGGAACGTGGAAATCCCTTGCAGAAGGGCTGTGGGAAGGTGATGAGCCAGTCAGAGTGTAGTGTAGCAATGATGAAACATACAATTTTCCTCTAGTTCTTAAATGTGTCCTCCCCCGCCACTATCATGATCCCAATTCCAGTTTACATACCAACTGGACCAGAAGATGTACACTGGCACAGATAGGAACTGGAAATCCAGGAAATCCAGGACAGATGAACCCCTCAGGATCAGTGGTGAGAGTGGTGATATTGGGAGGGTAGAGGGAGGGTGAGGGAGAAAGGGGAACAGATGACAAGGTCTACATATAACCTCCTCCCGGGAGGACGGACAGTGGAGAACTGGGTGAGGGAGACGTTGGATGGTGTAAGATATGATAAAATAATAATTATTTATAAATTATCCAGGTTTCAGGGGGAGGGGTGGCATGGAGGGAGGGGAAAATGAGGAGCTGATACTAAGGGCTCAAGTAGAAAGCAGGTGTTTTGAGAATGATGATGGCAACATATGTACGAATGTGCTGGACACAAATTATGTATGTACTGATTGTGAAAAGAGTTGTATGAGCCCCTAATAAAATGATTAAAAAATAAAATAAAGGTCATGGAATCTAAAATAAAATAAACAACACCCCAACCCAGTGCTGCCCAAGCCCACAAGTCCAACATTAATCCATATGTCCAACACCAGTCCACAAAGTCCTCCTCCCTCTCACAAAACACACGCAATGATACCGACTGCAGGAGGAAAGCCGAATCAGTGAACCTGTAAGTATCTCAGCGCTGGCAGGGGTCTCCACACAGCTGCTCCAGCACCCAGGGCTGCATCGGGGTAGGTCCATGTGGCTTCTCCTCAGGGACATCTTTCAGGAAGTGAACCTTGCCAGCTGAAGCAGGGAACTGGCTAAGGCAGCTGCACCCTGGTCTGACCATCAGAAAGCAAGAGACCCGAGAACTAGAAAGGCCAGGCTCATCGAGCCATTTATCTCGCTGCCCTTCAATTAACCCCACATGTGTTTATCAGCCAGGTTGGTACAATAAATTTTAATTATATCAAAGGCACCTAACAACAACATGGTGTCTTTTTTGGAAGCTTAATGAAGAAAGTGTTTCAAATAGGAAGACATCATCTCCATTAAGTGCTTCTGATAGACAAAGAAAAGAAGTGAGAAATAAAAGTGGATTTAGAAACATGGACATTGTTAGTGACTTTATTGCGAACAGTGGGAGTTTGCTGGGAGGGGCAATGGCAGGTGTAGCAGAGTGAGGACTAAAGAGAAATTGTGACAGGAGATCTCACCAGCTGTTTAGTATTTCTGTAAAAGAAACCCCAAACCAAACTCACTGCCATCGAGCAGATTCCAGCTCATAATGGCCCTATAGGACAGGGTAGAACTGCCCCCTGTGAGTTTCTGAGGCTGTAACTCTTTACAGGAGGAGAAAGTCTTGTCTTTCTCCCTTGGAGCAGCTGGTGGAGTCAAACTGCTGATCTTGAGGTTAGCAGCCCAACACATAACCGCTATGCTACCAGGGCTCCTTTCTGTACAAAGAAGTAAAAAAATAAAACCAAACACAACAACACCAATCATAACAACAACTCAAGCTCACCACCAGTTAGTCAATTCTGACTCGTGGCCACCCTTCAGAACTTAGTAGAACTGCCATTTGGGTTTCTGAGGCTGTGCATCGTTATGTAAGGAGAAGCCTCATCTTTCCCTCGGGGAGCAGCTGGTGGTTTTGAACTGCTGCCCTTGCAGTTAGCAACCCAGTGCATAATCAACTTAAGCCCAAGTGCTCAGTGATTAGAGCAGGTTTTCTTTTTGGAACAGGAAGGAAGTCGCGTGGCTGTATGCTCGTGGGACTGGTGCGTTCCAACGGAAGAAATGGATGATTCAGAAAGTTGCTGAAGTGATGTCCTTAATAGCAAGACCCGGGGCTACTTGTAGTAACACGTAGTAACAAGAGGAAAGTGGCTGTCCTTACCTTACAGCATGTGCGTAGAGGGTGGAATATGTCATACAGTCAGTGGTGGTAGTGGGAACCGTCGTGGTAAATGTTATAGACATTTTCTTCTGATGATGCCTCTACTTGTCAGTGAAATAGATGGGACTGGGAGATGATGGAGATAGGAAGAAAGTGGAACCATCTACTGCCCTTGACTCATTCCTACTCACAGGGACCCGGTAGGACAGAGTTGTTGCCCCATTGAGTTTCCAGGCTGTCAAATTTGATGGGAGCAGAAAGCCTCATGTTTCTCTCTTGGTGAGTCTGTGGGGTTGAGCTGCCGCCCTTGCAGCTAACAGCCCAACACGTGCAACCCAAGAGACCATCAGGGGTCCCTTTGAAGAAAGAGGAGAGGGTGTGAGATAGCTGTCGAGGTCAAAAAAGAAAGTGAGTGAACTAGACTATCATAGGAGGCGGTCAACATTGAGAGCCAACTTGAGTGATCCTAACGTTCAATGGAGGCAACTCAACAGGTTTCTCTCCAGCCCTGCACAGCGAGAAAGGTGGAAGCACTGTCTGTATAAGTAAAGAGTTTAATGTAAGGAGGGCTGGGGTTTTCCACACAAGCCCAACGAGGGAGAAGAGCTGAGAAATTACACTGTTGTGTGACGCTGATGCTAGACCTTAGCATCTAACCGAGGGAAGAAGAGAAGTGAGGTCATAATGAGACAAGTGACCATAAAATGGTAGTAGAATTAAGGGGCATTTCCTGGTAGGTCATTGGAATGAAAGTCACACTATTAAGGGGAGGGGGGCTGGAAAGATAGGATGAGAGGATTAGCAGCTTCATCTCTATTCTCGCTGCCAGGTCCACTTTAGAAGCCGAGACAAGGCTTTTTGCTTATTTTCCTATTCCAAGAAGTGGCTTTCTAAAATGACCTATAATAAAACCCTCTTAATGAGTGAACCTTTGCTAGGTTACCAGTTTAACGATAATTTTCAGGAGACAGCATGAAAATAGTGAACAGCACTCACAGAGGGGCAACCTTGTCTGAATTCGAGTTAGGACTTTGCCTCTGACCCTGGTGTGGGCTTATTTCTTAAGTATTGTGAGCTTTGCTTATCTCACAGCAAAAAGAAGAAAACAAACAGCAAAAAGAAGAAAACAAAATTGGCCCTGCGGGGATTGTCAACATCAAATGCAGTAAGGTATGTGAAAGGGCTTTGTAAACTAAAAGGCCAATTAACAATCACCTGAAACAGCGGCAAGATCATGAATCACCCAGCAAAGGGAGAAACACAAGCCTCCAAGCATTTTCCAGGGGAACCTTTGCTCTCTTCCAACCACTCTGACTAAGCCCAAACGTTATGCTTATCAGACCCAGCCTGGTTTCAGCTGTCTCAGTTCCCCTGCTTCTTTCCTTTTGCCCCCAGGCTCTGGGTCCTGTCTGGTTATTGCTTCGGGCTGGTTTCAAGTCGATTCTGACTCAGAGCCGCCCTGCAGGGCAGACTAGAACTGCTCCATTGGGTTTAGCACCTGCTCTTTCCTCTCACGTGACCACTAGTGGATTCAAAATGCCCATCCTTTGGCTTTTAGCTGATGGTTTAACCATTGTGCCTGCAAGGTTCCTTGTCTGAGATAGAGAGGACAAGAAAGGAAAAGAGGGGAGCAGAGGAGAATAAAACAGAAATAATATTTTCTGATAGGCGTAAAATGGGTAGTTCCATCCTACCAGGTGCCTTGGAAGAAAGACGAGGCTGCCTGCTCCTATAAAGATCTGCAAAGCCTCAGAAAGCCTCTATCAGGTTGCTATGAGTCAGAATTGATTCAATGGCAGCGAGTATGTTGCTGCTGTCGTTCGTTGTGTGAGAGGCACTTGTAACATATTCATTGAGTCCTCTACCACTGATCAGTAGATTCCTGTTTACAGAGGAGGAAACGGACTTGAATAATGCAAGTTATTTGATTTGAATTGTACAACCAGGAAGTGATGGTAACACAACCAAAAATCAAGTCCATCTGTTCAAGTATCCATAACCCAAGCCCTTCCCAGGGCAGGTTGGGATGCTCAGCGCATCCACAGCACTAGTCCCTCCCCAAGAAAAATTATCTCTGGGAAGATTTTCTGAACTCAGGTTCTCATTGGCTGGGAAATGCCTAAGCTCTTCCAATAAGAGGAACATATCATACAGAAAGAAGAGAAAAACTAAAATTCTTGGAGCAAGACAGGCAAGGATGAACTGACAACAAAGTGAATGAAAGCTGATGAGATTAATTCACGGGGTTTCAAACTGCACCTCCCAATGTTATGGCTCCATGGCTCTAAGGCCCAGGAAAAGCCTGGGGTGGGGCTGGGGGCGCGCAAGGAACTCAAAGGAAGCCAAGGAACCCTATCAGTAGGGTTTTATCTACTCCAGTTCCATGACAGAGTTAGAGGGGGTGGGGGCGTGTGTTCACTGCTACAAATAAAACTGGATCATCTCTTTGCCCCTGTTTTACATCTATCTTCCTACTGGCATTTTACAAAGGATGATTCCCCCAACCACATCCATAGAAAATACTACTCATCTGCTTGGACAGTACTGGAAAATGCATATTTTCAAGCTCTCCCCAAGACCTACTAAATTGGAATTTCTGGTCCAAACACCTGAGAATCTTCCTTTTGGACCCCCCAGGATGTTCTTTTGAGTTCTAAGGTTTGAGAATGGCTGCTGGTGCCACCAGGGCAATCTGATAGGCACAGAAGCGGGCAGCCTGGCAGGCAGAACTCTTCTGCATTCAGAAGAGCCCTCGAAGTCAGCAGTGTTTGTCTCATGTTAGGCAGATATTTTGGAGGCGTGGCTAGGATTGACAGACCTCAAAATATCCAGATTGTGGATTTTTAAACTTTTTTTTGGTGGAGGTACTAGGGAATGAACGGATTTTGTAACTTTTTGTCAGAGTTAAATTCTCAAAAATAACTCTCTGTGCCCCAAGCCCAATTGTTGAAGTTAACACACACACACACACACAAACACACACACACACACAATTGCCTGTGGGAAACGTCATAGCTAACCTGCCACATCACTCGACCGAGTCTTGCCAATTCAGCACTCCTGGAGTGGCACAAGAGCAGGGTCCTTAAAATTCCAAGCATAAAACAGCTAATAAGGGTATCTTGTTTAACAAAGTAACAATAACAATTTTTTTAAAAAGCGGAGACCAAAAAGAGCTGCAAAGTTTTCTTTGTGATCATTGTTTAACACTGTATGTAATTAAATATTAATGGAAGTATGCTACTTTCATTTTGTGAGCAATTTAATTCAATTAAAAATAAATGGGTCTCCTTGGCTCAGTGGGCATCCTGACATACAGAACAGCACTGCCCTTAACTTGTTTTGCACTCTGTTTAAATCCAGCCCCGAGCAGAGCCGGGCTACTGAAATCCAGCCCCGGCCCATGCCAGTAACTCCTTAAGAACCAAGCGCAGTCCTCAGTCAGCTAGACAGCTGTGCAGCAGTCACTGGGTGCGAAGCATATCATGGCTTAATTAAAATATATCTTTATCAAGCATTTTCTAGGTGCAATGAAAGATCTTTGCGAGACCTCTGAGAGGTGTGACAGTGTGGTGACAGTCGTAGCATGAGGTGGGCCCTGATTGATCTGGAAGGGATGGGAGCCGACTGGAAACAGTCTATTATTTCTAGATCTGGATGGTAGTTCCTGGTTACACAAAAAGCCAAAAACAAACTGGTTACCACTCAGTTAATCCCAACTCATGGAGATCCTGTGTCCTAGAGAGAAGAGCGTACTGCAGAGGGGCCTCGTGGCTGGGATCTCTTTCATCAACAGATCTTCAGGCTGTTCTTCCAAGTTGCCTGAGTGGGTTCAAACCACCAACCTTTTGGTTAGTACCCAAGCATTTCGCTGTTTGAGCCGGAAAGGGATGTGGTGTGTGTGTGTGTGTGTGTGTGTGTGTGTATGTGTGTGTGTGTGTGTGTGGCAGGGGGGCTAGGGGTGGGGGTGAGGGTTGTATAACACTAAGACTATAGCACTTTACATTCATGACTACCAACATCTTTATCAAAATGAGAATAAAAAGACACTGCTTCTGCCTAAAAGGACATCACACCTGGTCTGATTAGGCGCCATGAGAAGCACTGTTGGGTCTCTGGAGATCCTAACACATCATCTGGCTGGAAAGACCCATACAAGTACTTAGGGACATCTATTTTGTGATGAACCTTAGCAAATCTTACCACTCTTTTAAAAAGGAACTGGCAAATAAGAGGTGGTACATTTTTATAAGCCTAAACGTTTGGGGGAGCCTCTGGATGATGCAAATGGTTAACCCCCTAGGCTGGTAGCTAAAAGATTAGAGGTTGGTAACTAAAAGATTAGGTGCCAGGGGCACCTCGGAAGAAAGGCCTGCCCAACTACTTCTGAAGAATCAGCCATGAAAAACTTTCTGGAGCACAGTTCTGCCGGGACACACGTGGGGCCGCCCTGGGATGGGGGGGTGGGGGGAGACCTGCTTCCACAGCAGCTGTTTTAAGTATTCAGGGGGAGCACGTACAGAATAAAGGCCCCGCCAGGAGTTGGCGTATTTTGTGCCTGACGTGGAAGGCGAGGATGAACACAGAAGGCAATAGAGCAGCGGTTCTCAACCTTCCTAATGCTGCGACCCTTTCATACAGTTCCTCGTGTTGGGGTGGCCACTCCCAACCATAACATTATTTTCATTGCTACCATTATGAATTGGGCTACCCCTGTGAAAGGGTCATTCGACTGCCCAAAGGGGTCACGACCCACAGATTGAGAACCCCTGCAATAGTGGCAAGCGTGGGACATTAGGGGCATAGAACATGGCGTAGTGCCAAAGCAAGGGGTCTAACTGCTAGCAGGCGGGTCGGAGTTTACTGAGCTGAGCTAACTCACCGACGACGTCAGGGCTGATGCTGAGGATGCCAGGGTTGATGTTGAGGGGCGCACCCTCGCACCGCGTACACACACACACACACACCCATCCCTGTGGGGAACAGGGGTGGTGGGATGGGCAGGGTGTGCAGGATCAAGGGAGGAAGAGAGACTGATGGATTTGTCTTGGGTACCAGGAGGGACCAGTTCTGAGCGCAGGGTTCGGGGTGAACTTTCAGGGCCGGGTTGCTTGTCTTGAGGCAAAGCCTGGGAGGCAGGCCTGCAGCAAGGCCTGCGTCCCCGTCTCGCAGGGCCCGCAGGTAATGGAGCTGAGGCCGCCGAGGCGATAACGGGCTGTTCTTTCACTTCCCCCAGAAGAGCCGTTGTTTGGGAGTGAACTCGGTGATTCCAGAGGCCATGGCTAACAATAACAATGTTATCGACTCTGAAACGCCGAGCCCAGGCTGAGTGTGTGTGTCTCTGGGGATCTCTGCGCCCCTGCCCAGCCCTGAAAGGAGAGCCCGGCTCGCGTGAATGGAGAGGAAAATGCCTATCTGTTGACAAAAAGTGTGCTGCTAAAAAAATAAAAATAAAACGAAACCCTGGCCAACATTTTACAACCTGGGCGCATTGTTAATGTGGTGGTTTATCTGGCAGGAATAGGAAGTTGTGTTTGAAAACAATGTATTCTTTTTAGGTGCAAGGTCAGCGTTTGTTGGCCCTGGGGGAGACCGCCGGGCCCCATGCCCCATTGGGAGAAGATCCCCGAAAGCCAGGCCAAGACGCTTCCTGGGCGGACGAAGCCACTTAACAGGCGACAATGGAGGAAGATGGTATCCTGCCCACTCTGCCGGGTTCCCATTGCACACACAGGCCCCATTGAAGAAGGTCCTGGGATGGAACCGCCTGGCCCCACGGGGTGGTGGTGACGGAACGCACAGCGGGAAGACATAGGTGGCATGTGGTGCGTGCCTTGTGCCCGCTGGGCACTGGAACATTCTGTCCCTCACACGGACCTGGCTCCACAGAAATCAGAAAAATTGCAGAAAAGATAGTTCAGCTGCCCCAGTCTCTGCCACATCCTGCCCGCAGACCGAGCAGGTTGCGAGTGGAGAGGCTGGAGAAGGACTTCTTTCAACACAAGGTGAAGAAGAATGCAGGTGGCTGAGGCCTGGCCTGAGCTGAGCGGGTCGTCTCCACCACTGAAGGGCTGGGAGACCTCGTGCAATAGATTCACCACCACCCCATCTTCAGTTCAACTCACATGCGAAACAGGAAGGAGAATAATACTCGTCACACAGGACAAATTGCAAAATCATTGGTAAGAAAGGTCAGGCTGACGGGTTGGCTGCAGACTGATGGGACCCTGGAGACAATGGCCCGTCGTCCCCCTTCAGTCTGGAACTGAGCTGTCCCCCCAGCTCAAACCCTCGCCAGGTCTACAAAGGAAATAAGAACAGGAAGGCGCCAGACCTCGGAACCATGGACCAAACGGGCGGCAGCCTGCACGGAAGGACAAACCTTTCCTAAGGGTCAGGAAAGAAGGAAGGATGGCAACAGGAAGCTCGGGAGGAAATGGAGTAAGTGATGCTATATGGTGCGGATCAAACAACGCGTAGATGTGTCGTTGAATGGAAGGCTGATCTACTCTGTGCACCTTCACCTGATTCACACTACAACTTTTAAAATCATTATTATTGCAATACTCCACCCAATTCCACTGTGTGGATTAAATGAGCTGCTAATGTATATCTTGGCTCAGCACCCAGTGAAGCATCTTTCATTTGCTCTTCCCTCCGCCTGCCACCTGCTCATTGGGAATGGCTTGTGCCCTTACCTGCTTGCAGACCCTTCCCCTACTTTACTTTTCATAGGAGCACGTACCACAATCTCACACATGTCTCTCACTTAAAAAAAAAAAAAATATATATATATATCTTATTTTATTGCCCGTCTCTCTTGAACCAGAGGGAAGTTCTGTGAGAAGGGGATGTTTGGTGCCTTGGGTCTTGCTCAACCCCTAGAAACTAAAGTCATGTCCAGCACATGTCCAGCACAACAAACTGCTAAAGGAACATGATAATTAAGAAGATTCACGTGCAAAAAGTACAAGTATGTCCCACATACGGCACGGGACAGCCTTATTCTAAAACATCATTCATTGCCCCTTTGAAATGAAAATTTAATTGGAAGTTTCATATTGTATATAGCAACCTTCTCCCTAGCCCTTATACAGAGTAGACACACGATGAATAGCTACTGTGTGAATTAGTGTGTGCCTGAATCCAGAGAAAGGGGAGTAAGCAAACAGTGGAGGAAGGTCAAGGCCTGTTGTAGCTGATAAACTTTAATAACAGACCAGAACAATTGATTTTTGACACTTGACCTTCCAAAGGGGGGAAATCATTTATATCAATTGTCAATTTTAGTGGTGTAGTGTTCTCACCAGGAACCTTGATTACACATTGGGCTGCTAGTCACACGGTCATTGGTTCAAGCCCACTGGTTCCTCTGTGGAAAAAAAGATGAGGCTTTCTTTCTTAATGGTTTATCATCTCAAAAACCCATAGGGTCAGTTCTGCTTTGTCCTGTGGGGTTGCTATGATTCAGAATCAACCCAATGGCAGTTGGTTTGCCAGCAAGAATGAGCTCATGGGGACTGATTCCAAGCTACCGAGGAAACATGACCTGAGCAGCTGGGAAGAGAAGAGTCTTCTTGGTGTAAGTAAAACCATATGAAGCAGCTCCAGCAGCTACTTTGGGCAAAGAGCCACAAAGTCACAGAAACAGACACCAAACAAACAAGAAAAAGGAAATAGCGCCACCAGGTCAAGGCCTGGCAGGCCACCTCCTCGTACACATTTCAAACTCAAGCTCACAGTTCCATGAGGCAGAAATTATTGGCCCAATTTTATTTTATTTTTTAAAAATTAGGAAATGAAACCATCCAGGAGTTGTTATTGTTTTTAAAAGCCTAGTCACATAACTGGTAAATAACACAGAGCCAGGGTTTAAATCCAGTTGCCTCTAACGCCAAAGCCCACTCTTTCCCCCAAATCAGTCTACCTCTTGAATCAAAGTGCAAGGGAGCTGAAGGGTCTCAGAGGTCAGCAAGTAGGCAGGTCAGTTTACCCATGCTTCAGGAAAGAAAATTGAGGCAAGGAGTAAATTGGCAAACTCCTGGCAGAGGATGGATTAGAACCTATATCTCTTAGTTTTAGTCGTGTGTGTGTCTGCGCGCGCGTGTGTGTGTGTGTGTGTGTGTGTGTGTGTGTGTAAGAAAGTTAAGAAATAAGCCAGGTGTCAAGGTGGGTTAAATCAAACATGTCAGCTGGGTTGTTTTTCTTTGCATTGCAAACCTGGATTAAGGTTTCTGCTTTCTTCATCTCCCCGAGATGATTTGAAAATTCCAGACCAGAATGGAGAACACGTGTTACAAAGAAGCAGCACAGTGCTCAGATGGGAGTGTCGGTGGAGGTGAGGGAAAGAGGGGAGGGAGAGGACGTTTTGCTTCAATGAAATTGGGCAGTATTGGCTCATTACTTGGAATATGACTCACAAAATTTTACAAAACCAAGCCCCAACCCACTGCCATCCAGTCGATGCTGACTCATAGTGACTTTATAAGACAGAGTAGATCTACTCCATAGGGTTTCTGAAGCTGTAACGCTTTATTTGTGCAAAAGGCCTCATCCTTCTATGGAGTGCCTGGTGGTTTTGAACTGCTGACCTTGTGGATAGCAGCCTGATGCTTAAGCCACTGTGCACCTGTACTCTTCTCTCTTTTCTCTCTCCTTCTGGGGGTGCTATGGAAGACAGCATCCTGGATTAGAGCATTATCTCTGTCAATACCCTGTGCGACCTTGGGCAAGACACTTGACCTCTCAAGTTATAAAATGAAAATATGATTCCTGAGATCTTTTCCAGCAATGAAATCTATCATAGTCACTCTGTGGTGTCATCTTACCCTTCCCTCTGTCCGCCTCCCTCTTCTTTA
Source organism: Tenrec ecaudatus (assembly GCF_050624435.1). Taxonomy (NCBI): domain Eukaryota; kingdom Metazoa; phylum Chordata; class Mammalia; order Afrosoricida; family Tenrecidae; genus Tenrec; species Tenrec ecaudatus. The sequence goes on from NC_134530.1 coordinate 234,097,229, forward strand.
TCATCTTCCCTTTTTTTACATGAAAAAAACCCCTGTCCTTCCTTTCCCATTGCTCTCCCTCTGCTCTCTCGCTCCACCACCTCTTACACCAAAGCTGTTTCTCTCTCTCCTCAGCCCAGCCCAGCCCACCCAACACAGCGACAATGCCGGATGAACCTGGGTGCGACACTTGGAGAAGCCAGCCCGCTAAAACAAAGGCAGAGACTAAGAAAGGCAGGTGGGGGCCTCGATGGATGGTGAGGCCGGGCCCACAGTTACTGCTCTGTTGCTATCAGTGCTGCCTTCTCTTTTTGTCCACAGAGTGTTTAGCTAGCTAGACAAACAAAAGATTATGTGGATTATCATAAGTATAAAGGGGGGCAAAACCATTTTAACTGAACATTTCAAAATGCAAGGCTCCTGAATGGGAGAGAGGCTTTGGGCCTGCCAACGCCGAGAGAGCTCACAGAATGAGTGTGTCATGGGCCTCTGTCCGGTCCCGCTGGAGGTGGACGGCACAGAGCTTTTGGAAAGCCAGTGTGCGCTGACATTCCCCAGCTCGCTGTAAACTCGGAAAGCAAATGAGAGCCCTTAAGGCTCATTAGACCTATTTATACAGTTCTTCATTGGGAAAAATTAAATCTTCCAAACACAGATAAATACACCCCGGTGACAAATGAACTTGTGAGTCACGTTTAAGGCCCTGCTCCAGCTCAGGCAAATGTACTAGCTGAGTTCCCGCGCACGCGCGCACGCGCGCACACACACACATACACACCCCGACACCCCCCCACCCCCGCAAGACAAACATTCCTCTTTATCTTGAATGCCCTCTATTTGGAAGAGAAGGCACATGGGCCTATCAAATGCTTGCTGGGGTCCAGCTAGCGAGGTAGGGCCGGGGCGGGGGAGGGGAGAGGTAAAGCAGGAGGAGCTCGGGACACGAAATCGCATCTACTGCTACTGGGAGTGTAAACTGGTACTGTCACCGTGGAAGACATATCGGTGGTTCCTCAAAAGTTAAACGGAGTTATCCCAAGATCTAGCAGTCCCAAACGTCGGCTCACACCCAGAAGAAGTGCCCATCGAACCCAAACAGAGACCTGCCCACCCATGTTCATAGCAGCAGCATTCGCTGCCACAGTGGCCAGCGGGGCGCAGTGCGCACACACAGTGAGCTAGACACACACACACACACACACACAGGACTATTACTCAACCGTAAGGAGAAAGACAACTCTGACCCACGGTATAACATGGGGGAGTCTTGAAAACATGAGGCTGGGTGAAATAAGCCCATCGCAAAAGAGAAAATATTGCATGATTCGATGTATATAAAATAGCGAAATATGCAGAAACCAAATCTTATTGATGGTGACCAGAGTAGGAAGGAGAGGGAGGGGGCGGCGTGTGGCGATTGCTTAGAGGACACTGAGTTTTGAGTTTTGTTGAATGGTGTTGGAATCATTTGGGAAAAGATCATGGTGATGGGTCTGCAGTGTGATGACCATCGTCAGTGTCACGGAAGTGCACATGTAAAAATGATGAAAGCGCCAGGTGTTTTCCATAGAAAGATAGATCATAATTCTTAAAATTTAAGAACAACAAAGTCTCCTGATGGCTACCTTCCAAGTGGCCAAATGATACCACCACTCCCTGCCAAGCCCTGCCTAGGCCTCCTGCTAACCTTGAGAGGCGCTCCACCCAGCCCAAGGCTACCACCAGTTCTCCTCTGCCCATGTACCATAGCCTTAGACGCTCCAAAAGCACGGGACAAACGGCACTGCCCTCACCGTGGCTCACTGCCTGCCTCTCTCTATTTCCCAACAGGTCCTATCTTTTCCAGGAAACATTCCTTTTCTGAGAAAAGTTGGCAGAATCAAAGGATGACCCTGACAGGAAACAGCCAGCCACATCAGATGCCCTCTGAGAAGAGACAGTGTTGAGATAGTTGAGAAACAAGGCTTTGACTGGGAATCTCCATCCACAGAGGGACAGCTGTGTGGTCTAGGGCTGTGATGTCCAATGGAGTCACTACAAACCCCCTGTGGTGCCTGAGCTTCTAAAGTGTGGCTAGCCTGAATTGAGATGCTCTGTAAATGTAAGATACACCCTGGACTTTGAAGGCTTAGTACAAAACACTATGTGCGTGTGTGTGTGTGTGTGTGTTATATGTATAACATGTATATGTCATCTAAGCATATATACATAAATATATAAATAAGGAATAATATAAGCTATCTCATTAATAAGTTTAAAAAGAACAGCATTATGCTGACTGTCTGTTGAAACAATAATATTTTGGATATACTGTGTTAAATAAAATACACTGTTACATTTTATTTCACCTAATTTTTTCTATTCATTTATTTATTTATGCGATTTGATCTATTATTCAAAAAACTTCCTTCATATCTATTTATCTTGTGCTTATGCCTTCAACACTTTCACATTGTTGTTCCTTGTCTCCTGCATAAGGAAAGCATGCTTGATCCTGCCCCAGACATACTGAGCACACACGGCCGGCACCCCATGGGCCCTGTGCTAATCTGGGCACTTTAGAGAAACACATCCACAGAAACTCATGTATAAGAGAGAGTTTTATAGAAAGGGTAAGTGAACATCAAGCAAACATCCCAATCCAGTGCTGCCCAAGCCCACAAGTCTGACACCAATCCACAAAATCCTCCTTCATCTTACAGAACACATGCAATGATGCTGACTGCAGGAGGAAAGCTGTATCAGTGAACGTGTAAACATCTCAGCGCTGGCAGGAGTCCTCACACAGCTTCTCCAGCACCCAGGGCTGCACCACAGTAGGTCCATGGGGCTTCTCCAGCACCCAGGGCTGCACCACAGTAGGTCCGTGGGGCTTCTCCTAGGGGATGTCTTGCAGGGAGTGATCCTTGCCAGGTGAAGCAAGGAACTGGCTAAGGCAGCTGCACCCTATTCCTACAACCACAAAGCAAGAGACCCAAGAACTAGAAAGGTGAGGCTCACCAAGCCACTTATCTCTCTGCCCTTCAATTAACACCTCATGTGTTTATCCACCAGGTTGGCACAATAAGCTTTAACTCTTTCAGGCTTTTTGGTTTTGTTTTGCACAACCTCATGAGAACTTTAGGCCTCACAGCATGGACCCTCAAAGTCAAGCTGGGCACACGTCACATGCAGATTTTGTTCCTTCACCAACTTTTGTCATATAAAGAAAAACAAGTCCATTACCAGGGGCTCAGGGCAGCCCTGTTTTGTTAAAGTCTGTCTTGTATAGCAGCGTACACCAGTACGTCAGAGAGACACTGGACCTTTTTGAACACCTCTACACAGGATCGCCATCTCTTTCTGTTTAAATGTGGCGCCTAAAAATATTTGAATCACACATGGCTGATGGTCTATTTCTATGGGGCAGCACAGCTTCAGAGAATCTTTAAACCTAAGTGCCCATTACTGAGAAGTTGATCAAATCATGGTGGGTCCCATGGGAGTCAGAATAGAACTGTGTACCAGTGAGATTTGATAGCTAATTTTTCAGGAAAGTCACTGAACATTTTCTGAGTCACCTCTGAATGGACTTGAACTTTCAACATCTTCAGCAGCAGCAGCATAGCATGTTAACTGCTTGTACCACTCAAGGCCACCCAGAGAGTTATAGCTGAAATATATTTAAATCCAGAGTCTTTCAAGAGCCCATGTTCAGCTTTGTTCTAATAACCTGGCATTCTGAGATGCTCACCTTCGCAACATGATCACTGAAGACAAAGTGGGTGCATAAGAAAATGTGGTGAAGAAAGCAGATGGTGGCTGGCTATCAAAAGATATAGTGTCTGGGGTCTGAAAGGCTGGAAGATGAACAAGCGGTCTTCTAGCTGAGAAGCAACAAAGTCCACATTGGAAGAAGCACACCAGACTGTGTGATCATGAGGTGTTGATGGGATCAGGGATCAGGCATCAAAGACCCAGAACAAAAAATCATATAATGAGGGGAAGTATGAAGTGGAGACCCAAAGCCCATCTGTAGACAATTGTACATCCCCTAACAGAAGGGTCACAAGGAAGAGATGAGCCAGTCAAGGTGCAGTATAGCACTGATGAAACATACAACTTTCCTCTAGTTCTTTAATGCTCCCCCCACCACCATAATGTCCCCAATTTTACCTTTCAAATCCAGCTAGACCAGAGCATGTACACAGGTACAGATAAGAGCTGGGAACACAGGGAATCCAAGATAAATAACCCCCCTCAGGACTGATATTGAGAGTAGTGATACCAAGAGGGTAAGGGGGAAGTGGGGGGAGAAAGGGGGAATGGATCACAATGATCTACATATAACCCCTTCCTGGGAGATGGACAGCAGAAAAATGGTAGAAGGGAAACATAGGTGAGTGTAAAACATGAAAAAATAATCACAATTTATAAATTATCAAGGGTTCATGAGGAAGGGAGGGAGGGGGAAAAATGAGAAGCTGATACCAAGAGCTCAAGTAGAAAGAAAATGTTTTGGAAATGATGATGCTAACATATATATAAATGTGTTTGAACAGTGGATGGCTATATGGATTTTCTTAAAAGTTGTACAAGCCCCCGAGAAAATGATCTTTTTAAAAAAAGTTTATAAAGTAAGACAAAAAAAAAGCAAACATGCCTCTTTATAGACTCTGCTAATGCTTCAACCAAACAAGTGGTTCCATTTTCCATTCCCAGGTTTGTTGTTTTGGCTACTATAGTTCGTGCCTGTCAAGTCAATTCCAACTCAAGGCTACCCCTTATCTGCAGGGCAGAGCTGCTCCCTAGAGGTTTCCAGGCGGTGATCTCTCAGAAACAGGTGTCCAGTCCTATTGTACAGGGAACAACTGAGGAGATTCAAACCACCAAGCCTTTGGTTAGCTCCAGTGCTTGATCATTTGTATCACCTAGGGCCCAAAAGTTCAACTCCTCTCAAACCATGATATCGAGGCTTAGAAGTCCTTCCCTTGGGACTCGGATCTCTTTAGTTGTATGAGCAGTTTGCCTTTACCCATCACCTCTTGTTTCTGCCTCCTTCCACTCTTACCCTCAGAACATGCGGGCCATTGCTTTCGAAGCAGCAGAATGAAAGGGCTGAGGGAGGAACCTGAGGAGAACATCAAACATATTCACGTTGATCCACTTGACCCAACCTGAGCAAAGCACAGCTGTATTGGCCTCATTGGTTTTGAAAATGCAATAATTTTCATTTGTTTTCATATTGTAAATAATATGTGTTCACTGTAGGAAAATAGGAAAAGAGAAGCCAAAAGAAGAAAACACAAATCACTCACAATAGTCATTGTCGATATTTTAATGTCTACCTTGCCTTTTTTATTTAGATAACAAGAATGACCATTGTAGCAGTTACTGAAAACTTACTGTGTCCAAGCCCTGTGCTGTATATTTTTTAACACGTTTTTCTTCATGATAATCCCGAATTTGGTCCTATTTTTGCCCCTATTTTAGAGATAAAACCCCTGAGATTCAGCAAAATTAAATATCTGATCCACAAAGAGCTAAAAAAAAATAGCTGTACTAGTGAAACACTGGCCCACTGGGGCTTTGGAGCATTGAGACTTCTCTCCTGTGGTTGAAACTTCCAAGGAGAGAGACACTACCCCATCCCTGTTCTCTCTCTCTCTCTCGGTATCTGTCTTCCTTACTTTGTCCTTCCATTCCTCTCTCCCTACCTCCCTAGCAGAGGGCCCGTAGTGTCTGAGCTCTGGTGAGGTCATCTCTGTTGCTCTGGTCTACAAGAGAGCAGCTTCCTCATCCATAGCTCCCAATCTCTAGCTTGCCTCAATCACCCACAAAATCAGTTTGCTATATTTATTTCCTTCTGATTCACCAACAATGACTTGACCTCCTAACTGGGGCTTGACTTGCCACCGTACAGAGTCTTTTCCCGCCCGCCCTGCTCATCTAGCAAATTCTCCTTCACTTCTTGGGCCCCAACTCAAATATCTCTTCCTCCTCCTAGAACTGCATCCTTGTTCCTAGAACTCCACCCATCCTGGTCATTGTCGTGTCTAACCCTCTTACATTCAGAGGGCCAGCCTCGTGCATGCCTAATCTACCATGCAATGCTTTTCATTTATTTATTTGTTCATTCAACAAATATCTATTGAGCTCTTACTGCGTGCCTGATGCTACTTGTGTTGTTGGGTGCCATTGTGTCGGATCCTATAGGACCCTGTAGAATTGCCCGATAGAGCTTCCTAGGCTGCAATATTTATAGAAGCAGATCACCAGGTCACATCTCCTGCAGAGAAGATGGTGGAATTGAACCCCTGATCATTTTGTTGGCAGCTGAGTTTGTACCATTATGCCAGCAGGGCTCCTGAGCTCTATTCTAGGCACCTGCAGTAGGGCAGTAAACAAAAGCAACCCAGTGCCTGCCCTCAGGAAACTAATATTTTCGTTTAGGCTAACATACAAGTAATGAAAAGAAAATCTGCATTATGATGCATATGGGGAATGGGGAAAACCAGTAAGTGGAGAAAACTGAGCAAGGTAAGAAGGACCCAAAGCCACGGGTAGGGAAGTGATGGTAAGAATCCTGTGATAGATTGTGTTATTTGCGATTTTCACACCTTCCAGAGCAAAATGTAGCTAAGACCAATTATTGTTTTTGGTGGTTTTTAAGGGTAGTCGGGAGAAATCTCCTAGTTAAAGTGACTTTTAAATAGACATCATGAATTACCTGAAAGAAGTGCTAGCATGCACTGGAAGTGCAGCCAATGGAGAGGCCCTGGGTGGGAGTGTGACTGGCGTGATGAAGGCAAGTAAAGGAGCTGATGTGACAAGAATGGAATGCGAGAGGGAAGGAGGGATGGGTGGGAGATTTCATCTGAGAATTGATGGGAGTGATGACAGGTGGCATGGAGCCTCTGGTGCAGGTAATGAGTTGAATGGTGTCCCTCTGAACATTTTGCTCAGGTTGTAATCCCCAGTCCCTATGCATGGGAGCCCTGTTGGTGTGGTGACTCACACATTGGCTTAACCATAAGGTCAGCAGTTGGAACTCACCAGCAGCTTCTCGGGATAAAGATGAGGCTTCAAGTCCTGTAAACAGTCCCCCAAACATACAGCAAGGGTCTCCTTTGTCCTACAGGCCTGCATCAAGTTGGAATCAACTAAATGGCAATGAGTTTTGTTTTGTTTGGGTTTTGCTTCGTTTTGTTTTTACCGGTGAATGCGATTTGACTTGGGAAATATAATCAAACTGCGACGGGATCATATTGATTAGGAGAAGCCTAAATTTTATGAATGATGTCCTCATAAAGGATGGGGAGATTTGGAGACACAGAGATTTAACAAATACTGGGTTCAAGATGGAGGCAGGAACTAGTGTGGTGTGACGACTACCAGCCAAGATATGCCCAGAACTGACAAGCAACTACCAGAAACAAGGAAGAGGCAAGGAAATATTCTTGCCCAGAGCTTCCGAGGGAGCATGCCCCTTTTGACACCTTGATGTTGGACTTCTAGCTACCAGAACTGAAAGACAATACAGCTCTTTGTTTTAAGCTACCCAATACGTGGTAGGAGCACTGGTGGTGTAGTGGGGTATGTGTTGCGCTGCTAATCACAAGGTCAGCAGTTCAAAACCACCAGTCTCTCATGGGAGAAGGGTCAGGCTTTCTAAACCGATAAAGAGTTACAGTCTCAGAAACCTGCAGTGGTGTACTACTGTGACCTCTAGAGCCTCTATGTATCAGGATAGATTCCGTGGCAATATGTGGTCATCTATAAAGGCGGCCCTAGACAACTGGAACAAGGCCACAGCAAAAACTGACTCTTCCCCAGTGTGAGACAGAAAGCCACTTGGAGGTTTTAAGCAGAGGAGACTTGACTTACATCATAAGAAGATCTCTGTGGCTTCTGAGTTGAGAATAAGTAAATGTGGGGGAAGGGGGTGGGTGAGCTCTAGTTGGGGAGAAGCAGAGTGGTTGGTTAGGAAATATGCAATAGCTAAGAGGGGAGATGATGCTGGCTAGAATAGAGAGAGTGACGCTGGAGAATGGTAGTCAGATTCTAGATCTTCTTGGAAGGCAGTTCCAACAAGATTTGCTTATGGGTCAGGCAAGGAGGACATCGCACTTTTTTTTAACCTGGATCAATTCGAATGAAAGTGTTACCATTAACTTGGGTGGTAAACTACAGCAAGATTATTTTACCATGAGGGTGATTATTCAGGAATTTATTTCGGAGATCTGTTATGTTTGAGATACCAATCCAACCAGATATAAAAGTACATATATACTATTTGAGTTCAGGGGATCATCTAAACTTGAGAATGAACTTGGACATTCTTGGAAGATAGAGTATTTAAAACGATGGCCCTCCATGATATCTTTGGACTAAAAGCCTGAACCTCCCAATGGATAGATCTTGGTGAGATCAGGAAAAAGGAAAAAAACAAATGTGAGGTAAGAGAATAACCAAGTAAATGGGGCTGTTCCATCCAGGTGAACAAAGCATCTCAAGTCTCCGGGGGCATTAATCATGCCAAATGCTGCTGACAAGGGGAGACGGATATGGGGCTAAGAACTGGCCACTAGATTTGGCCATTTGCAGGGCAAGGGAGAGAAACTAAAAGATCATTCCAAAAGGACACTTGGTGGCGGGATGCCTAGCCCATACCTTTCATACTTTTTAGGGGTACCAGTCAGTGGGTGAGTTCGCCATGGTATACTATTCTTACTTGCCTAAGTCTGCTTTCTATGAAGCATTCAAATCCCCTTCATCATCCCAGGAATATTGATAATAAAATGGTGAGCAAAGGATCACTGTTAAAAAGTTAATGATCAGTGTGGGGATTCCCATATGAATTCTGAAAAACACAATGACCTTCTTCCTAAGTTTTGTGGTGTGACAGTTATTGGGAGAGGGGATGTATTTTCCAGCCTTCTATGGACTCACAAAGCAGGATTTTTCAGGCTGTCATACCTGTAACTAGGAGAGGGGTGACCTGAATATTATGCAGAATATTATGCCATGCCTATGGCTGATAAGTTGTTAGCAAAGGTGACTATTAAATGAAGTCATCATACATGAAAGAAATTGCCTAGGTGTCCAGAAACAGACCTTATAGCCCCAATAACAGGGGATCACTGTCTCGGTTTTCCCTGTTAACAGTTACAAGATGATTTTTTCCTATCAAATGGTATTTTGAAAAAAAATATCTAGACTCTTTGTAAACTCTCAATCGTGTGTGTGTGTGTGTGTGTGTGTGTGTGTGTGTGTGTGTGTGTGCAGTACCAAGCCTGCTTCCTTCCCTTCAATCCATTCTTCGGAGCCCAACCTGATCCTCGGGATCTACCTCTCTGTCTCTCTTTGCTTTCTCCTTAAATGATTCACCCAGAAGCTCTTGAGTGTCCTTGGCTAAATACAGCCCAAAGCACATGAAACAGGGATATGACTCACTCTGCAAGGCCACACTTGGAATTCACTCAGTCCTTCAGGGTTAAGGGCGGGCATGGGAGGTTTGATCTGGATGGTGATGGAGGACAAACTCCAGAGCCTAAAGGAAGTGCCAATCACAGGCGGGCTTCCTTCCTCCAAGATCAAGAGAAGTTGGCCCCAGGAAGAACTCAGAAAGACCTGCTGAAATCTGGAGCCCTGTCTTCTAAATCCAGAGACCTCAATAAATTTTCCAGAAGCAGCTCACTTGAGAATACAGACTTCCTTCACAAGTAGTAATTTTGAGTAAATATAATTTTCTCTCCTTAAAATGCTACGTGGTCTTTGACAGATTGGTGGGAGGGGGTGCTTTTCTTTCCTCCTCAATGCTTATAGGGGTTTTGTCTTTATCCATAGTATGCACATTACTCTAGAGAGCTCTCTTTCCCTGATGGGGAGAGCCTGTTAAAGGTTCATACTAGTGTTGGCCTGGATGAAGCCCTGCAAGTGTCTGAGAGCTGTTGTGGACCTCTGCTGCCCATTGGTACAAGAACCTCATAGTCTCGCAATTTAACCCGTAGAAAAGTTTCTTCAAGTGAGGACTGCATTCATTCACGTGGCAAATACCCACTGAGCATCTGGAAAGCCAGCACTCTTCAAGGTCTTTGCAGATACAGTGGTAGACAAAACAGGTAACAATTCATTTTTCCATGGAATTGACATTCCAGTGGGGAAAGACCAAAGACAAGCAAAATAAGTATAATATATAATGAGTGAGATGGTAGTAAATGCTATGGAGAAAAACAAACCAGATAAAAAGGATCAAGACTGTGTTGGGTGAAGTGTTGGAAAGAGATTTGGAATTTTATATAGAAGAGTGCACTGAGAAGGTGTTATTTGAGCACAGACCAAAAGGCAGTAGAGATGGGAGGTTTGCAGACAGCAGGGTGTAGAACCCAGCAGGCAGAGGAAGATGCAATAGCGCAGGCCTTGAGACTCAGGTAAGCCGGACTATTCCAGGCACAGTTATTCAAGGTATAATCTGGGTTAGCATGGTCCAAGTGATCTAAACAAAAGAAGAGTAGTAGGAGAGAGGAGATGGGGACCCAAGACCTTGTGGAACCTGTAAGCATTTGAGATTTATCTCCAGTGAGATGGGAAGACACTGGAAGATAGCAAACAGCTGAGTGACTTCATCTATCTTATATTTTGATAGGATTGTTTGACTGTTCTGTGAAGAACAGACGTTATAGAGAGTTTAGAGTTTACCTCTATAGAGAGTTTAGAGTTTACCTCTTACTTGTCGTTTCCTTGTTACTCTATTCCCCTGTTAGGGTGCACAATTGGTGGACACTGGAGATTCCAGAGCCAGTCTTAGATCCATTGAACTAAAATCTGAGGTCCCAGACTCAAATTTTTTCACAGTGCCATCCAAATATTGCTCATGTATATTAGACTCCATATACCGTTCTTCAACAGCATGCCTCTTAGCTCCAAATTTACCCTTCACTGCCTAATATACAAAAAATGGATCTGGGCCCTCTAAAGAAGTTTCATTTGCCAGTTGGCCCAATGTTAACTGTGTCAGTAGATTATGCTGGACTGACATGCCAGGAGAAAGATTTCCTTCCTGATTCTGTTGTACTAATTCAGCATGTTCCCAGAGTACAGGAAACATCTTCCCCAGCAGCCAGCTCCTTCAGTGCATGTAGCTATCCAAGCACCTAGCTCTGGGAGCAGGGTTGTCTTTGCAGCACCAGGATCTTGCAGTGCACAACATCCAGACATGCTCTTCATCAAGCAACTTCCCCTGGCATCCTCCCTTCACATCATCTCAGGTGGTTTTGTAGTGGAATGCTTTCAGAGAGAAATCTCCTTTTGAACAGCTCACCCTGGCACCTTAGCAGATTTCTAGCAAATTCCACTGAGTCTGCACGATAGTTACTATACGCCATCAGCAAACCTTGATTGGATCCTCTCCTGCAATGTCTGGACCTTAGCTCTGGGCCAGAGGGGGAGAAGGAGTCTTCGTTAGGCATCCATCTCAGCCCTTACCATAATGTCTGCCATTAGACAAGCTGTTTCTATAATCTTTAGAGTTTGCTTCTTATTTGGCAATTTCTTGTTACTCCAGTCTAGTGCTAGAGTGAACAACTCTTTCCACGAACTCTTCCCTACTGCAGTTCCTCCGTGGTTTCTCTCTCCTGATTGGGCCATGACTGACCCATAGACCCTCACCTGTGTGGAAGGAAATTAGAAAGCCCAATCTTTAAGGTGCCAAATCACAATACTTAGGCAATGGCTGACTCATGATGTTTCCATGGAGTTCCCGTGTTTTCTCAGTTGCTAAGCAGAGCTTCACACATGGTGAATAATTATCTCCATCCAAGTTGTCTGTCTTTAAAGAAAAGACCTTTGAAAACATGGTGTCTCCAAGCTACTGGAAGGCAGAGCCCAAAGGATCACGTCTGCCAGAGGGGTGGATCATGATGGGCACGGATCCACGATACATAAGCCACCCGACAGCAGAATTAGGAGCACTAGTCTCTTTTCCACAAAACAGACACTTGTTGCCATTTTCACCCAATTATATTTGGGGAAACTCAAGCCACTTGGACTAGGTAATATTACTGAACGATTGTAAATAGAAACATTTGCGTAAGCCCCATTTATGGTAGTTTCCAGCCTGTCATTTACTATCTCTATGGCCTTTGTCCATTACTTAACTTCTTGAGCCTCACTTTCAACATCTGGGGCATCTACATATGCATAGCATCTTCTCCACAGGAGCCTCAGTGCCCTATTGGGTTGCGAAGCTCAGAACTGTGACAGGCCCAGCCACTCCTCAGGAGAAAGTTCCCAGGAGTGGCACCCTTCCAGCAGGAACCCTTCTGCTGCTGGAAAGATGCACAGCCTTGGAAACCCGCAGAGGCAGTTCTGCTCCGTCCTATAGGGTCGCTCTCAGTGGGGAATCGACTCCCTGGCACTGAGTTGGAGAGTTTGACTCTAGGGTGGTCGTGAGGATTGAATGCAATGATAAGGGTAGGAAATTTAACCCGGCACGGATGTGATGATTTGTCCTTGCTTAAAATCAGAGAATGCTAGTCTTTATTGTTCGCTGAGGCAACGCAGTCTCAAACACAAGTCGATCCGTAATCAAACTGAGTGACCCGGGGATCCCAACCTTCACAGCGTGTGCCACTTCTTTCGACTGATCTGGCCATGTGTGCACTGTCTCCTTGATGGGGGCTCCTCAGTGCATCACCTGATGAGATCCCAACCCAAGGAGCCACAGCGGGGTGTCAACTCAAAAGACATGACCCCCAAAGGCTGAAAGTATGGCTTGCATGCGTAATGCTTAACTTTCCAGTGGCCACATTAAAAGAAGGACAAAAGAAACAGGTGGAATGAGTTGCACTACTACATTTTCTTTATGTTGATGTAGACAAAACAATATGAGTTTAAGATGCGGTCAACATTTAAAATCTCATTGATAGACATCACTCCCCCCATCCCTTGTTACGTCTTTGGAATCAAACATGTATTAGACATGTATAGCACATCTCAATTCAGTATTGGAGCTTAAATTCTGAGCACTAGGCTACTGTTTACAGTGGAACCCTAAAGCCACTCTGAGTCTCCATATAGACTCAGGGTCCAATGAGGTTGAGTCCTTTCTTCCCACTGACCAGCGATGTATATAAGCTCTGCCCTCCTGCAGAGTGCATTTGTGGTGACTTCCCTGGCCAGTCTGGGGAGGGACAGTCTTGCCCTCTGAAATTTGCTAAGTGTACTCTTGGAAATTGAGATATTAGGGCCATGTGGCTATGCGTCATATCCTGGCAACCACGGTCAGAAAGCCTTAGAACCAGTCCTGTCAACTTTTCTAATTTGCAATAGTGTGCATCTCCCAATCACTGCCCCTCTCCCCCTTCCCCTGGTCCACTTGTGATCGTGATAAGCGGATATGCTGCAAATCATAACTTTAGGATAATTTCCTTTGTTGATATGTTACATTTAAATGTCAATGTGACTTAATCCTGCAGGAACCAGCATGCCCTCATTGCTGCTGGCCTTTATCCTGTTGAAGAGTGAATAAAGAGTCTCTACAAAATACATATTAATTTTGTCTCTTTTCCTCCTGCAACAATTCAGACGGGCACTACCATGAGTTGGATAGCCACAGGTGATCAGCAACTGCCATGTTGACTGACATAATTCTAGGCCATCTAGCTCAATCCCATTATTTGAAGAAGAGTATAAACCAAAACAGCAAGCCATCTGCCATCAGTACCAGCTCATGGTGACCCCGTGTGGGTCGGGGCAGGACTGGGCTCCATGGGGTGCACATGGCTGATGTCTCAAAAGACCACAAGGTCTCTAAAGGGAAGAAGACCAAACCAAAATCCAAACGCACCGCCATCGAGTCATAGGGTTTCAGAGGCTTTAGAAATCTTATGGGGGCAGACAGCCTCATCTCTCTTTCAAGGAGCAGCTGGTGAGTTTGAACCACTGACTTGGGGCTAGTGGTACAACACTTCTCTGTCAACATCACCAAGGTTCCGCGCAGAGACTTGCAACATTTTAGAAATCATTCTTCACTCTCAGAGCTGCAAATGGGTGGTACAAATGGTTCCCAGGCTGGCTGAAAGGTTGGAAGTACAAGTCTACCCAGAGGTACCTTGGAAGAAAGGCCTGGCATCTGCTTGTGAAAAATCAGCCATGGGAAACCCTGTGGGACATATTCCTCCTCTGACACCCGGGTCACCATGAGTCAGAATTCCCTCAACTGGTTTTAAGTCGCAGAGCTAGACAGTCACACAACCAGGACCAGAACCCAAAGAATCTGGTCTCTTGCTTGGATCTGAAGTTCACTGCCACTCTCATTAGCTGTATGGCTTAACATACAGGCCCTTGCCTCTTGGAGCTTCAACTCCCTCTTGTATAAAAGTCGTGGTGAAAATGAAATGAGGTGATGGGTGTAAAGCACTTAGCTTACAGCAAGCACTCACTAAGTGGAGTAATAAACTATAATCAGCTTCACTAATCACAATGCCTTTCTCCTGATCTAGCAGGAGGCAGAGACGGGACAGCCACCGATTGCATTCTAGTGGCTTTGAATGTGGCCTTAGTCTAGCCAGCAAGAACAACAGTACAATGTTCCATCTGTCCATTAAAGCTTTCATACCGCTCCTGTATTTCCAAGATAGAGAGCGGTTTCCCCTTTCAAGATCCTCTTCATAAGCAACCGTAACGAATGAAAACATTTCAGCAGCGAGTTATCAGAAGAGTCTTGTAGTGCCCCACCCAGCCCTGGCCTGGTGCGTCTGAAGGGCCTGGCTCACCTGCTTTCGCTATCAACCCTGGCGGCCCTGTCAGAAGCCACAGTGCTTGCTCAAAGGCAGATCATGTCATCAGTGGACATTTCCCAGGTGACACTAAAGTCGAGTCCTCTTTGGGGCTTTTGAGTGTTTGCATATAATTAGCAGGTCAAATTACCCTCTGGGAGTTGAGGCTTGCTTGGTCCTCATTGTTGAGAGGAACCATGGCCTCCAGAGACAGGGATGAAAATTGAGTCCCCCTAACCCTCTTCCTGCCCTTGGGGACCCCGAAGGCAGCCAGGAGTGAGCAAGGCTGCCAGCTTCTTCCCCTCCTTTAGCGCAGAAATCTGCTTCCAGAGTAACACCAATGAACATTTTTCTACTTTCCACTAGCAAGTGTTTTTTATGCAGCTTACCGTTTATAAATTTGGGGGCTGAAAAAACGAAAACATTAAAATCCCTTAAGAAGTTTACGATCTATTTTAAAAGACAATCTAGAAATTGGTTGGCATCTTATAGATGACAAGATAATAAAATGTGTTAAATATCATTAAAACTTGATACATAATTACACAGCGTGTAGCCCAAGTGGCATCGTGGGACTACACAGTGAGCTGCCAACCACAAGGTCTGTGGTTCAATCCACCTATCTTCTCCAAGAAAACGATAAGGATGTTTTCTTCTCTAAAGATTTTCAGTCTTGGAAATCTACAGGGGCATTTCTAGTCAGTCCTATGATCGCTATGCATCAGAATTGAGTTTATGGCAGTGGGTTGGTGGAGGTGTTGATAGAGAATTATGGTAAATTATCAATATATAGGGTAGTACTGTTAAGTCAGAGAACTGAAGATGGGATGCAGCAAGGGCTATAGGAATGGGTTCATTCTCATGCACTGCCATTGAGTTGATTCCAACTCATAGCAACCCTTTAAGAAGCAGAAAGTGTTAGGCTGGAGAGCTGAAAGTTTTAGAGACTTGGGAGTAGACTGAGTTGTCCATTGAACTTAGATAAGATTGAAGGGAATTCCAGGGGAGAGGGGGAAGGCGGCTGGGATAGAGGTCATTTTTCAAAGACAGAAGGCCCTTGCGTGTCTCGGGGGCTGACTGTGAGAGAGGATGAGGCTGATGGGAAGGGTCTCTGAGAAGCAGGTGGGAAGGCACACTGGGAAGGGCTTTGCCAACAGGCTGTTGGAGCCCCCACTCTGCCTTCAAGCCCTGCAGTGAGCCTGGGGGAGGTAGTTTTTGCCAGAGCTCCATAACCAGCCCCCCCCCACCTCCCCCCCACCCCACCCAGCCTAAATCAGGGATGAGGCTAGTCTAGCTGGCCGGCTATATAAACCCATGAAAACATCTAACCGAGTTAACATCACATACCTCACCAAAGAGAAGCCATTCCAGCCACTGCCTAAGGGGTATTACCCGTATACACTCAAGTATAAGCCCACCCGAATATCAACCAAGGAACCAAATTTTACTACAAAAACTGCATTAAAATGTGCTGAAAAACTCAGCTTAGACACGAGTATGCACGGCAATAATTTGACCAACCACAGGAGACTAAATAAATTGCTAATTTTGTATGGTCCAGGAATGAGGTTATAAAAATCCAACTGGCCCTTGGCAGAAAACATGTTCCCCTACACCAGGCGTAAATGAAGACACAATATGGGTCCCCAATGCCCGCCTGGGAGGTGGGAGTCAGTCATATATGTTACCGTAAACAGCCTTGAAACACGGAGGGATACCATGAGTCAGAATTGACTTGCTAGCACCCAATAGCCTTCACCCTGAGACTTGATACCGAGCTACCTGGCCTTTCCTCTGCACTGCTATCCACAGGAAGACTTGCCCGAGAAAGGAGGAGTGCTAGCGATTTGACCTTGAAGCACAGAAGTAACAGCAACAGGAACTAGAGGGAGAACAGTGAAATGTGGGAGGGAGAAGGAATCAGGATACACTAGGGCTTTTAGGAACCTGAGGACTTTGGCCTTGGTTTACATAAGAGTGAGCTAGGACAGGTCTGTAAAGCCCAAGAACTAACCATGAGGCCCCCTCCATTAATTTGGAGGCATGTTTTGTTTCACTGATGCCTAGTTTCCTTCCCATTCTGTTCTATGGACGGCTTAGGCTGGTTCTGTAAAGCAAAAAAGCCATCACAGGAGCTGCTGGGCCTTTCGATACTTTGTACAGGTCACCTCTTTGAAAGAATGTTTGCACATCCGGATGTCGCTTTCTAACCGTACTGTGTTCTTCTCAAGAGTAGCAGGAGTATGTAACACAAGTAACAAAAGCGCTTGAGAGAGCATTGGCCCATTGTGCTGCCGTCGGTCCTAAAGTTGCTCCTAATGCTCATCTCTAATTCTTCCTTCTCGGGGTTTCAGGCAAGGGTGCTGACAAAGAGCAATCGGCTGAATGTGTGTAAAGAATCTCACCGCGTGCATAGGCGTGTCAACCGTGTGTGCTTGAGCCGCCAGCACTTGTCCTGGAAGCAGAGCACGTCACATGAAGTCCTACCTAAAACTTCAGCAAGACCTTCCTCAGCGAAAGGCAGTCTTTCCCTTAGTGGGCACAAGGTTTCCCTCTGCTAGGGAAGTGAAATCAGATGAGCTGCTGACATCTGGTGGTTGCTGAACAAAGTGTAAACTCAGAACCTGGAACTAAGAGATTGTGCATCCACAGAGAGCGAGAACATAAACTGAGGCACCAGCGTGCAGCAGGAGAGTGCTGGCCACCGGTATGAAAAGTCAGCCCTGCTCGGACACATCCAGCACTTCTTGGCTGGGACAGAGGGTCGATCCCGGCACACGTGGTGTGTCACAGAAGATGAAAACACAGGGGGATCCTTCTGGGTTAAAGGTACCATTGTTCTTGGGCCTGGAAATAATTCCACTCTCTTGGTTTGCCCTGTCACTAGACGATTTGAAAAGACCTTCCATAGGACAAGGGCCCAAACACTAAAAATCACTTCTGGAACATTCTGGTTTTTTCCACTTTTCTGCCTCCTAGCATATTGAGTCAGACTGGGAGTCGGCAGAAGAGACCAGGTCTTTGCTCATCAGCTGCCTTGAGCTATCCTCAGAGAAAAGGGTGGACTCTGTGCTGAGCGGGGGCATGGGGAGAGGGGCAAAGGTTAGTCAGCGTAAGCCCTGGAGGCCAGGGGAAAGAGGCATGCTAACAGCTGCTGGTGGAAAGATTCGCCACTCCTGGCTCCTCATAGCACTCCTCGCTAACTACCTGTATTGTGGTTTTGTATTTGTGTTCTGGGTTTTAATCTCTATTCTCCATTGGATATCCCACTGACACACACCCCACCCCCAACTCCCCTGGTCAAACCAGAAAGGAAATTTGAGAGCAGGGACTTGGCCTCTAGTCACCATCATCTTGCTGGTGCCTCGAACATTTCCTGGTGCCATTTGCCGTTGAGTTGACCCCAGTGTATGGTGACCCCATGTGTGACAGAGTAGAACTGGGTTTCACTGGCTGAATTTTTGGAAGCAGATCTCCAGGCCTATGTTCCAAGCTGTCTTGGAGTGGACTCCAACTTCCAACTTTGGGGTATTAGCTGTTGAGCGGAGCACATGAGCTATTTGTGCTACCAGGTCCTGCTAGGCTATGATAAAGTTCACAGAGATTTCAGGAAAGAATGTCAACATATCCCTCTTGTTCTTTAAAATAAATAAATAAATAACAGCAACAACAAGCAGGAAGAGGAGTCTCTACATCACCTGTCTTTACTCTAGAAGGTGTCCAAGGACAGAAGAAGCTCTGATGGTGACTGCCCAGAACGAACGGCAGGCACCAGAGACCAGTCCACCCACCAGAAGGGGTTCGTGAAGGTTGACTGGGTTAGCATGGATGGAACTGCCTTTCAGCAGAAAGCCTCCCTGGTGTTCCGGTGACCTGGAGACAGAGAGAGCTCTTACCTGGGAAGGTTGGCAACATTGCAACATATGCTGTTGGTGATCTCTGGGGTACACGAGTCTGTGGGGGCTGGGAAATGTGTGGGAAACCTTTCCTTCTCTCTCCAGCTGAATGGTTTCCTGAGGAAATGAGAAATGGGGGTGGGGTGAGTGGGAAGGAATGAAAAAATTCCAGTAAGGAGAGAAAAAAAAAAAAGACACACAGAGAGAGACATTTCCCGCCCTTTGAAACAGGGAGAGTTATTGGCAGATCTGAAAATCCAAGATCTCCCTGTTTTTGAAATACAAGCGGGTGTTGTTTTTGCTGCGTTAGGCTTTTCTTTTAAAAATATGCAGTTTAAGACTCTGGAATAAGCACTTAAAAGTTAACCTTTCTAAATCAAAGGCTCTGGAGAAGCTTGGCCCAGTGGGGTTCACCTGCCTCCCCATGAAGACCAAGAAAGCAGGTACTTTCTGGGAACCCCTTGATATAGTTTATGGTTCCATTTCTGGGCCCCACGCAAACTGAAAGAGCCTCTTTATCTTTAAACAAACAGAGAGGGCAGGGGAATCTCCCTCATCACCAGCACACCCGGGGGGTTTTCCAATCCAGCTGTCAATCTTCTGTCTGTGTGGCCAGACAGAAAGAGAACTGCTGGGGGAAAGGGGCTCCTCGGGAAGGTAACTTGCCTCTAGTTTAGCAGACTCTACTATAGGCACCCTGGTGTGATTGTCTTGGAAATGGGGTGGGAACTTAGGAATGTTGAAGACCGACCCCACACCGATCCGATCCACGGAGCATCCATTCCATCCCAGACCGACTCCTCAGCTTGCCACCCTACAGGTCCCATCTTGGTTCCAGCTTAGAGCTCACCCTCGATCTCAGAAGCACGGGGGCAGGGTCTTCATAAGGTGTCTTCTGCACAGAGCCCTGTGCCAGACAGGATAGAAAAGTCACCGCCACAACTCTGTCACATGAGCATTTGCAATCTAAGGATGGCTTCAATGGCCTTCCCAGGGAGCACCCATGTCTGCTACAGACAAAGCCATTTTTGCTTTGTTGTATTTTGTTTTTATTAGCGTATCATGTGGTGGGAAAGATTGCAGCATTCGGTGTCAGATAAAACTGGGTTAGAATCCTACTTCTTGCATCTCTTTGTGTGTAACCTTGAACAAACTGTGAAGCTTCCCTGGGCCTCACTGTTGTTTTCAATGGAATGGGCATGTAAAGTTAAAACGAGGTCCTGTACCTGTCAAAACTAACATCGTGCTTTCTCCCTCGTCCATTCTCAACAGAGCTGCTGCTGGCCGTGGGTAGAAGTCCCAGAGAGTTCAAGGCTCCCATTACCTTGAATCCTGGACCTGGAAGCACCTTGGGAGAAAGCCTGATGCAGGACTTTGCAAAGTTCATAGCCATTGACACCCCTACGGAGCACATGATGAGGTTGCCGTGAGTTGGAAATGATTTATCAGCAACTGGTTTGGTTTTGTATTAATTAGGACTGGGGGTAGAGAGAAACCATTTAGTCAGCTGTGTGCAAGACCTTGGTCCAATCTCATAGGAGCCTTGTGTGGTCACAATTGTTCTTATCCTCGTTCTACAAGTAAAGACACTTGTTGAATGTGCTCATGGCCACCTAGTGAATGACGGAGGCGGGATTCAAACGCAGGTTGTCAGACTCCAGGTTGCCCCTCAAAAGGGGTAGTTCGGTTGCTGCCCTAAAGAGTCGAGCTGTGGCCTGGAAAACCTGGATGGAAGATTTCATCATTGTCCTCCTGGCCCCCGTCAATGAACATCAACATCAACTGAACTCTGTCTTCTGGGACAGGGCCCAGGCTTGATCAGCATGGATGACCTCTATGATCAGTTACCCTTGCCCTGGTGTCCGAGCTGAAAACAAAAAGGACTAGGGTTACATAAAGTAATGCTGACCCGAATTCTTGACGCTCTAACTTGCTTCTGTATGCTCCGAAAGAACATCCAGATCCACCCAAAACAAACACCAAGATCCACCCAGAGACAAGAGCAGTCAGGTGTCTAATGTGCTCTTACCCCTCAGCTGTTAGCTGAGCTTGGCTGGTATGAATTAATATTGATTGATTTGGTCTTGCTACTCATGTTCCATCAGGGGAAGAAGAGCTCATTAAACATCAACCCAAAACAAAACATACAAAGGTAAGGAAAAAAAAGTATTGCTACTGGAGTCCCAGTACGTGTACCATTTTAGTCCAAACAAGCCATGTTTCAACATGTCTCTGTGATCGGCGACTGGCTGCCCTCAAGTTCTCTCCACAATATATTTCTCTTAGTCTCTGCACTCTTCCTACAGCTTCTACAATGCAAAGGCATTAAGATGATAAAGAGCCTGGGAGAAAACAGAGGGGAAAATTATCAAAGGAAAGTGGCGCTCTCTGTGGGAAGGACAAGGCTACAAATCGTTGCTAGTTGCTGTCGAGGTGACTCTGCCCCATAGAACTTCCTGAGCTATCATCTTTAGGGACACAGATTGCCTGGTCTTGTCTCCCATGGAGACTTTGGATGGGTTCAAACAACTGACTTGTCGGTTAGCATCTAAGGACTTCATCCGTGTGCCACCGGGGCTCGCTGGACTCACAAATAGAGAGGCAGGAGCCTCGTCGCGTACGATGACTGATCCTCAGCATTTGCATTTATCAGAGTCAGGAGAATGACCAGTTCAGTCGTGGGTCCGTTTTAGGCGAAGCCCAATAAAAGCTCATTAAGTGTGACATGTGGTTTACTGTCACCCTTCCCACCACTGCCATCATCACCACCAGGCTCCTCCTCCCAAAGTAAAGTCCATCCGACTAATTAACTTGCGTTTGTCTAGCAACTTTCTATAGGCAGGCATCACTGAACATGAGCAACAGGGACAAGTTAGGTGGGAATTCAGCTGTGTGACCCGAAGGATGGGGTCAAATTAACGGGATGACGTTAGCAGATTTCGTCTCCAATTAGCAAAATGATGTGTCTAGAATATGCATGCATACATGCAAATGCACACTGTCCTGAACACACATCAATCTATAAGAAAAGCTGAGCTGGATGTGAGTTTGGGAAGCAAGCATTAGGCAACAGAGATAGTAAATTTGCGGCAAGGTTTTCATCTTGTGCCCCTGCTTCTACTGCCTGGTAGTCTGAAATCCTTTCTGTCTGCACAGACGAGACCCGGCATTGAATTCTGTGGAAAGATTAATTTGATCTTCTAGGAAATCTGTTTTACTGGTTTAGATTTGCAAGGAGGGGGAAACCTGCTAACTCAAACTCATTCACTGCGGACCAGATTGACAAACCAAGCTCCTCGAACAAACAAACAACACTTTCATCCAACTCACAGTAGCCCTTTAGTAAAGGGTAGAACAGCCCCTTGCGTTTCCAAGACTGTAACCCTTTGCTGGAGCAGAAAACCTCATCTTTATCCTGTGGAGCAGCTAGTGGCTTTGAACTGCAGACCTTGAGGTTAGCAACCCCAACACGTAACTACCAGGGCTCCTGTGATGGGTGAAGAAAATGCAATCAATTTTACTGCCCCATAGACTCCTGATGGTATAAAGGGTTACAGACACATTGAGTTGCTGATAGCAAGGTCAACGGTTCAAACCCACTAGCCACTCCTGAGGAGAAAAATGAAGCTGTCTATTCCTTTAAAAGAGCTAAAGTCTTGTAAACCCAAAGAGGCAGTTCCCCTCCATCCCGTGCTGTCCCTATGAGCCAGAATCAACTCAATGGCAATGGCTTTTGTTTTTGTTTGTTTTATTAAGAGAAGTCGAGAGTCAATGAAAAACAGGCCTTCAACAAGATAGAATGACACAGTGGCTGAGACAATGGACTTGAACATGTAAGGATGGTGCCAGAGTGGGCATTTCATTCTGTTATACATAGGGTTCCTATGAGTCAGAACCAGTTCTATGGTGCCTGAAACCAGGGAATGGTGCTAGAATCCAATACTTGCTTTTTCACCCCGAGAACTTGGGCACTTGGGGCAAAGAATGTGGGTGGATATGATAGGTGAAAAAAACCATCAAGGAACCTGCAGGACAATTTACAGTGCCCCCCACCCCCTTGTGTAGATTCTTGGCTCTATTTTGTTGGCAGGGTTGTGTGTGCTTAAATCTCCTCTGCATTTTTTCCTTCCCTCTTTTGTCGTTGTGCACATTTTCACAGGCTCCCTCGACTTGTTCCTTTGGTTTCAATGAAGCTCCTCCGGGTTCCAAAGTTACTGCCCTTTAGCCTAACACCATACTCCTCAGATGAGCAGCAAAACATCTCCTTTGGAGAAATACAGACTCTTATCAGCCTCCCGCCACTTGTGGATGGTTCATGTACACTTTAAAATTCAGGAAGCACTGCTCTAAAATGAAGATGCTGAGGGGGGTGGGGGTGGGGGAGAGAGAGAGAGAGAGAGAGAGAGAGAGAGAGAGAGAGAGAGAGAGAGAGAGAGAGAGAGAGAGAGAGAGAAGTATTTTTACTAAGTCAGTGATCAAACTTAATTATTGTGATCTAATTAGGAATTCATCCTGTCGCTTGCATGACTTGAATCTCTCTCTTTGATCTGTCCAAGGTTTGTCTCATTCCTCTCTAGAACCACATCACAAAGTCTAAGTGTGGAAAAACAAGTAGCAATTTCAAATAATTCTTCTTCTTCTTCTTCTTCTTCTTCTTCTTCTTCTTCTTCTTCTTCTTCTTCTTCTTCTTCTTCTTCTTCTTCTTCTTCTTCTTCTTCTTCTCCTTCTCCTCCTCCTCCTCCTCCTCCTCCTCCTAGCAATTTGAGTACACGGTTCAGAGAGTAAAGAGTCGTGAGGATCCCTCTAAAAGAGTTTGTATCATTTGAGAGTAACTCGGCTGCCCATCACCCAGTCGTGGAGTACAGAGATGACATTAGCCGTGCTGACTCTGCAGCTTCCTGTGGGAGTCTGATGCCTTCCTCAATACTCCCGTGAAGTCCGGGGGCCATGCTTCCCAGGACCTCTGCTGGCTGGGTATTTGGGTTCAGTAAACTCCTAGGCTGTTCTCATCTTTTTCCAGTATCTCATCCCTCTATCCACATCACCTGGGCTTGGAAAGGCTGCTCTGATTTCTCTCTCCAGAAAGGATGCAGGAGACACCTGTGTTCAGAAGCCTTAACTGAAGGTTTGGGAGACAGTGTTTGTTTACATTTCAAATAGCTCTCAACGTGCTATTGGACATTTCTGTTTCAAACCTTCATGGCCAGCACTGTCCCATGCAAGTCATGGGTCCTACCTTCTGCCCCCGTCCCCCCTCCTCACTCCCTTCAGCCCCTCCTCTTTGCTTTTCTTCACCCCCAAACCCTCATCCACTGCTCACATGTGACATTTTGTCCATTCTGTTCTGTTTTGTAAGAGCTTTCTTACTAATCCATATGCAGTCCTGCTGGCGCAGTGGTCAAGCAGCTAACCGAAAGGCTGGCAGTTTGAGCCCAGCCAGGGCCTCCTCAAGAGAAAGACTAGTGATCTCCTCCTGCAGTTACAGCCAAGGCAGCCCCTGAGGCAGTTCTGCTCTGTCACATGGGTTGCTGTGAGTTTGGTGGCACCTAACAGCAATCTAATCGATACCCTCAACTCCTCAAATTGTTTTTTCAGAACCAAGTTCCCTCAATCAAGATGCCTTTGTTATATCATTTTAAATTATAATTTTGACATCCCAAATGATATATGAGGCACACACCAAAAGCCATTAAGATGTTGGGGTGAGGCTGGAGTTGGACCAAGAGATTTGGGGGGTCTCTGGGTCAGTTGCATGAAGAAACCCCAGGATATGGAAAGGTTCGAATGCAAAGACTAACGCACTCTCCTAGGAAGAAGGAAAGGGAGGAAGGGAAAGGAAAGAAGGAGTGAGAGGGAGATGGAGGAAGGGAAGAGTGAAAGGGAAGCAAAAAGAAAGGACTTCATGTTATTACTTTTTATTCCCCTACATGTAACCCATTGGCCCAAGTCCCTTTTGGTCTCTATGGGCACAATTAACTTACCAAATTAAATCTACAGAGACAGTAACTGCATGAATGGTCTCTTGGGGGTAGCGCAGGGGAGGTTGAGTGCTTAGAGACCAGGGTGATGAGATGTCATCTTACATACTTGGGACACACTGTCGGGAAAGACCAGTCCCTGGAGAAGGACATCAGGCAGTGAAAAAGAGGAAAGCCCTCGATGAAATGGATCGACAGTGCGGCTATAACAATGGGCACAGGCATGAGAACAATTGTAAAGATGGTGCAGGACCATGCGGTGTTTCATTCTGTTGTGCATAGGGTCATTAGGGGTTGGAACCAACTGGATAGCACTTAATAACGACACAACAATAAAAATGAGTGCAAGAAAGAAAATGTTCTAAAATTGATCGTGGTGATAACTATACAACTCTTTTAATAGGATTAACTAGTGAGTTGTACAATATGTGAATTATGTGCTTATAAAATTATGACATAAATATTTTAAAAGTAAACTATAAAATGTAAGTATATATATAATCACTTTCCCTTTCTTGATCCCAACTGCTGCATCTGTCCCCACACAACCCTGGAACTTCATCTACCACTGTGCGGCCATGCGAATGCACACATTCCTTCATCATGTTGGACCTCAAGACCTACATCTCCAAAATGGAAATAATTCCATTTCACAGATGTTCAATGTAACTTTTCCCATTAAATCCGCATGTTTGCTGAGACTCCAAAGCTGAGGACAATAGGTATTGTGGTACTTATATACTATTGTGGATGTTACAAATTGTTGATTTGAGAGTA
Source organism: Tenrec ecaudatus (assembly GCF_050624435.1). NCBI lineage: Eukaryota > Metazoa > Chordata > Mammalia > Afrosoricida > Tenrecidae > Tenrec > Tenrec ecaudatus. The sequence continues at coordinate 234,122,618 of NC_134530.1, forward strand.
TTAAGAGTGAATGGGGTGGATTTTAGCCTTTCAATCAGGCCACAGTTTGATGACCTCATTTGGAGGTACTAAGGAGATAATAACTCACTGGAGTGGGGGACACACGCTCACTCCCTATGATGTATTACTGACAATGAGCTTGATGGATCTACACTGATGCAGTCAGAGCCCAGACTGGAGGTGCCATGTGGAGACCCACACCAGCGCTGAGATGCTTCTACCACCAATGTATCCACAGACTTTCCACCCGCTGGCCTGTAATCTTCCTGTATTTGACATCATTGCATGTGTTGCATGAGTCTGAAGAGGAATTCATAGATCGGTATCAGACTTATGGACTTGATCTGGACTGGGCTAGGATGTTTTCTCAACATACAATTGCTCTTTTATATAAAGCTCTTTCTTATACACATCAGAGTGCCTATGAATTTGTTTCTCTTGTTTACCCAGACTCACACAGGTATTAAGCACCAACATGTTCTAAAGAGAGCAGTCTTTACAAATGTCCATCTGCCTCCAGACAGCAGACAGGGGACTGCATCCTGTAGCCTGCCACCACTTTCTTCCCAGCACATTGATTTGAACAAAACTTGTAAATAAGGAGTGTCTCTTCCTGCTCCTCCACGTTCAAAGGCAAAGTTTTCCCCATATGTGGGGATCCTGTTGACCCTAAAATCAGCAACTGTTAAATCATTTCAACCTCATGGGGACTCGCTCCATGTGAGTCAGATTTTGACTGTGCTCCATTAAATTCAGTAGCTGGTTTTCCCAGAGTAGATTGCCACACCTTTCTTCTGAGGCACCGCTCAAATCTTTCAATCGCCAGACAACTGCATTAACTGTGTACACTGTGTAACTCCCAATCGACCCTACTTAAGAGCAACATGATGAGTTTTGGGGAGAAGAAAGATGACCTGAATTATCTGAATCAAGAGTCTGGTCAAAGCATCCTCTAAGGACAAGGGTAGAGGACTGGGGTGGAAATATCCTGCATGCCCCACTTTTATGGAGGGAGCATGCAGAGATTCCCTGTGGAACACGTTTGAGTCATGTAAAGACACCCTGCCCACAGGACTCATCATGGTTATTTTATCTGGGAGGGTGAGGCGAATCCAATAGAATAGGTAGAGGCTCAGGGTGAGTCAGAGGATGCAAGGGTGGAGTGGTGTCATACACCATCTGGACACTCAGATACCTCAGGAGAAAAAGACCTGGCATCTGAGACACGCACAGAGCTAACTCCAGGTTGTACCCACAGCCTCCGTGGCAGACATTGCCTTTTCCCTCTGCTCATTCCTCCGCCTCCCTGGGTGGGGGATGGGATGGAAGTAAAATGGGGAGCAGAAAGGAAACCAGCCTGTCACACTCCACCCCTCTAAAGAAAAGTCACTGGCTAGATGTTCTTTCTTGTTCTCGCTGTTCCTACGGCCCCGTTTGCAGTAAAACCGAGTTCCTGGTCCTTGATTCTGGGCCAATGGACTGTGAACAGAAGTGACCTGTAACATGATTAGCTCAGCCATAAAGTGCCCTGTAGGGTCAGAGTTCCTGTTTCTCTTCTCCCAGAGTGATCACTCTTTGAATGTAGTAGAACCACTAAGTGGAAGCAGCCTGGATCCCGGAGTCACTGCCTGGAAGAGAGCTCAGAGTCAGCCCTCCCTGGACATGAGGGACAAGTAAAATTTCATTCTCCTAACATGGCAAGAATTTGAGGTTTAGCTGTGTGGTTTTGCATTTTGTGTATGAGAGTAGTACACGTGAGCCTGACCTTGTCCATTGCCATGGGGCTGATTGCAGCTCAGGGTGAGCTCGTGTGTGCAGGACTGAACGAATCCATTGAGTTGTCAGAAGCAGATTACCAAACTTGTCTTTCAGCATCTCTGAGTGAGTTTCAACCACCAATCTTTCAACACGTAGTTAAGCCCTCAGTCACTTGCTCCAGCCAGGGACTCCTCCCAGTATGGGCTTCCCAGTCTTTACTAAGCCTGGTGGCTTCTAAACCAAGATGAGACTAGCCCTAGGGTGGAAAGAAGCATTCGAATGAAGGATATATTAAAAGTTTTGCTTTGTCTTATTTTTGTGCATGTTATTATCTCTGAAGGTCTGTCTAAATAAGTTAGGCTGGATGAACAATCTGGAGGAGAAAACAAAAGGACCGACAGTTCTGGAGGGACATGGGAGAGGGGGAGGTGGGGGGAAAGGGAATGCTGTTAGCAGCTAGCTCTATAGCTGTATACTTTCTTGACTACTAAATAAATGAAATCGCATGCTGTGTGATCTTTTGAAATTCGAAACCACTCTGTGTATCAACAGTGCTTTCCTTTTTTATTCCAGAGTAGTATTCCATGGTATGGATATACCGCCGTTTGTTTAACCGTTCACTTATTATGAGGCATTTTGATTATTGCCAACTTTGGGTTATGACCAATTGTATAATGGATCTGTGAAAACATGAATTTTTACTATTCTGAATTAACTAGCCAAGAGTATAATCTCTGGGTTGGAAGCAGAATAAACAAATCTTTTTTAGAAGTACAGCCAGAGGGCTCATCAGAAGCAAGGAAGTTGAGACATCACCTTACCCACTTTGAGCGTGTTATCAGGATGACATCCTGCCTGTGAGGAAGCGGGAAACCCTCAAGGCGTTGGGGGGACACAGTGCTGACAACAGTGGACTCAAACATAACAATGATTTTGAGGATAGTGCACAAGTGGGCAGAGTTTCATTTTGTTGTTCATAAGGTCTCTATGAGTTAACATTTAATTATATTTAATTTTTCAAGCACCATCAAGCTGTTTTCCTGGGTGACAGAAGTATTTTGAATGTCCGTCAGCAGTGTATGAGAGAGCCATGTTTTCTGCATCCTCACCAGCAGTTCGTATTTTGTTATTGTTTTCGTTGTTCTAACACGTGTACAACGCTATCTCATTGTGGCCTTGATTTGCATTTCCCAGATGGTTATTCATGCTAAACTGATTTCTTGCACTTACCTTCCATCTTTTCAAGCAAAATACTTTTCATATCCCTTGGCCATGTTCCTACTGGATTGTTTGTCTTTTCACTGTTGAGTTCTGAGTGTCACAAGTGGTTTGCAATCAGCCATTAGCCTAAAGTGACGCGGCTTATGCCCAGCCAGCGGTGCCTGCTGGGTCTGCTCCTATAAAGAAGAACATCAAACAACCCGATGGAGCGAACGGGGTCCCGATGAGTTGAAATGGAGTCAAGGGCAACTTGTTGGACTGGTGGGTTTTATGTATTCTACATACAAGTCCTTTTCTGATACGTAATAGTCTGTCCTCTCATCTGATTGGTCTTTTTTCCCCTTTTCTTTTCCTTTGTACGTCATGCTTCTAGTGCTGTGTTTAAGAAGTCTTCACCAAGCCCCATGTCTTGAGGAATTTCCCCTATGCTCCTAAATACGTGATAGCTTTATGTTTGCATTTCCATTTTGATCTATGACCCACAAGGAGCTAATTTTTGTGAAAAGCGAGGCCTTTAGGATACTCACGTTTTTGCCCATGGATAGTCAATTGCTCCAGCACAATGTGTTTGAAAAGGCTGTCCATTCTCCACTGACCCTTGGTCCTCCTGGTGTGAGGCTATTCCTAGGTTGTCTGTTTCCTTCTCTGCATGAGTGTGTCCACTTCTCTGTTGCTCTCACAAAGTCTTGAATGAGAGTCTTTCATCAACACTTAAAAATGGCTGGCGAGGCTACAGATCTTCCCAATCTATCATTCAACAGGAAGGCGGAAGACCCAACAGACTTAAGAAAATGGGGTGGGGGGATATTTTCCTTGCTAAAATTAGAGAAAACCACATTTGTTCAGTAAGCAGCTGTAGTTAGCCACTTCTTGAGGAGTGTGTGTGTGTGTGTGTGTGTGTGCTCACGTGCAGTGGATTTAAGGCACACTCTATGAGCAGCATATAGCACTGTGTCTGATCCATTGTTGGTGCTCCATTTCATTGTTTTCTCATTGATATTCCACATCAATCCCATCTTCAGCTCCCTGCTTCTCTCTAGCCCCCTTGAAGTGGCCACAGAGAAAATGTAGCATTCTTAGCCCTCAAGCACATCTCTTACTCCTACTTAGAAGTTGAAAACTGATTTCAGGAGGAAACAAACAAACAAATGAAAAATTTTGCCGAACAGCCATTAAGTTTCCTCACCCACCTTGAGTGAAAGACAATAATCGGACTTTTTTTTTAAAGACATTTTGTTGGGAGTTAATACAGATATCATATCACTTCGTAGTTCAATAGACATAATCAAATTTATCTAAATACAATAATCAGTTGCCTTGAGTTTGTCTTTGTTCTCAGATTAATGGTGGGAAATGCATGGGAAATCACAAATGCGCTTTACAGGGTTTTCAATGGCTGACTTTTCAGAAGCAGACCACCAGCCTTTCTTTCAAGGCACCTCTTGGTGGACAGAAACCTCCAACCTTTTGGCTAGCAGTCGACCTCGTCAACCATTTGCACGACCCAGGGTTTCCAAACACAACTGGTAGAGGCAGGATAAGAGGGTGAGCCAGCATCTCCTCAGGACCATCACAGAACTCTGCCTGCCTTGTATGTTGTCGGATAAGGAAAGAGCACAGAGCACTGCACACTGCGCTAGGGGCCTGCCATCCTAGCATGTGCAAAGCATGCCGTGTCCAGAGGACCCACGTTAGTGATTTAGGCATCAATTAAAAATTAGACATTACTAGACTGTAAGTCTGAAAATGATAGTGAAGTCACACCCAAGGCTAAACAAAAAGCACTTGAGATGTAAGGAAAAACACCCCAAACATACTAGTCAAACCATGCACATATGTTAGAAGGTGTCATAATCTGGTATCAATTTGGGACTTGAGAGGATTAAGAGTGAAGGGGTGGAGTCTAATCTGTCAATCAGATCATAGTCAATGAGGCCTCTGTGTGGGCATGGCCTTTCACTGAGGATTCTGAGAACTCTGGTAATTTCCGCCTTGGAGGCAGAAGTCAATTTCTCTCTCTCTCTCCCCACTCCCTGAGAGATACTCCACTGACAAGAGACACATGGCACTATGCTGATAGACCCTGTGGCCTGGGAACAGAAGGAGCCACGTGGAGACCCCTGCCAGCACGAGATGCTTCTACTGCCCATGGATCCAAAACTCTTTGCACTTACTGGCCTGTGATCTTCCTGCATTCGGCATCATTGCATGTGTTTCATGAGTCAAAAGAGGACTGTATAGATTGGTATAGGACATATGAGCTAATACAGGACTTAATGACTTGATGGGACTGGGCTGGGATGTTTTCTCAATATTCAATTACTCTTGTATAGACATCTCTTTCTTATTCACATACGAGTGCCTATGAATGTGTTTCTCTAGTCTACCCAGACTAACACAGAAAGGACCTGCTGATAAAACTAATTTATAAGCAGCAGACCACCACCAGTGCATATAATTCTTGAGGTGGTCAGTTCTTGCTATTCCTTGCACTGAGCAGCCATTGAGCATTCAGGGTGAGAGGTGTGCTAGTAGCATTCCCTTGCTGAAAGTTCTCAGCTCGAGGTACACTGGCTTCTCTCTGCTATCGGTGGCCAAGGGACACATTAGCATTGTTCCTTTGCTGATGGGTCCCAGCTTGAAGTAGTCATGCTGGCTTCTCCCAGCACTTGATGGCAATGAGTTTCCAGGATCAAGAGACCTACTAGCAGCATTCCCTCAATGGAGAAAGTGCCACTAATCATAGCACCTAGAACCAACGCCCTTCCCAGCAAGATCCTGACCACAACCCCCAGAATCAATGACCTTCCTTGCAAGGTGCTTCTCTTCCCGGCAAGACTTTGGCATAGCATTTACCCCCATACTGGGAACACTGACTCTTTTGCTGACTATTTGCTTGTGAAATTTGAAAGTGAGACTCTTTCCTTTGGGAGCTTAGTGGAGCTGCTCCTGAGTGAGGCATCTCCACTAATAACCTGCACAGAGGGAATGAAGGGTTTATGTTTTAACCTCCATCCCTTTATACATGTGACTATTGGCTGATTGCAGTGAATAAAATCCAAGCATTATTAAGACAATTCAATGCCTCTGTATATTTTATGGGCTTTGCTTAACATAGTTAGCCAAGTCAGAAGGCTGGAGGAGCCGAAAGGAGGGAAGACATGAAGTCACGCATGTCCTCAAACGCCCCTTGGAGCCCTCCGGCAGAGACCCCTGCGATCTTTGCTGGAAATCCCTGAAGCTTAGCCAACCGCACAGTGAATGGTCTAGCTTAGCTCTCCCAGCTGAGGACAGCTTCAGAGAGCACGCAAACCATGGGGTCAATAAGGATTTCGAGGGCTGGGGCAATGGGGCGGGGGGTGTGGGGAGCAGGGGGAGGTGGAGGGTGGCAGCAGCTGAGCCAAGGAAAGGACAAATCCTTATTTCTAATTTCAATAAGTCAGTGTGTTCCTAAAGGGGGTGAATGAAATGTGAACGTGGTGGTGGTTGGGGGCTGGGAGGGGGCAAGACAAAAACCCCTCCACTTTCTAAATGTTTGCCTGCAAGGGCAGCCTGATCTTTGCAATCAGAGTGGAGACTTCTTAAAGTGTGCTGATCAGCAAATACTCTTCATCATGCCCTTCAGTGGCTGCTGACTGCAGACAGCTTGTCCCCCCTAACAATAGAAGAGATGAGACAGAAAAGGCAAGCTTTGGGCCTCAGGGTTTTTGGTGGTTTTTTTTTAAAACCACAGCTCTTTCCGCTCCAACCTACATCTAAGAGGAAGGGAAACTATCTTTTGTTATCACTCAATCTCCCTTAAATTTAAGAACAGCTGGGGATATTTTTCATGATTCATTAAATTCACATCATTCCAAAGAAATCTTCCTGCCGATGTATCTTTGCCGCAGCAGTCGGGGCTCCACGAGTGTGCAGTTGCCTGAATGCAGTCGACCTGCGTCCACTGTTCGGGCTGAGTCTGTGATCTTTCACACTGGAATGTCTTTTTATTTTTTTGAGGGTGAAAGGGAATGAGGAAGAAATCGGGGTATTGAAATGAATCTTTCTAGTTAATTTTTCGCATTCTGGAGGATCAAGACAAAATCGGATGGCTGTCACAGCAAAAAACTAAACCCCAACCAGTGTCCCCAGCAGGGATGAATAACTAGTAAATTCTCTCATGAGAGTCGTGTTGACGTTTCTCTCGGCACGGAGGCTACCCTTGTCTGTAAGCGGACATTCTGCCCTGATTTGTATCCACTGGTGTCCATTGGTCACATAAGAATCCATGGTACATGTGAATGTGCTCGAGGTTCACAAGCACTTATTCATTCATTCATTCACTCATTGAGCACCTGTTTTATACTTTATGCTGTACGGGAGCTCTGTGCTTGTGGGGCCAAGGTAAGCATGAAGGTCTTGTCCATGCCACTGTCATCTATTGGAGGTGGTTTCCTAGACCACTATGAGGCCATGTCCTGGTTCGAAGGACAGGAGAGCTTTACTGGATTCTTGATATGCATCTTTGGGGTCAGGATATCAATATGCTGGCATATTAATGAGAGGGAAGCCCTACCCCACCCGGGCTATCTGTTGGCTACCCAGGGAGCCTGGGCTCTCATACTTGCCCCTGTCCCCCTCACACAGGCACACAGGGGCACAGAGAACACCGCTGGGGAGGTAGGTGAGAGAGCTTGTGAGAATCCATGTCTTCCTGACACCTGGTCCTTTGCACTTCAGGGAGCTGGTACTTGCTGTCAAGTCCATTCTGCCTCATGGCAGCCCCATATATGTGAAGTAGCCCTGCTCCATCGGGTTTTCAAGGCTGTGACGATAGGGTTTTCCGTAGCCGATAGCCAGGTCTCTGTTGTGAACCTCTAGGTGGGTTTGAACCTCCACCCTTTCTGCTAGTAGTCACGCAATTACAATATGTGCCCAGAGTGGCACACGGACTCAGTCATCATCAAGATACTCACATGCTGGTCAAGTGCCAGCTGCCAGGGGAGTTGCCTCCCACTCATTGCCAGGGCTGCCAGTCCCCAAGAGTCAGGTTAGAACTGGGTTCCCCATGTTTCCCATTAGTTTTTCAGGAGCAGACTACCAGGTTTCTCTGCTGAGATATCTCTGGGTGAACTCAAAACGCCAATCTCCTGGGTAGTAGTCTAAGGGGTTACCACCCAAGGATGCCTTCCTCTCCACTCCACCCCCCCAAAAAAACCCTCATTGCCATTGAGTCAGTACTGACTCCTATAGATCCTATAGGATGGGGCAGATCTGCTCCCGAGAGTTTCTGGGACTGTCACTCTTTATGGGAGCAGACAGCGCCCGCTGTCCCTGCAGGATGGCACAGAGACCCACAATCACAAAAATCAGGATGAAGGATCTCCTGAGTGTTTCCCTCCGTGGTGCTCATTTCTCAGCCTCAGGAAGATGGTAGTGGGTTTGGGCTTCTTGGTTTATTCTTTTCAGAAGCTGGTTATCAGGCCTCCTCCATCATCTCCCCCAACCACTCAATGGGAATGCACCACCAGTCTTTTGGCTAACAGCCTAGTGCTTAGCCATTGTGCCACCAAGGGTTCCTTTTATCAAAACAATGCTGGCTCCTAGTTATTACCATAGGGGCCCTGAGAGCAGAGTTGGGGTGCTCACTGTGAGGTCAGCAGTTCGACACCACCAGGTGCTCCTTGGGAGAAAAGACTAGTCTTTCAACTCCCATCAAGATTTACAGTCTCAGAAACCCACAGGGGGCAGTTCTGCCCTCTCCTATAGCGTCACTATGAGTCGGAATCAACTCTACGGAAATGAGTTGGTTGGTTGGTTGGAATTATTACCATGATGTTTAACTAATTACAATGAATGTTGCTGTGTGCTTGTGGTAGTTGATACTTGGACACTGGTCTGGGGCTGCAGTTAGCAGGAACAGTTACTTTCTCCTTCCCTCTTTTCTTTGGTTTCTCTGTTCCAACAGAATTACACCCAAGTAGAGAAAAAAGAAAAGAGAAAAATGCAATCTCTGAATTTGGAGTTAGTGAGAACCCCATATCCTGAGAGATTTGCTGAGGACTCCTCTATATAAAACCACTGTAACCACACGTTCCTTTTCTGGAACAAAGTACAGCAAGCTTGTATTTCAACGAGCTTTCGGGGAACTTGATAATGGTGATACAGTAACCTTGATAGTGGTGATAAATAAGAAGTCATGGGCAAAGCTACTGTCCCTGAATAAGCATAAAGTTAAAAGCTTAAGGAATTCAGACAAATTTTTCTTTCACTAGCATTAATGGTAGAATATTGTCCTATCTCCTCCAGCATGTTTGCCCTTACCACCCAACGGGCAATGCTACATTTGTGAATGACCTTTCCAGCACAGATGCCTGCAGTGGACACTCTTGTTGTGTCATTCCATCTCCTTGAAGGCCTTCCTCTTTTTTGCTGCCCCTCTGCTTTACTAAGCATGAGGTTCTTCTCCAGAGACTGGTCTATCCTGAAACCATGTCCAAAGTACATGAGAGGAAGTATGACCATCCTTGCCTCTAAGGAGCACTTTGCCATACTTCTTTCAAGACAGATTTATTTGTTCTTTTGTCAGACAATGGTACTTTAAATAGTATTTACCAGAACCATAATGCAAATACATCCAAGATGATTTGGTCTTCTTTATTGAACGCCCAACTTTCTTTTTTTTAAATCATTTTATTAGGGGCTCATACAACTCATCACAATCCATACATACATCAATTGTGAAAAGCACATTTGTACATGCATAGCCTTCATCATTCTCAAAACATTTGCTCTCCACTTAAGCCCCTGGCATCAGATGGTCCTCATTTTCCACCTCCCTCCCTGCTCCCCCCTCCCTTATGAACCCTTTATAATTTATAAATTATTATTTTGTCATATCTTACACTGTCCGATGTCTCCCTTCACCCACTTTTCTGTTGTCCGTCCCCCAGGGAGGAGGTTATATGTATATCCTTATAATCGGTCCCCCCTTTCCAACCCTCCCTCCCAGTATTGCCACTCACACCACTGGTCCTGAAGGGATCATCCACCCTGGATTCCCTGTGTTTCCAGTTCCTATTTGTACCAGTGTACATCCTCTGGTCTAGCCATATATGTAAGGTAGAATTGGGATCATGAGAGAGGGTGGGGGGGGGAGCATTTAAGAACTAGAGGAGAGTTTTATGTTTCATCATTGCTACATCGCACCCTGACTGGCTTGTCTCCTCCCTGACACCCTTCTGTAAGGGGATATCCAGTTGCCTACAGATGGGCTTTGGGTCTCCACTCTGCACTAGCCCCCTCATTCATAATGATAGGATTTTTTGTTTTGATGATGCCTGTATGTGGGCTTTGTTGCTTCTGAGCTAGATGGCCGCTTGTTTCTCTTCAAGTCTTTAAGACATCAGATGCTATATCTTTTGATAGCCAGACACCATCAGCTTTCTTTGTCACATTTGCTTATGCACCTATTGATCTTCAGTAATTGTATCAGGGAAGTGAGCACTCAATGATATGATTTTTTTGTTGTTCTTTGATGCCTGATAACTGATCCCTTCAGCACCTCGTGAGCATGCAGGCTGGTGGGCTTATTCCATGTGGGCTTTGTTGCTTCTGAGCTAGATGGCCGCTTGTTTACCTTCAAGCCTTTAACACCCCAGACGCTATATCTTTTGAAAGCCAGGCACCATCAGCTTTCTTCACCACATTTGCTTATTCACCCATTTGTCTTCAGAGGTTGTATCAGGAAGGTGAGCATCATAGAATTCCAATTTAATAGAACAAAGCATTCTTGTATTAAGGGAGTACTTGAGTGGAGGCCCAATGTCCTTCTGCTACCTTAATACTAAACTTTTTTCCCATCCTCATATATAAACATATTTACATATGTACATGCCTTTATTTAGACTTCTATATATGCCCTTTGCTTCCTAGCTCATTCCTCTATTTCCTTTGACTTTCCTCTTGTCCCACTATCATGCTCAGTCTTCATTTGGGTTTCAGTAATTCCTCTTAGTTGCATTACCCTTGATCATGGCCTTCCAGGCCTCCGACACCCTCCTCACCACCGATTTGTATCACTTGTTGTTCCCTTGTCCCTGGGTTTGTTAATACCACCACCTTTCCCCCCACATACCCCTCTCCCATGTCCCCCCAGAACTTTTGGTCCAGTTGTTTTCTCCTCCAGCTTGTTCATCCAGCCTAACGTATTTAGACAGACCTGCAGAGATAATAACATGCACAGCTCATCTCAGCTCCCTCTTTGCGAGACATCTCTATCGAGATGACACGTGGAGAGAGGCTGATGAAGCCAGATCTCTGGAGCCAGCCAGAGAAGCCACATGGAGACCCCTGCCAGCACTGAGATGCTTCTACTGCCACTGGATCCAAATTACTTTCTACCCACTGGCCTGTGATCTTCCTGCATTCAGAATCATTGCATGTGTTTCATGAGTCTGAAGAGAACTTAACAGATTGGTATGAGACATATGGGATAATATCAGACTTATGGACTTGATCTGGACTCGACTGGGATGGTTTCTTAATGTACAATTACTCTTTATATAAAGCTCTTTATATGAGTGTCTATGAATTTGTTTCTGTAGTCCACCCAGACTAACACAATATCCTTTGTTCCATGTCCTCTTCTGAATCTGGCCTGGACCTCTTGTTGAATGATCAGCAAAAAAGTGTTATCTCCATGCTATATCAATGATACAGTTCTATAATTTGAGCATTCTGTTGTGGAGTAGGCATAAATATGGATCTCTTCCACTCAGTTGGCCAAGGGGAGCCCATGGCCCTACACCCTTGTGGCCACTGGGAGCCCTGGAGGCTGGGGCTCACCGCAGCCTGAGGAACAGAGCCTTCATAGTTATATACCCCTACTGTATCCCTTCTCCTCCCATTCTTGTAAGGACATGACTCTCATGGCTGCCAGATATAAACTCCCAGCTAACCTGAAAGGGACTAAGCTCCTGGTAAGACAGGAACACAACTTGTACCCTCTTGAATCTTTAAGAATATAGTAGATTTTTTCAATTTTCTTTTGAAAAAGAAAAACACATTAAAAAAGAAAAGAAAGCAGACAATAATATGGTAACATATGGATAAATGTGCTTGATACAATGGATGTGTGGATTGTTATAAGATCTGTAAGAGTCCACAATAAAATGACTTATTAAAATAAAAAATGAACAAACTTTAAAAAAAGAAAACCACAAGACTCATTTTCCTGCCAGAAGAACTGGAACCCAGCATTCCCATATTTATCTGTGGCTCCCCCTCCCCTATCTCAGTGTCTCGCTCACACTGGGACTTATTGTACTTGCAGGACCGATTCCTGATTGGAAATCCCCCCTCTCTCCATGCACCCAAAGGAAATTCAGGAACTAAGGAATGACACCCCAGAACTGAAAAGCAAAGAACAAGATCTATACAATACAATGGAAGAAATGGAAAATCGAATGAGTGAACTCAAAGACTATCAAGAAGAATCAGCAACTGAGAGAAATAATCAGACAAAAAAGCAAAAGGGTCTACAGAAAGCCTGAGAAGTATATATATAATCCTATCACACGCACCATTGCACTTCAAGACAGATCTTAAGATATCCTTTTTCAGGATGAATGCAATACTATTCCTCTTGATTGTATCATTCCTGGCATAGTTACCATATGTCAATATCAGTCCAATTTAGCTCATTTACACTTAGGATATTAATCTTTGTGTTCCATTTCATTTTTTACCACTCCCAATTTTCCTCGATTCTTACTTCTCACATTCAATGTTGTGATTATCAGTAGATTTTTGCAGCTGTTTCTTTCCACTTTGAGTCATGTGTCATCAGCAAATGAAGGTCTCAAAGGTTGTACTCCGGCAGGTTTTATCCATGGCATTATGGTCAGCTTTACTGTTAGAAGACAGCTCTTCCTCTTTCATATTCATCAGGCCTTCAGTGTCTGACAGTGTGTTGATGCTATGAATAAGATTTTCAGGGGCTAATTCCTCCAAAGTGGACAACCAATTCCTTCTTCATAGTCTGTTCTGAGTTTGGACACTTCTGAAACCTGAGTGACCCTCCTGGCATTTGAAATAACAGTGACATCGCTTCCAACATCATAGCAACACACAACCCACCACAGTATGACAAACAGTCAGACAAGTAGTGATGTGGACACTATAAAAATGTTCAAAAGAATGATCCTACTTGACTTCTGTCCCTGAAAGCCACCTCCTGATATAGCCAAAAGACACGCCCACAAAGACGAGGAACAACCCACTTCAAAGGTCAGATGTGACCACTGATTCCAGAAGAGGACGATCTGGATCAGGGAAGTTCATGGAGACAGATGGTCAAATTTCAAAGAAATGTTAGATAGTAAAGCCACTTGAGCTAAGCTATCATGTATGAAGGAAGGAGAGGAAATCAGCAGGTAACCTACAAGAGACAAACTGTTCACAAATTCATTGTCTTGTTTAGTCCCTGTGTTAGCCTGGGTACATTAGAGAAACAAATCCACAGAAATTCATGTATAAGAGAGAGTTGTATATAAAGGGTAAGTCCCCTTCAAGAAAACATCCCAGCCCAGCGCTGCCCAAGCCCACAAGTCCAACATTAGCCCATTTGTCCGACACCAATGCACAAAGTCCTCCTCCATCCCACAAAATACACACAATGATGCCGACTGCAGGAGGAAAGCCGAATCAGTGAACGTGTAAGCATCTCAGCACTGGCAGGGGTCTCCACACAGGTGCTCCAGCACCCAGGGCTGCATCGGGATAGGTCCATGTGTCTTCTCCTCAGGAATGTCTTGCAGGAAGTGAGTCTTGCAAGCTGAAGCAGGGAACTGGCTAAGGCAGCTGCACGCTTGTGTGATCATCAGAAAGCAAGAGACCCAAGAGCTAGAAAGGCTAGGCTCACCAAGCCATTTATCTCTCCATCCTTTAATTAACCCCACATGTGTTTATCGGCCAGGTTAGCATAATAAACTTTAACTAACTCAGTCCCAAATAAACCATCTGGTTTGCCATCTAGTCAACTTTGACCTTATGTATAACTGAACAAAATGTTGCCTGGACCTGTGCCAATATCATGACCACAAGCGTGTTCAAGGCTGTCACTGTCGCTGCTGTGCCAATCCGAGTCTTTCTTGCCCTCACTGACCCTGGACTTCATCAAACAAGATTTCCTTATCCAGCAATTGATTTCACCTGATGACATAATGAAAGCAAGCAAATGGGACAATATTCTATTGTGATCCATACATTTTTCATTGATTAATTTTTGGAAATAGATTGTCAAGTCCTCCTAGTCTGTCTGAGTCTGTAAACACCACTGAGATCTGCCCACCATGGACAACCCTTGTGATATTTAAAATACCATTCTTATAACTTCCAGGATAGTAACACCACCACACTAGTCACAAGAATACAACTCACAGACAGGTGGTGGAAGCTGACACCATTTTTAAAAGACAAGGAAATGGAGACTAAGATACCTGAGGTCAAAGAGTTCTGAGCTTTGAACCCATTTATGACACACTCCAAACACGTGCCATTCTTCATGTGCATCAGAGGAAACTCAAAAGGTGAGCAGGATAGGTATGTGAGGTGTCAAAGATGAAAATGCAGGTCACTGGTAAAAAGTTGTAGGGAAGGGTCATGGCTATGGAGGGTGGAAAATCCCAAAAGGAGGCTTGGAAAAGAAATACCTTGTAAAAAACACCTTGGAGAAAGAGCCAAAATTACAAAGAATATTTTAGTTGACCAGTTTTGTTTTGGTCCATGTGTTTATTTATTTATGCTAACTTGTGTGAGGCTCTCTAAAGAGTTCATTTTTTTTCCCACAATGGAAACTAGTATTGGGGATCATTTTCTTTCTTGTCTTACATCTTGACCTGTAATACAGTGGCACTTTTCTTTAATGAGGTCAGAAGACCAGAGACAAACTAGAAACATCATTTCCAGTCTTGGGTTTCAGTAGTTGCCCCACACATTTTGGGTTTCTCGGTCTCTCTCAAATTTCAAAAGACTGGACAGATGAAGATGAACAGTGAAACCATACTCAGTGAAGGGGATCAATGAACCTCAAAGTCATCAATTGTTTCTGAGTTCTAAGGAGCTGATTCTTTTAGGCTTGCTCTTCAGAATCCAATTGGGACCATGTGACCAGTATTTGGCTATGAAACCAGTTCTGGTACATTTTTCCTCTAAAATAAGTTACTATCAGATCACCAGCAAGTGGATTGATTAATGGAAACTTCATGTATGCAGGGAGGAACTGTGTTCCATAGGATTTTCAGTGGCTAATTTTGGGGAAAGGGGTCACCAGACCTTTCTTCAGTGGTAACTCTGGGTAGGCAGAAACCACTAACTTTTTTGTTAGCAGTCAAGGGCATCAACGGTTTGCACAACCCATGGGCTACATACCACTATAGTGCATCATAAAATCATAACAGGACAGACTTGATTTAAAGCATGAGTTACATCTAGAAACGTAGACTTATGACTGTTCAATTTGCTACCCAGCCAGTCCATGACTCTGCAACGTGTATTATGCCTTTACTGTGTTGAAAAGAAGGAATTCTGGTGTTACAGTGGTTAAGTATTCGGCTTTTAACTGAATGGGCAGCTGTTCGAATCCACCAGTATGTACATAGAACTATGTGGTAGTCTGCTTCCATAAGTATTATAGGCTTTGAAATCCTATGGGGAAGTTTTGCTTATTCTCTGTTAGAATTCACCACTGGTCTATCAGTTTCTCACATTGTGGTGGCTTGCATGTTGTGGTGGTGCTGAAAGTTATGTGACTGGTCTGAGGGGTTAGTTACTGAAACCCTTAGGAAAAGCATCAGAATAATGTCTGATACAGTGTAGGAAAATGAGCCCTTCAGGTTGGAAGAATATGGCTGGAGAAGGGCTGCCCTTCAGAGTCGAGTTGTCCTTAATGATATGGAATGGTGAGAACCTTTCAGGACCTCATTTGCTGATGAGGCATGACTTAAAATGAGAAGGAACACCTTCCACTATCTATAAGCAATCGGAAAATAGAATATGTGAAGAGCATAAATCTAAGAAAGTTAGAAGTTGTAAAAAATGAAAAGGAATACATTCATGAGCTACAATGGCCTGGTATGTGGATTACTATGCCTTGGAGGGAAAACCCAGGAGGAACGATATCTCATTCACCATCAAAAAGAGCATTTCAGTATCTATCTTGAAGTGTGATGCTGTTGGAAATAGGATAATACTCATTTGCCTAAAAGGAAGATCAGTTAATACAACTATTATCCAAATCTTCTTACCAATCACTAAAGTCAATGGTGAAGGAATTGAATTCCACCAATTTCTTCCATCTAAAACTGATCAAAGATGTCACTAAGAACATCATACATGAAGAAAGCAAAAAGTCATTAAAAGAAAGAAAATGGATGCCAGAAGAAACTCTGAACATTGTCCTTGATCAGACAGTACCTAACTCACATGGAAGAAATGATGATGTAAAGAGCTGGACTGAAAACTTCAAAGGACAGCTCAAAAAGAAAGAGCAACGCATTATAATGAAATGTGCAAATGTCTGGAGATAAAAACCAAAGATGAAGGGCACATTCCGCATACCAGGGTGTACTCTGTCCCCCTCCCCCCGTAAAAAAAAAACAACAGAAAAAATCTCCACTGGGCGGAGCTTTCATAGTCTGCATTTTTCACACTGGGTGAGCATTGAGCTACTCGCTCTGAGTTAGTGCACCCAGTGGCATTGCCTGGGAAGGTTCTCTCTGGTCACAGGTAATTTTTCATGAAAGCGGTTCATCTCAAACCTTGCTTTCTGTGATGGACGATTTAAGAGAACAGTGTGCTGCTATGGAATTTTGTCTTCTGCTTGGGGAAAATGCCACGGAAATTGTTGAGATGTTGAATGCAGATTACAAGGACAGCAATATGGGCGGGGGCAGGAACGGATTCAAGTGTATGAGTGTTTTTCTTATTTCTAAAAAGGTGAAATGTTGATCGATAACAAACCTTGTTTGAGATGTGTCAACTTCCTAATGGACAAAAATGTCGACTTCTAGTGCTTTTAGAGTTCACTCCACCAGATCAGATTATTAATGAAGCCTTCTATTTAGATGCTCTGAAAAGATTGCTAACAGTTTATGACCAAAAAGGCCTGATGTGTGGCAGACAAGGGATTGGTTCTGCCACCATGACTTTGTACCTGCTCATGCAGCCACCTCAGTGTGCCAGTTTTTGGGGAAAAAATAGCATGCCTCTCTTGCACCATGTACCTTACTCACCTGACCTCCTTCCCTGTGACTTCTTTTTGTTTCTACAAATGAAGAGGACTGTGAAAGGGCAGTGATTTGATGTAGAAGTGAAGAAGAAAAGGAAGGACATGCTGTCAGCCATCCAAACAGGGGAGTTTGAAAAATGTTTCCAAGAATAAAATCACAGATCTGACAACTGTATTAAGTGTAATGGAGAAGACTTTGAAGGTTAAAAAGCTATTTTATAAAGAAATTTAAGTACATAGCTTTTTTAAAAATTCCATTTTCATACCCCCTCATATCTCAAGGTTAACTGAAGAAAGCATTCAAGTGTTAAGTTGCAATATTGAAAGATTCTATGGGCAAAATATTGAACAATGCAGAAGGCATCAAAAGAAGATGGAAGAAAGACACAGAGTTACTGCAACAAAGTTAATTAACAGTTTTAGTAACTAGTAAAGCATCAAGAACAGATTTATTGAAGGAAGACGTGCAAGTGACAGTGATGGCCTTAGTGCACAACACACCTCCAGGGACTGACTGAATTAATGCAGTGTTGAAAGAACTCACTATTCTACTCCAAGAAATTTGGAAGACTATCACTGGCCAACTGAGGTAGTTTATCATGCCAACCTGGCCGATGAACACCTGTGGGGTTAATTGAAGGACGAAGCGATAAATGGTTCAGTAAGCCTGGCTTTCAAGTTCTCAGGTCTCTTGCTTTCTGACGGTCGGACCAGGGTGCAGCTGCCTTAGCAGCTCACTGCTTCAGCTGGCAAGGCTCACTTCCTGCAAGACATACCTGAGGAGAAGCCACATGGATCTACCCCAGTGCAGCCCTGGGTGCTGAAGCAGTTGTATGGAGAGTGCTGCTGTTGCTGAGATGCTTACACATGCACTGATCAGCTTTTTCTCCTGCAGTCAGTGCCATAGTGTGTGTTTTGTGAGATGGAGGAGGACTTTGTGGATTGGTGTTGGACATATGGGTTAATGTTAGACTTGGGGGCTTGGGCAGCACTGAGTTGGGATGCTTTCTTGATATGCACTTAACCTTAATATAAAATTCTTTCTTATACATGAGTCTCTGTGGATTTGTTTCTCTAAAGCACCCAGACTAACACATCAACCAAGTGTGATAAGTCCATATTTGTGCTCTTTCCTAAGAAAGGTGACCCAACAGAATGCAGAAATTATCAAATGGTATCATTCATGTTACACTTCAATAAAAGTTTACTGAGGATAACTCAAAAACAGATGCAGCAAACATTGGCGGGGAGTTCCCGGAAATTCAAGCCAGATTCAGCAGAGGACATGCAAGGAGGAATAGCATGCTGATGGCAGATAGACCTCGAATCCTCAAAGCAACCCACCACGCGGCAGCTAGGGTTCTCTTTCTAAGGCAGAGTTCTCTGAGTCACCTACCTGCTTAAGGATACAGTCCACATGTCCTAACAATATAACAAAAACTGATTTATGGTTTAGAACTTAGGCCCTGTGAAGAGACATATTTGAATCTTAATTCAACAATTTATTGGCTGTGTGATCCTGAGTTAATTGCTTGATTTAAATCTAGTTACCCTCTCTGTAGAGTGAGGGGAGCGAGTGGTCTGAGCCACTTCGTTGTGGTCAGGATGAAATGATACAGGATATGCAGAGCCTTTAGCTCTGTGGTGGAATCAAAGTGTCCTTGCGTTAATTTTCTGAACATCCCTGAGCACCAGGAGAACTTATTCTTTAAGGCTACCTCTTGAGAGTCGAACTGGGACCATGTGACTCTGTAGCTGTTTATCTCTCCAATATAATCTGTAATCCCTCTCCCCTCTTCCTGCCATTTCCACCGAACTTCATTTCATTTCCTCTGCTACTCCATTTTCTCCACTCTGCCCTTATGTCTTTACACAGGCTGCTCCCTCTGTTTAGGATATTCCCGTTCTCCTCTACAAAGGGTTAACTCCTCGTTACTCTTCAGTCTTAGCTTTTTAACTTGACACCTTGTCTTCCCTGTGAGTCAGGTGTCCTTCTCTGGAGTTCCAGAGCGTCGGGTCATCCACACACAGCACTCCCAGGCTAGATGTGCTGCTTGCCTTCTCTGCTGCCCCAGGACAGCCTACTATTATATGCCCAGTCCTCACCCCAGGCACCGACATATAATCAGCACATATGAAAGACTTGTAAATGAGTAGCCACAATATCATTGTTGAATACACATGAAGCAAATATGGCCTCCTCAAAGTCTGAGAAAAGCCTGAGTATTTACTCAAGCCCCACCTGTCCCTAGCCAGCACAGGGAGCTTCGTCCTTCCATAGATATGACCATGACTGTTCAACACTTCTCACTGAGCCCCCCACCCCCATCCTTGTGAAACCACTGTGCTGAACAATGGACAGCTTCTATTTACAGGTCTGGCCCAGAACCAGTTGTCATCACCGTAGTTGTTGTTTTGTTTAAGTGAAAGCTGAAAATGCAGAGCTCATTTTTAGATGATTGAGAATTTCAAGATGGTGCCCGCAGAATGGTCAACCGAGTGAGGGATCATGTGCTCAAGAAGGCATCTCTTCCAGGCCTTTCTCCAGCCCTGTGCCAGGCTCAGGGCCATCAGGTCTGGCTCCTCCTTCCCCACTAGAAGAGCTGAATGTGCTGGATCTTTATCCATCAAATGACTTCATGATAACCACCCACAGTGATAAAACACAAAGCTAAGCAATAGAACAATTGGCTCCTGCAAAGAGACAATTTCGACGGGGCAAAAAGAACCTTTAGTTCCCATATATTGCTAATAGCCCATGCACATTGATCAAGCTTGTTTTGTAGACGAGGTTGGATGGGCAGATAGATAAGCAGAAGGATTTTATGAATTGATATTTAAATTTTCTAAATTCAAATATTTCTAAATGTCTGAATTTCTCATTTAATTTGAAAAATTATTTCTAAATTTATTTAAATTTTAAATATCCATCAGTAAAAGGAGCACTAAAATATTGATTTGGAGGGTTCAAATAGATGGATGCATGGAGGCAATCTTCTACCAAAAATTTTTATATACATGAGTTAAATGAAAGGTTAAAGATTCATGTCCACCTAGAACAAAGGTTCTCAAGCTTCCTGATGCCGCGACCCTTTAAAATAGTTCCTCATGTTGTGGTGACCTCCCAACCATAAAATTATTTTTATTGCTACTTCATAATTCCAATTTTGCTACTGTTATGAATCGGGCGACCCCTGTGAAAGGGAGGGTTGACTCCCAAAGGGGTCACGACCCACAGGTTGAGAACCACTGACCAAGAGGCATCTGAGAGAAAAAAGACCCAGATACCTACTCCTAACAAAAATCCATTGACCACCCTTTGGTGCCCAATTCTACTTGGACACATAGGAAAGTGTCATAAGTTGGAATTTACTCAATGACAAGTGGTTAGTTGGCTTTTAAGTGAGGTGATGCACTCTAGAGATGGAAAATTTTATCTTCATAACAGATAATCAATCCTAGTAGGATGCCATGTGGAATGTACTATAGTTCAGTGGTTCTCAGTTTTGTCTGCACATTGAAATCACTTTGGGAAGTTTCTAAAAAATGATGAGACCCAGGCCAAATCCAATCACTATTTCCAAAAGTATAGCTGGGTTGTCACTAGTTTGAAACTCTCCCCAGGTAGCCTCAAAGTGCTACATACAGGACTAGGCACCACTGCACAGGAAGGCAGGTAATCCCATACCAGGGAGCGGGCATTCCTTAAATACAAAGAAAATGGTTGTGAGTTGAGCATCCATCAGCTGGTGATGACTGTTAAATAGCTTATTAAACATGTGCTGTTTAATAGTTTATTAACTTAGATCCACTCACAAGGAGAGTCATCTGGGCAAATCAATTGGCATTATTATATACTTGAAAGCAGTGAAATCCCTTTACATGGGTGGGGGCGGAATCTAGTTTCAGCCTTAAAATCACCAACAAAACATAATACCAATTTCCCCCCTTGGTACAAATCCCATCTAAAACTGCCTCACTCCCAAACATATCAGAAGCTTATTCTACTGATCACAGGAGATTGATTCTGATTAGAACCCCTCTTCTTCTACCAACCAAGTCTGCAAGTCACGAGTTTTTGTTATTGCTGAAAAATTAATTCCTTTTCAAATATTCTCATCTTCTTCTAAAATAGAGTGAGCATGGGGGCCGGGCAGGGGGATGGGGACAGGCTTTTTGATGTAGAGTGACAGGATTATGATGTGACCCTCTGGGCCAGAAGGAGCCTTTTCTTTTTCACATCAAGGAAATCAATTTCTAAGTCCAAGTCTCTTAAAATAAAACATTCTTGTAGCACCCACACAGCTTTTTTATTAATCTGTTATGAAAAGAATAAGAGGGTCAGGGGTGGCAATGGAATATTATAATCTGCCACGCTCACACATCAGCCTTTCACTAAGTAATTCCAGATAATTGAGGATTTCCATATTTAAGATGAAATGGGAGGAGGATGCACGACTAGAGGAATTCGAAGACGTACCGGAAGTGAGGGATTCTTAAAACTCAAAGACGCTTGGTGTCCACTTTCTGGCCCCACCTCCAAGTTTATTATTTACTAGGGAGAACCACAGTAGTCTCCTTCAGACCAATTGAAGCCCCAACTGCCCACACAGGGATTTTTACTGCCGTCCTCAGCTAATGCCAATTACACTGACAAGCAACAGTTAAAGTGCATACGAAGATGTATTGATGCAGCAGATGGAGAACAGGAGGAAGCAGCTGGAAATGTGTTTCCCTCAGAACTGTTTCTAACAGCCTGTGCACAATAATGCCTCTCTAATACAGAGATAAAAATAAAACATCCACATTAAAAGGTGACTGGACACACCAACACGATGACACGAGACGCTGTTGCCTTTCCTGGTTTTGTTCCCATTGGTTTGCTCAGCGAAATCCTGAAACTCAGCGTCAGCCTCAAGAAAGACCCTGCCTGGACAACACGAGGACCTAAACCTTCCCCTGATTTGTTCCAAAGAATCAGCTGCCTGGGTGGTTGCTGTTTCACCACTGTGTGGGTTCCCAAAGGGCACCATGACGTCTCCCATCTTCCTGATACCCAACACACGCTGTTGCAAAGCAGTGCTGTTCCCTGCCTTGGGACTTTGATGACTCGGTGCTGAGTGTCTGTTTCATTTGAGGCAGGGGGGAGGGGGGAGGGTGTTCTCATCCAGTCAGTTCTGACCCACATGACTCCACCTGTGTTTGAGAACAACTCTGCTTCACAGGCCTTCTGGGTTTTCAAGGACTGACTTTTTTAAGTAGTGGCACGTCAGTGTGGACTTGAACCTCGAACCTTTGGGCTAGCAGCTGAGCACACTGACTCCTCTCCATTCCATTCTGTAGATGGTTTTTGTTTGTTTGTATTTTCCTGTAGATATTCATTAAGTAAAAACTCTATTTGTACATCTGTAGCTTATTTTATTGTAGCATTTACGTATTAAGTTCATTTACAAACATACCCAGCATGCTTTAAGTTCAACAGAGCTTGATTCAATTTTTGGAGGTAGGCCACCTTAAAATGGTCTTCTTGTCGGCTTCACAGATGAACTTAAACATCCTTATTCCTTAAGCAGTTATGTCTGACAATACAGAAAAGCGCAGCAAATCCAGGCCCAAAGAATACAGTTATCATAATCAGCAACCAACACTTCTTTTCCTCCGAAAATGGCAAATTCTTCCCTGGGCCCTCCTCCAAGTGGCCCCTGCGGCCCACAGAGGTGGTAACCCTCGCGACGCTCTGCCCAGCACGGTGCTGTCGAGGCTCCGCAACACTGGCAGAGAGTGACCGCCAAAAACACGGTGGGGCCAGTTCCTGCTCTCGAGACCGTGTTCCCTGTTGATTGTTCCTTTTTTATGTCAAAAAACTCCCGACCCAACAATTAGGAAAGAGGTGAACTGGGGCACTTTTTCTCATGATGATCTGCATCCAGCTGATAGTCCCTGAGGCTGAACCTACCTCATTGTCTACCAATTCACCCTTCGAGCCTTTTCCTGGCCACTCACTGGTTAAGCCAGACACTGTGCGGGGGTAGGGAAGACAGTGAAGGGAAGAGGGCGGAGAGGAGTGGGCTGGGTGGGGAGGTTTTCTGGGATGCTGGTGATGTTTTCTCTCCAAACCAGTTTACTTGACATTCTCTTTGAAGCATTTTGTGAAACAATCTACTTAGGACTTGGACACTTTTCCATTCATGTGCTCTTTTTCACAATAAAAAATATAAAAGAAAGAAAAAAGGCAATAGGAATACGAAAGACCTGGCTAAGGAGTTTTCAATTCAGTAAAGGAGTTAATGGATAAAAACTGACTTGCTTATATGCAAGGGCGAGGGTGATCAATGATGTAGGATAAATAACAATGAAAATCCTCACATACGGCTTCTTGAAGAAGGAAGAGTTGAGCTGGATGGACAAGCACTCAGCAGAGAAGCTGGGGCTCATGGGAAGCCAAACCAGTGGCCAGTGGATTAATTCAAACTCAAGAGTAGAACTGTGCTCTGTAGAATTTTCAGTAGCAGGGCTTTTTCTTTTTTGAAAGTATAGCACTAGGTGTTTCTTCGAAGGTGACTCTGATTGGAGTTGAACCTCCAATCCTTCCATTAGTAGTCAAGTGTATTAACTGTTTTCAAGCCCCCAGGATTCCTCGGAGATCATGAGCCACCAAAGCCAACTTGCCATTGGGTCGCTTCCAATTTAAAGCAATGCTAGAGAACAGGGGAGAGCTGCCCCACAGGGTTTCCAAAGAAGCTGACTGCCACGCCTTGCTGCCACAGGATGGCTGCTGGTGGGAGCCACTGACTTTGAGCTAGCTAGCCTTTAACCACGCCGCCACCAGGGCTCCTCGTGGGGACATTAAGCAGAAAGGAGACGCAGAAGCAGAGACTCTAGGGTTAAAAAAACGAAGCACCACCCCTCCCTCACCCCAACCCCCTGCCGAGTCACGGAGAGCCTGTAGTGTGAAGTCAAAAGAATGATGATTTAAGGCAAGAAAGTAAAAAGGAACTAAGTCAAGGGATTGGGAAGAGCTTTAAAATGTAAACTAAGAAGCCTGGATTTTATTCAGCAAATGAAGGAGACATATTGAAATTTTGTGAGCATTATACATTAGGACTGCACTTAGGAGAATTAGTTTGACACTAATCTTCTGGGTGAGTTAAAGGGAAGAGAGTTTGGAGACAAGGCCATTAGGTTATAATAGATGATCCTTGGCCTCTAGAAAGTCAAGGTAAAGGCAGGCATACAGCTTCCTGAGGACTGTTAGTAACTCGGGGCTCGGAGTCTGCTTTGGCTCAGAGGCCTGTGTTCACTACAGTGGACCCTCTGCCCATCTTGAAATAAATTCCCTAGTAATGTCAATTTTCTCTGCTAATTCAGTACAGGTGAAGAATAGTTAGAGTACCCTAGGCAGCCAGAAGAACAAATAAATCTGTCTTGGGAGAAGTACGTATAGTCAGAACGCTCCTTAACATTCTGAACTTTGGCCATGTTGTCAGGAGAGAGCAGTCCCTGGAAAAGGACATCCTGCTTGGTGAAGTGGATGGGCAGCGGGAAAGAGGAAGCCCCTCGGCACAATGGCCAGACGGTGTGGCTGCAGTTGTGCAGTTGTAGGCTCAACCATGAGAACAATGGTGAGGATGGTGACGGCCAGGCAGCACTTGGCTCTGTAGTACGTAGGGTCGCTATGATTTGGAATTAACATGGTGACGTTTAACAAGAACAACAACAATTGCTGCGGGCATGGACTTAGTCTCTGAGTCTTATAAAGCTTTAAAATTGGGAAACATACGTTGTTTCTCTCTTAAAATTGTGTTACTATAGAGAAGTTACAAATATTATTAGCTAATCTGGATTAAGTAAAAATATAGTGGAATTGCTTTTCTTTCTGCTTCTGAATTGAACTTTCCCTTTCCTTCTTTGCCTCGGTCCATGTCCACGTAGTTTCTGTGAGTGGGAATTCATCCGTGTGCGTGTGTGTGTGTGTGTGTGTGTGTGTGCACCTGCCTATGTCTCTCCCTGAATCCTTAATGCTTCTTTATAAACCTTTTGTTTGGCCCTATTAGAATTTTTACAAATTCAGATCTGGTGGCTACCTTACTTTGTACACCTTCCAAGGAGCGCAGTGGCTTGGATGAGAGTCAGTAGCTGTAACTCCACTCACTTTGCTGCTGGGCTTTTGCCGTCTTAGGACCCAACAGGATGTGTCAGAAATATGAAGACAACTTAAATGTCTGTTTGGCAACATATTAACTCATCCCATTTCCATAGAGTTGATGCAAACGCGCACTGACCCTCTAGGATAGGGTAGAATTGCCCCTGTGAGTTTCTGAGACGATAGCTGTTTACAGAGTAGAAAGCTCAGTCTTTCTCCTGCAGAGTAGTTGGATTGAAGCCCAATGGGCAACAACTATGCCACCAAGATATTGGCCACTTATTACTTTTCTGTAAAAAGAAACAAAACCCTCAAATATGCAAGAACAATGAAAACAGTATGCTAAGTGAAACATGTCAGGCACAAAAGGGCATACAGTGTAGGGTCCCACTTACATGATCTATCTCCCTCACCCACCGCCAAAGAGTCATTTCCAACTTCTGGCAACTCCGAGAGTGACCCTGTAGGACAAGTTAGAACTGCTCTTGTGGGTTTCTGAGATTTTTATGGGAAAGAAAGCTTTTTGTTCCTCCTTCTGAGTGGCTGGTGATTCCAAATGGCTGACCTTGCAGCTATCGACTAACATGCAACTGACTCTGACACTAGGGCTCCTTAGGAGAGACCTAGAGCAGGCAAATGTATAGAGAGCCAGGTAGAGGAGGGTTACTAGTGGTGCGAGGGGGAGGGAGAGGAGGAGTTACTGCAGTGGGGGCGGAGAGGCACTGAATTTCTGTTTAGAGTGACGGAAACATTTAAACATGGATAGTTTTGTGGTTGCAGAACATTAGGAGTGTGATCAATGTCACTAAATTGTTCATATAAATATGTAGAAATGCCCAAATATTTTTTATCTAAATGGTACATACTTAAAATTTTTCATTATCTTGCGATTCCATCTTCCATGAACTTTTTAAAGTGGCCCTACACACACACACACACACACACACACAACACTCTCATCGTAGGCTAGTTTCTCTAGAAAAACAAAAGAGAGACGTGTGGTTAAGTATGTAGGTAGACGGTAGGTAGGTAGGTGGATATTCATATAAAGGAAACTGTTCACATAGGTGTGGAGGTTGCCAAGTCCCAAATCAGCAGGTCAGGCATTAGGTTGGAGGCTTCTCCTGACTCATGTGGTTGTAGGGATTGATGAACCCAATATGTGCAGTCAGACAGCAGGCTTCTGGATCATGTTCTAAAAATCATACAACAACTTGGATGTAAGATCAAGAGAGAACAAGCTTGGCCAGATCATCCATTGATATTGGATTCCGGCCCCCACCCCAAGGAAGCACCCTTCCAACTCACCGGCGGCTCACAGCAGATCACAAAATGGAGGATTCCATAGCATCTGCCAGACCACCGAGCATTATGGCTTAGCCGAGTGGACACATGCCTTAACTATCACACACGTACACACACACCACACATTCTAAAAAGCTCTTTGATTGTTGACTCATACTAATTGTAGATAAACTGGAACATCCACAAGTGAAGCAAAGACAATAAGGGAATTGCCGCAGCAATTTATTTATTCAGCCCTTGAGGGACTCTATAAAGAAGATTGCAGCCAAGAAAATCCAATGGAGCTCCGTTCTGCCCTGTAGCTCCTGGAATCTCCATGAGCCAGATTTGGCTCCACAGCATAGGACAAAAAGACCCTTGCTGACCCACACCAGGCCCTGGCAGAGGACCAGGAAGTAGTACCTTTTCTAAAGTACAGGTCTTTCTTTGTTACTTGCCTCGTAGTGGAATAGCTGTCACCTATCTCTTTCTGAGGGAGGTGATGTCATGGCAGATTCTGATTCTTTTTGGTGTCTGCATATTTCAAATAAGGACAATTAGAAGATCACATGGATAGACTTGGTATGAGCAGGAAATAACCCTTGTAGACCCATGTTCACCAGCTTGCTCAGGCATCACCACTGAGTCAGGTTTATAGCCCAAGAGTAAACTTATCACTGTGCCTGGCTGGGGAGTCAAATGTCTATGTACATGCACATCCATCACTGTTCCGCACTGTGCTTCCCCTGGTGACGTCTCAGGTGTTACAGCAACAGGTCCAGAACTTGAGGTCATGGTGCCCGAGCTCCTCTCCAGCCTGAGTTCACAGCACCCTTGCCATCTGAGGAAAAGCAGATCTGCCAACTGACCCAGAGTTGGACAATCCAAGAGGAAAATTTCCACGAGGAACTTAACAGGGTTTTTGGAGCTTCTTTTTTTTTAAAAAAGTAATTTGGATTGGAAACGAAACTTTCTTGGGTGTGAGAAACATTTCCTGATTTCCCAGAAAGAGCTAAGACATTTAATTCTTTGAAGCTGGCCCAGCTCATGGGCTGAATTGAAGTTTCCCAGGAGAAAGAAGTGAAAAAAAAATGAGAAGAATATAGTAAAATTTTCATTAAGTTAAATCATCCCATTAAAAGTGCTATCTTTTATTTTTAAATAAAAATCCATTAAAACAAAAACCCATGGCTTCCAAAAACCCATAATTCAAGGACTAGTTCGACTATGACTTTCTCTAAGAAGCTTCTCTAAGCATTTTCTAATATCCTCAATTTATCCTAATGACTTTCAGTAACTATAGTCATTTCTATTTATCTTATACAGTGATGTTAGAAAGTTCTTTCTGATGTAAAATGATAATTGTAGGTTTTTATGCCCATCAAAAAGGTAGGTAAGCTTGCCGGCCTGGAATACTTAACATTTTATTTTGCCAGTCAGACCACCTTTTCTTAAACCCATCTAGGAAATTCAGAGGTCTGGTAACCACTAGGCCAGAGAAATTGTAAGACTCGTTTCATGGCAAAAGTTTTTCAATTTTCCCATGAATATTTATGCCTCTCGCCTCATGGTTTCTCCACAAAATTCCAACAAAATACCTAATTCCAACTCATGGCAACCCCATGTGCTATAGACTAGAACTGACCCATACGGTTTTCGTGGCTGCAATCTTTAAAGAAGCAGGTTCTCCTGGCATTTCCTTCCACGGCACCACTGTGTGAATGCAACTAACCAACCTTTGGCTGAGCAGCCAAGAGTAGACCCGAAGGGGTCCTTCATTGATTCATGCCCCCAACACAAGCGCCTGCTAGGTTCTGAGTGATAACTACACACAGTTGTCTAAGACTCAGCTTCTGTCCTCAGGGCATTCACAGTCCAGAGAAGATGACACTTATACAAAATATGTAGTAAAAACACAATAAGAGAGATGGGATATATTTCAAAAATGCTTCTACACAGGATCTTCAAAAAGTTCATGAGAAATGTGCAAAAGCTATGCATGAACTTCAAAAGTTTTGCACCAAAATAATGTCATATTCATTTGTTATAACATGCTTCTAAAGGATCTAGTTTGAGACTGTTATGAAGGATTATACATCAGTTTAGAAAATTGCCCAAAAGTAGAGAGACATGGATTCTGTTAAAATGTACGATGAAGCTTGGGCAAATGAATGGGAGGAATCATTGAGGTTTTACAAAAAAATGTATGGGAAAAATGCAAAAGGTCATAATCCATAGTTTACAAATGAATAACTTTTCTTAAGAAGAATGAGACAATGTTGAAGATAAAGTCTGTAGCAGTAGACCATGTACATCAGTTTGCAAGCAAAACCTTTATCTTATTCATGCATTAATCAAAAAGGACAACAATTAACCACAGAAACAGTAGCAAACACAGTAAGACATTTCAATTGGTTCAGCTGACACAATTCTGACTAAAAAATTAAAGTTGAGAAAATTTCTCTGTTTTGCCTAGATTAATGATAGACAAAACTAGGGCTTCCAATGGAAATTTTAAACAAGTGGTATCAGACCGTGAAACATTTCTCCCAAGAACTGTCAAAAGTGATGAAACATGGCTTTACCTGTATGACCCAGAAGACAAAGCACAATCAAAGCAATGGTTAACAAGAGGTGGAATAAATCAGCCAAAGAGAAAGCAGACCTGTTAAGAACAAAGGTCGTGGCAACTCTGTTTGGATGTGTAAGGCATTTTACTTGCTGACATTTTTTGGAAGACCCAAGAACAATCGCATGTGCTTATTGGAGAGTGCTTTGAGAAAGCTAGCCAAAGCTTTAACAGAAAAACACCTGAGAACGTTTTTTCCTCCTCTACCTTGACAATACTTCTCCTCACACGAGAACAATTTTGTGAGAGTTTTTTTATGGGAAATCACTAGACATACACCTTACAGACCTAATTGGGTTCCATCTCACATTTTTAGTTCCCAAATCCTAAAAATGTTCAAAGACACCCATCTTTCTTCAGTTAATACTGTTTAAAAGAAAAACAAATACTGAATTGACATAGTTAAATTCCCAAGACCCTCAGCCCTCTGGGGATGGGTGAAATGACCAGTATCATCACTTACAAAAGTTTCTCGGCCTTGATGGAGCTTATGTTGAGAAATAAAATTTATATTTTTCTTTGAATTCCATTTTTCCATGAATTTATTAAGTCCCCTCCAATATAAACCTCAGGTGCAGAGAGCTGCATAAACCATACTCTTCATGAAACAAGAGCATCAGAAGACTATGCATGGCCCTTCTCATACTATATCTGTCTATTTGTACATTTATTCTCTTTATTCCTATACTAAAGGAACCCTGATGGTGTCGTGGGTTACATATTGGGCTACTAACCACAAGGTCAGCAGTTCAAAACCATCAGCTGAAGAAAGATGAGGCTTTCTGCTCCCTTAAAGAGTTACAGCTTCAGAAATGCACAGGGGCTGTTTTACTCTATCCTTTAAGGGTTCCTATGAGTCAAATAAACTCAATAGCACAGACGGTTGAGTTGAGAATTCCTCTACTTATTCCCATTCCTTTTTCCCTTCTATAGGCAACCAACTTATTATATATCCCTGCATTTGAATGTACTCTTATTATTGAATGTATTCTTAGAGAGCCCAAAGGCTCTCTAACATGGGAACACCAGTCACACCCCCACCAACAAGGCTCACGCCTCCCTTGTCCTCCATTCCCACCAACTCTTGGCATTACGCTCATCCTGGTATTCGCCAGTCTAACGAGAACAAGGAGCCTTGAGGTGCAGTGATCACATGCTTGGCTGTTAGCCAAATTGTCAGTTCGAGCCCACCAGCATCTCTGCTGGCGAAAAGATGTGGTCGTTTTGCTTCTGTAAAAATTCACAGCCTTGGCAATCCTATGAGGCAGTTCTGTGGGGCCTGTGAGTTAGAATGGACTCAATGGCAGTTGTATTGGGAACAAAGGAACATCTTGCTGCTATTCAATTTACATTTCTCTGTGACCAGTGATTTTGATCATGTGCCTTTTAACTGTGAGTTTTCCTCGGTTACAGAAGTATCCGTTCATATCCTTTGCTCATCTTTCTCTAGGCAATATCTTCTTTCCTTTAATTGTCAAAGGATCTCACTTATTCTAGACATCAATTCCTTGTTAGCTATAGACACTCCTATCTGGCAAATATGCATTAACTTTTTATCATGGATGCCTTCACTTAAGAGAAATTCTTAATTTTATGCAATATATTTTATACCCCTACCTTTCTCTCTCTCTTTTTTTTTCCTGGTCTCCAAGTTCTGCTTTTGACAGCTATTTAAGGCTCCTTACCTCACCCCTAGATCACAAAGATATTCACTTGCATTTTCTCCTATAACTTTGTATTTAACCTTTCACATTAATTTAATCTATGCAGTGACCTTAGTTGGGGGCACAGTTTTAGTTTCCTCACAGGCTTGAACCAGTTTCCCCCGTGCCTTCCACATATAAAAGATGCTTTCCCTTCCCATTCAAAATGCTTCCTTTAGTATGTACTAAATGCCCATGTGCTTGCATCTCTGAGTTAGGTATTTTTAGAATGGATCTCCCAAGGTCATTCAGTAATCTCACAGAGCTGAGATTAGATGCTCTGTACCCGTTTTGATCGTGTTGTTCTAAGATTAACAAAACTCCCTCAGTAATCTCAGGATGTTCAACCTGGAAATGGATCTAGGGGTCACTGAGTGTAATCCTTCCAGATTATATCAGACAATGAAGGCCCGGGTTGGCAGGGTGGGGGGGGGGCGAGCTGAGTGATTTGCCTGAGCCACAGAACAAGCAATCCAGAGCTGAAAGGCAAATTCATCTTTTGATTTCCATCTACTTGCTTGGTGGCACAGTGGATTAAGTGCTGGGCCACTAACCACAGGTTGGCAGATCAAACCGACCAGCCGCTTCAAGAAAGAAAGAGAAAGCTGTCTGTTCCCATAGAGATTTTCAGTCTCAGAAACCCTATCCATGGAGCACTTCTGCTCTATCTTATGGGGCCTCTTTAAATTGGGGTTAACTCATTATAAATTGAAAACAAAAATTGTTGGTGAACCCATTTGTGTCAGAGAAGAAGTGTGATCCATAGAATTTCCAATGTCTAATTTTGAGGCGAGCAGGGTAGATTGCCAGGCTTTTCTTCTGAGGTACCTCTGGGTAGATTCAAAGCTCTGACATTCTGCTAAGCATGGTAATCCTTTGCACCATCCCATGATAACCTTTTGTCATTGTTCACTGATTATAACCTTTTGTTATTGCTCATTGATGCTAAGTTAATTTCAGTTCATGGTAACCTCTAAATGTAATTTAAGGGCTTAAACATAGAAGCATATAGTTCAACCAGAAACTCATATATATTGAGCATTCACATGTATAAAACATAAATTTTAGTTAAACTATACAGTACTACTATCCAACTAGAACATAACAGAAACAGTAAGGAGGAAAGGCAGTAAGGGAAGAAAAGGGAAAGACGTTGTCATTTCTAAGTAGGATTTTTTTGTCTTTTGTAGTATGCCTCTGGTAGTTACATAATCTGGTGTCAATTTGGGACTTGAGAGGATTAAGAGTGAAGGGGTGGAGTCTAGTCTGTCAATAGGGTCATAGCCAATGAGATCTCTGTGTGGGCATGGTCTTCTCCTGAGAATTCTGGGAACTCCTGTAATTCCTCCTTGGAGGCAGGAGACATTTCTCTCTCTCTGCTGACTCTCTGAGAGATGCTCTACTGACAAGGCACATAGCGCTGACTCCTGGGAGCTGAATAAGCCACATGGACCTACCCAGATGCAACCTCAGGAAACCCCTGCCAGTGCTGACATGCTTACAACACCACTGGATCCACAAGACTTCCAACAGACTGGCCTGTGACCTTCCTACATTCAGCATCATTGCATGCATTTCATAAGTCTAAAGAAGACTGTGTAGATTGTCATCAGACATATGGGCTATTCTTGGACTTATGGACTTGATCTGAATTAGGCTGGAATGTTTTCTCAATATCCAACTGCTCTTGTACATAAACCTCTTTCTTATATACATATGAGTGTCTATGAATTTGTTTCCCTTGTCTACCCAGACTAACACAACACCCAATCTAAAATTAATAAGAACCACTGAATTTCCTAGAATGGCCCTCAGATCTTTACTTAGTACCTATTTTCTTTTACTTTAAGAACAAGTAGACCAAATTTGGTTTCCTGCTTACTACACCGACAGCACATTATTAGCAGTAATTGATTATAGCAGGAGGACAGGGGCTCCTAAAGACAACAAAAGGAAACCCATGTAGAAAGACTGAAACTGCAAGTACAGAATAGCCCATCTGTGGGGTTCCACATGGTGCATAGTCTTTTAACACTCAGTGGGGACGGAGGGTGATGAAGATGATGGCCAACTAACCAGCATTCAATGTAACACCTGAGATGATGAGGGACGATGAAGTTTGTTATATTCTGGTCTGATCCAAAATTATGTATATATATATATATATATATATATATATATATATATATATATATATATATATATAGTTATCAGTATTTTTCTCTTCTTCTTTAACCATTTTATTGGAGGCTATTACCTTCCAGACATCACTTGTATGTATGTTGCCATCATCATTTTCTGAACATTTACTTTCTATTTGAGCCCTTGATATTGGCTCCTCTTTTTTCCTTCTCTCCCCTCCCTCCTACCCTCATGACCCCTTGATAAAGTATTAATTATTATTCTTCTCATATGTTACACAGGTCACTGTCTCCCTTAACCCACATTTCTGTTGCTCAACACCCTGGTGGGGGGAGTGCTATGTGTTAATCATTGTGATCATTTCCCCTTTCCTCCCCTCTCCACACCCCACCTTCCCCCTACCTTCCTGGTTACTCCCATTTCTGTTCCTGAGGGGTTTATCTGACCTGGATTCTGTGTGACCTAAACTCTTATCTGAACCGATGAGTTATTGGTATTTTCAACCAAACTGCTAAAAATTGAGAGCCTACAGACGCATATCAGTAAGTGCTTCAAGTTCTCTTCACTTGCAGCAAGGTTTTCTCCTGTTGTGTGCTTGTCACAGGTAGTTAATGAGTCTTCTTCCGAATCTGATGTGGCCTTCTTCTTCTAGTCTAGCTTCTCCAATTATGTGCTCAGCATACGGATGGAATAAGAATGGTGAAAGACTGCAACTCTGTTGGATACCATTTCTGATTTAAAACCACAAAATATCCCCCAGTTCTATTTGGTTTTTTTAATAAGTCTTTGTATTGGGGCTCATACAACTCTTATCACAACCCATACATACATAAATTGAGCAGAGCACCCTTATACATTCGTTGCACTCATCATTCTCAAAATTCGTCTTCCACTTGGGTTCCTGGAATCAGCTCAGTTTCCTTTTTTCTCCCTCCCCCTCCCTCCCCGCTCCTCCCTTCCCCCTGGTCCCTTAATAGTTTATAAATAATTATTTTATCTTATCTTACACTGCCCGGCATCTCCCCTCACCCACCTTCCCATTGCCCATCTCCCAGAGAAGAGGTTACACATAGATCTCCAAGATCGGTTCTCCCTTTCTACACCCCCTTCCCTCCTGGTGTCGCCACTCCCACCGCTGGTGTTGAGGGGTTCGTCCATCCTAGATTCCCTGTGTTTCCAGATCCCTACTGCACCGCTGTACATCCTCTGGTATAACCAAGTCCTCAAGGTAGAATTGGGGTCATGATAATTGGGAGGGGAGGAAGCGTTCAGGAACTATGAGACGGGAGGAAAGCGAAAGGAAATAGAGGAAAGGAGTAGGAGGCAAAGTGCATACGGAGAAGCCTAAATACAGACATGTACATATGTAAATATATTTATGATTATGGGGGAAATAGATTTATGTGCATATATTTATAGGTTCGGTAGTAGGGTTGCAGATGGACATTGGGCCTCCTCACGCATACTCCCCCAATACAATAGCACCTCGCCCTGCTAAACAGTCATTGCATGATACCCACCTTCCCGACATGATCACTGAAGACAGACGTGTGTGTAAGCAAACGTGGTGAAGAAAGCTGATGGTGCCCAGCTATCAAAAAGATATAGCGTCTGGGGTCTTAAAGGCTTGAAGGCAAACACGCGGTCATCTAGCTCAGAAGCAATAAAGCCCACAGAGAAGAAGCACACAGCCTAAGCGAATACAAGGTGATGAATGGACCATGTAGCAGACACCAAGGAACAAAAACAATCATTGTGCAATCACCTTCCTCACATAAACGCTGAATACGAAGGTGTGCATAAGCAAGTGTGGTGAAGAAGGCTGATGGTGCCTGGCTACTGAGATATATAGCATCTGGGGACTTAAAGGCTTAAAAACAATCAAGCGGCCATCTAGCCCAGAAGCAACAAAGCCCACACGGAAGCAGCACACCAACATGGGTGATCGTGAAGGGCAGAGGAGACCAGGTCTCAAACAACAAAGGCGGGGTGGTGGTGGGAATCACATCACCGTGAATGAGGGGGAGTGCATGATGGGGACCCAATACCCATCTGTAGACAGCTGGACACCCCTTCCAGAGGGGTTGTGGAGAGGAGATGAGTCACTCAGGGTTCAGTATAGCAACAATGAAACTCCCCCAGTTCTATTTGAACAAGTGCCTCTTGGTCTATGTATAGGTTCTGCACAAACACAATATAGTCTGGAGTTCTTATTCTTTGAAATGTTATTCAAATTTTGTTATGCTTCACAAAGTTAAATGCCTTTGCACAGTCAATAAAGCCCAGGTGAACATCTCTCTGGTGTTACCTGCTTTAGCCAAAATCCCCTGATAACCAGTAACATCGTCCCTCATTTCACCTCCTCGTGTCAATCCAGCTTAGATTTCTGCCAGTTTCGTTTTTAAATTATCTTCTGCAAAACTGTACTTGCATGTGATATTGTTTGTTCATGATATTGCTTGATCATTTCATTCCACTGAGGTACCTTTCTTTGAAATGGACATCAATGTGGATCGCTTCCAATGGGTTGGCAAAGTAGTTGTCTTCCAAGTTTCTTGGCACAGACAAGTGAGTGCCCCCGGGCCTGCATCTGTTTGTTGAAACACTTCAATTGATAATCTGTCAATTCCTTGAACCTTGTTTTTTGCCAATGCCTCCAGGACAAGTTGGACTTCTTCCGACAATGTTATTGGTTCTTGATCAAAAGCTATCTTACTTAATGACAATGGAGAGGACTGACAGCATTTCCCAATGATGACTAAAGACTATTACCTTCAGTCTGGATTACACCTCCACATCAACAGAAGTCCTCAGAACTGGACCTGTCAGCAACATCATCAAGTAAGAGGAAAGATGGAAATTGTCAGGGTCTTCATTTTACTTTTATTTACAGTCAGTACTGCCGGGTTACTAAAACAAGTGCACTGCAAAAGATCTCTTTAAAGCGTGAACAAGCAAAAATGTCCACGTGGAAGACTAAAGTGCCCTTGACACAAGCCATGGTATTTTCACTGGCTTTATGTACATGCAAAGGTGGACCATAAATAAGGACGATGGATGCAGAACTGCTGTGAACTACGGTATTGATGAAGAGTGCTGAACATCCAAGACTACAAGAAGAAAGAAGAAATCTGTTTTGGAAAAATTACAACTGGAATATTCTTTAGAAGCAAGGATGGCAAGACTTTGTCTTGCGTACTTTGGACACGTTATCAGGACCAGTACCTGAAAAAGGACATCATACTTGATAAGGCCAATGAAATAAAAGCAATACCATCAACAAGGTGGATTGACACAGTGGTTGAAACAATGGGCCCATCTAGCTCAGAAGCAACAAAGTCCACATGGAAGAAGCACACCAGCCTGTGCGATAATGAGGTGTCGAAGGGATAAGGTATCAGGCATCATCAGAACAAAAAGTCATATCATTGTGAATGAGGGGGAGTGCAGAGTGGAGACCCAAAGCCCATCTGCAGGCAATTGGACATCCCCTTACAGAAGGGTCACTAGGAGGAGATGAGATGAGCCAGTCAGGGTGCAGTATACCAACAATGAAACTTACAATTTTCCTCTAATTCCTACAAGCTTCCTCCCCCTGCCCCCCACTATCATGATCCCAATTCTACCTTATAAATCTGGCTAGACCAGAGGATATACACTAGTACAGATGGGAACTGGGAACACAGAATCCAGGACGGATGATCCCTTCAGGACCAGTGGTGAGAGGAGTGATACTGGGAGGGTAGAGG
Source organism: Tenrec ecaudatus (assembly GCF_050624435.1). Lineage (NCBI taxonomy): Eukaryota > Metazoa > Chordata > Mammalia > Afrosoricida > Tenrecidae > Tenrec > Tenrec ecaudatus. The sequence goes on from NC_134530.1 coordinate 234,159,516, forward strand.
GAGGGTGGGGTGGAAAGGGGGAACCGATTTCAAGGATCTACATATAACCTCCTTCCTGGGGGGTGGACAACAGAAAAGTGGGTGAAGGGAGGCAGCAGACAGTGTAAGATATGACAAAATAATAATTTTTAAATTATCAAGAATTCATGGGGAGGGGGGAGCCTGGTGGGAGGGGGGAAATGAGGAGCTGATACCAGGTGCTTAAGTGGAGAGCAAATGTTTTGAGAATGATGAGAGCAATGAATGTACAAATGTGCTTTATGCAATTAATGTATGTATGGACTGTGATAAGAGTTGTATGAGCCCCTAATAAAATGATTTTAAAAAATAAGAAAAGACACAATGGGCCCAAACACAGCAACATCTCTGAAGGTGATGCAAGACCAGGGAATGTTCCTTCTGTTTTACGTGTGGTCACATGAGTCAGAACAATTCGGTGGCATTTAACGACAATAGCAACAGACATATATTTTATTGCCCTGTCAACTCAGAGAGCCAAGAAGTAAACCGCAGTGGCAACAAGCACACCAAAAGACCAGCCCTTGGTATCGGATACGTTTCTCCAATAAAAGAAGCCAGGGCTCCTTGAAGGGGTAGCTGATTCTAAGACAGGGGCAGGAAATACTTAGGAATAGCCTGGGCATCATATAGGCCCCAAAAGTAAGGTGCTGTATGGGGAGCCAACTGACAAAGCTTTTACTGGCCAAAGGGTGGTCCAAAATTATGTTGTTTTATGTACCAAAATATAAAATAAATATCCATGATTCCTACTGATAAAAATAACTAAGCAGATAAATAAAGAATATGTGAGATCACACAGATTTCCTGTACAGAAGAATTGCAATATTTATGCAGAATTGACAGAATTTCAATATTATATCTATAGTACCCAAAAGGAAGGGGGCAAAACTTCTCACTTATAAAGAGTACTATGTGGGAAGGGGCGAGGAAGTAATTTTACAGTGTAGGGCTCTGGCAAGCATTACCTCAGCCAGGTGATCAAGGCCAACCCCATATTGAAAATCATGTTGATAGAAGAGATCCATGATGTGATGGGAACGCCACTTAAGCTCCGTGATTTTCTTCTCCAAAGTCCATAACTCCAGTCAAATCATGAATGAAACATCAAATGCCAAATTTAGGGCATTCTATAAGAGACATGATCCAAAGCTTCTTTGGCATTGAGTCACTTCTGAATCCTAGGGATACTATAGGACACCTAACTGTCCCCAGAGATTTCCAAAACTAGACATCGTTACGAAAGCAGACTGCCGCATCGTCCTCCCGTAAAACAGCCGGGATGTTCCAGCCACCAACCTGCGCTTAGCAAGGGAGCTTAGCCTGTGCATGACCGGGCCTCCCTCCACAGGTACAGAACTCGGGATTTCAACACATATTTGTAGAAAACAGAATGCAAGGCAAAGAGATGTGAACAACAAACTGTTCAAATGCACTAGTCAAGCATTCAGGATGAGGCTGAAGCAAAGGTGCCATGCTCGCATTAACCTAGATGTTTGGCAGGGCGTCCGCTGAGAAAGAAGTGGAGAAATCTGCAAGCCGTTCCATGGAGCAGTCACAAAACTACCCAGAAACAGATGATGAGTGTTTTCATAGGCGTTTCCTTAGCTACCATCCAGGCTTCCCTCCTCTTACTGTCATGAACAACATTTAGTGATAACATAACCTCCAAGTGCTTAGTGTCAGTCCCCACCCCCCAGGCCGCACACCTCCAAGTACTGTCACATGCATTTTCATTTGGCTTCCAAGAACAGCCCTTTGGGGAGAAGAAAGGCAGAAGACATTGTCCCACTCAATGTAAGCCTTGGCTGACTTTTGACCCAATGGACTTACCCATGTCTACAACACTGTGAACCATCTGTTGATATAACTCTCTTTCTATGTACAGGTACATACAAGCGTCACTGGTTTTGCACAGGTATCCAATATACGCTGTGCTCTGTCAGGGTCTGAAGAACTGTGGGAGTCTGAGAGCCCCGGGGCCCGGACTGGTAAGTCTGGAGGCTAGTGGCCTGGGTTCAAATCCTGGCCCTTACTGCATAACCTTTGCTGTGCTGACAGTTCTCTGGGCCTCCACTTCCACATCTGTAAAATGGGGATGAATACCAGTGTTTAAAATAAGGGAATGCCAATGAAATTGGAACACAAACATGTATTCTATATGCATACAGGAAAAAAGGTTGATTTCAGGAAAACAAAAATGGCTCAAAGAAATGTCTAAAGAAGCCACCACTGGCATTAGGATGCCTCTGACTCATAGTTAGCGTGTAGGACACGGTGGGATGGCCCATTAAAGAAGAAGAAAGCCTCCTAGTTCTCCTGTGAAGCAGATGGTGGCTTCAAATTGCTGAACTTTTTGGGTAGCAGCCAATGAACGACGATAGATTTTATGTCAATTTGGCAGGGCCAGGATTCTCTCATGATATGATCTACCACAGAGTGGTCTACTTTATGACGGGCTCTTCTGTGGAGCAGCCAGACAGTTGTGAGAAGGCTCGGGTTAATCTGGTCACAGTCTTGATATAATTGAGGGCGGTTTCATTTAGAGTGTGGCCCATTCTTAGGATAGACTGAAGTGTGCAGAAGCTAGCTGACTTCTGCCGAGCATCTGGAGTGTGCATCTATCCCCTGCTGATCCAAGGGGCCATCAGCAGTCTGAGGACCTAGGATTCATTCAGCTTTGTGGTCTCCCTGCTTATTCTTCTTTCTAATCCCATCAATCTCTGTAGACACACAAGTCAGGAGAAGCCTTGGCTGACATTGACCCAATGGACTTGAACCAGACTGAACTTACCCACTTCTCCAACAGTGTGAACCATCTTTTGATATGAATCTCTTTATATATACATGCATATACAAGTGTCACTGGATTTGCTCTTCTAGAGAACCCAGTCTAGCACAGTCACCCACCCTGCCATCTGGGTTCCCTAGAAAGAGAAGAAATTGGAGAATAAAAGGAAGAACCATTGGTTCACCTGGATTGTCTGCATCCTGCCCTCCTCCTACTGAGATCGACTGATACCCGGTCACAAGATGGTTTCTGGCTCTCCATTCAGCCATATGTTTTGAAATTCAAATTTGTAAGCTTAGCTTCAAACAAGAGAAAAGGGACTTGTAATTTAGGGTGACAGAAAAGCTGCTGGTGTGTTCAGTTTTGATCTGGGATTTCTTTAAAGGGAATATTTGGTTTTGTGGGTAAGAAAATCCCCAAATCAAAGCAAGGCACTTGCTATTCAGTTCTCTCTTTGACCCTAGTGCCCAACTCACAGAGTGCGTGAGGTCTAAATGAAGTAACTAATATAACACACTTAGCACAGTGTTTGACCTGTGTTAGATCCTTAAGGAGTGGTGGCTACGTTATCATGGCTGTGGACAGTTGGGCATGAAATATACATACAGTACAAAATACATGACAAATTGACTGGAGCAAGGCTGTTTGTTATTCATAGACAAGAAGTGAGAATGTCTACCTGGGATGATCAGGAGACATCTCACAGAGATGGCCACGAGGGAGCTTTGAACATGGCAATGGAGAAGCAGGAAGCTGAGGCTTGTTGTGGCTGTTCGTAGGTGACTCAAGGTGATTTTGACTCATCCAGATCTCAGGTGAGAGAGTAGACAAGCTCTCTAGGGTTTTCTTGGCTGTGATCTTTATGAGAGAAGATCACCCGGCCTTTCCCCTGTGAAGCCACTGGGTGGGATTGAACAGCCAACCTTTGGATTAGCAGTGGGGCACTGAGCTGAATGCCTGTCGCCACAGGTTACAATACCCAGAATTCATAAAATAACTCAGGTGTTTCAAAGAATTACTGCATCCACCTTTATATTATGTTTCCTGCCTCAGGCCTGTGGGGCAGGGAAGGCAAGGTCATGTTCATTTCCAGTTTAAGAAGTGGGATCAACCTTAGCGCAAGCCTGAGGTCTTAAAGCTATGCCGGTTAAACAGGGGGGAGCCAGCCTGGGGTACTCCTTTTAACTCTTAGGGTAAGAACTTCCCATTACACTTCAGGGAAACACAGCTTTCTAAGTCCCAGACTCATCCATTTATTCAGTAAGTTTTCATTGATTATCTGCCAGGTGCACTTTGCTAAGCACATTGGTGAACACACACCCACATGATGCCTACATCCATGAAGGGAAAGACAGAAACTAAATGATAAAAAATCAAAATGAGAAAAGTATCCGGTATGTTCAGAAGTGACCAGTACAATGCAAAAAGAAAAAGAAAAAAAATCAAGCGAGGTAAGGAAGACTCCAGTGATGAATGAATGGACACAGTGGCTTCAATAATCAACCCAAACACAAAATTTGGAGGTAGTGCAGAGTTTCATTCTGTCCGTTGGGTCTGAATCAACTTGTCAGCACCTGACAACAACGAAGGAGGGTCTGGGGCCAGTGATGGTTCACTGGTCAAATTCAATCCTTGCTCCCAAAAGATCTAGGTTCAATTCCTGGCCAATGTCGCTCATGTGCGGCCACCGCCTGCTGCCAGTGGAGGAAGAAGGTTTAGTGATCAACTTTTGACAATTAGCCAATGAAAACTCAATGGTTCACAAGGACTGAGCCATGATGGTGCCATGAGGCAAAAACTGACTCAATGGGAGTTAATGAAAACAACAAGGGGATCAGAAACGAGAGGATAGTGATGAATCAGGAGACCAGGATGAGTAGATCAGATTATAAACTATCCTGATGGTGTTACCGAAATCTGAAATCCATGCTCTTGCCTACGTTTGTATTGCCAACATTCACATTGGATGATCCACCTCACCAACACCCAGCAAGAGAATGAGCAGAGTGGGTAGTGTCTGTTCCCAATAGAGGCTTGCAGGCATCCACGTGGCCCAGGATTATATCCCAATTGTTGTCCTCAGTCACAAAAAATCAGTATTTCATTCTCCAAACTACAATAGCCTTCTCTCTCCCCTAAATCCATTGTTATACTATAGATCAGTGGTTCTCAACCTTCCTAATGCCACGACCCTTTCATACAGTTCCTCGTGTGGCGGTGATCTCAAAACCACATTATTTTCATTGCTACTTCATAACTGTAATTTTGCTACTGTTATGAATCAGGCGACCCTTGTGAAAGGGTCATTCGACCCCCCAAAGGGGTGGCAACCCACAGGTTGAGAACTGCTGCTATAGATCTTGCCCTGCCCTAAAATATTTGATAAGAACAAAATAAAACGATCGGTTTCCTTTCATCAGCATCAAGCACCACTTTGGCGCTCCCCTATCAAGCCAGAAGGCAGATGTTTGACCCTGCAGTCACCGTATTCTGGGCTGTTCAGTTCTGGTTTGGCCCTGTTAAGACAAGAAGAACGTCAGTTTAGACCCTAGGCGAATGCTCAATTTGGAGCCATTTTATTTCTCCAAAGCAACCGACAAATTGCCAGGAGCGAGATAAGGCTCCCATAAAGATCCACACGTTCAAAAACCTCCCGAACACTTCTGCTCTGCTCACCGGGACACTACGAATCGAAATCGACTCGATTGCAATGGGCTTGTTTTCGGCGCAAATACAAAGCCTTCTCCTTTTAGAATATACACAAGTTGACCCCTGCAGACCGACGCAGGGAAGTTAAGAAGGGCATTCCTGAAGTCAGACGGAGTCTCAGGAGGTGCTCCCTGCAATGTACTCTAATGAGTGGAGAGGCCCCCAAAACCCTGCGGCCTTTTCTTCTGTCCCAGCTCAATCCTTCTCTCTCTCACCTCTACCTATTGCTCATGATTGCAACCTAGGTCCCCCTGTGGGGCATTTCTACTCTGTCACAGAAGTAGGGATTGGCTGACACACCCCACAACAACAGCAACCTGTCCCGTGACGCATTGCAATTCAGTGGAGAAATTCTCTCCTCCCGTACAGGAGACCCGGGTTCCAGTGTAAGCTCGTTCACCCCAAGCACAGCCACTACCCATCATGGAGGTTTACGGGTTGCTATGATGCTGGACACATGGAAGTCCCGGCGATCTACTTTTGGAAATGAGCTCATGAACACCGTATGGACCATATTGGTTCTATGTGAACTGGATCATGGGAATGGAGTCAGGCCAGGCAGCATGCCTGTGGGGTCATCAGGAGTTGGGAACTAACTTGATAAGAGCTCAGAACAGACGGATGCAGACAGAAAAAGACTCAACACCAACACCAGCCACAGCCTTCAGCAGGCTTAGCTTAAGTGCGGGGGCGGGGGGGGGGGCGGTTGGGAGAGAACCAGAGCCGTGAAACGGGAGCATTGCTACAGAAAGAAAGTGGAAAACCAAAGGCAAGCAAATTCCTAAACTCTCGCCTTCAGATTTTCAACCTCTATAAAACCTTATCCTGACAGATCAGAAGGAAAACCTACCATATGGGGATGGAAGAGACGTGCTTCTGCATACTTTCTTTCGTTTCTAACCACCTTGGATTTGAGCTACCCCAAGAAGCTCTGCCACGCTCCCCTGGGCTGGGAGGCAGCAAGGACTTCCAACGCACACAACCTAACTGGCAGCTCCATTTCAAGTCCCTACTCCGCAGTCCACTTTCTTAGAACTGTGCCATGGGAGCAGGGACCAAAGAGTCCTTCCATCTTCCTCTGACCCCGCTGGCCCTCGCAGCTGGAGTGTGCTGGGAATCACTCCTGGCACTGAAAAGGTTAATTGTCTCCTGCTGTGAAGTAGAAGCTGAGAAAAGGGTCGGGCAGGAGAGGAATTATGGTAAATGGGGTTTTCTTTCTAGCAGGACTCCTTCTTGACACGCTGAAAGGGCATTAGTTCACAGTCCCTTTCTCTGGAATTACCAAGCCCACGGGGGAAGCCTTCATTAGGACATGAAACAAGACTTCATAAGTGAGAGTGATTTGCATCGCTGATAATTGTGGGCATTAATCAAGGCAGCTTCGGTCTCTCTGGAAGCAATATGCTCCACATCCTATTGTAAAGCCCCTCTGATTTGGAAGGCTTCTTAAAGAGGGAAATGTTGCATTTGGAAAGCCATTTCTACAATGACTTACTTAGCAAAGATCACTATAAATAATGTTCTCACTTCGCAGCTTTCACCATCAGCATAATTAAGACTGTGAGGTTTGTGTCAGGGCTATGGAGCCAGATGCGTTCCCATTTGGGGGCAGGGATGGCACTTATTCTAATAAGTGCTTCGGCCTTTTAAAAAAGGGGAGAACGATAAGGCCCCCAAAGCAAAGGGGCATATTGTGCACCTCCACCTTACGTCACACTCTGTCACGCCAGGAGCTGCTGCCTTCCCGTCAACTTGGGTGCCAAACAGAAATCGTCAATAAGCGGTAAAATAAGGCAACTGGCTCTTGGTGGTCAATAAAATTAGAAACCAATAAACTTTGTCCTAATGGTGAGCGGCGCTGTTTTCTTTATAAGGGAGCTGCCTCGTTCGTATTAAAGTCAGTGGCTTCTTTCAACCCCGGGGCAATTCCTTCTTTGACGTATGAGAAAGAAGAGGAAGCAGAGGGAATGCTTTGGTCTAGGAAAGTTTAAACACCAAGGGTTTCCTTTCCTTTATTTTATTTATTTATTTTTCATTTTTTTATTCCTGGTTTCCAGCTTTACAAACGGGTGGTTTTCCAAGGATGTCTGCACAAGAGATCTAGGCACTCTCGCTTCTTGTCCTGACTGAGAACAATGTGGGAACATTGCTCTCTTTCTGGATCAAGAAAGGAATAACTCACTACCATTGGATTGTGGGTTTCCAACACTGGGATTCTTTATGAGAGTCAAGAGTTTCCTCTTTCGCCTGCAGAGTGACTAGTGGATTTGAACTGCTGACCTTGTGGTTAGCAGCCCAATGTGTAACCACTACACCACCGGGGCTCCTAAGCCAAAGGCAAGGGGGAAGAGAAAGGAGAGAAACCCTCTATCTTTAACAAGACTTGATACACAGCCAACGCCCTCCACACTTTACCCTTCCCTTCCCAAACTCCTCCAGTGTCGTTCTGCTGGAACTGCCTGTGGCAGAGATTTGGGGGGTCTCCATGTGTTTCACAAACACACACGCACACAGCTTATATAGAGACACGTACAAACACACCTGAAGCTGTTGCACCGCTGTGAGGGCTTCAAATCTCTTGGCACATCTTTGCTGCTCCTGCCCTACTTCCTCGCATGCATGTCCCCTCTCCTTCTTCCTTCTTCCTTTCATTCAGGCAGCCTCATTCGTTGTGTCTCTGCTAAAATTAAGTCCACATTAATTTCTGGAGCCTTTGGAGTTTATTGCTGGAAAAGGGTTATTTGCTAGCAGTGGCTGGGGACACGATTGTTTGCATGCACTAGGGCTCAGCACACAATTTAAATGGAGCTCAAGAGATGAGGTTCCCCAAAGCAGGGGAGACTTGGTTCATCCTAATGGGCTGCGGCATGAATTATATGGCCTACTTCACCACCTCCTGCTTCACTCCTCTGGGATAGGTCAGTGGGCCATCTATCCAGAAAAGAGAAGATGTGATTCCCAACGGAAGGCTCTGCATTTTTACCCCCTTCCTGTGCGTGCATGCGTGCGTGCGTGCGTGTGTGTGTATTTTTGCCTTTCTGGATTTCTCTGCCCTCAAGCTGGTTTGTTTAGTTCTCTAGGCAGCCAGGCAGAAATTTACTCCGAGTCTTGTGAGGCATCTTCACGCTTCCTCCCACTGCCACAGTTAAACCTCTAACCGCCTCTCACGGAGCACCCATTAAGTGTCTGACATTGTGCTGGGAGATGTACAAGCTTTCTCTCTCATCCTCCAGGGAAGACATTATTCTTATTTCACAGATGAGGAGTCAGGGCTCAGAGTCACTAGGCAACCAATACAAATATACACAACGATTGAGTGATGAAGCCAGATGTTGATGCATGACTCTTTTTGGGGGGGGTTATGTTTGACCTAAATTTCACACACTTAGACAAAACCACCCATCGTTTCTATGATTCTTGGATAGAAAGAATGTGGAAAGGGACACATCAGGTGACTCTGATGTGACAAATGGTTAACACGAACTGCTAAGGGAAAGGCTAGAGGTTCAAGTTCACGGAGCAGGACTTCAAGAGAAAGGGCTGGGGATACATCACAATTCTAATCTGACACACAGGAGGCTGTCGGGAGTTGATTTCACAGCAACCGGTGAGAGGGAAGTCATTTCCCTTGAGGCATTTCAATAAGAATATGAATACTGGAAATGTGTAGGCGCTGTTACTCTCAGGTGCCTTAGCATTGGTTTCGTCTAGTAGTCCAGTGTACAACAGAATGAAACACTGCCCAGTCCTGCGCCCTCCTCACAGCCTTGCTACGTTTAAGCCCATTGTTGCGGCCACTGGATCAGTCCATCTGCTTACGGGTCTTCCTTTTTCCTTAGCTGACCCTCGACTTTTCCAAGTAGGATGTCCTTCTCCAGGAGTTGGTCTGCCCTGAGAACATGTTAAAAGTGCATGAGGCAAACCTGGCCATCCTTGTGCCTCCAAGGAATCCTTTGGCTGTGTTTCCTTCAAGAGAGACTTGCTTGTCCTTCTGATGAGCCGTGGTACTACAATGTTCTTTGCCAATACCACCGTTCAAAGACACCGATTTGGGTGTCATTTAATCTAGTAGATTTGTTTTGGCTGGCACAATCTGAAGACGCCTATCTCTTCTGATTACAGACACGTTTTCTCTCTCGGCGGCACCAGAACTACATCACAACTCTTATTTTCAGGACCCAAGACCATGAACAAATATTCCAAACAAACAGCGTTTCAAGTTTTTCCCCTAAATGCTTCATGATTCAGGCCAAAAGTTAATAAACAAAATGTGCAGACCACATCTACTCCAATGTTGGCATCCATTATTATCTTTTAATCAATGAACACTTCCGATAGCTACTGAGGTGACTGTCAAGTTTGAGGGAATCGTTGACTCATCCCCGTCTGGGTTCTTCCTCCCCTCTCTACTATCCACATACTGGCTACTAACATTAGAGGACAAGGACAAGAGGAAAAGAGAGGCAGCATTGAAATCAGACAGCTCAAGTACTTTTAAAGTAAGTTTTTTTTAAATGCGGAGAGAAAAAATAAGTCATTTGTTTAAAATAATCAGAGAAAACTAAATCTAGCGACTATGCATACTGGCTTGAGCACATGCATGAACCTCTGCTTGCTTCAGAAACGCCACTAGTATGGCCGCCCCCACCCACCCACCCCCCAAAAAAGGACAAACTTTTTCATGGTGTAAACTCACAAAGAAATGGTGAAAATAATATTTAGGGGTCTGGAAAACAGATGTCCAAAGAACTGACAGCAGATTCAAAACAACTGAATCCTTAACTCACAGCGAAGCAAGCCACAGATATAAACTGATTTAAACTTAGACTCCACAACACTCCCTGGAGGAAGCTGGTAACTCTGGAAGAAGGGTTAAAGGCTGGATGAGGAGGATTGGTTGAAGGCCTGTTTAAGAAGCATGATCTCCTCTCCTATGCTGCTGGGCTGGGAGGCTATCCCTCTTGACACCCATCAGCAGAAGCTTCGTCTTCATACAAATCTCTAGACAAGGGACAAGTACATTTGAAAGTGAGAGGTGTTCACTAACAGAAGTAGATCCTCAACTTAGAGTTCCTGACCACGTGTTGCCCAAAGTAAAGTCCCAACCACATCTCCCTTTACTGAAGCTCTGCAGGTGCCAGTTTCCAGATGAAGTTTTCCATGCCCAATCTAAAATGTGCACGGCCAATGTCACAAGAGACTGGAGAAAATAAACCACAATGAAGAACAGAATACCAAATATAAAGGAAGAAGAAAAAGAGAAAACCTACTCAAAGGAAGTAGAGACCATATTTGAAGGAAAAAAGAACTTGAAAAGCAACATTGTCAGAGATAAGGGAAACCAGAACAGGATACACGGGGAAATGAATATTCAAAGATCAAGGAAAACCAGGACTCTTAGAAAATAAAAAATCTGAGGACAGCAATAAAAAGCTGATCAGAAGTGGTGGAATATAAAATGAAGGAAAGATCTCAGGAAGCAGCCAGAGAAGAAACGCAGCTTGTAAAATGAAAAGGCCAGTGCAGAATATCAAAGGCCGTCAGAGCAGGAACTCAAGAGGGAGAACAGGAAAAAGGGAAAGGAGAAACTTGTCCAGAAAATCCGTGGTGAACAATGCCTAGAACCAAAACTGGTGGTACCCCAGGTTTAGAAGACCCATGGTGTGCTCGCAGTAATAAATAAAAGTCAGTGTATGCCTAAAGCATGTGAAATCCCTGGCAGCATAGTAGTTACGTGTTGGACTGCTAACCACAGGGTCAGCGGTTTGAAACCCCTAGCAAAAGATGAGGCATTTTACTCCCATAAAAAGCCAGAGTCTCAGAAACCCACCAGGGCAAGTGTCCCCTGTCCCATAAAGTCAAAAGGAGTCAGAATCGATGCAATGCAGCGAGTTCGAGAAGCTAAGCACGCCGTTATAAAGCCTGAGAACACTGAAGATGGACAGAGCGCTCAGAAACTCCGTTTCCTAAACCACCTCCGGAACTGCAAGGTCAACTATTCAATTGCTTTATAGAAGACTAGATTAGTGAGTAACCTATGGAGAACTTTGAAGCAAAATCTTTCTTGACGTAGTATTTTACAGCTGACCAAACTATTAATTAAGTGTGATGGTAGAAAAAAGACATTTTCAAGCATGTGAGCTCTAAATACATTTATTTCACACCATCCTTTCCCAGGTGTGAAATGTGTGCTCCACTAGAATGAGGGAGTTGAAGAAAAAGTAACACCAGGATCCAAAAATAAGTGTATCTGGCACTTGGAGGTAGAGAAAAAATGGTCAAGGAAAACCCCAGAGTCACAGCAAAGTCAGTCAGACCTAGAGCATGGGTCCAGATTGGAACAAATCAGAAGGGCTTAAGGAAAGTTTCTTCAAGAAGGTGAAATTAGAGGAATGTCTACTATGCTCGCACGTATGGGAAGGAATGGAGCCAGCATGGAGGTAGACAGACAGGAGGATGGATGCATGCTATAAACAGAGAGCACTTCCACTTCGCCCACGTGGAATTACCGTGATTTAGAATCAACTTGCCAGCAGCCAGCAACAAGGTCCATATAGAGCACTGAATAAAACGTTTAAAAAGACCGAAACACAAAAACAAACACAACATATTGTGTAGGGAAGAAAGTCATCCTGGGAAGGGCATGGGTGATGTGGGAATAACTTTTACATAGGTGTAGTGGTGTAAATACTGCAGTGATAGCTCCATTGTTGAACCAATGGCTTCCAAGCTCAAACCTTCTACTCAAACAGCAAAATTTGAAGAAAAAACAATCTTGGTGTTCATAACTTTGTTTGATAGTGAACCGAAAATCCAACTTGAAAAATAAAAAAAAAAAACCTGTGTGGGCCAAGAGTGAGGCGCCCATCTTCCCTAGACACAAAGGGGTGATACTTCAGTCTAAGCACCCCTCTTGCTCAGACAAGATAAAATGCTTGTGTTAGTGCCTTAAAGCATTCATTGTGGGGCTTTGTGTGCATACAACATCGCAACAATGACTTCAAAGAAGTGATACCAGCAGTAAAGCTAAGAGGAAAACTGTGAGCATCACAATAGAATTAAAGAAATCACTTTACAATTTGAATCCATCAGCTCACTATCTGTCTGATTTGGCTACTGAGTAGAATGTGGCTAGGTCAACATTATCAACATTTGGGGGCGGGGAAATGTGATAATGCAGCGAATATAGCAAAAGGTATGAAATCGCTACCCATGAAACAAAGAACCCAGGCCGTCAAAGAGGTTAAAAATGTACTATTAATTTGGATAAATCAGAAACAATTCGATGGTGATAGTGTATCCAAGACAGTGATATGGGAGAAGGCCAAAACCCTCCATAGTGATTTAAAGTCCTGGGAAAATTAATTTTTTTTTGAAAATTAATTTTTAAGTGTAGTTTTGGGATCTCAGAATCAATGATTTGGTTTTCCATTATCTCTTATGGGGAAATATATCATTTGTTCTTGAACATTTCAGTGTTTGCACACGAATTTGGAACAAATCAAATTTGACAACTGAAATATCACTGTACTGATCTAACCAAGATCATGATTCAACTACACTGGAAGGCAGGAAGTATGTGAAGGTTGGAAAGTGAGAGGCAAGTGGGAAACCTTATTCCTCTATTAGGAAATGGATAGAGAATTACATAAGCTTGCTCTCTAAATACCCACAAATGAGTACCGAAAGATCCGTTTTGAGAATTGAAGATGATAGCATGCTAAGATTGAGAAAGTAGGTGAGAATTAGAGATGGTGTGGGAACCTCATTACTAGAAATGCTAGTTGATCGCTGTGCCACCGTTGGGCACAAATTTGGGGACAAAGGAAAAATTTTAAAATATATCACACACATATTAAGAGTGATGAAGAGATTGGGAAAATATAGCCAATACAATAAAATTAAAGGAGATGCGAAAGTTTAGCTTCAAGAAGCCTGCTGCCCACGGAATAACGATCTCTTGGGACAGCAGGGCATTTTTAAAGAAAGAATCTATCAGCTTATTCTTGCATAGACCTGTGATTTCCAGACTTAGTGGCATAATTTCTTACGCAGTACCCCACATCTGAGATGGAAAAACAGTTTTCCATGGTTGAATTAGTGATGTCCTTCCCCTTGTCACAGGCCAACCACCTTTTCGAGGACTGGAGGATGTGAGGAACACCGGTTGAAATGAAGTATTTTAAACCAGGCCTTCCAAATATGCTTAACCAAGGCCCGTCGAACCACTGGAAATATACTTGGGAAACACAGAAAGTTCCACAACAGTTTTGCATCTTGCCGGCTATTTCATTCCGTTGTTTCATTTTGTAATACACGCTGGCCATGATCCCTTTAGTTGACTTCAGCGCTCACTGGAGCATATGACACAGTAACAACCACTGAACTAGATCAAGAAAAGGTGGACACACATTGTCCAAAAAAGAAAAAGGATGTTCACTCTTCACATTTAAAGGTGATTGGTTGAAATAGGCCAACAGGAGGACCCCACTGTATCTTCCCCTTGGATGTCTTAACAGAAGCAACGGAGTGGCCTGAGTGGTAAAGTTCACTGTTTGGTGGTACTTGCAATTCTTGGATTCAATTCTCTGCTTGGCAGTGGAAGTCCTGAGGGGGTGGGCAGGGCTGGAGATGTGGGTGGAGCGTGATTTCTGCTTCTTAAAAGACACTGGTGAAAGAAATAATGCATAGAGGAAAGCCTATGAACTTTGCTGCACAGCAACACAATGTAGAAAAACGATGGAGTATGACAACATGAGCTTAACCTAGCAGAAGACATGCTCCTTACCAACAAACCTTTTTAGTCATCAAAAAGGCATTGGGGTAAAATTTTTTTTTAATTTTAAATCATGGAGCCCGGGACTGAAATAAAGGCTAAGTCCTGCAAACTGTTCACAAATATCTATTCCATAATTCTTATTGGGGAAAAAATATTAATTAAGGGACAATTGAGGACCAGCCAGGAATTCTTCAAAGTCTTAGGGTCTATGCAAAACAAAAAAAAACAGTCCTGGCAAGTATTGTAATCCTTTTAAAGTTGATATTTACAACAGAATTTTTTCCTGGTATATAATTGGGAAATAATAAGTGTGCAAAAAATTCTATGACATAATAACAGCTCACTCTTTGTGCGCCTCACACCATGTTTATGCAATCGTTTCCAGAAGGCAGTCAATGTGCAAGTGGAGGAGGGAGGCACACGTTGGCTGCCTGCAAGCTGTGCAGCCCAGCAGCCCCCTGTGTCTGTGAGCTGGGGGTTCGGAGGGGTTGTTCTTATTAAATAGGAATGGAAATAGCTAGAGAATTTCATTGAGGTGCTCATGGAACTTCAAGCACTTGTAAATAGAAAGTTGTTACTTTGTGATTAATTTATCAGCTATATCTTAGAAAGTCACCAGCGTTGTGTGGCTTGGCAACACACCGGGTGGAAATTAGAAGTGAGTCTGAGACTGCAAGGCCGGGGTCCCCCAGTGCGCTCGTGAAGAGGGATGAGGATTGGCCGGAAGACACGCTGCACTAGTCCTGTGCATTATGGGTACGTTATGAATTAAAGTGTTTTATTTATGTGTGTGTGTGTGTTTATGCTGCCTTCTTGCCACTGTAATATGGTCCATTCCACGGTATTACCATTTCTTAAGTACTCTTCCGTTTCTTTATCAGGAATCAGAGGAAAAGAATTGCTAGCATATCTGATGCTCAACACGTGGTCATTCCTTTCTGCTGCCCTTCAAAAGCAATTTTTTTAGAAAGGGAGGTGAAGTGAGATTCTGGGATCATGGCTTTACCTGGCAGTCTGTACTGCTACTGAGGAGAGGCAGGTAGACGCGTGGTGGAGCCCCGGGCTCCTGCAAAAATTGAGCAGTCACAGAGGATGGGAAATTGACCTGAGAATGCGCTGCTTTGGATTCCTGTTTCTGCCCCTCCACTGACTTCCTTTCAGACTGCTCAGCCAAACCCTCTTGACCGAACCTGGCGCATCCTCCTCACTCTGGAGGTTTCAGGTTTTCTACTGCGGTAATCCCATTACAATTCACCATTTCTGCCCTGTCCATCCAGGGAGAGGAATGAAAGAGGATGGGAGCCAGGTCAGAGAAAGGAACTTTGGGAGAATCATGAATATTTGTAAATGGAAACACTTCCTTTCAAACTAATTAGGTATAAAGTTCAATCTGAATTAGGTATAAAATTCAATCTGAATTAGGGTAAACTTTATGTAGAAAGTTTATCTTATGATAGCCATCTCAAATCTTTTTAAGGATAAAATAAACTGTAAATCAGTATTTTTCAATACATTAAGGGTTATCATAAAGCCAGCCTGAGATCACTTCCAGGCAGAGAACCATATTAAAATGCATAGCAAGTATTTGTAGACAGATAATTCAGGGGTTACATTTTTCAGCTCGGTTCATCATAAACCGTTTTAAGCGATGTTATTTTTTGCAGGGGTTCCTAGCCAGAGCTGCTTATCAACATTGCTGGTGGGAGCCCCGGAGTGTTGCAGTTAATGGCTTGGGGTGCTAACCAAAACAAAGGGAAGTTTTTGTCTGCCAAGAAGTGCCTTGGAATAAAGGCCTGGCAATCTTCTTCCAACACTCAACTACCAACACACATGAGGTCACTCCATTAGTTACAGTTGCCTTGACAGAAACTGGTTTTATTTTCAAACTACTGATCCCTGATCCCACCAAATATACCCAACAGAATCCCTGAATGAGAGCATTTGGGGTGAGGGTGGGGGGGTGGTAAATTTGGGGGCAACCTCTAATGTTAATTTGAATGGATAGCATTGGCCAATCACAGAATTATTAGACACCCACTATCTCATAAGCATTTTGCTTACATCATCTTACAGGTGGGGACTCTCACAAGCTCAAGTTCCCCAGACAGAGCTTGAAATCTCTGCTTCTGGAGTCAGTGCTTTGTCCGAGCACCATGTGTCCCGTAAAATAAAGTCAAGCAAGCCCCAAAGCAACTTCTCGTTAATAAGGTTTAACGAGAAGTTAAGAAATGGATGATGATCCCACACAAATACGTGCTAATCCCTGGATGCTTAAAGAAGGAAGCCCACACCAAGCTGGCTGGGATGTGCAGTGCATATTGTTTTGATAGAAAGAAAGGCGGCGGTAATGTTAACTGACCTCGGTTCTCCCTGCGTCTACATGTGGTAGGAATTGTCACCTACCCCAGAGCCATATTTCATACCTGAGCAAGCCTGTGTCCAAGCATGTAGTGTTTCCTTGTGAAGACACATCTGGCGTGCCCTGTGAGCCAGAGCCTTGAGATTAGCTGGCCAGGTTCCAATCAGGAAAGCTTTTTATCTCTCTGAGAGGGACGGGCAGTGGGTGGAAGCCCCCGAGACCAGCCCGGGAAGGATGTTGACACTATCATCGATGTTGCTGCTGTTATCTGTGAGCATCATCTTCCTCGAGTCGCCACACGCATCACTTTGTCGCCTGCCAAGACCCCGAATCATGTTCTAGTGCCCCTCCCATCCAGTTTAAATCCCTCAGCAAGTCCTTAAGAGCTCCCCACTAACCTGCCACCCTGTGTGATACCTCTGCTTTTGTCTCCTTTTACCCTGACAGTGCCTCTCCAGAAGCCGGAGTCCAGCTTGGGAACTCAGCCCTGTGGGTACAATAGACTTCGTGGGGGGAGGGGCCAGCAAATCTCACCGTGAGGACTGCAGCCATTCAAAGGACCTTGGGAGAAAGAGCCCCCTGGGCGCATGCCTTGTCTCTGAGTCAGTCACTTACCTTCTCAAACTCTCCCTGTCTTCGTCTGAAACTGGGCCTAAGACATCTGTCCTCATGGGCCAACCTCACTGATCGAATGTGAGGAGCCAAAGAGACCCTGGCTGCGGGAGCGTGTTAATGGAACAGCAGCAGGTTCTGAGTGTGAGGGGAACCGAATCATTTAGGATGATAGTTGAAGACTGTAATTCCTGGAGAGATTTCTTGTGCTTTATTTGACTAGTTGGTTATGGCTCTATACCCTTAGACAGACAGTATCTATGGCTTGCAGATGCCCAGAGAATGAGGCTCTGTAACCTCCCACACCCTCGCCCATCTCTCAGCTCCTTGTACTGTGGTGGCACCGGTGTTGCCCAGATTCAGAAGCTGGGCTACTTGTGTTTCAGATACCAGCAGGGTCAACCATGTGAAGAGGTTTCAGGAGAGCTTCCAGGCTAAGGCAGATTAGGAAGAAAGGCCTGGCTGTCTATTTCCCCAAACTAGCCAGTTAAAGTGTGTAGATCACAAGAGAACACTCTTCCACTAAACCCCTGAGGTTCGAAGGGACTCCAAACACACAGTGCCTGAAACAATGGAGTTGGCGCTACCAACAGCCTGGAAGATGGCACAGGACCAGGCAAGACTGTACTGTGGAACCTGGGGTCTCCGTGAGTCACGGCCAAGCTGACAGCAACCACCACCACCACACCCCCTCAGAAGAACTTTGTGGAGGAAACATTTCCTTCGAAGGAAGCTAACCTTCTCACATGTTGGGCCAAACCCTTCTAGTTCCTCTTTTCTTCAAAAAGAGAAAGCACTACACACTGTAATGGAGAAACTAATGGTGTCGTACAACTACATTCACAGGTCGTCCTGTTGTGTAGTGGCCTGAAAGGGAATTCCTGTTGTGCAAAGGGACTTCCTGCCGTGTGGTGGTGTTGAAGGATACAGATCAGGAAAACCCTTTGAGACCCTGGGGAAACTCAGGAAGCATAACAAAGTAAGATTGCCTTGAGTAGGGAATCATGACCCCTGAGATCCACTCTTCGCTCCACCACTAACTGGACCTTCTTCCCTGGACCACAGGTCCTCCGTGGCCGCTTCCACCATGTGAGCAAGTTGACTACATTGTCTCTAAGATCCCTTCAAGCCAAGCACAAATCTGTGATTTAGTTCCATCTTTGTGAGCACTGTGGTAACTGCATGGCATTGTCTTTATGGAATTGTTCAGTTCGATAGCACCTGTTTCCGATACAAGTATATGTGTTCTTGTTAATGGCGATAATTCAGGTTCCTCAATCAGTGGCAGAACACCCTAGGCCAGTGGTTCTCGACCTTCCTAATGCTGTGACCCTTTCATACATTTCCGTATGTTGTGTGACTCCCCACCATAAAATTATTTTCGTTGCTACTTCATAACTGTAATTTTGCTACTATGATGAATCATAATGTAAATATCTGATATGTAGGATGTAGTTTCATTGTTACAAATTGAACATAATTAAAGCATAGTGTGTAATCACAAAAACAATATGTAATTATATATTGTGAAATACTTATTTCTAATTACAAATAAATGAAATTTTGTCTTGAAGCATGGTGTAGCATGGTTAATAGTCTTAATACAATACGTGTTAATACATGTGTTTGGATGGTCTTAGGCGACCCCTGTGAAAGGGTCATTCGACCCCCAAAGGGGTTGCGACCCACAGGTTGAGAACCGCTGCCCTAGGCAATCCCCACAGAAGAAGTCTTTGTAGACCCGCAGAGTGACTGAATGAGGGTTGTTATTAGAAATGACTGAATTCCTCTTCATATCAACAAAATAACATCATGTTGCCTTGAATAAGCTTCTCCCCCTTGTTTGTCCCACCCTAGCCCCCCCCCCCCTCTTCCTCTTTTCCAAAACCCAGGATGGAAATCTCTGAGGTTTTGCCCCTTGAGCCTGCAGGAGCGCCCGCATATGTAGAATTCCCTCCCCACTGCCAGCATTTTTAAAGAGAGCAATATTGTGCTCAGGCCTGAAAAAAAAACGAAAGAAAAAAGAATTTCTGTGTTCTTCAAAGTAAATTTCATTTCAAAATATTGCATTTCCAACTGGTCCTTTTCCCTGCCTGCTCGCATCCCGCTCAATGTTCTCTGGGACAGATTTACACACTCCAGATGCTGAGCCCGAGTCGCTGTAATTCCACCTGCCACATCTGGCTCTCTGGCACGGCAGGCCGGAAGCTTCAAAGTTGCATCTCCATGGTTAGACTGCCTGCGCCGCTTTATCTCCTTGGGTGTAATTTTCCTTTGATTCATCTATAATTCTGAAGAATTGATGCATTTGTATCCATTTTGAATGAGGCTCTATACAAATGCTCCATTTGATCTCTGAGCAGACCCTTTCATTTCCTCTCTGTGGCCTCGCCTTTCATTCAGGCATAAGCCTCTGAGCGACTCTCGGAAACACTGGGCCTGACTCTCTGCACAAGCAGTTTTGTTTGTTCCAAGTCCTTGTTCTTGGGGGCAGGGGGGGAGTGGCCCAGGAGAGTGGAGCCGCTGTGGCTCCCACGTTTGAGAAGGGGCCGCAAGGGCCTAGAGGCACAGTGATTGTCTTTGCTCCCCACTTGCATGTTCAGGTGCAGCCTCAATAGCTGTGTCCCTTCTGTTTTCGGACGACCCGCCTCATTTGGGGGGTCCCAAGCAGGAAAAATGAGGTGTTACTACAAAGTAGCAATCTTCAAAGTGTGTTTCCCCAGAACAGTCATCAGCGCGCAGCTTGGGGGAGATCGCAGCGCGCATTAGCATACTAAATGGTCTGAGAAGGCCTGCGGCAGATCAAAATATACATATTTGATTGCCTTAACTGGAGTTGCCCAAACTCGTTTGAATCGAAACCTTTTCTTTTTTCATTCAATTTATTTTTTTACAATGAACACTCATCAGCTTCCCAACAGAGGTCACTTGTGAGGGCCGCTGTACAGGCCCGCGGTCAGTCTCCCTAACCCAGCTCAGGGGCTCTGACGTGGCAGGCCGCCACCCTGCCCTTGAACCCTCCCGGGGCAGGTAGCCAGTTACTGTAGCGACGCTGCCTTCCTTCAAAGCCGGTGTAGACCAAAGAGTCTGAACTGGCAACCAGTTGGGCTGAGATGCCAAGTAAGCGTGTAAAGCTAGGCCCTGCGTGGTACGTCGCTGGGGAATTGCACCTTCAAACCACAGTGAGAGGCCAGAAAGCACCAACTGCTGGCGAGCACGTGGAGCAACTGGCACGCGCTCGTGGCTGGGGGATTGTGAAACGTGGCCCCTTGGGATGGCAATTTGGCAGGTTCTTCCAAAGCCAAACCTAGAGTCAGTCACCGGGCGGTTGTTGTGTCATGGAGTCGGTTCCAATCACAGGGTCCCGATGCACATGAAAGGATACACCACCCGGTACAGCGCCGTCCTCAAGATTGTTCTTGTGTTTGCTTGTTGCAGCCACTGTGTCAGTCCATGTCCTTGAGGCCTTCTCTTTGTCGCCCCTCTACGGTACCAAGCACGACGTCCTTTTCCAGAGACTAGTCCCTCCTGATGACATGCCCAAGGACGAGAGGCAAAGTCTTGCCATTTTTTCCTTCGAAGGAGCAATCTGTCTGAACTTCCCCCAAGACAAATGTGTTTGTTCTTTGGTCAGTCGGTGGAACTGTCAAGATTCCTCGCCAGCAACATAATTGGAATGCATCAGTTCTTCTTTGGTCTGCCTTAGTGCATGTCCCACATTCCCATGCATATGAAGTCGCCATAGGACCCAGCAATGGCGCTCCTCAGTACCACCTAGGTGAGCTGAAAACATACGTCCATGCAAAATCCTGCACACAAGTATTTAAAGCAGCTTAATTCATAACTTCCCCAAACTAGAAGCAACCAAGATGTCCTCTCATAAACACTCTCGGACACATCGATATAGTCAAATACTATTTCAGCAATTAAAAAGAAATGAGCTGCTGAGTCCTAGAAAGATACAAAGAAAACCTAAGCACATGGTATTAGGAGGGAAAAACTCAGTCTGACAGGCAACTTATGATTCCAACCATAAGGGAACCTGAAAAAGGCAAAACTGTAGACTGAAAAGGTCACAGGACTGGGAGGGAGGGTGACTCGATGAAGCACTGAATGTTTTCTGGGCAATGAAACTAAATCTGTATGCTGCCGTTATGTCGGGTGCGTATCAACATGTACTTGTCAAAAGTCATGGCCCACTCCATCAGAGTTAACATGAATCTAAACGAAGGGTTTTTGTGAATAATGTGTTCAAAGCGGTTCATCAATTATAACAAATATACTCAGAAATGTACACTGTCAATAGTAGAGGGAAATGTGGGAAAACATAGCGAATAATATGGGATTTCTGAACTTCATATAGTTTTCCTGCAAGCCTAAAATGCCTCCTAAAAAATAAGTCTATTAAATATTTCTAATGAAAAACACAGTCTGCTCTAATAAGTAAATAAAAACAATTATGGCTCCAAATACCAGAATTCCAGAATGATTTTCCCAAAGAAATATCACTTACATAGGGAGATGTAACCCACGACAAAAGCATCCTGGTGGGGCAGTCGCCTAAATATGACCCCTAAGCACAGAGTCGGCGGAACAAATTTGCCAATGGTTCCACCAGGAGAAAGAACTGGCAATTGGCCCCTCCAAAGATCACAGCCTTTGGAACCCTATCAGGTCACTGTGAATTTAAATCAAATTTAATGGTGTACACACAGCAACAATCCTAGAAAAATTGCTTGAGAAATAAATTCATCTAAAGTCCTAGATTCTGATTTATTTACCAAAACCTTGTATCAATCCTCTCACTTACATAGTCTATGATCAATATATAAAAATAGAAATGTTTATGGTGAGGCTCTGGGTGGACATTCACAAAGTCAAGTCTTCACAAGATCCCTAAGAGTTCATGACATGATAATGTTCCAATATGCAAGACCCAGAAAACCAACGAACACATCCTGCATGTTGTGAACCCAAGCCTCCCTAACATTCATTTGTCAATGGAGTTTGGATTTCTTATTCGACAGTCCAGAATTCTGGATAAATTATAACGCCTTTCAGATAAAGATAAATTAATATTTAGCGTACTAGTGTGGCAATGATCATGTCAGCTGGATCTTGACTGAAAGCAGAGACTACCAGAAAGATGCTTATTTGAGTCTTATTGATTAGACTCATAACAAACTATGGATAACTATGAGAAGAATGGGAATTCCAGAATTCTTTATTGTGCTTCTGTGGAACTTGTATATGAATCAAGGAGGAATTGTAGGAACAAAACAGAATGGTTTAAAAGCAGGAACGGTGTGGGTGGTAGCCTCTCACCATACTTATTTCGTTTTTATGCTGTGCAAATCATTAGATAAAAGGGATTGTGTGAAGAAAATGGAGCATTTGGATTGGAAGTAGGTTTATTAACCTGCAATATGCATATGACGCACCTTGCTTGTTGAGAGTGAGGAGGACTTGAAGCCCTAGCTGATGGAGATGAAGGACTGCAACCTTCAGTTGGAATGACAACTCAGCCTCAAGAAGACCAACATCCTCACAACTGGACCAATAAGCAGCATCACGGTAAATGGAGAGGAGAGTAAAGTTGACAGGGATTTTAGCTTGGCTGAATCCACAATCAATGCTCGTGAAAGCTGCCTTCAACAACTCAGAAGACCTACTGTACTAGGTAAATCTGCTGCACAAGACCCCTTCAGAGTGTTGAAAAGCAGGGAGGTTACTTGAAGCACTAATACACATATGGATATGCACATGAAAGTTGTGCATTGAATAGGGAAGACTGAAGAAGAATCGATCCATTTACGTTGTGGTACTGGCAAAGAATATTGAAAGTACCATGGACTGCTAAAAATCAAACAAATTGTCTTAAAAGAAGTAATACCAACGTGTTCTTTAAAGGCGAGTATGGTGGGACTTGGTCTCACGCACTTTGGGCAGGCTGTCAGAAGAGACCAGTCCCTGGAGAACATCATGCTCAGTCAAGTAGACGGGCACTGGAAAGAGGAAGGCTCTGAACAAGCTGGGTTGGCACAGTGGCTGCAGCAATGGGCTGAGTACAGGGACAATAGTGAGGACGGCGCAATCACAAATGCTTCTTTCTGTGTGCACAGGGCAGAAGCGGGTCAGAACCAACTGATGGCATTTAACCACAACTGAACCAACTTTACAGAGTGTAGCAATGTCACACAGAGCCATGAAAATAGCTTTCTACGTTGGTTTAGTCTGTTTCTCAATAGACGAAGTGTTTTTGCTGCCCACTGCTTCATTCTACCAGGAAACCATCGGCTATGTTTGCATTGGTAAATTTGGAGACTTTTACAGGATGAGAGAGCCCACAGTGTACAGGATCCCATAACTGCCGCTTGTCGAACAGTTTAATAAATTTTATAAAGTGGTTATGATAACTAATGTTTTCAGAATCAATTTTCTATTGCCACCATCAACTCCAGCTAGAGCATTGTATCATCACAAACCCCTGACAGTTACCTAAGGACTTGAAAGATAAATGTTTCTACTATCAAATTACCAAAGCAGATGCTGTGTAAAACACTCTATGTTCATGTGTTCTGAGACTATAAAGAATAATGATAATACCTTATATTTATGTATATTTTATGGTTTATAAAATGTGAACCAAATCATCTGATTCAGATTTTATCTGCATTACTTACTAGCTGTATGACAGCAGTTCTCAACCTGTGGATCATGACCTCTTTTTTTTGGGGGGGGGGGACTTTCAAACAACCCTTTCACAGGGGTCGCCTGATTCATAACAGTAGAAAATTACAGTTATGCAGTAGAAACGAAAATCATTTTATGGCTGGAGGTCACTACGACATGAGGAACTGTATTAAAGGGTCGCGGCATAAGGAAGGTTGAGAACCACTGCTGTATGACTTTTAAAGGGAAAGTACTTAACCCCTCTGTGCCTTTGTTCCTTCGTTCCTTCGTCTGTACGATGGGATGGTTAGTAGCGCTTCACGGGTGGTGATTAAAGAGTTAACAAAAAGAAGAGACGTCTCGTTCATAAATGTTGCTGTTTTGTTTTGCTCTTAGGTGCCATGGAGTCAGAGATTCCGATTCACAGTGATCCCATGCACAACAGACCAAATCCCTGTCTGGTCCGGCGCCATCCTCACAATTGTTGTTGTGTCTGTGTCCATTGTTGCAGCCACTGTTTCCATCTGTCTCATCCTGTGTCTTCCTCTATTTTGCTGACCCTGTACTTTGGTCATATGATATCCTCTTTTGGGGACCTGTCTCTGCTAATAATTTGTCCAAAGTAAGTATGACAAAGCCTTGCCATCCTTATTTTTAAAGGAATTCTGGCTAGATTCAGACTTATATTTTTTTTTTAACAAATGTGCTGCCAAAACCAGATAGTCATTTGCAGAAAGAATAAAACAGAACTCATATCTCATGCCATATACAAAAGTGAGCTCAAGGTATTAAAGACCAAAATGTAGATGACATATTGGAAAAGGGACTAATTTTTTAAATTCATAGAAAATCACAATACTTCAGCAACAAAAAAGACAAATAGCCCAACTTTAAAATGGGCAGGGAACATGGGCACTTCACCAAAGAAGACATTCGGGCAGCTAACAAATACAAATGAAAAAAGCTAGTGGTCATTAGCCATTAGAGATATATAAGTAAAACCAGTGCGATCTCAACTCACTTCAATATTAATAGCAAAGTTCCAAAAAAAAAGCAGACAGCAACAAATGCTAATGAGGGTGTAAAGGAACACTTATGCACAAGTGGACCTGTAGAATAGTGCAGCGATGGTGGAAAGCAGGGTGGCACTTCCTGGAAACGTTAGGAATAGAAAAATCACACGAGCCAGCAATCCCTCTGCTTGATATAGATCCTAGAGAAATGAGAGCTATGACGAGATATATGCACACCAATAGCCACGGCAGCACTGGGCACGGTTGCAGAGATGAAGCCGTCTACATGCTCATCAGTGGCAGAATAACTAAGGACTGAGCAGAATGCCAAGCGATGCTAATGACTAGCTATGACGCAATGAAACACCTCCTAGTGTGAGGGAGACTGGCAGGCTGTATGCTGAGTGAAATTAGGCAATCGCAAAAGGACAAACAGTGTTTGAGAGCACTGTTGCAAAAAGTCAAGAAAAGGTTTTCATATGAAAAGAAATGTTCCCTGGCGAGTACAGAGAATGGGAAGAGGGAAGGAAAGGAGGGGAAGTCGCTGCCAAGAGTGTAAATAAGTGTTCACTTGGGTGAAGGGGAAGGCAATGTACAAGAGTGAAGGTGACCAAAAAAAATGAAGGAGCCAATGATTTTAATTAAAAAAACGAAGGCGTCAGGGACTAATACTGGGAGGTTTGCAAGAGTTAAAGACAACAGGGAGGCAAATACTGTTCTCTGCAGCATCCTGCAATCATGGCGGTCATTTAAGGGGAAAAATGCCTTATCTCCTAATGCAGTATCTTGAACCATCCAGTACTTCTCAAGTTCTTTCCACTTTTGTTCTGTTGGGGTATGTAACAACTAGAAGAAATTGCAATTGGTTGCTCAACGGATTCAAATCTCTTTTTAATCAAGACTGCATCTTGATCTGTAATAGCTAGAAGGTAATCTCCATGGAAAATTAATTTGGAGATTAGTTGTCCATGTTTCTGCTTTTCCGTAGTCACAAAAATGGCTTCCTTGCCTTGCCGAGGGTTTTTCCTTATTTTTGAAATCTTGGAATATAGAACATTTATTTTCTCTAAATATTTTAAAAGGTCGTTTAAAAACTGAATTAGAAAATTTAGCTCTATTTGTGTGTTTTATATTTTTCTAACATTAATAGGACATTTACATTTCTTACTAAATCACCCTACATAACATAAGCTGAAAATTAATATATTCTACCAAAGTCCACAGTTTGCATTTTATTTAAAGATCTCCTGCTGTTTGTTTAACTCTTCTATGGGCTCTAAGTAACTAGCAATATGGAGTCCACATTCCCTTAATCAGTCAAAGAATAAATTTAAAGTCAATTATATATTTTTACCAAGATGTTTCATCCTTATACGGACCTAGAAAATATAATACATAATCTTTGAAGTATCTCAAAGACTTTGATCATTAGCACAATTGATTTCACATCACCTAATAAGTAATTCAAACTATGTGCGTAACGTGGCCCAGAGAATGCTTCTGGATTTTCGAGACTGCTGGCTTATACACGCTTTTTCTCAGTTAGTTCCATTATCATAAGATTCCTCTTGACAGTCTTTTAAGTTAATGCCTGACACTGAAATATGTTTTCTTCAGTCCTTCTATTAAACCTGGACTTCAAGTGTAAAATCAATAAAATGCTCTTTTATTTTTATTTCCTTGTGTTTCTTCCTGTGGTAATTCAATAAGTACATGTCATAATATATTGTGATGTTTTAACATGATTTGGGTCTCTTGCACAATCTAGTTGAACTGCATAATATTTACTTTTGCCATTTAGCTGAGCCAGAAAAAAATGGTCTTCTGGGGTGGTTTGCTATGCGCAATAGATAACTAACTGCTCATCTTTCCTTCTAGTTAATCTGGCTCACTCCCCCAGCGCAACCGGGCCGGAAATCATTTGGCCTATATAAGCTTCACATTACGTTTCAGAAACAAATGTATAGCCTTTAAAAAAGTAAAGCCCTAGTCATCTAAACGCGTAGGCACAAGAGTGTGATCTAGGTCATGTGACCTCGTATCAGAAGGCAGTCATTGCTAGCAGGAGATACTCCAATGAGTTCTCTAGAGTTCAAAAGGAGAGAGAAACATGTAACATTTTGAGATCCCTTTCTTTTTTTAAAAAAAATCATTTATTGGGGACCCGTACTGCTCTTTTTTTTTTTTTTGACCCGTACTGCTCTTATCACAATCCATACATCCATCCAATATGTCAAGCACATTTTTACATTTGTTGCCACCATTTTCAAAACATTTTCTTTCTACTTCAGCATTTAGTATCAGCTTCTAATTTTTCCCCTCCCTCCACCACCCTCCTTCCCTCATGAACACTTGATAATTTTTTTTTAATTTTTCATGTCTTACACTGACCAATGTGTCCCTTCTCCCAATTTTCTGTTGTCCATCCCCCTGAGAGGGGGGTATATGTAGATCATTGTGATCAGTTCCCCTGTATCCCCCCCCCATCACCTTCCCCTTACCCTCCTGATATGGCTACTCTAATTATGGGTCCTGAGGGGCTTATCTGTCCTGGACTCCCATGTTTCCAGCTCTTATCTGTACTTGTGTACATGCTCTGGTCTAGCCCAATTTGTAAGGTAGAATCGGGATCATAATAGTGAGGAGGGGGAAAAGCATTAAAGAACTAGAGGAAAGTTGTATGTTTCTTTGGTGCTACACTGTACCCTGATTGGCTCGTCTCCTCCCTGCAACCCTTCTGTAAGGGGTTGACATCCCTTTCTATTTCATTTTCAAGTTTTCTAATATCTTGGGCAAATGTTTCATGTAACTAGCATACCTAGGTACTGGTGTTCAAACATTGCATTTCAGTGTGAAGTGGTTTGCCAAGTAAAGTAAGTCTTCTTATATTCTGAGATCTTAGAATTCTCAACAACAGAATCCTGAACAACCTGAACACTCATCAGTATAGCAGGTGATTCCTGGTGGATGACCACAACATGCAATAAACTGATGCTGATGGGAGAGATGAGGAACACAGGACAGCCACGTCTAGATTGACTCTTGTCTGATCCTTATAGAATCAGTTAATGAAACAAAACTCAGAATGTCCATAGGAAGCTTGAGGAATCCAGCTCTCTCCTGAGAAGAACAGAGTTATGCCTGGAAGTGATAGCTGTGCCATCATGCAGTGGAAAATCCCAAATCCATTCTACAAGTCCTTGAACAAAGCAAAACATCGGCATGTGGTCTGACAAGGGTGAAGGATCAGTATCATCTCATAAAAAGTCTTCATGTAAGAAAAATGTTTAATCAAATCATTCCTTGGTCATTCCTAGTCAAACAGAAATCATGAGAGGAGTGGTTCTAAAGATAAGATAAACGTAATTTAAAATGATCGCATGTAGAGTGGCTGAGAGAATGAGTGTGGCTACCTGCTTAACCAATTTTTCACAAAAAGAGCAAAAGAAACCTGAGCACAGCAGTTTTGTTATTGTTGCAATAATCCTATCAGAGTGCCTGACTTACTGCGGTTCTTACTATCATGGGCAGCCAGCCTCAAAAAGAAAGCAAATGTTAGGTAGATAGATACAGAGATAGCTATAACATTGCAACTATTGTTTCTAATAGAATCTGCATAGTCTCCATGACCCTCAGAAGAGCACTACAACTGTTAACTATAAAGGTTGTTTAAATATATTTTTATAAAAAATTTAAAGACAGCAGTGTGCTAAACTCTTGAGGAAGAGGCAATTTAGGATGCATATGTTTTGATCTCCTAAGTAATAGCATTATTTCTGTCACTCTTTCACCTTAGAGTGCCCTTGTTGGCTATAAATTAAGGTAAGCACCTCCAAAACACAGAATTAAAAGACAATCAGGTAATCCCATCTATTATTTATGTTCTCATTCCTTCCCACTACATTCTTCCCTCTCAGTGCTTGTCCATAACCTCAATTCTTTCATCTACTGAAGCAAGCAAGCCTTGATAATTTGCCCACTCACTCTATTCAGACCGTAATTCATTTCATTCATGTGACCTCTGAGTATTTAAGGCTGGAAAACCAACATAAATGTCCCTCAACATGAGAGGGAAAGAGAACATGAGCTCTGGAGACTCACAGCCCTGGGCTTGAATGTGGGCTCTACCACATTGTACATGTGTGATCTCAGTGTGTGTTTTAAATCCCGGAACCCTGCTGGGGTACATTTTCTGGATTGCATTTTCATAAAGGACCATAACAGAACATGACAATCACACTGAGTAGAGGAGACATAGATCAGAGTAAAAGGAAAGTAAAGCAACTAGAATTTTCAAAGTATAACATATATGCAAAGAATGAAAATTTCCTAGTAAAGAGAAACTATAGAATTAAAAATTGAACAAGTTCCACAACTCAGAGCTGAAGAAAACAGAAATTCTGACCAAACCAAATGGAGAGAAGTTGTTGAAGAACCGTTTCAGTGGTAGAAATAGCTAAGCAGTGCAAAGACCTAAGCAATAGGGTTAAATTAACCTTCACGCAGCAGCTACTCTGAACTAACCCATATAATGCTTATAAATAAGTTTAAAAATAAGTAAAGTTTGTCAAGTTCCGCTTCAATTAACTAATCACTGGACCAGAACCTACACTGCTTGAAGAATAACTACAAAATCCATATACTCAGTTATGCAAATGTCCAGTATTCAACTGAACACATAAGATATGTCAATAAGCAGAAAAATGTGAATCAAAACTAGAAAGAAAGCAAATTAATAGAAATAGATGTTGAGGGGTGGGGGCGGGGGTGGGCAGAGAGGGAGAAAATGAGGAATTGATCCCAAGGGCTCAATGGAAAGTAAATACCTGGAAAAGAACAATGGAATATATGCACATATGTAGGATACAACTGATGTAACAAGAGTTGTAAGAGCCCTAATAAAATGATTTTTTTTAAAGAAATAGATGTTGAAATGACAGGGAGGAATGATGGAATTAGCAAACAAAGATGTTAAAACACCTACTATAAATACGCTCAAGAATTTTAAAAACATATAAACATAGTGCAGTAATAAATGAAGTGTATTTTAAAATAACTAATAGAAACATCTATAGCTGGGCAGTACATCAGAAAAGAAAATTTCACTTGATGGGGTTATTAGTAGATTAGACACTTCAGACATAAAGTCAGTAACATGAGGACTATCCAAAAAGCAGCACAGAAAACTGGTACTGACAAATAAGAGAAACAGCACTTCAGTGACATTATATCAAGAAGCATAACATATCGTATATATTCGAGTATAAACTGGTCCAAATATTAGCCAAGACACCTAATTGCACCATGAAAACTACATTAAAATGTGCTGAAAAACTTGGCTTATACGTAAGTATATACATTATGTGTAATTTAAGTAGAGAAGAGTAGAACAAATATTTAAAGACACAGTGATCTGGAATTTTCAAATTTTGTTAAAAGTAATCAATCATGATCCTAAAATCTCAACAAACCCTAAATAGTATGATGGGGGTGGAGGTGGGGAAACCCCTGAAATACCAGAACTACATTTCTTTAAAAACAAAACAGGGAGGAGTCAAGATGGTGTCTAGATAGAATCATCCACCGGGTGTTCCTACTGTTAGACCAGAAAATTAAGAGGTAAGGAAGCCAATACTGGAAGGCTGGGTGCTAAAAAGAGATTCAGTGTACTAGAGTGTGGTTCAGACCTCCCCCTTTAATTTTCACACAGGAAGCAATTCAAGAACTCACCAAAACAGTCTAAGTTCACTGCATCTGCCTGAAGGCTCTGCTAACCCCTCACCAGGTCCAGCAGGATGGTGGCTGCCACACCTTCCTGCATCCTAGACCTGCATTGAGCAGTAATTTTCCCAGGCTGCTGTCTAGAAGTGGTCATAATCTCAGGCTCGCAGAGTATCTGAGAGCTAGCCACAAGACTTCAAACCAGAGTTCCCCCTGCTGCTATCCGCCCTGCGCCTGCAGTCTAGGGCTTTGAAAATCCCCTCCCCAGCCAAGAACAGCGGGACTACATCAGCCATCCCCTTTTCACCTCACCCCAGCTCCATGCCTGCCATTGTGGGTAATAATAGATAATTAGATCATAATGTGTAGCCATTGAAGAGCCACAGGGATATTTACCTATGATAGAACGTGGTTCCCCAGAGTGCAACCAGATAGAGCCAGCAGTGACACCAGAGTGCAGTCGGGGGTGAATTCAGATCCAGTCAGCCCAAGCTCACTCTGCTAAGCTGGTCTCCTTTCCCTGGGGGAACTGCACAGCAGAAACCCAATACCAGGTCACCACACAATCCCATTATAAAAAGGAAAAAAATTAAATAAATGCTTTCAATTCCAGGCTGTAGTACTTTGTGTAACTTTGAATGTAAGTCTGCAGAACTCTATCCATTATCGTAACATTAACATACAAGATAGCATGAACGCTAATCTTCAGAACACAGCCTAGAACTTTAACATAGCAAAATGGCAACAATAGGCGCTTATAACCACAGCCAAAGGCAAAAACTGGCTCTACCATTTGGGGGCTCCACAGAGTGTCTTTCAAAAGATGCAAATTGTGACCTAACAGTCCAGACCAAGTCCTAGCCCCCACTACAGCCTTCCCCAACTGGTCAGTGACATACTTACAGTCACTAGCTCAGCCTAGACCCTAAGGTCCTCCACTACTCCAGCGACTGAGTCACCACAGCACACTGCCTACATAGCAGTCAAACCTACCACATGAGTAGGCCGCAGGTAGACCTTGAAAATACTCTTACCAGTCATACAGAGAAGGAGTTCAAGGCCCCTTGATGTCCCAGGAACATGGTGCTCAGTTCTTCCAAAATGACACACAAACAGCAACATACATCAACACCCTCAACAAGAAAAGAAGAAAAACAAAATGCAACCACAGAGGAAGTTGTAAACCTAATGACGCTCAGAGAAGAATCAGACGTGGATCTTCCACAAAAATAAATTTTCAGAATGCTGCTTGAAGTAATACAGGACATGAGGGAAGCAAAGCAGAATAAGGGCACAGTGATAGAAGAGATGAAGTCCATGTACCAAAGGGAAACACAAGAGCTGATGGATGAGGTAACAGAAGCAAAATGCAAGATCACGGAACTCACCAAGCAACCAGAAGAGGTAGAGAATACCAGCCATATCACGGACTATCAGGCAGACTTCATTCAACAAACAGGAAAGGCAGTCAAACAAGACAGTCAAAGAAGCAAAAGAAAACCTGAGCTCAATGGCAGATGATATCAAGAGGAACAATATTCAAATAATTGGTATTACCAATTATACCCCCAAGTCAAAGGGGAGCGGAGATGCAGACTGGGGCCTTGCAGGCCAACCATGAGCCCACTAGGCCTGAGCTGTGGGGAGTCTGAGTCACAGATCAGAATCCTGCAGGCCACTGCACGCCACTGCACCAGGGGTTGCAGGGAAACAAAGATACAGACAGGGGCCTTAGGTGCCCAATGCGTGTGAACTCTCTGGGATCCATGGGGAAGCAGAGACATGGACCAGGGCCTTTCAGGCCCACTGTGTAGTGGTTTGGTCAGAGCCATGAGGAGTCTGAGTCACAGACTGGGGCCTTGCAGGACTGCCAGGCACCACCTCGGCCAAAGCCGCATGGAAGCACACATGGGGTGGAGCCTTGCAGGCCCGCCACTCAACGCCTCAGCCTGAGCCATGGGGAGTCCGAGATGTGGACCCAGGTAATGCAGGCACACTGCGTGCCACCACAGCTGGAGCTGCAGGGAAGCAGAGACACTTACTGGTGCATTGAAGGCCTACCGCGCATGACCTCACTAAAAGCCACAGAGAGTCACAGACCAGGTCCTTGCAGGTCCATCACATGCTATGTTGCCTGGAGCTGAAGAGAGTCACAGACTGGGTCCTTGCAGCCCGCCAAGCAAGTACCCAACCCCCAGTGCCTCAGCTGGGTCTATCGCAGCTCAGAGCTCTTTGATGCCCCATCTGCTCCCAGCCTAAGCAGTGAGTGGAACAATGGAGAATAAATCCCAGGCCCAGAAGGTATCCTTCCCTAAAATCTGGCCTATATCCAGAATACAGGGGACCAGAGACCCAATTCTGAGAGCTCCCCCAGTTCACCCCATTCAAACCCCCTTAGACCCGAATGGTGCTAGCACCCGCCCATTGGCCCCCTACAACCCTACCACTGTACCAGAGCTATCCATCAGTCAAATTGAGTTCCCCACAGATTTCCCCAATGGTGCTTGCCATTTCTCACCACTGTTAACCACTGAGTCACCATGGCACGTGCCTACATAGCAGCCTGACCTGCCAGTCTCACAGTGAAAGAACACAGGGTGTCTTGGTCTCCCAGAAATATGGTGCCCAGCTCTCTGAAATCATCACATAAATAACAGCATACTGCATCACTCCCAACAGAAAAACAAGAAAGAAAAGCCACATCAGCAGAGCTAACGACATTCATAGAAGAATCAGATGTGGATCTGTCACAAAAAGAAATTTTCAGAAGACTGCTTGGAGTAATACAAGATGAGGGAAGTTACATAGAATAAGGATGCAATGATAGAGGGGATGAAGTCCATGATAGAGAAAACGAAGTCCATGCACCAAAGGGAAATGCAAGAGCTAACGGGTGAAGTTGCAGAAGCTGCACACAAGATCACAGATCTTACGAACAGACTAGAGGAGGCTGAGAATCATATCAATTATCTCAAAGACAATCAGGCAGACCTCAGCAAATAAGAAAGACAATCAAACAAGATAATGAAAGAGGCTGAAGAAAACCTGAGAAAAACTGATACTATGAATAGGAACAGCATCTGAATTATTGGCCTACCAGAACAAGACACAGCAAAGAAATCGACAACCAAACTATCAAGGGACTTTCTGGAAGAGAACATCCCCCACCCTAATGAAAGAGAATCAGTCACTCATCCAGGAAGCAGAAAGGACACCAAGTAGACTAAGCCCCAGGAAGAACTCACCAAGGCATATAATAGTTAAGCTATCCAACTTTGAGGAAAAAGAGAAAATCTTAAGAGCAGCAAGAGAAAGGAAAACAGTCACATACAATGGTTCTCAAGTAAGAATATGCTCAGACCTATCAACAGAAACCATGAAGATGGAGTGATCTAACATCTTCCAAAAGCTGAAAGAAAAAATACCTCTCCTAGCCTCCCATACAATCCTTTGCCCTGCCAAATTATCTATTAAGATAGAAGAAGAGATAAGGGACTTCCAGGAAAAGGAAAAACTTAAAGAAAATGATGCAAGACACCCAACGCTGTGGAAGATACTTGCCGACTAACTATGGCCAGAAGACCAACATCCACCAAGCAGAAACACTAGAACACCATATAGCCCAACTCCAAGAAGAAGCCAATGAGGCAATACCAATCACGAAGATGATATGGCCCCAGAGGGAAAAGAAGGCAATAAAGAAGCCCCTCCCCCAAAGACACAGCACAGTAATAAGAAGGGTGATAGCAAAACACCCAAATCAAAAGGCACAAGATGTCAGCAATGAATCCACAAAATGTGATAAATCTAAATGTCATCAACTTTAACTCCTACACGAAAATAAAAAGGCTGGTTTGGAAAGCATAACCCATCGATCTGTTGCCTGCAAGAAGCACATCTTAAGCTTGCAGACAAAAATAAACTAAGACTAAAAGGCTGGCAGAAGATATACCAGGCAAATGGCAACTCAAAAAAAGCAGGAGTCACAATCCTAATCTCAGACAAAACTGATCTTCAGGTTCAAACCATAAAAAGAGATAAGGAGGGGCACTTCATAATGCCTAAAAGATCACTTTACCGGGAACCAGTGAGCATAATAAGCATATATGCACCAAATGAGAGACCGGCGAAATTTGTCAAACTATTCAGAACATGAAAAAATATATCACAGATTCAACAATTAGAGTAGGTGACTTTAATACACTGCTTTCAGAGAATGATAGATCATTTGGAAGGAAGCTTAGCAAAGAGACTATAGACCTAAACACTACAATTAGGCAACTAAATCTGATAGACATATTTAGAGCTTTCCATACAAATGCAAAGAAAATGCACATTCTTCTCGAGTGCACATGGGACATTTCAAAAGTGGACCACATGCTGGGACACATGTCAAACCTGAGTAAATTCAAACACATAGAGATTACACAGGCTACTACTTTCTCAGATCACCATGTCATAAAGCTGGAGTAAATAAAATGACAACCAGAAAAATAAGGGCAAAAAATTGGAAGATGACATGAGTGGGTACTGATCTAGATTAGAGGTGAGATCAGAAAGTTTCTAGAAGCTAAGGAGAATAAGAATACATCATATCAAAACATATGGTATGCCGCAAAAGCAGACCTCAGAGGTAACTTGATATCAATAAGGGCATATATGAAAAAGCAAGAGAGACTTATGATGACTACGCTCTCACAAAACCTCCAGCAACTAGAACAAAGTCAGCAGAACAATCCCTCCAACAGCAAAAGAAAAGAAATACTAAAAATCAGGGAAACGTTGAACCACTGGGAAGACAAAAGAACGATGCAGAAGATGAATACAGCAAAAATGTGGTTCTTTGAAAGGATCAACACAGAATCGACAGACCACTGGGAAACCTAACTAAAGAAAGGAAAGAGCAAACAATAGGCAGGATGAGGAATGAAACAGGGGGAATCACAATAGACCCTAATGAGATTAGAAGAATAATCACAAAGCACTGTGAAAATCTGTACTCTACTGAATTCAAAATGTGGAAGACATGGACAAATTCTTGGAAAACAATCCCTCCCTAGACTATCCAAGATAGAGGTCAAGAACCTAAACAAACCCATAGCAAAAGAAAAAATAGATATGATTATCAAGAAGCTACCAACAAAAAATCTCCCTGACCAGATGGCTTCACTGGAGAATTCTATAAAGCATTCAGAGAAGAGCTGACACCAATCCTCCACAAAGTATTCCAGAGTGTAAAAAAGGATGGCAAACTCCCAAACTCATATAACTTTGATACGCAAACAGGGAAAGGATTCCACAGGAATAGGGAACTATAGACTGATATTTCTAATGAACATAGATGCAAAAATCTTCAACAAGATACTGGCCAGTAGAATACAAAAGTATATAAAATGCATCATCCATCAGGATCAGGTAGGATTCATCCCAGGAATGCAGGGATGGTTTAACATCTGAAAATCCATCAATATTATACACCACATTGATTTTTTAAAAAGTATAAGAACAATATGATAATATCTGTAGATGCAGAAAAAGCATTTGACAACATCCAACGCCCATTCCTAATTAAGATGCTCAGGAGGATAGGAATGGAAGGGCAATTCCTCAAGTTAATACAAGCTATCTATGAAAAGCCAACAGATAGCATCACAGTAAGAGGAGAAAAGACTAAATCAATCCCACTGAAAAAGGGGACTAGACAGGATGTCCCATGTCCCCACTTCTATTCAATATCATACTGGTGGTCCAAGCAGAAGGACTTTAAAGGTATCCCAATAGGAAGAGGTGAAATTATCCATATTTGCAAGCAACATAATTCTATACAGTGAAAATCCCAAAAGCCCTGAATAGGAGTACTGACGGTGATAGAGGCATATGGAACAGTAGCAGGATACAAGATCAACAAACAGAAGTGTATTGGTTTGCTATATACATTGGACAAGACCAGGGAAGAGGCAGTCAAGAAGACAGTACCATTTACAATATTCAAGAACAAACTGAAATAACTAGGGATATATTTAATCAACATTTTAAAAGACCTATACAAGGAAAACTACAAGGTCCTACTAGAGGAAACCAAAAGTGACCTTCACAAATGGAGGAAAATCCCATGCTCATAGATTGGAAGACTCAATATAGTAAAGATGTCTATCCTACCCAGGGTACTTTATAAGTTTAATGCTATCCAGATTTAAATTCCAACAACCTTCTTCAAAGAGTTGGAAAAACTGACCACCAATTTCATATGGAGAGGGAAAAAGCCCAGAATTAGCAGAGAACTCCTCAAGAAGAAGGACATAGTCGGAGGGCTCGCTTTACTTGACTTTAAACCTACTACACAGCCACAGTGGTCAAAACAGTGTGGTACTGGAATAATGATGACAGATACACAGACCAATGGAAAAGAATAGACAACCCAGAAATAAATCCATCAGTATATAGATAACTGATCTTCAACAAGGGCCCCAAAAGCATCAAGTGGGAGGGTGATGCCCTATTTAATAAGTGGTGCTGGAAACAATAGAAATCCACATGTAGAAAAATGAAACAAGATGTCTTCTTCACCTCATACACAAGAACAAACTCAAGGTGGATCATAGGCCTAGATGTAAAACCCCAAACCATCAGGACCATAAGTGAAGGAGTCGGGACAAACCTAAGAACCTTGACCCAGGGAATACAAAGGCTAACTGCAATACAGCACGGTACACAGTCAGGTGAATCTGAAATTGACAAATGGAATTTACTAAGGATAAAGCACCTGTGTGCATCAAAAGACTTTACCAAAAGGGTAACAAGGCAACCCACACACTAAGAGAGGAATTTTAGGAAGGACACAACAGAAAAAGGGCTTATTATAAAACGCTACAATGCCCTCCTTGCCTGCATAAAGAGGAAAACTGTTAACCCTTTGAAGAAGTTGGAAAAAGAACTAAAAAGAAGTTTCACTAAAGAGGAGAACCATATAGCCAATAAACATATGAGAAAATGCTCCCAATCATTAGCTATCATATAAATGCAAATTAAAACAACCATGAGATACTATCTAACACCTTTGAGGCTAGCCCAAATCAGAAAATCAGAGAGCAACAAATGTTGGAGGGGATGTGGGGAGATAGGAACTCTCCTACATTGCTGGTGTTCTCCTAG
Source organism: Tenrec ecaudatus (assembly GCF_050624435.1). Taxonomy (NCBI): domain Eukaryota; kingdom Metazoa; phylum Chordata; class Mammalia; order Afrosoricida; family Tenrecidae; genus Tenrec; species Tenrec ecaudatus. The sequence goes on from NC_134530.1 coordinate 234,197,342, forward strand.
ATATGTATAGCCACTATGAAAAGCGATCTGGTAATACTTTAAAAAGATGGAAATTGAACTATCTTATGACCCAGCTATCCCTCTACTGGGTATATACCCAGAAGAGGTAAAGAAATAAACCATGACCAGTCATATGCTCTCCAATGTCTATTGCAGTGCAATTCACAATTGCAGAGTTGGAAACAACCTAAATTTTCATTGGTAGACAAGTGGATCAGTGAAATCTGGCACATACACACAATGTAGTACTATGCATCACTAAAAAGTGCTGATAAGCACATGAAACACGCCTTTTCATGGGAAGAGTTGGAGGAAATTATGCTGAGTGAAGTCAGCCAAATACAAAATGAGAAGTACTGCATGAGTTTCCTGAGGTAAGAGTAATCAGCACGGTAGATATAGAAGAGAAGCCGCCTACATCATAACATTTGGGTTGAGATACAGGGAATTGGGAGGAGGTTGGACCAAACCCAAAGAGGGACATGTTGGTCTAACACAATAATGGGAAAAGGAGGGAGGGGGAGGGAGAAAAGGGGAGGTTGAAAGTGAAATGATGACTGAGGGAACAGGGCACTAATCCACCCAGGGGGAGATTTTTGGTCTTGTCTGCACAGAATTGGGAGTGGACATGCAGACCCCACCATGAAACACCAAACCATGAGGAAAACATGGTCACATGGGAAAATGCATAGAAAGCGAAAGCTCCAGGGCTGGCCTCAACCAGAGCCAAACTGACCCCCTCCCTGGAAGTGAGTGTGGCCGAGAGTGGAATTGAACCTCCAGGTTGGGGAGAGGAGCCAGCATGCCCCACACGGAGGCAGGCCGGGAGGGAGGGAGAGAAAGAGAGAGCTGGACTGGACCCCACGCTGGCACACAAGGCTCAAAGGATGACATCCCTGCGGAGAGCTAATTGGACACAGAGGGGACTGGGCAACAGACAATAGCATGTGTCATGCTGTCCCCTCACTGGAGCAGACTGTGACAGAGGACATTTCAGGGGTCACATGGTGGTGAGGCAGTGCGGTCTGAACCCCCAAAATGGAGCTAACCAAGAAGGGAGCATACTAGATCAGCAGCTGGAGCAAGGCACAGTGACGAAGCCCCTGAGGAGCCCCCAAGGGAGCACTCCGGGAGAGGCAGCTCCTGGACAGTCTTGAGGCCAGCAAACAGAGCCAAGATTTTTTATATTTCTTCTCTCTCCTGTTTTTCAAAAAATTTTTTCTTTTTTATTATTTTCATTTTTTAAAATCAGGACTATGTCATAGTTGGTGTACCTACCTATATAGGATAGTCACGGGAGGCATGCCGGAAGAGAGAGTAGCCGGACCAAAGTCCCCGGGGAGACCTGGAAGGTGAGGGTGGTGGTGCAGGGGTTGGTGAGCAGGCTGCACCATGGACAGGAGAACAACTGGGGTATTGGAGTCAATAACAAGGAGAAGATAGGAGATAAGTGGGGGTGGGGTGGGAGGGTGGAAGTGTTGGAGCAACAGCAAACTAGCTAAGAGGAGATACCAAGAGGCAGAAATAGGGGGAAAGTGACAGTGAGGCAGGGGAAAGGGATGGGAGTTAATGACACACAAAATCCAGGGACACGAGTGGGAATAGTGATACCAGAAGGATAGGGGGAGGAGGGGGAGGGGAAGGGAGAAAGGGGGAACCCATCGCAATGTTCGACACATAACCAAACAGCCCTCTACAGGGGGAAGAACAGAAAACATGGGGAAAGGGAGACAAGGGTCGGTGTGAGAGATGAAAATAATAATATCAGGGGGTTATGAGGGTGGGAGGGGGAGGGGGGAAAAGAGCTGATACCAAGGGCTCAATAGAAAGTAAATGTCTAGAAAAGAATGAAGACAACATATGTACAAACGTGCCTGATTCATTTGATGTATGCATTGTGATAAGAGTTGTACAAGTCCCCAATAAAATGATTTAAAGATGAAAAATGGCATTCCCATGTCAAAAACAATGGAAGATGGAACAAAATGTAAGAATATCTTTAATGTGCTAAATAAATAAATCTGTCATCAGAGAATTCTATACGCAGTGAAAATATCCATTAAAAATGAAAGTGAATAGATATTTCCCCAGAAAAACAAAAAGACAAGGAAACATTTCATTCATAATGAAGGAATAAAGAGCTCTGGGAATTATAAATGTATAAGTAAGCAAAATACTTTTCATATTCTAATTTCTTTAGGACATGACTGACTAATATAGGAAAATTAAAAATATATTGTGGAGTGTATAGCATCTTTAGAAATAAATTTAAGTCAAATGTATAAAGAAAGGAAAAATGGGAAGACATTGTTTTTATATTGTGTAGGAAGTGGTATAGTATTATTTGAAGGTAGAGTGTATTAAGTTAAAAATATATAAGGTAAACTCTAGCCAGAATTCCAAATTGCCTGCTATTGAGTTGATTTCAACTCATAGCAACCCTATATCACTGGGTAGACCTGCCCTATGGGTTTCCAAGACTGTAGCTCTTTATGGGAATAGAAAGCCTCATCGTTCTCTCACAGCATGGCTAGTGGTTTCAAACTGCTGACTTTTTGGTTAGCAGCACGAGGCATAACTAACTCTAAAACAATTATTTTAAAAATTAATAACTATAACTACTATTCTAATAATAGAGATAAAATGTAATACTCAAAAATATTAAATTACTTGAAAAGAAGGCAGGAAAAGAAAAATCAGTAAGAGGCAAATAAAAAGCAAACTTGGTAATTTCAACATCAAACAGGGCTGCTATGAGTTGGAATTGACTTGATGGCAGTAAGTTTGGTTTTTTATTTAATATGGATAGTTACATTAATTACAAAAGTCTAAATATTCCAATTAAATAGAAGAGATTGACAGTCTGAATAAAAATATCAAGGTCCAAAAATATATTGTTTACAAGACTGTACTTTGAGTTTAAAGAAATAAATAGATAAAAATATAAAGAATAATTAAAAAATATACTAGGCATCTCCAAATCAATTTAAAGTAGAATGACCATATTGATATCAGATAAAATAGACCTCTGGACAAGAAATATTCCTGGGATAAACACTGTCATTTTATAATAAACATCTTATGTATTTTTATATATTTATTAAGAGTACATACAAATCTTAAATATATATTCACCCAATGACTGAACTTCAAATTATATCAAGTAAAATTTGCAGAGTTGAAAATGGAAAGATATAAATCCACAAATATAATTGAAGTTGTTGACACTCATCTTTCAGTAGCTGACAATGTAAGTGACCGAAAATCAATTAACTTGTTGCTATTGTCAGAAGCCATCAGTATATACTTTAATGACATTGTTACAGATGAATGTCAATAGCTATAATTATAAAAAATAAAATTGTCTCAGGAAAACAAAAAATACTCAAACTATTAGAAATAAAAGTGAAATCCCTCAGCATAATAAATGCCACATATGCAAAACCAATGACCAGCATATCACTTAATGGAAAGAAACTTAAAACATTCCCCCTTCAAACAGGAACCAAACGATGTTGCTCTTTCTCACCACGTCTATTTGATATAATCCTGGAAGTTTCAGCTAGAGCTAGAAGTTATCAGAAAGATATTAAAAACATCCACACAGGCATAAAAGAAACAAAACTCTCTTTATTTGTAGATGATATATTCCTATATATGGGAAACTCCACGGTGTCCATTTAAAACTTGCTGGAATTATGGAAAACTTTTGCAGCATAACAGGCTATAAGGTTAAAATATGGAAATTATTTGGATTATTGCATATTAAAGAATATAGGACCAAAAAAGATACTAAAAACCAATACCATTTACAATAACTGCACAAAATATTAAATATTTAAAAATAAATTTAGCACAGAAATAAAAGACTTATACAAGGAAAACTATGAAACATTCCTACAAGAAATCAGAAGAAACTTATACAAATGGAACAAGCTACCACGCTTCTAGGTAGGTAGACTGAATATAGTGAAAATGTCAATATGACCAAAAATATTTTTACAAATTCAGCACAATTCCAATTGAAATCCCACCACAATTCTTCAAAGAAATGGCAAATCTAATCACCAACTTTATATGGAATGGAAAGAAACCCAGGATAAACACAACATTATTAATTATTAAATCTTTTTCTAAGTAGGAGGCCTTTTACTCCCAGATTTTAAAATGTATTATAGAGCCACAGTAATCAAAACAGTTTGGGACTGGTAAAATAATAGGTATCAAGACCAGTGGATTAGAATTGAGAACCCAGAAATACAACCAACTACCAACAGAAACTAATGTTTGATAAAGGATTAAAACACATTAAGTTAGATAGAGGTAGCCTTTTCAATAAAAGATGTTAGAAAAACTGGATCTCACCTGTAAAAGAATGAAACAGGACCCATACCTCACTCTGTGTACAAAAACAAACTCAAGATGAATCAAAGACCAAATATAAACCACCCAACCATAAAGACCATCAACGAAAAAATAAGGACAAATTTAAGGGCATAAACACACGATTGAACATAATGAAAAATATCCAACTCTAGAAGATAAAATAAAGGACTGGGACCTTCTGAAAATATGACATTTATGCACATCAAAAGAATCCACCAAAAAATAAAAAGAAGAGTTAAAAAGAACCCATAGATTGGGGGTGGGGGCAAATTAGTAATAATATATCAGATAAAGGGCTAATTTCCAAAATCTATAGAAAACTATAAAACCTTAACAAGAAAAATACAAATAACTCCATCCAAAATAGGCACAAGACATGAACAGATAATATACCAAAGGCAAAACCCAGGAGGCCAACAACCATATGAGGGAATGTTTGTGTTTATTAGCAATAAGAGAAATATACATTAAAACATGGAGATACCACCTAATATTAACACTTGCAGAAAATTTTCAAAAAGAAAACAGAACATAATAAATGCTGAAGACTGTGTAGAAAGATTGGAATGCTCATACACTGCGGGGGGGACTGCAAAATAGTACAGTCTATGGACGTCAAACCAGCACTTCCTTAAACAAATGCAAATACAATGATCTTGTGATCCAGTGATCTCTGTACTGAATACATAACCTGAAGATATCAAGAACACAGCACACACAGACATACGCACCCCTGTGTCTATTGCAGCAGTTTCCATCATAGCAAAAACATGGAAACAAAATTCTGATTACAGAGGAATGGATAAACAGACTCTGGTACATGGTTCCTACAAAGGGGATGTAGTTCCTGCATCAATAAAAACAGTGGCAACTTTCTCAAACACCGCAAAACAGGGACAAAATTAGAGAACACTAAGCTGAGCAAAGTCAGTCAGTCAATCTTATAATGATCAACACTTAATGACGCCATTATTATAAGGGAAAAGGGGGCTTAACACCAAAGGTAGGATCCCAATAAAATATTTTTTTAAAGACAAGACTGTATACTAGAACTAAACGTGTTATCTCTCTGTCACTGAACTCACAAGCTTTTTCTGAATGCAGGGACTTTTGTGCTTATTTTTTCCTTCTTTTGAAAATGGAGTCATTTTTGCTATCTATTCATGGGTCTGGCATCATATTATTTATGGATCAATAAAATGTGACCTCCTCATAGTCTATTTTAAAAGGGTGCGCTTACTTACCCTTCCTGCTCCAGCCTCCTTGTATTCCATTACCATCTCTCCATAGCAATTATCACAGCCACAAACACTCTTACTGATTTATTTGAATCGTTATGTCATGTCTATTTTCCGCCACTAGAATTTCTGTATCAGAAGAACATAGAATTTTGTCTGGTTAACCATTATATCCTCAGTACAATAGATGGCCTGTATTAAATTCCTCCAAAAAACTCATTGAATAAATATTGCTATTAAAATAAACTGCTGACGCTTTGACAGATCCTAGAAGTATCTACAGTTTAGGGGACGTAGGGGTGGTTCTTAACGAATATGTTGTTGTTATGTGCTGCCGAGTTGGTTCCAATTCCTAGCAACCCAATGTATGACAGGATCCTATGTATGACAGGAATGCTGCCTGGTCTGCAGTCATCTATCAGTTTGTCACGTGGTGGGAGCTTGCATATTTCTGTGGTGTTGAAAGTTATGCCGCTGCTATTGCAAATTCCCAGCAGAGTCAGATGTCAGCAGAAACAGACAGATGAGGAAGAAGAAACAGGCAATCTTCTTCTTTTTTTAAATGACCAGTGACATCCTTATGGGTAGTAGTAGTAGAGCATTAGCTGATATAGTTCTGGAAGATGAACTCCTTGGGTTGGAAGACAGTCAAAGTAAGACTCAAGTGAATAGAGTGAAGCTTTCAGTATGTTCATTTGCTGATGTGGCATGCTGAAAGCATCCACCAGCCAGTGGAGCATGAAATGTATGAACCAAAGGGTGATTATTAAATGGACACTTGAAGAATGAGTAGGTATTAACCATGGAGGTTTTTGATGTAAATTGAGCAAGAAAGAGATCTTCCAGAATGACCTCAATGTAAGAAAGCAAATGGTCCTTTAATTGGGAGAATTGCATATCGATGATTTAGTTTAGCTGGAACTCAAATTAAGAGAAAGGGGACAAAAGTTAGGACTAGAAATATAAGCAGCAGGGTGAGCGGTTAGGAATTCTTGAAGAGATTTCTGTGCCAAATTTAGGGAATTAGATGTTAAGAACAATAAGAAAATGCTGTAATCATTCATTTTGAAAAGAAATGATCAGATTTATGTTTGGAAAGGTCTCATAGTCCTTAACCTTTCTGTAGTCAGCAGCCAGACTAAATTCTCAGGGGGAAACAAAACAAAAGTTATAAAGAGATGAAGCCCTCCATGTACAGACTGGATTCAAGAGGAACAAACCAGGAGGTAAATGAATCAGCAAGGAATGTGCTGCAGCAGCCAGGTGAGCGGTGACAGTGGGCCAGCTTCCGAAAACGGCTGGAGCAGACAGCTGTGGTACACTTCCTGCTATGTCAGGACAATGATGGCGCCCCCAGACTCTGCACATCCATCTTCGCAGGGCCAGATTCCTCGCTACAAGGCTCTTTGTATTTCAGAAGGGCAGCCGTCCCCATGCTAATTCTCTACTTCCAAAAGCAATGGAAACTCCAAGGCTAGAGGAAAGTGTGGGTCCAGGGATCCCTAAGATGCAGGAAGGGAATTCTCCACAAAATTGTGTTATAGGTGCTAGACATTTACCTTATTTCCACAGCTGCCCTGTTGGAGGCAGAGAGGGAGGACAGACAGATTCCTTTTCGGTGTCCCTGACTCTTTCCCCAGGTGACGCCAATGGTTTAAGTATTCAACTATCACCCTATAGGTTGATGGTTTGAACCCACACAAAAGCCCCTCCGAAAACAAGCTGGTGATCTGCTTCCAAGACATCGGTCACAGCCATGAAACCCTAGGGAGCAGTTAACTCTGCACAGATGGGGTTGCCAGGAGCAGAGTTGGAATGGGCCCCACAGCACGTGACAGCAACAATAACTCTTTCCTCCGCTCAGGGCCCTTGCGGTCTCTTATTCAGATTCCTGGCAGCCTCATCATTCCCCTAGCCCATGAGCATGTCCCCATCATTCAAACAAAGGTCTGAAAAAGAAATGGCAAGACATAATCAAACGAATCCTTTGGCAAATGCTTGGGTTCTGATTTTCCTCAAGGAGAAGGGCTCATTACGAAAGACCCTACACTCAGTCCTGGCCTGTGTGTTTACTGAAAACGGAAGAGGCAAAACTCTACAAAGCCAACTCCAGAAGGAGGGGAGTCCACCTGGTGTCAAACCACAGTCCACGAAGCTGAATGTTTAATTCATAAAGTAAATTAGAAGAGATTACTTGTACAAGTAGCTGCAATGTCCTTACAATGATTCTTTAACTGAGGAAAAGTTTTTTGACCTTTGGAGAAAATGCTTGCTTCTAGCTATGACTAAAAAGAGATTTCCTTCTCCCTCTGTTGTGTTAAGAATCTTTTCTTCTTATAAAGAAGGTACCACCGTGATTTATAACTGTCATAAAAGCCTGCAATCCTTTTGAGGTTAAGCTACTCAGCTATTCAACTCTTACTACAGAAACTTTGAAATTCAAAAAGAAAAAATAATGTAAGTTTTTGAAGGACATGTGTTGCTGTAGGTGATCCTGTTAATTAAAAGTGATTGCCTGCTAGGAAATCACACTTTAAAAAGTTTCGTGAATTTATTAGAGCCCCGAAGGTATCTCTGTATGCACAGAGCTTTACATGCCATTTAGGCCATTTCGTTTCAGATCTGCTTCAAACCTTGCTGACACTCCCAGAGCAGGGAGAAGCACTGCTAGTGTGCGTATGTGTTTTGGCTAATTGAATTATGTGAAAATACATACTAATGAAGCGTTAGCAGAGGTGTTTGCGGAGTAGGCGCTGTGTCTAATGTCTTCTAAATTAGCTGCATCTTTTTGCCGCAGATTAATGATTTAGGAATGCCTGGCTTCTACCAAAAAAAAAAAAAAACCTAGCACACTGTCTAATATTGGGATCCATTCTTGCATACTAAAAAGCTCTCGGCACACCTGATGTGCACATTGCCTGGGAGAAATCTAAAAGGCATTCTCAATTTTTTAAAAGTGCATTGCTCTGGAAAGGCCGGTGATGTGTAATTATCTGGGAAAATTAACGAGTAAATTATTAATCTTCTCTCAAAACATTTGGGGTCTCCCCCTCCCCACCCCCACCCTATCCCCGCATCTTTAATAGAATGATTGTGTTTTAAGAATGATTGTGTTTCGCTTGGCTTGGTTTTAATGAGGATTATTAGTTAATGGTCCTATTTGGATTATTTTTCAGCGGGTCTATTAGAAAATATCACCATGCCTAACATTTGTGGCTGCAGTTCCCTGTTCCCCGGATGTTGGCATCTGAGAAATGCACAGCGTAAACGCTGGTGTTGTTTTCTCACCTGAACCCACAGAACGTGCCTGTTTGCAGTCGAGGTGGGCAAGGGAAGGCCATCAGGCTGCAGGCGCAGAGCAATCGGCTAATTGCCGACTAGGAACCAGAATCACATGCCCACTTTCCGTGGCTGCCATTCGGCTTGTTTTCTCGCTGTCCCATCAGTCGCCTTGCACTGTGTGGTCTGTGGCAGCAGACGGCCCGAGTCGGAGGGGTGGGTGGGCAGCACTCTGCATGCCCTGTGACCGGTCAGGGCAAATAAAAACAAACAACAACAAAAACCGTTGGGAGTGTCCATGGAAAAGAAAACTGCGAGAAAATGTAGCCTCTTCGCACTGTGCTTCAATGTGTATGTTTTAGAACCCATCGAGGTCCTTTGGAAATAGATGTCATCAGAAACGAATCTGGATATTAGCCAGGCAGCTAAAACGTTCGATGCTTGTAAAACATAGTTCACAAAATAAACTATAAAATAGAGGCTGGTGGAAATATATTACATATGTTATAAATCACATGTATAGCACTAGTGGTGTTGCGTTACACTCTGGGCTGCTACCTGCAATGTCAGCAGTTCGAAACCACCAGCTGCTCCATGGGAGAAAGCCCGGGCTTTCTGTTCCCATAACGAGTTACAGTCTCTAAACCCACACGGGCCGTTCTACCCTGTTCTACAGAATCCATATGAGTGAGCATCAACTCGATGGCAGTGAGTTTTTTTTAGGTATATTCATAAGTATACTTATAAATATAACAAAAATATACTCATAAATTTAAATATAGATACGGAGTACCCCTCCCCCCCCAAAAAAACCCACAGAATTGCGCTGAGTTGAATGGAGCTTTCATAGTAGCATTTCCCCCCTAGCAACTCATTCTGAGCTAGTGCACCCAGTGGCATCACTTGGAAAGGTTCTCTCTGATCACGGTGCATTTTTTTGTGAAAGCGGTTTCACTGGAACTTCATTTTTGGTGTGATGCCTAATTTAAGCGAAAAGTGTAAGACTGTTAAATTTTGTATCCTGCTCAGGGAAAATGCCACGGAAACTGTTGTGATGTTAACACAGCTTACAAGGCCAGCACTATGGGAAAAACTCAAGTGTATGAGTGGTTTTCTCGTTTCAGAAAAGGTGACATGTCGATTGATAACAAACCTCATTCTGGACATCGGTCAACTTCCCAAATAGATGGAAATGTCAACTCATAGTGCATTGGAGTTCATTCCACCAGGTCAGACTGTTAACCATGCTTTCTATTTAGAGGTTCTGAAAAGATTGAATTACAGTGTGTGATAAAAAGGCATGATTTGACAATGGCCTACCTATAATCCCCTCCCAGGGGGATGGACAACAGATAAGGGGTAAAGGGAGACATTGGACAGTGCAAGACATAGAAAATGATAATAATGTAAAAATTATCAAGGGTTCAAGAGAGGGGGGAGGAAGGGGGGGAAATGAGGAGCTGATACCAAGGGCTCAAGTGGTAAGAGAATGTTTTGAGAATGATGATGGCCACAAGTGTACAAATATGCTTGACACAATGGATGGATGGATGGATTGTGATAAGAGTTGTATGAGCTTTCCAATAAATGATTTATATATACATTTTAAAAGGCCTAATTTGTGGCAGACAGGGGACTGGTTTTGCCACCACAACAATGCACCTGTTCATGCAGTCATCCCAGTGTGCCAGATTTTGGCAACTTGCCACACACACCTTACTCACCCGACCTCACTCTGTGTGACTTCTATTTGTTTCCATGAATGAAGAGGAACATGAAAGGACAGGGATTTAATGATGAAGAAGAGGTGAAGAAAAAAACGAGGGAGGAGCTGTCATCCATCCAAACAGATGACTTTGAAAAATGTTTCCAAGAATGGAATTGCAGATTTGACAAATGTACTAAGTATAGTGGAGAGTACTTTGAAGGTGATAAGGTTATTTTGTTAAAAAAAATATTAAATATATAGCTTTGTAAAAAAATCTGGTTTTATGTGTGTGTGTGTGTGCGCGTGTGTGTGCAAACTTGGAATTAAGCTTTGTTACCAAGAGATGGCTCAAGCAAAATTCACTGCTTCCAAGTTGATTAAGACTCATAGCAACCCTAAAGAACGGGATAGAACTGTCCTGTGGGTTTCTCAGGATAAAACTCTTTAGGGAAATAGAAAGACTTATCTTTCTCCCTTGGGGTGACTGGTGGTTTCGAACTGCGGACTTTGCAGTTAAAAGCCCAATACATAACCACTACGCCACCAGGACTCCTGAGAAGCCCCCCAGAGCTCACCATTTTTACCTTTAAAAGTGCACAACATCCTCAACACCAACACCCCCCAAGCCCCCTCCCACTCCTCTTCCATCTTGGCATTACTCGGCCATTGCTGCAGTTTTTATTGTCACATGTTTATACATAGCATTGTTCTTCATTTGTTCTTTGAAGTCTCATGACAATGACACTTCTCCTACCCCCTGACAGTTGTGGCCCCATTTGTCTACCTTCCTGTTTTGTAGGAACATCTCTCTTTTCACCTATTTTATAATGACACAAAACCCACGATCAAAATATTTTAATTCAAAGTCCCAGGTATTTTTGCAAGTCGCTAACCCTTTGTCAGTCTCAGTTTCCACATCTGTAAGGGGAGGCAGGCATCAAACACCCATCTCAGGATTGTTGAAATGATCACGTGTGAAAATACTGTGGGAAAGACTGAAAAGTAAAGTGACCATGCTATCCTAGAACCAGATGCTTGGGTATCAGGCTATGAGTTGCTTTCTTGTCGAAGTGTACATTTGGGACACGCCATGTTGGCAAACATTGTAACTATCTGGTCTCCCTAGAGACAAGCTAACGGTCCTGGGACACTGACTGTGAGACAGAGCTTGGTTTGGGGATTAACACTTGCAGAGGGAAAGGCAAGAAGCACGGATACATCGAGGAGGACATTGAGCAGTGATGGTGTCAACCTCCATCTAGCCTATCTGGCGCCCTTCAGAGTAGTGCCTAGTGGCATAGAGGGGCCAGATCTTTATTCTGCTTGCTTGACAAGTCATGAATGCTGACCTTCTTAGGAAAAGGGCATGATCTTGAGGGAGACATTTTCCTCAGTAATTGCCTGGATGGAGTTGGTCGACAGCTGAGGGTCTTCCAGACAGGGCGATGAGTTCTTCATTCCTGAAAGGGGGGGTTGGGTAGTGGTCACAACATCCACCACACTGACCTTTTCTTTGGATGGTTTACTTCTGGAGTATATCCCTTAACTCACTGTGTCTTGCTTGCAGGGTGTATTGATGTTCCATTCTGGCCTTCATAAGTTACCCAGAGTCAGAAGGTCCAAGTTCTGGGTGCTTGTCTGCACTGTCTGCACCTGCTGCGCATCTATAGCAGCCTGGCCACCTGTCCCTGGGAAAGGGTTCTCTCTCTCTTTTTCAGAGTATTACTTGGAAAGTGGCTTCAAGCCCTGTGTCAGAAACCACCCTACCCTTACTCTGCCCCCAACTCCTTGGATTGACCTTTTGGACGGTCATTGCTGAGACTAAAATTTCATTTCCATTGCCCGCACCGTGTATCTCTCCTGTCCACTCACTGATCTAGCCCCACTTCCTGGGCTCCAGCTCAAATCCGAGCCCTAGGCCCCAGCTCCCCCCTTAAGGGAAGCCAGACTCCATGCATCTATTTGCCTTAAGCAGAGTCACTCGGAATCTTTCCTCAACTATAAGAGATTCTCAAAAACTCATTGCCATGAAGTTGATGTCGACTGATAGCAACCCTGTACGACAGTGTAGAACTCCCCTGTGGGCTTGAGAAGCTCTTTAGAGAAAAAGATAGCCTTGTTTTCCCCCCAAGGAGCTGTTGGTGATCTCGAACTATGGACCAGTTGTTAGTAGCCCAACACATAACTCAGTACACTACCAGGGCGCCTTTATGAGACGGTCCGTTCGTTTTTTCCCTCATCAAACAAGGAAATGTGTGTAGGCTATGTGGACATGTGTACCTTCATATACTTGTGAGTATTGGCTGGCTTGTGAAGCAGCTGACATCAACAAAACTGTCTATGTCCCTCCCCCAGGTCTTTCATGTACATATGTTTGTGAAACACAGTCGCCATTATACTGTTGCTAAGAGACACAGGGTCTGGAAATGCCTGTCACCATGTCAGCTAAAGACAGACACCAGGTTGATTCCAGAAACTCTGAGTTTATTTCTTCAAGTGCTAGACTGAAGGAAACAGTGGGACTTGCTACCTCCAAACTGCTTCAAAGACTCAATGAAAAGCAAACAAGTCAGATACCTTCAATGATGGGGCAGGTTGTGTGTGCAAGGAGGGGGGTGGGAGGGAGGAGGAATTAACAGGTTTTACAATGACCAGGACCCCAAAACATTGAGACAAAAGAAGCAGGGTTCACAGGAAAACAGCCTACATTTCCCCAGGGGATTATCAGACCATCAATTGATAGCTTCATTATTCTAGAGGCTGTCAGACCAATAGCCCTTTAGGTCTTTGGCCCCATTTACTATCTAAATACCTTTGCTTACTTTCCTGAGTCAGAGCAGCCTGGCTGGTTAAATTTAAAGGGAAATATTTACTGAAAGGGAGGGAGCTGCTATATTTTGGGTTGTCTAACAAACTAGATCTTAACGGACTAAATCTTAGACTATGTTACATTTGTAGTACTTTGATGAACAGCAGACTAACCCACTGCCTCTATCAATAGAGCTGCTAATAGAATATTTAAGCAAGAGTTGCTGATAAATATAGCTCGTGGACATGAAGCTCAACTTCTCTTCACTGCTACACTGCAGAATCTCTAACAGATGTCAAGGACCTACTAGTCTACTTCCTGAGCGTCTGAAACCCTGATCGTACACCAGTTTTCACTCCTTCATGCATACCATCTGCAGGAAGGGGTGCTTACTGTGTGCCAGTAAATACCAACATGGTGGTGTGGTGGGTCAAACATTGACTTCTAACCACAAGGTCAACTGTTCAAACCCACCAGCTGCTCCGAGAGCAAAAGCTGAGATTATCTGTTGTTGTGAAGATTTATCATCTGAGAAACCCTACATGAGGTCACTATGAGTCAGAATTGACTGGATGGCAGTGGACTTGGTTTGACTATGTGCCTGCCAGACACTGTACGAGGGACTGAAAATGGGACTATAATTAAGGCACCATTCTTGCTCTAAGCAACAACCAGATGCCTTAAGGCAAATTGAAGCATAATGATAAAACATGAAAAACCCTGTCATAGCAAGTCAATTCTGACTATAGCAATCCTGTGGGACAAACAAGAATTGTGCTACAAGTCTTCCAAGGCTGTGTGTTCTTCGCCAAAGCAGAATGCCACATCTTTCTTCCATGGAGTAACTGATGGGTTGGAACAACCCAAGCACTTCAGCACTGCACCAGTGGAGCTGCTAAAAAGATGAACCCAAAACCAGACACGCTGTCCTGGATGCAGTACACATGGGAGAGAGAACTGTCCCATAGAGTTTCCAAGGCTGGACTCCTTGCAGAAGCCACTGCTACATTTTCCCTGCAGATCAACCGGTGCGTTAAACCACCCACCTATGGGTTGCCTGTTAAGCACTTTAACCGTTGTGTCACCAGGACTCCTAAAAATGGATAAAACTAGGTTGAATATAGAATAATTAATCTCTTTGTAATAATACATGATTATTAGTTATCATTTCCAAAATGCTCAGTTTTTTTCCATATGGGCAGCTCATTTAAATATACATCTACAAAGTTTTCTCCCACATATGTTCAAGTATAATAGTTAACCAGCTACTTATAGATATCTGGAAAGTAAGTTTCATAGTCAATATAATTTCCAGTCCATTTCATGGGGGTGCTTTTATAATAAAAGCCCCTCGTTAATAATATCTGCATTACATCTTTAATCTTCAAAATGTGTCCATATCCGTGAACACTTGTGAGCCTCTCAAAAGCCAGCGCCTGTGAACTGGGAAACATCCAACCTGTGAGCCTGAAAACAAAGAAGGCACAGAGAGCATTCAAGGACTGCTCAAATCAAATCAACAACAGAAAACTGAATATAGAAGTAAGATCTCTTTGCACCAAGCAGGCTAGAGTTTTTCAAAGCAAGTGAACTTTTATGACCTCAGTCACATCTTCAACTTCCAATCTAATAACAAATCTCAAAACGTGTCTGCATCCAGTGTAAATAAGGTTAAATGATGAATAAGATGTACCAGTGCCTGTGAAACACTAATCCAAGGGGACTATGTGCTGGGCTGCTGACTGAAACGTCAGCAGTTCCAAACCACCATCCTTCTCCTTGGAGAAAGATGAGGCTTTCCCCTCTCATAAACAGTTAGTCTTGGGAACCCATGGCAGCAGTTCTACCGTGTGCTATGGGTCACTGTGATTCAGAATCAAGTTGATGGCATTGAGTTTGTTTGTTTGTTAGTGGCTGGGTCTACTGGAGAAAGACGAGGCTGTCTACTCCCCCCCCCCCCCCCCACAGTCACAGTCTCAGAAACCACAGGAGCAGTCTACCCTGTCCTGTAGGGTCACCACGAGTCAGCATCAACTCGGCGACAGCAAATTTGGTGACTTTATTATGAGCCTAGAGTTTCAATATGTCAAGTCCCAGGATACCATTCACACTCTCTATAATCTGTCCTACTTACTGGGTAAATTCACTGAAATCTATAACTACTGTATTTCCCCATATAACACACCTATGTAAATAACACACACACACACACTCCACGCAGAGGAAACTAATGCTCAAGGGATTTCATGACCTGCAAAAGCCACACAGCACATGCATTGTGTGTGTAAAACTATGGTGATTCTGTGTAAAACTTTGCATTCAATGAATAATTTTACATTTTCTGTGGGCACTGAGAGATGAGGTTTTTAAAAGTGGTTTTATTGGCATAGACGTTGCATATACAATCTGATCATTCCATTATTTTATGAAGAGTTTACAATCATCACCACAATCAACTTCAGAACAGTTTCTTCTCATACTCATTTTTGATAGCTTCCCATTTCCCCTCATCCTCCCCTGCCATCCCACTAGGCAACTATCAATTCAATTAGTATCTCCTTAGCTCTACCTATCCAAGATTTCATATCTAGAAAATTATGAAAAACACAAATAGGATGAAAAAAACCTAGCAATGACTGGACAAAATATAGGAAACCATCAATCAAAAAGAAATCAGGAAATATTAAAAATGCAAAACTTTCAAATGAGTCAAAAGGGAGATCAAGAAATAAGGTATTACATTTTAACGTAACTATATGTGTTAGTCTAGGTACATTAAAGAAACAAATTGACAGAAACTCATGTATAAGAGAGTTTTACATAAAGGTTAAGTGCACATCAAGATAACATCCCAACCCAATGCTGCCCAAGTCCACAAGTCCAACATTAACCCATATGTCCAACACACCAATCCACAAAGTCCTCCTCCATCTCACAAAACACACGCAATGACACCAGCTGCAGGAGGAAAGCCGAATCGGTGAACGTGCAAGCACCTCAGTGCTGGCAGGGGTCTCCACACGGCTGCTTCAGCACCCAGGTCCAACTATCCCAGGTCCATGCAGCTTCTCCTCAGGGATGTCTTGCAGGAAGTGAGCCTTGCCAGCTGGAGCAGGAAACTTGCTAAGGCAGCTGCACCCTGGTCCAACCATCACAAAGCAAGAGTCCCAAGCACTAGAAAGGCGAAGCTCATTGAGCCATTTATCTCTCTGCCCTTCAATTAACCCCACGTGTGTTTATTAGCCAGGTTAACACAATAAACATTAACTATCTCACTATATCTATCATAATTGAACTTTACCATTCTTTCTGTCTGATCACAAGGTTAATCACATCCCTGGACAATGCTCAAAGGGGATTCATCAGAAGTTTAAGCTATGTATGGGCCTTGCAAATGGATTTTGGGCCTCCATTGTCTCCACACCCTTCTGTAAACTGGGTGTGCACAATTTAAGGTCTGATGTCATTCCCTTCTTCAGCTTTGTATTTTATTATTTATGATACTTGGATCACACAGGCTGGTGTGTTTCTTCCACGTGGACTTATATCGAACCCAAGGGGAGAATGCACCCAATACTCTGTTCGTAGTTAAGACACTTTGGACCTAGTTTCTATCCAGTCCTTGGTGACCTAAACTGTGTGCACAAAACTACTGGGACTTAGATTCTGTCTTTTCAAGGGACACCTTTTTCATAGGCTACAGCAGAAGGATGCCATGTGGAAAGCTCACTAAGCAAATCCAAACTCATCGGAAACATATTTAAGAAACTGACATACTCCCGTGGGCTGACATACTCAGCAGGGCTGAAAAGCCCCAGTGTGAGAAGAAGCAGAGGTTTGCTCTGCCAGCCTTATAGAATTGGAAGTTGTTGTACTTCAGTTCAGATCTCTTACTTTGAGGCTGCTCAGTAAATAGCGACCTGGCCTACCATATATTCACTAGTTTAGTGCCCTCCTTTCTTGTGATGTGTAGTCTGGTAGGCATGGTCTGACTTTTGTGAATGAGTAGTGTTCAAATGTTTGCTCTGTCATCAACGCCCACTGTTAGTGACACGTGAACACTTAATAGGCAGCGGATATAAGCATTTTCCTTTCTGTCTCATCTGTTCCTGCCTCCAATGCTCAGTTCTTTGTCTGAAAAGAACTTCCACAAGAGGCAAGACCCATGGTTTTAAAAGGCGGGGCTGGTCTACTTTACTTCAACCCACAGGACGTTTGCGTACCCTGAACATACGATAGACACTGAACTCGGCCTGTAAGTGTGCTGAGGCCAGAAGCACGGGGTGCAGACAACTAATAAGCTTCCAGTGGAGGAAATGGCAGTGAGTCTGTAGCCTCGCCTCCCATGCAGCCTTCACCTTCACATTCACCTTCAACTCTTCCAGATCAAGTAAATTCTCTAGTTTAAATCACTGCATTCAGCTTTTTTATAGAAAGTAATCCCAAATAGCTCAGACTGCAATGTTAAATTAAAAAAGAAAACACCTGACATCAAATTTAATATACAGTTTTAGTATCACAATTTCACAAAATCATGCTAAGAAAAGGGGCATTTGATAACTTCCACATTGCTTGTCTTTAAAATGCAACTATTAATGACATGTATACACACAAAAAAGCTGGGAAGACAACCAGAAAAATTTTAATTCACTCTTTCTGAGTAGAAGATTAATGGGTATTTTCCAATTGTTCTGTACTGACCAAGATTCTTTTGATGCTAGCTGTTTGTTTGTTTTTAATAGCACTACTTACAGAAACAAATTCAACTGAAAATTTGTATATTCCATGTACTCATAAATCACTGGCATAGAGTCAATTCGGACTCATAGTGAGTGACCCTAGAGGATAGGGTAGGACTGCCTCTATGGGTTTCTGAGACCTTAACTCTTTTGTTGTTGTTATTTTTGTTTTGTTTTTTATCATTTTATTGGGGCTCATACAACTCTTATCACATTCCATACATACACCAATTGTGTAAAACACACTTACACATTCATTGCCCTCATCATTCTCAAAATTCGCCTTCCACTTGGGTTCCTGGAATCATCTCCTCATTTTCCTTTTTTCCCTCCCCCTTCATCCCCACTCCCCCCTCCATCATGAACCCTTAATAATTTATAAATTATTATTTTGTCATATCTTACACTGCCCGGCATCTCCTTTCACTCACTTTTCTGTTGCCCATCCCCCAGAGAGGAGGTTATATGTAGATCCCCATGATTGGTTCCCCCTTTCTACCCCCCCCTATACCCCCTTCCGGTATCACCACTCTCACCACTGGTCCTGAGGGGTTCATCTGTCCTAGATTCCCTGTGTTTACAACCCCCATCTGTACCACTGTGCATCCTCTGGTCTAACCAGGTTTGCAAGGTAGACTTGGATCATGAGAGTTGGGGGGAGGATGCATTTAAGAACTAGAGGAAGGTTTTGAGTTTCATTATTGCCACACTGAACCCTGAGTGACCCATATCCTCCCCACTAGCCCTCTTCAAGGGATGTCCAGTTGTCTACAGGTGGGCATTGGGTCCCCATCATGTGCTCCCCTCATTCACGATGATTCCCCCCCCCCCCACCTTTGGTGCTTGAAACCTGGTCCCCTTGGCCCTTCATGATCACGCATGTTGGTGTGCTGCTTCCATGTGGGCTTTGTTGCTTCTGGGCTAGATGCCCGCTTGTTTACTTTCAAGCCTTTAAGTCCCCAGACACTACATCTCTCGATAGTTGGGCACAATCAGCCTTCTTTGCCACACTTACTTATGCACACATTCATCTTCAGCGTTTATGTGGGGAAGGTGATCACACAATGATGGCTTTTGTTCTTTGGTATCTGCTACCTGATCACTTCAACATCTCGGGTTCACTTAGGCTTCTGTGCCTCTTCTCTGTGAGCGTTGTTGCTTCTGAGCTAGATAGCCGTTTGTTTGCCTTCAAGCCTTTAAGACCCCAAACGCTATACTTTTGATAGCCGGGCACCATCAGCTTTCTTCACCATGTTTGCTTATGCACACGTCTGTCTCCCGTGATCATGTCGGGAAGGTGGGTATCATGGTGTGACCATTTAGCTGAGCAAGGTGCTTTTGCTCAGAGCAAGAATGCGCACAAAGAGGCCCAATGTCCATCTGCTACCCTACTACTGAACCTATAAATATATGCACATAGGTCTATTTCCCCCATAATCATAAATATATTTACATATGTACATGTCTGTATTTAGGCTTCTCTGTATGCCCTTTGCCTCCTACTCCTTTCCTCTATTTCCTTATGCTTTCCTCCTGTCCCACTACCATGTTCAGCCTTCAATATTACTCTTAAAAGTAAATCAACTTCAAGACTTTAAAAGCATTATGCAAAAGTAGTAGCTGTGTATACATCCATTTGAACGTCTTTGTTGACAAGCATTTAGTTTCATGTGCAGATTTTATTTCCTCGAGGGGGCTGCAGATTCCTGGTGTTTTTTGTTTTCTCTCCTCGTTGTTTTGTTGTCTCCAGAGAATATTTCATACACGGTAAAAATTGCACGTTCATCCACCACGCACCTATCCACCCAAACAAAGGGATGAGAATTCTCATGACGACAATTGCTTTGCTCTTGCGAAGATAAATATCTGATCCTGAGAGCATGTGACCCATTTCGAGCCGTTCAAAGACCAGGACGATCTGAGCCCCTCCTCTTGCTGTCACTGTGCTCCTCGTGGGCCTGAAAGCTCATCTCGGTTCATTTGACCAGGGTCCCCATCCTTTGTCTCTGGGCACAGGCGACACATTCAGCTGGCACCCGTGCTGGGGGATGAACATAGCAAGTTATCGGTATTGGCAGCTTGGCCAGCTTCATCATTAATCGATCATTCCAGTGTGGCCTGAGGCGTTTCTCTAGGGAGCAGAGGGAGCAAACAGGATTTGCTCAGTCGGGCTTGGCAGCAACAGACCGTGAAAGAAATTTTCAAGGTATTTCATCAATAAAGGAAGGTCACTTGCCTTTCCCACAGCATGCATTTTGAACCAGAGGAAAATCGAGCCGAAGATTTCTATCGACTTTGGCTTTTCAGGGAGAGTGTTTATAGTTATTCATGCCCTTTTAAAAAACAATACAGAAACAAAACAGCTGTCCTAGGGCAGCTCTGACTCCTGGCGATCTCACCTGCTTCAGAGTAGAGCTATGCTCCATACAGTTCTCAATAGTTGATATTTTGCAATTAAAACACCAGGCTTCTCTTCTGAGGTGAACTCAAATCTCCAAGTTTCAACAAAGAGCCAAGCACATTCCAGAGCATCACCACCCTAACCAGACTACAAATGCTTCTCCACGGAACCCAGCATTCTTTTCCTCGGGCAGCAGGTGGACCTGGAGCAACCTGACACGATGACCTGAAACACCAAGGGCCATGCTGAGATGCAGATTATATTGTTTAGCTCCTTCTTGTGGCTGTAGTGCCAACCTCAGACTGCTTTTATAAAAGGGTCCCTGCCCAGTTCTCTTCAGAGGTGAAGGCTGACTCAATAGTAGCCAATAACAATAAATATGGGGCTTAAAACAGGGAACACCAAGGCATAATGATTCATTCAACTCTTTATTTAATAAATACAAACCAAAGTAACTATAAAACCACAGTACAAAAATCATCTATTCTTTCTTTCACTTGTAATTCCTTTTATCAAATGTGAATTTCAGAGGACTTGAGTCTTCAACATAATTTCCCTCTCCACAATGCCGCATCGAGTGATACATGCTTCAAGCACCAGCATGCCTCCTAAATGAATGGAAAGCAGCATGCATGCATTGTTGTTAGGTGCTGTCTCTTCAGAGTACTGTGCTGATGTAAGTGCGCAGTATAGAAATAGGATACCCCAAATGGGGAGGATAAAGGCATGAAGTGGCTGGCTTATGAACTTTCATAGCTTGGAGAATATATTGATAGATTATAGGATTAAGGTGTAGGTGTTAATTAACAGCTATTTTAAGCATAAGATATTATTGTTTTGTTACTTATAGAATTCTATGTTTAAAAGAGGATGGTACATATTGAATTGTATAATTTTTAGTTTTATCCTGTTAGGTACTTTATAGTGCCAACCTCGCCGATAAACACATCTGGGATTAATTGAAGGGCAGAGAGATAAATGACTTGGAGAACCTTGCCTTTCTAGTTCTTGGGACTCTTGCTTTCTGATGGTCAAACCAGGGTGCAGCTGCCTTAGCCAGTTCCCTGCTTCAGCTGGCAAGGCTCACTTCCTGCAAGACATCCCTGAAGAGAAGCCACATGGACCTACCCCGATGCAGCCCTGGGTGCTGGAGCAGCTATGTGGAGACCCCTGCCAGCGCTGAGATGCTTGCACATTCACTGACTTGGCTTTCCTCGTGCAGTTGGTGTTATGGCATGTGTTTTGTGAGATGGGGAGGACTTTATGGATTGGTGTTGGACATATGGGCTAATGTTGGACTTGTGAATTTGGGCAGCACTGTGGTGGGATATTATCTTAATGTGCACTTAACCTTTATATAAAACTCTATCTTTACATGAATTTCTGTGGATTTTTTTTCTCTAAAGTATCCAGATTAACACAGGTACAGATATGATTTTTTTGTTTGTTTAAAGATTATATATGGCTAAAAAGTTGTGTGAAAGTATCAAGTTGCAATGGATAGATGTATGGATTGTGATAAGAGTTGTATGAGACCCCAAAAAAATATGTTACTTTTTTAAAAGTGTCAAGTTGACAAGGGGTGGTCTGTGGCAGTTACATAATTTGTCAACTTGAGGAAGGGGTGTCTTTTCACCTGTCGATCAGGTCGCAGCTTGGTAACCTCATTTGGAGGCACTAAGGAGATAAATTGCTCACTGGAGTTAGGACACACGCTCACTCTCCGCAAGACATTACCGACAATGAGCCACATGGAGACACACTGATGGAGCCAGAGCCTTGGAGCTGGAAGAGCCACATGGACACCCACGCCAGCGCTAAGATGCTTCCACCGCCTCTGGATCCACAAGACTTTCCACCCACTAGCCTGTGATCTTTCTGGACTCAGTGTCATTGCATGTGTTTCATGAGTCTGAATAGGACTTTATAGATTGGTATTGGACATATGGACTAATATCGGATTTATGGATTCAATCTGGACTGGGCTGGGATGTTTTCTCAATACTCAATTGCTTTTCCATATAAAGCTCTTTCCTATACACATATGAGTGTCTATGAATTTGTTTCTCTAATCCACCCAGACTAACACAGGTGCTATTGAGTCAGTTCCAACCCACAGCAGTGCTGTGCACAACAGAATGAAACACCTCACAGTTCTGTGCCTTCCTCACAATTGTCCCCACACCTGAGCCCATGCTTGCAACTGCTTCGTTGCAATGTCAATTCGTTTTGTTGAGGGGCTTCCTCCTTTTCTCTGCCTCTGCACTTGACTGAGCATGCTGTCCTTCTCCAGGGACTGGTCTCTCTTGACAATACGCTCAAAGTATGTAAAACAAAGCCTTGCCATCTTGCTTGTAAGGAGCACTTCTTCCGAGGCAGTTTTGTTTGTCCTTATAACAGTCCATGGTACTTTCAGGATTCTTCTCCAGCCCATCAAGTCAAATGAAGTTATTCTTCTTTGGTCTTTCTTGAATAAGAACATTGAATAATGCCCAACTTTCACAATCATATAAGGCGATGGAAAATCCCATGGCATGGTTCAGACACACCTTCATCCTCAAAGTAATATCCTTGCTTTTCAATACTCTAAACAAGTCTCGTGGAGCAAATTTACCTACTGCAACTCTTCCTTTCATCTCTTGACCGCGGCTTCCATGAGCATTGATTGTGGATCTAAGCAGGACAAAATCCTTGACAACTTCACCCTTTTCTCCATTTATCATGATGGTTTAACTATTGGTCCAGTTGTGAGGATTTTGATCTTCTTTACATTGAGGTGTAACCCATACTGAAGGTTGCAATCCTTCATCTTCATCAGCAAAGGCTTCCACTCCTCCTCACTTTCAGCAAGCAATGTTGTGTCATCTGCATATTGTAGGTTGTTAATAAACCTTCTACCAATTCTGATGCCACATCCCTCATCATATAAGACAGCTTCTCTGATGATTTGCTCAGCATACAGATTGAACAAGTATGATGAGGGTATGCAACCTTAACACACACCTTTCCTGATTTTAAACAATGCAGTATTCCATTTTTCTGTTTCCACAACCGCCTCTTGATCCATGTGCAAGTACCCCATGAACATGATCAAATGTTCTGAAAGTCCCATTCGTCTTAAGGTTATCCATAGTTTATTATGGGCCACACAGTCCAATGTCTTTGCATGCAACTCAATAAAACACAAACAAACATCCTTCTGGTATTCTCTGCTTTGAGACATGATCCACCAGAAATAGGATAAAACTAAAAATTATACAGTTCTGGTCAAAACTAGAATAAAATTCAACAAAGAGAGAAGATCTAAATGCCACAATCAACCAACTTGACCACATGGTCATATACATAATACTCCACCCAACAGCACCAGAGTATACATTATTTCCCAAAACACATAGATCACTCTCCAAAATAGACCACAGTTTAGGCTACAGTACAAGCCTTTATAAAATCCAAAATATAGAAACAATACAAAGTATTTTCTCTGATCATAATACTATAAAAGTAGAAATCAATAACAGAATGTGCCAAAACAGTTAAATATATGGGAACTTAACATCTTGCTTTAAATATATTTTTTAAAGTGAGTGCTTCCTGAGCTTCTTGATATGTATATATAGAGAGATACACACAAACATACATGTAACAGGAAAATTTAAAGATAAAATTTTAAAATATATCCCTAAAATAAAATTACAATATACTCAGCCCTTTGGGATTTAGGAAAATCAGTATTCAGTAGTCGAATCATAGCCATAAACGCACACCAAAAAAGAAGAAATAGCCAAAGTCAAAACATAAGCCTGCGACTGAAACAAACAGAGAGCAGCACACGAAGTGCACAGACACCAGAGAATAGAAATAATAAAGACTAGAGCAAAAGAAATGAAACACTGAGCAGAAAAACAATAGGAAGACTCAACAAGACAAAAACTGGTCCTTTGAAAAGATAAGTAAAACTAGCAAACCACTGGCCAAATTGATGAAAGATAGGCAGAAGAAGCAAATACTCCAAAGAAATTAGATGGGTGACATCACAACAAAACAACTGAAATTAAAGTGATCTTAACAGAATACTGAACCAGGAAAAATCGTACTTCAACAAATTTGGAAACCTACAGGAAATGGAAAATTTTCTGGAAATACACTACCTACCTAAACTAAGACAAACTGAAGCAAAAATGGAATAGATTCATGACAAAAAAGAAATCAAAGAAGTAATTTTTTTAATACTTCCCTTCCCCACTTCACAAAACAGCCTTGGCTCAAAAAGCTTCACTGGAGAAATCTATCAAACTTTCAATTCACACCAGTATTACTTAAACTATTTCAGTGCATATAAAATGTAGGAATGTCCCCAGATTCATTCTATGAAGCCAGCATAAACCCGATACCAGAGCGAGGTAAAGAAAATTATCCAATTTTCAGTATCCTTCATGAATAAAAATGTAAAAATTCGTAGCAAAATTCTATCCAATTAACTTGAGCAGAATACACACATACACATATTCACAACCAAGTAGTTTCATACCATTATATACAAAGATGGTCCAACCACATTACAAAACCTATTAATATAACCCACCACATAAATAAAACAATCAGCCCAGAAAAGGCATTTTTAAAAGTCCACCATCTAGTCATGATTTTTAAAACTTTTTTTAAAAATCCAAATTTTAACAAATTTGGAATATGAGAAATTTCTCAATGTAATAAAAGGCATTTCTACAAAGCCAGTGGCCAACATTATTCTCAATAGAGAGAGATTGAAAGCATTCCCCGTTAAAAATAGATATCACTATTTTTATTCCATGTTGTAATGGAAGTGCTAGGTAAGAGCATAAGGCAAAAAAGGACAAAAAGGGCATTTAAATTAGTAAAGAAAAAGTAAAAGTAAATCTATTTGCAGATGATATTATCCTATACATTAAAAATCCCAAATATTTCACAAGAAAGCTACTGGAACTGATAGGACTCAGCAAAGTAGCAGGATACAAGATCAACATACAAAAATCATTTGGATTCTTCTATGCCATCAAGGAGAACTCTGAACAGGAAATTAAGGAAACAATATTATTTACAATTTCTCCCTCTCCCCAAAATAAAAATTTTAGAAATAAATTAACCAAGGATGCAAAAAAAAACTATACAAAGAGAATTGCAAAAACACTACTATTAGAAACCAAAAGAGATCTACATGTAAAGAAAACTACACCAGGATCATGGATAGAAAGACTTAACATTGTGAAAATATCAATACTACCAAAAGGAATCTATAGATATAATGCAATTACATTCCAAACTCCAACACTTGTTTTACTCAACAACTTGAACAACTTTCCTAAAACTCCCAGTACTTGCCACCTCCCCCAACTTTTTCCCCCCACTTATCTCCCTCATATTATCCTCCTCTTCGCCCAAGTTAGCACCTATCTACCCTCAAACCTACTGCTTTCCCTCTCCTCCCTTGCCCTCCCAACCTGACTAATCAACAAAGTGTGTTTCTTTACAGACCATTCTTTAAGGAAATGGAAAAATTAACCCTCAATTTTACATGGAAAGGAAAAGGGCACTGGATTGATAACGCACTATTGAAGGAAAACAAAGCAGGATTCCCTACACTATCTAATCTTAGAACCTACCACATAGCTACAATAGTCAAAATAGCCTAATTAGTTCTGGTACAACAGACATGTAGACCGATGGGACAGAATTGAGACTCCATCCACCTATGGACATCTGATATTCCTCACAGGCCCAAAACCCAGTGAATGGGGAAGTTATTGTCTCTTTAACCAGTGCTGCTGGCAAAGCTAAGTCATCTGAGAAAAAATGAGCAGGACCTATACCCAACACCATATGCAAAAACTAATTCAAAATAGATCACAGGCCTAAACAGAACCCTAACACTATAAAGATCATTGAAGGGGGGAAAAAGAGACAGTACTCTCTGTCTCTCTCTCATGGCTGTCAAGTTAACTCTAACTCAGAGTGACCCCAAAGTGGCCTAAAAGGGACCCTAATACATGACATGAATAGAATTCCAAACATAACTAAAAATGTACAAACAGCAGAAGATGAACGAGATAAATGGAACCTCATAAGATTAAACACTTATCATGATCAAAAATTCCAAACAGAGTGAGAAGAAGACCTACATACTGAGAATATTGGCTACAGCATAACTAACAATGTCCTGAGCTCTAAACTGTATAGAAAAATTCAACACCTCAGCAAGAAAAAGGCAAGCAACTCAATGGTAAAATGGACAAAGGCACTACCAGACACTTCACCAAAGAAAAATTTACGTGGATAACTAACTGTTTAGACATAACCAAACCCCTCATGAAATGAAGGTCTTAGGCTCCAAGACAAAGGGCCTTCAACTAAAAGAACAACTGCATCCACTGTCACAACACAGTTTTCAAAGACAGTATTCAACGTCCTACTTTGGTAAGTAACATCTCGGCGTCTTAAAAACTTGCAAATGACCATCTAACATACAACTTTCTTTTTTTCTGTCCAGATAAGGGAGAGTGAACAAAACCAGACTCAAGGGTCCAATTAGTCCCAACCAGAAGAAATTGATGGTACTCAGCTACCACTGCCGGCCACTCTGATCACAATAGAGAGTCCAGAACAAAGTGGAAGAAAAATGTAGAACAGAAAAACATTGAGTTCACAAAACAGACCAGACAAATTGACCTGACAGAGACTAGAGAAATCGTCATGCTTTGACCTTAAGACATTCTCTTGACCCTGGAATAGAAGCCATTCCCAGAGACCTCCTCTCAACCAAAAAAATCCATAAAATAAACAGTAACACCCATGGGAATGTGTTCTACACAACAATGGATTATCTGAGTTAGAAAGACATTTGCCCAAAAATGAAGATGGAAAGGAAGAAGCGGCGAGAGTGTTGACGCATGATGGGGGATGTCTGCTAGTGCGTGTGTCCTGGAACAACATTTGAACATTTATGTACAAATGATAGAATGGGAAACTCATGTGCCTTGTAACCATTTGCCTAAAGCACCATGACCATGACAAAGAGGGCACCAAGAAGACTGTGCTAAGATGTCTAATTGTATGTGCTCCCCAGCCCTGGTTCTGAAAGTGTTCAAATCAGAGTGTCAGAATCAAAGCAGGGAAAGAAATGTGTGTTCATAGCTGTGAAATGACTTGTTGAGTCATTGATTGGGAGAGCTTAGACTTCCTGAAATTGACACACTTCCTAACCATGAAATAATTACCTCATTTTTTATGCATACTGAAGGTGGACTACTCAGACATCATAGCCCAGTTCTGAGGGCAGTACAGCAGGCATTTCACACACAGAAGGGTCTCATTTACACAGAACACCTGACTCAGAGCAGTTCTTGCATGAATTTTCCAAGTTAATTAATTTCATGGAAAACTGACAAGTTGCCTCTTTACCAATCCTTCTGGGAACATCTGAAGTACAGAACAAGCACTCTTACTATAAAATATATTAAAAGATTTAATTAAACATTTTATGAATATGTTATTCTCTAATTTCCTCACAGAATGAGATTCCACCAGGGAAGGGATGCTTCTGCCTGACTTACTTCTCTATTTCCAATGCTTGAACAATCATTATTCTTAGTGATTTCTCAGTGGGTATTTGTTTAAACAATGAGTGGGCATGTATAGGAGTGTTGAATATGGAGAATCCATTAGGAGTTCAGTCCACAAAACTCATCCATGAAGAAATATGAGGGAAAAATTATTTATAGAGGTATATCTATAGGCATGTATATATTTAAATGTACTAATTTATAATGAAAGGGATAGGGACTGATGTACATATATTTATATGTTAAAGTATTAAGATAGCAGACGGACTTTGGACCTCTATCCAAGGCCTCCCTTAACACAAGAACACTTTGTTCTAATAACCTGGCACTCTTTGATACTCACCTTCCTGACACGATCGCTGAAGATTAAATAGGTACATAAGCAAATGTGGTGAAGAGAGCAGATGGCGCCCATCTATCAAAAGATATAGCATCTGGGGTCTTAAAGGCTTGAAGTTAAACAAGCAGCTAGTCAGCAAGGAAGCAAATAAGCCCACATGGAAGAAACACACCAGCCTGTGTGATCATCAGGTATCAGGTATCAAAAGATCAAAAACAAACAACTATATTGATGTGAACGAGGGAACTTGGGGTGGAGACACAAAGCCATCTGTAGACAATTGGACATCCCCACACAAGAAGGGTTATAAGGAAGGTTATAAGGTTATATGATTCAACCAGGGTGCAGTATAAGCACTGATGAAACACACTTTATTCCTCCAGTTCCTGAGTGCTTCCTCCCCACACTACCATAACCCAGATCTACCTTACAAATCTGGCTAGACTGGAGAGCACACATTGGTACAGATAAGAGCTGTGGACACATGGAATTCAGGACAGATAAACCCCTCGGGAGCAGTAGTGGGAGTAGTGATATCATGAGGTAGAGGGTCAGTGAGGGGGAAGGGCGAGAAAGGGGAACCCATCATAAAGGTTGGATATATAGCCCCACGCCCCGAAGGGGATGAATAACAGAAATGTGGGTGAAGGGAGACAATGGACAGTGTAAGAAACGAAATAATAATAAATATATATAATTGATAAAGGGTTCAGGATGGTGGGAAGGGAGGGGAGGGGAGGGAGAGGGGGAAAGATGAGCTTATACCAAGAACTCAAGTAGAAAATATTTTGGAAATGATGGTGGCCACATATGTACAAATATGTTTGATACAATTGATTATGGAATGTTATAAGAGCTGTAAGAGCCCCCCAAAATATGATTTCTTAAAAAACCAACCAAGAAAACATCCACCTTATCCACATCCCCTGGTGATTCTTCCCCTTTCCTAGGTTGAAACGTTATAATGTAACCACCCACCTCCACCCAGGAACACATATCTCAGCTTTTCCAGAATATCACAGCATGAGCTGCCTTCTGCTTCCTGCCTTGACCTAGCCCATTAGACCTGTCTTCACTATCCTGATTGTCCTTGCCTTCCCCTATACACACGCTTCTCTAAGATGACCAGCCTGTCCCAAGAATGGCCACCTCTAAGTGAGTTAGCAGAGAGAGTGGATTTTACTTGCATTAGCACTCACTCAAGGTTGTGGGTTCCAAATTTGACACTGAACTTGAACTGCTCTTGGTTCAAGTTGCAATGAGCACTGGCAAAAAATATGAACTCCTTGTTCAAGTATAAAGGCTCCGTGGGTTTCTTACCTATCAAGTTGCTCTTACAAAACTAGATTCTGATGAGTGGACTGTAAAAGAATCAGTATCTGACGGATTTAATTTCTCTGGAAATATGTGATGGTTTCGTGCAAGTAGAAGAGAGTTTAGCAGAGTGTGCGGGTCACACACATTCCAAAATATTTGAAAAAGAGAAGCTACTTTGTCCAATGCTATAACTTGTTCTATATTCCTTTTTCCTCCTGGAATATTTGCTACATACTTCCAGGCTAATTTCTGCATCTACTAGAAACCAATCTTGTCCTAGATAAAGTTAATTCAGGGCATAGCAATGAAATTGAATTTAAGTTCAAATAACTACTAAAAGCAGTAAACACAAAATACAAAATAACCCCCCAAAATGCCCGTTAACCCATTGTGCTGAAATTTAACACTTTTAAAACAAGAGGCTGGTATACATATAAAATTGTTTATTCTATTTGTTGAAAAGGGATTTGCTGTGTGGTAGTTATATAATTTTCAGTTTAAGGATTAAGTGTGTAGAGATGGAGTCTAGTCTGTCAATCAGGTCATAGCTAATGAGGCTTCTGTGTGGGCATAACCTTCCTCTAAGGATTCTGGGAATTCCAGGATTTTCCTCCTTGGAGGTGGGAGACTCTCAGCTCACACCCTGGGAGACATAGCAGCTGACAAGACACATGTACCACCCTGAAGCAGCCCTGGGTACTGGAGAAGCCATGCAGAGGCCCTGCCAGCACTGAGATGTTTTCAGTGCCACTGGATCAAAGACTTTCCACCCTCTGGCCTGTGATCTTCTACATTCAGCGTCATTGCATGTGTTTTGTGAGTCTGAAGAGGACTTTATAGATTGGTATCAGACATATGGGCTAATATCGGACTTATGGACTTGATCTGGACTGGGCTGAGATGTTTTCTGAATGTTCAATTGCTCTTGTATATAAAGTTCTTTCTTATACACATATACATGTTTGGGAATTTGTTTCTCTAGTCTACTCAAACTAGCACAGCTGATGGCCACAAAGATTTCTTCTGGTCATCTCCAGAAGTTTCAGGGCCCTTGGCCTTTCTGACCAAATATGGGATTCTTCTGAGTTCAGAAGCATCATTTACCTTTACACCATTACTGCCTGGAAGGTTTCAGGTAAACACTGTGAGGCACCATGAGCCTGAGGGTTCCAGGGGAGCTCCCTAATTCCACCAATTAAAGAATGTGCCGTTATTAAGAAGCTACTCAAAGAGAAGCCAGCTCCATCCACAGGAATGGTATAAGCTGGAAGGTGGAACAGTGACTTACATCGATTACAAGAATTTGTCGGAGACATCAGATCAATGTTGACAATTGTATCCATAGTTATTATTTACCATGCATTCACCAGTGAAAGACACTGTTCTAACTGATGTGCCGGCATTGTAGCATTTGACTGGGCCTCCTGTCTTACCAGGACTCCTTGGGCAGCACAAGAATGTAAGTGCTATACTACGAGCCAATAGGTGGGCAGTTCACACGTACCTAGAAGCACATTCATGGAAGAGAGCCCAGGGGATTTGCTTCTAAAATGTCACAGACTTTAAACCTCAATAAAATAGTTCTACTCTGCACATATGTGGTCACCATGAGTCAGAATGGGCCAAATGGCAAATGATAATAATTGTCTTATGAGACAGATGTTATTATAATCCCGAGGTATGTGCAAATAAACTTAATAACAACACATTATATACCTTGTCAGAGTTACTGACTGGATAATTATAGGCTAGGATTCAAAGTCAAGACAGCCAAATCCAGAGCATGCATGTCGAAACTCCACCCATCATGGCCTCTAAATGTGTGTACACATGTAAAAGTTAAGGTGTGTGTGGACGCAGATACATGTTTCTACATAATCACTACCAACTAGACATGTAAATTTAGTCCATAAAGAACCAGAGGAAAAAAACAGGGACAAACATAGGCACATAAATACATGGCCCAAAGTACATTATCAAACTTTTCCTTAAAAGGGTACCAACAGTAAGGGATAAAATAGGTGGCTAAAGATTGGGGGGAAATCCTGACAACAACATATTGAACAAGGGACTTATCCTAAAATGTACAAAAAATTCAGTACTTCAACAACAACAAAAGCAAACTATTCCATTTTTTAAATGGGAAAAAGATGTGGACATTCCCACCACCTCCACACCAAAAAGGCACCAGGGGTCCAATAAACACACAAATAAATTCATGTAATCATTAGCTATTAAACAAACAAAATCATTGTCATCAATTCAATTCTGACTCATAACAACCCTTTAGTGGATTTCCAAGACTAAATCTTTAAGAAAGCAGACAGCCTCATCTTTCTCTAGTGGCACAACTAGTGGGTTTGAACCACTGTGGTTTTGAACTTGTGGTTAGCAGCCTACAACTTAATATGAATCATTCTCAAACTCACTGCCATACAGTAAATTCTGACTCATTAAAGAGATGCAAACTGTCTTCTCCCCCCAGCTTTAATAGCAAAACACGAAAAGGAGAAAACAACAATTGCTGGTCAAAGTATAGATAGACTTGAATGCTCATATGCCTGATGGGTCTGTAAAGCCACTGTGTAAAACAGCGTGACACTTCCTTTAAAAATTGAAATAGAAATACCATCTGATCCAGCAGTTACACTAGTAACCATTGATCCTAAAGAAATAAGAGCCATGACATAAATTTACACATGCAAAAACATATCTTCGTAGCACTACTCATAATAGCAAAAAGATAGAAACAACCTAATGTCCAACAATGAATGAATGAACAAATTGTGGTGTATATACACACGGTGGAATTTTATGTTAAAGAATAATGAAAAATGACCTCATAATATGGATGAACCTAGAGGAAATTATGTTGAGTAAAATTTTTCAATCACCAAAGGTCAAATCTTGCATGAGACTACTACTATAAAAAGTCAAGAGAAGATTTACATACAAAAACAGAAATTGGTGTTTACCAGGAGTGGGAGGGGAAGGGAAGGGGAGATACTGTCTATAGGGTAGGCCCACGTTAACTTGGGTGAAAGGAAAGTCAATAAACCTTAGGGGGAATTCAGCACAAAATAGCCAAGGCAGGGAAGACTCTGGGAGGAGCATGGGGCCAACAAAAACAAATACTATTACATATACAGTCCAGCATAGTTGTGTTAGACAGGGTTCTCTAAAGAAGCAAAACAAGGACACTTATGATTTATAAGGAAAGTAGATAGATAGATAGATAGATGATAGATAGATAGATAGATAGATAGATAGATAGATAGATAGATAGATAGATGATAGATAGATAGATAGATAGATAGATAGATAGATAGATAGATAGATAGATAGATGATACAACATAACAAATAAACAGCTACTTAGTCCACAGAACAGTACAAATGACTCAGTTCAACTCACTTCCATGAGACAGTTAACACACTGGCAGTCCTCCAACTCATGAAGTCTGCTGGGACCAAGATGAAGGAAGCAGACAGCTGAGTCTTCTGTAGAGTAATATAGACAGTCTGGCCCTGACAGCAAACAGCAGGGCAGGTCACCAACAGTCAGCCGGATGACAGGATCCAACAGTCCCCAGTATATCAGCAGTGTGAGAAAGCAGGACTCAAAGGAACCTCAAACTATAGTGATACGGTCCATTGGTTGGGTGTCCCACAGGTAGTGCAGCTCACAAGTTGAGGCAGAGCTAAGGTAGCCACACACTGGTACAATCACCAGAGAGCAGGAGACAGAAAGGCAAGACTTACCAAGCCATTTATCTCTTTGCCCTTCAATTAAACTGCAACCTTATTAACCCCATATGTGTTTATTGGTCAGGTTGGCACAATAATCATGCCTATCACAACAGTAATAACAATAATCTACTTTTGGATTCACAGATGCCCACTCAAGTTGAACAAAGGTAGGAAAGTGAATGGGACTACACTTATGAATCTATACAGGCTTATTAGAAGATATTTTACATATGCATGTGTATGTACTGCAAATATATCCATGAATAATAGTAAAGCATAAAGAGGGAAAAGGTACAATTTCTTAGACAGAACCAAACCTCTAGAAAGAATGAGTTGCTCAGGACCATAGTCTCAGGAACACCAAGTAATAACACTAGAGGCATAACAAAGACAATGTTCTACATTCTATCCTCAGTAGTGACTGAGATCTTAAAAACTTGTAGGTAGCCATCGAAGGTGCAATTAGGGTCTCTTCCTGGCTGGGAGGAAAAAAAAGTGAAGAAACTTAAAGACAGGAAATAATTAGTCCGGAGGACAAATTGATCCTGCCAACCTCAATCTCCATGTGCTGGAGACCGAAAGAGCTAGATAAGTACCAAGCTACCACGGCCAACTGCTCTGAAAGTGATCACAGTGGGAGGCCCTGGGTAAAGTAGGAGAAAAATGTGAAACAAAACGCAAAATCATACAAAAAGACCACGATTACAGATATGATAGAAGCTAGTAGAATCCCCAAGACTATGGTTCTTATACACTCTTCAAGCCTGGACTATATCCCTGAGGCTCAACTTTTAGCAAAATGACAGAAAGGTAGGCAGTCATTAGAATAATCAACCATCCAAAATCAAAAGAGCCACATTTGCCCAAAGAAAAACTCAAAAGGCAGAAAAGAATAAGAAAGAAAGTTAAATGAAACTGGAACACATGGGGAGAAAGTAGGATAAGTGGTATTACATTTCAGGGATGGCTATCCGTGGCATGATTTAAAACATGCATGAATTGTTAAATTTGCTCTTTAAATTTTCACCCTAATCACAATAAAAAGTTAAAAATTGACCCCAAACAAATCATTCTATCAGTGGGAATAATAGGAGTGAAAATAGAGATGCAAAACCCATCTGTAGACATTTGAACATCCCCTCTCAGAAGGGTCACAAGGAAGAAATGAGTCAGCCAGGGTGTAACATAGCACCAACGAAGGACACAATATCCCTCCAGTTCTTTAATGCTTCCTCCTCACCCCACCCCCCAATATCATGACCCCAGTTCTACCTTACAAATACAGCATGTACACTGGTACAGACAAGAGCTCTCGCCACCTGGAATGCAGGATAGATAAAGCCCTCAGGAACAAAAATGGGAGTAGCAATACCATGAGGGTAGGGGGAAGGTGCAGGGAGAAGAAGGAGAAACAGGGAACCTATTGCAATGATCGCTATATAACCCCCCAACCCAAAGAGGGACAAACAACAGAAATGTGAGTGAAGGGAGACAGTGGATGGTGTAAGATATTAAAATAATGATAATTTACAATTTATTAGCGTTCAGAAGGGTGGGATGATGGGGAAGGGAGGGGAAAAGTGGAGCTGATACCAAGGAATCAAGTAGAAACAAAATGTTTTAAATATGATGATGGCAGCATATGTACTTGATACAATTGATGGATGGATTGTTGTAAGAGCCCCCAATAAAATAATGTTTAAGTTAAAAGTTTTAAATAGCATTACTTCAGTATTTTCCTGCATTTTAGCTTACAGTTGTTTCAAAAATATGTAATCACTTGTTTTATGAAAGATTCCTGTTGACATAGTGATTACACATTCGGCTCCTAGCCAACAGGTCAGCAGTTGAAAACACCAGCAGCTCTGAGGAAGAAAGATGAGACTTTCTATTCCTAGAGTTATAGTTTCAGAAATCCTCAGAGACAATTCTACCTTGTGCTATAGGGTCTCCATAAGCCAGAATTGACTCAGTGGCAGTGAATTTGTCTTTTGTTATATGCAGGTGAAAAGGAATCAAGGCATAACCCCCACAAGGGGGGAAACTTATGATCTAAGACACCAGTAAAAAGTCTATTGTAATAAAAGGAAGGAAAAAGTCATATTCTGCAGAAGATAGAGAAAACTTGTTTATTAAAAAATGGATTACATGGGAGAGGGAGAGGTGGGGGAAAGGAAGTGGTATAAATCAACCCAGAGACAAGGGGACAATGAGTAATTCAAAACCAGTGGCAAGGAGGGTGTGGGAGGCCTGGTAGGGATTGATAAAGGGCAATGTAATTGAGAAGAATTACTGAAAGCCAAATGAAGGCTGAGCATGATAGTGGAATAAGAGGAAAGTAAAAGAAAATAGAGGAAAGAACTAGGACCAAAAGGGCTTTTATACAGGCTTAAATACAGGCATGTACATATGTAAATATATTTATATGTGATGATAGGAAAATAGATCTATGTGCACATACTTATAGGTCTAGTATTAAGGTAGCAGATGGGCATTGGGCCTCCACTCAAGTACTCCCTCAATACAAGAAAACTTTGTTCTATTAAACTGACATTCCATGATGCTCACATTTCCCAATATGATCACTGAAGACAAGTGTGTGCATAAGCAAGTGTGGTGCCTGGCTATCAAGAGATATAGTGTCTGGGGTCTTAAAGACTTGAAGGTAAACAAGAAGCCAACTAGTTGAGAAGAAACAAAGCCCACATGGAAGAAGCACACCTGCCTGTGTGATCACAAGGAGTTGAAGGACTCAAAGAACAAAAAATCATGTCATTGTGAATGAGGGGAAGTGCAGATTAGGGACCCAAGACCCATCTGTAGGCAACTGAACATCCCTTTGCAAAGGGGTCACGGGGAGGAGACAAGCCAGTCAGAGTGCAATGTAGCATCGATGAAACATACAACTTTCCTCTAGTTCTTAAATGCATCCTCCCTACCACCACCCCCACTATCATGATCCCAATTCTACCTTACAAATCTGGCTAGACCAGAGGATGTGCACTGGTACAGACATGAACTGAAAACACAGAGAATCCAGGACAGATGATCCATTCAGGACCAGTGGTGAGAGTGGCGATACCAGGAGGGTGGAGGGAAGGTAGGGTAGAAAGGGGGAAATGATTACAAGGATCTACATATAACCTCCTCCCTGGGGGATGGACAAGAGAAAAGTGGGTGAAGGGAGATGTCAGGTAGTGTAAGATATGATAAAATAATAATTTATAAATTATCAAGGATTCATGAGGGAGGGGGGAATAGGGAGGGAGGGGTAAA
Source organism: Tenrec ecaudatus (assembly GCF_050624435.1). Lineage (NCBI taxonomy): Eukaryota > Metazoa > Chordata > Mammalia > Afrosoricida > Tenrecidae > Tenrec > Tenrec ecaudatus. The sequence continues at coordinate 234,234,182 of NC_134530.1, forward strand.
ATAAGGAGCTGATCCCAAGGGCTCAAGTAGAAAGCAAATGTTTTGTGAATGATGATGGCAACAAATGTACAAATGTGCTTGACACAATGGATGTGATAAGAGTTTTATGAGCCCCCAATAAACTGATTTTTTAATGGATTACATGAACTGGGCTAAGATTTCTAATAGCTGAGAATTTTAGAATGGTACAAACTCCTTTGTGTGTGTTTAGCTATCCTCTAAGGGAAACCATTTCTGTAGCACAGCTTGTCCATTATTATTCTCCTTTACCTTTTATTCTCCTCCTCCTCCTCCTCCTTCTCCTGTTTTTGTTTTGTATGCTCTCATTGTTTTTGTTTTGTATACTCTCAGTTACAACTAACCCAGACCTCATGCAGCAAAATGGAAATGGTCAGAATGAAAGTAGAAACCTCATTAGCTGGAAGCAACCCAAATTTCCATCAACTGACGATTGGATTAAAAAACTGTGGTATATACATACAATGGAGTACTACGCATCACTAAAAAGCAGTGATGAATGTATGAGGCACATAGTGACATGGGAAGAACTGGAGGAAATCATGCTAAGTGAAGTAAGTCAGGCACAAAAGGACAAGTACAACATGAGCCCGCTGAGGTAAGTATTAAAAAAAATTTTTTTTAATGCAAAAGTGGCATAGGGGAAAAAGCTACTGTATACAAACATTTTTGGGGTGAAGACTGTGTAGTATGGCAGAGACCAGACCAAAACCAGGGATGCACATTGTAGACAGGGTGGAGGGGGGGGGGAGAGGAAAACAAAAGGATGAATATAAGGAGGAAAAGGGGAGTGGGGGCATGGGGCACTAATCCACCCAAGGGGAGGATATTGTTTATATCTCCACAGGGAACGTGGGACCAGATTTCAACCCAGTGCCGCAAGGTGTGAATGCAATATACTGGCGTGGAGTAGGGAACCAGTGGAGAGGTCTGGGAGGCTGGCCCCAGCACCAAAAATGAAGTGGATTCCTGCCCCTCCCCCGAAAATAATTTGTTTCAAAGGACAACATTGATTCTGCAGCTCCGGGAGATAGACATATCTGATCAGAGCACATGGGAGCAGATGAAGGGGCAGGAGGAGACAGTGGAACACAGCCTGGCCCACCAGGCCATGATGATGATGTTCCTGAGTAGAGCAGCCAGTCCACAGAGAGAACAACATGGCTGGCCCCACTATGAGAAATGATGCCAATCAGTGACTAAGGGTGATACAGGGGACTGCACCGGAGACACAGTGTGGGAATTGCACCTGACCTGATCCCACCACACCGAGGCAAAGCACTGGGGGAGTGCAGTGGAACAGCAAGGGAATGGAGTGGCAAGGTCCCCAGAGAATGCTGAAAGTGGACTTTGGGGCCAGGGCGTGGTGCCCCAACAGACTGGACTGGAAAATGCTCCTAAGGGCCAGCAAACGATCCTTGAATGAACTACAAGCTTTTCTTTTGTGAAGTGTTTTGTTTTGTTCTTTGTCAGTGCTTTATTTTTGTTGTTTTGTTGTCTGGTTGTATACTGTTGCTTTGTTTTCCTCTGTCTTGTTTTCATGCATGTTAGTGTCTCCACAGGTCTGTCTGAATAGGACAGGCTGGATGAACTATTTGGAGGAAAAACAACGGGACTGACAGTTCCGGGGGGACTTGGGGTGGGGAGGGAGAGGGGGATTAGGAAGTGGTGTTAACAAACACAGGGACAAGGGAACAACATGGGATCCAAAATGGTAGTGAGGGGGGAGTGGCAGACCTGGTGGGGAATGATCAAGGGTAAGGTTGCGTAGAGAAGAGGTATAGCTGTAGCCCAGGTGGGGACGGAGCATGGTTGTGGGGCATGAGGAAAGTCAAGGGAGATGAAGGAGCTGGGAGTCAAGGGGCATTTATGGAGGTCTAGACAAAGACATGTACATGCAAATATATGTATGAGGATGGGGAAATAGATCTATGTGTCTATATTTATAGGTTTAGTATTACGGTAGCGTAAGGACCTTGGGCCTCAAGCACTCCCTCAATGCATGAATACTTTCTTTTATTAAATTGGCACTCTACGATTCTCACCCTCCCGACACAACTGCTGAAGCCAAAGTGGGTGAACAAGGAAATGTGGTGAAGAAAGCTGATGGTGCCCGGCTATCAAAAGAGATAGTGTCTGGGATCTTAAAGGCTTGAAGATAAACAAGCGGCCATCTAGCTCAGAAGCAACAAAGTCCACATGGAAGAACACACCAGCCTGTGTGATCACGTGGTCTTGAAGGGATCAGTTATCAGGCATCAAAGAACAAAAAATCATATCATTGGCTGCACAGCTCCATGATACGATTGCCGAAGACAAACGGGTACATAAGTAAATATGGCGAAGAAAGCTGATGGTGTCCGGCTATCGAAAGAGATAGTGTCTGGGGTCTTAAAGGCTTGAAGGTGAACAAGCAGCCATCTAGCTCAGAAGCAATAAAGCCCACATGGAAGAAGCACACCAGCCTGTGCGATCACAAGGTGCCAAAGGAACCAGGTATAAGGTATCATGCAAAAAAAAAGAATATATATGTATTTGTGTGTGTATATGTATGTATGTATGTATATATATATATATATATATATATATATATATATATATATATATATATATATATATACACACACACACCATAGTGAATGAAGGGGTAAGTGCAGAGTGGAGACCCAAGGCCCAAGTGTCGATCACTGGAGATCCCCTCACAGAGGGGTTTAGGAGAGGAGACAGGTCAGTCAGGGTGCGATGTAGTACCAATGAAGAACACAGCTTTCCCCCAGATCCTGGATGCTTCTTCCCCCCAACTACCATGATCCGAATTCTACCTTGCAGGACTGGATAGGGCAGAGATTGTACACTGGTGCATATGGGAGCTGGAGGCACAGGGAATCCAGGGTGGACGATACCTTCAGGACCAGGGGTATGAGGGGCGAGGCTGGGAGAGTGGAGGGTGAGTGGGTTGGAAAGGGGGAACTGATTAAAAGGATCCACATGTTACCTCCTCCCTGGGAGATGGACGGCAGAGAAGAGGGGGAAGGGAGACTCCGGATAGGGCAAGATATGACAAAATAACAATCTGTGATTATCAAGGGCTCATAAGGGAGGAGGAAGGGGGAAAAAAAGAGGACCTGATGCAGAGGGCTTAAGTGGAGAGCAAATGCTTTGAGAGTGATTAGGGCAAAGAATGTGCCAATGTGCTTTATACAATTGATGTATGTATATGTGTGGATTGTGATAAGTGTTGTATGAGCCCCTAATAAAATGTAAAAAAAGAAAATGATGAGGGCAAAGAATGTACAGATGTGCTATATACAATTGATGTATGTATATGCATGGATTGTGATAAGAGTTGTATGAGCCCCTAATAAAATGTTTTAAAAAGGAAGAAAAAAGAAACCTACGCTGGATCAGTTTGGAGAACGCCAACAAAGGCCAGATTGGGGTGCATTCGGGGTAGCAGCTTCCACAGAACAAGCAATCATTTCACAGTATTGCACAGCATCTGCTTTCCATGCCTCCATCTCTGTCTCCTCTCCTTTTGTACAGGTGCTATGTTTATATGCTCATTTAACAACAGCCTCTCAAAAGGTAGACAAAAGACTCGGGAGCAGTGAGCGTATGTTAATGGAGGATGAACAATTTGGAAAAGGAGAGTAAAGATAGCTTCACAGCCTGAATAGTGTAATCAGTATCGCTAAATGGAACATGTAGAAATTGTTGTTTATGTTTAGCAGTGTAGGAGGAGGGTGTTCCAAAATTTTGTAGGAAATGAAATTAAAATGTAAGGTAATTTTCCCACAAACATTCTGAAGCCCTCATATATTTTCAACAACAGAAAACACAAATTAAATTTAAATGTTTTAGAGCTTAATTTTTTAATTTAAGTAAAATATATTTTTCAATTTTTTAAAAATCACTTTATTGGGGCCTCTTACAGCTGTTATAACAATCCATACATCTATGTGTCAAGCACATTTGTACACATGTTGCCATCATCTTTTTCAAAACATCTTCTTTCTGCTTGAGCACTTGGTATCAGCTTCTCATTTTTTCCTCCCTCCCTGTGGGAGTTATATAATCTACCAACTTGAGGAAGGGGTGGAGTCTAGCCTGTCAATCAGGTCACAGCTAGATGACCTCGTTTCAAGGTACAATGGAAATACATTCCTGTTGACAAGCCACATGTAGCTACACTGATGGAGCCAGAGCCCTGGAGGTGGAGGAACCGCATGGAAACCCATGCCAGTGCTGAGATGCTTCCACCACCACTGGATCCACTAGACTTTCCACCCGCTGGTCTTTATAGATTGGTATCAGACATATGGACTTGATCTGGACTGGGCTGGGATGTTTTCTTAATATACACTTACTCTAAATTTGTTTCTCTAGTCAACCGAAACTAACACACTCCTCCACCCTCCCTCCCTCTTGAACCATTGATAATTTATAAATTGTTATTATTTTCATATCTTACACCAGCTGCTGTCTCCCTTCACCCACATTTCTGTTGTTCATCCTCCTTTGTGGGGGGCGGTTATACATCTGTCCTTGTGATCAGTGACCCTTTTCTCCCCACACCTTCCCCCTACCATCATGGTATTGTTACTCTCATTATTGCTCCTGAGGGGTTTATCTGCCCTGGATTACCTGTGTGGAGAGCTCTTATCTGTACCAGTGTACATACTCTGATCTAGCAGATTTGTAAGGCAGAATTGGGGTCAGGATAGTGGTGGTAAGGGGGGGAGTAATAAAAAACTAGAGGAATGTTACATGTTTCGTTAGTGCTATACTGTACCCTGGCTGGCTCGTCACTTTGTTGTGACCCTTCTTTGAAGGGATGTCCAATTTTCTACAGATGGGCTTTGTATCTCCAGTCTGCTCCCACCCCTCCCCTGATTTTGATATGATTGTGCTGGGTCTTCTGATGCCTGATACCTGATCCCATCGACACCTCATGATTACAAAGGCCAGTGTACTTTTTCCATGTGGGGCTTTGTTGGTTCCCAGCTAGATGGGGCTTGTTTATCTTCAAGCCTTTAAGACTCCAGATATTATATGTTTTGGTAGCCAGGGACCATCATCTCTCTTCATCACATTTGCTTACGCACCCATATTGTTTTCAGCAATCTTGTCGGGAAGGTGAGCATCACAGAATGCCAGGTTATTAGAACAAAGTGTTCTTGCTTTGAGGGAGTACTTAAGTAGAGGCTCAATGTCTGTATGCTACCTTATTATTTAACATGTAATATATGTACACAGATCTATGTCCCTGTCATTATATTTAAATATATTTAAATATATTTACATAAATATATGTACATGCCTGTATTTATAGTTCTATAAATGGCCTTTGCCTCCTAGTTCTTTGCTATATTTCCTTTAACTTTCCTCTTGTCCCACTCTCATGTTCTACCTTCATTTGTCTTTCATTAATTCCTTTTGTCTACATTGCACTTCATCAAGTCCTACCAGGCATCCTACGCACCACTTGCCATCTACTTTAGATCACCTGGGTTGCCATCCACTTTAGATCACCTGGGTTGCCATCCACTTTAGATCACCTGGGTTGCCATCCACTTTAGATCACCTGGGTTAGTTGTCTCTTCTCTTCCTTTTCCCCACCTCTCCCTCTCCCATGTCCCCCTGGAACAGTGGGTCCCATTGTTTTCTCTTTGGGATTGTTTACCTTGCCTATGTTACCTATATAGACATGAAAAAATAAAACAAAAAAGAAAAGCCTATAAATAGTTCCAGGTCTGTCTTGAACTTTATGAGTGTTTTCCAGTCAAGTCTGATGAGGTGCCACGTCATGCCCCACGAAGTCTATTCTTGGGATCCCTTGGGAACTTCATTGCTTTGCTCCTCTTGCTGCTCTGTGGACACACTTAGTGTTTCTCCCCAGTGTGGTGGGGTCAGATTGGGCACAATTCTAGTACTGTGTCTCCAGTGTTGTCCCTCTGGGTGCTATGGGCCAGTGAGGGGATGCTATGTCTCGTGGTGAGGACAGCCCGATGGTCCTCTCTGTGCATTGGCTGCTCCCAGCAGGAATATCATCCTTGGGACTTGGTGAGCTAGGATGTGTTCCACTCTCTTTTTCTCTCTCCTACCCTCTTAGTTTGCTCCCGTGTGTTCTGAGCAAATGCGCCCCTCTCCCCTAGCTGTAATGTCAGAGCTGTCCACTGTAGTTCATTCTTCTGGGAGGGGGTCCACATAGCTGGGATTAGGGCCAGCCCCACAGACCTCTCTATTGGTTCACTGCTTTGTTCCAGCATCTAACCCCAAGAACTTAAATTTTTGAAAGTTCACTTTATCCAAGCACTTCCAGAAATTTAATTCCTTCTGACAATTTTGCCTATCAATGTCAACAAATTCCCGATTGCCCTTCCTTCTCTACCAATGGAACGTTCCCATCAACCTCTTATCAGGGCACGCAGTCATTAAACCTGCCCTTCCCCACTATCCAAATGAGTTCTAAAGTCACAACACAGAAAGATTCTAAAGAGGGGAGAACAACAATAACAATAATAATAATGATAATCTTTGACCATAAGGGGAAAAAAAACAAATCATAGCAAGCCCAGCAAACTCCTCTAAGACTTGATAAGTGTTGGTACTGTCCTCAACCCCAGCTCCTCAAAAATGAACCAACTCTGTTTATCTTTCAGCTCCCGGGCAATCTGTCCCCCTCTTCTCGTTTGTAAAAACATGCATTTCTCCTCCAACGCAGCCTTTCTACTCTTACCATCCACCTCCATGACTTCCCCACCTTTCGGTGTGGCCCTGCCCTCACAACTAAATTCCGCTTCCATCCTATGTGTCTCTGCTCTGCCTTCCCGGCATCCCTTGAGTTCCTTCTTTTGATGGAGCCCAGATCACCGTGGGTAATAAAAGAGTCGAGCTAATAGAAACATAATAAAAGTGGGAGAGGTTATTGAAAATGTTCTTTCACTAAGTAGATGCATCCCCAAAACACACACTGGGAAGATAAGTAAGTATGTGGCTCTGGAGGAGGAAATGAAACAAATAAGGAGATTGTGGAACATCAAAGGGAAGCTCGCTATCATGTTGAGGATGGGGAGGGATGTGACTGAATAACTTCAACATCAGAAGAAGTGGGGATTCTTTATGCATTCCTCTCACATCAGAATCTTCTACCCCTGGACACCTGATGCATAACAAGGACATTTGCATTTCAACACTGGATAATTAAATGTACCCGGCGTGTCCCACACATGAAGACCACATTCACATTAGAGTCAATGTTTATCGAGCTGCACCTGGTGCTCTGTTAGAGCCTAGATGACTGTAAAAATGGACACATAAGAATTTTTTTAAAAAAAACTCTTTTGAAGGGGTCCATTCCAACTCATGGTGACCCTAAATGGAAGAGACCTGCCCCATAGAGTTCCCAATGAAATCCTTGCAGTGTCCATCTTTATAGAAGCCAACAGCCTCAGATTTCCCCCCTGAGCAGCCGGTGGGTTCAAACTGCTAACTTATCAGTTAGCGGCCAAACGCTCACTCACTGCACCACCAGCGCTTCCTACGTGAGACTCCCTGGAAACTAAACCATGTTTTGAATATATTCTGGTTTCTCCTTAAGAAATGAGAAGCTGATACCAAGGGCGCAAGTAGAAAGCAAATTTTTTGAGAATGATGATGGCAACAAATGTACAAATGACACAATGGATGGATGGATGGATGGATGGATTGTGATAAGTGTTGCATGAGCCCCCAATAAAATTATTTTTTAATCACTTTATGAACTGGAATAAGGTAGCTGAGCCAGTAAATTGCTTAGCAATAAGTTGTGAATAGACCAGATGGCAATTAGGACAGCCTCGTTAAGATAGAACGGATACATCATTTGATGAAGATTAAGTTGCCTTCAAAGGGTAGAATAATAAAATCTCTTCAAAATATATCTGACTTCTCATTTCAGAGCTCAAACTCACTCCTGTCGGTTGAATCCAACTCATAGACCCTATAGCATGGGGTAGAACTGCCCTTGTGAGTTTCTGAGATTGCTACTCTTTCCAGGAGTAGAAAGCCCCAATGTTCCTCCGGAAGAACGCCTGGTGGTTTCAAACTGCAGACCTTGCAGATCACAACCTAACACTTAACCATTATGCCACTAGGACCCCTCAGAGAGAAGGATCAAAATCGGCCGCTCGAAGTTGGTTCCTGCGAAGCAGAGGGCAGACGAGTCTCTCCTCTCCAGTCCCTTTACCAGCAGCACGCCCAACCCACCAACCCCCCACCCCCCCAACCCACCAACCCTCCAACCCTCCACCCCCCCAACCCACCAACCCTCCACCCCCCAACCCACCAACCCTCCACCCCCCAACCCACCAACCCTCTACCCCCCAACCCACCAACCCTCCACCCCCCCAACCCACCAACCCTCCACCCCCCAACCCCCCAACCCACCAACCCTCTACCCCCCAACCCCCCAACCCTCCACCCCCCCAACTCACCAACCCCCCAACCCCCCAACCCACCAACCCACCAACCCCCCACCCCCCTAACCCACCAACCCTCCAACCCTCCACCCCCCCAACCCACCAACCCTCTACCCCCCAACCCACCAACCCTCCAACCCTCCACCCCCCAACCCACCAACCCTCTACCCCCCAACCCCCCAACCCACCAACCCCCCACCCCCCCAACTCACCAACCCTCTACCCCCCAACCCACCAATCCTCCACCCCCCCAACCCACCAACCCTCCACCCCCCCAACTCACCAACCCCCCACCCCCCCAACTCACCAACCCTCTACCCCCCAACCCACCAACCCACCAACCCTCCACCCCCCCAACTCACCAACCCCCCACCCCCCCAACTCACCAACCCTCTACCCCCCAACCCACCAACCCACCAACCCTCCACCCCCCCCAACCCACCAACCCTCCACCCCTCCCAACCACCCCCACCCCCGTGCTTGGTACTCTCTTCCCTGTGGAGCTGGATCATTCTCCAAACAGAACTCTCAGACAACACTCAGTGATTATGGGGGTGATTAGGGAAATTACAGGCTATAATTAAGAATCAACTTGGAATTTAGTTCTTCATCCAGGACAACCTCCCCTCATCTTAAGAAGAAAAGCTAGAGACAATAGCAGAGTTATCCAGGTGTCGCACACACTGAGAAGGAGAAAGCGAGACCATGAGCGGTGGCAGTTAAGGAAACCTTTAGCAAGTGCTAGCTGAACAATGCGGACAACCTTCGTCAAAAGAGATGGGAGTAACCAATGGGTAAAAAGAGGCGGAAACGCTCCCTGCTAGTATAGAAGGAATACAGAGATCAGGTAGATCCCAGTCGGAGTAGCAGTAAGGGTACATTAGTTATATTTTAGGACTTCGGGTTGACCTTTGCTCTGGCTGTAACATGATATCACTGTATTTTATTTATGCCCACTCGCACCTCCCAAAAAATAAATGAAATCCATGATAGAAACCAATTCCTGAGTACAAAATCATGTCTTTATAGAATGCTTCGATCCTGCACCCTCACCTGGAATTCCTAATTCTGAGGAAAGAGGGAGAGATGCCTCAAGTAATGACTAATTTCCCTTCACATGGCAGGATGAAAGCTTTCAGAAAAGAAAGAAAGAAAGAAAGAAAGAAAGAAAGAAAGAAAGAAAGAAAGAAAGAAAGAAAGAAAGAAAGAAAGAAAGAAAGAAAGAAAGAAAGAAAGAAAGAAAACAAGCAACTGATTCATAGAAAAAGAATAAAATGAGTAAGTCCCATTACCTTTGCTCCTAAGCATGTGCACAGAAACTTCTTGCCTCCACCTTGTGTTTCTGGTGGCATTGTGGGTTACACATTGAGCCGTGAACCACAACGTCAGCTGTTCAAACCCACCAGCTGCCATGTAGGAGAAAGAGGAGATGGTATGCTCCTCAGAGAACCCAAAGGGTCTTGTAGGCTGGCTCTGAGTCGGAATCAACGCAATGACAGTGGGTATTCAGGGATTCATTGCATTCCTATGTTCAGCTGTGCGGTCACATCCACCTGTCTGTCCTGCTGCCACGGCACTAAAGACTTCCATATTCCATGGATTCGCTTCTTTTTCTGTCTCTTGCACACACGCGGCTTCTTTTGCTTGAAATGTTCTTCCCTACTCTCCCTGGAGTATCCCACCAAGCTTCTCTGTGATGCCTCCGTGCTGTTGCTTATCAGAAGTCATCATCCCCTCCCACTCTGACAATGACCAAAACCAGTGTCACATCATAGGGTAGTTAGGATTTGTCTGTCTTCTCCATTAATTGGTTCACTCAAGCTTTGCATCCCTACCCCTTGCACATAGAAGTATTTAACAGTTTTCTAAATGAACATTTTAAATCATCAACTGGTATGATGTGTTGTTCACATGGGCAGACCACAATGCTACTGACTCAAAATAATTGAAAAATTTTCAGATTTCGGTTTCTAGATAAAATCACTCATGTTGTTGTTAGGTGCCATCAAATCAGTTTGGAATTATAGCAACCCTGTGCACCACATAACAAAACACTGCCTGGTCCTGTGCCATCCTCACAATTGTCCTGAGTTTGAGCCCACTCTCCTAGCTACTGTGTCCGTCCATTTTCATCTTGCCAAAGGTCTTCCTCTTTTTTGCTGCCTCTCTACTTTCCCATGCACGAGGCCCCTTTCCAGGCACTGGCCTCTCCTGACAACATGCCCAAAGTAAAGTAGGAAATTCTTCTTCTTGCTGACTTCATTCCTTCCAATCACATTCACAGCTTCTTTGATCAGAATAGATGGGCCAGTTAGATACCCAAGAACCAAGAAAATGACTTCTGTCTGGGTCTTTAGATACTGGTTTACTCACATGTTTCCATATGATAGTACTCCCGTCAATCAACCAGAGGGGTTTGCATCTGGTAACAAACCCATTGACTCCATCAACCAGTCTTTCAGTGGTCCTCTACTCCAATCCCATTGGATTGCCTGACAACTGCAGTGTCTGTTCTTGTATGTTAGCCCAAGTGACACATATGACCATCCTGTGTACAAAAAGGAACTCCACACTAAGCAAAGTAAATAGAATCAAAGCAGACAAACAAAATCCGCTTGCTTGGGAACGCGTCTGTTCGTCTGAGCATCAGGGGTAGGAAATGGAGTGTATCCAGGAGCTGAATGGGTCGTCCACAACAACATGACTTGATTTAGAGATCCTAACTCTTCAGGATTGACACGGTGGCTGCAGCCATGGGCTCCAACATGACAACTGTGAGGATGTCTCGGGACCAAGCAGTGCTTCCTTCTATGGCACTTAGAGTGGCTGTGAGTCGGACCCCACTGGACCCCACCAAACAACAACGTTTAATCAGAGGTATCTCCGGAGACAATCCACATAACTGTGTGTTTATTGCAGCACAGACATAATCGGGAGCTGCACGCCCGACAGTGGCTTCTTTCATCCCCAGCTGGCCCTAAACTGTACCCCCTGCTTCAAGGTGAAGACCTCACCTCTCTGCCTCACCCTGGGCATCCCTCTGGCCTGGGAAGGGTCAGTTCTAATGAGCAGGAGGAAAAGGGCTGAGATTCTTCAATGAGCCTGGAAGAATGGAGGGATGCCTGTCAAATGCCATTCACAGCTCTAAATAGCCATTCAGATTAGTGGTGGTGGTTCCTAAGTGACGGATCCCACACTGATGTGTGTGCAGACCCCTTTCGAAGTCAGTGATCCATGCAGCTCAAGTGGTAATGGGATCAGACCCTTAGTGTCGAAACCTGCACCTGTTAGGCTCAGCACAATGGGTCATTCTGAAGTCAGCCACTTCAACTTGCTCTTTTCCAGACCAGTGAAAAGACTATCTCATTTCTCTTGGAACTTGGTGACCACCAGGGAAAATACTCTGGTGCTATTTGTAAAAACAGCATAGAAGCTGTGAAAATGATGCTATTACAGATGTAACACCACAGACCTGCTAGCTGCCCATTTTGAGAATAATAGGCATTAATCATGTCTTCCTTCCATTTCAGTGGACTGTAAATTAAGTTCACATGAATGGCTGGAAAGAGGAGCATGAATGTATACATGTACACAGACGTTTTGTTGTTCTTATTATTAAAACATAAGTGAAGAACGTATTTGCTGGTAATTTGAAGCTGGAGAGCTCAGTCACTTATCTCGTTAGCTGTGTGACCTTCAGTAAGTTAAGTCAGTACACCACTGCACAAAGGATTTACTCCAGAGTCTTGGAAGGGTTCAGAAAGGCACCTGCCCTTTGCTTAATGGTTTATTGTTTATAAACTTTGGGATTAAATCATTTATGTAGTTTTTCCAATTCTAAAATTTGACTATTGTATGTAATATTTGCTTGGCCTCATTTTTCTGATTCAAGCACATCTTACAAGCCCAAATCATATGGTCCTTACCTTCCAGAAGAATCCTATCCATATTTTATACCCATGAATAAAATGCCTATCAGTAGTGGAAAGACTTTGGACCTCCCTCATTGCCTCCATCAATGCAAGACCACCTGGCATTCTGTGATGCTCACCCTCCTGGCACAATCGCTGAAGACAAAATGGGTGCATAAGTAAATGTGGCGAAGAAAGCAGATGGTGCCTGACTATCAAAAGGTATAGTGTCTGGAGTCTTAAAGGCTTGAAGTTAAACAAGTTTCCATCTAATAGAGAGGCAACAAGCCCACCTGGAAGAAGCACACCAACCTATGTGATCATGATGTGTCTATGGGATCAGGTAACCAGCATTAGAAAACCCAAAACAAACAAAATCCACATTGTTCAGAACGAGGGAGGTCCGAGCAGAGACACAAAACCCATCTGTAGACAATGGGACATCCCCTCACAGAAGGGTTATAAGGAACTGATGAGTTAACCAAGGCGTAGTATAGCACCGATGAAACACAATATTCCTCTGGTTCCTTGAGGCTTCCTCGCCCCCCACTATCATGACCCCAGTCCTGCCTTTCACTGCGGGCTAGACTGGAGCACATGCACAGGTACAGATAAGAGTTAAGAGCTCACAACACACGGAATCCAGGAACAGGAATGGGAGGAGTGATACCAGGTGAGTAGGGGGAAGGTGGGGAGAGAAGGGGAGGAAGGGGGAACCGATTGCAGTGATAGACACATAACCACCACCGCCAACACCCTGGGGGAAGGGAGGCAGCAGTGTAAGATGAAAATAATAACCATTTATAATTTATCAAGGGGTCACGGGGCTGGGGGAAGGGAAAATGAGGAGCTGATACCAAGACCTCAATAGAAAGTAAATGTTTAGAAAATAATTACGACAGCGTATGCACAAATATGCCTGATACAATTGATGTATAGATTGTTATAAGAGTTGTAAGAACCCCCAATAAAATGATCTTTTACTAAAATAAATATTTTTAAATGCCTTTCAAGTAATCACTTGAATCTGTGCATTCTAGTTTTTTCCCAAGATAAGTGTTGGTTATTGGGGTCCTTTTTATTTAATTGGTTATGAAGACAGTATTAACTGCTTTGGTTCAAGGTAAATCAGCAGAATAATTTAGCGACATTCACTTTTAGGACTGAAGTGTCCATATGGTCCCCCAATCGTTTGTGTTATTTTTCAGTCACACTCCAGCAGTGTCCAGCTGTGAGCTCACAAACCGGCTTCTTTTTTGCTGCTCATCATTAGCTCAACGATATTCCTAGTGCTCTTGTACTTGGGCACAACCACCTGACCTACTCTTAACTGATAGAATGTGGACTACTTCTAGATCTGGCCCATAAATTCCTGTCACGAGGAATTCAACACAATCCTCATGTTCCCAAGGACTTAAATGAAGATGCAGTCACAAGATAAACGTTTCCTGTGACCCTAAGTCACAGCTTTGAAGAGAACCACCCAGAAGCGCTACCTAACAAGGAATATCCCTGTTGGATGATTGTTTCAACAACAACAATAATAACCCACGCACATTGTTGTTCTTGTGGGGTGCTGTCAAATCAATTCTGACTCATAGGGACCCTGTGTGACAGAATATAAGCTCCCCAGGGGAATTTCTGGCTTATACTCTTTACACGAGCACATCACCGGGCCTTTCTCCACCTCGCTTCTCCAGCTCCAGGTCTGGCTCCATCAGCTTCTCTTCATGTGTCTTCTCCACAGGGATGTCTCGCAGGGAGTGAGCATGTGTTCCACCTCCAGAGAGCTGCTTATCTCCTTAGCACCTCCAAATGAGGTCATCAAGCTGCTACCTGATTGACAGGCTAGACTCCACCCCTTTACTCTGAATCCTCAAATTGACACCAGATTATGTAACTACCACATAGGACAAAGTAGACCTGCCCCTGTGGGTTTCCAAGGCTATAAATATTTATGGGAATGGGAAACCCCATCTTTCTCCCTCAAAGCATCTGTTGGCTTAGTACAGTTGTCCTGCACAGTTGATGTTCCAACAAATGACAAACTGCTAGGTCTGAGCATGAAATATGAGGAATTTTTCTCTTGCCCATTATTTTTCATAACTCGGCCCACTAGGAAATCCTGTATTGTCTGCCATTTTCCTAATGATAAATCAAAGTAAAATAAATGGTGTTTTGCATACTGAGAAGATAATGGCCATTGTCAAAAATGTCCCCTTCTTTATTATTCTCCTGCCACTTGTCTGTCAGTTCGTCATACCGTGGTGACTTGCATGATGCTATGATGCTGGAAGCTAGGCCACCAGTGTTTCAAACACCAGGAGCATCATCCGTGGTGGATAGGTTATGAGGATCTTCCAGAGTGCGGTACTCACCGCCCTTGAGTCATTTCTGATCCTATAGGGTAGTATAGAACCTGCTCTGTGGGTTTCTTAGACTGTAGGTTGTTTCTGGAGTCAAAACCCTCCTCTTTCTTGCTCAGAGTGACCGATAGGTCCCTACTGCTGAAGGTGGGGTCAGCAGCCCAACAAGTGAAAACCTAGAGAGCTACCTTTCAAAAGGCAACCAATGTTCACCCTGTGGGTCACGATGGAACGGTCTGCCATGAGTCCCCTGGGTCAGAAGACACCCTGGATGCACAGCGACTACAGCAATGGACTCCAGCCGAGGAGGGTCAGTCGTGGAGATGGCCCCAGGCTGGGTCCCTTCTCATTCTGCTACACATGAAGTCACCATGTTGACTTGATGGCAAACCAACAGCAGCGGATCATTATTCTAAGTTAGCCTGATTGATGGTCTTCGATGCAGGTAGAGGCAGACCCCAGACCAAACTCACTGCCTGCCGTGGAGTCAGTGCTGACTCATAGCCGTCCCCCTGTGGGTTTCGGAGACTGGAACTATTTAGAGGAGCAGAACGCCCCATCTTTCTCCTGAGTTGCTGCTGGTGGTTTGGAACTGCCGACCATGCAGATCACAGCCCAATGTGTAACCGCTTTGCCACTGGTCTGTAAGAAATGACTTACCATGCTGTAATAATTTGCTGAGAGGCCTCAAGCTTAAACAATGGATGGCAGGCTTCAAGAACAAGTATAGTAAAGGCCTCCCCCACTCCAGAATGATAGGGTTTATTAGGGAAGGTAACCGAGGCCTTAATTTTTCAAGTGGAACAGAGATGCACAGCCGTGTGGGTGTCCGCCTAGGCCCTTTCCTGGGGTTTTAAAAGCAGCCTGTACAAGTTGTTGCTGTTGCTTCCGGCTCAGAGGGATGAAAGCAGAAGCCCTGAATTTTAAGCTTCATTCATTTATGGTAAGTCCACCTCTGGCTCGCCGGGGACAGATTTATTCCACAGGTATTTGTACCCACTTCCTCAAAAGAATGCTGAAGGAAAGTGCCGAAAAGAGGTGGCCTCCAAAAATTTGAAAACCAAAAAAACCTCCCGATGTTCCACACTTCTAAACCATTAAATCACAGCTGAAAAGTCATCGTTTCACTATCACAGTTATTCTTCGTTCCCCAGAAGTGACGGAATAACCAGATGATATTTGAACTGCCTCAAGCCAAAGGAAAAGAAGATGTGGTGGGGTGACAAGTCCTGGCCCACTAAACATTTAACAATTCTTTTTGTTCTGCTTCATGACACTGTCTGAGGCAACCCCCCCCCCCCACACACACACACACACACACAGCCTTTCCCTCCTAAATTCGCCTGAGAGGGAGATTTAGGGCCTGCAAAGTATCCACTCACATCTCCAAGCAGACACCCTTTCCAAGCACACCCCACCCAGGTCTTCTCACAGCAACTTGGGAGGTGGTGGGGGGGGGGGAACCCAGGCTCAGGGGAGGACCAGGCCTTTTTCCTAGTGCTTTATCCCTGCCTTTGATTTTTCTGGAATCCCACAGCGTCAGCACCTTTGGCATAAGCTGAGTTCAAGTGCAGACAATGCACACACCGAGTCCCCCGGCCCCAGGGCTCACCCACTGAAGCGGCTGGGGGATAAGCAAGAGGCGGAAAGCTCGGGGGTCCTTGAGCTTAGATCTGCTCTTGCTGTGGAAAAGCCAATGGGAGAGAGCACACCAATTTCTCCAGCACAATGGGGCCAAAACGGCCAGGTTCAGTCAGGTTGCTGTGTCTTCCCAGCAATAACCATCGTTAGGCTTGGAAACATCTGGAAAAGCTGACTGAACCCAGTTCCAAACCAGATGTTACACAGCCCACAGGCACGGTCTCGGCCACCGAGACCCGGGAAGAGAGCCGGTCTTGGCTCGCTCGTGCGACCGTACCAGAAACGCCACTCCCCGTGAAGACCAGAAACTCGCTGTCTCCGGGGAAGGCATCCATTGTGTGGGTCCCTCGCTGTTGATGGCACAGGGTGCACATGGTCCCCGTGTATGCCCCTGCATCCGCCCTGCGCTTTTATAAGACACCAAGGACTGATTCAGTTTACACTGACGATAAGCAGCAGCCCCTAATTCCAAACAGGCCAGACGCCAGCTACAAGGGCAAGGCGTGCCATGCATTGTGGGGGACGGGCGCGATGCCATGCACAACGGAGCCCAAACGGGCTGCCCGTCCTGACAAACAGTCCCGATGGTGGTGAGCACGGTGAAAAGTGGGAAATCAGTCCTTTTTGAGGTCCTGCCACACTTGAACCGGGCACCGGAGCCATCCCTGCACGTGGACTCTTTTCTTCCCGAGAGCAATCTCAAAAAGGCAGCTCGAGGTTTTCTTAACAGAGCGTAGTCCTTCATGGAAGAGATCCCCTGTCGGGACAATCTAGCCACTGCACCTGGCTTGTGGTCCCTGCAAGCGAGTGCCCGTCAGCAAGCAAACGTGGACTGCCCCTCGCAGCTGCCCTGCCCTGGCTGAGGAGACAAGGAGAGGGCACTCCTGCTTTAGAACCAGAGGAACGCAATTACCTGCTGATTCCTGTTTAAACAGCCTCTTCCCTTGCAAATCGTGCCTAATAAGCACAGCTTATCTTTCTTTACCAGGTAGTCCTGTTCCTCTTGGAGATACCAGAGGCCCAGCGAAGGGAGACAGAGAGGAAAACATTTTTATGAAACGACAAGGAGACAGCACTTTTCCATCAAAAAATACACATATGTCCTTCTCCATAAGGGAGACTGCCTTGTTATTGATAGTTGAGGACAGCTTTAAAAGGGAAAAAATCTCGAGAGAACTCTGTGTGGCCTGTGATTTTTTTTTCACACAAATTTAATTTTTCCTTCAAGATTGGTACCTCTGAGGCCATATACTTCAGCTGGTGATGCTGCCATGTCTTTTTTTTACTTTATGTTTTAAATTTTTCTCTCCTTTTTCTTTTTAAAATCATTTTTTTGGGGGTTCATGCAACTCTTATCACAATCCATCCATTATGTCGAGCACATTTGTACATTTGTTGCCATCATCATTCTCAAAACATTTGCTTTCTATGTTAGCTCTTGGTATCAGCTACTCATTTTTCCCTCCCCCTAACCCCCTCACAAAGCCTTGATAATTTATGAATTATTACTGTTTTGTCATGTCTTACACTGTCCGACGTCTCCCTTCACCCACTTTTCTGTTGTCAATCTCCCAGGGAGGAGGTTATATGTAGATCCTTGAAATCGGTTCCCCCTTTCCACCCCACCTTCCCTCCACCCTCCCAGCATCACCACTCTCATCGCTGGGCCTGAAAGGTTCATCTGACCTGGATTCCCTGCTTCCAGTTCCTGCCTTTACAAGTGTACATCCTCTGGTCTAGCCAGATTTGTAAGGTAAAATTGGGATCATGAAAGTAGGTGGAGGAAGCATTTAAGAATTAGAGGAAAGTTGTGTGTTTCATCAATGCTAACTATACTGCACCCTGACTGGCTCGTCTCCTCCCCGTGACCCTTCTGTAAGGGGATGTCCAATTGCCTAAAGATGGGCCTTGGATCTCTACTCTGCATTGGCCCTCATTCACAATGAAAGGGGTTTTTTTTTTTTTGGTTCTTTGATGTCTGATACCTGATCCTATCGACACTGCATGATCACACAGGCTGGTGTGTTTCTTCCATTTGGGCTTTGTTGCTTCTCAGCTAGATGGTCGCTTGTTTATCTTCAAGTCTTTAAGACCCCAAATGCTGTATCTTTTGATAGCTGGGTACCATCAGCTTTCTTCACCACATTTGCTAATGTACCCGCTTTGTCTTCAGTGATTGTGTTGGGAAGGTGAGCATCATAGAATGTGGCCTGTGATTTCTGGGAGTTCCTCCTTAACTGCTCCGTGTCCAGGTCATCCTTCCACTAAATGAGCTAAACACCACAGTGCGAAAAGAAACTTTACCAGCCTAGACCCAACCCCTGAGCAGAGGTATGCTTTCAAATGGACTGCCATTGAGTCCATTCTGACTCATAGCAATCCTATAGGGAAAGGTAGAACTGCCCAGGGTGGATTTCCAAGACTGTAACTCTCTACAAGAGTAGAAATCTTCATCTTTCTTCTGAGGAGCGGCTGGTGGTTTTGAACTGCTGACCATTGGTTCACAACCCAATGAGTAACCCACTAGGCCACCAGGGCTCTGGTCGAAATTCCTAGATTAGAAAGAGCTCAGTGAACACTTGTGATTTGTTTTTCCTTCCATAAATCAGCAATGTTGTTGTTCTTATTGATAGGAGCCATTGAATCTGCACCAACTCATAGCAACCCTAAGGACAACAGACTGCAACACTGAGTCTTCCTCACAATGTTTCCGAGGTTCGAGTCCGCTGTCAGAGCCCCGTGTTCATTCATCTCCTTGAGGGCCTTCCTCTCTTCCATTGATCCTCTACTTTACCAAGCATGATGTCCTTCTCCAGGGACTGGTCTCTCCTCAAAACATGTCCAAATACCGGAGACAAATTCTTGCCACCCTTACTTTGAAGCATTATTCTGGCTGGGCTTTCCTTAAGACTGATGTGTCCCTTCTTCCGGCAGTCCATGGTCGAGTCAATATCTTTTACCAATAACATAATTCAAACAAGAACACTTGCTCGACTGATATTGGGTCCAGCTGTTAGATCTACTTTTTCAGACGTACACTTGATGATGTTTAATGTCATTCTAGTGTGTGTTGCTTCCCTACTAGGCAGCTACTATAGGGTCCATAGGAGTGAGTTTTGTTGGAGGATGGGTATACAATTTAGCATTTTGATAAAATGTACCAGCGACTCCAGGGGAAAAAGATAAGACGGTCTGCTTCCACAAAGGTTCGCCATCTCAGAAATACTGTCGGGTGGGGGGGAGGCAACAATAATATGCAGCATACTAGTGGCTCCAACTCCCTCCCTCAGAAAAATTCCCACTGCCATCGAGTCAACTAGGACTTTTCCTGACAGTCTAAACAGGGGAGAACCGCTCCTGCGGGTTTCTGAAACTGTCATTTTAACAGCAGTAGAAAGCCTCTTTCTCCCAAGGAGCTGGTGGTTTCAAACTGCAGACCTTGGGGTTGGCAGGCCAACATGTAGCCAGGCATATTTTATTTTATGGATCTTTAGAATACCTTGACATAATATAACCCGCAGCTGTGCATAACTGCACATTAAAATATATGGCAAATTAGGACCCCAAATCTTTATAGACTAATGTCTACCTATTTGCATAATTGTAAAGAATGAGCAGGATAAGTTACAGTCCTGTAAAAGCAGCTTGCTCTGCCCTAGTTTAATGAGAATGCCCAAAGTAGATATGGTTCAGTGTTTTAGTCCGGGTAGATAGAGAAACAAATCCAGGGAGACTCATTTGTGTATGAGAAAAAGCTTTATCTACAGAGTAATTGTGCATTAAGAAAACAGCCCAGCCCATATCAAGTCCATAGGTCCAATATTAGCCCATATGTCTGACACCAATCTACAAAGTCCTCTTCAGACTCACGAAATACTTGCAATGACACTGAAGACAGGAAGATCACAGGCCCATGAGCGGTAAGACTTGTGGATCCAGTGGTGTTGTAAGCATCTCAGTGCTGGCAGGGGTCCCCACGTGGCTTCTCCAGCTCAGGGCACTAGGTAGCTCCGTGTGTCTTGTCAGCTGCAACATCTCCCAGGAAGAGTGAGTTGAGAATGAGTGTCTCCTGCATCCAAGGAGTTCCTAGAATCCTCAGGAGAAGGCTATCCTCACATAGAGGTCTCATTGGCTATTACCTGATAGACTCCACCTCTTCACTCTTAATCCTCTCAAACTGACAATTATATAACTGCCACATTTTGTGAGAACAAATGTCCTCTTCTTGGGCAAAGATTTGAAAATTTCCAGTGTGGTTCATCTGGCAAAAGCTTCACAGATTAGGAACAGTCTGGAATCTACTGAACTGTAAGGTTTGTGAGGACAGGTAGCAGACTCATCCTCATTACAGGATTATTAGCAGAATTACAGAAAAGTGTGTGTGAGGCACAGTGCATAGGAGAACGACTGTCGGGATTGTTAAGAACACAGTGTGATCCTCTCCTCCAAAGACTCGCCATTTGCTTTGGAGTGCTGCCACTGCGTGTCCCAAGTCTCTCGGCGGCCTGTGCAACCTCCTGCACAATTGACAGAGACGCCGTCCGGCCCTTTACCATCCCTACGAATGGTTGTAGGCACGCTATCTATGCTCCATGGGTTCTCGCTGAGAATGACAACATGTTGTGAGAGAGACTACACAATCAACAGTCAGGTGGTTTCCTACCCAAAGGGACCCGGACACGATATAGAGCAAAAACCGCACCCAGCAGTTTGTTTGCCAAAGTAAAAATCATCCGTCCAAGAAAGACCCAGCTACTGTGGGTTTCCAACTGAATATAGCTGTCAAGATTCTCCAGAGCAACAACCACCAGTGCACACGTGCGCGTGCGCGTGCACACACACACACACACACACACTTTCACATAATAAATATAGACCCCTTCCTCACTTATTGACTATCTCATTATCCAACATTTTAAATATATGATCATGTAAAGGCAAAAACCAAAACTGCCCTGCGTATTAACAAGCTCGTCCGGCAGTGGTGAATGCCGCACGGCGAGGCAGGAGTGGTGGTCACTTAACCTTCAGGTGAAAGGGAAGACGGAATGCTCCGGGAGGTGGACCTAAGGAAGTCTCTGTAACAGAAGCTGCAGTTTCTGAGCTGATTGTTAAGAGCTAAGTGCTAGATGGAAGCAGTGTGAGAACCAAGCAGCTCTGCAAGCAGTTGGCATCAATGATAAAATAATGACTATTTTATGGAGACTATTTCAAAGTAATGTCTCATAACACATAGTGCGTATGAGGTGCTCGGGACTGTCGTGTACACTTTACACTTGGGAACTCATGCACTCCTAGCCAAAGCCATCTTCAAGGCAGGGTCCAGCACCATCCTCGTGTTATAAATAAGAAAACAGTGTATCTGGCAAAATTCTCCAGAGAAACAACTAATAACACACGTTTCATACATGTTATGTATAGAACTCTTCCTCACTTATTGACTATCTTGTTATCCAACATTTCACATTTCTGATCATGTAAGTGTAAAAAGTGAACCGTTTTGTGTATTAGTAATGTACACCCGGCAGTAACAGATGCTAAAGTACTAGGCAAGAGTAAGGCTGCCTGTGATGCTAAGGTTTAGTGTCAACTTATTGGACCATGATTCTCAGTGGCTTAACAGTTTTGTGATCATGTAATCCTCCTGCATTTTCTGATCTGATGTAGTCATCCACCAGTTTTGCATAATGCTCATAACATAATGGCCTGATCTTTGGAACCCAACCATATCCTATGAAATTTACACAAACTTGTTGAAGCCTAGTGTGTGTGTGTGTGCGTGCACACATGCACGTATGTGCTTTTCTTTTAAGGAATTGGCTCACACAACTGTGATATTTAGCAAGTATAAAGCTCAGGAATAAAGCCTCCTTCCTCCTAGGCGCCTCTGAAGTCCTTCAGGAGTAATTTGTGCCATGGCCGGTAGATGGCAGAACGTGACAAGAAAAGACCTGTGGACACAGTGGGACATAGTTCCCAGCTTGCACAACAACATACATTTTATTTTTCTATAATGTACTTTGTTTAGAAGCAACAGAACCTAATTTAATTCGAGTTCCCAAGTAGACACTGAATGTTCGAAACACTCCAGTCAGAACATGTTGGTCAGGTGCCCGCGTCCAGCAGCGTCTGCAAGGTGTTTCCTCAATAAAGCTATCTTCCGGCTCTTGACCGGGTTGATCAAGTCACCTGGACGCGTCCCCAGCCTCTTTCGACAGGAAAGCTTGGGGCTGTGCAAGTGATAAGATCAGGAAATTACTTGGCAAAAAAGCAGAGGGCTCTACCCCTGTGAAGGCCAGCGGCGAATGTTGTCCATTCATTCTCTCATGCATGTGGATCTTCAACACAGCTGTGTTATGCATCTTGGCGCTCAGGTGCACCAGGCTCTGGGCTCTGTCAAACTCCCCCAGCTACCCCAGTAACCTGCTGCTGCAAAATGAGGGAGGGAAGAAGTCCGTGGATGTGCTTCTGCATATCTCTGCTACTGTAGGGGAAAGGAACAAGATGCTCACGCTACTGTAGTGACTGGGTGCCAGGGAGTCACAGACAAAACAGTACCTGGCTTTGCACCATCCTCATGCTAGGAGCAGTAAGAGAATTACAAGAAACCTGATGAGATACTACTGTCATCTTAGATGATAGGTAGGTAGTTTGGTAGGTGGATGGATAGATAGATAGATAGATAGATAGATAGATAGATAGATAGATAGATAGATAGATAGATAGCCAGGTAGCTAGGTAGCCAGATAGGTAGTAGGTAAGCAGATCGACAGATGGGTGGATAAATAAATAGTGGTAGATAGATAGAATTAGACAGCAATAAACAACTATTTTCAAGTCAACTCACCTTATATAAAAAACAGCATAATATTGCCCAATCCTGTGTCATCCTCCCCATTATCAGTGTGTTCATTGTAAAAGTTGTACAAATAAATCTATTTCACCAATGGTGTCCCTTGCTCTAGCAGACCTTCTACTTCAGAAATCATGATGTCCTCCCTCGTGTTAATCCTTCCTGATGGCATGTCCAAACCTAGACAACTGGACAATGTTCTGTTGAGATCCACTAGGTTTTCCCTGTTTAATTTTCAGAACGAGATGTCCACACCTTGTTCCCCTGGAGCTGTCCATCATGGTCAACACAGCACAACCAACTAACAGAAAAGTGGTAGATCTTAAACCATAAAAGAAGACCTTAAAGAAAATGCAGAAGCTATGAAGATGAAAAAATAATTACCTGCCTAAATTTTTAATCCTCTGGATTACATGAAAGCACTTTAAAACAGCTAAAGGAAAAACTGGTAGCACTAAATGCTGATGAAGAGTTGGTTCTCAGATGTTAATATTCCAAAAACTCATAACTCTATAAAGTGTATAAGATAGGCAAAAATCAAGAAGATAGGCAAAGGATCTGACCAGGCAGTCCACAGGATAGAAACATGCAAACAATTAAGAAAAACATGTTGGATTTCATTCATAATTTTTTAAATGCAGACTTCAATAGAACAATGGCTTATTTGGTGGGCATAAGAGTCCAGTCTTAGGGTATCATTAAGTGTAAACTGGCAAAACTTTTTCAAAAGCAATTTGTCAGTATTGAGAAACATATTTGAATTCCTATGACTCAGAAATCCCACTCTCCCCTGGCTCCCTCTCCCTTCTGAATGCATGTGTTCAGGCATCTCCATACCTTGAAGCATCTCCTATAGGCCATGAGTCCCTGGGGGGACAAACAGTTAAGCTACAAAACACAAGCTAATGGTTTGGATCAGAAGAAGGCCTGATTCACGTCCAAAAACCCACCCATTGGAAACCCCATGGAGCACACTCTACCCAACGCACATGGGTTCACCGTGAGTTGGAATGGACTTAATGGCAAATGGTCTGGACTTTTTTTTTTTTTTTTGTATAGACCAATGGTGTTCAGAATAGGTCTCCAGGCCTGACCTCTCTTTTGTATTCCTGAAAACATCAGTCTACAGCTGTACTCTTCTTTCCACCCCCACCCACTACCCCCAGTCTTACACTTGTTCCCACCTGTGGAAGACCACCAGCCACTAGTGGGCACAGGTCTCCGTCCTTGGAATCGTCCTGAACCTCTTTCTCACTTTAACCCCAGGCACATTTCCATCTCAGAGACTGTCCATGCATGCAGCCTAGCAGGTTCCCTCCCTTGTCTCAGTCAGGTCTCTCCTGAGAGGCCCTTCTCTAGGGTAGCCCTTCTAACCCGCTCCATCCCTCAGTCTCCTGCTGGTTTGTACTGCTCTTGATAAGCCATATCCCTTCCTGACATCATGGGTCTTAACTGTCCCCTCACTAGCACCTATTCATCACTGTAGTGGTAAATGGTATCTGGTGGCATAACGGGTTAGGGACTGGATGACTAACCCCAAGATCAGCAGTTCAAAACCACCAGCCTCTCTGCAGGAGAAAGAAAGATCAGGTTTTCTATTTCCATAAAGAAATAGAAACCTATGGGGTTAGTTCTCTTCTGTCCTATAGGGTGAGGTGGAATCAAGTGAGTGGCAGAGTTTGGGGATTTAGTCTTCACTACAGTGTTCATAGCACCTACAACATGTCCTAACGTTCCAGAGCAGCACAAAACATTCAACGACGACTCAAAACTTACATGGTTTAAGCCCACTCATAGGTAATATTTGCAACATACAGGATACATATTCATAATACACATAATAGATGTAATTAAATATACCTTCATAGCAAATTGGGTAAAAAATCATTATGAAAAGTCTTCACTTTCTCATATAAAAAATATAGAAAAAGGAAAATTTCTCTCTTATATTTTATTCTGTGAAAATGAGATACAATGGCATTCGGTAGTTAGTGACATGTACCCAATAAATGTCAGTTGCTGTGTGCTAGTCACTGCTTTGCAGCCATTAAGAAGAATAAGGTCATTGAAATGAGTTGCTATAAAACACGTCTACCATACGAGGGGAAGCGAACATCAAGCAACTCGCCCTGAGTTAGTGCACCCAGTGGCGACACCTGGGAAGGTTCTCACTGGTCACAGTGAATTTTTTTTTTTTTTTCACAAAAGCAGTTTTGCTCAAACCTCGTTTTTTGTGATGGCCAGTTTAAGAAAACAATGTACACCTATGAAATTTTGTTTCCTGCTCGGGGTAAAATACCGCAGAAACAGTTGTGATGTTGAAAACAGCGTACAAGGACAGCGCTATGGGAAAAACTTAAATGCATGAGTGGTTTTCTCATTTCAAAAAAGGTGAAATGTTGACTGATGACAAACCTCATTCTGGACATCTGTAACTTCCCGAACAGACAAAAATGCTGACTTGTAGTACATTTGGAGTTCATTCCACCATGTCTGACTGTTAGTCAAACTTTCTATTTAGAGGTTCTGAAAAGATAGCATAATATGTGTGACAAAAAAAGCCTGATTTGTGGCAGACAGAGGACTAGTTTTACTATCACAATGCACCTGCTCACTCAGCCATTTCATTTCACCAGTTTTTAGCAAAAAACAACATGCCTCTCTTGCCCCATGAACCTTACTCAACTGGCCTCACGCTGTGTGGCTTCTTTTGTTTCCATGAATGAAGAGGAACATGAAAGGACATCAATTTGACATTGAAGAAAAAAACGAGGGAAGTGCTGCCATCCATCCAAACAGAGGAATTTGAAAAATGTTTCCAAGAGGAATCGCAGATTTGACTAATGTTTTAAGTGTAGTGGAAACTACTTTGAAGGTGGTGAGGTTGTTTTGTAAATAATAATAATACATAGCTTTGAAAAAAATCCAGTTTGTGGGGGGATACCCCCTCTTACATTATTAAATAAGAATCTTTAAAAGGGCAAAAAAAACAATATGAATGAAATGATACTAGAAAAATCTCTAGAATAGTGTTCCCCACCCCCAAACCAATGGCTACGGCAGCTTCCTGTAGAGAAGAGAGTGCCCAGAAACCAACCTGGGACAGAGTCGGACTCGGTATATTTCTGTACTGCTTGGTTTTGGAGAAGCCCTGGGGGCATAGTGTTTACACCTTGGGCTGTTAACCACAAGGTAAGAAGTTTGACTCCACTGGCCACTCAGAAAAAGCAAGAGGAAGCTTTCTACTCCCATAAAGATTTACAGTCTTGGAAACGCACAAGAGAAATTCTACCCTGTCCTATAGGAACTAGTGAGTCGGTATCAACTTGATGGCAGCAAGTTTGGTCCTGTTTGATGCTGTCCCAAACACCTTCTCTTTCTTTTACAATAAAGCATAAATCAGGGAACAGGGGACTCCAAAAAGCCCGAGGCGCTTCAGAGGAACTCTGTTGACATGGGGTTGTAGAAGAGCAATGTGTCCAGAAGAGGAAAGTCAAGGTGTTCCAAGAAGTAAAGAAAAGCCTGCCCTGAGCTTGCAGACCCGGAACCTCATCCTGCAACAGCAGCGGAGGACATGTTCAAGTGCGCTGGGAAAGGGGCAGCTATATCTGAAAGCCCAGCCACACTCACGGTGTGGAGGATCGGGTCCGTTTTGTACCAGTGTGAAACCATGTTCTTTCCAAGGTATCACAGGGTGGGTTTGAGGCCCCTCTCTCGGTGAATTGAGCATCTGTGCCACCCAGGGACCCCTGAAACAAAACTACATCAAAAACCACTCCCCTTGAGTCCATTCTAACTCACCATGACCCTAAAGCGTACAGTAGAAAGACCCCTTTTGATTTCTGAGACTGTAAATCTTGACAGGGGCAGAGAGCCTCATCTTTCTTCTTCAGGACAGCTGGTTGCTTTGAACAGCTGATCTTGCAGTTAGCAGCCTAGTCCTTAACCACAGCACCACCAGAATGCCTTTTGTAGGTCAAGTGTTGGGCTGCTGACTGAACTGCTGGCAATTTGAATCCACCACAGCTCTGCAACTGAAAGAGGAAGCCGTCTGCCTCCTGAAGTTTACAGCGTGGACCCCACTGTGGCAGCTCTACTGAGTCTTTGGGAGTCAGGGTGAGTCAGACTGGAGGGCAGTGAGTGGTTTTATGTGTCACAATCTGACACCCATTAACCCATTACAACCAAGTCCATTCTGACTCCAACATCTTTCTCCCATGTGGGAGGCTCGGATGGGTTAAAACTTGCCAACCCTTTGAAGATAAACAAGAGGCCATTTAGCAGGGAAGCAAGAAGTCCATATGGAAGAAGCACACCAGCCTGTATGCTCAGGAGGTGTCGATGGGATTGGTATCAGGCATCAGAAGACCCAAAGCAAACAATCACATCGCTATGAACATGGGGGATTGGAGTGGAGCCCCAAAGCCCAACAGTAGACAACTGGACATCCCTTCACAGAAGGGCCAAAGGAAGGATGAGTCGGCCAGGGTGCAGCATAGTACTAATGGAGCACACAGATGCCTCTAGTTCAGAGGTTCTCAACCTGGGGGTCGTGACCCCTTTGGGGGTCAAATGACCCTTTCACAGGGGTTGCCTGGTTCATAACAGTAGCAAAATTACAGTTATGAAGTAGCAACGAAAATAATTTTATGGTATGGGGGTCACCACTACAGGAGGAACTGTCTGAAAGGGTCGCGGTATTAGGAAGATGGAGAACCACTGCTCTAGTTCTTTAATGCTTCCTCCCCAATACCCCCCCCCCAGCTATCACAACCCCAGATCTACCATACAAACCTTACACCAGAGCATGTACACCAGTACAAATAAGAGCTCTCGACACCCTGAACCAGGACAGACAAAACCCTCAGGAACAATAATGGGAGTAGCAATACCATGAGGCCAGGGGAAAGGTGGGGTGGGTGGGGAGAAAGGGGGAACCTATGGCAATGATTGAAGTATAACCCCCACCAGGGAAGCAAACAACAGAAACTTGGGTGAAGGCAGACAGTAGGCAATGTAAGATATGAAAACAATAATTTATCAAGGGTTCACAAGGGTGGGAGAGTGGGGGAGGGAGAGGAAAAAGAGGAGCTGATACCAAGGGCTCAAGTAGAAAGAAAGTATTTTGAAAATGATGATGGCAACCTATGTATTAATGTACTTGATACAATTGATGTATGGATTGTTATTAGAGACATAAGAGCCCCCAATAAGATATATAGATATAGATGTAGATAGATATAGATATAGATAGATAGATATAGATGATGATGATATAGCTTGATATCGATATAGATGTAGACACATAGCCAGCCTTAGCAACTTAATAATGACACCAACAGAGGTCTCTAGACTCTGATGCCGGCATGGATATTTTTAAGGACTGGGGGGAGTTATTCCATTGCATTGCCCATTTACTTTGCTTCACTGATGAAACAATGACTGAGCACCTACTCTGCAGGCACTGGGGCAGGCCCAGATCCAGCCAGGCCAGTGAAACCTTCTGTTAGCCCGGGAGAAGGTTCTCTGTTCACACTCCAGAACCATTCTTCTGACAGCCTGGCGGTTCTGGGGTCCCGCTTCTAGGCAGCATGCTGTTGACGATCTACCACTCAACACCTATGGGAAGAACAGAGTGACTAGCTATCGGCTGGGAAATGTGAGCGGTGCCAATGGAAACGGCACGAGCGCCATCCTCAACCTCAGTACTCCGGAGGAGTAGCTCGGATGAATGGGATACCTCTCAAGGTCAGCCTTTTATGGCATTGTGCCTGTGGCTGGGATGGAGACCACATGGATTCTACGGAGAAAGCTCCACCTCTCTGGAGCAAAGAAATCCCGTGGACCTCAGGAGAGGCTTCTCTAGAAGGCAAATGAAGAGCCTCACGTTGCTCTTCCCTCTCTGAGAGACCAGGTTCCACAGGCCCGCCTGGAATGATGTCTACTTGAAGAGAGACGTGTGTCTCATGAAGGCCAAGGGAGGGGGCCTACATAGGGAATGGAGGACTAGATAGCATTTCAACAGCATCTAGCTGAGCAGCTTCCTAGCCCCAAGGTTGGAGGGCGGTCCTTGCATGTGCTCCAGCCGCACAGAATTGCGTACACTGTGAGTGTCTGTTTGCTGGGTTTGCTCTCCATCCATCCACTTTCCATCTTCCTGTCCACTACTCAATTCACCTCTCTCAGCTTTCATGAGGTACAGTTCCATTTCTTGCCCAGAGTTGGGTTTCCAAAGCATCTATTGAAGCTGTGGACACAGCAAGCAGTCAAGGTGAAAATACCTGGCCCCCTTGCAGCAGTGGACACACCATTTCCTCCACAATACCTGGGGGATAGAGCATTAATTGGAAGAGACAGTGGGCTCAGGCTGGTCATGTATCACCTCACTAGGTCCCCTCTCCCTGGTGACCACTATGTCTTTGGTGTACATCATGAGTCCTCAGTAATGACTACGGCCGTGTGCGCCTTTTAACATGTGGAAGGGAATTGCCCTGGATTGAATTATGGCCCCAGCAAGATGTGTTGAAGTCCTGACACTGGAGTCTGTGAATGGGACCCTGTGTGGAACTAGGAATTTTATATTTTTATGTGAATGGGCTCCTACCACAGTAGGGTGGGTCCTAAATCTAACCCCTTCTGAGTGCTGCCATATAAGAATGAAGTACAAAGCCAGAGAAACACACACTAAGAGGAAGAAGTCCCATGGTGATCCACTTGCAAGCCACGGGAAGCCAAGAAAACCCACAGGGTCGCCATGAGTAGAAAGAGTCAAGGATGGCTCTTTCCCTGGAGTTAACAGAGCGAGACTCGACCAGTGTCATGAATTCACAAATTCAGACTTCTAGCCCCTAAAACTGTGACCTAAGAAATTCCTATCTTTCAGAGCTACCCCCTTGTTCTACCACTGTGCTGGAAATGCTGGGTAAATGGATCTACAGAAACCCGGAATTCTGGGATGTCTTCTGTGAAGACTGGAGGCAGGCTGGAAAACATTGGCTCAGAGTTGCCTGTTTCCCATGATCCAGTGGGACACTGGAATGGTGTTTTCCCCCTCGGGTTCAGTGAGTCTGGCTCTGCCCCAAAGTTGATTTTGTTTACATGTTACTCTGTCATTTGAAGATCTAAGTAATGTGGTGTGCGTGGGGTCCCACCATGGATCACATGGAGACAAACCAAATAAGAAGTCGCCACAAAGAAAGAAGAGGGGGAAGCTTTGGGTTGGTGACAATAACCATGGCGAACAGAAGACCAGCCCTCAACTGTTTATGTAAACATTTAAAAAATGAGTACTTTTCAAAAGAGAGCATGCTGTTCATTTGCAGGAAAGTACACTTAACTCCCAAACGTCTTTAGAAATGCTTCTGTTCAGTCCCACTGGGATGCCTTACTTATTACTCATTCCAAAATTAAGTGCGGCTTTTGGGAGGTGAGCATGAGATTTCTATTCAATTTTTGAAAGATGAAATTTGAATATTCCACTTTTTAACAACCATAAATCTTTCAAATATCCATCTTGAGTTTAAAGATAAGATGCCCTGAAAGGGATCCCAAATGATTTCCATTTAAATTCAGCAATTCTTGCACTTCCCCTTCATTCCTTTGGAGTTTCCCAACAGTCTTCACAGTGTTTCCGGCCCTCCGCAGCCCCAGCCATTCCCAGCATCAATATGTGCCTTAGCAGCAGTTCTTTCCAGGGCAGGTCAGACAGGAAAAGGCTTCCATCAACTCAACAGGAAATTGGTGGACTCATCTCCCACTGCCTTCTTCCTTGAGCATCCCCCACCCCACTGCCTTCCTCATGGAAAATCCAGCATCATGTGAGAGGAGATAGAAAATGTTGACTTAGCGGTGGAAGAATCATCCAAGGGGGAGCAATGGGTGCCTTGGAAGCACTTACTTTAACAGGTAATCAACCTGAAACTGAGCAAGAGCGAACCCTCACGTCGAATAAGATGTCACCAAGAGACAGTCTCTCAATACTTAGAGCATCTTGTTCCTTTCCTGAGAAATGTGAGAATTATGGTGGTACATTGAAAGCCTAAGACTTAAAGTTATCAAGAAATTATCTCAATTCTGTTCAGCTTAACCATTGTTGAGCACCAGTGATGCCCAGTGCTCCACTGAGATGCTACTAAAACAAAATTTTGTTTTGTTTTGTTTTCATGTTTGCCCTCTAGGAACTCAGAGACTACACTGTTCCCAGAAACAATGTCCTCAGAGAAGCTTATCACAAAAACAAGGTGCAATGTTCCCCACAATTAAAAGATGTGCATTTTCTAGATAGAGAGGCCATGGAGTGTAGGACAGTACACAACACGTGTGGCAACCTTGTCAAACATCAGAACATTGGGGACCTAGAAAGGCTCTGAAAAGCTTCCACCAGAGAAGTAAAAAAACAGAATATGTGCTTATTAAAAAGACAGTGTATCAGGATGGGTTTTCTAGAAAACCACTGATATTTGGGTGTGTTGTCTGTAGGAAGAAATGTATATCGAGAAATGACTTACACAGTTGTAAAACAGGTAAGTCCAATCTGGTTCAAGTCAGGCTTCTCCTGACTCATGAAAGCTGGTGATCAGGATGTAGGATGATGAAGCAGAGGCAGCAGGGGGCACAGGTTGGTGGATGCAGAGGTCGGAAATCAGCCAAATGAATCCACTATCAGTAGTCCGACAGCTCCTAGGATTAGCGGGGAACACAACAGGAGATGGAGCAACCAGACGCAAGATCCAACTCCAGGTGAAGGGCCAAAGAGAACTTGACCCTTCCCAGCCTCTCTCATACAAAAATGATTAGGACACCTAGGAGGTGTCTGTCATCAGGCAGGCACACGATTGATAGGTTGATCTCACCTCTTACCCTTACCAAGGAGTGGCTGGTTGACGTAATCCCTAACTGTCACTCTCAGGGATCACTTTAACCTTGTGAGACAAGGGTACCATGCTTCTCAAGAAACTTCTGGATCAAGAAAAAAGAAGCTAAGGGACCCATGAAGAGTGTGTGTGAGAGGAGACTCAAGACGCGCACAGGGAGTGTGATAGTCACCCAATCTGGTGTCAATTTAAGAATTAAGAGTGTAGGGGTGTAGTCTAGGCTGTCAATCTGGAGATAGCCAATGAGACTTCTGTGGGGATGGCCTTCTCCTGAGAACTCTGGGAAATCTGGTTCTTCCTCCTTGGAGGCAGATGACACCTCTCTCTCTCTCTCTCTCTCTCTCTCTCTCTCTCTCTCTCTCTCTCTCTACTACTACTACTACTACTACTACTACTACTACTACTACTACTACTACTCCCTGGGAGACATTGCAGAAGACAAGCCACCTGGACGCAACCAGACCTCGGACGCCAGAGTAGCCATAAAGAGACCCCTGCCAGTGCTGGGATGTTTCCAGTGACACTGTATCCAAAGACTTTCTACCCACTGTGCTTTGATCTTCTAAATTCAGTGTCATTGCATGTGTTTCATGGGTCTGAAGAGGACTTTATAGATTGGTGTTAGAAATATGGGCTTATATTGGACTTACGGACTTGATCTGGACTGGGCTGGGATGATTTCTCAATGTTCAATTGCTCTTGTATATAAATCTCTTTCTTATACACATCAGTGTGTGGCCATGGATTTGTTTCTCTAGTCCACCCAGACTAACACAGGGAACCTCCTAGACATTAGTGAAAGAAGATGACATTTCAGGGTCTGCTCCAATCACAGCATATCCAGTTGCTATCAGAGTGTGATCTCCAAGAAGGAATGTATAGAATTCTTGGTGCATTTGAAAGAGATTTAGACAACTAAGGGAGGATCTAAAAGGATGAACATGTGATGAATGCATAGACAAGAAGCCATGGCGCAACAGTTAAGTGAATGGCGCTAACTGAAAATATGGTAGCTCTGTGGCAGAAAGACCTGGAAAGATGCTTCAGCGATGATTCAGCTCCAGAAACCCTCGGGGGCAGTTCAACTGGGTGATGTGGGGTCACTGAGTCAGAAATGACACGATGGCACCCAACAAAATAGGACCAAGGCACGAGATCGTTGTGAACTCAAGGAAAACAAATTAATTGGACAAGGGGAAATAAATGTAGTCATGATGTACAGTCATGAAGGCTCACATGTAACTAGCATTCCTACTGTCAACTAAGGTAAATACTCAATAAGAAGCAAACCAAAAGAAGGATCGAACCGCACTTGGAGGAGGAAAGCGGTGGGCAGGAAGCCGCTGTGCACATGGCAGCGGTAGGCAGTGAAAGCCAGATATGCAGCCCATGGAGAATGCCCCACATGAAAACCCCAAGAAGAAGCGAAAACTGAGAAAGGAAAAACGAAATGAGTAAAGAGCGTATTGAGCCAGGGGACAGTAACCGGAGGTACACGTGGCCAAGGGATTGGTACTATTTGGCTTTCTGAACTATGTGTGTGTATATATCTTTAATTTTTTTTTAAACTGAATTACTTTGAATTACTTTAAATGTACTTTCTTTTCTGCAGAAATCTCCATCTTTCCTGAACTGTCACCACAGCTGTCATTTTACAGAGACCACGTACAATGAAATTACAACGAGCTTTCAAGGCAGACCTGTTCTTCTTATCAGGTGCTGTTGAGTAGGTTCCAACTCACAGTGACCTTATATATAACAGGGGGGGGGGGAAAGAAAACGGTGCCAGGCCTGCACTATCCTCACAATTGTTATGTTTGAACCCATTGCTGCAGCCACTGCGTCGATCTCTCTCCGCCCGTGCTTGCCTCTTTTTGACACCCTCCACTTTATCAAGGACGCTGCCCTTCTCCAGGGGCTGGTCTCTCCTGATAACATATCCCGAGTACGTGAGATGAAATAGCTCCATCTTTGCCTCTAATGGGCATTCTGTCTGTACTTCTTCCAAGACCAATCTGTTTGTTCTTTTGCCAGCCCATGGCACTTACGATTTCTTTGCCAGCACCATTGTTTAAATGCACTGACTTTTCTTTGTTCCTCCTTATTCAGTGCCCAACACTCACAGGCACAGGAGGCAGTGGATTCAAGTCTCGGTTATGGGTTGTAACCTTAGGAAAGGCTTATTTAGTATTTCTTAGATTGTTTCCTCAGCGGTAAAGTGAGGATAATAATAACAGTATCTATCTAATCAGGTACTACAAGAATAAATTTTAATATATGAATAATACTTATTGCTAGTAATAAATAGAATATGTTAGTATCATCTTTGATCAGAAAGTAGAGAAATGAATAAATAGGTACCGTCTTGGCTGTGTATTTATCTACCTGCCTTTTTACAGCCAGCTAACTCTCGTCATTCAACTACCCAGTATGGTTGTCTGACCTCTAAGTGTAGCTCAATGAATATTTGTAGAACAAGGAAATGAATAAATAAATAAGTGAACAGTGGATATATACCACTGAGCTCCATGCCTCTCTAGATATTCCAGAACCAGTAACAACGACATGATCTGATCCCTCAGTTCTTTTACTACCTTATTTACCTGCTGTAAAAAGCTCTATTTCTGAAATTTATCTTAAAATATGCGGGTTGACAAGGCTTCAAGGGTTTCCCTTACATGTTGATGATACTAGAATTCAAATTTGGGAAGCACCTCATTTACCTACTAACTCATGCCTCTGGTATTATTATAGTAAAAGTAATCAAACTGATCAGAATTTTTAAAAATGAATAGTTACCATGGGAAACTATGGAAAAGTAAAGTTTCCTTTTAGATGGCAAAAGTCTGTCGATAAAAGTACATAACACGAAGAGGAAGCCGTTAAAAGAAGACTGCTGGAGTCTGCTCCTGTCATCAATGAGATATGCCTTTCAAAATATCAGCACTATTCACTGAGAAAAATGTTATTTTTACCCATTTCCCCTTAAACAAATCATTTGGATGCATCAACACATGAAGCAGGAAGAGGACAGGGATCAGGATTAAAACTTGAGCACTGATTAGACTGTGAAAGTTTGGAGACAATTTAACCAACGAGATTATGACCAGATCTTGGTAGTATTCAAAAACATTGAAGTCCAATGTTTTACATAACTGTTCAGATACTTAAATGAAAGCTCAAGTCAGTCTCATAAATGGAGGTTGGGTCACTTGGGCTTGTTTCAGAGCTAGAGGGGAATGTGAGGGAAGGACACACATACTCACAATGATGGATTGCATATACCCAGCACCACTCTAGGTAATGGGCGCATTCGTTTTAATGAAATCTCCTGAATCCACAGCGGAGACATTATCATTGCCAATATTAATGAATGAATGAGGAAACCAGGGACTCCTATGGTGAGGAGCACACATGCGGCGACCGGCCTGTCAGTGGCAGGGTGGCCTTGCCTTCAGACTTGCGTTGTTTCAGCCCCGAGGCCCACAGCACCTTTTCCTTGTTCTCAACCTTGACTGGAACGGGGATCACTTGACACCTTTCAAAACTCTCAATGCCTTTCCAGTCTTTCATTATCAGAAGTAGCAATCTAACTGTGGGTACGCAGATACCTACTCGGGCTGAACAAGGGTGGGGAGGTGAATATGTATAGGTTTGACAGAGTATATTTCTACACATGTACCTATATGTGCTATAAATATATCCATGAGCATAATAGAACATACAGAGAGTAAAATTAGGAAAAGTTCTTAGCTATAACCAAACACCTTTGGGGTAATGAGTCGCTGGATTTCGGGGTTCCAAACCATAACCTTGGAACATCAAGGTCCACTGGCATAACACAATCCAGGAAGACAATGCTCTACACCCTACTTTGGTGAGTAGCAACAGTGATCCTGAAAGATTGTGAGTGACCATCTAAGATGCCACTATTGGCCTCTCCCTTCAGGAGTCAATCAGAATGGAGAAAATCAAAGAAAGAAGGAAATGGTCCACAGGCTCAGTGGACCACATTAATCCCAGCTTGCACATCCATGGGGCCAGAAGAACTAGAAGGTACCTGGTCACGACTGCTCACTATTCTGAAAGAGATCGCAACCAAGCGTCCTAAATACAGCGGAAGAAATTAATTTTTTTAAAAGATCAGAATTACTGGTCTGATAAAGACTGGACCAATTCCCAAGACTATGGCCCTTGGAGACCCTTTAGTCCTGAAACTGAACCTGCCCCTGTGATTCAACTTTCAGTCAAACATTGTTGTTGTTGTTGTGTTGCTGCTGCTGCCGCTGTTGGGTGCCATCCAGTCAGTTCCGTCCCACAGAGACCCTGGTCCTGCACCATCCTCACAATTGTTCCTGTGCCTGAGCCCTTTGAGGCAGTCACTGTGTCATACTGTCTCCTTGATGGCCTTCCTCTTTTTCTCTGTCCCTCCACTTCATCATGTAGGATGTCCTTTGATGGACTGGTCTCTCCTGACAATATGTCCAGAGTGTGTAAGACGAAGTCCACCAGAACAGTTTGTATTGCTTAGGCCGATCTCATACATGGATCAGGAGACAGCCATGCCAACAGAACAAAGGATACCACATGGGCATGTCAGTCTGGGCAGACTAGAGAAACAATTCCACAGAAACTCATGCATATAAGAGAGAGTTTTATATAAAAGGTAAGTGTACATTAAGAAAGCATCCCAATCCAGTCTAGTCCAAGTCCGTATGTCTGACGTTAGCCCATGTCTGACACCAATCTACAAAATCCTCCTCAAACTCACAAAACACACGCAATAATGCCGACTGCAGGGCATGTATAAGCATCTCAGCGCTGGCAGGGATTTCCACTCAGCTGCTCCAACACCCAGGGTAGATCCACGTGGCTTCTCCTCAGGGATGTCTCACAGGAAGTGAGCCTTGCCAGCTGAGGCAAAGAACTAGCTAAGGCCGACACACACTGGTGCGACCATCAGAAAACAAGAGACCCGAGAACGAGAAAGGCAAGGCTCACTGAACCATTTATCTCTCCGCCCTTCAATTAACCCCACATGTGTTTATCGGCCAGGTTAGCACAATAAACCTTAACGATCACAATGGTTTAAAAAAATTGTGGTAGCAATTGTACAATACTGCTCAAACTATGAAATTATATGATATCTGTATTAGCTCCCAATAATTTTTTTTGGGGGGGGAGAGGAAAGCCGAAGTTGACAGGCCTATAAGATAGGCAATCCTTCGAACAATCAACAATAGGAGATCAAAGAGTAACATTTACCCAGAAGTGATGGACAGAGGAAGTAGGAGAAATGCTCTTATAATGTGGGATTGCCATCAATGGCATAAATCAAAATGCGTTTGAATTCCTGAATGGAAAATCAATTTACTCTGTAAATTTTCACTCTAATCACAAAATAAAAGTTGAAAGAAAAGATAAAATACCTATTAATGCCCCAGATCACACCCAAATCAGTTACATCAGATTCTTTAGAGATGGGACCAGATATCAGTATTTGCTAAAGCACTCCAGGTAATTCAAAGGGAACCTTGCTATTCTAAGTATACTCCAAGGACCAGCAACTGCAGGATCTGCAATTTTGTTGGAAACAGAGAATCTCAGGTCCTACCAGAGAGGGACTGAATTGAAATCTGCATTGTAACAAGATTTATAGGTAATCTGAACGCACATTACAAATGGGGAAGCTGTTAACAGGTTGAATTATATTATATCCCCTGCCTCCAAAAATATGTACCTGTAACTGACTTCTGTCCCTGCAAATAGGGATTTTTTTTTATCATATGAGTTAGATCATACCAGAGTACCAAGGGGCCTAAATCTCATCACTTTTGAATGGTGTTTTATACAAACAGTAGAAGAGACACGTTTACATTTGGACACGCACGCACAGGGTGGATAAGACAATGAAGACACGGGCATCTTCCCGTCAAGGAATGTAGAGTTGGTGGCAGTTGTCAGAAACCAGCAGAGGGGAAAGTAGAAGGACACCGCACGGACCCTAATTCGGATCACTAGTCTTAGGAACTATGAGAACATAAGCCTCTGGTTTTCAGAGTCACACACGTGTGCTGTTTGTGTGACCGCAGCAGTGGGAAATCCAGACAAGAAGCACTGGCCCAGAAGAAACGTACTGAAGGCCTACCTTGGCTTCATTTTGCTGGCTTTGTGTTCAAAGGCCTGCTCTTAATTGTTTGAATAATTAAAGAAAGGCCAGGGAATGCTGTGGGTAATAGAGGAGAAGAGGAACTTGCAATCAGCTGCAGAGAAATGAGAGGCGCTCTCGATGGGAATGATATGCTTCCACTTCCAGTCGTTTCCTGTGAGCCTCTACTCACTTGGTTCATTTGCTTTGGCTTTGGCTTTGCCCACGCCCCCAACCAGCCCTATGTTCCAGGCTTCAGACTTGAGAATCAGGAAGCAGATAAATGACCGTCAATCAAAGGTTAATTCAATACTGACCTAACTTCATACACACTCTCTCAGAATTTCAATGGACAAGCTCTGCCAAGCACCCTTCTAGGTCATGTGGGGTGAGAGACCGGAGAATAGGACAGTGGGCTTGTCCAGCAACCAGGATGACCCCCTCCCCTCCCTACCACCCCCTGCAGGCCCATCGCTGATTTGGAGGGGGCGCGAGCTGGTTCAGGGACAGCTCAGCTCAGCTCTCCCCTCTCTTTAGAAGCGCCCCAGCTCGCTCTCGCTCTCTCAGGAAGCACTGTGTGTTTTACAGCTCCGTATTTCTGCCTTATTATCCTCTGTTCCTATCACGGCCTTTGACTGCCACTTTCATTGTGTTGTCAGGTTGCTCTTTGATGCCTGAATTAATCCTAATGGGAAACCCTCTCAACTGTTGGCTTACTTTTGTCTCGGCTCAGGTTCTCCCCGTTGCACATCCCCCAGTGCAAGCTGTGCTCTCCTCTATAGGCCCTACCTCGGATCTGCTTTAAAAGAAGTTGAAACGTCTTACAGGAGGTGTGCCACTCTGGAGCTGGGTAAGCCAGAGGGCGAGTAGGGGAAGAAAGGGTATCAAAATTCGCCTACGTGGCCATCTGGCCGCCTGATCCACACTGCAGACTGGGCTCAGCCTCTGAGTCACTTAAGCGGAATGATTCTGCCTTCACACTTGCTAGTGTTTCTTATTTACCGAGTCTTCTAGGGACCAGTCTCTGCCATTTGAGGCACTCAGGAAAGTCTTTCCTAACTCCAAATACTTCTTTCCTGGCCTGCGAATATTTGTAGCTTCATGTCTGTAGGCGTGTTAGCTGGGACAACTGCCTGGGATCCTAAGAAATAAATATTAGCCACCCTACTTCCAAAATTGTTTCTCTTAGGGTGTTTGTTTTGTTGGTTGGCTTTGGTTTCCCATGATTTATTGCAAAATAGGTGAGGGTTTAGATTTCAGATCAGTACCTTATGTAGGCACAGTTTAAACTACTAATCAAATCTCCCCAGTGTTTACCCTTCAGCCACCCCTTGATTTCTCTTTGCACTCTTGCGAACTCCTCTTCCATTTCACCCAGGTCCATCTCACCTCTCAACAGTCTAACCCAGTGGGGCCCAGCCTTCCTACTGCTGCAACCCTTCAGTACAGTTCCTCATGTTGTGGTGAGCCCCCCAACCATAAAATCATTTTCATTGCTACTTCATCGCTTTCATTTTGATACTGTTATGAATCAGGCAACCCCTGTGAAAGGGGTGTTCGACCCCCAAAGGGGTCACGACCCACAGATTGAGAACCACTGGTTTATCCCATTGCGTTATCTTTCCTTCCTTGCGCTACACACCCCCTCCCTTTGGCAGTCTTCCAAATACGTTCCCTTTGGTATGAAAATCTTTTTCTTGGTTTTTAAAATATTTTTTCACTTATGACAGTGGTCTCATATAATATTTGTCCTTTTGTGATTGATTTAATTTGCTCAGAATGAGGTTCTCCAGGTCCAGGCATGCTTCATGGCTTTCTCATCAATCTTCCATGTTGTTTAGGTACCAGAGTTTCTGGTTTCTCCATGTTTGCTTGGATTTGTTGTTGTTGTTGTTCCTGCTTCTACAGTTGTCTTGTTTCTCTCCCTGAGCAGCCACCATGTAACAAATACTTATGAGGGTCTCAAGTTTTGGCTAAACCAAACCAAACGAAACCCACTACCATTCAATCAGTTCTGATGTATAGGCCCCCTAAAGAGTGGCTGTGAGACTATAAATGCTTAGGGAAGCAGACAGTGTCCTCTTTCT
This sequence comes from Tenrec ecaudatus, assembly GCF_050624435.1. NCBI lineage: Eukaryota > Metazoa > Chordata > Mammalia > Afrosoricida > Tenrecidae > Tenrec > Tenrec ecaudatus. The sequence continues at coordinate 234,274,538 of NC_134530.1, forward strand.
CCCAAGTAGCAGCTGGTGGGTTTGAACCTGGTAGTCTAAGCCCGTGCCTCACCTGCAGCACCACCACAGCTCCCTCGAGTTCTGACGAGAGTGCAAAGAAAAAGACGTGGAGGGAGGAAGCCAAGGGTGAAATTCCACCAGTTCCCAATCCTAAATGCCCCAAGTTCAGGGACACACACCACCCCAGAGAGCTGCAAGGACACAGATGAACAAGCCTTGGGTTTAAAATCTTGGAGTATAATATACAAAGAGATACACACACAAGCAACTACGCACACAATGTTACCAAAAATTTGCCATTGCGTCCATCAGAATCATGGTGACCCCACATGTGTCACAATAGAAATGTGCTCCAAAGAATTTTGAAGGCCTTAATTCCAAGTTACCTCTCAGCAGACGCTAAACTTCAGCCTTTTGATTAGCAGATGAGCAAGATGATTGCCTGTACCACAAAGGGACCTCATATGTTAAATAAAAATATATGTATTTATAGATTAAATATATCCCCCCAAATATAGCTCTTGACACTTAAACTATATTTATAGTCCATTTATACATGATAGATGAAATTATAACACATAATGCATACATTTAATACACATTATATATAATGTATTGTAGCAACCCTATAGGGCAAAGTAGAACCGTCCCAGTTGGTTTCCAAGACTGTAAATCTCATGAAGTGTTAAAAAAAACTTCATCTTTCTTCCTTGGAACAGCTGATGGATTAGAACTACCAACCTTGACGTCAGCAACCCAATGTGTAGCCTACTACTGCCAACAGGGTTGATTTGAAACTGACTGGATGATATATATATTACATGTTACATAATAAATATAGTCATATATTATATATAATAAATATGGTTATCTAATATATTAATATGGATGTTAATATATTATATAAAATACATTTATAAATATATTAATGTTTTAATTATAGTATTTATATAATATCGTATAATAAAATTGTTCATATATCATATCACTATATTTACATATTATGTACATATAATTATATATATATAAAACCCACCAGCCATCTATCAGTTTGTGACACTGTGGTGACTTACGAGTTGCAGTGGTGCTAGAAGCTATGTCACCAGCACGGTCATGCATTGTGACAGGTTTTAGGGGAGCTTCCAAACTAATACCATCGGGGAAAAAAGGTCGGTGATGTAGTTCTGGAAATGGTGGATCACAACAAAATATTATGTTGGAAATGAGCCCCCTAGGCTGGAAAGCACTACACAACCATCACAATAATGGACTGAAATATATAAACCAAGATTTGATAAGTAGTTTAAGTGCTGTTGAAGTCAAACTTGATCATCTGAAATATAAACCTATACCTAACTCACAATAAAAAGGCTAAAAGAAAGAAAGGAAGAAAAACATACCAATCAACAGTCAGGAAGGTGGTGAATGGCTGGTTCATGCTGTTGTATAAGAAGGTGACTGTCAGTTGGTGCAACTGAACAGCAGCTAACACACACACACACACACAAATATACAGTAGTTTGTGGAGAATGGAATTTTTCCAGAAACTTTTTGAAGCCCCACATATATCATAAGCATATACAAGGGGGTATTGCCCCCCAAACAGAATTTTTCCCTAACGTTGTGTATTTAAATCTTTTAACTAAACAACTGTGTCACCTTCAAAGTACGCTTAATACCTTTGTCAAAACAGTGATTTAATTCTTGCAAACAATTTTCAAGCTCATCTATTTGGATAGCTGACACATCTCCATCGGTTTTTTTTTTTTCTTCATCTCTTCTAAGTTTGTAAGTTACTGTCCTTTCAAGTCCCTCTTCATTCGTAGAAACAGAAAGAAGTCACACAGAGTGAGGTCAGGTGAATAAGGTGAATGGGGCAAGTGAGGCATGCTATTTTTGGCCAAACTCTGACACACTGAGATGGCTGCATGAGCGGGCAGCAAAATTAGTCCTCCATCTGCCCCTAATCAGGCCTTTTTTGTCTTACACTGTGTATTAGTCTGGGGACTTTAGAGAAACAAATCCACAGCAGAGAGAGTTTTATATAAAGTTTAAGTATGCATCAAGATAACATCCCCACGCAGTGCTGCCCAAGCCCACAAGTCCAACATTATACCACATGTCCAACACCAACCCACAAAGTCCTCCTCCATCTCACAAAGCACACGCAATGATGCCGACTGCAGAAGGAAAGCCAAGTCAGTGAATGTGTAAACATCTCAGCGCTGGCAGGGATCTCCACTCGGCTGCTCCAGCACCCAGGGCTGCATCGGGGTAGGTCCATGTGACTTCTGCTTGGGGATGTCTTGCAGGAAGTGAGCCTTGCCAGCTAAAGCAGGGAACTTGCTAAGGCAGCTTCACCATGGTCCTACCATCAGAAAGCAAGAGGCCTGAGAACTAGAAAGGCGAGGCTCACCAAGCCATTTATCCCTCCGCCCTCCAATTAGCTCCACATGTGCTTATTGGCCAGGTTGGCACCATAAACTAATTACCTCACACTGTTATGCTGTCTTTCAGAACCTCTAAAGAGAAAGCTTGATGAACAGTCTGACCTGGTGGAATGAACTCCAAATGCACTATGAGTTGACATTTTCATCCATTTGGGAAGTTGATGGATATCCAGGACAAGGTTAGTCCTCAATCCACATTTCACCTCTTTTGAAAACACACAGACACTTGAGCTTGTCCCATAGTACGGTCCTTGTAAGCTGTGTTCAACGTCACAACAGTGTCTGTGGCATTTTTCCCAAGCAGGAAACATTTCATAGATGCACACTGTTCTCTAAAATCAGCCATTACAATAAACAAGGTTTGAGCTAACTTCTTCCACAAAAAATTCATTGTGACTAGAGAGAATCTTCCTGGGCAACTCCACTAGGTGCACTAACTCATAGTGAGTTGCTTGATGCTCATCTAGCAAGAAAAGTACATACTACTAAAGCTCTGCCCAGCGGAGCTTTTTTCCCTGTTTTGGAGGTGAGTTCCCCCTCCTGTGTAAATATACGATGAACTTTTGCAGTACAGGTGTTAACATGCTGGGCTGCTAACAATTAGATTGGCAGTTCAAATCTACTGCCCAGTACAGGGGAACGAACATGGCAATCTGTTTCTATTCAAAGTTCAGCTTTGGAAACCATCTGGAGCAGTTCTGCATCCTACAGAATTTCTATGAGTTGGGATCTACTCAACGGCAATAGGTATATGTTTATACATGTATACATTATACATGTATAATAGTGATCCAAATTATATCTGCATAAATCATACGCAATGTTCAGTACCTAGAAACAAATTAAATAAACTTCTCCCCAATTCTTCTTGATCAAATAGAATTCAAACCCCATGGATTGACTAGTCCCATAGATTTATTACTCTTGGCTAACTTTTCTTTAGTAGCTTTAATTATGGAAATCTTCTTCTATTCTTTGTCTTATTATTTCCTCTTCTCTATCTGTTCTATTTCCTTTTTTTACTCTTCTTAGGGAGCTCTGGTAGTATAGTGGGTTAAGGATTGGGCTATTAACCACAGGCCAGTAGTTCAAGCTCACCAGCCACTCCTTGTTAGAAAGATGAGGTATTCTGCTCCCATGAAGATTAACAATCTCTGAAGCCCTAAATAGCAGTTCTAGTCTATCATATAGTAGTGCTGAGTCAAAATTGATGAGGCTGCTGGGTTTTGTATTCCTCTTAGTTGCAGTTACCCACAGTTTAGTACTGTGGCTAACGGGTTAAGCTGGTGCAGTTAGCAGTTCCAGACAACCAGTATCTCCATGGGAGAAAAATGAGGCTTCCTACTCCTGAAAAGATTTACAGCCTTGGAAACCCACAGGGCTCCTGTAGGGTGGCTGTCAGTAGAAATTAACTTAATGACAATGAGTTTTTCTTTTGTTTGTTTGTTTGTTTTACTTGTGAGTCAACGAATCAATCTTCCATGTCTCTTATCTTTTCATTCATGATTTTCTTCCCTCTGGTTTTTAAATATTTAGTTGGTTGACTTTCTTTTATGAGATTTTTTTTCCCTCTCTAGGTCTCTTAACTCACTGATGTGAATCTCAACAGTTACCACCCTGCTCCTCAAATTATAGTCAGCGTCATACTTTACAAATCTCATATTTCAGTTAGAGAGTTTTTTTGGTCTTTGAGCTAGCCTTGAACCCCTCTAAGTAGTGTTACTCTCTTAAAAGTGACAAGTTTAAAAAAAAAAAGTGACAAGTTTTCTTCAGCTTCTCTGATGGTCTTATTGGATTTTTGTTCACATTTATTAAAAGTCTGCTAGGCTGTCCTCCAAGAGGTTACACAAAGAAGAGGTATAGCTGTAACCCAGGTGGGGACGGAACATGGTAGTAGGACAGGAGGAAAGTCTGAATAGGACAGGCTGGATGAACTATCTGGAGGAAAAACAATGGAACCGACAGTTCCGGGGGGACTTGGGGTGGGGGGAGGTGGGGGTGAGGAAGTGGTGTTAACAAACACAGGGACAAGGGAACAACATGGGACCCAAAATGGTAGTGAGGGGAGAGTGGCAGGCCTGGTGGGGAATGATCAAGGGTAAGGTTGCGTAGAGAAGAGGTATAGCTGTAGCCCAGGTGGGGACGGAGCATGGTAGTAGGGCAGGAGGAAAGTCAAGGGAGATGGAAGAAAGAGCTAGGAGTCAAGGGGCATTTATGGAGGTCTAGACAAAGACAAGTACATGCAAATATATATATGAGGATGGGGAAATAGATCTGTGTGTCTATATTTACAGGTTTAGTATTAAGGTGGCATAAGGACCTTGGGCCTCAAGCACTCCCTCAATGCATGAATACTTTCTTTTATTAAATTGGCACTCTATGATGCTCACCCTCCCGACACAACTGCTGAAGCCAAAGTGGGTGAACAAGTAAATGTGGTGAAAAAGCTGATGGTGCCCGGCTATCAAAAGAGATAGTGTCTGGGGTCTTAAAGGCTTAAAGATAAACAAGCGGCCATCTAGCTCAGAAGCAACAAAGCCCACATGGAAGAACACGCCAGCCTGTGTGATCGCGTGGTCCCGAAGGGATCAGTTATCAGGCGTCAAAGAACAAAAAAATCATATCATTGGCTGCACAACTCCATGATATGATTGCCGAAGACAAACGGGTCCATAAGTAAATATGGCGAAGAAAGCTGATGGTGCCCAGCTATCGAAAGAGATAGTATCTGGGGTCTTAAAGGCTTGTAGGTGAACAAGCGGCCATCTAGCTCAGAAGCAATAAAGCCCTCATGGAAGAAGCACACCAACCTGTGCGATCACAAGGTGCCAAAGGGACCAGGTATAAGCCATCATGCAAAAAAAGTTATATATATATATATATATATATATATATATATATATATATATATATATATATATATATATATATATATACCATAGTGAGTGAAGGGGGAAGTGCAGAGTAGAGACCCAAGGCCCATTTGTCAGCCACTGGAGATCCCCTCACAGAGGGATTTAGGAGAGGAGATGGGTCAGTCAGGGTGCGATGTACTACCGATGAAGAACACAGCTTTTCCCCAGATCCTGGATGCTTCCTACCCCCAACTACCATGATCCAAATTCTACCTTGCAGGACTGGATAGGGCAGAGGTTGTACACTGTTGCATATGGGAGCTGGAGGCACAGGAAACACAAGGTGAATGATACCTTCAGGACCAGGGGTGTGAAGGGTGATACTGGGAGAGTAGAGGGTGAGTGGGTTGGAAAGGTTGAACTGATTACAAGGATCCACATGTGACCTCCTCCCTGGGAGATGGACGGCAGAGAAGGGAGGGAAGGGAGACTCCAGATAGGGCAAGATATGACAAAATGACAATCTGTGATTATCAAGGTCTCATGAGGGAGGGGGGAGCGGGGAGGGAGGGGGGAAAAAAGAGGACCTGATGCAAAGGGCTTAAGTGGAGAGCAAGTGCTTTGAAAATGATTAGGGCAAAGAATGTACGGATGTGCTTTATACAATTGATGTATGTATATGTATGGATTGTGATAAGAGTTGTATGAGCCCCTAATAAAATGTAAAAATAAAAAAATAAGTTTTTAAAAAGTGACAAGTATCTTTCATGCAGATCCACTTCATGTGATTGTTCCAGTTGATCTATACCTATTTGGCTGAAGGGGGCCTTTTTAAGTGTTGTTATTTTTCTTTGCCTGCTCTTGAGGGCCTTGCCCAGCTGTTGAAATTCCCAAGTAGCCCAAGACCTCAATTGCTCTGAGCTACTTGACAGCTGCCTGGCACAACATTAACAGCTAGGTTTAGACTGGGAATGGAGTCAGGTTGCCACCACTCCCAAATAACCTGGAAGCTGGAGATTTAAATCACGCTTCCCTGTATTTTTCAAGAGTCCAAGATCTGGCATTTTATTCACCCTTGTGATTTTGAATATGTAGTTGGGGGTTGGCGGTACTGCTCTGCTTGCCTCCCGGGGCTTGTCATGAGGATCGAGTGAAGCAGTAACACTCCACTGTGAACACTGGTGTGTCTTAGTCATTGCTATGCCTCCAACGCCAGTTCCCCTTCTTTCTTGGAGTAAAGTAATAACAAGGCAAGAGCAAAGAACTTGGGGAGGGTGGGTAGGAAATGTCTATTGCTCATTATAACAATAAATACATAAACTCCTCAAGTCCTATAGAGAAATGCCTATGCATAGAAGAAGTATAAGATGATTTCTAGAAAACCATGAGTTTATCTATTTGACACAAACTGAAGAGAGAAGGCAGCGAAGGGCACTCCCTACCTACCTGTAAAGCAGAAAAACAAGGAGGCTGCAAGTGGAGGATAAGAATGGCTAAGGATAGTCGTGCAGGGGCCCACTGAGGGAGACTAATTTGTCACTCACCCAACATGCTCCCTTGGGCACCCCGTTGTAGATTACCTGTAAAATGCAGAAATAATATGAGAGCTTTGCCATGGGGGGGGGGTGTTATGAAGATCAAGTGGGATATTAACATGTTATACTTTGCACATAATAAACCCCAAACCAAACTCATTGCCATTGAGTTGACGCTGACCCCCAGCCACCCTACAGGGAGAACAGTCCCTGTGGGTTTCTGAGCCTGCAATTCTTTACCGGAGTAGAAAGCCCCGTCTTCCTCCTGAGGAGCTACTGGTGGTTTCCAACTGCTGATAATAAGCTCTAAAAAATAGGAGTAAGGAATACTGGTGATGGAATAAATAAGCATGCAGCTGCTAATCAAAAGGGTTCAGGTTCAAGCCCACCCTATGAAAGTCCTGGCACTCTGCTACAGTAAAAATAATAGACTAGAAAACCATATGGCCCAGGCCTTCTCGTTCACCTGGGATTGCTGCAAGCTGAAATTGGCTCAATAGAACTAATAACGTTTATATGCATTTCTCTTTTCAAACTCTGCTCACTCCATTGGCTGGATTTGACAAGCAGACAGATCTTTTTCTCAATGGTCTAATTTAAATCCCCAGCCTATTAGCCACCATTGAAAAGGGGAAAGAATCCCATTTCTTGCTTGAATTATGAAATGACAGCCCTTCTACAAGGGGCTTAAAGGATGAGTTTTCTCTCTGCCAAGAATAAAAATAAAGTGAAATTAGCATTCTCCTCAGCTGAGCACAGGCCCCAGAGAGACTGGCAACTGTCACGACGTCATCACCACCATGGGGACACGGAGTGCCTGGTGCAACACTGTATATCTAATTATAGAGTCTTTAATTCTCGGGTCTATTTTGGCAGGGATGGCCCCCAGCACAGATTCAAGAGGACAAATAAAGCTTCTGCATCTTAGCACTTGGCTTGGCAGCCAACGAGCGCTGACTGAACACCTGCTCAGTGCTAAGCACCAAGCATTAGGGGGAATCAAGAGAAATTAAAGAGGGGGTCCCTGCCCTTGAAGAGCTTACGGTCTACACAACCCCATGGCTTCTACCCTCTTTCTTAAAATAAAAAAATACACAATCTGGATTGCATAGACTCTTATTTTTGTCATCTTAAATTTATTTGAAAGGTTTTTCTCATCTTAAATTTATGTATGTTATATAATTCAGCTCTCTTAGGGGACTGTGAAGTTTGCAGAGTTTGTGTGACTTGCTCAAGGAAAAACCATGAGTCAATGACTTTTGCAAACTGAGGCCTGACGGATCCTTAAACCTCACACTAACTTCCAACGAGCATGCTGCAAGCAGTGTGCGACCCAGTATTTATCAAGGCCTCATTCTTCCCTTTCCACGTGGCTAGGGAGGAAAACTGATGTAAAGGAACTTTCAGGACAGATTCTAAGGAAAATATCATGGAGGAGAGTCAGTGTGTGCGTGGGCAGCTAGCCCCAGGGGCCGGAATCGTGAACAGGTCATTTGGGTCTGCTTCAGCAGTCCCAGTGGCCACTTACTTCCCAGTTCACCTCCAGCTTAGACTGTCTTGAAGGACCATTCCCAAAGAGCAGGTAGAGAAATAGCTCCTTAGGTTGGGGTCAAACTTTAAAATTTTCCCCACTAAAGCATTCACACAACGTAACCGTTTTCTTGCAGAAATTCCCCCAAAATCTTTAAAGATGGTTTGTTTCATTTAAACTGAATGCCTCCAGCTCCAGTTGACATAGAGTCCTTTTTGACTCGCGGCGACTCCATGTGTTTCAGAGGAGAATTGTGCTCCGCAGGGTTGTCAATGGCTGATGTTTGGAAGTAGATCACCAGGCCTTTCTTCCAAGGCACCCGGGGATGGATTGAACCGCCCACCTATCCATTTTCAGCATCTTCATCATTTGCCTTATCCAGGGACTCCAACCCAAAGGCAAAACTAAAAAGAGCCCTGCTGTCAAGTCAGTTCCAGCTCATCGTGGCCCTTTATAGGACTTCCAAGGCTGTGCATATTCACAAGAGGAGAAAGCCTCATCTTCCTCTTGTGAACTGGCTGGGGGTTCAACCTGTTGACTTTACACTTTAGCAGTCCAGTGAGTAGCCAGGGTTAAGTGAATACTCATCCTCGGAACTCTGCATACCACGCATCGTTCTGGCTACAATTATAAACTCAAAGAATATTCAAAGACTTTGCAGTTAGACAGATGTGGGGGTTCCACCCATCCCAATACTAATTGGTTCTGTATATTCAGACAAATTACTGGAATTCTCCAAGCAAGGGTTTCCCTCTCTTCCAGGGGTGCTATGGTCCTTGGCATCAGTGAGTGAAAGTGCTAGGGCTGATGAAGGGATCAGGGAATTACAATTGCCCTGATCTGCTCTGGCTTTGGGACTGATTTTCACAGGTGACCTTGTCTGTGTGACTTCCTTTCAGTGAGATAACTCCTGTCCTTATTTTGCCATTTTATTGTGAATTGGGTGAAGTTTTAAGAGCAGATCATCTGTTTTCCATTCAGGGATGCAGACAAATGTTGCTTCATCTCAGTGACTGCACTCTGCTCAACATCAGCTCTACAATAGCCACCCCAGAGAGGAATAACACTAGCAAGAGAAAGAAAACACTGCTGCAAAGAAAAGACAACTACAAGAAACTAAAGGAGACCTACATAAAAATCAGGCATCGAATTCTTGCCTTCCATGTGGGAAAAGGTTCAATGCCAATATACCTACCCCATTTGCAGACAGCTTCTTTAAGTGGAGGTTTGCATGCTTCTCTGATGCTTAATGGGAGGTACCCTGGTGATATAGTGGGTTATACATGGGGCTGCTAACCAAAGGCCAGCAGTTTGAGGCCACCAGTTGCTCTGAGGGAGCAAAATGAGGCTATCTCCTGCTGTAAAGATGGAAAGCCTCAGAACCTCTGTGGAGCAATTCTACTCTGTCCTGTATGGTCAATATGACTCAGAATTGACTCCCTGACAGTTGTTTTTATCATGCTTAGCAGGTTTCAGCAGAGCTTCCAGACTAACAGCAACAGCTCCCTACCAAAATTAAGTTAGAAGTACAGGAATTAATTGTGACCAAAGGGTGCTATAACATGAAACTTAATAGGGTCTACTCAACCTACTCTTCTCTCCCCCAAATTCGTCCCCCCTATTTCTAAGTAAAGTCATATGATTTCACGTTGAAAAGGCCAGTTTTCTAAAATAAAAGATTCAATTTACTTAATATTTTACAATTTTATATGCACTGACATATATTATGTCATTAAATTTTCACTATAAGATAAAGTCTAATTTTACAGAATGATTGACTTATAAAGATAGGATTCTCCAAGAAGAAAAAGTATGGATCAAGAGCTACTGTAGCAAATAAGACTAAAATTTATATCATTGATATCCAAAATAGATTCTCAAATGAAAGCTAATGACACACTAACTTGAGCAATCCTTTTATTCATTAATATTCCAAGGAAATAGGAGCCTTGAATGTTGCTGAGGCATAAATTAATCCAACCATTTATTCATTGCAATTGTTTCTGGGGTAGGCAATGTTTATGAGAAAAATATTTTTAAATATAATTGAGAAGGGTATATAGCTGTAAATTTATTCACAGATGCTATGGTTCAAACCCATTATGACTGTGGTAGTTACATAATCTGTTGTCAATTTGAGACTTTTGAGTGAAGGGGTGGAGTTTAGTCTGTCAATCAGGTCACAGCTTGATGACCTCATTTGGAGGTGCTAAGGAGATAAATAGCTCGCTGGAGGCAGGACACATGCTGACTCCCTGGGAGACATCCCTGTTGAGAAGACACATGGAGACAGGCTGATGGATCCAGAGCTCTGGAGCCAAGGTGCCACGTGGAGACCACTGCCAATGCTGAGATGCTTATCCGCCACTGGATCCACAAGACCTTCTATCCACTGACCTGTGATCTTCCTGCATTCAGTGTCATTGCATGTGTTTTGTCAGTCTGAAGAGGACTTTATAGATTGGTATCAGATATATGGGCTTATATTGGACTTTCGGACTTGATCTGGACTAGGCTGGGATGTTTTCTTAATATACGATTGCTCTTTTATTAAAAGCTCTTTCTTATACACATATATGAGTGTCTCTGGATTTGTTTGTCTAGTCAACCCGTACTAACAAAATGACCTTCTGAGCATTAAAATACTGCCCAGTCTTGCCTCACCCTCACAATTAGGTTTGTATTTGATCCCATTGTTGTAGCCATTGTGTCAATCCATCTCATTTAGGGTCGTTCTCTTTCTCACTGACCTTCTACTTTACCAAACACAATCTCCTTTTCCAGGGACTGGTCTCTTCTGCTCTAAGTTCATGTCCAAAGCTCATGAGACAAAGTCTCACCTTCATTGCTTCTTAGCAGCATTCTGACTGGACTTCTTCCAAGACAGAGTTGTTTGGCAGGTCTTATGTATAGTCAAATGAAATGTGGTAGCAGCTTAAAAATCTCAACTTTATGAACCTTTTCTTGTTATTATTGCTATTGATAATGTGTACGTTGAATTAATTTAGCCAGTAAGGAGTTTTAATCTTTGGCATATTGCAATTGAAACATTCTAAGAACTCTATAGCTGAATTGGAGGGAAGGGAAAGAGTTTTGGTCACTTCAGTATTTAGATTTTTTATTTTTAAAAGGGTTAAAAAGTCCACTGACCCATGAAATTTGTCCTCCCAAGCCACATCTGTGGGGTTTCCATTAAACATTGATGTGGCACAAAAAATTAACATTCTTGGCTGGAGGTTGGAGTCCACTCAGACGCTCCCTGGGAGAAAAACCTAGTGATCTATTTCTGAAGTAAAGGAGCCATTTGACCCTGTGAAGCACATGGGATTACTTTGAGTTGACATGATGTCAACTGGCGTAACTGAGGTTTAACATCAGACCTCTGACTCAGGAACCTCTGTTCCCAGGGACCTGACTCTGCTCACGGGCTTTAGTAGCAAATGCATCTCGAATCTACTGCTGGTGGTGTAGTGGGTTAGCCACCAAGTGACTAAGAACAAGGTCAGCAGTTTGAACCCCCGAGCGGATTTACAGCCTTGGAACCCCTAGGGAGCTGTCCTACTATTTCCTATGGAGTCTCTATAAGTCACAATTTACCTGCTAACAGTGGATATAGAGCCATATATTCGAGTCTTTAAAGAATAAACTACTCTCTTTGAATATTCAGCATAAATACACTATCTCCAGAAAGTAAAAGACAACTAGCCTACTCAGATTTGAAAGAAAACACACAGTTGCCAGGTCTTCTCTTAAATGTGTCATCAGATGTGAGTGACTCAGGAAGGTTCAACTTTCCCTGGTATGTACTCTCCAAGGGAAGGGATGTTTTGAAGAGAGCTTTACATAAATCCTCACCACCACCCCCAGTTATGATTATTGAGGTAGCATCTGCATGTGAGATTTAAACGGAAGTCTTCTGAAGCAGATGGTGATGTTTGTTCTTGCCGTGTTTTGAGAGAAAGCTGTAATCTCAGGAAGAACCAGCTTGGACGCCAACGATGACGAAGACTCAGTAACAAGGCGAGTCAGCCAGGAGCCTAAGATGACCCCCGCCAGGTGGTCCAGATGTTTCCTCTCGCAGAGTCCCATCTCTTCATTTCATCTCCACTGCACCCCTGCCAACTTCTTCTACCTAAAAGTGCAAGCTCTTCTCTCCCTCCAAAACCAACAACCTGTGATGTCTCCAAAGAAGCCGGAGGCTCGGAGCTGAGAGAGGATGTGATGATAAAAGTGATCATAAATCCTAAGCCGGATATACTTATGCACCAGTATGAAAAAACACATCCTTATCTATTCCCAGCTCACTGAGTGACATTTCCATGCCGTCTCCAGAAGGTGTTGGTGTGTCCACGGAAATGGTCTTTCTGGAGCCAGTGAGTGGAAAAGAATTGCCCTAGAGGGTGGAAGGTTGTTGATGTTGGAGCCGAGTTCATGGGCTCCGGTGTTGTCCCTGCGGCCAAGGATGAGCGGAAATGGTCTTCTTCAGATACACAAAGAACTGAACAGCATTCTCACTCCTATGCTGTCACTGCTGATTGTTGTTTTCAGCATTCGGCAGAGTGGTGTTCTCAGATCAAGGTCTTCCACGATGATGGATTTAGACAGGGGTGATTCTCTGACTAATTTGCTTTGAGTGAAATGAATACTTAGAAAATCACATTATTCCAAAAACTTCACATCCTTACTTAAAACACAATGGGAAATGGGTTACATGTTTTGAGAATGATGAGGGCAATGAATGTACAAATGTGCTTTAAACAATGTATGTATGGATTGTGATAAGAGTTGTATGAGTCCTTAATAAAACAATATAAATAAATAGAAGTGATCCAGCTTGCCCTGAATATAAAAAAACTATCTTTTATCAAATTCCTCAAGACAATACAAATTATATAAGAAAAACCAACAGCCAACATGGTAGTCAATGGAGAAAAGACGAACCCAATCTCACTGAAAAAGGGGACCAGACAAGAATGCTCCATTATACTGGAGGTTTGAGCTAACAACATTAGGCAAAGAAGAGACATCAAAGGTATTCGTCTGGGGAAGGAAGAGGTGAAACTATCGTTATTTGCAGATGATATGATTTTATATGTGGAAAATCCCAAAAGCTCCACAAGCGGAGTACTGGAAGCAATAGAGGAATTTGGCAGAGTGACAGGATACAAGATCAATAAACAGAAATCCATCAGACTGCTATACACATCAGATAAGATCACAGAGGAGATCTAAAAGGTGGTGCCCTTCATAATAGCCAAGCACAAATTGAAACATCTAGGGCTATAGCTCATTAAAAGAACAAAAACTCTATATGCGAAAAACTACAGAACACTATTACAAGAAGCCAAGAGTGATCTCAACAAACGGAAGAATATCCCATCTTCATGGATTGGAAGGTTCACTGTAGTAAAGATGTCAGTTCTGCCTAAGGCGCTATATAAGTTTAATGCAATCCCGATATAAATACCCTCATCTTCAAAGAAATGGAAAAACTGATTGCCAACATCATCTGGAGAGGGAAGAAGCCCTTAATTAGCAGAGAACTCCTCAAAAAGAAGGACACATTGGGAGGGCTTGCTTTACCTGACTTTAGGACATATTATACAGCCACAATTGTCAAAACCGCATGGTACTGGTATAATGACAGATACTCGGACCAATGGAAAAGAACTGAAAACCCATAAATAAAGAAAGTAAAATATATAGAGAGAGAAATAAAATCATCAGCATACAGAAAACTGATCTTTGATAAGGGCCCAAAAAATATCTGATGGGAAGCAGATGCCCTCTTTAACCAGTGGTGCTGGGAAAAAATGGATAATTGCCTGCAGAAAAATGAAACAAGACCCTTATATCACTCCATGCACAAGAGTAAACTCAAGGTGGATCACAGACCTTGAAGTTAAACGCCAAACTATTAGGGCCATGAATGAGGGAATTGGGACCAATTTGAGAACTCTGGCACATGGAATACATAGGTTATCAGAAATAGGGAAGGACACAAACACAGAGGAGGCACAAATTGAAAAGTGGATGTACTGAAGATAAAACACCTGTCTACATTGAAAGAATCCACCAAGAGAGTAACAAGAGGGTCCACGGGAAAATATCTTTAGCAATGACACATCAGACAAAGGCCTTATCTACAATACTCTGCTAGCTTCCAAAAAGATGAAAACTAATTGCCCACTGAGGAGGTGGGCAAAGGACCTGAACAGAAGTTTCACAGGGGCAGAAATTCAAATGGCCAATAAGCATATGAAGAAATGTTCCAGATCTTTAGCCATAAGAGAAATGCAAATTAAAACCAGAATGAAGTACCACCTGCCACCCTCAAAGATAGCCCAATTCAAAAACTCAGAAAGCAACAAGTGTTGGAGGGGCTGTGGGGAAGCAAGAACTCCCATTCACTGATGGTGGACCTGTAGGTATGTACAGCCACTATGGAAATCGATCTGGTGATATCTAAAACAAATGGAAATCAAGTTACCATACGACCCAGCAATTCCCCTCCTGGGCATATTCACAGAAGAGGCAAGAAACAAACCACAGTCAGACATCTGTGCTCCAATGTTCATTGCAGCATGGTTCACAATTGCAAGGAGTTGGAAACAACCCAAATTTCCATCAACTGACAAGTGGATTAAAAATCTCTGGTATCTACATACAATGGAGTACTACGCATTGCGAAAAAGCAGTGATGAATGTATGAAGCACATCCTCTCATGGGAATAACTAGAGGAAAGCTTGCTAACCGAAGTAGCCAAGCACAAAAGGACAAGTACAACATAAGCTGAGGTAAGCTTAAAAAAATGCACAAGGGGAATAGGAAAAGAAGCTGCCGTATACAAACATTCCTGTGACGAGGACCAGGTAGCATGGCAGGGGCCAGACCAAATCCACGGATACATATGGTAGCCAATTAAAAATGGAAACACAGGGAATCCAGGACAGATGAACCCCTCAGGACCAGTGGTGAGAGTGATGATACCGGGAGGGAGGAGGGAAGGGGAATACAAAGGGGGAACCGATTACAAGGATCTACATATAACCTTCTCCCTAGGGGGTAAACAAAAGAAAAGTGGGTGAAGGGACACATTGGGCACTGTCTGGTATGATAAAATAATAATTAATAAAATTTCAAGGGTTCATCAGGGAGGGGGGATTGGGGAGGGAGAGGGGAAAAAGACAAAAATGAGGAGCTGGTTCCAAGAGCTCAGGTGGAAAGCAAATGTTTGAGAATGATGAGGGCAACAAATGCATAGGTGTGCTTTACACAAGTGATGTATGTATGGATTGTGGTAAGAGTTGTATGAGCCCCAATAAAATGATTTTTTTAATTAATAAATAAAATAAGGAGGGGGGAAAGGGAAAAAATGAAAAAGAAATGAGTAGCGGGGTGACAGGGGAGGGTATTGTTTATATCTCCAAGGGGAGGATATTGTTTATATCTCCACAGGGAAAGAGGGACCAGACTTCAACCTGGTACTCCAAGTTGTGAATGCAACATGCTGGCATGTAGTAAGGAACCAGTGGAGTGGTCTGAGCGTCTGGCCCCAATCCCAGCTACGTGAACAGCTGCCCCTCCCCCACAGAAGAATTTATTTCAGAGGACAGCAGTGAAGCTGCAGCTCAGGGAGAGGGACATGTCTGATCAGAGCACACAAGAGCAAATGAAGGGGGAGGAAGAGATAATGGAGCACACCCTGGCCCATTAAGCCTTGAGGACGATATTCGCACTCAGAGCAGCCAATCCACAGAGAAGACCACATGGCCGGCGCCAGTAAAAGACACAACATCCCTCACTGACCCATAGCCCTACAGGGAACAACACTGGAGACAGTGAGGGAATTCCGCCTGATCTGATCCCAGCACACCGAGGCAAAACACTAAGGGCGTGCAACAGAACAGCCAGAGGAACAGAGCAATGAAGTCCCCAGGGAATGCCAAAAATAGGCTTTGGGGCCAGGGCTTGACACCCCATCAAACTCAACTGGAAAACACTCCTAAAGGTCAACAAACGGTCCTTGAACTAACTATAAGCTTTTCTTTTTTGTTGTTGTGTTATGTTTTTGTTTGGTTGTGTTGTTTTTGTCATTGGCTTTCTGCTGTTGTTGTTGCTTTGTTTTCTTTTGTTGCTTGGTTTTGCTCTGTCTTGTTCTTGTGCATGTTATTATCGCTGCAGGTCTGTCTAAATAAGATATGCTGGATGAAGAAAATGGAGGAGAAAACAACGGGACCGACAGTTCTGGCGGACATGGGAGAGGGGGCGGGGGAAAGGATGTGGTGTTAACAAGCCCAGGGACAAGGGAACAACACGTGATCCAAATCGGTGGTGAGGCGGGTATAGGAGGGCTGGTACGGCATAACCACGGGTAATCAAGAGGAATTGCTGAAACCCAAATGAAGGCTGAGCATGATAGTGGGACAAGAGGAAAGTCAAAGGAAATAGTGGAAAGAGTTAGGAGACAAAGGGCATTTATAGAGGTCTAAATAAAGGCATGTACATATGTAAATATATTTATACATGAAATAGGGAAATAGATTTATGTGCACATATTTATAAGTTTATTATTAAGGTAGCAGATGGACATTGGGCCTCAATTCAAATACTCCCTCAATGCAAGAATATTTTGTTCTATTAAACTAGCATTCCATGATGCTCACTTTCCTTACACAATCGTTGAAGACAAAGCGGCTGCATAAGCAAATGTGGTGAAGAAACCTGAAGATGCCCGCCTACCAAAAGATATAGCATCTAGGATCTTAAAGACTTGAAGGTAAACAAGCAGCCATCTAGCTCAGAAGAAAGCCCACATGGAAGACGCACAACAGCCTGCATGATCATGAGTAGCCAAAAGGATCAGTTATCAGGCATCAAAGAACAAAAAAATTATATCATTGTGAATGAGGGGGAGTGCGGAGTGGGGACCCAAAGCCCATCTGTAGGCAACTGAACATCCCCTTACAGAAGGGTAACGGGGAGGAGATGAGCCAGTCAGGGTGTAGTGTAGCAACGAGGAAACATGCAACTTTCCTTTAGTTCCTAAATGCTTCCTTCCCCCCTCCACCCCACTATCATGATCCCAATTCTACCTTGCAAATCTGGCTAGCCCAGAGGATGTACACTGGTACAGACAGGAACTGGAAACACAGGGAATACAGGGCGATGATCCCTTCAGGACCAGTGGTGAGAGTGGTGATACCAGGAGGGTGGAGGGACAGTGGGATAGATAGGGGGAACCCATTACAAGGATCTACATGTAATCTCCTTCCTGTGGGACGGACAACAGAAAAGTGGGTGAAGGGAGACGCCAGAAAGTGTAAGAGATGACAAAATAATAATTTATAAATTATCGAGGGTTCATGAGGGGATGGGTGAGCGGGGAGGGAGGGAGAAAAATGAGGAACTAATGCCAGGGGCTTACGTGGAGAGCAAATATTTTGAGAATGATGAGGGTAACAAATGTACAAATGTGCTTTATACAATTGATGTATGTATGGATTGTGATAAGAGTTGTATGAGCCCCCAATAAAATGATATTTTTTAAAACTATTTTTCGTCTCTGAATATCAAAATTGATTCCTCCACCACCCTCAAGCCCTATCGGTTATGTGAATTTTTAAATGGATCACAAACCCAACTGAACTTCTTTCTTCACCAAAAACTTCCAAGACCTCACAGAATTTCTTTTCCTTCTTTTTTTCCCCCTTCTTGCTAAAATGTATTCGCATATGGGTTTTTCTCCCACCTTCCATTTCCCAGGAACTAGTGAATGCTTTCATGTGTTGGGGGTTTGGGGAAGTCCTCTGGGACTCTCATTATCAGGGGTGATGCGAGAGATCAGCACATGGTTTCAGTTGGTTTCTGATGGTACCTCACTAAATTAAAAGTGAGCTTACAAAGTCCTGACATTTGTGAACTAGGGTGGATATCAGTTGCATGAGGCTGAATACAGGTAGATCGTTAGAATTTTATTGAATTCCCAAGAGGACTTAAGGAATTGTTGTTTCTTTACCAAATAGTCTATCCTTTTCTCTCCTGATTGGTCTCTCCTGATAACATGCCCAGGGGAAGTGAGATGAAGTCTCACCCTCCTCCTTTCCAAGGAGCTCTGAGGCTGTCCTTCTTCCAACATAAATGTATGTGTGCCCTGACAGTCCAGGCTGTGGACAACATTCTTCACCACATCCTAGTAATTCAAATGCATCAAGTCTCCTTTGACTTTCCTTTCTGACTGCCCAGCTCCCATACGCATAGGAGGAGATTGAAAATACCATACTTGAATCAGACAAGGCCTAGTCATCAAAGTGATATCTTGCTCTTAGAGATTTTGAGAGAGGTCTTCGGTTGTAGATTTTTCCCAGTGCCATATATCTATTGGTTTCTGACTTCTGTTTCCATGGAGGTTGATTGTGGATCCAAGTAAAATGAAATCCTTAACAACTCCAGTATTTTTTGTTTATCGTGATACTTGCTTTTTTGATCCAGTTTAGTGAGGTTTCATTTTCTATCTTTTGTTTGTTCATTCATGTACATATTTTTATTTGGAAATGTTTTCATACTAAATTTCATACTAAATGTTCCTGAGCTAAAACTAAATTTTAGAGACACCGAATATCATTAGTTTATAATAAAAAAGAGAGATGAGGTGATTGCAATGATGAAAGATTGCAGAACTTAACCTCTATCTAGGTGTACACATTTCTGAAAGCAGTGGTTCCACCTCTCTAACCATTCTCTAAATAATCTTATGCTTTTTTATTTAAGCTGAGGTCAAAATGACAGTGTGGGCATTCCTGAGGGTCTCCGATCATGCTCCTTGAGCTTTGGCAACAAAAAGGAGTCTGAAGGTACTAGATCAGGGCTGTAGCAGGGTGGACGTGAACAGGTTTCCCAATAGAATTGTTCAGCCCTTGCTGAAGAGAGTAGGTGCATTGTTGTGATGTTGGCCCGGTGGTGGGGGGACAGTTGGGGGAGGGTGTGCAGACAAGGGGCAGAATTCCTCAATACAACTTCTCTGGCCTTTTCCTCATCAATTAAGTTTTCAAAAATTCTTCCAAATAAGTGCATCTGTTCATCCTGGGTCCTTTGAGAAGAATGATCAAGATTGTATGTATGGAATACCCCCAGATAGTCACTCTTCACTACCCTCTTCGGAGCTGACCACTCTGCCTTGACTTGAACTTGCCCAGCAGATCCCCTAACACATCATCACGGGTCCGGTGGGCGCAATTGTACAGCGATAATAAGTAAGGATCATAGTAAAGTTATTGAGAGCATGAGATAGAAGTATTGAAATAAATGGAGTCAGACATGATTCGTGGTAGCATGTTCACCTCAGCCCCACATGATGGTCCACGTGGAGGGAGAGAGACATTTAATGCTAGCCCAGGCTTTTTTATATTCTCTGGGGACATGCAAGCCTCCTAATTACAGGTGAGGACATACGTCACAGGAAGGGGCTGTGCTTACAGGTAATACAGTAATGAGAGGGGGTGGTCTAGGGACATACACGCAACAGGAAGAGGAGGGATTGGGGATATACATGCGACAAGATGGGCGGACTCTAAATTTAGGATGGCAGCTTAATTTTGACCTGTTCTCTGGATCTCCATAGGATCCATTATCAGCAGGGTGTAAACCCCACCTACTGGAACCAAATAGATGACTGCAGGCATCCATTGTCTTTAACAGCAGGGAATGGAGCCCACTGCAGTCTGGCGACTGATCGCCCTCAGGGAGGATGCCTGTGAGCATCTGACCTCCCCCCACACCCCTCAGAAGCCACTGTTTTGATTGGACTCTTTTTTTGAGGGTGCGGTGGGGGGAGGATTTTGAAGTTCACACTTTTTCCAAGGGTTTTATTGGCATATAATTCACATATTCTACAATTCAGTAGTTCAGTCACACCCAGAAGAGTTGTGACAATCATCACCACAATCCGTTTTAGAGCATTTTCTTTATTCTTCTACTCTTTGTTATTAACTTCACATTTCCCCCATCCCCTCCTGCCACACGCCCAAGGAACCCATTAATCCAGTTATTGTCTCTATAGAGTTACCTAGCCTGCATCGCATCTACAGAAAAAAAAAACTTTAAAAAAATAACAATAGCAAATAAAAACTTCAATAGAAAAGAAAGCAGAGAATATTAAAAGCTAGAACAAATTTAAATTGATCACAAGGGAGGTCAGATGATAGAATATAAATTTTAGCCTAACTGTGTCTGCAGCGGTCTACTTTCCAATGCATTTTAAATGATGGCAATGCTGTTCACATGCCTGCTCCATGCTCAGAGGGGATCCACCGGGCTTAACCCAGGTGTATTTCCCTTTAATTTTTCAAAGAACTGAAACAGCTTTAAAGTGGGTCGGAAGGAAGACCAAATGATAATATATTACATTTGATAATGTTCTCTAATAAAAATAACAATGATGCCTGTAAGGTGAACTAGAGAGATATATAAACCATAGATACATGAATGGAATAGGCATTTGCACTAAATTAAGCCCCAATCTAAGAGCAATTCGTTCTTATGCCATGGCCCTGCTTGATGCTCATCCTCATGAAGAGGTCACTGAAGATAAGGGGGTTGTAAAAAAGTGCGATGATGGCACCTGGCTACCTGCAAGAATAGCATCTGATGTCTTCATGGCTTGTTTTCAAACAAACATCCATCTCAGTGAGGTATCAGCTAAATCCACATGGAAGAAGCACACTAGCCTGTGTAATCCAAGGACTGTAAATAATATAACCCAAATCCAAAGGAGGGAATAGTATTAGAACTTACATTGTGGACACCTGGTTTGCAGAAGGCTATGGATGGCAATGGAAACCCAACATTCATTTGCAGGGCCCACACATGGATTACGCCTCCTTAGGTTAAGCAAAGAAATGGAAACCTAAACACAGACTTGCAAGACAGGCTGAATGAAAAGAAGACCTCAAGAAAACAAGGCAAGGAACGCAGGAACAGAACGAAGAAAGCCAGGGGCACTGCCAAGGCCAGGGTCAGTGCTGGCTAAAACAAAGAATAAAGATGCTGCAGTGACTTGATCTGCGGTGGTTATGTGGATTTTTCCCCCGATAATTAATAAACTATGAAATCTTTGTTTAAAAGGTGGGGGGAGTGGAGTGAGGTTTGGCAGTTCAAAGCTACTTGCTGTTCCAAAGGTGAAATGAATCGGTCTGCTCCTGTAAGGTTTACAAAGCCTCAGAACCCGATGGAGGCTCACTGTCAGTCACAATCCACTGAAGGGCAGTGGATCTGGTTTTCAGCAGCTACTGTGTATCTGGAACTACGCTATGCTGCTTAAATGCATTATTTCATTGACTAGGGACAGCAACACTACAAGATAGGATATTATTACACACGTTCAAAGATAAGGAAACAAATCCTAAAGAGATTCAGAAACGTGGCCAGTTAGTAAGAATTTGAAGTAGATGCGTCTGACGTTGAACCTTTTAAACAATTACAAGGGCGGGAGTACTTCTTATTATAGCAGTTGGCATCCCAAGGTCTAAGCTATTTTCAAAATCTTTACTTGCCTTTTAAAGTTTTTCACTCTGTCACGAGTAAGTGGTGACACCAATACGCTCATAGATACTGGAATATAAACTCGTGTATTCTTGTGCCTTCAAGATTTATCTGTTTTGATAGCTTACATCTAAATAATCATATAAATAGCTCACCTAAACAAAAACTCTCTTCAATACATTTTAAAAGGCATGCAGTGCATAACCTCTGTTCCGGAAATATCCGACAACATAGGCACCTATGGTTACAACACCCATAGAGCCTATTATATTAAAAATCTTAGGTACCAACCAAACTCCAGACTCACTGCGTTGAGTCAATTCTGACGCAGAGCGCCTCTGTAGAACAGAGCAGAACTACCCGTGTGGGTTTCTGGGCTTAACTCTCTACAGGCCTAGAAAGCCTCGTCTTTCTTGTTTGGGACATTTGATGGTTTCGAATTGCTGACCTTGTAGTTAGTAGCCCAATAAGTAACCCGCTAATCCCCCAGGACTCCTCTCAAATCCAAATGAGGTGACAAACTTCAACATATTATTATTATTAGTGCATTGTTATGTTAAAGATCTTTTAGTGGATCTAGAAGTGGAACTTTAATGTTTTTGTGCATAGAAAAATACAGACTCGGATAGACTACAGCAAAAACTGATTAAATGAAGTTAGATATGAACAATTCCTGAAAGTTCAGACAAATTCAACCTAAAATCAGACCTAAGGATGGAATTAATTTATCAACTAGCGAATGCCTGTGTATGATACAGTATTTGCAACATATCCAAATCATACCGCATCTGTGTCAGCCTGGGTAGACTAGAGAAACAAATTCATAGACACTCATCCCAACCCAGTCCAGTCCAAGGCCATAAGTCTGATATTAGCCTATATGTCCAATACCAATCCATAAAGTCCTCTTCAGACTCAGGAAACTGACACAATGATGACAAATGCAGGAAGATCACAGGCCAGTGGGTTGGAAGTCTTCTGGATCCCGTGGCATTGTAAGCATCTCAGTGTTGGCAGGGGTCTCCACGTGGCTTCTCTAGCCCCCAGGGCTCTAGTGTAGTTCCATGTATCTCGTCAGCTACAAAGTCTCCCAGGGAGTCAGTAGTGACAGAGAGTCTCTCTGGCCTCCAAGGAGAAAAAGGTCAGAGTTCCCAGAATTCTCAGGAAACAGTCATGCCCACACAGAGGCCCCATTGGCTATGACCCAATTGACAGACTAGATTCCACCTTCACTCTTAATCCTCTCAAGTCCCAAATTGACACCAGATTATGTAACTACCACAGCATCCTATTCACAGAACATCATACAGACATTAAGCAACACATGACTGTATAAAGCAGTACTGAGACCACACAATTTAGAAACTACAGCATTCTATTATACTTTCTTCTGCTTATCAAAGATCCTCCAACTTCAGGCATTAAGTAGCCTAGGATAATCAAGCAAAAGAAATTTTGTTAACAAAGTATGCCTCCCCTAACCCACTACCATTATAAACCCTATAGGAGAGAGTAGACGTTCCCCCATAAGGGTTCCGAGGCTGTAATCTTAATGGGAGCAGATCACCTGTGGAACAGCTGGTGGGCTCAAACCACCAACCTCTGAGCTAACAGCAGAAAACGTAACTATTGTGCTACTTGTTGTGTTTTATGGGGTGGAAATCTTCCATTTCAAGGTTGAAGAGAAATGGTGAATTCTTTCCCAGTCATAGTTTTCAGGCACATTTTCTCTGCATTCTGGAAATTTCGATGTTCTATAGGAGTTTTCATGACCAGTCCTAGTACCTGGAGCTTCACCTTGACTTCAAATAAGAAAGCCCCTTCCTAACCCATCTATTCACTTGAGCTTTAAGCTGAAGACTTTGGATCTCTTGTTTTGAGGATTCCTAATGAATGGCTGTTTGGGACTACTATATAGTCGCTATTTCATGCTCTCTTTGCTTTTTGTATGGCATCTCTCAGACTAGCAGGCACGGTTTTGCCTGGGTGAATAAGGGTCACTGAAAGTTTTGCCCTACCTCCAAGCCTCTTTTGTTTGTGCAGATAGTGTACAGTCACTTAAAATTTTAATGTGTATAAATCAATAATCCATGTATTTTGATCTTTGAAAACTGTCCTATACATATATACTTTCCTTCCTTGCAAGTTTTAAATTAGATATCATTGCCTAAGTTAATGAGACTATTAACAGAGTTACTGTGTGAGTCTGGGTAGACTAGAGAAACAAGCCCATAGAAACTCATATGTCTATAATAGAGTTTTATATAAAGGGTAATTGTACATTAAGAAAGCATCTCAACCCAGTCCAATCCAAGCCTGTTAGTCTATATTAGGCCATATGTCCAATATCAATCTATAAAGTCCTCATCAGACTCATGAAACACATGCAATGGGGGGCATCAGATGTGGGATGATCACGGGCCAGTGGGTAGAAAGTCTTTGAATGCAGTGATGTTGTAAGCATCTCAGCGCTGACCGGGGTCTCCATCTGGCTTCTTCAGCTTCCAGGGCTGCATCAGAGTAGGTCCATGTGTCTTCTCCAGCTCCCAGGGTGTAGTGCCATGTGTCTTGTCAGGAGAGTGTCTCTCAGGGAGGGAGAAGGGAGAAAAGGATGTCTCCCCTGCTTCCAAGGAGGAAATCCAGAGTTCCCAGAATTCTCAGGAGAAGGCCATGTCCACAGAGGCCTCATTGGCTATGACCCAATTGACAGACTACACTCCAACCCTCATTCTTAATCCTCTCACATCCCAAACTGACACCAGATTATGTAACTACCACAGTCACCATATGCCTCAAGGAAGTGATTTATAATGTTCCCCAATAAGAGGAGAATGATACCTCTAAAGTGAACCAGGAACACATATGAGCCATAGATACATGAATGAATTTTGAGCTCACATTTAATTGTAGCTCTAATCTAAGAACAATGTATTCTTATGCTGTGGCCGTACTCAAAGCTTGCTCTCATTGAAGACATAGGTGTATATGGCAAAGTGTGGTAAGGAAATCAGGTGGTGTGTGGCTATCAGAAAGAATAGCTTCTGGGGATGTGTCTTAAAACAAGGAGCCCTCTGAACCTTGCTGAAGTGGCAGCAGCATCCACACAGAAGTACACCAGCCTGTGTGATTCAGGGATTTCAAATAATTAAATCTAACTATGATACTGCATAGGTTTCGATGGGATTTCCAGACTACAATAAACTAGCAAGAAAGACCTGGTGATCTATTTCCAGAAATGAACCAATAAACATCCTGTGGATAACAATGAGTCAATCCCTTTGTCCATGGAGTCCCCATCAGCTAGGGGCTGGCTCCGGAGCAGCTAACAACATCAGTAACAATATCATATTATTAGAAATAAAAAAAAATTCCGTGAAATCGGGGCAAGTGTCAAGAAGCAGCTCAATTGTTGTTTTGCTCAGTTGTTGTTGCTCAATTGTTGTTTTGCTCAATTGTTGTTTTGCTCAGTTGTTGTTCAGCTCAGTTGTTTTGCATTTTTTTTTAAAACCATCTGTCCAAGAGAGTGATTCTAGCTTGTGTTGTCAGGTGTTGCTGAGGCAGTTCTGACATACGGCCACCCTGTGCTCAGCAAGACCAAACAAAACACTGCCTGGGCCTGGGCCATCTTCCAGTCATCGCCATGTTTGAACCCATTGTTGAGACAATGGCAGTGATTCTAGCCAGAACCTGAAGCATGGACTTTGCTCTGAGACTTGTTTTGACTGTAAAGTGAGGGTATGGTCTAAAGCTGGGCAGTTTGGTTTTCCCTGAGAGGGGGATAAGAGAGGGGTTTTCACTAGATATTTTATAATGATTCTTGCAACTGTGTGATCCTAGGATTACATCTTTTCAGAGGTAAACATTTTGTCCCCCTTAAATAAAGTGGTTGAATGTTTCATGTGTTTGTGACACATTCTTTTAAAAATGGCTAAGTTTTGCAAATAAGAATTATACATATTATGAAACATCTGTATGTTTTCCCTCTAAAACACAGGCTTTTCAGTATGCATGTGGTGTTTTACCCATTTTCTTGAGCATTTCTGATTTGTCATAGGAACATAATCTAATCCTAGACTGATTTCCCTAAGGGATTAGTCAATGTTTTTTAAATGCTTTCTAAATCTTTGGCTTCATAAAATCTTACATCATTCAATATAAATCAAATCTTGATTTCCTGGAAATCCTGGTTAATGTCGACAATCTCTTGAGTCCTCAAAGAGGAGCTGATAACTCAGGAGCTACTTGAAGCCGATTAGTACTTAATGATCACAATGCTCCCAGAAGGAGAGCAATATATTTTTAGCTCTATTTATTCATGTCTTAATAGAAAGAATGGAAACAAATTTTTCAGTTAGTCAGTCTTCAAATATTTATTGAGCACTTTCTGTTTTGTGATGCTACAATATTACTAGGCTAATTTGTCTATTAAGTTAATCCTTTGAATGTACATTGTATTCATCGTGTCTTTGTTTTTTTCCTACACATCACTGTTAGTTATAAAGATTGCATTTGTAGTCATTCTCTTGTAAATTCTTTTCAGTTCATTTCTATTCCAGTTTTCTATCAAGCTATCCAAAAATGTGAGGATGAGTAAGACACTGTAAGAGAAAGATACTCATAGAGAATGCAGTCATGCTTATATACTCTTCTAATTGACCAGTTGTATTATAGGCTTAAAAGCAGCCAAGACTGTATTAATTTATATTTATTGTTTTGACTTCCTCCTTCCCTCCTTTTGCTAATAAGTATACAAATGTTTCACACACTCAGCAGCTAACTGAAAGACTAGAGGTTGGATGCATCTTGAAGGAATGTTCTACCAATCTATGGCTAAGACAGTCCCCAAACTAATAGACTTACTGTATATCCTCGAATACAAGCCAACCGGAGTATAAGCCGA
The DNA here is from genome assembly GCF_050624435.1 of Tenrec ecaudatus. Lineage (NCBI taxonomy): Eukaryota > Metazoa > Chordata > Mammalia > Afrosoricida > Tenrecidae > Tenrec > Tenrec ecaudatus. Next base: position 234,301,349 of record NC_134530.1, read on the forward strand.
GGTCCCTAATTATTACCTGGGAAACCAGAAAAACTGATTGACTCGAGTGTAATAAGCCTAGGGTGGGAAATGCAGGATGTGAATTAACACAGAGACCAGAGGGGAGAGACGGAGCACAGTCACAGACACATCCTTACCAGTTCAGCTGCCGGCGTAAGTGAATCACTACGGGTGCTTCTGCGAATTGGAGCCGTCCACGTCATAGGACGGCTCTGATTGGTTAGATGTGAGTAAACAAACATTCAAAGCCCTGCAGTGTCAGTGGGGCTTTGAATGAATGGCGGAGGAACCGCAATCACCCGCAAGATGTTACACCTCACTGGGGTACCACTGACCCGTGTATAAGTCGAACCCCAGTTTTTCAGCTAATACATGAGTATATATGGTACTTCCATTGAGTCAATTCTGACTCATCTCGACCCAATAGGACTGAGTAGAACTTCTCCCGTGGGTTTTCAAGACTAACTCTGTAGGAATGCCTCATCTTTCTCCTAGCCTTTGAAAAAGCCCTATTGAACACAGCTCTGTTCTTACACAACCAGTAGAGGCAACATGAGCCAGAATTGACTCCAAGTTTTTGGTGTTGTTGTTGTTTTATTTGTCTTTTTGTTTGTCATTTCCTGATGATAGAAGACTAGCCAATACTGACTTATTGTTATCATTATGCACCGGAGAGTGCCATTGCTAAAGAACTGGCCCAGTCTATGATGATGCTAATGGAGACTCAAAGAGGATGTCCTCATCGGAAAGCCCATCGGTATGCAGGTTGCACGGAAGAACACTGTCTATGGCATTTAAAGGAATCATCTTGTGACACTCGCCAGGAGCAATGGGACAGGGGATGTTCACCACCACCATCCTTATCAATCTAATCACCCACACATGCAATAACCTGATATCTCTTTGATTGCACGATTCCGAGATGATATTTGAGTCTGTTTCTGCTCATCTGCAATGTCCTATTCTGGGAGAAGACATAGGGAGAAGTTCATGGAAAAAAAGACAAATTAACAATCAGGGAATTTTCCTAATGGCCTCTAATATTCCTCCTTGGAGGAAGTGGTATAAATTTGGAGGAGCAAGGAAAATCGAGAAAATACACAAAGACTTAGAAAGGAAAGGATCTGCCAGAAAGAATCCTGTTCATTTGAACAAGTGAATCCTAGGAGAGGACAATGAAAGGGAAAGAGGAGAGAGGAGGAAAGAGAGGATAGGACCCCGGTGGGACCCTGGAAGGACCCTGCCCTGGACACTGGTGAGTGGCTTCTCAGGAGTGAGTGACATTGGACACACAGGATAAGCCTACAGGCCTTTGTGCAGTCTCTGAATACTGGTGTGGATTGGTTTATTCAGAATGAGAGTTTTCGGCTTAAGCATTAGGCTATATCATTAATTTTTTTTAAAGTTTAGGCACACAACACTCTCCGTGACTATTTTTATTTATTATTTACTGCAATTCATTGTAACTCAAATATATTGTAAGTTGTGAACTACCTGAATACATACATTGTGTGGCTAAACAAAATAGATGACTAAAGCTCTGCCCCTTTGGGAAGACATTCCCACATCGCTTCTCTTTCAAGGCCCTCCAAGTAGAGCTAAAGTACAACTGCCAGCAATGTATGGCTTGTACCCATTTATCCATCTGATCCATCCATGACCCGAATTCAGATGTTCTTCTCATACAAGATCACAGATAGCAGGTGAGCTGGCGAAGAGGCCCTTGTACGACAGTGGTGAGCAAATGGAACCCGAGATCCCTGCTTGTGCAGCTTGCTTGTGCCCTAGAGGCCTGCTAATAGGCAACAGGAATGTACCACTCTCATCGAATGACAGGGTGTTGGTGAGGCTTCCCCAGCTAACAATAGAAACATGGTTAAGACAATAGAAACTGGTTCGGGAAGGGCAGTTGGAGCTCCATTTTCACTGGGTGCCTCCATCTCTCCCAGGCACCATCTCTCCATATGCAAGATGTATAGGCAACATACCTGAAACTGTTTACCAAAAGCACAAAATTATCTACTGCATATGCTGTAAAATTACTTCCTGCCATGCCATAGAATCCCACTTATTTCTCACTAAAATCTGCCTTAAACACAGCTAATCAGCTTATCTTCAATAAAGTCTACCATATTTTTTCTGTTTTCATTTTCATACTATCTTTTTTTTAATCGCTTTATTGGGGGGCTCTTACAACTCTGATCACAATCTATACATCCATCTATTATGTCAAGCACATTTGTGTATTTGTTGCATTCATTTTCAAAACATTTGCTTTCTACTTGAGCCCTTGGTTTCAGCTTCTCATTTTTCCCTTCCCTCCCTCACAAACCCTTGATAATTTTTTTTTTTTTTTTTTTATGTCTTACACTGACCAATGTCACTCTTCACCCACTTTTATGTTGTCAGACCACCTGGTAGGGGCTTATATGTCGATCATTGTGATTGCTTTCCCCTATCTGCCCCCGCCTTCCCCTTCCCTTCCTGGTATGGCTACTCCCAATATTGGTCCTGAGGGGTTTATCTGTCTTGGATTCCCTGGGTTTCCAGCTCTTATCTGTATCAGTGTACATGCTCTGGTCTGGCCAGATTTATAAGGTAGAATTGGGGTCATGATAGTGGGGTTGGGGTGGGGGAAACATTAAAGAACTGGAGGAAAATTGTATGTTTCATTGGTGCTATACTGCACCCTGACTGGCTTGTCTCCTCCCCTCAACCCTTCTGTGGGTGTTAACAAACCCAGGAACAAGGGAACAACAAGTGATCTAAAATTGATGGCACAGAGGGTGTAGGATGCCTGGTAGGGCTTGATCAAGGGCAGTGTACCTGGGAGGAATTACTGAAACCCAAATGAAGGCTGAACATGATAGTTGGACAAGAGGAAAGTAAAAGGAAATAGAGGAAAGAACTAGGAGGCAAAGGGCATTTATAGAGGTCTAAATACAGGCATGTACACATGTCAATAGATTTATATATGATGATGGGGAAATAAATCTATGTGCATATATTTATAGGTTTAGTATTAAGGTAGCAGATGGACATTGGGTCTCTATTCAAGTACTCTCCCTCAATACAAGAACACGTTGTTCTAATAACCTGGCATTCTGCAGTGCTCACCTTCCCGACATGACCACTGAAGACAAATCAGGTGCATAAGCAAATGTGGTGAATAAAGCTATGGTGCCCAGCTATCAAAAGTTATAGCATCTGGGTTCTTAACGGTTTAAAGATAAACAAGTAGCCATCTAGCTGAGAAGCAACAAAGCCCACATCGAAGAAGCACACCAGTCTGTGTGATCACGAGGTGTTAATAGATCAGGTATCAGGCATCAAAGACCCAGAACAAAACAACATATCATTGTGAATGAGGGGGAATGAGAGTGGAGACCCAAAGCCCATCTGTGGGCAACTGGACATCCCCACGTCAATTTTTGCATCAATTTAAATCCAAGGGTGACTTCTAAAAGTTCATGAAAAGAAATCCAGTATCTTTCAATTCCATTATCCCTTGAACTTGTGAAGTCCCTTGGTGGAAGCAGAGCCTAAAATTGTACATGCAGAAGTTCAGAGAGTTGGGTTTTCTGCTCATTAAAGTGAAGCCGCAGAGAAGGAAAGCCCAGGGGGTTATAAGATTTACCTGGCTAGCCAAGACAGTCCCATAGTAGACCTCCTGGCCTAAATCCAACCACTCCACCAAGCAGGGCAGGCAAACCACCAAGACGTGTGCTTTCCTGAGGCAACCGCTAACTTAGTTTCTTATTCACCTTCTAAATGCCCAGGACACCTTTGACCTTAAGGAAATAGCAAAGCCTCCCATCCTTAGCCTGCAAACCAAGGTAACTTTGATACTTCGTTGGACAAAATATCTGATGTCGAGGGCCAGCTTTGGCTTCTAATGCTGCCTTTCCCGTGGAAAAAGAGCTGCTAGAACATTCTTATTCTGTGCCTCAGAGCACTAAGACCTTAAATGTAGTTGTGCTTCAAGATTTCCTGGGCTCCTTGCTGAAATCTAAGATCATTTCGGTTATCTTAAAGAGGCAGACCCTCCTCTGCCTCCAGCTAGTAGTTCCTCAGCTCTGGGGGTAGGGTCCAGGCTTCAACCTTCCAGGTGGTTTCGATAGACGTCGTCTAAATGCTTAAAGAAATGTTACAGACACGCTGTTGGTTCTCTCGGGCAGATTTGGACTCATGGACATCCCCCACATGGACATCCCTGTGCGATTCTCCCATGGGGTTTTCTTGGCCTCAGCCCTTATGGGAGCACATAGACTGGATCTTCTCCCAAGCAGCAACCCTGTGGGTTTGATCCATCCAGTCTTCCGGTTAGCAGTCAAGTGCTTAACCACCACGCCACCAGAGTTCCTACACTGCAGCTAGACCCCCAGCAAACTGTTTTTTAATTATTTTATTGGGGTGTCATACAGCTCTTATCACAATCCATCCATACACCCCTTGTCTCAAGCACATTTGTATATATGTTGCCATTATCATTTTCAACACTTTTTCTTTCTATCTGAGCCCTTGGTATCAGCTCATTTTCCCCATCCCCCACCCTCCCTTCCTCATGAACCCTTAATAATTTATAAATTATCATTTTTTCATGTCTTACACTGACCAGTGTCTCTCTTCACCCACATTTCTGTTGTCCATCCCCCTGGGAGAGGGTTATATGTAAATCCTCCTTTCTCCCCCCACCTTCCCCTTCCTCTCCTGGTATCGCTACTCTCATTGTTACTCCTGAGGGGTTTATCTGTCCTGGATTTCCCTGTGTTTCCAGCTTTTATATGTACCCATGTACTTGCTCTGGTGTAGCCTAATTTGTAAGGTAGAATTGAGTTCATGAAAGTCGGGGGAGGGGAGTGCGGGAAGCATTAAAGAACTAGAGGAAAGTTATATGTTTCATTAGTCCTATACTGCACCCTGACTGGCTTGTCTCTTTCTTGTTACCCTTCTGTAAGGGGATGCTCAATTGTCCACAGTTGGGCTTTGGGTCTCCACTCAAAGCTCCCCCTCATTCACATTGATATAATTTTTTGTTTTGGGTCTTTGATGCCTGATCCCTGATCCCATTGATACCTCATAATCACACAGGCTGGTGTACTTCTTCCATGTGGACTTTGTTGCTTCTCAGCTACATGGCCACTTGTTTATCTTCAAGACTTTAGGACACCAGACACTATATCTTTTGATAGCCGGGCACCATCAGCTATCTTCACCACATTTGCTTGTACACTCGCTTTGTCTTCATCGATCTTGTCAGGAAGGTGAGCATCACAGAAAGCCGGGTTATTAGGACAAAGTATTCTTGCATTGAGGGAATACTTGATTAGGGACACAATGTCCATCCCAGCAGACTTTTTTGATGTCACACTGTCTTAGTGTTTGCCCCTCTTTGGGCTTTCCAGGCTCTGGAATATAAGCCTAGGGAATCAGACTTTACAGTGCAAACACTAAAAATCCATAACACTTCAAGGTGCGCATGTGTGTATTAATATGCATTCCTATAGGCAAAAGGTGCACTCAGACCCCATGTGATGACTCATTTTGATTGGTCTCTGTCTATCTACAGAGTTATGGGGGGAGAAAGAGGCTTCCCAAAATAGCAAGCCTGCACTGGAAAAATGAAAGCGCTAATGCCTGGACCTGGAACCATGTCCATAATCCAAACTGATGTCAAAGGGAGACCACTTTGACTATTTCTAGTTCCTGTAAGAAAACAAGCTAATTCACATTCCAAAGGAAAGCCTCTGGGGGAGGGGCGGAAGGGCATCTACAAAATAAATTATTTTATAGTTCTTAAATTCATTCAAACCCTCTGCCTATTCCCTGTGAAGATTCGTGCAGAACGTAAGCCCTCAGCGCCTCAAGCTGGATTTCTCTGGAGCTTGGTTTCTTTGGGCAGCTTTGCCCTGAGGATCTCCCTGGAAGAGCTGACTGCCTGTGAGAAGAGGCTGGTATTACTTCCCAGAGGGCAGAGAAAATGGAGGCGTTGTTCCCCTGTTCTCACTATAGGGGACAGAAAAGTGTTTGGCACATATTACATCAAAGAAGTTCCCCCAAAATCATAATTATTTATACTGTCTTGGGCTGGGTTCTCTGGAGAAGTAAAACCAGTCAAGCACCTATATGTATGTACGCATTGCCATCGATTCAATTCTGACATATAGCAAAAGGATAGGTGCACGTATGTTTTTCAGTGCTTTCCACTTACAGCCACTCTCTGCACAGTAGAACGAACCACTCTGTGGTCCGGCAACATCTTCACAATTGTTCTGATGTTTGGACCCATTGATACAGTCACTTTCTGTGTCGATTCATCGTGTCGAAGGCCTTCCTCTTTTTCACTGTCCCAGTACTTGATCAAGCAGGATGTCCCTCTCCAGGGACTGGTCTCTCCTGGTAATATGTCCAAAGTATGCAAAATGAAGTCTCACCCTCCTTGCCTCAAAGGATCGTTCTGACTGTGCTTCGTCTAAGACAGATTTGTTCTTTTGGCAGTTCATGGTACTCTCGATATTTTTCACAGGCAACATGATTCAGATGCATAGATTCTTCTTTGGTCTTTCTTATTCAAAATGTTCAACTTTCACGTGCATAGGAGGTCATTGTAAATGCCATGGCTTGGAGCAGGCACACCTTAGTTCTCGAATTAATATCCTTACTTTTCAACACACACACACACACACACACAAATCAAGTCAATTCCAGTGCATAGTGAACCTGTAGGACAGAAGAACAGAGCTGCAACCCTTGTGTTTCAGATAATTTAAATCTTTGCTTGAGCAGAGAGCCTCATCTTTCTCCCATTGAGTATCTGGTGGGTTCTAAATGCTGGCCTTGCAGTTAGCAGCTAAATATGCAGCCTACTGTGGTATCAGGGCTCCTTTGTCTGTATACAGAGAAGTGCATATCATGAAAATGGTTCACATCATTACAGAGGCGAACAAGGTCCATGCCCATGGGTCAGGTGTCAGGCTAGAGGGTTCCCCTGACTCACATAGCTGCATAGACTGCTGAACCCAAGGTCAGTAGGTCAGAGGGCAGGGTTCTGGCTAGAGAGGTGAATGAATCCAAAGTTACCAGATGAGATGGAAGGCTACTGATAACTCCTAAGATCTGCAGGCAATACAACAGGCTGCTGGCTCAAATCCAGACAACCAGAGGTCAGATAACAAGCCAAATATGGGTTCTAGACCCAGGAGAAAGGAAGCCAGCTTTTCCACATCGTCTACTTATATTTGAAGCAGGCCACATCCTTGAGTAGATGTCACTGGAAGACAGTGGGTAGTATGTGGAGCTATTAATTACATCTTAACTCAGAATTCTGGCCCAGTCAAGCTGACCCCAAACCTTAGCTATCACATATACCGTTATAAAATTTCCACTTCCCTGTTTTTGGTACCTATATAGAATGCTTTCATATCAACACAATTGAGTGTATGCTCATTACAATTCAAAAGTTGTTTCATAAAGTTGAGCTTCTTCTCCAAAAAATACTGTGCACAGACTCCAGGAGGACTTTCATTTCTCTCATACCTCTGGAGTTATTACTCCTCTCCCAACTCCAGCACCCTTATCACCCTCCTTCAGACCTCCAAGATGCTCAGGCTCAATGGTCCACAGCCTGTGGTTTTCAGAAAGCTTCCCAAATAAAACCCTCTGTGTGGGGAATCTGGAATAAAGAGGTTTGTTTCAGTCACCTGAGGACTGCCTGACTGAGCATTTCTCTTGGTCAAATTTAGCTAAAAAGATGTGTCATCTCTTCCTCCTCCTCCTCCGAAGCTACTTGGATTTTAAGAAGATGAATGAGCCTCTCTGCTCATCTCGCTAACACACATCCGCAGACGCACCATAGTTTCCTAAGACAGAATCTGGTTAGCGCCTTCTGGACTGTCTCCTCAGATCGGCATCTTTGCTCTAGAAATAGCTTTAGGGTGCCTTGCCAGGAGTGACATAAAAACTAAGCTTCCTGTCTTCTGGACTGAGGACCCTTTTGGGGATTTCTTTATTATTTAACATGGTTCTTAAATTTAAAATGACTCAACACTAGAAATCTTTACGAAGAGGGAGGAACAAAAAGCAACCAACGACATATTTCCATTCTAGATTATAGATAGGTGGTCCATTTTTTTCATTAAAATTGTATTTCACTGTGAGTTCATCAACGTCACATGGTTTTATCAAGTCCTCTCTTGAGTCTTGCCCTTCATATTGCAGCGGTTTCATGGCCCAGCATTTTATCTGCATTAAGACAACCTGTTGAGAGTCCAGCGTTGCCTACTTAGAAGGACAGAAGTCACTATCTAATTATCAGCCACAGCAAGAGAGAAAGTGAGTCAGGGAGGCTAACCTAGGGAAGATAGAAAGCCACAGCTTTCGAAATTGCTAATTAGCTAGCTGACTAACATAACAAAACGCACAAATTGGTTGCAGGGTCAAACACACTACTTTCTATTGCTCTTTGCTCAATGGCTCTTTTCTCCTGACCCTTTCCTTTCTGACTTGCCAGGGTGGGTCTCACAACACCTGCATAATGAGTGCAGAAATTATCGTGGGAAACCATTTGAGTTAAAGAGATGAAGTCATTGACAGTGCACTACATAAATATAGGTATGTGTCACTTAACATGCATTTGAGTGACCTCTGAGTGCATGTATCTCCTAAAATTTTTATGTGAGTGGTTTTTCCCAAGCAACCATCCTTTTTGTTCATTATTCCCCCTCATGGTTTTAAAGACTCAGAGCCCAGATTCTTGCAGGAATACTAGAATACAGGTAGGATACAGGCATAGAACATAATTCTGGGTTTCAGACCCTGGGCTTTGTTGGGTGGTCAGATCGCAGATCAATGGCATTGGACAGTGCCAGGGCCTGACTGCACCTATTGCTCGGGTGGGCAGAACAGCAGTTGGGGTGGGCATGCACTATTGAAATAAAACTGGATATTTTTGATTGCTCAGTAAATCATCATCTTGTGTCTACAATTTACTCTGCTGAGGAAAAGGCATGGGGGCCCCATCTGACCTCTGTCTCCCAAGGCAGATGGCCCCAAGGCAGAGGTCAAACATGCCCCCATGCTCCATCCCTTTTTACCTATTCCTGACACTCGGCATCTCTTTCACAGTAGTCTCTGGTTTCTATAAATCATTTAAATGTCCAAATAGAACACAAAAACAATGCTTATAATTATGAGGTTCATTAGGGAAGTCAACAGGTAAAAATTCAGGTGAGAAATATTCATGATGCAATTGTTTGCTTAGGAGATTTTCTACTCGACCGTGCAGGCAGGTTTCTTTTTTTTTTTTTATGATTTAGACATCTCAATGATTTTATTTATTTAACTATTAAAAATCATTTAGTGGGAGCTCTTACAACTCTTATTTTTTAATCATTTTATTAGGGGCTCATACAACTCTTATCACAATCCATACATTCATCAATTGTGTAAAGCACATTTGTTCATTCATTGCCCTCATCATGCTCAAAACATGCGCTCTCCACTTAATCCCCTGGCATCATGTCCTCACTTTTCCCCTTCCTCCCCACTCCCCCCTCCCTCATAAACCCTTGATAATTTATAAATTATTATTTTGTCATATCTTGCCCTGTCCAACGTCTCCCTTCACCCACTTTTCTGTTGTCCATTCCCCAGGGAGGAGGTTACATGTAGATCCTTGTAATTGGTTCCCCCTTTCCAACCCACCCTCCTTCTACCCTCCCAGTATCACCACTCACACCACTGATCCTGAAAGGATCATTCACCCTGGATTCCCTGTGTTTCTGGTTCCTATCTGTACCAGTGTGCCTCCTCTGGTCTAGTCAGACTTACAAGATAGAATTGAGATCATGATAGTGCCGGGGGTGGGGGTAGCACTTAGGAACTAGAGGAAAGTTGTACTTTTCATTGTTGCTACGTCGCACCCTGTCTGGCTCGTCTCCTCCCCAAGACCCCTCTGCAAGGAGATCTCCAGTGGCCTACAAATGGGCTTTAGTTCTCCACTCCGCACTCCCTTCCTCAGTCACTGTGGCAAGAATTTTTGTTCTGATGATACCTGATACCTGATCCCTTCAATACCTCGTGATCACATAGGCTGGTGTGCTTCTTCCATGTGGGCTTTGTTGCTTCTGAGCTAAATGGCCATTTGTTTACCTTCAAGCCTTTAAGACCCCACATGCTATATCTTTTGATAGCCGGGCACCATCAGATTCTTCACCACATTTCCTTATGCACACATTTGTCTTCAGCGATTGTATCATAGAGGTGAGCCCAGAATGATATGATTTTTTGTTCTTTGATGCCTGATAACTGATCCCTTCTGCACCTCATGATCACACAGGCTGGTATGCTTCTTCCATGTGGGCTTTGTTGCTTCTGAGCTAGATGGCCACTTGTTTACCTTCAAGCCTTTAAGACCCCAGATGCTAAATCTTTTGGTAGCCGGGCACCGTCAGCTTTCTTCACCACATTTGCTTATTTACCCGCTTTGTCTTTGGCGGTTGTGTCGGGAAGGTGTGCATCATACAATGCCAATTCAATAGAAGAAAGTATTCTTGCATTGAGGGAGTACTTGAGTGGAGGCCCAATGTCATTCTGCTACCTTAATATTAAACCTATAAATATATGCACATAGATCTATTTCCCCATCCTCATATATAAATATACTTGCATATATGCATGTCTTTATCTAGAACTCTATAAAAGCCCTTTGCCTCCCAGCTCTTTCCTCTATTTCCCTTGACTTTCCTCCTGTCCCACTATCATGCTCAGTCCCCACTAAGGTTTCAGCAATTCCTCTTGGTTAAATTACCCTTGATCATGCCCTACCAGGCCTTCCACACCCTCCTCACCACCAATTTGGATCACTTGTTATTCTCTTGTCCCTGGGTTTGTTAACACCACTTCCTTTCCCCCCACCGCCCCCTCTCCCATGTCCCCCCGGAACTTTCAGTTCCATTGTTTTCTCCTCCAAATTGTTCATCCAGCCTGTCTTATTTAGACAGACCTACGGAGATAATTACATGCACAAAAACAAGACAGAGCAAAACCAAGCAACAATATACAACAAAACAACAACAAACCAATGACAAATAAAAAAACACAACAAGAAAGAAAAGCTTATAGTTAGTTCAAGGATCGTTTGTTGGCCTTTAGGAGTGTTTCCCAGTCCAGTCTGTTGGGGCACCACGCCCTGGCCCCAAAGTACACCTTCAGCATTCCCTGGGAACCTCATCGCTCCATTCCCTTGCTGTTCCGCTGCACTCCCCCATTGCTCTGCCTCAGTGTGGTGGGATCAGGTGGGGTGCAATTCCCACTGTGTCTCGGATGTTGTCCTCTGTAGAGCTATGGGTCAGTGAGGGGGCATCATGTCTCATAGGGTGGCTGGCCATGTGGTCCTCTCTGTGGACTGGCTGCTCTAATTGGGGTCATCGTCCTCAAGGCCTGGTGAGCCAGGATGTGCTCCACTCTCTCCTCCTCCCCTTTCATTAGCACCCTTGTGTTCTGATCAGATATGTCCCTCTCCCTGATCTGCAGATTCAACGCCGTCTTTTGAAATAAATTTTTCTAGGGGGAGGGGCAGGTGTCCACCTAGTAGCTCCCACTGGTTCCCTACTCCAGGCAGGCAGGTTTCTTTCTGGTCATTGGTCTCTTGGCATGACGGCTGCCCTGACTGGACAACAGTGCAAAGTTCTTTCAGGGCTACTAATGAATGCCCAAAGGGCATACCACTCTGCTATTATCCTCATCCCAAAGGGACTTAGCTCCATCTCCATGTGTAAGCAAACCCAGATCCTCATATATGTGCCCAGAGGCACCCCACCCCATAAGCCAGGCCTACTCAGAAGCACTCTGTTTTACTTGTTCTGTGTGCTGGAAAGTGCATCACTCTGTGTCATATTCATCTGCTCTTGTTCTCATTCTGCTGCTGCTGTACCACTCCTTTGGTGTCAAAGCTGTCTCTTAGATCAAGGAGGTTCAATACACAGGCCTCTCAGACGCCAAAGGACACGCTCCCCTCCTGGCTCTTCTCTCTAGCTGGTAGTGAAATCCCCCCTTTCCCATGTCCAAGATGACTCACTTTATATCAAATAGGATGGCAACACAGGACTCATCTCCCACTTCAGAGGAAGGAGTCACAGAAAATCTAATGCGGAGCTTCAAAACTTGGTCAGATACGGAAGAGCTAAGGAGTGGAAGCACAGCATTGTCAGAGATAGTGGTAGAGAGCACTCAAAATGTAACTGAAGAGCTGATTTCCCAGCGTGGATATGAGTGAGCACGGGGTCGTGAGTTGGGTAAAGCCAGTGGAGTGGAACCTGGGGGATTTTCCTTTGCTGATGGGGCATTACTCTGTTTGTCATGATGTTGCTTATTGACTCAATTGTGAGGATTTTTATTTTCATTTTCTTTACAGTTATCTGTAAGTGCTTCAAGTCTTCTTCCCTGGCATCTAGCCAGGTTGATAGAGCCTTCTTCCAATCCAGATGGCGCTTTCTTCTTCATCTAGTCCAGCTTCAAGGATTATTTGCTCAGCTTGCAATTTAATGCCAGTGATATCCTGACACACAAGTTTTCTGACTTGAAACCATGGAGTATTCCATTCTTCTGTTTGAACGGCTACCTCTTATCCTACGTAAAATTTCCACATGTGCACTAGTAAATGTTTGGGAATTCCCATTCTTCACAATATTGTTCAAAGTTTGCTATGGTTCACGCAGTCAAATGCCTTTGCGTGGTCAATAAAACACGAGGGAACATTGTTCTGTTATTCTCTGTTTGCTGCCAAAATTCACCTGGCAATAGTGATGGTCTCCTTTGCTCCATGTCCTCTTCTGAATCCACCTCGAATATACAGCAGTTTTCTATACACACTTCCGACATTTTAAAATTAACTTCAGAAAAAAATTATACTTCTATGTGATACTAATACTGGTATTGATATTAATTGAATTGATATGATATTAATTAATATGATATTGGTATAATGACTGTATCCCTTGCATCTATTTTTTAAGATCACTTTATTGGGGGCTCAAGCAAATCCTTGCATCTTCTTCTGATGCTTCCTGCATCATTCAATATTTTGTCCAAAGAATCCTTGAGTACCACAACTTAAAGTTTGAATTTCTGTCTTCAGTTTTCCATAACAACATTCACTTTGTCTTTGCAAGTTGCCTTTTGATATTGTCTGGTCAGTTCTTTTACTTTCTCATTTCTTCCTTTCCCTTTAACTACTCTTTGGTCAAGAGCAAGTTTCAGTCTCTTGCGGTATCTATTTTGGTCTTTCTTTCCTCCCTGTCTCTTTAAATTACTTTTGTTTTCTTCATATGTTCCTTGTGTCATCTTACAATTTATATGGTTTTCCATCATGAGGGAATGGCGTAGGGGCCATGTCTGACTCCCCTGGCTTCAAATAGGGAGCAGGAGAATCCAGCTCCACACTAGATCAAGGTCAATTGTCATGAGGCAGAGGTCAGACCTGCCTCCACCCTCGATTCTTCTTTACCTTATTTGGATACCATCACAGTATGACAGATGGATGGGGCCTCTAGTAGAGCTGGCCTTCATGCTGTGGATGGACTAAAGCTCTTGAGACCTTCCTTTGTGGATGGGGCACAACTCAAAATGCGAAGAAACAACTGCAAATATCCATTAATAATCAAAATGCAGAATGTACAAAGTATGAATTTAGAATCACGAAGTCATCAAAAGTGAAATGGAATACATACGAATTTATACCCTAGGCACTAGTGAGCTGGAGTCGGCTGGTGTTGGCCATTCTGAATTGAATACCCACAGGTTCTACTAAGCCAGGAATGACTAACCAAAGAGTAATATTTCAAGAGCTGAAGTGCTGTCAGTGATAGGCTAACATATGTATGCATTCAATGAAGACCGATTCGTATGACTATTATTCAAATGTATGCGTTAATTCCAAAAATTAAGAAACTGAAGACTTCCATCAACATCTGCAGTCTGGCATTGACCAAACAGGTGGTCAAGGTTCATTGGTAACTATTGGCAATTGGAACGGGAAAGTTGAAAACAAAGAGGCAGGATGGGATAGTTAGAAAAAATGGCCTTGGTGACAGAAAAGCCAGGGGCTGCATGATAGAAGTTTGCAAGACTAGTGACTCATTCAGGGCAAATACCTGCTTTCATTGCTATTAGAATGTTTTGCAGACATAACGTATATTTATTGAGTCTCTACATTTAGACTCTGGAAACTTCAGTAAAGCAAATACCCCTGCTTTGGTTATTCTTTGCAGTGACTTGGTAACCATTGTGATTCGTGATGGAATAACTTAAGGGTACAATCACTGATTGTAGAAAATCAAATGAAATCCACTGTATATCAGCTAAAATAACCAGCCTGAAACTACCATGGACTTAGCTCGCGTGATCCTTCTGCATAGGCAGTGCCCAGGTCACGAATGTCCAACTAACAAACAAACTGACCTTTAATGGCAGGTAAATTTGTCCTAGTTTTGAAAGGATTAAACCACCCCTATTGGCAAACCTCGACGCTCCACCTTCCCTTGCTGCACATGCAGCTTTTAAATCACTGGGAAGCCATGGAGGCTTTTCTCAGACGGAAGTGAGGTCATTTAAGAATCCTATGCACCCAATCCGACTTAGCTAAAAACCCGACTTAAAGACACACTTTAGATTCTGAGAAGGATGATGGCAGCAAATGTACAAATGTGCTTGACACAATGAATGGATATATGGATTGTGGTAAGAGTTGTATGAGCGCCCAATAAAACGATTTAAAAAACAACAACATTTACCAAAAAAAGATGTCCTTTAGAAATGGATCTCCTTCAGAGCCCAGGAACATCCTGCTTCAATGGACACTCATCAGTGTGAGGACAAATGGCCCAGAACCTGGGGGAGAAAAGAGGGAGAGAGAGGGAGAGAGACCTGCTTTGCCAGGCTCTTCAGTGGCCTCGCTGCAGGAGATCTTAGAACAACAACTACATCCTTGGCAGAAACGAGATCCTGAGCATACATTTCCTTTTCCGCAGCAAATAATGCAAAAAAAAAAAGGTTTAGTGGGGTTCTGTTCTGGTGTTATCTGCTCAGCTGCCCACCCACCCCCACAGCTGGCAATCCAGGCTTCTACTCTGCAGAGCCCTACCATTGACACATATGCCGCTCTGGACACAGAAATGGACAGGACTTGACTCCCTCTTCCAGGTGTACTGACTCCCTGATGGAGTGCTCCAGAAGCTCAGGAAAGGCATCCATTTTCCACTAGCCACGCCCAAACACGGGAGCAGACTCGGGGCTCACTGAAGCTGCAGACAATCCTGCTTCTCACTCTTCTATCTTTGCTTATGGTGCTTGGCACAGGGTCCCAACTCTGTAAGAAACGATGTTCGGGTTTTCTTTATTTATATTCAAATTCTCTTCTTTTCCATCTGGGTGGGACTGTACTAATAAATGCTTACACAGGCTATGAGTGGCCTTTCGTTGCTGGAATAAGTACCAACCTAACTAGTTACTTAAGTAAGTCCTTGGCTGGCATAGGGGGAAAATCACTTTATTGTTCAGAACAAATAATAAAAGGAAAATCCCATGCTGACAGAGGCATAATGTTCCATAAAGGAATGCTAGGGATTATTTCCTGGCCATCTCGCTCATATTTTTGAGAACAATGTCCTAAAGGATGATAACCGTCCTCTTTCCCAACACCCCTCAGTCCTATCGGAGTGAAAAATCATGAGATTCCTGGGCTAATTATAATGATAATTCATAGGCTAATTAAACTGCCTCCAACTTGCTTGTTTTTAATCAAAGAATATTAAATGGGTTTGCCATCCACCAAAAGAGAATTCACTTTGGGTCTCTCATGTTCAGTTGTCTTATAATTGACCTTGTTCATATCTTGACTTGTGTCTATAGTCATACATTCTTTCTTATCAATGACCTAATTATGAATGAAATTCACTGACTTCCTTGAAAGCATGGTGGGAAATCTGAAAAATGGACAAGGATAATGGTTGGACAAACCATAGACATCAGTAAAGCCACTGATTGATTCATGTGCTGAGTGTTTCTGTTACAGAGGTAGCTAGCTCAGTTTTTGGAAAAGAATTTCTATGCCTTCAGAAAGTTTGTGGGAATTGGAATCTTTCCACAAACTGGCTGAAGCCCTCTTGGATATAAATGTAATCATCCCTGACTCAGAGCTGGGGCAAACTTTCCTCTCATGACAAGGACTCATCTCCCAGCATTTGAATCATGAGCTTCTCCGTCCGCTTGCAGTGTGATTCTGGAGAGAGTTGATCTTCCCAGAGACAATGCCCCCAGCCCACCACGCTCCGAGCCAAAGTCTTATCTCAGGTTTGCTCTTGCACAGCCTCCGTGGCCATCTCTCAAGTCCTTTTCCTGTTTATTGCCTTAAAACTGGGAAATGGCTCACTGAACAAAGGCAGGCTCCCAAGGCCAAGCAGTGTGCATCACACTACTAAATACGCAAGCCAATGTCTTTCAAATGTTATTGTGAATCATCTTTCCCTCCTTCCTTCCCGTGGTTCAGTCATCTTGCTGGCTCCAGAGCAGTACCTTTTGTCACAGGTCTCCGCCATTGTCTTTGTCTCCTTTATCCGCTTCCCTGCCTCTCATTTTCCTAAAGGACCTGGCACCCCTGTTTCCACAACATTGTTCCTTCGTTGCAGGAGGGGGGTGGGTGGGAAATCTCTGAATGCAGCAGAAATACAGTTGCAAAGGCCACAGAGTGACATCCTCTTTCACCTGATCTTTATTCATATCTGGCTTTTTAATTGCATTTTTTTCCTTGTCTCAAGCTCCAGGCACCTCCCTTCCTCCCCGACAGGAAGGAACAGTTTCTTTCTCATTCAAAATGCTTTCCTACTGCTATCTGTTCCTCAGAAGTCCAGAGGCCTCTTGGGCCCTGTTGGTTTTTCTCATGTTGGTTGATCTGTTGGCCTTGCTATAGTTTGTTACCTTTTCAACCTTTGTCCCCTTCTTTCCCAACTTAGGCCAGAACTTACAACCTGCTGTCTTTTCTCATCTTCACTATCATTATCTTCAGACCGAGTCTTCCCAAAATGGATTTTTTTTTAAACCAACCCGTTCTCTTTAAAGAAACAAAGAGGAGAGTTGTGTGATGGCCTCCACCGCCTGAGCGTCTGTGGCTTTGTGTGAGTGAGAGCTTCAAACCCAAAGCTAAGCCTTGACTTAACACACAAACTCAATTGACAAGAGGAGTACCCGTGTTCAAGCCCACCAATTGGCCGAGGATACAATCAGAGGGTTATTGGCAGGTATCTTCTTATCTCCCTGGTGCACAGAAAAAACTCAATTCATTAAAATAATAAAAAAAGATCTTGGTCCCTCATGTGAGCGGCATGTGATTTTCCATGAACATTCAGCTCAGAAGGCAACGTGCCTATTATACATTCCATTTATAAATCAAACACCCCTCGCCCTGCGGCTGCACGCTGACATGTCAGCGAGGTTTGGGTCAGCCGCACGCACTTCCACGTGCACAGCAGATTAAGGCAAAGAGACAGGGAAGCGGCTCTTTTTTGCCCCCCTTTTCCACCAGTAATAGGCAGCTTGAACGTTAAAACTGGGCTGAGACTCCAAAACCAAAGCCCATGAACCATCGAAGCAAAGAGACTTGAGATGAAAGACAGGATCTGTGTGTTCCCTTGGATCCTCCACCTTTCTCTCTCTCCCCTTCATCGGGTTCATTGGAAAGCAAAGTGTGTGCGTGCGTGTTTGATTTAAAGAATAGAGCTAGGAAAAGGTGGGAGAAAATCTAGCCCAAGAAAGACTTTGGTTTCTAAAGCTTGTGAAGGTGGTTTGGGGCTTGGGAGTCTAGTGCTTTGTCCAGCCCCAGAGGGGACAACAGGGAGAAACTTTCTGTCCCCGGTTCAGATGGTTGCCAATCAGAAGGCCATGGCGGACCCTGCTGAGGAGCTTCACCATGGAGGCAGTATATACCAAGTCAGCCCAGCCGTATTCTAAGTCACTGCAGGGCCCTCGCTGCGTGTGGGACTGGGTTTATCCTGTGGCCTCCAATCCATGTCAAAAACATGCAATTCACCAAGATCTGCTGGGGGGAAGTTTTCAGTAAGAAACGTCCTACAGTACAAGGCATGTCAAACCTTGCGAACCTTTGCTCTCTCACCCTCATCTCAGCACTCAGAACATTATTAGAGTTTGTTAAGTGTGATAAAATCTAGCCCAATAAAAAATAGAAAACAAAATTGGAATTGACGGGGAGGGAGACCACAAAGGAGAAGAGAGCTACTTGTAATATTTAGTTCCTGTGGAATTTTTTAAAATCCCCTGTACTAGATAAGAACCAGAGAGAAATGAGTTGAAGGGACCTGGAAAGATAAGAACCCACTGAAAAAATTATGTATGATCATGGAAAAATGGTTAAAACCCATGGACTTTGATTCTAAATACTCTTGAGATAAAACTAGCAATGGAAATGAGATACTGTAACGTACTGGTAACATCATTTTTTACCCATATTTTCATATGACCTAATACTTGCAGATCTTCTCCGTGCTCCCTGAGCTTTGGAAACTATAGAGGAAATAATGTAGTGTAACTTCTTGAAAAGGAAAAACAGTCAAGAGAACTGAGACACACGTAGACCGTGCTGTGGTAAGCCAACAAGATACATCACGAATATTTCCCTCCCAGTGATCAGATCTAAGGTAATGATCCAGAACGCAGGTACATTTTAAGATTAGTTGGTTCTGTAAGAAACGATTCCTTGATGGGTTTAATCAACATATAAAACAGCCTTTTCAACCTTGGGTTGAGATCAGACTCATCATTTACTATGGTTTTTTCAAAAGATAGACTGATCAAACCAGTGTCGGGATTCAGTCACTTTGCAGTGGTTCCGCAGAACCGTTACCTAATTTTTTGTTGAGTTTGGCAAGCCAGTTGTTAAAATGGCACTTGCAATCAGGGTTCTCTCTAGGCAGCTGCTTAAGGCAGAAATCACAAATTTGTCTTCCTTACTCTTTTTTAACATTCATCTGCACCACAGCGTATTCTAAGTGTCTGCAGTACTGTTCATTCCATCCACAGGTAGAAATACTTACACAGAACTATGCTCATAATATTTATTTTTTCATTTCATAATACTTGTTATACTTTTGATACACTTTGTTACTTCAGTAAACAAATATCTAATGTCAACAGAAAAGGTGCCAAACAACTTGAACGTGACTTGCTGTCACTGTTTCAGCTTTGTGTCGTGCACCAACTTCCCACAAGATATTATGAGTTAATTATTTAATTCCTGGAAGTGTTCAAAGAGCTAAAAATATCATCAGAACAATTGCTGTTAAATTCAGCAGAATCAGGAAGAGAGTTTTCAAAGATAAACATAATATGTCCAGAGAAAAGAAGTCACCTGCTTCTAATCTAACAAACCCAATGAGTACTGTTTAATTGGCTTACCTCTAAAGGAATGGGATCCCGCTCTTTTTTAATTAATAATTTTATTGAGGGACTCTTACAAATCTTATGACAATCCATCAATCAGTTGTATTAAGCACACTTGTACATATGTTGCCATCAACCTTTCCAAAACATTTTCTTTCTACTTGAGCCTTGGGTATCAAAAACTCTTTTTCCCCTCCCTCCCCACTCTGACACCTTTGTGAATTCTTGATGAATTCTGTATTATTATAATAATTATTATTATATATTATTGTTTTTATTTCACATCTTACACTGTCCATTGTCTCCCTTCACCCACATTTCTGTTATTTGTCCCCCTGGGGGGTGGGATATATATCCAACCTTGTCATCGGTTCCCCCATTCTCCCTCTCCCTCTGGCCCCATTCTCTCCCTCCCTCCGCCCCCATGATCCCCTTACCCTCATAATATTGTTACTCCCACTACTGCTCCTGAGGGTTTGAGTTTTTTAAATCATTTTATTGGGGACTTGTGCAGCTCATCGCAATCCATTAATCCATCCATTGTGTCAAGCACATTTGTACATATGTTGCCATCATCATTCTCAAAACATTTTCTTTCTACTTGAGCCTTAGGTATCAGCTCCTCATTAGTTCCCCTCCCTTCCCATCCCCTCCCTCACAAACCCTTGATAATTTATAAATTATTATTATTTTATAAGGTCATACACTTTCCAACATCTCCCTTTAACCACTTTTCTGTTGCCTGTCCCCATGGGAAGGGGTTATAGATAGATCATTGTAATTAGTTTCCCCTTTCTCCCCCCACCTCCCCCTTACCCTCCTAGTATTGTTACTCTCATTATTGGTACTGAGGGGGTTATCTGTCCTGGATTTCCAGTGTTTCCAGAACTTATCTGTACCCGTGTACATTCTCTGATCTAGCGGGATTTGTAAAGTAGAATTGGGGTCATGATAGTGTGGGGGGGCGCGGTGGGGGGAACATTAAACAACTAGAGGAAAGTTGTATATTTCGTTGGTGCTATACTGCACCCTGCCTGGCTCGTCTCTTCCTTGTGACCCTTCTGTAAGGTGATGTCCAATTGTCTACAGATTGGCTTTTGATTTCCACTCCACACTCCCCCTCATTCACACTGATATGATTTTTGGTTCTGCATCTTTGATGCCTGATACCTGATCCCATGATCACACAGGCTGGTGTGCTTCTCCCAAGTGGACTTTGTTGCTCCTCTGCTAGATGGCCACTTGCTTATCTTCCAGCTTTTAAGACCCCAGACACTACATGTTTTGGCAGCTGGGCACCATCTGCTTTCTTCACCACATTTGCTTATGCACCCATTTTGTCTTCAGTGATCATGTCGGGAAGGTAAGCATAGTCGAATGCCAGGTTATTAGAATGAAGTGTTCTTGCATGGAGGGAGTACTTGAGTAGAGGCCCAATGTCGGTCTGCTACCTTAATGCTTAACATACAAATATATGTACATAGATCTAATTCCAAATCATTATATATAAATATATTTACATATGTACATGCCTGTATTTATTTAGACCTCTATAAATGCCCTTTTCCTTCTAGTTCTTCCCTCTATTTTCTTTTGCTTTCCTCTTCTCCCACTATCATGTTCGGCTTTCATTCAGGTTTCAGTAAATCCTCTCGGCCCTTGATCAAGCCCTATCAGTCATCTTATTCCTTCCTTACGATCAATTTTATATCACTTGTTCTTCCCTTGTCCCTGGATTTGTTAACACCCACTTCCTTTCCCCCTTACCTCTTTCCCAGAACTGTCAGTCCCATTGTTTTCTCCTCCAGAGTGTTTATCCTGCCTATCTTATCTAGATAGATATACAGAGACAATAATAAGCACAAAACAAGGCAGAGCAAAACAAAACAACAACAAACAACAACCAAAGAAAACCTAATGACTTAAAAAAGAAAAGCCTATATATAGTTCCAGGTCTGTTTGTTGAACTTTAGAAGTGTTTTCCGGTCCAGTTTAATGGGGTTCCATGCCCTGGCCCCAACTTCTATTTGTGGTATTTCCAGGACTTCATTGCTTTGCTCCCCTTAATTGATGCTCTGTTGCACACCCTTAGTGTTTCGCCCCAGTGTGCTAGGGTCAGATCGGGCACAATTCCTGCACTGTGCCTCCATTGTTGTCCCTTGTAGCATTATGGCTCAGTGAAGAATGTCATGTCTCATGGTAGGGCTGACCCTATGATCCTCTCTGTGCATTGGCTGCTCTGACTAGTAATATCATCCTCGGGGTTTGGTGGGCCTGGAGGGATCCTACTCTTACCATAAAAAGATGACTAAGGATAAATCAAACAGCCAGTGATGCTCAGATTAATGCAAAGAATACTACAAGTGAGGATGGCAGTCAAAAAGCAATGTATAAATAAATAATGGTTCTGTTGTTTTTGTCAGGTATTATTTAATATTTTAATTGATATTTTAAAACTCTTATGATCTAGCGTTTTGTGCCTCTTTTATTGTGCTTATGTAAGTATTAAGTGTATAAAATAGTAAACTACTTTTTGGCATATCTTTTTTTATATATTTAAAATGGTCATTAGAATAGCAAACCAATTGTTAAATTATTTGAATCCCTCCACTGAGGCAAACCCATAAATACATATTGAGAAGAGTATCAAAGGGTGTGGTCTAGGCATAATAATTTTGGGGGAAAATCCTCAGATAATTCTAATGTATGTCCAAACTCAGAAACAATTGAGGTAGTAATTGGCCCAAGGGCTGTGATGGGTTATTATGTGAACACCGAGTTGACACCCATGTTATTTTTTGTAGTAACAGTAAAAATCCCATGTTGCTCACCTGGGTCCCCATATGGCATGCCAATTATCAGAGGTGGTAGACCTGAGATATGAGACACCAATGGTCCTTCTCAACCCCTCTCTAATATCACTAAGAGTATACTGCCTGGGCGTACTGATAGCAAACAAAATAAGCACATGTCCCATCATTTCCCAAACTTACTTGATCTACTGCCTCTTTTTCAGAAGAAAAATTACTCATCACCCCTTTGACAATTAAAAAATTTTGTCCTATATCCCGTATTCCAGGCTGAAGTGTAAGTATCTGATTTCACACCACCAGCCACCCACTACCCTGGATTGTTTCAGTGCTCGCTTTGGGGAAAGGTGATGTGACTTCAAGTTTAAGGCCATATGGCTTTGTAATAGTAATAAATAATAGTAACAAATGTTACCATTAGCACTGCTTCCACTGTGCATCAAGCCAATTCCAACTCATGACAGCCCCATGTGTGACAGCAGAGAACCGTACTCTGTAGGGTTTCCAGTGGCTACCTTTTTCCTTAGGCTCAGATCGTAGGTCATTGCGAGGGTCTCCATGTGGACCTGAGTGGCCAGCCTTGGGGTAGCAGCTCCAGCAGCTCTGCACACGAACCGTTAGCACTACCACCCAAAGACTCCATTATTGTTAGCAGCAAAGCTTACTAATGTTTTCATTCCATACAGAAACTAAACGCAGAACAGTTTTCATAAGTAATACATAATATAATAGAATATAAACCTATGGAACATTTTTGTTACATTTTCAGAATAGCTTCTAATTAGTCTTTAATGAACTGAGTATAGATGACTCAGGTTGTCAAGGCAGCCATCCACCTAACTTTGCAAGGCAGCTTCGACCTTGGCTGGAGGTCAACACCACAGGTCCAATAAAGCTCATAGTGAGAGCAGAAGCAGGATAAAATCCAATGGATTGATATTTTAAGAAGCTAATTTGCTTAGAAGCAATATTTAGTAAATATATGCCTCATTTGCTCAGAAATGTGCTTCAACCAGTGCAGAATAATTTATCCCTAGAATTTCGTGTTAGGATACATAAGTAAAAGGCGCAGAATGCTAATGCTAATATTATTTTGTTTTGTTTTTGTTTTGAAGAGTTGGTTATGCTCTATGCCCAGATATTTTCTTTCCCTGGTAATTTTATTATTTATCTCTTTCTTTCATGTCCTTATTTGCCATTCTATGGAGCACACTGAAAGCAGAATTTAGTGTGTTTTTTTTACTACAATCAATCCACATTGTGATATCATCTAGTAGTATGGTGTTTAGATAGTACATGTACACAGAATCTTAGAATATTACAGCTGGAAGATTAGAGAACTCCAATCCTATTAGCAAAGAGACCTGGTAGCCTAGTGGGCTACCAGCTGGGCTGGTAACTATAAGTTTAGCAGTTAGAAACCACCAGCTGCTCCGAGGGGAAAAGATGAAGTTTTCTATTTCTGCAAAGACTTATCATCTTGGAAACCCACAGGGGCAGTTGTACACTGTCCTATAAAGTCATGATCACTTTGAGTCAGAATTGGTTTGATGGCAGTCAGTTTAATTTTTGATTTGGATTCCATTAACAAATGGGAAAGTTATGGCACAGAAAGATGAGAAGGGCACAGAAGAGCGCTTAGATGGCCCAGCTGGGTAGGATTCAAGTTCCTGATTCCTGAGCCAATCGTTTACCATTTAAATCACATTGCCCTGGCCAACATTAATTATCAGGATGAATATTTAGGAAATGTGACAGATACTATTTTTTAAATCATTTTATTGGGGCTCTTACAGCTCTTATAACAATCCATACATCCATCCATTATGTCAAGCACAATTGTACATATGTTGCCATCATCATTTTCAAAACATTTTCTTTCTACTTGAGCCCTTAGTATCAGCTCCTCATTTTTCCCTACCTCTCCCACCCTCCCTCCCTCATGAACACTTGATAATTTATAAGTTAATTTGTTTTTCATGTCTTACACTGACTGCTGTCTCCCTTCACTCACTTTTCTGTTGTCTGTCCCCCTGAGAGGGGGCTACATATAAATCATTATAATCAGTTCCCCCTTTCTCCCCTCACCTTCCCCTTCCCCTCCTGGTATTGCTACTCTCATTATTGATCCTGGGGAGTTTATCTGTCCTGGATTCCCTGTGTTTTGAGCTCTTATCTGTATCCAGGTACATGCTCTGGTCTAGCCTTATTTGTAAGGTAGAATTGGGGTCATGATAGTGGTGGGGGCAGGAGCATTAAAGAACAAGAGGAAATTTGTGTTTCATTGGTGCTTTACTGAACCCTGACTGGCTCAGAGAGGTACTAATTTTTAACTGTAGAAATCTGATCATGATCTAAGATCGGAGAAGATGAAGAAGAATAAACTACGTAGGGTGGAGTTTTAACTGCAGATTACATGATCTCTTCTGAAGTATATCAAGTCAATGATAGAATAATAACAATATGCCTGCAAGGAAGACCAATGAAGTAACCATTATTCAACCAATCACTGTTGCCAAAGATTAATACCTTGAAGATTTTTCTAATGTCATTATCGATCTGAAATTGATCAAACTTGCAGTCACGATGTAATGATAACTAACTGAAATGTGAAATTTGGAAACATACAATAAGGCTCAAAACAAACACTCAAACAAATTCACTGCCATTGAGTTGAAGCCAACTCATAGCTACCATATAGGATGAAATAGAACTGGTAGGTCAAGCCTTGAGGGCAACATACCAGCACAAAGCAGTGAGGTCTGGGGGCCTGCCCCTGTCCCAGCTACGTACCAGCAACATACCAGCACGAAGCAGTGAGGTCTGGGGGCCTGCCCCTGTCCCAGCTACGTCAACCCCCGCTCCAGAAGATTGCACTACAGAGGACAGCACTGAAGGTACAGCCCAGGGAGAGGGGTGGGTCTACCTAGACCACATGGGAGCAAACTAAGAGGAAAAAAGAATGAGAGAGTGGACCTCATCCTGGCCCAACAAGCCCCAAGGATGACACTCCTGTTAGGAGCAGCCAAAGCAAAAAGAGGACCATAGGGCCGGCCCCACCATGAAAGACAACAGCCTCTCTCTGACCCATAGTGCTCCAGGGAACAGCATTGGAGACACAGCACAGGAATTGTGCCTGGTCTGACCCCCACCTCACACACACCCCCACACACACCTGAAAAAAACACAAAGGGAGCACAGTAGAACACCAAGGGGAACAAAGCAATGAAGTCCAAGGAATCCCAAAAATAGACTTCAGACACAGAGGGTAGGGCTTGGCACTTCAGCAGACTCGATCAGAAAACATAAGTTCAGCATACAGACCTGGAATTATTTATAGGCCTGTGTTAGTCTGGGTAGAGTAGAGAAACAAATCCACAGGAACTCATAAATATGAGAGAGTTTTATATAAAGGGTAAGTGTACATTAAGAAAGCATCCCAACCCAGTGAGTCCAACATTAACCCATATGTCCAACACCGATCTACAAAGTCCTCCTCAATCTCACAAAACACATGCAATGATGCTGACTGCAGGAGGAAAGCTGAATCAGTGAGCATGTAAGCATCTCAGTGCTGGCAGGGGTCTCCACATGGCTATTCCAGCACCCAGGGCTGCATCAGGGTAGGTCCATGTGGCTTCTTCTCAGGGATGTCTCACAGGAAGTGAGCCTTGCCAGCTGAAGCAGGGAACTGGCTAAGGCTACACGCTGGTTTGACCATCAGAGAGCAAGAGACCCAAGAACCAGAAAGGTAAGGCTCATGGAGCCATTTATCCCTCCGCTCTTCATTTAATCCCACAAGTGTTTATCGGCAAGGTTGGTACAAGAACCTTCTGCTTCTGCTTCTGCTTCTGCTGCTTCTTTCATGTCTATCTTCCATATGCATATATAGCAATGGAAATACTAAGGCTTGTGTCAGGTGCACTTTGGTCCTTGAAGTAACATCCTTGCTTTTAGGTCTGGTGTAACAAATTTACCTAATGCAACACATATTCTGATCTTTTGACTGCTGCTTCCATGAGCATTGATCGTGAATCCAAGAATGAGAAAATCCTGGAAAATTCCAACCTTTTCTCCATTTATTGTGGTATTATCTATTAGTCTAGTTGTGAGATTTGTGAGGACATTGATCTGTAATCCATCCACACAGAAGGCTGCAATCTTTGATCTTCATCATCTACAGCTTCATGTTCCCCTCACTTGCAGCTCACAAGGTTGTGTCCTCTGTATGTTAGCAAACCTTCCTCCAATCCTGATGCCTCATTCTTCTCCATATCATAAAGCTTCTCAGCATGCAGATTGTATAAGGATGATGACAGGATACAACCCTGCTATAGACCTTTTCTGATGCTAAATTATGCAAGATTCCCTTCTTCTGCCTCTTGATCCATCCACAAGTTCCCCATAAGCACCATGAAGTGTTCCGGAATTCCCATTGTTCTCGAGGTGATCCATAGTTTGTTATGATCCACACAGCGGAATGCCTTCTCATAATCAATAAAACACGAGTAAACATCTTTCTGGTATTCTGTGCTTTCAACCAAGATCCATCTGACATCAGTAATGATATCCTTTGTTCCATGAGTGCTTCCAGACCTTCATCAGCTTATTGCAACCTTTCCATTCTCATTCCATCAATTCCTGAGGCCTTGTTTTTGGCTGATTCTTTCAGTGCAGCTTTGACTTCTACCATCAGGACCATTGGTTCTTGTTCATATGCTACCTCCTGAAATGGTAAAATGTGCACTGGTTCTTCTTAGTACAATAACTGCATCATTTCATATCTGCCCAAAGGATCTTTCAATATTGCAACACAATGCTTGAATATTTTCTTTAGTTCTTTCAGTTTAAGCTATGGAGAGCACATTCATCCTTTTTGATTTTCTAACCCAAGTCCTTGCTAAAACCAGGCCTGAGATTTTGGAACAATTGTGGAGCAATTGCTTACATGTAAGTTTAAGGTTGAAGCTGAAGAAAATAAAACATATCCATGAGAGTGAAAATATGTCTTTGAGTCTATCCCACCTGAATTTCAAGAACAGATTTGACCCATTGAACACTAGCGACACAACATCTGATGAGCTGTGGAAGGACATCAAGAACATCACTCTATAAGAAAGCGAAAGGTCATGAGAAATACAAGATCAAAGTAAATGTCAGAAGAGATTCTGAAGCTTGCTCTTAAATATAAAGTTGAATAGAAAATGTCAAAGGGCAGCTTGTGAAGACAAAGTCAACCATTATAATGAAATGTGCACACACCTGGAATTACAAACACAAAATGGAAGACCATGCTCAGCTTATCTTAATCTCTGACCAGTACAGGCTCACAGTTTCAGCGTGTTACCCAGGTCACAGTGAGGAAGCACTTGTCATTTCAAAAGGACTTCATGAAGATCACAGGGGGGTTGCCGTCATCAAGGCCTTAATTGTTTATGACAAAAACAGACTAATCCCGAGATGAAAGTTAGACCATTTATTTAGCTATATAAAGGGTTATAAAATTTGCATTTATTATCCATTAGCTGAGAACTTGAAATACTTTTGGGAAGAATAATATGCATGTAAGACTTTGTTGTTGTTATTGTTTTTGCTCTGGAGTCAATGACCCCTTGCTCCATGGGACAACATGCTGCTCAATCCTGCGCCATCCCCATATCAACTGTGGATTGAACTGTTGACTAATTTTTGAAAGTAGCTTTCCAGGTCTCTCTTCCTAGTCTTTCTTAGTCTAGAATCTCCACTGAAACCTGCCCAGCATTGTAGCAATCTACAAGCTGCCACTGATAGATGGGTGATGGCTAGCCACAAGGTGCGTTGGTCAGGAATTAATTCTGGGTTTCCCACTTGGAAGGTGAGAATTCTCTCACTGAATCAGCACTGTCCCCAGTACACAATACCTACAATTAATGAAAACACACCAACAAGCTTCTCTGGCTCCTACATCCACATATAACACACGTCAACAAATTGCAGATGACTTCTATGTTGTGTCTTTCTCCAGTAAGCCAATAATTCTAATGTTCTAACAAATTGCTCCTGCTGCCACCACAGCACTCTTCTCCCTTCTCAGCTGGGCTAGTCCTTGAAGAGAGTCCACTTCCTTTCAATTTATTCTCTTGACTCTTCTATTGGTTTGAAGATTTTGGAGTGATAATCATAGGGCAAACGCTGTACTCTAACGCTGTACCACCAGTTTTTGACAGTTTGCCACATTTGCTTTCTCCTTTCTCACAAATATTGTCACACCTATACTGCTTGACAATAATTTAGATGCAATTGTTTTACTTTTAAATACTTAATCAAGTGTCACTGAAATATGAGAAAATGTTCCTATATAATAATCATGATAGTGTTACACACAAATTTAACACTGACCTAGTAATATCAAACATAAAGTCCATAATCAAGTATCTGGTGGTTCTGCATTCAAATAATGTCATTTAATTAACTTTATATATATTTATCACTTCCTATATATTGATTATATTTAGGTAATATATATGTGTGTACATATGAATATATGTATCATGTTATTGACATTGATTTTTTATAGCCATTTGATTGGGAGCTCTTACAGCTCTTATAACATTCCATACATCAATTGTATCAAGAATATTGGTACATAAGTTGCCATCATCATTTTCTAAACATTTACTTTCTATTTGAACCCTTGGTATCAGCTCTTCTTTTTTCCTTCCCTCCAACCCCTGTGAGCACTTTTCACACCTTACACATATTACACATATTACACTGTCTTCCTTCACTCATGTTTCTGTTGTTCGTTTCCCCCGGTGTGTGTTTTGGTGGGGGGAGATTGATTTTTTTAAGTGTCTAGGCCAATTCTTTGTGAAGAATGTCCCTTTTGGCTAGTGTGATTCTTCCTTGATGACTACTCTCAGACAATGTATATGACTTAAACGGTGCTGGCAAAGAATATTGAAAGTTACTTGGACGGGCAAAAGGACAACCAAATCTGTTTTGGAAAAAGTACAGCCAGAATGCTCCGTAGAAGCAAGGATACTGAGATTTCATCTCACATACTGTGGACATGTTATCAGGAGAGGCCCGTCCCTGGAGAAGGACACCATGCTTTGTAAAGTAGAGTGGTGGTGAAAACAAAGGAAGGCCGTCATGAAGCTGGATTGACACAGTGGCTGCACATGGACCCAAGCTTAGGAACAATTATACAGATGAAGCAGGATGAGTAGGTGTTTCCTTCTGTCACCCATGGGGCCACTAGAAGGGGGGACAATTCATTGGCACCGATGAATTGGTTAACATTTGGGACAAAAATATCTACCTTAAAATTAGGCTTTTAATAAGTCCATTGATAGCTAAAGAGAGGTACCACAGTGAAGTGCTCATAGATCCAGTCCACACAGCCAAGCCCCCCGGGCTCCAGTCTAGCTCTCCCACACACTATGTGGCATACTTCATAGTTCTTCACCTTCACACACCTGTTTGGGAAGAGGGGCTGAGCATACTGCTGTGCAGATTAAATGGGTTACCGTGTGTCAAGAATTTAGAGAAGCACCTGGCATGTGTAAGGGCTCTGGCAGTGCTAATCTCTTCTCATAGTTTTTACATAACCCTAAGTGATTTCCATTTAGTAATGGAGATGGGGGAGGAAGAAACACAGAAGTTTGCTACCTTTCTTGAGAATTTTAAGTAGATCACATGATGCTGTTGTTTGGGAGGCTTGGGGTGTTTCTATCTTGTCTTTTTCGACAAAGAGCATTTATCAGAGCTTCAAAAGAGAGGAAGACGAAGTCCAGTCCTGGGAAAGGAGATCTTTAGCTGCCCCATATCCAGGGGGCATTGCTCGCAGCTCTCTGGCTGTAAATGAGATAGTAGGCCTTTTGCTTTCCTCAGTAGACTAGACCAACCTACAATTGTTTACTAGGGAAGATGAAGCAAGCAACCATGAGTAATAATGACATACATTCTCTGTTTGGGTAGAAGGCTAATCTAAAATGTGTTTCTGAAGACTAAATATATCACGCGCACGTGCTTGCACACCTCATCCAAACCATGGAAACATGAGGCTCACTCCCTCTGGTGCCAACAGTCTAATTCCTAGCAAGCAGCTGAGTGTCGAGAGTGACTTCCTTATATAATCGCTGTCAGCGCCCAAGGCAGGGGCGCCCCAATGCCTCCCCACCTCAGAGATGATCTACCCCACTGCCACCTCTGATTGTTCTCTTTCAAACGTTCAACACGTGTCTATGAATCCCCTACTTTACATACACTTTAAGACCATGGGGCAAATGTTTCTTATTGTCCAAATTCAAGCTTTCTCCTAGGGCTCAGTTGTTAATAAGGGTTGAAAAAGGAGTCTCCTAAAATAAATAGATAAATAAAATTTTTAAAGGCAGAGCACTCAGCAATAGATTAAACAAGAAATGATTCCGGTCAACCACGATCAGCTCGTTCTTTACATTCCGGGTAGAGAGGCAGAGAAATGAGTGAGAATGAGGAACCCAGCTAAAGAGAGCCTGGACTCACATACCAAGTATCACAATAACAAGCTGTGTGACCTTGAGTACATGGTATAATCTCACTGTTTTTAAAAATTAAAAAGCGTTTTTATCTCAAAATGATATTAGGAGAATTTAAGAAATTATCCCATGTAAGAATCTTAGAATATGTCCCTTGCACATAGTAAGCCCTGTACCTTTTTATCGATTTCGATTCATAGTGATCCCGTGTTAAGAGTAGAATTACATAGGTTGTCTTGGTTGTTATCTTTATGGCGAAATACATCACCAGCTCTTTCTCCCATGGAAGGGCTGAGTGGGTCTGAACCACCAACCTTGTCAGTATAAGCTGAGATGTTAACCATCGTGCCCCCGCGGTTCCTAATGCACTATGTGCGAGTTCGTGTTTACCAGCAGGGTCTCACAGTTGCTTGCAAGCAGCGCTCATTGCAGTGTTTTGGCCTTTTCCTTCTTCCTTCTCTCCTCCTTATTAGAGCAGTTCTCTTCATAGAAAGGTGCAAGAGAGAAGTCTCCCTTTACACCTCAACCCCGGAAGCAAAAGCACACACACTCACATACACACACTCACATACACACACAAGAACAATATTGTAATTCCTCGATTTCCTAAATCATCTTGAAGTGCACTTGCTGCTTAATCTTGTGTTTCCTCTTCTCTGGACCAGTTAAGATGTCGGTGCAGGTTAGGTTGCCATTTGCTTCTCTCTTAGTCTTCTGGGCTCCCACAGCCAGTCTCAGACTCAAGAGATCACTTACCTGCTCACCCACCATTTGTGCACGAACTCTCCCGCCTTCTACTAAGTGGAACAAGATGGGGGGGGGGGGGGATTACACATAACCCTCTTTTTAAACGCACACAAAAAACTAAGAGAATTCTTCTAGTAAAAATAAAACACCTTTAAAGGTTAAAAAAAAGTTTCGAAAAACAAAATTACACTAAAATTTTAAAAGGAAATCTAGTGACTCAGGAAACAATACTCTGGGTTTTGAAAAATAGAGGACTAGGTGGATGATGCTCAAATAGAAATAAGAATAGCCTTTATTTTAAACAGTAATTTTAAATGCAAAACATTACTTGTGAATAAATCATGTTAAGAAAGAATTGTGGACTTCTCATATACTTCTTTGAGAAGTGGTCAGCTTTGGGGAGCATTACATTCTTTAATGTATATTCAACTCACTACCATTGAGTCAGTCCTGCCCATAGTGGCCCTATAGCACAGGGTAGCACTGTCCCAATGGGTTTCTGAAACTTTCTAGTCCTTACATGACTAGAAAGCTTCACCTCTCTCCCTTGGATCAGCTGGTCTTTGAAACTGTGGTGTTAGCAATCCAACATGTAATCCCCTGTGCCACCAGGGATCCTATTAATGTAAACTAGTTGTCGAATTTTTGCATCCGTGCTTTGAGCTTACTTTAGGCTTTGAAAGTTAGTCCAACACAAAATGGGTGCATAAGCAAATGTGGTGAAGAATGCTGATGGTGCCCAGCTATCAAAAAGCTATAGCGCCTGGGGTCTTAAAAGCTTGAAGGTAAACAAGCAGCCATCTACCTGAGAAGCAACAAAGCCCACATGGAAGAAGCACAGCAGCCGGTGTGATAATGAGGTATTGAAGGAATTAGGTATCAGGCATCAAAGACCCAGAATTTTTAAAATCATATCATTGTGAATGAGGGTGCGTGTGCACTGGAGACCCAAAGCTCATCTGTAGATAATTAGACATCCCCTTACAGAAGGGTCACAAGGAGAAGATGAGACAGTCAAGGTGCAGTGTAGCAACCATGAAACATACAACTTTCCTCTAGTTCTTAAATGCTCCCTCCCCCCCGACTATCATGATTCCAATTCTACCTTACAAATCTGGCTAGATGAGAGCATGTACACTGGAACAGATAGGAAATGGAATCACAGGGAATACAAGACAGATATACCCCTCAGGACCAATGGTGAGAGTGGCAATACCAGGAAGGTGGGGTAGAAAAGGGGAACCGATTACAAAGATCTACATATAACCTCTTCTCTGGGGAATGGACAACAGAAAAGTGGGTGAAGGGAGACGTAAGACAGTGTACAATATGACAAAATAATAATAATTTATAAATTATCAACGGTTCATGAGGGAGTGGGGAGCAGGGATGGAGGGGAAAAAATGAGGAGTTGATACCAAGGGCTCAAGTAGAAAGAAAATGTTTTGAGAATGATGATGGCAACAAATCTATAAATGTGTTTGCCAAAATGAGTGGATGTATGGATTGTGATAAGAGTTGTACAAGCCCCCAATAAAATGATTTTTTAATAGAGCCCCTCCCCCAGAAGAATTTACTTCAGAGGATGGAGCTGGAGCTACAGCTTAGGGAGAGGGACATGTCTGATCAGAGCACATGGGAGCAAATGAAGGGGAAGGAAGAGAGAGTGGAACACATCCTTGTCCACCAAGTCTTGAGGACAATATCCCTGCTTAGAACCGCCAATACACAGAGAGGACCAAATGGCTAATCCCACTATGAGACACGAGGTCCCTCGCTGACACAAAACCCTACAGGGGAAAACAATGGAGACACAGTGTGGGAATTGTGCCTGATCTGATCCCACCACATCAAGGCAAAACACTAAGGGCGTGTAACAGAACAGCAAAGGGAGCAGAGCAAAGAATTCCCCAGGGAGTACTAAAAATAGACTTTGGGGTCAGGATGTGGCACTCCATCAGACTCAACTGGAAAACACTCCTAATGGTCAACAAACAGACCTAGAACTATTTACAGGCTTTTCTATTTTTGTCATTGGGTTTTTTTGTTGTTGTTTTGTTTTATTTTGTTGTTTTGTTTTGCTCTGTCTTGTTTTTTGTGCATATTATTATCTCTGCAAGTCTATCTAGATAAGATAGGCTGGATAAACAATCTGGAGGAGAAAACAATGAGACCAGCGGTTCCTGGGGCACATGGAGAGAGGGAGGTGGGGGAAAGGAAATGGTGTTAACAAACCCAGGGACGAGGGAACAACAAGTGATCCAAAATCAGTGGCAAGGAGGGTATAAGAGGCCTGTAGGGCTTGATCACGGGCAATATAACTGAGAGGAATTACTGAAACCCAAATGAAGGCTGAGCATGATAGTGGGACAAAAAGAAAGTAAAAGGAAATAGAGGAAAGAACTAGGAGGCAAAGGACATTTATAGAGTCTCAGTATAGGCATGTACATATGTAAATATATTTATATATGAGGATGGGGAAATGGATCTATGTGCATTTATTTATAGGTTTAGTATTAAGTTAGCAGATGGACATTGGGCCTCCACTCAAGTACTCCCTCAATTTCTATTAAACTGGCATTCCATGATGCTCACTTTGTTCTATTAAACTGGCATTCCATGATGCTCACCTTCCTGACATGATCGCTGAAGACAAAGTGGGTGCATAAGCAAATGTGGTGAAGAAACCTGATGTTGCCCAGCTATCAAAAGATATAGAGTCTGGGGTCTTAAAAGCTTAAAGATAAACAAGCAGCCATCTAGCTGAGAAACAACAAAGTCCATATGGAAGAAGAACACCAGCCTGTGTGATCACAAGTTGTCGAAGGGATCAGATAACAGGCATCAAAGAACAAAAAATCATATCATTGTGAATGAGGGGGCATATGAGTGGAGACCCAAAGCCCATCTGTAGACAGTTGGCAATACCTGTATAGAAGGATCATGGGGAGGAGACAAGTCAGTCAGGGTGCAGTGTAGCAACCATGAAACCTACAACTTTCCTCTAATTCTTAAATGCCTCCTCCCCTACCCACTATCATGATCCCAATTCTACCTTACAAATCCACCTAGAGGATGTACACTGGGACAGGTAGAAACTGGAAACACAGGGAATCCAGGACAGATGAATCCTTCAGGACCAGTGGTGAGAGTGGTGATACCAGGAGGGTGGAGGGAATGTGGGGTAGAAAGGAAGAACCAATCACCTGGATCTACATAGAACCCGCTCCCTGGGTAACAGAAAAGAGAAAAGTGGGTGAAGGGAGACATTGGACAGTGTACGATATAACAAAATAATAATAATTTATAAATTATCAAGGGTTCATGAGGGAGGGGAGAGCAAGGATTGAGGGGGGAAATGAGGAGCTGATACCAAGGGCTCAAGTAGAAAGCAAATGTTTTGAGAATGATGATGACAACAAATGTACAAATGTGTGTGACACAATGGATGGATATATGGATTGTGATATGAGTTGTATGAGCTGCCAATAAAATTATTTTTTAAAAATGAATAAATAAAATAGAAAGGTAGTCCAACAAACCAAGAGATTTCCCCTCATATTTTCAGTATTTTAGAAACTCAATTTGAATCCATCTTGCTTCTGCTGTATAGTTTGTTGTAAAAACTGGAAAGCATACCTTGATAATGCTACAAAATCAGAGGCCTTTGAGTTCACTCTCACTCCCAGCAACCTCTTGTGAGAGAGAGCTATATTCCATACAGTTTTTAATGTTTGGAAGTACATCTCCAGACTTTCTTCCAATATGTCTCTCTGGGTGGACTGGAACCTCCAACCTTTTGGGTAGCAGCCAAGTGTGTTTGCTGGTGGCACCACCCAGGCGCTCTTACAATGCTAGAGCACACTGTAACAATGCTGTCTGTCTAATATACCTGAAAGGTTCCATACATGTATTCTGCAATCAGTTTGCAGGGTTTCCAATTCCCACTATTCAGCTTTGAGACTTCAAGCAAGCCTCAGGGTCTCTAACTGCAGCACAGAGATGCTAGTAGCCCCCCAACCTGTAGCAGCCAGTGCAGATGTTCCTGTGCACCCCCCTTTCTTCTTCTGGCCTCCCTCCCCCCCCCATTTTACTACCTCTAGAAAGGAGCTATGGTGGTATAGCGTTGTTTATGCATTGGGCTGATAACTGCAAGGTCAGTGGTTCAAAACCACCAGCCGCTCCAACTAAGTGGCTCCAACTGGTAGTATTTGTTGTCCTGGCAGGCCCTCGTATTTAGCAAGTGCTGGTGAAGAATGTTGAAAGTATTCTGGACTGCCAAAAAGAACAAACCTGGCCTGAAAGAAGTATAACCATGGTGTTCCTTAGCGGCAAGGACGGCAAAGCTTCATCTTACGTACTTTGGACATGCTATCTGGAGAGGCCAGCCCCTGGAGAAAGAGCTCATGCTTGATAGAGGAGGGGCCACAAAATAGAGGGAGGCCCTCCTTGAGATGGATTGACACAGTGGCTGCAACAATGGGCTCAAGCACAGGAACAATAGCGAGAATGGTCCAGGGCTTGGCAGTGTTTTGCTGTGTTGTTCATGGTGTCACTATGGGTCAGAGCCATCTCAATGTCACCGAAAAACAACTACAGTTTACATAGCAGCTCTCTTGTTATCTCAAGTTGGCCCTACAGAG
The DNA here is from genome assembly GCF_050624435.1 of Tenrec ecaudatus. Taxonomy (NCBI): domain Eukaryota; kingdom Metazoa; phylum Chordata; class Mammalia; order Afrosoricida; family Tenrecidae; genus Tenrec; species Tenrec ecaudatus. The sequence continues at coordinate 234,337,496 of NC_134530.1, forward strand.
CCAAGGGGAAATGGAGAACCAGCGAGCTCTGTCGGAGTCCGAACCAACATACAAACTCTTGAGAAATGTTAAGGGAACAGAATAATCCACATAATTGCTTCTATTCACAACACCTGTTACACGCTTGGCCTTAATTGCCAGCGTATAAATACTCCCGACTGAGCGGGAGGATGAAGAAGCTGCTGGTGTATGCTCCCATGACACCCACCACAGGCATTCCATTTTTGTTAATAAGTATAGATACTGGAAAACTTGAACATTCGCTCTCACATGTCTGCTTTTTTTTCCTGTAAAGTGAAAACTCTTTAGATTGTCCTTTAACTGGGTTTCATGGAGTAGTGTCAAGGTTGCTTGCTTGAAGGTAAGCAGCAGGAGTCTTAAGAACTTAATTTTAAGAAATTCAAAGCCCCCAAAATGTACTTTGCACTTTGGGTTTCTTAAACCTATATTTCTTATCCTTTCCAAATAATGTGTCTCTTATGGATGAAATATACACAAAACATGCAGGAAAAAAGGCACCTGAAATGACCTTGGGTGACCAAGTTTTTCTGTTTTTACATGGCAAAGGCTGGGTGTATTATTAAGATTTCTGCACGATAGTATTTCTTGCACTTAACACAGCTCAGAAAGAATTTGCCATTTCCTTATTTCTCTGTTCAAATAGAAGGGCAAGGAAGCTTACTCAAGATGTTTTTTAAAGATTTTGTATATCAGCTCCTGGACAAAACTAACACAGGCGAAATCCCAACATAATAAAACTGGAACATAGGTAATTGGGCTAGGGTGGGGGATCCTCTAAGTAAATTGTTATGGTTCTGGGTCCTAGAAAAAATTATTATTCTTTGCTTCTCTTATCTGAGCCCCCTGCAGACTAGTCTAGTCCATCTCTTCCAGGCCAAACTGCCTGTTTTCTCTCTCTGCTCATATTCACTTTCCTATATTTGTTTCTTCGTTCAATTTGACCACTACCTTTCTCCTCCTCCATGTGTTTCTCTCCTCCTAACTTGGTCTGATCCTGAAGCATTAGTTTTCTCTTCAATTATATTATATATTAAAGATAAAAATGAAAACAATTATTAGAGGAGAGGGAGGGGGAAGCACTCCAACCTTACACACTAATTTTACTTACATTTCTCAATTATTCTTATTAAATTTTGCATATTGTAAGTATAATTCTGCATCCTTTTCTTTATACCAAATATTTTCATTATTTCACAGGTTGTTAGATAAGTTTCATCATCTTCAACCTTGATTCCTTTTCATCTTCAACTCCCCTCTTCAGACTATTCCAGTCACCCCTGAAAATTTACCCCTAAACCTTCCACGGATGAGTCAAAAATCACTTTTAGCTCACATTCTCACATTGCATGCAATTATGCCTAAAGAGTCCTGGAGCTGCAATCATGACACTCTCCGCAAGTGGTCAGTAGTCTAAACCCAATAACTTCTGTGTAAGTGAAAAATGAGGCAGTCTGCTTCTGTACAGAGTACAGCCTTGGAAACCTTATAGAGTTGTGGTTCTCAACCTGTGGGTCGCGACCCCTTTGAGGGTCAAATGACCTTTTCACAGGGGTCGCCCAATTCATAACAGTAGGAAAATTACAGTAATGAAGTAGCAACCAAAATATTTTATGGTTGGGGGGTCACCACAACATGAGGAAGTGCATTAAAGGGTCACAGCATTAGGAAAGTTGAGAACCACTTCGATAGAGAAATTCTACTCTGTCCTGCAGAGTCACTATAAGATGAAAACAGCTCATTGGCAGTAGGCTTGGTTTGGGTCTGTTTCTTCTAATGATATGAGTATTATAATACAAAATATTTTAAATGTTTTAAATAAAATTCCAGTATTCCTGCTGATATATTTGTACAAAACTATTACTTACTTTGAAAGTTAATCTGACTAGTTCAACGATACAGACTTCTGAAAGGCTTAAAATAGATCTTCCCTCTGAATAGTTCCCAAGAGTTTTCAGAGTTCTTGAAAAAAATAACAGGTATTTAAATGGACATTTCATGAATGGTTTCCAACAAGACTCACACTATATTAATGTTTCAGATAAAACTAGTAAAATATACGTAAATATTCTATTGAAAAGCAAGTGGTAATATACTTTAAAGGAACCAAAACTTTAAAAAATATATATGTACATATATATGGAGGCTTTTTTATTAAGGGAATTCTCAGAGCCTTTAACATGTTGATTCATTACCTAACACAACTATAACCCACTGTCATCAAGGGGATTTCAACCCATAGAAACCTAGAATAGAGTCTGAGGTTCTAAATCTTTATAAAATAGAATGTCTCATCCCACAGAGTAAATAGTGGGTTTGAATCACTGACCTTGCAGTTAGAAGTTCAATACTTACCCAACTGCACCACCAGGGATTGGTGTTTAAAAAACACCACTTAAAAATGAATATTAAATAATTTAATAAAAACTTGCTTAATTGTCTAATTTAAATGAACACACATTGTGAATCTTTAAAATGCCAATCCCATGTAGCATCTCTCAAAAAGAAAGAAGGGGTTGGATTTTTTTTCGGGCAGGGAAGGGTTTTGTTAGAGATAGTTTAAAATAACTCTGAAAGATTCATTACTACAGAATTGTTTAAACTAATCAACCCTATAATGCCAAGCATGACATTTTCATAACCTTTAATTAAATGTATATATTAGTATATATATACATTGATAACTATGAAAGTAAAGAATAAAAAGAATTTTTTTCGCTGAAATTAAAAATTCAGGCATTATAGGGTTAAAATCTCCGAGGGACTTCCAGGAAGATGGCAATGGAGCAGCACATAACTGAGGAACTCTGCAGAAATCAGCCCAGTAGAATTACTTGGAAGGAAATTCAACACTGCTGGATCACAGGAGAAGCATCATAAAGATAAGTAGGCACAGATTCACAAGGTTTTAAGGGACTGGGGGCTTTTGGCTTACCACAATGGAGGCCGGCTAGGGCTTGACCTTAACCCTGTCTCAGCCCAATCCAGAACCATTTGGAGCCTGCTCCTGGGCTTAATCTCAACACAGCCACAACTTGCCACCAACTCGGGGCAGGGAATAAACCCTTGCAGCTCCACCAGCAGGGATTGGGGCTCAGCTACATTGTTACTCTTGTTTCCCTCTTTTCTCTCTAACCCCCCCACAGTCTCATCGGGCTTACTCTTTCATTTTTACCCCTCTTTGTCTCTTTCCTGTTCTCTCACACTACACTGCCAACCTCCAGACCACTCACTACCCTTAGCATAGGGCATCTACGCCTGATTCACACCCAGTTAGGGGTGCTCCACCATGTGCAGGTAGCGTGAGGCTGGTGAGAGCCCTGTTGACCTCAACCAGGGGATACTCCACCCAACTTCTTACTGGGAAATTCTTGCCTGTGGGCCTTGGGGCTTAAGGCAGCTCGGCCAACACTCGTTAACATTCCAAGCTGCTGCAGGAACCTCTACTCAACCTCCGCAACACCAAAGCAGGCAACCCACCAGCCTTCTGGGACACTTCCTTGAGAGGGAAGCCACAGCAGGATAAAGTTGTAGGCTAATCCAATAGTGAAATTAGCTGTAGGCAGTTCAAAGAAGTATTCCTAAAAATCTCCCAGAGAGAACCACCCAGTGCTTTTCAACTCCCTGGAAAATGGCACCTGGCTCCTCTAAAACAATGCAAACAGCCATCAGCCCCAACAACCTCAACAACAACAAAAAACAGGAGAAACAAAAGGCAATGCCACAAGATGTCCTGAACATAATGACATGCATACAAGAGGCAGACATTGAGCTGCCACAGAAAGAAAATTTCAGAATGCTGCTTGGAGTCATACAGGATTTGAGGGAAGCAATACAGAAAAGAGATGAAATGATAAAGGAGATAAAGGCCATACACCAAAGGGAAATACAAGAGCTTAGGGAGGAGATAACAAAAACCAGTAGCAGACACACAGACCTCGAGAATTGACTGGAGGAAGCAGAGAAGCGCATCAGTGACTTGGAGGACAGCCAAGCAGACTTTAACAAATGCAAACAAAAATCTAATAAGATCATCAGAGAAGCTTAAGAAAATCTAAGAGCTATGTATGATGCTATGAAGTGGAACAACATTAGAATTATTGGCTTACCGGAGGAAGACACAACATAGAAGTCATCTGCAACAATAGTAACAGAATTCTTGGAGGAAAACTTCCCCAGCATAATGAAGGAAAACCAGGCAACCATTCAGGAGGCTAAAAGAACACCCACTAGACTGAATCCCAAGAAGAAGTCACCAATGCACACAGTAGTGAAGCTATCTAACTTTGAGGAAAAGGAGAAAATCATGAGAGCAGCTAGGGAAAAAACAAGCAATCACATATAAAGGTTCCCAAGTTAGAATATGTTCAGATCTATCAGTAGAGACTATGAAGAAGAAGAGAAAGTGGAGTAGCCTATTCCAAAAATTGAAGGAAAAAAACGCAAACCCAAGAATACCCTACCCAGCCAAATTATCGATCAAGATAACTTTGGAAAAGTAAGAGTCTTCCCAGACAAGGAAAAACTCAAAGAATTCATTAGAAGAAACCCAGGCCTACAAAATATCCTTGCTGACCCAGTATGGGCAGAAGAATAAAACTCACCAAGCATAAATAGGAGACTATCACATAGAACAACCTCACCCAGAGGGCAACAAAGACAAAACAGACCCCAAGATAGCATTGGCTTAAGGATGGAAAGATGTCAAGAATGATACACACACACACACACACACAACACGCTAATAAGAAGGGAAGGCAGGAAAACACCCAACACAAAAGGTATATTATGACATCACAGAGTCTGCAGATGGAGATAATAACCCTGAATATCAATGGCCTGAACTCGGGCATTAAAAGACTGAGGCTAGCAGACTGGCTTAGAAAACACAACCCATCCATCTGCTGCCTACAGGGGACCCACCTTAATGCTACAGATGAAAATAGGCTGAAAATGAAAGGCTGGAGAAAGGAAACAACAATTTTTAAAAAGCAGGGGTTTCAATTCTAATCTCAAATAAAATTGACCTCAAAGTGCAAACCATAAAAAGAGATAAGGAGGGACACTATGTAATGCTCAAGGGAATGGTAGACAAAGAACCACAAAGCATTGTGAACATATATTCCCTGAATGAGAGCGACGCTGAATACATCAACCAAACACTCCAAAAGATGAAAAAAGAAATCACTGCCTCAACAATTATTCTGGGTGACTTAAATACACCGCTCTCTGAGAAAAATAGATCACAGGGAAAGAAACTCAACAAGGAGGCTAGAGATCTAAACACTACAATTAGACAATTTGACCTGATCGATATTTAGAGAGCTTTTCATGCAAATACCAAAAAAAATCACATTCTTTTCAAGCCTTCATGGCACGTATTTGAAGATAGACCACATGCTGGGGCATAAAGAAAATCTAAATAAATTTAAGCACATTGATATCGTACAGGCCTCTCTCTCTCTCTCTGACCACTGCGCCATATGGCTGGAAATCAACAAAAGGAAGACGAAGAAAACAAGAGCAAATAATTGGAGGATGGATAACTCTGTTGCAAAAGGAGTGAGTACTGGCACAGATCAGAAATGAAATTAGGAAATTTCTAGAAACCAACAAGAATGAGAACATGACATACCAAAACTTATGGGATACAGCAAAGGAAGTTATCAGAGGACATTACCTAGCAACACATGCACATCTGAGAAATGAAGAGAGACTCGTGATTGATATGCTGGAACAAAATTTACAACACCTAGAGCAGAGTCAGCAGGAAACTCCTAGTAATAGCAAAAAAAAGAAATAATAAAAACCACCGCTGAAATTAAGGAGAGGGAAAATAAGAAAACTATGGGAAAAATTAATGCTGCTAAAAGTTGGTGCTTTGAAAGGATAAACAGAATCGACAGACTGTTGGAAAACCTAATCAAAGAAAGGAGGGAACAAATTTGAATAGCAAGAATGAGGAATGAAAGAGGGGACAATACAACAGACCCTAATGAAATCAAAAGGATAATTACACAGTACTACGAAGGATTGGGCTCCAAGGAATTCAACAACTTGGAAGACATTGACAAATTCTTGGGAAAACAATCCCTCCCTGTACTATCCTTGATGGGTGGCAAGAATCTCAACAGACCCATAGCAATAGAAAAAATAGCCAAGGTTATCAAGGATTACTGACACACAAAAAAAGCCCCTGGACCAGATGGCTTCGCTGAAGAATTCTACCACGCATTTAGGGAAGAACTAACACCAATCCTACCCAAAATCTTCCAGAACATAGAAAAAGATGGCAAACTCCTGAACTCCTTCTATGAAGCTAGTATAACTCTGATACCAAACACAAGCAAGGATCCCACAAGAATTGAGAACTACAGACCAATATCCCTAATGAACATCTATGCCAAAATCCTTACTGGCCGATAGAATATAAAAGTATAAAAAACAAATAATTCACCATGACCAAGTAGGATTCATACCAGGGATGCAGGGATCAACATATGAAAGAACATTAGGATCATTCATCAAATTGACATGAAAAACTATAAGAACCACATGATAATATTGATAGAGGCAGAAAGAGCATTCACCAACATGAAACACCAGTTCCTGATTAAGACACTTGAGAAGATAGAATGGAAGGAAAATTCCTCAAGACAATACAAGCTATATATGAAAAACCAACACCCAGAGTTGAAGTCAATGGAGAAAAGACTAACACAATCCCACTGAAGAAGGGGACCAGACAAAGATGCCCCTTGTCCCCACTCTTATTTAATATTGTGCTGGAGGTTTTAGCTAACACCATTAGGCAAAGAAAAGACATCAAATGTATTTGTCTGGGGAAGGAAGAGGAGGAACTATCGTTATTTGCAGATGATATAATTTTATATATGAAAAATTGGAAAAGTTCCACAAGGGAAGTACTGGAAGCAATAGAGGAATTTGGCAGAGAGACAGGATACAAGATCAACAAAAGTCCATCGGGCTGTTATACACATCTGATAAGACCACAGAAGAAGAGATCAAAAAGTTGTGCCCTTGACAACAGCCAAACACAAATTGAAATATCTAGGGATATACCTGACTGAAAGAACAAAAGATCTATATGGGGAAAACTACAGAACACTATTATAAGAAACCAAGAGCAACCTCAACAAATGGAAGAATATCCCAAGCTCGTGGATTGGAAGACTCAATATAGTAAAGATGTCAGTTCTGCCAAAGGTACTATATAAATGTAATGCAATCCCGAAATAATTACCCCCATCTTTCTTCAAAGAAATTGGAAAAACTGATTACCAACTTCATATGAAGAGGGAAAAAGCCCAGAATTAGCAGAGAACTCCTCAAGAAGAAGGACACCGTGGGAGGGCTTGCTTTACCTGATTTTAGCACATACTATACAGCCACAGTTGTCAAAACAGCATGGTATTGGTACAATGACAGATACTCAGACCAATGGAAAAGAACTGAAAACCAGGAAATAAAATCATCAGCATACAGACAACTGATCTTTGATAAGAGCCCCCAAAATATCCAATGGGAAGCAGATGCCCTGTTCAACAAGTGGTGCTGGGGGGAAAAAGGATATTTACCTGCAGAAAAATGAAGCAAGACCCTTATCTCACTCAATGCACAAGAATAAACTCAAGGTGGATCACAGACCTTGAAGTTAACCCCCAAACTATTAGGGCCATCAATGAGGGAATTGGGACCAACTTGAGAACTTTGGCACAGGGAATACACAGGCTATTAGAAATAGGGAAGGACACAAACACAGAGGAGGCACAAATTGACAAGTGGGATATACTGAAGATGAAACACCTGTGTACATTGAAAGAATTCACCAAGAGAGTAAAAAGAGAGTCCACAGACTGGGAAAGCATTTTTAGCAATGACACATCAGACAAAGGCCTTATTACTAAAATCTAAAATACTCTGCTAGCTTCCAAAGAGAAAAAAAATTAATTTCCCACTGAGGAGGTGAGCAAAGGACCTGAACAGAAGTTTCACAGGGACAGAAATCCAAATGGTCAATAGACATATGAGAAAATGTTCCCGATCTTTAGCCATAAGAGAAATGCAAATTAAAACAACAATGAGGTACCACCCAAAACCCTCAAAGAAAGCCCAATTCAAAAAATCAGAAAGCAACAAGTGTTGGAGGGGCTGTGGGGAGACAGAAACTCTCATCCACTGCTGGTGGATCTGTAGGTATGTACAGCCATTATGGAAATTGATCTAGTGATATCTAAAACAGATGAAAATCGAGTTACCATATGACCCAGCAATCCCCCTATTGGACATATACCCAAAAGAGACAAGGAACAAACCAAGGCCAGATATCTGTGCTCCACTGTTCATTGTGGCACAGTTCACAATTACAAGGAGTTGGAAACAATCCAAATTTCCATCAACTGATAAGTGGATTAAAAAGCTGTGGTATATCCATATAATGGAGCACTATGTTTCACTAAAAAGCAGTGATGAACTTATGAAACACATAATTGTATGGCAAAAACTGGAGGAAATCATGCTAAGCAAAGTAAGTCAAGCACAATAGGACAAGTACAACATGAATCCACTGAGGTAAGCTTTAACAGAAAAGTGGGTAAGGGAGACGTCGGGCAGTGTAAGATAAGATGAAATAATAATTTCCAAATTATCAAGGGTTCATAAGGAAAGGGGGAGCAGGGAGGGAGGGGGAAGGGAAAAGGGAAAATGAGGAGCTGATTCCAGGAACCCAAGCAGAAAGCGAGTTTGAGAATGATGAGGGCAATGAATGTATAAGTGTGCTTTACACAATTGATGTATGTGTGGATTGTAATTAGAGTTGTATGAGCCCCAATAAAATGATTTTTTTAAAGAGACACCAATAACAAGACAGCGTGTAAAATAGTTTCTGTGTCTAAGTGCATAGCTAAAATATCTAGTCATTAAAAAAAAGTGGAGAGGTCTGAGCGGACAGTCCCAATCCCAACAACATTGACACCTGCCCCTCCCCCCAAAAGAATTTATCTCAGAGGACAGCACTGAATCTGCAGCTCTGGGAGAGGGACATGTCTGATCAGAGTACATGGGAGTAGATAAAGGGTGAGGAGGAGAGTGGAGCACATCCTGGCCCACACGGCCTTGAGGACGATGTTCCTGCTCAGAGCAGCCAGCCCTACAGGGGACAACACTGGAGACACAGTGTGGGAATTGTGCTCATACTGATCCCACCACACTGTGACAAAACACTAAGGGGATGCAACAGAACAGCAAGGAAATAGAGTGGCGAGGTCCCCAGGGAATGCTGAAGGTAGACTTGGGGCCAGGGCTTGGTGCCCCAACAGACTTGACTGGAAAACACTCCTAAAGGCCTACATCAGTCCTTGAACTAACTATAAGCTTTTCTTTCTTGTTGTTGTGTTTTGTTTTGATTTTTTTTCATTGGTTTGTTATTGTTGTTATTTTTGTTGTATATTGTTGCTTGGTTTTTCTCGGTCTTGTTTGTGTGCATGTTATTATCTCCGCAGGTCTGTCTAAATAAGACAGGCTGGATGAACAATCTAGAGGAGAAAGCAACAGGACCAACACTTCCGTGGGGACATGGGATAGGGAGAGGTAGTAGGAAAGGTAGGAGTGTTAACAAACCCAGGGACAAGGGAACAACAAGCGATCCAAATTGGTGGTGAGGAGGCCTCACAGTGTGTGATCAAGGGTACTGTAACCAAGAGGAATTGCTGAAACCCAGAGGGGGGACTGAGCATGATAGTGGGACAGGAGGAAAGTCAAGGGAAATAGAGGAAAGAGCTAGGAGGCAAAGGGCATATATAGAGGTCTAAATAAAGGCATGTACATATGTAAATATATTTATATATGAGGATGGGGAAATAAATCTATGCACATATATTTATAGGTTTAGTATTAAGTTAGCAGAAGGACATTGGGCCTCCACTCAAGTACTCCCTCAATACAAGAACACTTTGTTCTATTAAACTGGCATTTTATGATGCTCACCTTCCCCCAACACAATCGCTGAAGACAAAGCAGGTACATAAGCAAATGTGGTGAGGAAAACTGATGTTGCCTGGCTATCAAAAGATATAGAGTCTGGGGTCTTAAAAGCTTGAAGGTAAACAAGCGGCCATCTAGCTGAGAAGCAACAAAGCCACATGGATAAAGCACGCCAGCCTGCATGAGCACAAGGTGTCGAAGGGATCATGTACTAGGTATCAAAGAACAAAAAATCGTAGCATTGTGTGCTCACCTCCCTAATACAATCGCTGAAGACAAATGGGTGCATAAGCAAATGTGGCAAAGAAAGCTGATGGTGTATAGCGTCTGGGGTCTTAAAGGCTTGAAGTTAAACAAGCAGCCCCATAGCTCAGACGCAACAAAACCCACATGGAAGAAGCACACCAGCCTTTGCGATCATGAAGTGTCGAAGGTATCAGGTATTAGGCATCATCAGAACAAAATATCCTATCATTATGAATGTGGGGGGGAGTGCGGAGTGGAGACCCAAAAGCCCATCTGTATGACATTGGACATCCCCTTACAGAAGGGTCTCGGGGAAGAGATGAGCCAGTCAGGATGGGATGTAGCAATGATGAAAATTAAAACTTACCTCTAGTTCCTAAAAGCTTCCTCCCCCTGACCCACTATCATGATCCCAAATCTGCCTTACAAATCTGGCTAGACCAAAGGATGTATGTACACTGGTACAGATAGGAATCAGAAACACAGGGAATCCAGGGCGGATGATCCCTTCAGGACCAGTGGTGTGAGTGGCGATACTGGGAGGTTGGAGTGGGGATGAGTTGGAAACCGGGAACTGATTACAAGGATCTACATATAACCTCCTCCCTGGGGGATGGACAACAGAAGAGTGGGTAAAGGGAGACGTCGGACAGTGCAAGCCATGACAAAATAATAATTTATAAATTATCAATGGTTCATGAGGGAGGGAGCAGCAGGGAGGAAGGGGAAAAAATGAGGACCAGATGTCTGGGGCTTAAGTGGAGAGCAAATATTTCAGAATGATGAGGGCAATGAATGTACAAATGCCTTTTACACATTTGGATGGATGGATTGTGATCAGAGTTGTATGAGTCCCTAATAAAATGATTAATAAAAAAAAAAGAAACTGGTTACCCAAAAATTGGGCAGAAAAAAAAATCCTCCAAACAACCGCAATGTCCATCATCCGTGGGTTGCTTGAACAACCCCCATGATCCAGCAAAACACCATGTAGCCATTATAAATTCCTGATTTTAAAATACATGGATGATGCTAGAAAACAGCAGATTATAGAACAATAATCTTGCCTCCTCTTTTGGTAGACAGCAGCGAATCAGTACGTGGCAGGTGAGGACACTTCATGGGAGTATCAAGGCCGTGACCTTTAGGAGATCGCAGGCCTTTCATTGGAGGTGCAGTGGATTGGTGAATTTCGCCATCAACTACTGATTAGTAGTCAAGCATTTAACCATTTGTGCCACTCCTAAATATTTTTTACACATTACTGCCTCTTATTATAATTCCATACTTGAGGTTCTTGTCTCTAAATTTCAACGACTAATTTAATTCTAGAAAGATAGGGGTAGTAGAATCCCCAGAGGAGAGGCCATTTTATTTTTCCTGGAACATTAAAAAGAGTCCTATCTGAAGTGCTCTAGGGAACTCATTCCAAGGCCTACTGCAGTGAAGTAACATCAAATGGGATTTACTTAAAGCACAATAAGCATTACAATGGGAGATCATGAACCCTCATGCTCAGGGATCTCAGAGGAAAAATGCAAGTCATAGTTTAGGGTTAGGGTTAGGGTTAGGGTTGAGTGGTGAAGGGGTAAATGAAATTATAATATTCTGATTAGTTTACTATAATTATTTGAAATCAGCCCAAGGTAAACCCAACTAAATCATAATCATTAACATTATTGGTTGTGTGGATACACTGATTGACTAACAGACATATTGAAAGACAAGCGGCCAGGCAGGCTTACATTGCTTTGACTACAAAACCATGGCATGATGGATTCTTCAGGAATTTGTTAACAATTACCTCTTTCAGAGTCTGATCTCTGAGAGAGAATGGAAGCAAAGTCTCCGTGCTTTGGCTCTGAGCAGCAGGATACTAGAGGAGACTGAAATAAAAAATTTCCATGAAGTATTCACATTTTTTTTTCAACCAAACCCAAAGAAACTCATATGCTTCCCAATAATAGGGGTTAGTCCCCGGGAAACAGAAGTGGAAGCTAGAAGACAGGCTGCTGTGGAGTTGGGTTCGAGGTGGATCCATCTCAGAGACTCCATGCAACAGAACAAAGCACCTGGGGGTCCTGCCTCCTCCTCACAATTTTCCTTATTTTTCCGGCCATTGTTGCATCCAGTGTATCAATCCATCCTGTCCCGGGTCTTCCTCTTTTTATTACCCCTCTACTTTACCAAGCATGATGTCCTACTTAGGGACAGGTGTCTCCTGGCAACACGTCTAGAGATGGGAGACAAAACCTCACCCACCTTGCCTGAGGAACATTCTAGCTGTGCTTACTTCTTTGGGCAGCCCATGGCACTTTCAATATTATTTTCCAGCATCTTAATTCAAATGTATCAGTTCTTCTTTGATCTTCCTTATGCAATGTCCAACTTTTACCATCATGTTAGGTCATACCTAAATACCATGCACATGAGGTGATTGGATATGTTACGTTTCTGGATGAGGTTTACCTCAGTTCTTTGCTTCATCTGTAGAAGGGATTCGTGCAGCAGAAGCACTTTTATAATCTAAGTGAGCTTTTATGGAGGAAAGGGACGTTTCGGGTATGACAGCCTCAAAAAGGTAAACACTATTACTGGAAATTGTGCCAGGCTGCGCTGAAGCCTCGTGGGGTTCGCCAATGGGCACAAAAAGCCACGTGGAAAGAGTACAGGAAGGGGGAGCATGAACCCCACACGTGGAACTGGGGAATCCCCGGAAGCCAAGAAGCCAAGAGCATGTGGGCCCGAGTAGGCCCAGAGCAGGTCCTGAGGGGGCACGCAGGTGCGTGTGTGTGCATGTGGGAGAGACCCCCGCACCCTCCACCTGCAGCTGGATAGGAGCAGGGTAAAAGAGGGACTGGCCACAGGCCAAGAGGCTTGCCTGGCTGCAGGCCTGGCTCCTATTCTCTCCCACTCCCCTGGCTGGGGGAGGCATGGTTGAGGGCATTGGCCGATCCTACCAAGTGGTAGGCCCTCCTGTGGGATGCCATGCAGCTGGACCCAGTCTGTACATCCAGGTGGATCTCCTAACTGGGTTCAGGGCTCTTAGTTTGCACATACACAGTTCTGGATTTTCCCATAGTTGTCCAATTAGTGTGCCTGATCTCCCTGAAATCCCTCTATTATGGCCCTATGTAGGCATTGGAGAGATAACCCCCTTTGTTCCTAATCCAGCAACCTAATAAACATACCATGGCCTGGCTCAGACACACCTTTGTCCTCAAAGTACGATCCTCATGGACAGGTTGCATTTGAGTTAGTGGAGTCATTTTACAAACAAGTCAGATGCATCCATCTTGATTTTATACTCCCTCCTTTTGATCAAGGATTTCAGAGAACATCCTTTGATTACACTTATGGGCATACTTCTGCAAAGTTTTGTTGAGATGCCACTTCCAGGTGGTTGCTCAATCTTTGTCCTGTTAAACTTCTTTCCCCCTATATTTCAGATCACCAGCACATTAATTGCCAAGCAACCTAGTAAATCCACCATGCTATTGCTGCACAGCTTATCTTGGTGTGGGGAATAGATAGGCTATGGCAACAACAGAGGAAACCCCTGGCATACTTTTAAATTGCTAATCAAGTTATGAAGCATACTGTTAAATAACTAATTAAGTTCTTTAATTTTGGGATCTGCATGCATTGTTAATGTATAAAATTCTCTGGGCACAAGAGTAAACAGAGTGCCAAATTCTTATGCTAGATGTGCATCTTATAACACATTGTGTAACTCTAATCAAGTTTTTAGTGTTAATATTATTAACTTAGTTTGCAACAGAGGTTATGACCAACAACTATTTGATATCCAATTGAGTAAAGAGATCAAAAAAGGATGGTAAATCACAGGGGTAGAGAGTATAACCTAACAGTCTTTTAATGAATCTTCTTAAGGTCTCCTTGTACTTTTCCCATAGTATTGATCCAAAGCAATCTAAGGGCACACCCTGTTCTACTAGTGAGAAATCTAGAATGATGGGATTATCAAGTACTATCTTCCCTAATGGATCAAAGAATGATTGTGCTGCCAGTCCATTTGTAACATTGTCAACTATTTGAGGTATGGCAGCTGATAGGTTATGAATAGACTGTCCTAACTATATGACACTAAGCCAAGGAATAGGTGCTCACAAAAAACATAGCAACTCCATCCAGGGTAGTCAGCAATAGGATTTCTGAGGTGTTAGGCTACATTGAGAGAGAGGACTTTATTTAAATCACTGTCTAATGAGGACCTCCATGATAGGAATGCCTACTTAAGGGAGCGCCAAAGTTCACAATGTCTCATCACCTATCTCTCCAAGCTGGGTGCAGTTCACTCGTAAGAAAAATTTGGGGGGTAGGAGTCATTTATAGTGCTGCCATTCTGAACTTCTTCAAAGGAATAAATAAGTATGGGGACAGGTTTAATTTTTGTGTGAAGTCAATACCAACGCATAAGAACGCTATAATACTTCCAAGGATGTAAGTGTTTACCTTAGCAGACTGCCACATCTTTCTCCTGCCCAGCAGCTGCTCTGCACAGTCGGCCTGTGGGTTTGCAGGCAAGTGCTTGAACCACTGTGCCAACAGTGCTCTTTTGGGAGCACCTGGGGTCTGTTTAAAATCAAAAGAACTAGGGGAAGATAAGTTTGCATTTATCCATCAAGATTCTCTGTCGTCATAATTACATTTTGATAATCTTCTGAAATTTAATTCTCATTGAGTATTGTTTTGAAAACATGGGTTATTATTGTCAGGGGAAGCCAGCCCCTAACACATCATTATGGGTCCGGTAGGCGCAATTGTACAGCGATAATAAGTAAAGATCATAGTAAACTAATTGAGAGCATGAGAGCTAGAAGAGAAATATTGAAATAAATGGAGTCAGACACAATTCATGGTAGCATGCTCACCTCAGCCCCTCTTGGTGCTCCACGTGGAGGGTCAGAGAGAGATAGTTAATACTAGCCAGGCTTTTATATTCTCTGGGGACATGCAAGCCTCCTAATTACAGGTGAGGACATACGTCACAGGAAGGGGCTGAGAAGCATCAAAGCCCACATGGAAGAAGCACACCAGCTTGGCTGACTATGAGGTGTAGAAGGGACCAGTTATCAGACATCAAAGAACTAAAAATCGTATCAGTGGGTCCCCACCTTCCTGACATGACCACTGAAGACAAACGTATGCATAAGCAAATGTGAAGAAAGCTAATGGTGCCCAGCTGTCAAAAGATATAGCATCTGGGGTCTTAAAGGCTTGAAGATAAACAAGAGGCCATCTAGCTGAGAAGCATCAAAGCCCACATGGAAGAAGCACACCAGCTTGGCTGACCACGAGGTGTAGAAGGGACCAGTTATCAGACATCAAAGAACTAAAAATCATATCAGTGGGTCCCCACCTTTCTGACACGACCAATGAAGACAAATGTATGCATAAGCAATTGTGGTGAAGAAAGCTAATGTTGCCCGGCTATTAAAAGATATAGCGTCTGGGGTCTTAAAGGCTTGAAAATAAACAAGCGGCCATCTAGCTGAAAAGCATCAAAGCCCACATGGAAGAAGTAAACCAGTTTTTCTGACTCTGCAGGGCTTTGAATGTTTGTTTACTCACATCTAACCAATCAGAGCCGTCCTATGACGTGGACGGCTCCAATTCGCAGAAGCACCCGCAGTGATTCACTTACACCAGAAGCTGAACTGGTAAAGATGTGTCTGTGGCTACGCTCCTTTTCTCCCCTCTGGTCTCTGTGTTAACTCACATCCTGCATCCTCCAACCGCACATTGAGGGGGTGGGGGACAGGGGACATTATCATGAAAGTTCTTTTTCAAAGTCTTGTATTATATCCTATTAGAAATGGATACTCTTGAATCGAAACAAAAACACCAGTCATATGAGGCTGGTTTCAAAATGAAGGTTGTGTCAAGAGCAGAAGAGAGCAATAACAGTATTGCAAGGAGGGAATTCTGTGTTGACAAAAAGCAAGTGAGGGAGTGGCGGAAAATGAAGGCTGACTTGGAACAGAGTACAAAAACTAAAAAAGCTCATCATGTTTAATGTCTTTTTATGGGGCTCTAGAGAGTCAATTGCATAAATGGGTTATGGAGTGTCGTCAAAATGGTTACTGTGTAACATGCATGGGAATCCGAATACATGTTCTACAAATGGCTAAGGATGACAAATATAAAGCACCAGGCATTGAAAAATTTGCTGCATAAGCAGGATAATGTACCCGCTTCATGAATAGGTTTGGTCTACTATGTTTGAAACAAAGAACAAAGATTTCCCAGAAATTGCCACAAAACTTTGAAGAAAATATTATGTCATTCCAGTTATTTATTATAAAACAAAGAAGGATTTATAATCATGACCTGGCAGATATTGGGAATATGGATGAAACTGCCATGACTTTTGATCTTCCAAGCAACAGAACTGTGGCAAGTTTAGGAGAAAAATCCATTTTTCTCAAAACCACAGGAAATGAAAAAAAAAAAACACTTTACAGTTGTTCTATCATGTTTGGCTCATGGAACTAAGCTTCATCCTGTCATTATTTTTAAAAGAAAGACCTTGCCTAAAAAGATCAATTTCCCACCAAGAATTACTGTGCATGCACACGTTAAAGGCTGGATAGATGAAGATGGAACCAAAAAATGGCTGGAAGAAATTTGGAACCAACGACCAGGAGCAGCCTTAAAGGAAAAGCCATCGTTATTCGTTTGGGATATGTTCAGAGACCACCTATCAGATGACATTAAAAAATTGGTAAAATCTAGTAAAGTTACTTTAGCCGTTGTTCCAGGTGGGCTTACATCTGTCCTGCAGCCTCTGGATGTATCTTTGTGTTTTTTTTTGGGTTTTTTTGCCTTTCTTTTTTTTTTTTTTTTTTTAATTTTAACAATTTATTGGGGCTCATACAATTCTTTTCACAGTTCATATATATACATACATCAATTGTATAAAGCACATCTGTACAGTCTTTGCCCTAATCATTTTTCTCTCTTTTCTTCTTTTACATTTTATTAGGGACTCATACAACTCTTACCACAGTCCATACATATACATACATCAATTGTATAAAGCACATCCATACATTCCCTGCCCCAATCATTCTCAAGGCATTTGCTCTCCACTTAAGCCCCTTGCATCAGGTCCTCTTTTTTTTCCCCTCCTCCCTCCCCATTCCCCCCTCCCTCATATGCCCTTGGTCATTTGAATAAGCCTTTTAAAGACTGTGTGGAAAGGATGTGGCATGAATGGACGTCATCTGATTAAGCCCGACTAACAAAAGGAGGGAATCTCATGAAGCCTGACATCGAGTTAATAGTAAAGTGGGTTCGAGATGCATGGGAAGATATTCCAGAAGACATGGTGCAACGTGCCTTCCAGAAATGTAGTATTAGTTATGCTATGGATGGCAGTGAAGACTGCGCTTTATATGAAAATGACAGCAGTGATGGTGATGACGGTGATCTCAGTGAGGACAGCGTCTATGATGACCTCACATCAGCTGAAGCTCTGCATTGGGATACACATGATGATGAGGAATCCAGTTTTGAAGGATTTGAACTCTTTACATTTTAGCTTGGTTGCTGATTGAGCTCAGGGAATAGTACTCTTAAGGTATCATTGTTGATACCTTATTGTTTTTGTTGAACCTATTTTCCACTTACTGTGCTGGTTTACTAATGTTAAATGACTTGTCCTTTTATTTATGTTTTTATTTAAATAAATATTTAAAAAGATTACCCCACTGATGTCTCAATTTTTAGTAATTTTACTTTCATTTGTTTTGATTATTGAAACTCACCAATAGATTCTGCTTTTTCCACCCTAGGCTTATACTTGAGTCAATCCGTTTTTCTGGTTTCCCAGGTAATAATTAGGTACCTCGGCTTATACTCGGGTCGGCTTATATTCGAGTATATAGAGTAAATCCAAATATTTTTAAGAATTGCAGAAACATTTGCCTGAAATAACCAAAAAAAGTGAATCTAGAGTAAGTATGAAATGGCTAAATTTCGAGTACACCATTATAGTTAACATTAAAGCATGAAGTCCGAATGCCTCAGCTACGTGCATAACTCCATCACCTTGAGTAAGTGGATCATTCTCTTTGTCATCTGTTTCTCATCTGGGTCTGTTTTAAACCTTAGTTTTAAAACCTTCATTTGGACAGACAGATAAGGTAGCGTCCATGTGAGTGTTCTTTAACTGGGACAGGTGAATTCAAACTCTGATCCTCTGGAGCTTAGTAGCACAGGGGTTTGTTAAAAGCATTAAATAGGGCTCCTTCTACTTAGATTAAAGAGAATCATTTAGCTAATACCTTTTCTAATAAACATAATCCTCAGGCACAACTTCAAGTGTCTTCATCTGTTTCAGAGCTTGATTATTAAAGGTTTCTTTTCTCATAGAGGCTTTTTCTTTTACATAATGAAGTGAAGTCGTACCCTTTTGGAGACAGACAAACCAGCTTCCTAGTGACATACACCACCCAACCCTCTACAACAAAGGCAGAAGAAAGCAGAGTGGAAAACATATAGGTGATAATCCTGGAAATCTGAACGTCAAAGAAGAAGACAACGCGTTCTGATAAACAATATTTGAAAAGGGAAGCAGAACAAAAACTGTGATGCAAAAGAGAGACGGTGTGTGGATCCACACAGAAGGCAATACACACCTTGGTGAGAAGCAAGAACTTTCTTCACAGAATCCTGAATGGGACAGAGACACCGAGGGGCCAGATCCTGGGTGAAACAAGCTGAGCAGATTGGAGGATGGACTTGGGAGAGAAAAATGCAGCAAAGCCGACAAGAATTTCAGTAGCCTAAGCAAATGCAGAGCAAGGAGGACTTCTGTGAAAGAAATCAAAACAAGTCAAAAGTAAGCGCCCCGGTCATTTAGGTATGGGGGCGCTCGTGGACTTGGTTGAATTTTCTTTAGTGTCAACCTTAACCTACATGTGAGCAGGTGACGGTCTGGTCTGCAGTTTTAGCTGGCAGTTGGACTTGTGTTCGCTGCTGATATTGAGCTTGTCCATCATCTCTTCTCAGGAATGTAGTCAATTTTAGTTCTGTTCATTCCATCTGGAGAAGTCCATGTGCACAGTTACCTTTTGTGCTGTTGAAAAAAAGGTATTTGCCATGGAAACATTGTTGGTCTTACAAAATTCTATTAGGGAATCTCTGGCTTTGCTCCCATCACCAAGGCCACATTTTCATCCCATTGTTCCCTCCTCTTTGTTTCCAACTTTTGCATTCCCCATTGTCAATTATTATCGATGCATCTTGATTGGATGTTTGATCAGTTTCAGATGGAAAACATTGGTAAAATTCTTCAATTTCTTCATCACTAGCTTTTGTGGTTGGCACATAAATCTGAATTATAGTGGTATTGACTGGATTTCCTTGAATGCATATGGATATAATTGTATCACAGACAGAGAACTGTACCGGGCATACATCTTGGAAATGTCCTTTCTGATAAATGCAATGCCATTCCCCTTGATTATCTCATTCCCAGCACAGTAAATGACATGATTTTCTGATTCAAAATGGCAAATGCCAGTCCATTCCATCTCACTAATGCCTAGAATGTTAATTTTTATGTGTTCCATTTCATTTTTTGCAACTTCCTATTTTCCTAAATTCAGAGTAGCCTTCCATGTTCCAATTATATAATTGATGTTTGCAGCTGTTTCTTCTCAGTTTGAGTCGTGCCCAATGAGCCAACGAAGGTCTTGAAGACATTGCTCCCCCAGGCTTTACTGTATCCGTGTCCTTTTGTTGACTCTACTTTGAATAGTGGTGATCTGTGTGTACCCATTCCAAAGAAAGGTGACCTCACTGCACACTCAAATAACAGAACAATAGCATTAAGATCACATGTAAGAAAAATTTTCCTACAGATCATCCAACAGTGGCTGCAGCAGTACACTGAGAGGGAGCTTCCGGGGTTCAGACTGGAATCAGAAGAGGACATGGAAAAAGGGCAGCACTGCTGATGCCGGATGGATTGGGGCTGAAAGTAGAGAACACCAGCAAGATGTCTACTTGCATTTTATTGACTCTGCTAAGGCATTCAACTCTGTGGATCATGACAAACTATGGATACCCTTGAGAAGAAAGGGAATCAGAAAACATTTCATTGTGCTCCTGTGGAACCTGTGCATGCCTCAAGAGGCACTTGAGTGAACAGAATGAAGGCATACGATGCGGTTGAAAGTCAGGAAAGATCTGGGCCAGGGTTGTGTCCTCTCACCATACTGATTCAATTTGCGTGATGAGAAAATCATCAGAGAAGTTGAATTATTTGAAGAAGAATGCAGCATCAGCATTGGAGGAAGGCTTAATAACCACATGCGATGTGCAGATATCACAAGCTTACTTTCTGAAAGTGCAGAATACTCGACGGACTTGATGAAGATCCAGGACGGCAGCCTCCAGGATGGATTACAACTCAAAGTAAAGAAGACCATGGTCCTCACAACTAGACCAACAGGTAACATCATGATAAGGGAAGAAAAGGTTGAAGGTATCCAGGATCTTGTCTTGCTTGGATCCACAATCAATGCTCATGGAACCAGCAGTCAAGTGATCAAATGATACATTGCAGTGGGTATATCTGCTGCACAAGCTCTCTTTAAAGTGTTGAAAAGCAAGGATGCTACTTTGAGGACTAAGGGTTGCCTGACCCAAGCCATGGTATTATCAATGGCCTCATATGCATGTGAAAATTGAACACTAAATAAGTAAGACTGAAGAAGAATTGGTGGATTTGAATTATGGTGCTGACAAAGAACATTGAAAAGTACCATGATTTGTCAAAAGAGCAACAAAATCTGTCTTGTTAGAAGTACAACCAGAATGCCCCTTAGCAGCAAGGATGGTGAGCCTTGGTCTCATATACTTTGGACATGTTGTCAGGAGAGACCAGTCCCTGGAGAGGATATCATGCTTGGTAAATCTGAGGGGCAGCAAAAAAAGAGGAAGACCTTTAAGAAGACACATCATTGGGCTCAAATATAAAAATAATTGTTAGCATGGCACACTGTTTTTTTCTCTATTGTGATAAGATATGTGCCCGGTGGAATAAGACCTCCTCAGAGCACAAATGTTTAGAAAGATAGGGCAGATCTAAGATAATTTCCCCATGATCAGTAAATTTGATCTAACAATTCCATTTTGATAAGCAAGTCTCTTCCTAATAAATTACTAGGAGTTTGTGAGTGTGATAATAATTTTAAAAAGAATGCACATCATCAGTGGTCTCTAAACTTGAGAGTCTAAAGGAAGAGCTACCAGTTACCAGTGAGTGAGTTTGCTCATGACTTGAAACCCTGACAACCCTTGAAGATTCAGGAATGCCGGGTGGAGATGCTTGCAGATGTAGGGGTAAATCACAGAGGTGTTTCTGTATCCATTAAGATTGAGCACTATTCTCCATGCCTTTGAAGGACTGTTGATCTGCAACCACTCCTGGAAAAGCATCTAATGTGTCGCCCTACCTTCATTTGGGGATGACACTTTCTCTTTCTTTGTTGATAAGTAAGTAAGCCCTTACATGTTCTGGGTTTCTCACAATAGCAGCAGATTCCAGAGACGCTGGACCCATGGACCTTAGACCTATTCCCGAAGGAGTGTGACAGTCTCTGACGGTGTCCAGGAGACTGTAACTGTAGAGACATGTGTCTTTGTGGATCCTTCACTTTCAGCTCCATTCCTTGAGCCATTTGTTCTAAGGTTTGGACTAAACAAATAGGCAGAAGTGGTCAGTTGTGAAGTTTCAACATTCTCCCTATTTGACTGATGTTTATCTAAGTTAACTACACCAGGAGGTAGCCTTCCTACAAAAATAGAATAAGAGCTGTCTTTTTTTTTTAAGTAAAAATCTTTTTATTGTAATTTGGGTTGGGGGTTCTATTTCAGATGATTAACTTTGTATTCCACAGTCTAAACTACTAAGGAATCCCCTCTCAGCTTGCCTCTCAGCCCTTCTGTGATTTCCCTCCCTCTCCTATGGACCACAAGCTTACACTTTCCCCAAACTAACCCTCAGTCATCTTGTAGCCCCTCGCTTTATCCTTCCTCCTTTGCCCGCATAACTTGGGCAAAATCCCAAATCTGTTCCCTTTGGTATGGAGCTCTTTGTCGTTTATGCCTTACAGCAGTGGTTTCCTATACTCTTTGCCCTCTTGTGGTTGACCCATTGCACTCGGCCTCATGTTCCGGAGGTCCGTACATGTTATGAGGTGTTTCGTGGTTGTGTCATCATGGTTTTAGCGGTGCATAGTAGATATACATTGTGTGTATGTACCAAAGGTTCTCTACCCCTCCTTCTACTGGTGGGCACTTAGGTTATTTGTGTCATCTTGCTTTTATGAATAGTGCTTAGAGCAGTGGATCTCAGCCTTCCTCATGCCGCAACCCTTTCATACCGTGCCCCATGAGGTGGGGACCCCACAACCATAACATTATTTTTGTTGCTACTTCATCACTGCCATTGTGCTACTGTGATGAATTGGGTGACCCCCAAAGGGATCACGAGCTACAGGTTGAGAACAGCTGGCTTATGGGAAGAAGAGTGTGCATGTATCTGTTCATATTATGACTCGTTTTTAGGATATATACCCTAAAAGCAGAGGGATTGTTCGATCATATGGAATTTCTATCCCCAGTTCTCTGAGGGAGCACTGCATCACGTCCCATGGTGGTTGTAGATATTTATAGTCCTGTCAGCGGGGTAGGAGGGACACGATCTCTCTGCAGCCTCTTCAGCATTAAAAGCCATCTTGGCTGTATCATCTTTCAGGCCCAACTCCTAACACTCCGTGAACATTTTAGTTAAGCAGTCTCGGTCATTACAAACGTTCCCCTCCTTTTCTTGCTGGCAAGCCTGATCTGTAGCCCAATTTTACTAGGGAAAATATGATACTAAATTTGCAGTGATAGCTTTAGTTTGAGCTACTAGCTCTGAACTGAAGACATTTGTTGGATAGAGATGATTTTCAAGTTCTTTCCATTCACCTTTGAGCCCCCTCAAGTTCTAGACACACATGTAAGTTATATAGATCAGTGGGGTAAGTCTTTTGAGATTAGGACAAAATTCTTGAGTAACAAATTGTTAGCTATATTGAGGGTTTTCATATGGGGTGGGTAATAACTTAACCATGGCTCAGAGCTCCGCTTTAGAGAAGGGGGCAAAGGTCATCCCAGGCTGTCCTCTTCTGGTTGAGTGCAGTTTACAGTAAAAAGCATCTCCACCACGGAGCTCGCTCCAGCTTTTGGTTTGGCCACTTCCTCTAAAGCAGCGATTCTCAACCTGTGGGTCACGACCCCTTTGGGGGGTCGAACGACCCTTTCACAGGGGCCGCCCAGTTCATCACAGTAGCAAAATGACAGTGATGCAGTAGTAACGAAAATAATTTTATGGTTGGTGGGGGGTCACCACAGCATGAGGAACTGTATGAAAGGGTTGTGGCATGAGGAAGGTTGAGCACCGCTGCTCTATAGAGTGACATGGATGTTCTCGTAAGATATGTTCAGATTGGAGAAACAGGGTTATAGAGCTGTTAGAGGTCAGGTTAGACAGGATTTGCTAAGGAAAAAAAGATGGCCTCCGTCCCTTAGAAAGCAGATTAAAAAAACACTTTGATTTTGAAATTTCGTAGTGAGTTCTGTTTATTTTCATACAGCATCTCACAGTGAGGCTATTGATGTTACTATTATTTTATATTGTAGCAGCTTCCAAATAATCACTTAAATAGGCTTCCTTCAGGTTCTAGTTAATCCTGTAGTAATCATCCTCTAATGTTCTGCACACAAAAAAAGTAATTTATTTAGCTCAAACACTGCTATACGCTGGCCATTTATTGGTACAATTTTTCTTGGGAAGTGCTTGCCACCCTGTAGATACTCAGCCGCATTGCTGTCATAATTCCTGGCCATAGATAAAGCAAGGATTCCAGAGGGAAATGGACCGTAAAGGGGCCATTCCCCATCTTACCAAATATCGGCACATGCCAACAAGAAGTTGTGTTTATGGACTTCACTCACTGCCAATTCTGACCCACAGCAACCCTGTAGAGCAGACCCTGTGAGTTTCCAAGGCAGTCTCTCTTTACAGGAGTAGAAAGCTTCATGTTTCACCCACAGAGAGACTGCTGGTTTCAAACTGCTGACCTTGAGGTTAGCAACCCAATATGTAACCACTACACCACCAGGGCTCCTCCTACACAATGCACTTAGTGGAGCTTTATACTTTTTGTCCACTAGAGGGTACACACCTCAAGCTCTAAATTTTTACCTAAAATGACTTGAACCACAAAAATATAGAGAGAGATAGTTAAGTAAATAAATAAACATTGTAAAGGCCAAAAGCTCAAAAGGTACACTGAAAATCTTAGCATTCCCAGGGTTGGACAAAAAAAATTATCAGGAGCATTTCCCCTTTTGCTTCTTTGGCTTGTAAGATCTGAAAGACTTGCCATGTAGCAACGATGAAAACACAACTCTCTTCTAGTTCCTAAATGCTTCCTCCTCCCCCACTATCATGATCCCAATTCTACCTTACAAATCTGGCTACACCAGAGGATGTACACTGGTACAGATAGCAACTGGAAACATAGGGAATCCAGGGCGGATGATCCCTTCAGGGCCAGTGGTGAGAGTGGTGATACTGGAAGGACCGAAAGAGAGTGGGTTGGAAAGGGGGAACCTATTACAAGGATCTACAGGTGAC
The DNA here is from genome assembly GCF_050624435.1 of Tenrec ecaudatus. Classification (NCBI taxonomy): domain Eukaryota; kingdom Metazoa; phylum Chordata; class Mammalia; order Afrosoricida; family Tenrecidae; genus Tenrec; species Tenrec ecaudatus. The sequence goes on from NC_134530.1 coordinate 234,362,487, forward strand.
CTCCTCCATGGAGGACGGACAACAGAAAAGTGGGCGAAGGGAGACGTTGGACAGGGCAAGAGATGACAAAATAATAATTTATAAATTATCAAGGGTTCATGACAGAGAGGGAGGGAGGGAGAGGAAAAATGAAGAGCTAATGCCAGGGGCTGAAGTGGAGAGCAAATGTTTCGAGAATGATGAAGGCAGTGAATGTACAGATATGCTTTACACAATTGATGTATGTATGGATTATTATAAGAGTTGTATGAGCCCCTAATAAAACGATTTTTTTAAAAAAAGATCTGAAAGACACCCCAATGGACAGCTGCTCAGACTGCAAGTTCACACACAGAAAGAAAAGACAGCCGAGTGTGGACACGCTTAACAAGATGCACACAGTACATGGCATGTCTGTAACGCTAAACGACAGCTAAAAACACAAACCTCTGACAAGCTTCCAGCGATGAAGAGCTACGGTGGAAACATTGATCTCCAGTGACATTATAAAACCTCAATCAATCCCAACAGAGCCACACATAACTATAAAAAAGAGTTCATTTTTAAAACACCTTCAGTAAATTCTCAAATTGTCACAAAAAAAAAACACACAAAAACTGGGAGGCACACATAATGATCATTAAGTACCTTAGTCCAGGATATTTGTTGGCCCTTCCAGTCTTCTGGGAAAGATCAGCCAACTACATCAAGTGTTTTAGGGACATGAAACTTATTTCACAGCAGTAAAATTTAAAAGATATTATTTGAAATCAAAATGAACATCACAAGTTCTACCTGACAAATGCAGCTAGACTGGAGCATGTGAACTGGTACAGATAAACCCCCCAGGAACAATAATGGAAGTAGCTCTATGATGAGGGGGGACAATAAGGGGAGAAAGGGGGAAACCTATTGCAATGATCCACACCCTGAGGGGGCACAAACAATAGAAACATGGGTGAAGGGAGATAGTGAATGGTGTAAGATATGAAAATAATAATGTATAATGTATCAAGGGTTCAGGAGGGTGGGAGGGCTGGAGAAGGAGGGAAGAACGAGTTGATCCCAAGGGCTCAAGTGGAAAAAAAAATGTTTTGAAAATGATAATGATGGCAACATATGTACAAATGTGCTTGACACAATGGATGGGTGGATGGATTGTGATAAGAGTTGTACAAGTTCCCAATAAAATGATTTAAAAATAAAAGAAAAAATGTTTTTAATATTGCAATGGGAGATTTTGAATCCTCAGTCCAGATTATAGTGCTGAAGAAGTAAAATAAAATTTCAATACTTTTATTAGTTTACAGTGATTCCTTAAGGTCAGTTTAAGGTGAGATGAAATAAAGCATGATCTTTATGGCTACTTATTATACAAATATATTGATTGACTAAGCAACTAAGCAACATTATTGGAAGACATGAAATCAGGAAGGAGTTTCACGTTGGTTACAAAGAAATGATATACTGTATATTTCCAGGAATTGTTTGTTAATAATTATCTTGCTTAGAGCTTAGATCTTTGGCCAAACGATCTTTGGATAACAATGAAAACAATCTTCTTTAAGTGGAATTCTCCGCCAGTTGGGAGCTGCCTGAGATTCAGGGCTAACTACTCAAAACACAAGACTGAGTCATGAGGGAAATGGAGAGAAGCTGAGGAGAGAAAAGGGGACCCCTACTGAGCTTCTCTGCTTGTCTTGTGCCAAAGGAGGAGGCTTACAAAGTGTCAACTGTAGGAAACATTGAGGGCACAACAACTTCAGGCTCAGGGTGTTCTCAAACTATCAAAACATTCTCCCGTGTAAACACATTCGAAAATATGTTCTGACCTAAGGGAGGATTTCCTCTTGTTTCAAACAAGGAATATCCTTTTCAGTCAGCATTTGCTCCAAGTTCCCGGCACATTCAAACAGTCAGGTCTTGGAGGCTTAATCAGTCTTTGTACCCAAGTCACCCTCCCAGGAAAAAGAGAGCAATCTCCCTTTTCACCTGCTCCTTCTTTATTGCATAACGCAGGTGGTAAAGTTGCTGCTGCGGCAACATATGTGCCAGTCATCTTTTGAAGTACCTGGAGCTAGACAGTAAAACTTGTTAAATATCGAAAATTTGAAGACTATGAGAAAAAACAAAAACATTACAATAACTGCAGTTCCCCGCATCCGTGAAGAAATTCCATGAGACCAAATATTAGGCTTTCACCATGGAAAACTCTCCTGCAAAGTTTTAAGGTTAAAAAAGTTGAGTTTCCTGCGAATAGTAACAAGTTGTTTTCTGAAAGCAGCTTCCAAGTGATTAACTTGGGAGCAGAAGTTAATAGGAAAAAACTCCAGGGAAGTTTTATTTTCAAGGCTGTAAATTACATTATCAGGTAAGGCATAATAAGTAGGGTGAAGTTCCCAATAACATTGTAAGATTTGCTTTGAAGCTTGCACTTCTCGATGGTCTCCTATGCACTGTCCAGCTGCTTCAAAGGATTGCAATCGAGACAACATTCCTATTGGTCCTCGCCTGTCATAACCATCGTTATATGGCTATATGGTTACTCACAAAGTTCCTGTTAGTCATAACCATAACCACAGTCTATAGCAGATGTATATGAATTGATTCAGTACCAATTGTTGCTGTGCCCAAAATTATGACTAGTTAAAAGACATGCTGTTTGACTGAATAAGTAGCCCCTGAGACCACTTTGCTAAAGGGTTTATAAAGATTGATAAACAGAGCCTAGGGTCTTCTAAGATTAACAAAGAACCCAAGCCTAATAAAGCCTTCTTAAAGGAATAACAAGTTTTTTGGGGGATATGGATACACCAAGATATTTTTTAGCACCGTTGCCACTTGAAGTGGTTTTTAAAACTGTCCCCAGGTGACCCCTGCTGCTTGTTGAGTTCAAGTTAGAGGACCTCTTCAGCCAGCCTGAAATTCTGCATCCTCGGTATAAGTTAGGGCCCATGATGGAACTTGACTCATTTTATGGGTACCCACCCATCTCCTAAAGGAAGAGAGTAAAGACAAACACAGGAATAGGTTGGCATTGATGAAACTTTTGTTTAAAGACTTTGCCAACTTGTTCCTAGAGCTCAACACTTAACTGTTCATTCACCTGGGAACTAGGATGCTGCTGAATCATCGGAAGCAGCTGATAAAGCGCCTTTACATCCTCTATACAGAAACTGAGGGTCTTTCAGTAAATGCCTTGGGGCTTTGTCTTCTGCTACTAACCTAAAGATTGGTGGTCCAAACCCATCCAGCAGGTCTGTGGAAGAAAATCCAGCGATACACTTCCATAAAAATTATTTCCAAGAAAACTCCATGAAACAGTTTAACTCAGCAACATTAGTTGTCATGAGTTAGAATGAACTTCATGGTAAAAGTATCTCAAATTTACTTACTGTATATACTTGAATATAAGCCAACCGAGTATAAGCCAAGGTACCTAATTATTACCTGGGAAACCAGAAAAACGGATTGACTCAAGTATAAGCCTAGGGTGGAAAATGCAGTAGCTATTGGTGAGTTTCAATAATCAAAACAAATGAAAGTACAATTACTAAAAATTGAGACATCAGTAGGGTAATCTATTTAAATATTTATTTAAATAAAAAACATAAATGAAAGGACAAGTCATTTAACATTAGCAAACCAGCACAGTAAGTAGAAAATAGGTTCAACAAAAAACAATCAGGTATCAACAATAATACCTTAAGAGTACTATTCCCTGAGCTCAATCAGCAACCAAGCTAAAATGTAAAGAGTTAAAATCCTTCAAAACTGGATTCCTCATCATCATCCGTGTCCCAATGCAGAGCTTCAGCTGATGTGAGGTCATCATAGACACTGTCCTCACTGAGACCGCCATCATTGCTGTCATTTTCATTCAAAGCGCAGTCTTCACTGCCATCCATAGCATTACTAATACTACATTTCTGGAAGGCACATCACACCATGTTCTGGAATGTCTTCCCATACATCTAGAACCCACTTTGCTATTAACTCGATGTCAGGCTTCATGAGATTTCCTCCTTTTGTTAGTCGGGCTTGACCAGATGACATTCATTCATGCCACATCCTTCTCACACGTTCTTTAAAAGGCTTATTCAAAGATACATCCAGAGGCTGCAGGACAGATGTAAGCCCACCTGGAATAACGGCTAAAGTAACTTTACTAGATTTTGCCAATTTTTTAATGTCATTCAATAGGTGGGCTCTGAACATATCCCAAATGAGTAACGATGGCTTTTCCTTTAAGGCTGCTCCTGGTTGTTGGTTCCAAATTTCTTCCAGCCATTTTTTTGGTTCCATCTTCATCTAGCCAGCCTTTAACATGTGCACTCACAGTAATTATTGGTGGGAAATTGATCTTTTTAGGTAAGGTCTTTCTTTTAAAAATCATGACAGGACGCAGTTTAGTTCCATGAGCCAAACATGATAGAACAACTGTAAAGTGTTTGTTTGTTTGTTTTTTCATTTCCTGTGGTTTTGAGAAAAAAATTTTTTTCTCCTAAACTTGCCACAGTTCTGTTGCTTGGAAGATCAAAAGTAATGGCAGTTTCATCCATATTTCCAATATCTTCCAGGTCATGATTATAAATCCTTCTTTGTTTTATAATAAAGGACTGGAATGACATAATTTTTTCTTTAAGGTCTTGTGACAATACTGGGAAATCTTTGTTCTTTGTCTCAAACATAGTAGGCCAAATCTATTCATGAAGCGGGTACACTATTCTGCTGATGCAGCAAATTTTTCAATGCCTGGTGCTTTATACTTGTCATCCTTAGCCATTTGTAAAGCACGTATGCGGATTCCCATGAGTGTTATGCAGTAATCATGTTGACGACACTCCATAACCCATTTATGCAATTGACTCTATAGAGCCCCATAAAAAAGGCGTTAAACTATGATGAGCTTTTTTAGTTTTTGGACTCTGTTCCAAGTCAGCCTTCATTTTCCGCCACTCCCTCACTTCCTTTTCGTCAACACGAAATTCCCTACTTGCAATACTGTTATTGCTCTCTTCTGCTCTTGACACAACCTTCATTTAGAAACCACCCTCATATGACGGGTGTTTTTGGTTTGGTTCAAGAGTATCCATTTATAATAGGATAAAAAAAACAAGACTTTGAAAAAGAACTTTCGTGGTAATGCCCACCCCCGCCTGTGATGTTTTAGCCAGGAGGAGGGGGGCAGTCTGGATGCAGAATGTGAATTAACACAGAGACCAGAGGGGAGAGACTGAGCACAGCCACAGACACATCCTTACCAGTTCAGCTGCTGGCATAAGTGAATCACTACAGGTGCTTCTGCGAATTGGAGCTGTCCACGTCATAGGACGGCTCTGATTGGTTAGATGTGAGTAAACAAACATTCAAAGCCCTGCAGTGTCAGCAGGGCTTTGAATGAACAGCGGAGAAATGGCAATCATGAGAGAGATAACAGGCGCTAGTTCCATTACCTAGGGGTGGGGGGTGGGGGGTACCACTGACCAGTGTATAAACTGAACCCCTGTTTTTCAGCACATTTTTGTGCCGAAAAACTCGGCTTATACACGAGTATATATGGTAGGTATCCTGATGGTACACTAGATGTTAGCTATGTAAAGGCTGAGTCTAATCAAAGTAACATATATCAAGAATGCAACCTATCGTTTCTGAAGCTCTCCACTGAACCCTGAGAGAATTACTTGGTAAACTATTTTAGAGAAGAACATGATTTTGTTTGGTTAGGGTTGTCTTGCTTAAAAGTACATCTTGCTCAGAAAACTAGGTCCCAAACAATTCTCAGCATAGATGCTTACTCAAGATAAGTCTTAGAATTAAATGTCTGCCCTTGGATTACAAAAGGAGAATCTCATAATTGTTTTAAGGTCATGTACTCAATTTAATAGTTACTTTGTAACTTTAAAAATTAATTTAGAAGCATATGTAATCTCCTACCATTAAGATGTAACCTGATGCAGTGTTTTGACCATTTTCTAAATAATGGCCAATCATTGAATTTTTATTGACATTTCTTATATTTTCTAATAAAACCTCACTAATCTGTATCCTCCTTGGATCACTTAATTCAGAGTCCTCTGGATCTTGTGGTTATCAATTCATGCATTGTTGTTCTGTTTCTTTCTGTGCTTGTTTGGTTGGTTGGCTGTTTTCCATTGTGGTGGGGTTTTGGGTTTGGTTTAGTGGAGGTTGGTTCTGGTTTCAGAACTGCAAGGTTTGAATGCGCCTATTGTCCATGTCTCTGAGAAGTGAATGACATGAAGTTTTTGCATCAAAACAAATTCCTTGAAGTTCATCCATCACCCCAGATAGTAGAGTGCTGCTGGAGTAAGCCACACATTTTTACATAGGGTTTTTTTTGAGGTTTAATTGAAGGATATGATTTCATTTGTTGTTGCAAGAATTAGTCTTAGCTAGTGGCAGTAGTAGAGGCTTTGAATTTCTGCAACAACAACAAAAAATCCTATATATTGGTTTTATACCGCAGAAAAGGATATATATGTTGATCAGGATATTGAGCATTGCCATTTCAAGGCCTGTGCTATAAGAGATGCAACAATGCAAAGTCTAAAATGTTTATTAAAAAAGGAAATTTATTTTAAATATCTAAATTTTTTATTTGCTATGGATAAAGATTGATAGATTAATTTCTTAGAATTTTTCAGAGTTTTAATGTCATGTGAGAATAAGTCAAAAGTATTCCTATGAGGGTCCCAGTTCATACACGAATGGGTTCATTCCAAGCAAAACACACTAAAATATGCCTTTTCCATCAGTGGATATCTACAAACAAATTATCTCAGCAATATATTTGTCTTAGTCTTATTAGGGAACTTTTTTTTTTAAGTCCAGTAGAAACAGTGGCTTACAAGAGGATCTGCTGAGCTAATTAAATGTAAGGCAGAGAGGTCAGAAAAGAAGTTTACAGTGACTTTTTTCAGAAATGTCAAAGGGGTGATCTTGATAGCCACCTCTTTTCTGCCAGATTGCAGTACTGTGATGCCCTTCATGTTGCAGCAATGCTGGAAGCCATGTCAGTGATATGGGCACCCAAGGGGAACAGGTTTCAGCAGGGCTTCTGGCCTAAGCATAGACTATGAGCTGTGGGAATGACATCAAGAATATCAGACATGAGGAAAGCAAGGTCATTAAAAAGACAAGAAAGAAAAGATAAAAGTGGGGATCACAAGAGAGTCTGAACCTTGCTCTTAATCCTAGAGTTGCTAAGGCAAACAAAGGAAAGGATGAAGTAAAACAACTGAATGGAAAATTTCAAAACACAGCTTGCAAGAATTATACTGAAATGTGCAAAGACCTAGAGCTAGAAACCTAAAAAGGAAGGACATATTCAACATACCATCCCCCGCAACATATCTCAACTTGAAATAATTAAAGAAAAATTCAAGCTTCAAGTTGTAATAATGAAAGATTCTATGGGCAAGATATTCAATGATTCAGGAAGCATCGAGAGAAAATGGAAGGAATGTACAGTCACTGTACCAAAAGCAAACTAGTTGACGTCCCACCATTTCAAGAGGTAGCATATGACCAAGAATCAATGTTACGAAAGGAAGAAGTCCAAGCTGCTCTGAGGGCATCAGCAATAAACAAGACTTCAGGAATTGATGGACTATCAATCGAAATACTTCAATAAGCTGACGAAGCACTAGAAGTATTCACTCCCTTATTGCAAGAAAATTTTAAGATAGCTACCTCACCAACTGACTAGAAGAGATCTCTATTTGTGCCCATTCCAAAAAAGGTGACTGGACAGAATGCACAAATTATAGAACAATATAATTGATAACATATGCAAGTAAAATTTTGCTGAAGCTCATCCAACAATGGTTGTATGATCATTCTTTGTAAACAGCAAGGACTGTCCTGTGAGAGTTTAATTGGGAAACTTTACACTTTCCATCCTACAGGCCTGCTCTTGCCTGTTCCACCTTCTCTTTGTTCCCAAACCTAAAAGAACACTTGACAGAATCTCAGTATGGGTTCCTGGAGGATGCCAACATTGCTGTTTCGGTGTTCTATGAATCAAAGAGCAAAGGATTCAGGGCAGAGCCAAGGAGACGTAAATGGCATTCTTAGAAGTGTATAGACCTATTTGGGAAATATGTCAACACATGATAGCTTCATTTCTAAAATATTTTTGTTTAATAAAGGTTTCTATGATTTTTTGTAGCAACACTTTTTGACTTACCCTTGTATAATAATGAACTGAGTTTCTTACTGTTAATGTGATAATGCTATGTTTGGTTACTGAGTTGGAGAGTTCATTTCTTCTTTTTATAATATCCCACAAAGGGGAGGACCCAGCTTCTCATTAGAATAAATTTCTGAGTCAATGACTAACACCATAATTTGGGGGGAGGAGGGCCGAAATGTAGGGTTTTAAAATTACTTTTAATCATTTGATTGGAAATAATACAGATATCATAACGTTTCATTGTTCAATCATATCAAGCATTGTACAATTGCTAGCACAATCAGTTTCGATACTTTTTGTTTATTTATTTTTTAATCATTTTATTGGGGATTTGTACAACTCTTATCACAATCCATACATTCATCCACTGTGTCAAGCACATTTGTACATTTGTTGTCATCATCATCATTCTCAAAACATTTTTTCTATTTGAGCCCTTGGTATCAGCTTCTTATTTTTTTCTCCTCCTTCCTCCACCCTCCCTCCTTCATGAACCCTTGATAAATTATAAACAATTTTTTCATGTCTTACACTGACTGATATTTCCCTTCACCCACTTTCTATTGTCCATCCCCCTGGGAGGGGGTTATATGTAGATCATTGTGATCAGTTCCCCCTATCTCCCCCCACCTTACCCTTACCCTCCTGGTATGGTTGTTCTCAATATTGGTCCTGGGGGATTTATCTGTCCTGAATTCCCTGTGTTTCTAGCTCTTATCTGTACCCATGTACATGCTCTGGTCTAGCCAGATTTGTAAGGTAGAACTGAGGTCATAATAGTGGGGGAGAGGAAGCATTAAAGAACTAGAGGAAAGTTATGTGTTTCATCGGTGCTATACTGCACCCTGACTGGCTCATCTCCTCCCTGAGACTCATCTGTAAGGGGATGTCCAATTGCCTACAGATGGGTTTTGGATCTCCATTCTGCACTCGCCCTCATTCACAATGATATGATTTTTTTTAATCATTTTATTAGGGGCTCATACAACTCTTATCACAATCCATACATGCATCAATTATGTAAAGCACATTTGTACATTCATTGCTCTCATCATTCTCAAAACATTTGTTCTCCATTTAAGCCCCAGGTATCAACTCCTCATGTTTTCCTCTCCCTCCCTGCTCCCCACTCCCTCATGAACCCTTGATACTTTATAAATTAGTATTTTGTCATATCTTGCCATGTTCGACATCTCCCTTCACCCACTTTTCTGTTGTCCATCCCCCAGGGAGGAGGTTATATGTAGATCCTTGTAGTTGGTTCCCCTTTTCCACCCCACTCTCTCTCCACATGGTAAGATTTTTTTGTTCTGAGTCTTTGATGCATGATACCCGATCCTATCGACACCTTGTGATCACACAGTCTGGTGTGCTTCTTCCATGTGGACTTTGTTGCTTCTCAGCTAGATGGCTGCTTGTTTACCTACAAGCCTTTAAGATCCCAGATGCTATACCTTTTGATAGCTGGGCACCATCAGCTTTCTTCACCACATTTGCCTATGCACCCATTTGTCTTCAGCGATCATGCCGGGAAGGTGAGCATCATGGAATGCCAGGTTAATAGAACAAAGTGTTCTTGCATTGAGGGAGTACTTGAGTGGAGGCCCAAAGTCCATCTGCTACCTTAATACTAAACCTATAAACATTTGTATATACCTATTTCCTTCCCCCATCATATATATTTACATATGTGCATGCCTGTATTTATTTAGACCTCTATGAATACCCTTTGCCTCCTAGCTCTTTCCTCTATTTCCTTTGACTTTCCTCTTGTCCCACTATCATGTTCAGCCTTCATTTGGGTTTCAGTAATTTCTCTCGGTTACATTGCCCTTGATCAAGCCCTACCAGGCCTCCTATACCCTCCTCACAATTAATTTTAGATCATATGTTGTTCCCTTGTCCCTGGGTTGGTTAACACCCTCTTCGCTCCCCTCCCTCCCCTTGCCTTCCCCACTCCCATGTCCCCCACCAGAACCATTGGTCCCTTTATTTTTTCCTCCAGATTGTTTATCCCACTTATCTAGATACACATGCAGAGATAATAATATGCTCAAAAAACAAGACAGAACAAAACAAAGCAACAAAAGAAAGAAAAGAAAACAACAAAAATTCAATGACAAAAGAGAAAAGCTTATAAATAGTTGCAGGTCTGTTTGTTGACCGTTAGGAGTGTTTTCCAGTCCAGTCTGATGGGCTGCACGCCCTGGCCCCACAGTCCACCTTTGGCGTTCCCTGGGGACCTCGCTGCTCTGCTCTACCTTGCTGTTCTGTAGCACGCCAGTAGTATTTCCCCTCAGTGTGGTGGGATCAGGTGGGGCACAATTTCCATACCATGTCTCCAGTGTTGTACCCTATAACGCAAAAGGTCAGTGAGGGATGATGTGTCTCTTAGTGAGTCCAGCCCTATGGTCCTCTTTGTGCATTGGCTGCTCTGAGCAGGGATATTGTCCTCAGGGATTGGTGGGCCAGGATGTGCTCCACTCTCTCTTCCTCCCCCTCCATTTGCTCTTGTATTCTCTGATCAGACATGTCTCCCTGAGCTGCAGCTTCAGTGCTGTCCTCTGAAGTGAATTCTGGGAGGCCTTGGAGTGGGGGGCTGTCCACGTAGTTGGGATTGGGGCCAGTCCTGAAATGGAGGTTTTACCTTCAAGATCTTTGGTTAAATGACTCAAGTATTGTTTCTTAGTTAAGTGTTCTAAACTTTTGGAATCTTTGTAAGTTTGTAGAACGTCACAAAAGAACTATTCCTGTTTTATAAGGAGAAAAATGCTTTAAATTTTTTAATTTCGGTTTTGTACTTCAAATAGGATTAGAAAATAGTATAACACATTTCAAAATTCTTGACTATTCAGAAATATTTAGATGATTCCAACATGGACCCCAAGAAATGACTACTGACATGACTATCATGAGAAGTCATTATTCCAAAACTCATGGCTCTCACTGATGATATTTTATCAATAATCTTTCATCTAATACTCTAAAATATATTTTTTTCACATGTAATAGAAAACTTTGATAAGTTGGGACTAGAATCCAAAAAATCTACTTAGCATCTCCCCAGAAGAAAATATACTTTAGATGAAATAATAATTAAAGGACTTACTGGAATCTTACTAGAACCAATTCTATATATTATCTCACCAGTACTTGTGCCATTATATTAAAGGGAATTAAAACTTAAATCTATTTGTCTCCGTTAAAGAAGACTAAAATCCCTGCCAACTGAAAGACTTAAACTGAGGTTCAAACCTCCTCATTGACAGAAGCAAATGACATGGAAAATAAATGGCTTTTCCCTAAGACCCGGGAACAAGATTTCATGCAGTTTGCTGGAATTATATGTTTGCCCCCCTGATTATTGACATTATTATGATAATGTAGTTATTACACACATGTAATATTACCCCTTGTTTCAGTATCTTCTTTTTTCATGCAAAGTATTCCTTTATCATAGTTAGTATTTTTATTTTATTTCTATTATTTAGCATAGCTATTATTTTCACATTTTCCTTATATTTGCTTTATTGTGCTACTTTGCAGTTAGTATTCTTTCACTATGATCCATGTCTTAAGAAGCTCAATCAATATTTAGGGCTGGTCATTTAATTTGCCAACAAATCCTCAAATACAGGCATTCTGGCTCAGACCTTTTAGCTATACATGTACCTGGTTTTATTATAAATCTGAATATTCCTTTTGAATTGGTTAAGTTATTTTAAGTTATGGTCCCCTCCAGAAATACACCTGTTTCCAGGTGCCTTGTTTCAAAAGTCCAACTCCTTATTCTCTCGATTCACTATTTACCATGTGATGGTATCAAGCTAATTAATTACAGTGTCTGAGTTCATAAATATCCATCGATCCAGATTGCCTTCTAATTAGAACATAATGTGAGGGAAACAAGTAACTCTGAAAACCAACCCACTCTGAAGATGAGGCGCCTAACTCAGCAAGGCAGGAGACGTGAAATGTGACTAGGAAATATCTTTCTAATGAGATTCACGAGTAAGAGCATCCCAAATTAATCTGTGACTCATCACAGGAGAAAGTGGGTATGATCAGGTCCAAGTTAAATCAAAGTAGCTTCTGCTTTGAGAATGCAGCCTGTCATTAAAGGCTACAGAGCTATTAAACTCTGGGGAGAGAATTTGATTTGGTTGCTTAAGGTTCTTCTGTGCTTAAGAATATACACCCTGCTTTAAACTACTGAGTTCAGAACAATTCTGAATACAGATGCTTACTGAGGGTCTCATGATTGTTTAGAGATCAAATGCACTCAATCACTTTAATAGTTACTTTGTTGCTTAAATATTTGAAAGGAAATCTATATAATCTGCTACCAATCAAATATACCCATATTCAAAGTTGTAACCATTATTTAAATGTCAACCAATCACTGAATTCTTAGTGAACTTTTTTGTATTTTTTAATAAAAACACTCCCAAATGTTTTCTCCTCACATCACTACCATCAAGTAGATGATGATTCATAGCCACCCTGTAGGACAAGGTAGAACTGCTCCTGAGTTTCCAAGACTGTAACTCTTTACAAGAGTAAAAATTCCTGTCTTTTCCCATCAAGCATTTGGTGGTTTCGAACTGCTGACCTTGCAGTTAGAAACTCAAGGCATAATTACTATGTCCCCAGGTCTCCTTAAGAAACTATTAATCCAGTTGCTGTCTCTATAGATTTATCTATCTTGGATTTCCTATACAGAAAAACATCCAAACAAAAAACAACCCCATAACAATGACACAATAAAAGAGAAAAGCCTCAATCGAAAAATAATCTTTGATTTAATTTTAACAGAGACCCCAGTTTGGTCTCTCAAAATGGCAATGGGTTTACTTTGCATTATAAGTACTCATGTGATCTAGTAGGTTTTCAGAGACGTCTTAGAACATGTCATTGTGTTAGGCTGAGTTTTCTAAAGAACCAAAACCAAGTACTCTCATGTACGTATAAGAAATAATTTTATACCAAGAAAGAAATATATGTCAAGAAAATGGTTCCACTAGGGCTAGATGGCAGCTGGAACACATGCAGGGACTGGATGGTGAAGTGGAAGGCAGGCAAGAAGTCTGGAGATCAAAGGCCAGTGGATGCAGACTCATGTAGTTCTACAACCATCATTTTTTCCAGCTCCCTTTCCCCCAATGTCCCCACCCTTCCTGTATCCTCGGGGAACCATTTCTTCTGTAACTAGTTCTGAAGAGCTATCTATCTTGATGTTCATGTACTGCATAATCTTAAAGATACAAATGAGCATATGCAAATCAAACTTGATTAATAAAGTAAAACAAGTAAAAACCATAATAGTAAGAGGAGGAAATGTTCCTTAACGACAGGATAGTTTTATGGCTCATCGGTGCCATATCACACCCTGGATTTATCATCTCTTCCATGTGTCCATTCTGAGAGGGACTGTCCAATTTTCTTACAGGAGGGTTTTGGGTCTCCACTACATCCACGCCCGTCACATCAATTTGGTTGTGTGCTTTGAACTTCTGATAACTCTTCCGTGGACACCTCATGATCAGACAGACTGGTGTGCTTCTTCCATGTGGGCTTCATTGCTTCCCTGCTAGATGGCCACTTGCTTAACTACAAGCCTTAAGACCCCAAAAGCTATATCTTTTGATAGGCACCATTAGCTGTCTTCACCACATTACAGCGATCATGTTAGAAAGGTGAAGATCATAAAATGCCACATTGTCAAAACAAACTATTCTTTTACTGAGCCAGGATTTAAGAGAAGCCCACGTGTTTCCTTGTTGTAAGTGCACCTATATACATATATAAACAAACGCACATATATTTATATATTTTTTTCCTCCTACCCCATTATTATGATTAACAATTGTTCACCTCTCAGTAATTCCTCCCAGACACAAATAGGTTGAACAAACACAATCAGAAATGCTGCACCATCTTCGCTGTCACTTTTAGAACACTTAATCTATTCCCATGTACCCATTATTGCTGGCTCCCTGCTCATCACCCCAACTTCTCCTCCCCTCCCATACGCCCTGAACCCATCAGTCCAGCATTGTCTCAGTAAGATTGCCTATTTTACATATCTTGTATAGATAAACACCAAACAAAAAGATAACACACACACACACACAAAATACCGATAGTCACAAGTCTAACAGGGTTCGTGACATAGTACAGATGGATATCTCTTTGTTACATATAGAGAAGGGCATGTTATAAACCTTCCGTCCTGACCCCGTTTCTTTCAGGTTTCCCTATCCAGGTTTAACAACACATACACCCGTTTAGTCTTCATCCATCGTGTCCAAAAGGCAAGTATCCTGTAAGACCACATTGCTATTCCCTCCGTCAGGGATGGAGCTGTCTAGTGCCCCTGCCGCTGCCTTGCCCCGACCCCAGTTACACCTTAGACTTTCAGTATGGCCCACTTGTGAGCAATCCCCAACCAGTTCAGATGGGGCGTCAAATGCTGTCTCCCAAATCAGAAGCCTACAATCAGGATTCCTCGGGGACTCTATATCTTTGCTCCCATCACCGGTCTGTTGCACTCGTATCTTGGTTTGTCCCAGGAGGACAGGTCAGCGCCTCTCTCCTCGAACTGTACCTTCAGGACTGTCCTCTGAGGATGTCACCTCTAGAGCTGTGACCAGCTCTGCAGTCGTCTCTGGGAATGAGCTGCTCCAAGCAGAAACATCGCCCTCGTGAATTGGCACCTTGGCATGAGGTCTCCTCGTGTTCTCCCTTTCTTGTGGGGATATAAACAAGACCCTCCCTTGGGTTGGTTAGCACCCTGATCCCCCATTATTCTTCCCCCTATCTCTCTGTGGGCCTTAAAGATACACGAAAAGGAAGCAAAATATGCCTTTCAGTGCAGGTACTATTTGCATTTGTAACACCTGGTAGGAATAGAAGGGAAATTAATCAGCATAATAAAGACCAAAATAAATGCCCGATATCTTTCTCAATAGGTAGAAACAGAAAGTATTTCCCTTGCAAATGGGAAACAGACAGGGTTACCCTTTATTGCCTTTCTTACTCAATATTATGCTATGTGATAGTCTAATTGTATGTCAGTTTGGCTGGGCCAACATTATCAGTGGTTGGCAGTTGTGGCCTAATAATCCCCCATGATGTGACCTGAAATAATGTAATCAACTGCATGATGGAATTGCTGTGAGTGGCCATGTAATTTTAAGAAGATTGTGGTGGAATAAAACCCCCTTACTCGGGACACAATCCTGATGTAATTGGAAGGAGGTTTCCTCAAAGGGTCTGACCTAGTTTCTCTAGCAGTATACCCTGTTCAAAAGCTTGTTTGATTCTTGTAGGGTCTGGATCCTGTATGTGGCTCATCAACATCCAATACTTTTGACTTGAATCAATGGTCTGCCTACCCTGGGAGTCTTCAATGGCCAACCATCTGACTTGCCAACCTTGGACTTATTCATCTCTTCAGTGATCAGCCTGTTGTCTTCATGCCTATCTTGGATTCTTCAGCCCCATAGCTAGTTGAGTCAGGAGAATCTCTATCCTCACATCTGGCCCATGAACTTCCTACCTGCCTAGACTTGGATGTGACAGCCTCTACCACTGTGCAAGCCCATTTTCTTTATACATAGAAATTTCTTTCTATAAATACATAGAGAAGCATTTTGGGTTTTGCTTCTTTAGAGAACCAACCTCACTTATATTGGAAGTCTTATCCAGAGCTATTAGACAACAAAAAGAGATCAAAGGCATCCAAATTGGCAAATAAGAAATAAAACTCTCTATTTCACATAATATATGGAAAACCCCAAAGTCTCAACAAGAAAATTGTAGATCAATATATAAAAATTAATCAAATTCCTATGTACTAAGATATCACTAAAGAGGAAATCAAGAAATAAAAACACCATTTACATGAGCCAAAAGATGAAATATTTAGGAATAAACAAAGAAAACTATAAAACATTACAAAAAAGAAACTAAAAGACTTTTATAAATGGAAAAATATACTATGTTCATGGATAAGAAGATATAACATTGTGAAAAATGTCAGTACTATCCAAAGTAACCTATAAATATAATGTAATTCCAGATCCCAGCATCATTCTTTAAAGAGATAGAAAACTGAATTGCCAGGTGTATATGGAAAGAGACCCAGGATACCAAAGTATCACCAAAGAAGGAGGACAAAATAAGAGATCTCACACTTCCTGATTTCAAAATCTACGACTACATAGTCACAATCATCAAAATAGCCTGTATTGGCACAAGGGAAATATAGACCAAGGGATCAAGAACAAAGAATCCAGAAATAAATACCCACCTAGATTGTATCCACCTAGATACAAATGATTTTTTTTGACAGAGAGCCAAAAGATATTAAATGGGCAAGAGATGATCTCTTCAACAAATGTTGCTTACAAAATTGGACTTATTTTTGCCAGAAAGTAAGATAACACCCACGCTTGAACCCATAAACAAAATTGAGCCCAAGATGGATTAAAAAACTAAATGTAAATCCTAGAACTATAAAGATCATCAATGAACAAATAGAGATAAACTTAAGGGTCCCAATACATGGTGTAAACATTATCAAATATAATGAAACAAACACACAGCAAAAGTTAAAATGGATGGCTGGTGCCTCCTAAAACTAACACATTTATATATGTAAAAAGACTTCACAAAAAGAGGAAAAAGAGAATCCACAAGATGGGAAAAAATTGGGGGCAATAATATATTGGACAAGAGACTAATCTCTAGTATCTATGAAACACTTTAACACTTCAGCAAGAAAAAGATGAATAATTAAATGAACAAATAGGCACATGGCATGAACAGACAGTTCACTAAAGAAGATATCCAGGCATCTAACAAACGTGAAAAATGCCCATGATCATTAGCCATCTGAGACATGCAAACCAAAACAATGTTAAGATACCACTTTACAAGGGGAGGGTGCTGTTTATATCTCTACAGGAGCTGGAAAGAGGGCCCAAACTTCAACCCGGTGGGTGCACCAAGACCTGATGCAACATACTGGCATAAGGCAGGGAACCAAGAGAGAGGTCTAGGAGTGGGCCCCAATCCCAACCACATGAACAGCACTTCCCACCCTCGCCCCGCAGAAGAATTAACTTCAGAAGACAGCACTGAAGCTACAGCTCAGGGAGAGGGACATATTTGATCAGAACACACAGGAGCAAATGAAGAGGGAAGGAGAGAGAGTGGAACACATCCTGGCCCACCAAGCCCCGAAGAGGATATTCCTGTTCAGAGCAGCCAATGCATGGAGAGGACCATAGGGCCAGCCCCACCATGAGACACGACGTCCCTCACTGACCCATAGTACTTCAAGGGACAACACTGGAGGCACAGTGTGGGAATTGTGCCTTGTATGACCCCACCACACCGGGGGGAGGGGGGATAGTTCCAAAATGCTAAAGGTGTGCAACGAAGCAGCCAGGGGAACAAAGCAATGAAGTCTCCTGGGAATACCAAAACAAGACTTTGTGGACAGGGCGTGGACTGCAAAACACTCCTAAAGGTCAACAAACAGACTTGGAACTATTTATAGACTTTTTATTTTGTCATAGTTTTTCTTTTGTTGATTTGTTTTACTCTGACTTGTTTTTGTGCTTATTATTATCTCTGCATGTCTATCTAGATAAAATAGGTTCGATAAACAAGCCGGAGGAGAAAACAAAGGGAGGTTGGGAGGGTATGTTATGGGAGAGGCACAGGCAGGGGAAATGAAGTGGGTGTTAACAAACCCAGGGACAGAGGATCAAAAGTGATCTAAAATCGATAGCGAGGAGGGCGTAGGATGCCTGGTAAGGCTTGATCAAGGACATTGTAACCGAGAGGAATTACTGAAACCCAAATGAAGGCTGAACATGATAGTGGGACTTGAGGAAAGTAAAAGGAAATAGAGGAAAGAACTAGGAGGCAAAGGGCATTTATAGAGGTCTAACTAAATACAGGCATGTACCAATGTAAACATATTTATATATGATGATGGGGAAATAGATCTAGTACAAATATTTTATAGGTTTAGTATTAAGGTAGCAGATGGACATTGGGCCTCTACTAAGGTAGCAGATGGACATTGGGCCTCTACTCAAGTACTCCCTCAATGCAAGAACACTTTGTTCTATTAACCTAGCATTTCATGATGCTCACCTTCTTAACACGATCTCTGAAGACAAAATGGGTACATAAGCAAATGTGGTAAAGAAAGCAGATGGTGCCCATCTGTCAAAAGATATAGCATCTGGGGTCTTAAAGATTTGGAAATAAACAAGTGGTCATCTAGTTGAGAAGCAACAAAGTCTACATGGAAGAAGCAGACCAGCCTTTGTGATCATGAGGTGTTGATGGGAACAGGTATCAGGTATCAAAGACCCAGAACAAAAATCCTATCAATGTGAATGAAGGGGGGGGGGTGCAGAGTGGAGACCCAAGGTCCATCTGTAGACAACTGGACATGCCCTTACAGAGGGTCACAAGGAAGAGACGAGCCAGTTAGGGTGCAGTGTAGCATGGTTGAAACATACAACTTTCCTTTAGTTCTTTAATGCTTCTTCCTCTCCTCCCCCCACTATCATGACCCTGATTCTACCTTACAAATCCAGCTAGACCAGAGCATGTACACTGGTACAGATAAGAGCTGGAATCTCAGGGAATCCAGGACAGAAAAACCCCTCAGGACCAATAATGAGAGTAGCGATACCAGGAGGGGAAGGAGAAGGTTGGGGGGGGGGGGGGGGGAGAAAGAGAAAACTGATCACAATGACCTACCTATAACCCCTTCCAGGGGGATGGACAACAGAAAAGTGGGCCAAGGGAGACATCGGTCAGTGTAAGACATGAAAAAGTAATAATTTAGAAATTATCAAGGGTTCATGAGGGAAGGAGGGTGGAGGAAGGAGGGGGCAAAATGAGAGGCTGATACCAACGGCTCAAGTAGAAAGAAAATGTTTTGAAAGTGATGATGGCAACAAATGTACAAACATGCTTGATACAATGGATGGGTGTATGAGTTGCACGAGCCCCAATAAAGTGATTTGAAAAACAATAAAATAAGACTGGAAACCTCAAAAAAATACCACTTTATGCAGCCATTGATAGCCAGGTTTAAAAGAACAATCAGAAAAGAAGCAATCCTGGCGACAGGGTGGTGGAACTGGGACTGCTGGTAGTACTGAAAAATGTGCAACCACTGTGGAAGGTGGTATGGCGCTCTTCAAACAACTGCAAACAGAACAACGTACGACCAGTAATCCCACTACTTGGTATATACCCCAAAGAAGTAAAGAACACAGTAGGAGCAGCTATGTGCATACCCATGTTTACTGCAACGTTATTTACAATAAAACCTAGATACCCATTGGTGGAAGAATGAATAAACAAATTTTGGTACCTATACATAATGGAATACTGTGCATTGTTAAAGAAGAATGGTGAAACTGACAAGCACTTCATGAATTTGGAGGATATCAGGTCGACTGAAATTAGTCACGAAAGGACAAATATTGTATGAGACCCTGTTATTAAAAACAAGATAAAGGTTTTTACACTAAAAGAAATAAACTAAAATGAGTACAATAGATTAGAGGGTAGGCAGGTGTTAACTTGGGTGAAGGGGAAGGTAGCATCCTACTACAGGGAGAGAAGAGAAAGGGGAGGTCAGGACAAGCCATTGGGGGATTTGACAAGTTGTTTTAAGTTGTTGAATGCACAAATGACAACTTAATATGCAAATCCCCATGTAACACAATAAAAAGTTTATTTTAAAAGGTTGAATAATGAAAGGATATGTAAGCTATACAATCCCTGCACTCTCTCCCCCAACACCATGACCCTCAGTACTACGTGATTTCATAAACTATATATTTCAGTTTTTGATTGTGTGGTAGTTATATAATTGTCAATTTAAGAATTAAGCATGTAGGGATGGAGTCTAGCCTGTTAATCAGGTCATAGCTAGTGAGGCTTCTGTGTGGGCATAGCCTTCCCCTAAGGGAATTCTGGTATTTTTCCTCCTTGGAGGTGGGAGACACACCCTGGGAGACATAGCAGCTGAGAAGACACATGGACCCACCCTGATGCTGCCCTGGGAGCTGGAGAAGCCATGCAGAGACCCTGCCAGCGCTGAGATGTTTCCAAAGCCACTGCATCCAGAGACTTCTACCCACTGGCCTATGTCTTCTACATTCGGCGTCATTGCATGTGTTTTGTGAGTCTGAAGAGGGCTTTATTGATTGGTATCAGACATATTAATTTTGGACTTATGGATTTGATCTGGACTGAGCTGGGATGTTTTCTCAATGTTCAATTGCTCTTGTATATAAGTCTCTTTCTTATACACATATGTGTGTCCATGGATTTATTTCTCTAGTCTACCCAGACTAACCCAGATTGTTCTCCATTTCCTATAAAATTCTTAAGATGAGAAAATACAGAGATGTGATTATAGCAAAGTAAAACCAGCAAGTAATGGAAGAAAAAATTGTTCTTCTGCTGCCTTCAAAGTGCTGTTTTGCAGTAATATACATGTCAGTGGAATAAATGAATTTTTATTTAGAACATAAACAGATAAATATTTCTTGCCAACTTTGGTGTACCTTCCAAAAAATAATTAAGTCTTAAATAAATTATATTTAAAGATTATGGATCAACGTGTTTGTTTTTCCCAACCCAAGAAAATATATTACATTACATTTGCTTGAAATTCTAATGACTTTTCAAAAGCTTGAGACAGCACCATCTAATTTACCTATTGCTAGCCCAGATTAGGAAAGAACACGAAGCCGAGTCTCTATGCATTGGAAGAACTCCTAGTTCACATAGGAACGTTCACAGTTCTGCATGGATTCGTCTTCAACACACAGCTCTTAATTATTTTTTCTTCCTCATTTTTTACCCATCTGGATTGGAGCTTAAATATCGGAATACTCAGTTTGCAGAAGGCTCCCGTTATAGTTGTTGATGCCGTTAAGTGCCATCGAGTCGATCATGACCCACAGCGACTTTGTGCACAGCAGAGTGAAACGCTGCCCGGTCCTGTACAATCTTTAAGATTGTTCCCTTACTTCAGCCCATTGTGGCAGTCACAGTGTCAATCCTCTCCCTGAGGGCCTTTCGCCTTTTCACTGCCCTCCACTTTACCAAATATGATGTCCTCCTCCAGGGACTGATCTCTCCTAACGTGTTCAAAGTATGTGAGATGAAATTGCCCTATCCTTGCCTCTAAGGAGCATTCTGGCTGCACTTTCGCCCAAGACAGTCTCCGTTTGTCCTTTCAGTAGTTCATGGTACTTTTAATACTTGATAAAGTGGTCATGATCGACTCGATGGCACTTAACGACATCAACAACTATAACGGGAGCCTTCTGCAAACTGAGTATTCCGATATTTAAGCTCCAATCCAGATGGATGAAAAATGAGGAAGAAAAAAATCAAGAGCTGCGAGTTGAAGAATCCATGCAGAACTGTGAACGTTCCTATGTGAACTAGGAGTTCTTCCAATGCTTAGAAACTCTTGACTTTGTTTTCTTCCCTAATCTTGGCTAACAATAGGTAAATTAGATGGTGCTGTCTCAAGCTTTTGGAAAGCCGAGGCTTGAGTTTTTTCTCTAGTTCTTTCAGTTTAAGATATGCTGAGCTTGGTCTTCCCTTTGGGTTTTCCGATTCTTGGTCTTTGCACACAATTTACAAGAGAAGCCCTGAATCCATTTATAAGTTTCCACATAAATTCAGCCTCCACTGAATTTCTGCTGAGCACGCACTGGCAGCGGGAATAGCTTTCCCCTCAGCAGAGTGTGTTAGAAAGTGGATTACTACCACTCCACTAACCAGTCTAAGGAGAGGGCCAGTCTCCCCTGAGGCTGCGGCGTGAGGGTGTCCTGGATGGAACTTTGGTAAACTAAGGCAATCGGTCAGGAATCCCGTCTTGTCTGCCGTGGTCAGAGGGCCATGGACCAATCTTGTAAGTTCTGTTCAATTAACTTCATGTGTCCCGATCATGGTCCTTTCCCCACTTCTGTCATCTGCCTGTGACTCTGACATACTCACCTGCTGCCATCAGATCAGGTGGAGACAGTTCCTTTGGCCTCTCTCTGTCTTATTTAAGTCTCTAGATCCTGCAGCCGTTTGGATGCCACTGCAGCCTCATGCTAACGGTCTCCCTCATCTGGAGGATGTGCCTTTCTCGTCTTTTCCTGTTTGAGACTTGATAAATGTCCTCCTTGAATCCTAAAATTCATCTTATAATAGAAATAAACTATTCTCACATATTCCAATTCTATATAAAGCTTAAATCTATAAGAGAAACAGAATAAGGTTTTGGTGCTTTAAATATCCCCGCTCGTCTCCCTCTCCTTTTGATGGAAATCTTCGCTCAGTGGAAATTTCCTTGAAAATGTGGCTCCATGTGAGCTATTCAAGGTCGGCAGACTTTGGGAAGAAAGTCAAACTCTGTACATAGTTTCCCCTTCCAATCACTAGAGGACACTGCCTAAAGTTTAAAGTTGTTGTTAATAAGGTACAAGTACAAGATACTTACACACTCCGTGATCATCAGTAAATCTCTTAAGTGGGAAAAGGTGTGTGTGTGTGTGTGTGTGTGTGTGTGTGTGTGTGTGTGTGTGTTGGGGTGGGGGTGGGGGGGAATCCAAACAGTGAGATTTCTCCAGAGATAAAATCAACATTAAATGCTTCCAAATCTATAGCAGAGAAAACATGTCAGTCGAGGGGGGTCTCAATCTTTTTAGCTTTTTATTGGATTTTTAATATCTGGATAGAGCTATTATATTGCTTGAATCATGAGGACAAAGCCAGGTTACGCTTCGTCTTTGCCTCAAATGTAAGAGAACTTGGCAGGGAGTTTAAAACTTCATCAACCTGGCCCTCAAATAGTTATTTCTGTACTTTCCTCTGCCTTCTTTACTCCTCCCACTGTTATAAATAGTTTCCTCCTCTTGGGCAACTCTGCTTGTAGTAAAAACACTGCAATGCGGCTGAGATGCTAGGGTGATGCCTGTAAATTCCATTTAGGGATGCTTTTGCTGCACCTCAGCCTGGAAGCCAAGACTTATTGCTGCTTGTGTCCACAGTCTGTGTTTGCCAACCAGACAACAGGGCTTCCAGGGGTGCCGTTGCCACCAGGACTTGTGGGTTTTCCAAGTCAGCAAATAGGACTCCGTGATCAGAAAAACAATGCACCCCCTCCAAATAACCACAACATACCCTAACACTGTAAGATTCACAAGATACTGTGGATCTCCTTACACTCCTCAGCAATAAAACACTGCCAAAGAGCCAATGCTGGTTCCAGTGGCTCCAAGATGCACCATTGGCAAGTGTTCACTCATTCTATGAATAATGGTTTAATGAACTCTAGAGGGGAGGTGAAAAATACAGCGTTTAGCTCACTCTTTAAAATCACTGTCGCCACTCATTACAATTTCACAGAACTCTAAGTATATCATCCAGAAAATATTTGTGGGTCTGACCTATAACAAGTACTGTGCTATCCACTAGAAGGATTCCAAATAAATACACAGCATCCTCCTTTCAGGGTTTGTTTTTTAAAAAAGAACTTACATGGGAATAGATAGATACACAGTAACATTTTCTGGAAAACATAACATAGGGGAAGGTACCATGTGTGTGCATACCTTGAAAAAGCCAGAACCTATGTAAGGTGGAAACTTGTCAGAGAAGGAAAACTCATATTTCCTCCAAAAAAAAAAAGAGCAACAGAAGAATGGTGACGTCACAGTATCAGAGATGAAAATTTGTAAGATCCCAAAAAACAAGGCAGTCCTGTGGAGTTCCTGCTCTCACAAGCATCATATATAGCAATATATATAGTCAGTGATAACATGATTACATGCAAGTGTGTGTGCGTGTGTGCATGTATATACATAGATAGATAGATAGATAGATAGATAGATAGATAGATAGATAGATAGATAGATAGATAGATAGATAGGGAACCCATATGCCCTGGTGGCATAGTGATTATGCATTGGGCTGCTAACCATAAGACCAGCAGTTCAAAACCACCAGCTGCTCAAAGGGAGAAAGACAGGGCTTTCTACTTCCATAAACAGTTACCAACTCAGAAGCCCACGGGGGAAATTCTACCCTTTCTTAGGGCCCAAGTCAAGGCCAGTGAGGTTGGATTGGTTTTAGAGAGAGAGAGAGAGAGAGAGAGAGAGAGGCTTCAAAGAGCTTGTGGAAAATTTCCATAACATTTTAATTCTATTTTCTATGACCTTTTGGAGACACAAATACAAATATAGGTCTCCATGTACATGTATACATATATATTTAATGATTATGTGCCAAGATGAGAAGATCAGGCTTACCTTAGTAAGTAGACCTTTTTATGAGCAGAAAGGTTTAGAGAAGGCTTCTCAAAATAGAATTCAAGTTGAGGGTGGGAAATACAATTGGAGGCGAGTCTTTAAGTCAGCTAGAAAAGCTTGACATTGGTGGGACAGACTATAAAAAGCAGTGGATAGCTCTTGAAAATAAAGCAGGTTTTTTTTAATTGTTTTATTAGGGGCTCATACAATTCTTATCACAATCCATACATACATCAATTGTGTAAAGCTCATTTGTACTTTCATTGTCCTCATCATTCTGAAAACATTTGCTCTCCACCCAAGCCCCTGGCATCAGCTCATTTTTCCCCTCCCTCCCCGCTCCCCTCTCCCGCATGAACCCTTGATAATTTACTAATTATTTTGTCATATCTTGCACTGTCCGACATCTCCCTTCACCCACTTTTCTGTTGTCCGTCCTCCAGGGAAGAGGTTTTATTTAGATCCTTGTAATGGGTTCCCCCTTTCTAACCCTCCCTCCACCCTCCCAGTATCGCCACTCACACTAATGGTCCTAAAGGGATCATCCACCCTGGATTCCCTGTGTTTCCAGCTTCTATCTGTACCAGTGTATATCCTCTGATCTAGCCAGATTTGTAAAGTAGAATTAGGATCATGATTATGGGGGTGGGGGTGGAGGAAGCATTTAGGAACTAGAGGAAAGTTGTATGTTTCATCGTTGCTACATTGCACCCTGACTGGCTTGTCTCCTCCCCGAGACCCTTCTGTAAGGGGATGTCCAGTGGCCTACAAATGGGCTTTGGGTCTCCACCCCACACTCCCCCCTCATTCACAATGTTATTTTTTGTTCTGATGATGCCTGATCCCTTTGACACCTCGTGATTGCACAGGCTTCTTCCATGTGGGTTTTGTTGCTTCTCAGGTAGATGGCTGCTTGTTTACCTTCAAGCCTTTAAGACCCCAGACACTATCTCTTTTGATAGCCGGGCACCATCAGCTTTCTTCACCACATTTGCTTATTCACCCGCTTTGTCTTCAGTGTTTTTTCGGGAAGGTGAACATCATGGAATGCCAATTTAATAGAAGAAAGTATTCTTGCATTGAGGGAGTACTTGAGTGGAGGTCCAATGTCCATCTGCTGCCTTAATACTAAAACTATAAATATATGCACATAGATCTATTTCCCAATCTTAATATATAAATATATTTGCACATATACATGTGTTTATCTAGACCTCTATAAATGCCCTTTGCCTCCCAGCTCTTTCCTTATTTCCTTTGAGTTTCCCCTTGTCCCACTATCATGCTCAGTCCCTACCAGGGTTTCAGCAATTCCTCTTAGTTACATTACCCTTGATCACGCCCTACAAGGCCTCTACACCCTCCTCACCACCAATTTGGGTCACTTGTTGTTCCCTTGTCTCTGGGTTTGTTAACACCACTTCCTTTCCCCCAACTTCCCCTCTCCCATGTCCGCCAGAACTGCCGGTCCTGTTGTTTTCTCCTCAAGATTGTTCATCCAGCCTATCTTATTTAGACAGACCTGTGGAGATAGCGTGCACAAAAATGAGACAGGGCAAAACTAAGCAACAAAATAATAATAACAACAAGCCAATGACAAAAAAAACCCAAAACAAAACACAACAAGAAAGAAAAGCTTGTAGTTAGCTCAAGGACTGTTTGTTGGCCTTTAGGAGTGTTTTCCAGTTGAGTATGATGGGGTGCCAAGCCCTGACCTCAAAGTTCACCTTCAGCATTCCCTGGGGACCTTGCCACTGTTCCCTTGCTGTTCTGTTGCATCCCCTTAGTGTTTTGCCTCAATGTGGCGGGATCAGATTGGATGCAATTCCCACTGTCTCCAGTGTTGCCCCCTGTAGGGCTATGGGTCAGTGAGGGGCGTTGTGTCTCATAGTGGGGCCGGCCATGTGGTCCTCTCTGTGGACTGGGTGCTCTGAGCAGGAACATCGTCCTCAAGGCCTGGTGGGCCAGGATGTGCTCCACGCTCTCTTCCTCCCCCTTCATCTGCTCCCGTGTGCACTGATCAGATATGTCCCTCTCCCAGAGCTGCAGATTCAGTGCCACACTCTGAAATAAATTCTTCTGGGGGGAGGGGCAGGGTGGTAGTTGGGATTGGGGCCTGCCCCTGAGACCTCGCCACTGGTTCCCTACTCCATGCTGGCATATTGCATTCATATCTTGGAGTATTGGGTTGAAGTCCGGTCCCTCTTTCCCTGTGGAGATATAAACAATACCCTCCCCTTGGGTGGGTTAGTGCCCTGTGCCCCCGCTACCCATTTCTTATTTATTGATTTATTTTCCTTTCCCCACCTCCTTTTTAGTTGGCTACCATATGTATCCCTGTATTTGGTCTGGTCCCTGCCATATTACCTGATCCTCACCCCAGGAATGTTTGTATACAGCTTTTTCCCTATGCCCCTTTTGCATTTTTTTTAAAACATTTCCCTCAGTGGACTCATGTTGTACTTGTCCTGTTGTGTTGGCTTACTTCGCTTAGCATGATGTCCTCCAGTTCTTCCCATGCAGCGATGTGCTTCATATGTTCCTAACTGCTTTTTAGTGATGCATAGTACTCCATTGTATGTATGTACCACAGCTTTTTAATCCAATCATCAGTTGGTGGAAATTTGGGTTGTTTCCAACTCCTTGCAATTGTGAACTGTTCCGCAATGAACATTGGATCACAGATGTCTGGCCTTGGTTTGTTTCTTGCCGCTTCTGGGTATATGCCCAGTAGGGGGATGGAAGCAGGTGTTTTTTAGATAATGCGTTTGAGAGCAACAAAGAACTAAGCCTCGGGGAAGGACTGACAAGGTGACGCTCCTCGACAACCTCAGGTGCTTAAAGAACTGTAACGATTCCCATCATGAGCTCTAACATTCCTGGGTGGTAAAAATAGGTAGAAAGCCAGTCAGTTCTTTGGGGTTACTTCTCAGGTTTGGAGACACATGTGGTGCAAAAGCATTGCTAGTCTGGTGGTGGGTGAGAACATCTGGTCCTTGGACATCCTCAGAACAGGTCTCTGCTGGATTGGACCTTGCCCCCAACTACCGTGGCTCACGGCCTGTTTTAGGGTTTGGGGCACATGGGTCAACAGTGATTCGGTGGTAGAATTCTCATCTCCCACGTGGGAGCCCTAGGTTGGACTCCTGGCTAATACGCACCTCAAATAAAGTGGGAGCTTGTATGTTACTATGACACTAACCAGGTTCCAGTGGAGTTTTCAGAATAAGACAAACTAGGAATAAAGACCTGGCAGTCTAGTTCTAAAAATAAGCCAATGAAAGCCCTATGGATCCCAATGGTCTGATCCCACTGTACATAGGGTTGCCTTGAGTCGGGGATTAACTTAAGGGCAGTTCACAACATGAGTGTGTGGGGAATCCCTGTCAGTCCCACTTCCTAGGAGAGATGTCTAAGCAGTCTCAGACCTTTCTCCCATAAAGTTATTGCTATTACACAGGGGAACACTGTCAGCTACTTGAAAATAGGGGACACAAGTTATCTCTGTTCTGTATCCTCAAAAGCTATGGGAGGGGGTGGTTCTGTTATGTCGCCTCAGTCCCCTAGGGTTACATCTGGAAGAAGCGTAAAGACATTCTTTTCTTAGAGAATCACCCCAATGTCTCTTGCCTTTTTCTCTCAGTCTTCACTTACCCCAGACTCGGAGGATCCATCCAGGCAGGCAGGGTCGTCCATCTTCCTACATTCTCAAGATTTTGCTATGCTTGGAGCCTCGAGCCCCCTCAGATTTTGAACTTTTGTGATTTAAACCCTAGACTTTTTTTTGGTTAATAATCTTTTTAAAAAAATTCTTTTTGCTCACCTTCCCAACAAGATCTCTGAAGACAAAATGGGTACATAAGCAAATATGGTGAAGACAACTGATGGTGCCCAGCTATTGAAAGATATAGCTTCTGGGGTCTTAAAGGCTTAAAGATAAATAGCTGGGAAGCAACAAAGTCCACATGGAAGAAGCACACCAGCCTGTGTGATCATGAGGTGTCAACAGGGTCAGTATCAGAAGACCCATAACAAACAGTCATATCGATGTGAATGAGGGGGTGAGGCAGAGTATAGATCCAAAGCCCATCTGTAGACAATTGGACGTCCTCTCACAGAAGGGTCACAAGGAAGGGATGAGCCAGCCAGTGTGCAGCACTGCACCAATGAAACATATATCATTGTTCTAGTTCTTTAATGCTGCCCCCCACCCCACTATCATGACCCCAGTTCTACCTCACAAATCCAGCTAGACCAGAGCATGTACAGATAAGAGCTCTGAACACATAGGATCCAGGACAGATAACCTCCTCAGGAACAATAATGGGAGTAGCCAGACCATGAGAGTAGTGGGGAGATGGAGGGAGAAAGGGGAACCGATCAACTGCGTAACCAGGCAGGCATTTAGTGCTGGACAGAGTGCTGTACAATGGCCCAGAACATGGGTCCTACTGTCAGCTGGCCTTGCTCGGATACCCCGCCATTCACTTGGGCAAGCCACTTCTGTGATTTAGTGTCCCCATCTGTACAATATTGCTAGGAGAATTGAATGAGAACATATACAAATTGCTTAAAACTGTACCTGGCACACGGCATTTTTGATCTAATTGTTCATAAAAGTAGTTTTCTGGATTGTCAAATTCTTTTGAACCCCAATAAAATATGCAATTTCAGTTTCTTACATTTATTTTGGGGCGCCCTCTTCCCTTGTTAATCCTCTACTCTTCTAAAGATGCTGAAATGTCAGATCCTCTATGAAGTCTTTTTCCTACACTTTGTACAACTTCGTGTTAAAGTGTTTGTTACATATATCTTGTGCTATTGTTTGTATTCATTTCCTACGGCTACTCTAACAAATTACCACAAACGTGATGATTTAAGACATCAGAATTTTATTTTATTACAACCCTAAGAGCCAGGAGCTGAAAATCAGCATCCAGCATAGACTTTCCATCTCAAGATAAATAACTTGATGTCAGTTGCAAGACCCTTTTAAGGCAACATTTATAGATTCCAGGGGTTGGGACAGAGGGATATGGTTAAAAGTCAGAAAAGGAGTGCACCACGAATGCATCCTTTGACCAGATTAGTTCACTTGTGTGCTGAGCAGTGATAGGAAAAGCTGTATGAGATGGAGAAAGCAGCATTCGGATTGGAGGACGATTATGAGCAGCCTGTGGAATGCAGAGGACACAAAAGGCTAGCTGAAAGTGAAGAGGGCTAGGAAAAACTTAATGAAGAAGACCAAAGACCGCAGCCTTCGAGATGGATTACACCTTAGCATGAAGATAACAACAATCCTCCCCACTGGGTCAATAGGCAACATCAAGATAAACGGAGAAGAGGTGGAAGCTTTCAGGATTACATTTTACTTGGATCCACAATCAGCTCCTAATGTCAAATCCATTTCTTCCCCCTTCACTATTGACCTTGCCCTCTGGGCCACTGACATTTCTTCTCTGGATATTTAGTACATTATAAAGCACAACCAAACACATGGCAGTAAAAAAAAAAAAAAAAGAGAGAGAGAGAGATCAAATGCTCTCAAAGATATCCATAAAAAGATGTCAGGTTTACCTGACCCAACCATAGTATTTTCAATTACCTCATATCCATGCAGAAACTAGACAATGAGCAAACAAGAATGAAGAATCAATGCCTTTGAATGTATGATATTGGTGAAGGAATACCGAATATATTATGCCAGACTCACTGATATCAAATCAATTCTTGCTCACAGTGACCCCAGACAACAAAGTGGAACTGTGGGTTTCTGAGACTATAAATATTTACTGAACTAGACAACCTCAGCTTTTCCCTAAGGAGTGGCTGGTGGTTTCAAACTGCTGACCATTGGGTAACTCGCTACACCCGAGGGCTCCTCAGGACTGCCAGAAGGAGGAGCAAATCCGTGTTGGAAGAAGCATAGCCAGAATGTCCCTTGGAAGCAAGGATGGTGAGACATCACCCCAGGAACTTTGGCAGATTGCCAGGAGGAACCAATCTCTAGAGGAGGACATTATGCTTGGTAACGCCCATGAAAAAGAGTTAATACTGAGTAAGATGGCTCAACACAGTGGCTTCAACAATGGGTTCAAGCACAGCAATGAGGACGGCCAGGACTGACAGTATTTGGTTCTGATGTACACGGGGTTCCTACTGAGTCGTAACCAACTCAACAGCACCTAACAACAACAGGAGACAAGGACTACACCATTGTCTACGTGTAAGTTGGTCTATTCACCTTTAAATAGGGACTGTGACCATATAGAGGGGTCCTGTAGCACAGTGGTTAAGCGTTTGTCTGCTAACCAAAAGGTCATTAGTTTGTACCTCCAAGCCGCTCTGAGAGAGATAGGATAGTTTGCTTCCATAAAAATTACAGCCTTGGAAATCACATGGGCAATTTCACTCTGTCCACTCTAAGTGGACACATTTCATTACTGTAAATTTGTGAGCTGTACCCAATAACTGAAAGGCACGCAGAGAAATAATGATATACATATTTACCGTTTATTGGAATTCCTTTATTGCTAAGACTGTACTTCCCTAAAGCAGAGCTCCCTTTTTTGGATTAAGGTGTGGTTAGAAAGTTGCCTTACCCATGAGTTATAACCAAGTCCTAGGTTAGAGGCACTCAGCAATCAGGGTCTTCATCTCTGTGTCGCTTCTCCATGACTAGGTTCCTTCCCATTCCATTCCATTCCTTCCAAGTCATGGGGGGTGGAGGAGGAGGAAGGCCCTGGCAGCTGGAAGGTGACATTCTTTGAATGGGAGAACACTGAGTGGCAGACTGACAAGCATGAGCTGCGTTGAGTGCTGTCATCGGTCTGCCCTGGCCTGAGGTGCTGCCATTCCTTGGCGTTTATTTTAAACACATTTTTCTTCGTAATTTAAGCTCCTAAACTCATGGCTAGTGCTTCAGTGGCCATTCCCCCATCTTGAGTCCCCTGAGTTCAGCCAGGCATTTTTCTAACATGAGGCGGTTTCTTTTCCTGTGCTCTCAAATCAGTCACCTTTACCCACAAGACTAAGCCTGCTCTGGCCACCACTTACCTGGGAAGACAATTCAATAGATGTGTTGTTGTTTTTGTTCCCTGGGCTCTGTAACTATTTTCCAATGAGCAATGAGTGAGTGAGAGAGAGAGAGAGAGAGAGAGAGAGAGAGAGAGAGAGAGAGAGAGAGAGAGAGAGAGAGAAACTGGCCATAAAAATGTAAACCAGGTTACTGTACTTTGCTAAATGAATCCTTGAAAGAGTAAATCAATGATGGTATTATAATCGTTTATGGCTGTACCACACTTTATGGTGCTTTGAAATCAGAATGTGAAAAAAGCTCGTCTATTCTGATGTAACTGGTTGTGGTGATGGTTGCACATAATTGTGAATATGCTGAAAGGCATTGGCTTCTACAGCTTAAAGAGGCGGGTGGCATGGTATGTAAATATTCTCTCTAGCGCGCTCTTTAAGATGTACCAGCTGTAAAACTAGGTGGCCCAAGAGTTTAGTGACGACCTCTTGCCTGGGTAGGAGGAGTGGATTCAGAAATGTCTCAGGATCCGGATGGTCCTTTTATTTACATATAATGTTTACTTGTGCTAGAAGACCATCGTCAGAAGTGACTTAGGTCACCCCAGCATGACTGGAGTAAATGAAGTCCCACAAGAGGGCAACAAGGACAATCCACCAGCCAATATCAACTTGAACTGCCTTCCCCTCCAACTCTGTTTCAGTGACTCCATCTGAGTCCTTCCCACAGCCTTCTTCCTACCAACAGAACGTCGTGCCTACTGTCCCTTTAATCAGAATACTTGTCCCTCCGTCTCTTGATAAATGGCTACTAAGATCCTTTCGCTCTCAGCTCAGACATCACTGACTCAGGAAGACACACCCAGCTGAGACCCAATCTCCTCTGGCTGCCTGAGCTCGTGACCACTGACGGTTTGCATTTGCACCCACTGAACATTTCGTACACACCACAGTAACGCTTGACCCAAACCCAAATGACCAAGCCCGTCGTCACCCAGATGGTTCTGATTCAAGGAGAGTTCAACAGTGTTAGAGAGTAGAACTCCCAACGGGGTATTCCTTGGATTTAATCTTTATGAAGCTGATCAGCAGGACTTTTAGGGGAGAGATCAAATGCAAACTGCCTGGGCCACACAGGAGCAAATGCAAACTGCCTGGGCCACGCAGGAGCTTTAAATGTCACCTACGGAACTGTGCTTGTTGGCAGTGACTTTGTGGATAAGCACATGGAACTGAGATCACATCCTGTAACTTACTCTGTGACCTGGGAAAGAATTCTTCCATTGCCCAATGTTGGTGAAAATGGGAACTCTAACCCTGAACTCACTGGGTAAGATTAACGCTGATAACGTCTTTACTGCACTGCGGACAATCTCTGGGTCCCCATATTCAGTAAGTCACAGTGATCACTACACTATGAACTTCTTCAACGCCACGATTCAGGGCAACCTCTTATCTTTCTATCCTTCATTTATGTTTGTTAAGAAGCGTTATAATCTGTCAGTGCTTCCTAAAATGTATAAATGAAATAGCATCCATGATGTCCTTAACACGCAGACGGGCTTAATCATTTTGCCATGAATATTGGCATCTTTATTGAAGTGCTCAAAATGCTACCAGTCTTATCACACGCATCTTTGCCTTTGCTAAGCTAGTCAAACTGTTATCTCAAATTATGGGTAACGTGACCACTTGAAGCATTCACGTTTTATGCCAAATTCTTTCTTTCCACATTACCGCATTCCAGACAGCTTTAGTCTTCACACAATCCTAAGTGCAACACACGTTATTTTCCTCTCATACAGATAACAGCAGCAGCAGCAGCAGCAGCAGCAGCAGCAGCAGCAGAGTATGTCTAGGACTTATTTGCTAGGCACGGTTCTATGGGCTTTATGTGTGTTAACGTGCTAATCCTCTGATTGACGCATGATGTGATGAACTTTTATAAGATGATTGAGTGATCAAGCAGACTGAATCCACTGCAAATTCTAGCAGTGTTCTGGCCACAGTATCACTTTGGCCTCCAACTAGAGTCTAAGTTCCCTAGGGGAAGGTGGTCTGCTTCTTCTGCAGAATGCACAGTACCAGCGGTGTCACCAATGTTAGTGCCACTATGTGTGACTAACTCCCCCCGCCACTCCACCCCATCCCATATCACCCAGGGACTGCCTCCTGGGTACCAGCAGAATTCTTGGTAATGTTTATGATCAATTTCAATCGCTGAATCATACAGGATATATGTTGTATATGGCTTTAAAACCCAAACCAAACCTTAAACTCTACTGCGAATCCATTTCAACTCGTAGAGACCCTATAGAACAGAAAAGAACTGCTTCTGTGGGTTTCTGCGGCTGTAACTCCTTAGAGAGCACAAGGCCTCATCTTTCTCCCGCTGTGGGGCTGGTAGTTTTGAATTGTAGAACTTGTGGTTAGCAACTCAACGTGTAACACCATTATTAGTAGTAACACTGCACTATTATTAATCAGAGAAGTCTTTAAAATTTTTCTCTCCTTTTCCTCTTTAACTACGCCATTCTCAAGAAAGTTACTGACACAGGTTCACAAATATTAAATAGTATACGTATATTTTAGCTAAAACACTAGCACATTTGACAAAACCAGTAGCTATAAAAACAAGGCCGGGATGTGAAGAACAGTGTGTATTGCCTGCAGCACCAACCGGTACTTGTGGTGCAGATAAGACCACACCACATGTAGCAGCATTTCAATGAGGTAATAATAACAGGTCTGACCCGAGCACATTACGAGGGTCAAAGGTACACTTGCGAGTTTTAGCCTGTATTGATAGATGTAAAGTGGGCTTTGGACATGTTGTTGAGCAACTCGTCTCTGGAGAAGTCATGCATGGGGCAGTAGAAAATGGGGAAAAGATGGACTGACACAGTGGATACACTATCCGGCTCAAAACATAAGAATTGTGAGGCTGGCACAGGACCTGGTAGTTTCCTGCTGTTATGCATAAGGTCACTATGAGTTGGAATACACTGTACGTCACTGGGCTTATGGAAAGTTTTGTTTCAACTAACGCCTGGCATCTTTTTATAAAAAAAGTAGCTTCTGCGGAAAAATCTGCATTAGCATTTCATAGACAATTATTTGGTGTTACTCCTTCGGGCAATGTCATCTGGTGCAGTCCACCTCCCCCTCTCAAGCCTACCGCCCCCCCCCCCCAACATAGTGACGCCACTGCAGAGCCTTGAACTCAGGTGACCGTGCGGTGCATTCTACTTCCGTCCATGTAATCATGGAATAAGCTTCCACTGAGATGCCGAGGTCAAACTGCCATCCCGCCCGTCTCCTGAAAGCTTAAAGTATCACCAGCACACCCATGGGAATACACCCAGGCCTGGCTGTGCAATCCGTTTGACACATGGCCACCCAATAGGCCGGCCCAGAACTGCCCTCCCCCGGGTTTCCAATGCTGCAGATCTTTCCGCCTTCAGCAGCCACGGAGCGTTTAACCATTGCGCCACCGGGGCTCCTTTGGGCATGTAGTGGCCGCGCTCTCCGCTCATCAAACTTTTCTACTGCGGTAGCTCTTTCCCGTTCCCCGTCAGTGTCCCCGTGCTTTCGACAAGGACAGAAGAGCCCAGCGTTGAGAGCTCTCGGGCTGGTCGTCGAGGCCGGGCTCGGGTGCCTGCTCTCCT
Organism: Tenrec ecaudatus; assembly: GCF_050624435.1. NCBI lineage: Eukaryota > Metazoa > Chordata > Mammalia > Afrosoricida > Tenrecidae > Tenrec > Tenrec ecaudatus. The sequence continues at coordinate 234,397,745 of NC_134530.1, forward strand.
AGGCGACCCCACCAGGGAGGAAGCAGTGACCCCCACGCCCCGTCGGGTCGCGGAGCCCCCCCACCGGCCTCCCCCCCGGGCCGCAGGAGCGCAGCCCTTCGCGGCTCGCACACCGGAAGCGGCTCCGGAGGCGGCGAGGGTCCCGCGGGGGGCGGGGCGCTGGCTCGGCGCCCCCGGCCGGGGGCGCGCACGGGCCGGGCGGGGCCGCCGTCCCTTCCGGGGAGCGGGCGGGCGGGCGGCCGCCGCCGCGTCGTCCGCACGGCTTCCCACCCCGCCCCCCGCAGCTCCGTGACGCTTCTCCAATAACAGCTCGCGGGGAGCCGCCGCTCGGGGCCCAGCCGGAGCCCAGCGCCCCTTCGCGCAGCGCGCGCCGCCCGCCCGGCTCACTGCCACCATGTGGGCAGACGGCGAGGGCCGCCTGGAGAGGTTCTGCAGCCCGGGCAAGGGCCGGGGGCTGCGGGCCCTGCAGCCCTTCCACGTGGGGGACTTGCTCTTCTCCTGCCCGGCCTACGCCTACGTGCTCACGGTCAACGAGCGGGGCAACCACTGCGAGCACTGCTTCGCCAGGTAGGGCGTCTGGGCGGAGCGGCCGGGAGCCGGGGCCGCCGCGCCGGCGGGCGGCTCGGCGCGCGGCGGGAGGAAGTGCGCGAGGCGCGCGGGGTCCTAGCGCCGGCAGGTGACGGGCGGCGGGGGAGGGAGGGCAGGAAGGGCGCGGCGGCCGGGGCGCGCTCCTCGCGGTCTCGGCCCGGCCACGTGCCTTCGCCCCAGCAGCCCAGTTCGCGCCGCACTCTCGGCCACGGCACGCTGTCCGAGCTGCTCACGCAGGATGCCCTTACACGTGGGCGCGGAGCCAGGTTTGTGCCAAGCATGGGCCTGAGCTGCCCACTCCGTGTGTGACAGTGGGGCCCCAGGTTGGGGTACAGCCACAGTTTCTCACCTCTGACTTATTCTGACGGCGGATGCGTCCTGCCCTCCACAGCCCAGCCCTGCCCCAGGCTGGCCGTCCCCCCGCCCCCCCACTCCCCGAGGAATAAAGTGACTTAATTTCTTGAAAAGTCTGTGGCTCTGCATGTCACTGACCACGCGCCCAGGATTCTCAGGCGCTCCCTGGAGCGCCCGCATTTAGCTACTGCTGGTTCGGGAGTAAGAGAACATGGTCCCTGCAGGCGGTGTGGTTGGGTACTACTTAATTGTAGCATGTGTATGATATGTGTGTTTCCACCCACCCACACATAACTACATTCTCCAGCCTTATGACAGTTTCAGAGCTGGAGAGCGCATTTGGAAATCTCCACTGCAACCGCATCTCCCTCCATTTTATGGCTAAGAACACTGAAGCCCTCCCAGAGAACTGGTTGTTAAATCCACTCCCATCACTAATAAGGAAGAGCCTCCTCATTTCCCACCCAGCTGGGTGCTCTGAATTTACTAAGGCAGGAGACCTGGCTCCCACTGTTCTTTGAAGGAGGAGTATGGCTTCAGTTTCTTTGACCCTCAGTTTCTTCATCTTTAAAATGGAGATTCCCGAGTTGAATACAGCCCTCAGCCCAGCTTGCAGTGAGGTATGCTCTCTGTGTCTTGTTATTACCATAAGATGTAGACTAAGGAGGGACAAAGGCAAAGTATTAGAGTAATCTTGCTCAGACTCCCTGCCAGAACTGTCTTCCACTTGGGGGACCTGGAAAGGAACTAGACACAGACTCATGCAGTGGGCAGATTCAGGGCTGTATGTGATGTGGCTCTTTGAATTGGTGAGCCAAGAGCTAAAGGGTCATGGCACCACTTTGCGACATTTAAGTGAAGTGAGCATTGGGTTTTCCCAAAGTTAAAAAGGCTGCTGTGACTGGTCCCTTGATCTTCTGAGCCTCGCTGTGGCTCAGTCTGCCGCAGTGTGGGTGTCTGCAGTGGCGGGAGCAAAGCATTTCCCCCCCCAGCCCAGAAGGAGCCTCCATTGGGATCCAGGTGATTGCTAGGCCTTCTTGTGAGGTAAGGAGGTGAAAGCCAGGCTCCAGTAGGTGCTCACAAAATAGCTACCTGTCCACTCCTCTAGGGAACTAAAGATCAAATCTCTCTGGGTTCAGAGGGGAAATGAGGAACTGAGGGATTCTTCTCTTTAACTCTCAATCTAACGGCATCTACTCACTGACGGCATGGAGTTGATGCTGGCCCATCATGACCTATAGGACAGGGTAGTGCTGCCCTGCAAGTTTCCAAGACAGTTCCTGTTTACAGGAGTCGGAAGCCCCATCTTTCTCCTGAGGAGAGGCTGGTGGATTCAAACTGTTGACCTTCTAGTTCACAACCCAGTGCATAACCACTAAGCCACCTGGGACCCCACTATCTACTACACACACCCCAAACCCTAAAGCATGAATATACAGTCAGATGTAACTTCACAAATCGTTCAGCCATCGTTTTCCTGCATGTTTCCATTCTGCCTTCAGTTTTCTGATTGATCTTTGTCAATGCCACTGACTGTTGCCTTAGGCCCCACTTGTAATGATGTGTGTGGCTCTGTCCCCAGCCACTGCAGTTTGGCCTTGGCCTTGGCCTTGGGGAACTTTTGTCAACGTCTATATATAGTTTGTCTCCCTCCTCCCCACCTTTGAAGTCAATGAACATAATCCTTTGTTCCTATGATACTCTTGCAATTTGAAGTACCTGTGTACCGAATGCTATGATTTCTGTTCAATCTGATGAGTTAGAATTAGTTCGATTAGGTAGTTCCATTGTCAACTGTTTGCACGTGACCGAGGACAAATCTAGTTCTGCTTATGGGAGTGCCTGTGGGCTGCAAACATGTTCTTCTTGGTGGCACGGCCATCACGTTTCTTGAGCAGTGAAGTTGGAAACACTGACTGCTGGCCCCAAGTTGGCTACCAACTGTGCCACTTTGAAGAGCCTGGCAGGAATACTGTATTCAACTCCTGAAAGGACTTGTGACTCCTGAGTTTCCCGTTCCATAGCTTCAGCCTATCATTTTCCAGTGCTAGATTTGGTTTGCCAAACTCACATTTTACAAAGTTGGATGTTTCAGTTTTATTGTGCTGACCATGACTGAACCACTTCAGACTGGTTCCAGGCCCCGTTTTGTGGCTCCTCCAAAGAGTGGGATCCTGCCTCTTCTGCCACAGGGAAGCTCCTAAAAATATCCATGTCTGCCAATCGGATGTGATTTCCATCAGGCTATGTGTATACACACACATTCCCCAAACCAGACCAAACTCACTACCATCCCATCAACCCAACGTGTAACAACCCTATAGAACAGCAGAACGGCCCTGTGGGTCTCGGAGACTTCCATACTCTCTACGGGAATCGAGGGTCTCATCTTTGTCCCATGGAGTCTTTGGTGGGTTCAGACTGTTGACCTGTGGTTAGCAGCTCAGTGTATAGCACACGACCCCACCAGAGCATCTTTAAACACATACGCTTATATACACATATACATATGTGATACATCAATGTATACATGTCACCCCACCAGAGCATCTTTAAACACATACGCTTATATACACATATACATATGTGATACATCAATGTATGCATGTCACCCCACCAGAGCATCATTAAACACATTATGCATATGTACACATATACATGTGATACATCAATGTGTACATGTCACCCCACCAGAGCATCTTTAATCACACATGCTTATGTACCTAGATACATGTGCGATACACCAATGTATACATGTTACCCCACTAGAGCATCTTTAAACACATATGCTTATGTACCTAGGTACATATGCGATACATCAATGTATGCATGTCACCCCACCAGATCATCTTTAAATATATGCTTATGTACACATATACATATGTGATACATCAATGTATACATGTCACCCCACCAGAGCATCTTTAAACACATACGCTTATGTACATATATACATGTGCGATACATCAGTGTATACATGTTACCCTACCAGAGCATCTTTAAGCACATATACTTATGTACCTAGATACATATGCGATACACCAATGTATACATGTTACCCCACCAGAGCATCTTTAAGCACATACGCTTATGTACATATATACAAATGCTATGTATCAGTGTATACGTATGTAATGCATACATATACACAATTCTGCGAGGCTGTTGGCCAGGCATTTTAAAACTTGTTAGCAGACATTTTAACCCTTTATGTTTACGTATTACAGAAAAGGTGAAGCCTGCTGTTTTCCTAGTTTTCTATCTGAATAGTCCATCAGTGTGCAACTTCTCAGACACCTGCTCAGGTGTCTCTTCTTGATCTCTTATTCTCTTGGCTCATGGGTCACCTGAGAACATACATTGGCTTTTATTTTTTTCCTTGGAATTATTTTTTTCCTTGGGGTAAGAGTAGCAAGACCTACTTACATCCTTCTAGAACGAGCGTTTAGACCCAGTTTCTATGAGCTTCTAATCATTTCTGGATTCCTCAAATGGTTGTTTTAAAGAGTGAAATGTTGGCAGGAGCAGAACACTATAAGATTCCTTAGTCCAAGCTATCAAGTGTTTGAAACTGTTACCCGCCAGTATTCGTCACGTGGTCCCCATGACTTTACCAAACTGTTTATTCATCTTTAGCTGATCTAAGAAAAAAAATAAACGCAACCTAGGACAAAGAGTTGAATCCAGCTCATAGCAATCCTATGGGACAGAATGTAACTGTTCTGTAGGGTTTGTAAGGCCATGATTCCATGATTTTAGGAGTGGACAGCCTCTTTTTTGTCCCATTGAGGGACTGGTGGGTGTGAACGGTTGACCTCATAATTAGCAATCCAGCATGTAGTTGAACTGACAGCACCAGCAGGGCCCTCTGGCAGTAGTAAGCCCAGAAAAATCCTGAGGCTGATTCCTTAGGTTCTCTGAGGTTGACTGGTCCTGACCCGCTTCATTTGTACACCGGAAGGGGACACTTGCCCAGGGGCGGCTATGAATTTTGGCTCTTCTGCGAATTGTAGACTCTAAAGGGAGGAATTGTATCAGATGTTCTCAAATGACAAGTTCTCGATTAAAAATCGCACAATAACTCTGATAGGGGTTACCCCCCCCCCCCGTTGTAGGTGTATTTCTGTAAAATGGGCAGTAAGATTTACGATGCCCTGACAAAAGATTTCCTCTGCAAAGTTACATGAATGAATGAAGGCAAGATTCAGCTAGGCGCCTGTCATGTATTTCCAGTGATGTCATGATGAGAATCATGGTGAAAGCCAATTCGCAGCAGGCAGACATCAGTCATAGCCCCATATTCTCGCTTTACCACATCATTTCTGACACAGCTACATAGAGCATGCACACTCTCCTGATCCTAGCCAGCCAAGCTTAGGTCAGTGCTTGGTGACATAGTGGTAGTGAGTTGAGCTGCTAACCTCAAGGTCAGCAGTTCAGCACCACCAATCCCTCCTTGGGAGAAAGATGGGCTTTCCACTCCTGTAAAGATTTATAGTCTCAGGAAACCCACAGGGGCAGGTCTACCCTGTCGTATAGGGTCACTATGAGTCACCATTGATAGTAGTGAGGTGTTTTTTTTTTCGGATTGGGAATTCATTAATTCAGTGAAGTGACCTACAGGATTCAGAGAATATATCAAATTGGAGTCAGACAAGCCTTCCCGGCTCATCCTTCCCGATCTAGTCCAACACCAACCGTTTCTCCCCTCTTACCCCCATGCTAGGTTACCAGGTTTATTGCACTGGCCGCAAAGAACTCACAACATCCACAACTAGGGGGTTCACTAGGGAAGTTAGGTTGCCACAAGTCAGGCCCGCAGCCAAGTCTCTCCAGTTCTCAGCTTCTCACCAATGTAGCAAAATCTCCCTCTGGTTCTTAGTTTTTCAGCCACAGATCCCTTAGCCTTTGGCTTCATGGGCTAGGAAGCCAGCTCACCTGTCGCTCTGTCCCACAGTCTCACAGTCTTGGGCCAGGGGAGAAGGTACCCCACAGTCTCAGTGCTGCGCCTGAGTCTCCGTGCTACATAGAGTCTGTGAAGTATCTGATCTCCGCAGCTTCTGCCACTTCACACAGAGATCTTGAATGCACTCTTCCAAGCACTTCTGGGTCCCTGTGCTCTCCACTGCTGCTCCAAGGATGGCTATCCTTCTCGCCGAGAGTGGTCATGAAAACGGACCAGTCCTCTCGGTTAGTCATGCACATGTCCTGTTTTAATAGTCCCACCCATCAAACAAATCTGTCTTGGAAGGTACAACCAGAATGCTCCTTAGAGATGAGGGCGGCGAGACTTTGTCTCACGTACTTTGCACACCTTGTCAGGAGAGACCTGTCCCTGGAGAAGGACAGCATGCTCAGTAAAGTGGGGGAGCAGTGAAAAAGAGATCGGCCTTTGGCAAGGTAGACAGACGTGGTCAAGGCGGATTGACGTGGTGGCTGCAGCACTGGGTTCACACGTAACAATCCTGAGGACGGCGCAGGACTGGTCGGCGTTCCATTCTGGTGTGCATAGAGTTGCGATGAATCGAAACCACCTCGCCAGCATCTAGCAACGGCAACGATAACAACAACAGCCCATATACTTGGTGGGACTTAGCGAGACTTGGATAGAAGAGACACATTAGAAAATCTCGCCCCGCCACAGTGGCAGCTTTTCCCCTCACACAGAGTGTGTTTGAAAGTCATGCAGTTCCTGGGCCCACCCTGGGAGGAAAAGGCTTGCCCGCAGGCTTGCACAGAATCTGGGAGTGATTTACCAAAAATAGTTCCCCTGTGTCTATAAAGTTGGGGCCCTGGAGGCTGTGTCTCAGGGCCACATGGACTTTGAGTCATGCCCTGACCATTCCACGGCTAAGTGGTCAACGCCCAGAACCAATTTGGTAAAGTTTGTGTATCTGCAATGGTGCATGCATGTGGTAGTCCGACTGCCACAGTGATGATTTGATCTGCCACAAACAGCGGCTTTGTGAGCCTTCTGTTTTCCATCAGCTCTAAGGAGCCCCCCCACAATAGTCAATTCTTCAGCCAACATTTTAACAACATGCTGATGACGCCCAGGTCCAGATGACTATCTTGGTCTGATTCAGGGGTCTCTAGAATATGTTTGAACTTGGGATCTTTGAACTTTTCTCCCCTAGAACACTAGCACATACTCACACTCATTCACTGCTTTTGACTCGTGCCAGCTCATAGCAATCCTATAGGAGAGGGTCGAACTTCCTCTGTGGGTTTCAGAAACTGTCACTGTTTACGCAGTGGTTATCTACCTTCCTAATGCCGCGACCCTTTAGTACAGTTCCTCATGTTGTCGTGGCCCCCCCAACCATCAAGTTATTTTCGTTGCTACTTCATAACTATAATTTTGCTACTGTTATGAATCGTCATATAAATATGTTATGCAGGATGTATTTTCATTGTTACAAATTGAACATCATTAAAGCATAGTGATTCATCACAGAAACAGTATGTAGTTCTATATTGTGAAATATTTATTTTTAATTACAAATAAATGAAACTTTATCTTGAAGCATGGTGTAGCATGGGTGACAGTCTTCCCTCCAGGTACTCATGTGGGTGTATCTGCATGTGGGCAGACATTCCTGGAGATGGACAGAGGGCCAGTGTCTAGTTTCCTGAGGCCATCGGAAATATGTGTTTTCCGATGGTCTTAATATTTCCAGCGGTCTTAGGCGAGCGACCCTGTGAAAGGGTCGTTGGACTGCTAAAGGAGTCACGACCCACCTGCTGGTTTACGGGAACAGAAAGCCTCATCTTTGTTCAGTGGAGTGGCTAATGGATTCAAACTGCTGACCTTGTGGTTAGCAGCCTGACATGCAACCCACTGCCACACAAGGGTTCCTAGTAGGCTCTCAGCGGCAGTGGAGTTTTCCATTTGTCTGCCCTTGATGAACACTGCTTGCTGAATGTTTGACTTGATCAGCTCATTTGGTTCACTGTTGGGACTCTGGGGTAGCAGTGGGAGAAAGGGAGTCCTGGGACACAGCACATGCTGGGAGTGCTTGTCCAGGGTCGGCCTCATTCCAATGGTACAGGGCCAAGACTAAAGGCAGCAGTCCTCATCCTGTGTCCCCTAGAAGACTGGGAGAAATCCGTGATCTGCTGTCAGTGTTTTTCAGAGTCAGACTCTGTAATGTAATGAAACACAGTGATGCCTCTCTCAAAGCACAAAGCAGACACATTGCCATTGAGTTGATGCTGATTCATAGCAACCCTGCAGGACAGGGTGGGAACCCCCCTCCCCAACCCCCCCCACCTCCCCACCCCGGAGCTTTTCGATATTGTAACTCTTCACTAGAGTAGAAAGCCCCTCCCTTCTCTGGAGGAGGCTGGTGGTATCAAATGGCTGGCCTTGCCATTAGCAGCCCAGCATGTTACCCCTTGCCACCAGTCTACCACAGATACAACTCCTTAGGGGATAAAGGGCAGTCTACCAGCTCTCACGTGTTTAGAATCTTCGTTATTCCCTAACTATTCGATTAATAATAAGCAAATACTTTTGAAAAGAGACATGGAGGAACGTGGAATTTTCCACCTGGCAAGGATACGGTGGCTCAGCTCTGCTCCCATAGCTTCAGGAAAATCCTGGCAGCTGGGGCCAGGAGCCTCCTTCAGGACTTCAGATGTGCCCGGGCCGTAACACACACCTTTTCATACATGGGAGCGTAGGTCTCTTACAGCTTCTCTGGGTTCAGTGACCGAGCCGCATATTTGGAAATGATTTTCAGATGAAAGAGGCAGCACAGAGGCAGGATCTCCTGAGGTGAAACTCAAACCTGGGTGAGATAAAACCGCCTGTTAACACCTTTCCTTCCTAAAAGCCCCTCCACAAATGATCCTTTCCATCAAAAAAAAAATCTGAAGATTCCATGTAAAGTGCCCTTGCTTTACATCCCAGGGCTCTTTGCAGCTCGTCCAGCCCCTCCAGTCCAGTCGCCCTTGACCCGACCAAGGGCGAGTGGGAAGGACACAAGGCCTCATCCCATTTCACGTAGGAAGCTGCAGCAAGCGGGAGAGAGGAAGCCTGTGTCTGGAATTTCACTTACTTTTTGGGGTCAAATATTTCTTGAGTGCCTTCTGTGCCCTTCGGGGACGTGCCCAGCGCGTCCTGCTGCAGGCTCCATCTTCTGCGTCCCTTCCTGGCCTAAGGCTACTGTATGCGTCACCCGGGCACCTTGCTTGCTGCTGCTATACCAGAAGTACCAAACGCAGGTGACTCCCAAGTAATTCATTTTCTCACAGTTTAAAAAGCAACTGCCATCATGTCGATTCTGACTCAGAGTGACCCTGCAGGACAGGGTAGAACTGCCCCTCAGGGTTGCCCAGAGCGCACATCTTCCCAGGAGCAGGAAGCCTCATTGATCTCCCTTGCAGTGGCTGATGGTTTCAAACTGCAGACCTTGTGGAGAGCAACTCAACTCTTGACAGTTTAGGAGGCTAGAAATGACAAATCAGGGCACTGGGTCTAGGAGAGGGCAGGAGCCCTGTCTCTCAGCCCTGGAGGAAAAGTTTGTCTTTTCTTCTCTAGCGCCAGAGTCCTGTCCTGGTGACTCTTAACCCTTTCCATTTGTGCTTGCTTGGTGCCTAATCTCTTTCTACATCACAAAACTGGTTAGGTTCGAAACACACCCTCCACTGAGGTGGCCTCATCAACATAACACAGAAACTTAATCTTAAGTGGACTCACATCCATAGCCACATACAAACCGAAACCAAATTCACTGCCATCAAGTTGACTATAGGACAGAGTAGAATGGCCCCTGAGGATTTCTGACACTAATTCTTGATGGGAGTGGAAAGCCGCCTCTCTCTCCCATGGAGTAGGTGGTTTAGAATTGTGGACCTTGCTGATACAAGTATATAGTTATACCTCAGTTAATGGACTCAACTTGTGTTCAAACACTGAAAAGTTTGAGAACTGAACTTATTTTTCCCCATAAGAAATAATAGAAAACCAAATAATTGGTCCTGAGGCCCCAAAATTCCTTTTTTTTTTTTTGCCCTAATCATTTTTTTTTCTCCTCTTTTCTTTTTTTACATTTTATTAGGGGCTTATACAACTCTTATCACAATCCATACATATACATACATCAATTGTATAAAGCACATCCATACATTCCCTGCCCCAATCATTCTCAAAGCATTTGCTCTCCACTTAAGCCCTTTGCATCAGGTCCTCTTTTTTCCCCCTCCCTCCCCACTCCCCCCTCCCTCATGTGCCCTTGGTAATTTATGTATTGTTATTTTGTCATATCTTGCCCTATCCGGAGTCTCCCTTCCCCCCCTTATCTGCCATCCCTCTCCCAGGGAGGAGGTCACATGTGGATCCTTGTAATCAGCTCCGCCGTTCCAACCCACTCACCCTCCACTCTCCCAGCATCGCCCCTCACACCCTTGGTCCTGAAGGTATCATCCACCCTGGATTCCCTGTGCCTCCAGCCCTCATATGTACCAGTGTACAACCTCTGCCCTATCCAGCCCTGCAAGGTAGAATTCGGATCATGGTAGTTGGGGGTAGGAAGCATCCAGGATCTGGGGGAAAGCTGTGTTCTTCATCGGTACTACCTTGCACCCTGATTGACCATCTCCTCTCCTCAACCTCTCTATGAGGGGATCTCCATTGGCCGACACTTGGGCCTTGGGTCTCCACTCTGCACTTCCCCCTTCATTCAATATGGTATGTGTGTGTGTGTGTGTGTGTATACACACACACACACACACACATATCTCTTATTTTTGGCATGATGCCTTATACCTGGTCCCTTTGGCACCTTGTGATTGCACTGGCTGGTGTGCTTCTTACATGTGGGATTTTCTTTTGTGAAGTGTTTTGTTCTGTTCTTTGTCTGTGGTTTGTTTTTGTTGTTTTGTTGTCTGGTTGTATACTGTTGCTTTGTTTTCCTCTTTCTTGTTTTCGTGCATGTTAGTGTCTCCACAGGTCTGTCTGAATAGGACAGATGGATGAACTATCTGGAGGAAAAACAATGGGACCTACAGTTCCGGGGGGACTTGGGGTGGGGGTAGGGGGAGGTAAGGAAGTGGTGTTAACAAACACAGGGACAAGGGAACAACATGGGACCCAAAATGGTAGAGAGGGGGGAGTGGCAGGCCTGGTGGGGAATGATCAAGGGTAAGGTTGTATAGAGAGAGGTATACTCTAGCCCAGGTGGTGTCAAAGCATGGTTGTAGGGCAGGAGGAAAGTCAAGGGAGATGGAGGAAAGAGCTAGGAGTCAAAGGGCATTTATGGAGGTCTAGACAAAGACATGTACATGCAAATATATATAGGAGGATGGGGAAATAGATCTATGTGTCTATATTTATAGATTAAGTATTAAGGTGGCGGAAGGACCTTGGGCCTCTACTCAAACACTCCCTCAATGCATGAATACTTTCTTTTATTAAATTGGAACTCTATGATGCTCACTCTCCCAACACAACTGCTGAAGCCAAAGTAGGTGAACAAGTAAATGTGGTGAAGAAAGCTGATGGTGCCCAGCTATCAAAAGAGATAGTGACTGGGGTCTTAAAGGCTTGAAGATAAACAAGCGGCCATCTAGCTCAGAAGCAACAAAGTCCACATGGAAGAACACACCAGCCTGTGTGATTGAGTGGTCCCAAAGGGATCAGTTACCAGGCATCAAAGAACAAAAAATCTTATCATTGGCTGCACACCTCCATGATAGGATCGCTGAAGACAAATGGGTGCATAAGCAAATGTGGTGAAGAAAGCTGATGGTGCCCGGCTACCAAAAGAGATAGTGTCTGGGGTCTTAAAGGCTTGAAGGTGAACAAGCGGCCATGTAACTCAGAAGCAACAAAACCCACATGGAAGAAGCACACCAAAATTCCTTTTATAACTTCACTATGGAGGCATTTAGTTTCTTGCACATCACTACTTAGATACACAATCACCAAAGAGTTGTTTCTGATCTATCCAAATTAACAGTAACTTTTCAGCCTCTTCCATGGTCTGGGTTCTTTGTTTCATAGTTAATGATTTCACTACATCAGCTACTTTGCATTTTTTCCCCTCTGAAATCTTGATAATGTCAACTTAGCCATGTTGTATTCAGCTGTTAAATCAGACAAGCGGCGACATGATTTGAATTTCGCAGTGATTTGTTTCTTTAACTCTATTGTGCTTATCACAGTTTTTCTCTTGACTTTACTGCTGTACCACTTTCTTTAGAGCCATGCCATTTGAGCCAGAGTAGCACTTTAGAACCCTTTGTGCTTAAGGTGAGACATGATGTGACACGATGTTTGACTCACCTTCAGCCTTACAGGTTTTTTTGAGTCAGATTTCCAGTTCAACTATAGAACAAAGTTACGAACATTGAGTAGATTTTTCTTCAACTTTGCTGTTTGGGTAGTGTAAAGTTCAAGGATGGAACCGCTCCACAAAACCCAAAAACCCGAAAACCCAAACCCTCTATGGAGTCAATTTCTACTCAGAGAGACCTATGGGACAGGGTGGGACTGCCCCTGTGTCCATATTTATGAGAGCCAAAAGCCTCATCTTTCTCCCACAGAGCATCTGGTGGGTTTGAACTTCTGACCTTGTAATTAGCAGTCCAACATAGAACCAGCCTATTATGGCCCAGAGCTCCTGTGTGGATGTGTATACTCACTGCCATCAAGTTGATGCCAAGCCATAGTTAACCCAATAGGACATGGTAGAACAGTCCTTGTGGGTTCCCGAGACTGTAACTATTTACAGAGATAGAGATTCATTTTTCTCCCAAGAAGTGGCTGGTAGTTTCGAACTGTTGACCTTATGGGCCGCAGCTCAACCCATAACCACTGTACCACCAGGACTCCTGTATACATAAAACCTGGCCTTCCAAGAAGTTCCAACTTAGGAAGACTCCCTTGTGTGAGTTCGGATTTGCAGCACAAGTTTTGAAAACAACTCATTCCATAGACCTGGGGACCAGGAAGTTAAAGTGTAATGCTGTTTTTATCACCTCCTCTCTTTATCACCTCCTATCACCAGGAACTTAACGTGAAAGCCGTTTTTTAGCACTTCCTTGCCCTCTGCCTGTCCCAACAAATAATGCCAAAAATGGATGCATTGTTTCTAAAAGTGTCCAAGATAATTTGATTCTGCTTCCTTGGATCTATTTTGGATAGTTCTGAGAAGTTGGTTTTATTATGATGTTTTGGAATTTATACACAATACATGTAAATTCATATTCTTTGGTATATACCAATTAGTACATAATACAACATAAACAACAAGGCTTTGGATGTTATGTGGCTGTAGATTGTTTTCAAATATGCCAGTACGAACCGAGATTTTGTCATCTGAGACTTTATACTTCTATATGACAAGTTCATTTTCTGTGGCCTCTAATAGACAATAGCAGTGTGTTCTGCTTGAGCCCGTTGCTGTAGCCACTGCATCAGACCACTGAGGATCTTTCTCTTTTTCACTGACCCTCTACCAAGCATGATGCCCATTTCCAGCATGTGCAAAGTAAGGAGACTTAGTCCCTGCCCTCATCTGTAAGGAGCTTTCCAGCTGTACTTTCTCTAAGACCGCGTTGCGCATTCTTCTGGCGGTGCATAGTCTGCTTGGTCATCTTGGCCTAGCCTTGAACTCCTGATTGTATTCAGTGGATTTCAGCACATGTTCTTATCTGGTCAGCCGAGCCCCAGCTGAAGTAATTTTCCATAGCAGGAACCAGGGCAGGCATCCTCCTGATGGTGAGCAGGTTCCAGGGACCCAGGGTGAGGGGGGGCATGTGGGGGATGGCTCTTTCCCTGTCAGCTTTTAGGGCCTCCCCCACCAATCCCCAAATCCCCAGTCGTTACATCGTTAGCTTTTTCCAGAAAATCTGCAGTAGTTTAGTGTGCACTTCCCCTCCATCAGGGAATTGACTGTAGTAACTGCCTCCTCTGGGGTTGAACCAATGACCTTGGCCTCATTAGCACCAGCCTCACCCACACACCTCCCTTTGTGTGAACTTCTGCCGACTCCGCCCCTACCACCCTCAGGGGCCTTCTTTTCAATTACAAAGGCGTTCACACCAACACAATAGAACAGAAGGAAATCAGATCTCTCCAAGACTTCTCTGAAGGACAGAAATATGCCATTTGGCAGGAAAATCATACCAAGAAAAAAGTCTTGAAGGTTCAGGAAACAACTTATCTTTCCTGCCCATGCGTTGGCCCAGAATTCAGCTGTGACTCAGATTCTCCTTCCACCAGAAATTTAAAAGTAGTGTGGGATTCCTAGTGACAACTTACTAGCACACAATCGCATGACTTGTACAGCAATGGCAGGTTCCCGCAGGTAGCACGAGCATGGTGTTGGAGTGGACAGGGCTCGCTTTGTGAGCTGTGTTTCCCAGAATGGCGACATTGCCTCCTGGAACTCTGCAAAAGCAGATAAAAAACCCCAGACTCGCTGCCATCTGGTCATTTCTGGTGGCGGAGTGGGTTACGCACTGGGCTTTGAACCACAAGGTTAGGAACTCAGACCACCAGCTGCTTCGGGGAAGATGAGACTCTATTCTCATACAGATTTTCAGTTTTGGAAACTCACAAGGGCAGTTCTGCCCTGTCTGATAGGATTGTAAGATCCGTGGCTACACTTTATCCTGGATTATTAGTTATGATTTTATTGCGGGTGGTGGGGTGGGGGGGCACTGAGTAATTTTTTTTGAAGGGGATCGTTGGCCAAATCAATTTGGGAACCTGTGTTTCGAAGGAAGATGTGGACCCGAGACTTTAAGTGCTCACCAGTCCCCAGAGAGGAAAATCCACTCTTGTCTTTGTTACATTGTATCTTGTATCAGCTGGTGCTTGTATTAGAGGTGTTCAGGGGTGTGGGTGCCAACTTGATGGGTCCCAGATACCAAAATCCACTCTGGTCTTGATACAGTAAGAAGCATTCAATGATAAATAGCATTTAAGGATAAAAAATAGCATTTAGTGATAAATAGCATTTAATGATAAGTAAATGAGAAATTAATGATAAACTCCTTAAGATAGATCTGTGTGTGTATATACACATATTTAAGTTAGTCAACAGATGTTCATATTTGTCGAGCACATGTTGAGGACACCGTGGAGTTGATTTTGAGCACCGTGGCGACCCACGTGCTGGAGTGGGTTGCTGTGGCCTGGAGTTTTCTAGGCTGCCAGTTTCCTGCGGGCAGATTGCCAGGTCTTCTGTAGAGCGTCGGGGTGGGCTCCAAGGGCCCGCTCTCGGTTAGCAGCACACCCAGGCCTCGGGCTCCTGGTGGGGCTTGCACTCACTGGGTTCTAGAGCCCTAGAGAGCAAGGGAGGGAGCAGCCGTCCCTGCTTAAGCAGGGACTATCCTAGTAGATTGTCATTATTTTGCTCAGAGTGCCTCCGACTTTGTGAAGGTTGTACTAAGATGTTAGATGCTTTTCTTTTCTTTTACTCAGTTTCAAACCAGTGCTCCACGGATAGCATGGAAAATCGGCTAACAAGAAATTGTAAACAACAAAACTTTGCTCCATGTCCTATGCTTTGTCAAATAATACTTACCCAACCCCACAACCGCCACGGAGTCAGTTCTGACTCACCCCCTGTAGGAAAGAGTAGAACTGCCCACGTGGCTCTCTGAGGCTGTACTCATTAGGGGCGCAAGACAGTCTCATTTTCTCTGTCAACTCACGCTTCGGTCTAATGGGATTAGAGAAGCCGTGCAGGTTGTTAATGCCAAACCGGCAGCAGTGGGTAGATGCCTGGACGTCAATGAAATGGAGCCTCGCCACACACCTGAGTAAATAACTGTCACAAGAGAAAAGCCTTTCAGGTTTTCCCCAACTATAAGGCTTTCAGGTTCACAAAGCAGTCAGGATTTAGAAGCAATCTACATAGTTTGCCTAGTATCTAATTTATTCCTCCAGACGGGATTTCAATATTGTTTGAGACCTGGAGCAAAGCCTCCTTCCCCTCCCATTTAAACTCCATTGTAGAGACAGGATGCCTGATGGCAGTGTACCGTGTCTGAGTCTGCTCGATCTGCCACGTTTGGTTTCCTGTGTCGATCCCAGATTCCTTATACAGAGTGACACACATCATGCTTGGTCAAATGGAGGGAGGGGCAGCGGAAAAGAGGAAGACACCCTCGATAAGATGGATTGACATGGGAACTACATACAGCAATGGTCTCAAACACAGGAACAACTGGTGAGGGCTCAGGACCCCGTGTTCCATTCAGTTGTACAGACGGTCTCTAAATCGGAACTGACTCGATGACATCTAACAACTTAAACAGCAGTGAGAGACAGACAGACAAGACAGATACCCCACTGTGTGTTTCTTCTGCCTGACTCGCACAGTTCCATTGACTTAGGTTCTAAAAGTCTACGGTGATTGCTTCAAACAGATTTGTTCCCTTTGTCTTTATCTCATAGCAATGTGTACATCTATCCGGCTCCTGGAGGGCAAGCATTAGCTGGGGTTCACCTCTGTCACCCCAGCGTGTAGCACGGGACTAGCACACGCTTACTAACTCCACAGTCTCGCTTCTGGAACTACTGTATTCGTGGTCTTGGGACCGGCTCCCTCAACTAGCTCACTGTTTGCATTCTTTGAAATGAATGCTCACATTCACTCGCACCGCCCTTTGTGGACTCCCTGTCCCCTTCAGGACAAAGTCAGGACCAAGTCCCTTATGCTGTGTGCCCCTCTACTCTGGCCAGACAATCCTCCACTACTTTTTAAATGTAATCTCTGAACTTAATCACATGGCAGCCCCACCCCTGGACAGTAGAATGCTCCACAGAGTTTCTAGGGCTATGACCTTTCACAGGCAGCTTGTCAGATCCTCCTTCTGGGTGGCTTCAAACCTCCAGCCTTTCAGCCATTTGCACCATTCATTGATTCAACAGCAAACTGACAGCAGCAGCAAGCTCAATGTGGGTGGTCTCCCCAGGAACCCACTAAGGCTCTGTGTCATTCTGCCATTTGCAACCTCCACTACTTCTGTCTGCATTTTCATTTCCTTAGCTTCAAAGGGAAGGAGCCTGGGTGATACTATGGATTGGGTATTGGACTATGAGGTCACTGGTTCAAACCCACCTACTGATCCATGGGACACAGATGAGGCTGCCTCAGAAACCTTAGGGAGCAGGTTGCTCTGTTTGGTATGGTTGCTATGTGTTGGACTTGATTTGATGGGCTACCCTGGAAGATAAATTTTAGGCAGTACCTGATCCCAGGGTGGGGTTGTCCGAAAGATTCTATCCTTGTCAGAGCAGATTCTGTGCCAGCTGGGCCATTTGGTTGCTGAGTCATTCAATCTATTGGTATTTACCCCACCCATAGAGGCCGAGATCCCTCCCCTCCCCCGCCCAGCTCATTTTTCATACAACTGCAAGGGGCCTTCATGAAAAAAAAAACAGAATTAAAAGGTAATGGCATTTTCCACAAATGCTTTGAAGCTTCCCTGTATTCTTCCCATAGAGGCCAGTACAGTACTTTGCATCCAGAAGGTAACACTTTCTGAGCAGCAGTTACTTGATAATTCTTCACTGCCATGTGTACAAGGCTTTGGAGCATGAACGTGATCTTCATTCAGATATAAAAAAGGAATTAACAAGGATTTAGAGAAAAATATCTTGTTAAATCTGCTCAAATAACATGATAAGTTAGAGCTCACCATTGGGACTTAAACGATCAATTCTTTTTTCGCCTAGAACATGATGATGTCTGTGGGAAAATAAAACTTAGAGGGTCAAACAGTGTCATCCATTCATAGTCTCCTATAAGCAAGTTAAAAGGTATATATATTTTCCTACAAGCAAGATTGAGTGGGAAGGGGAAAAAGCAACCCCCCAAATAAACCACAAACGCACGCACACACACAACCTCCCTCCCAACTGCCTTTGAGTCAATTCTGACTCTGAGTGAGCCTATAGGACAGGGTAGAACTGCCCCTCTGGGTTTCTAAGACTGTATCTCTTTCTGGGAGTAGAAAACCTTGTCTTTCTCCCCTAGAGTGACTGGTGGTTTTGAACTGCTGACCTTGCAGTTAGCAGCACAATGTGCATTTCCATTATGCCACCATGTGCCTCTGAAAATACTAGAGAAATGTACTAGGAAAGAAGTAGCAAGGAAATGTTGTTCTTATCTTGCAGGAAATGCAAGATATCACATGTCTTCCGAGGAAAGTCCTAGATGTTTTGAAAGTAGATCCATACATTCTCTGGGTAGGCTGTACTGTTACAGTGATCTTTACAGGATCCACAAGATCAGATTTGACGTAGGTGTTGTAGACAAATTTCATCCCAGCCAGAGCCTTTGTCAAAGGAAACTGAATTCGTGCTGTCATTTTAACAAGGCCAGCCATGGCCCTGACCACTGAGCTCTGTTTCCTTCTTGTGAATCCTGGCTCCAGTTCGGAGAGTTGGGAAAAGCTATTAGTTGCTGCCCTAAATATTTCCCACCTCCCTTGGAGGACCTCTCTAACTTTTAACAAGCCTCAGAACAAAGCCGAGTGCTAAGGCGAAGGTTCAGCAAAGCTCTGGTAAGAAGCTCCCTGCTGCACGTGGCTCCCGTGCCACCGTTACATTGTGGATTAAAGTGATGTGTAGCATCTTTCACTGTCACACAAAAACCCTATAGTATTATCCCTGACCAGGATTATAATAGGGTTCTGCCACAATTCCTCCGATTTTAATTCTCTCCAACAAGATCGGAGGCATTGCTAGTGTAACCACCCTCCTGGGTGGGAGGCTAACTTTGTTTCTGATTGTCTTGTTTCAACCCATGGTGAAGTGATATTGCGCTGCTGGGCTTCCCCCCTCCCTTTTCTCTTTTTCATTTGGCTGGGGCTGCCTCTGTTCAACACAGCATCCTTGTCACTTCTTCTGTCACCGTTAGTTAAAAGTAATTGTTATTGCAAACGTTCTCTTTCATGGTGAAATCCACTAAGCATTCATTTCAGTGGCCCGAAAGTAGGGAGCTTACAAGATCAAATTCCTTTTTATCTAGACCAACAGCACCTGGGGCAATGCGTTAACTAGCAGGAGTTGTTAATTACATCTCCAACTTGTTGATCTTCAGGCTTCTAGGTTTTAAAAGCAAGGAAATTAATCACGGTGTGTGTCTCATTGAGTAGAAAATGACTGGAGCGTGTATTCCAAGTTCTGGTCTAGTCACTAATAATCAAATACTTGCGTTCTCCCTTTGTGGATGGGACCGCTTGCTCCTTAAATTCAAAGAGCTCTTCCATTCATGCAGGGTAATATTTGCCCATAAGACAAAGGCTTTAGAGGCACAATTCTCTAAATACGAGTTGGAGTGAATATGTAATTGAAGATATTTCAGGAGTTGACATTTTTTAAAAAGGAGAGAGCTGCAAGGGCTAATTAAAAGGACAATAGTAATACTTAAAGGGAGCCCTGGTGTCACAGTAAAGTGCCCAGCTTCTTTTTTTTCTTTTTAATTGTTTTATTAGGGGCTCATACAACTCTTATCACAATCCATACATATATCAATTTTGTAAACACATCTGTACACTCATTGTCCTCATCGTTCTCAAAACATTTGCTCTCCACTTAAGCCCTTGGCATCAGGTCCTCATTTTTTCCCCTCTCTCCCCACTCCCCCTCCCTCATGAACCCTTGATAATTTGTAAATTAGTATTTTGCCCTATCTTGCCCTGTCCGGCGTCTCCCTTCACCCACTTTTCTGTTGTCCATCCCCCAGGGAGGAGGTCGCATGTAGATCCTTGTAATCAGTTCCTCTTTTCCAACCCACTCGCCCTCTACCCTCCCAGTATCGCCACTCACACCACTGGTCCTGAAGGGATCATCCGCCCCGCGGATTCCCTGTGTTTTTCAGTTCCTGTCTGTACCAGTGTACATCCTCTGGAATAGTCATACTTGCAAGGTAGAATTCGGATCATGATAGTGGCGGGGGGTGGGGTGGGTGGAAGCATTTAGGAACTAGAGGAAAGTTTTATTTGTCATCGTTGCTACATCACACCCTGACTGGTTCGTCTCTGCCCCTAGACCCCTCTGCAAGGGGATGTCCAGTGAAAGTGCCCAGCTTCTAACTGGAAGGTCAGCAGCGGTTAGAACCCACCAGCCCCTGCCCGGGAGAAAGACTGTCAGCTCCTGTACAGGTACACAGCCCTAAGGACTCCGTGGGGTCTTTGTCAGGACAGCTCTCTGTCCACAGAGGGTCAGGATAAGTTAGAATTCACTTGATGGCCATGGGCTTTTGGCCATTTGGCTTTAGAAGTTCCTGGCATTTATTGAGGACATTTCCTGTACCCAAGTAGTACTTTAAGCATGTCACTTATATTGTGTCATTTCAGAGCAGACCTGTGAGTTATATCTTACAGTTGAGGAAACTGTGGTTCAGGAAGGATTCATGACTGGCCCAAGATCACAAAGTACCCCAAGCCCCAGGAAGGTGAAAGGATTTGAGTTGGGGAGGCAAACACAACTTCTCAGTCTATCATTCCCGGGAGCCAGCCAGCCAGCTAGCCTGTCTCTCTCTCTCTCTCTCTCTCTCTCTCTCTCTCTCTCTCTCTCTCTCTCTCTCTCTCTCTCTCTCTCTCTCTCTCTCTCTCTCTCTCTCTCTCTCTCTCTCTCTCTCTCTCTCTCTCTCTCTCTCTCTCATATCACACACAGCAGCTCAGTAGTTTGAATGCGAGTTCTACTCCACCCCCCTGCCCCCCTCAGCTAGAATTGCTCCAGCCAAAGTGTATCAAAGCTGCTTCTTAGGTTCTTCACTTTCCCTGAGTCTTTTGGCTTTGCAACTGTCTCCTGTGAAGACTCCAGGTCAGAGGAATTTATGTTGAGGAAATTCATGTAGAACCAAACAGTTGGCTCGAGGAGTGGACAGTGAATTCCGTGTCCGTGCCAGGGATGTCTTTTCAGTTGTTAGTGAGAGCTGGCGTGTTCCTGCCCCTGCTCCCCAAGGAGCACTCAGTTCAGCAGGCAGAATGGCAGGGAGAAAACTGCTTTGCACTGAGGGAATACAAAACCCAACTCCTGTTTTTGCCTGTCTTGTTTCAAGGGAAATCTGTCCTCTGGGGAAGTTGGCTGTGAGTGAGGATGCTCTCCAAATCCCATGTTTTAAAAAAGACCTCCTTCATTTTTGTCTTTGAAGCAAAGTGGTATCAATAGGATGCCGCCGGAGCTGTAGGCCTGTGGAGACGCGGAGAGACTGCGTCTGCTTGTTTTTAACCATTACTACTAACTTAACCACCAGTCAAGGAGCCCTGTGTCGCCGTGGTTATGTGTTGAGTGGCTAACCGCAAGGTCAGCAATTCCAACCCACCAGCCACTCCTTGGGAGAAAGAGGAGGCTTTCTATTCCTATAAAGTGTCTGAAACTCCCGGGAGCAGTCCTACCCTGTCCTGTAGGGTTGCTCTGAGTTGAGGTTGAG
This sequence comes from Tenrec ecaudatus, assembly GCF_050624435.1. NCBI lineage: Eukaryota > Metazoa > Chordata > Mammalia > Afrosoricida > Tenrecidae > Tenrec > Tenrec ecaudatus. The sequence goes on from NC_134530.1 coordinate 234,419,092, forward strand.
GAACAGTGAGTTTTTATTTTATTTTTGTGGGTTCATGTAACTTATCTTCGTGGACAGGTTTCATGGTACGCAAGGAAAGATGGCTTGAAGAAGACAGAAACTACACTTCCTTGTGTTCTACATACTTGCCCTGTGACCTCCTTGGACTAGTCATTTCATCATTAAATTACCAGTTGCTGTGGAGGCAATTATAGTTCATGGCAGCCTCATGTCAGACTCTCCCTGCCTTCGAGTGGATTCTGACTCAGTGACCCTATAGGAACAGGCAGAACTGACCCTTTGGATCTCCAAGACTGTAACTCTTTACAGGAGCAGAAAGCTTTCTCATTAGCCCTTAAAAACCCAAACCAAACTCACTGCCTTTGATTGTGACGATGTCAACTCACAGTGACCCTACAGGACAGGGTAGAACTGCCCCTGTGAGTTTCCAACACTAACCCCATTAAGGGAGTAGGAAGCCCTGTGTTTCTCAAGAGGAGTGACTGGTGATTTTGAACTGCTGACTTTGTGCTCAGCAGCCCAATGCTTAGCCACGACACCACCAGGGTTCCTGTGTGTCAGAGTAAAACTTTTTTTCAGTGGCTGATTCTCAGAAGTGAATTAGCAAGCCTTTCTTCCAAGGTGCCTCTCAGTGGACCAGCCTTTCAGGTGATCATGTTAGCCAGTTAAAACTGTTAGGGGCTCCATTTCACCCCTGCTGTGTGTACCATCCAGTGGACTCAGAAAAATTGCGCCTCCTAAGGATGTCCAAGGGGAGTTACAAGTTTGCTGCTAAACTCAAGGTCAACAGTTTGAAACCATGAGTCCACTGGAGAAAGATGGGCAGTTCTATTCCTGTTAAGAGGTATGGTCTCCATGATGAGGGCAACAAATGTACAAATGTGCTTGACACAATGGATGGATGGATAGATTGTGATGAGTTAGTTGTACCAGCCCCAATAAAATGATTTAAGGGGAAAAAAAAGTTACAGTCTCAGTAACTACCTGGAGCAGTTCTACCCTGCACCACAGGGTCACTATGAGTCAGAATCAACTCAGATGGCAATGAGTTTGAGTTTGTTACGGTTTCCAAAGCTGTGACTCTTATGAGATCACGTCATCCGGTCTTTTCAGTGAGTGTCTGGTGAGTTTGAACTGTCGGCCTTTTGGTTATCAGCGTGCTTAACTGCTGTGCCACTGGGCCTACTTATTTCACATCTAGAAAATAGGGATGATAATAATAATTTCTTCATAGAGCTGAGAGGGCTATTAAGGTGTATCAGCAGTTCTCAGAATTGTTGGTCCCAGGGTCTTGCTAATTATAAAAACATTTTGAACAATTTTATCTGGGCTGTGTATCAACATTTACAATAGTTTAATGGAAACATTAATTTTTAAATGTCATCTTAAAATGACTATTACTCTTAACATCTTTATTTTAGAGAAATACATTCTAAAATGAAAGAATTTAATAGAAAGATGTGTTTTCACATTTTTGCAAAAGTTCTTAAAATATTTGCCTTCCTAGACGACCACTGAATTTTCAAATGCGTTTTTTAATGACTTTTTTTTCTCTTGGTTGAATGTTTTTTTCTTTCGGTTGAATATGTGAAAATCTGGCTGCACATTTATAGTTAGAAAGAAGAGAGTGTTTTATAGTCTTTTCAGATAATGGTGACTACTGTTCAAACACGGTCAGTGGTAATTTCATAAAAGGCCAGTTGTAATGTGGAATGAAACCATAGAAATAAACCTTTGTTTCATTAGCATTCATCTTGTATTTTTTTCCCCACCCCCCATCCCTGGTCCCCCGCCCCCTTCTCATCTTGTATTTTTAATGAATCTTTTAACCTTTGCATACTTTAGTAACATCAAGCACTGGTAACTTGAAAACTGTTGGTTAGATTGTACAGATCTTCTAAATATTGACTCATTTCACCATAAGGCAAACAACAAACAAAGGGAAACCAAGCCCATTGCCTGAGCGTCTGTCCTGACTCATTGTCACCTGACAGGACAGAGTAGAGCAGTCCCATAGATTTTTCATGTTAGCTATCAAAAAGACACAATTGCTAACATCATCAACCTATCACGAAAATCATTTTAGTTATTAAGAAGCCATCAAGCTCAGGTGGCAGGTAACTATTTCCCAAACTTGTAATTTTTGCTTGAAAGCCTAGTTTTATCAGTGACAGTGAACACTGACTGCATAGGGCCCCACTCCATTCATTTCAGGAGCGAGCCTGCAAATACTGCAGTCTTAGTAACTACAATTTCTCTGAAGTCTTTCTTCCAAGTAAAGGTGATATCACAAGGGGGAAAGCAGCGATTTTCTGCCGCAGCTCAATCACCCAGTGTTTTTCTTGAGACAGTCGCAGGGCTTTGGCGTGCAGCAGAATTGCTGGTACAGGCCTTGGGCCTCCTCACAGAATGGCAGGGAGACAGATACTCAGGGGTTAAGATTTACTGAAAGTCATACTTGTAACGCTTCATCGGGCATTCTTGGGCATACCTGGCCTTCTTGTGACAGCTTGGCATGAATAATACAGTAGCTTCCAGGACAGTTTGGTGTCACTGTACCTGCAGCTTTACACGCCCCCCTTTTTGCATAATATTTGTCAAGATAGTGGTGGGCGAGGGGAGCACACCAGGCTGTAGTGTGATGTTGAAAATAGTCTTGACCTTGCAGCTAATCTCTGTGGCCCCCGCCCCCCAAGCAGACTGCAGACCCTTCTTTGAGAACCACAGGAGCAGAGACTGGAAATTGCACGATGTTTTGCTGACACTGCGCAGTGAGCTCTTTTCTTTCCTGTTCTTCTTTCTGCGTGGCTCATAGGCTGTGAGGCCAGTTGGTAGCCCTGGAACCTGGCCTTTGGGAGTTGTGCTCTTTGGATGAAATCCCACTAGTGCATTCCCAGTTCACCAGAGCCCGAGGCCTCTGCTCTCTCTGGGCTGTTACTTTGAGGCTGAAAACAAGCCTTGGTTCCAAATCAAACTTAACTGTTGGCTGGAGACCTGTAACCCCTGTATTTCCCATACGTTGGGCAGGCAGTAAATACCCCTTTTGAATGTGACAGCCTTCCCGATCCTTTTATCAGGAGGTCTGCCCCAGGGTCCAGGGCTGCCTTGGCGCCCTTGAGTGTGGATTTTGGATGCCTCCCCAGCCACTGGCATTTAGCAAGGCTTCTAGGTGAGGGGTGGGGGGCTAGTTGTTGGGGAAAGCTGGGGCTTCACTCATATTCTCAGCAAGGTCCTGTGACCCCTGAGAGAACAAATTCGGAAAAAAACGGGCTGTATTGGGTTGTCCTTGGCAGTGGGGCTTAGCTGCCTACCCACTGTGCATTTCCAAGGGCATGGGCTGTGGAGAGCTGGAGAGTATGTCTGGGGGATCCCTCCGGGCCTCTGCTCCCCTTTGCTTTGCTCTGCGCTCTAGGCGGCTCTTCCCAGTCCACACCAGCGGCAGCGGCTCACACCTGCACACAAAGTGGCTTGGCGGTTCTCTCAGGTACACCTCCTTCTCCGCCGGCTGTCCCTCACTACCAAGTCCCAACTTGCAGAGTCAGGCCTAGGAGCCCTTCAGAGGGGCACTGCCCCCCGAGAGTATTTCAGGCCTGAGAACACATACACTCAGCTGGATCCGTGGGTTCCTCTCGGGACTATTGAGCTGTGCAAATTCCGGCTATTTATTTACGCCGCAGCCCCCACGACATGCGCTTTCCTCCCCCACGTTCTGTCATGAAAGCGGGCAGGCAGTCTGGTGAGTTCCAACAGTAGGCATTTTTGGAAAACTTTCCAAGTTCCGTGGGAGTGATGTGGTGACTACCGACCGCTTGCTGGCAAGCGGCCGCAGCCCAGCAACAGTGATGGCCACGCGACAGTGTCTGCCCAGCGCACCTGCCAGCCCTCCTGGGACCTCCCACCGGGCAGGCAGCTTGACCAGTCAGAGCTGCGTCGGGGCGCCCACCCCGTGGGTGAGGGTGCCTGCTCCCGCTCACGGATAGCTCTCTGGATTAAACGGCACAGTTGTTTCCCACTTAAAAAAAAAATCCTGTGTACTTTCGTTCAGTGGCATCACAGGCTGAAAGCTTTGGCTTGTCTGACAGCACACACACTAGGCCTTAACCACTGGGATGTATGTCCAGTGCCCTGTCCTGCACAGGGAGCAGGGAAGGCTCGCGCCAGGCACAGGGAGAATTGACCTGATGACGAGAAGGTGTAAGAGTCACATCTGAATAGACTGACGGGGGTGGGGATGCTGTTTACACCCCACTCAGCTCCCAGGTTGCTCTGTTTAGGATGGTGTCTGCTTGAGAAGAGGTTGCAGCCTTTTCCAATTTAGCTTTCCGGATGGGCCACTTGACTGACCCATGCTAACTCGCACCTTTTGCATTTCTTCATATATATATTTACCTTTATTAACTTTTAGTTTAAGCTTGATTTACGCCCGAGCCACACGTTGTTGTTTCTTCGGTTTCTCTGGGCTCTCTGTGTCTTCTGTGCAGCCTCTTCCGGTTTAGCACGAGTGGTGGTCCTTTCCCTAAGATCGTGTCCTTCAGTGCCGCAGGGGAGCTCCTGCAGGGGTCCATGCGACCGTGAATTCCGTGAGTCCCCCGGTGCATCTTGGGAACCTGGTTCACCTGGATGTGTTCAATGACTCTGGTCTCCACATCTAAACCTTTACATTCAGCGTTCCTTTCTGCATTTTTATGCCTGAGGAGCAAAGACCTGGCACTCTTTGTAGGCCGCCGCCACCCACCTCACAGTCTAGCCGGGTCCGCCAACCAAATCTGCCATGGTCATGGCAGAGGGGCACACACTGCGTTTGCAGAGTGACATCTTTCAAATACTTAGTGACTTTCCATATACGCAGACGCTTGAAGCTTGACCTGTTTCACGGGTGTTCTTAAAATGCACCCAACAATTTGACCTGTTGATTGACACACTTTTGTGGGGTTTTCTGGGCCCAGTGAGTAGAGAACCATGCTGGCAGATCACCTCAGGCCAAGGTGGGAAGTGCCTCTGCCCGTCGTCGCCGCTTCTCAGTGCTAAAGTTGGCCGCCACAGTGTGTTTTCCCCACCCAGCCTATGGCTTTCCCAGGCCTCCACCTCTGTGGTGTCACCAAGGAGCTCTGTCTACTCCTCTTTGAAGCTAACAAACCGAACACCAGTTATCCTGACTTGAAGTCTGATGCTTAATGATCCCATGAGTATTTTGTAAGGTTTCCCACAGCGTATTTTCTAGAAATAGATTGCCAGGGCTTTCTTCCTAGGCACCTCTGTGTGCACTTGAACTGTGAACCTGGTGGTTAGGGGCCAAGTGCCTAGCCATCTGCACCCTTCAGGGTTCCTCGTTAGCAAGTAAGACGGTCAAGACATAGCACCTTTGGCTCTGCCCAGAGTGGAGACTCAGGGTGCAGACTGTGCTGGAGGCCGAGGCCTCCCCAGCCAGCCTCACCCTGAGCCTCAGAGCACGGTTTCCCACGAGGTGCCCTTCACTGCCGGGGCTTGGTAAACCTGTGCGCAGTTGCTCTCCAGTCAGCCTGCTCCTCGGGGACTGAGTCTGGTCAGTGTCCTCTGGGGAAATGCCGCTTCTCAGGGGGAGAGGAAGATACGGGGAATCCTGGCTCCGCTAGCCAGCCAGATGGCTTCTGTGATTTGCATGCTACAACGTGCACGCTTTGCGTTGCTGTGCCTCTCGCCACTACAGTGCCCTTTCTGTTTTTAAGGAAAGAAGGATTGTCCAAGTGTGGAAGATGCAAGCAGGCATTTTACTGCAATGTGGAGTGTCAGGTAGGTGCGGGCCATCTGGTAGGGAGGGCCTGATGTCCCCAAAGATCAGGACCCCAGCACCCCCTCTTCCTTAATCCAGCCTTTAGGACCCAGTCTCAGCACCCTCTGGCGGCTCCCGCCAGAAAGCTCAATTGTGGGACAACATTTCAGTCTGCAGCCTGCATGGTGGAGAGCCCTGTTAAGAGACAGAGCAGTCTGTCACCAGAGTTGACAGCTGGGCCCCAAGAACTGCTCTCCAGAATGAAGCTCCTCTGAGACTCGCCTTGGGAAATTCACACTCCTCCGTTGGTCCTGGAGATTGTCCTCATGGTTCCTCTTCGGCACTTCCTATGACCGGCTCCATGGGCTGTGGGCGGAGGCCAGCGAGACTGTACCTGGAGCTTGTTGTGGAGTTGTTGGGAGCATGCCCTATGGCTCTGTGGGTTAGGTATTAGGCTGCTGAACAAACACAGCCTGATGTTCAGAGCTGTCAGCCACTCCACAGGCTTCTGCTTCCAGGAAGGTTTAGTCTTGGAATTGGGCTCATGCTTGTTCCTGTCAATGGTGGACTGAGAGAGAGGATCAGGGGCTTAGAAACCAGTGGATCTTGAGGTGTTTCAGGAGCAGGCCGGCCAGGGAATTCAGTGGTTTGTATTTTTAAGTTAAACATGTCTAGAAAAATTAACCCTTGAAGCCCTACCTTGGTGAACCTTAGTGATCCTTAGAGAAGCAATCCTAGAAAACCAACATAAAATAGTAGGATGTCACTGTCCCAGCCACCCTGCTGTGTGCTGACTCTGAGTGTAGCAAGTCACAAACCTTCTTTCAGGCTCAGCTTCTTCAGGTGAGAACTGGGGAAACAGCGCCCAGCAGCTGATGGGTTATAAGGGCCAAGTGCCAAGAGTAGATATTATAAAACCGTGCAGCTCAGTACAGATATGAAACGCTCAATAATCTTACTGTCACCTACAGTAAGGTAGAATCTCTAAAGTAGCATTCAGGCTGGGCTAAAGCAAAGCTGTATGCAAAGAATAAGCAGCAGACTTCAGATTTAAGGGGCTTTAAAAAATTCTAAACCTAAGCGGAATAGGTAGAGTCTAAGAACATGAGGACAGGAGCGACATGCCTGCTGCAAATGGGTTCCCCTGTTGTGAGGTTTGCTGCACACCCTTCTTCACAGAGTGCTGCGATGCACAGGTGCCTCTGGGCTTCCCCCACAGGTGAGCTGCTATGCTGCTGGCCATTAGGTCCCCCAAGGTGACCTTGTTTTGCAGAAGCATCACATAGAACAGGGCCCCAGGCACCATTCTTCCAGACTTGCTGACTCAGAAAGCTCATTTATTGGTTTGCATAACTGAGTATTCCAACTTGGATGGGCCGGGATGCCAGCCTTTACTTGACAGTGAGCGTTTTGTCAGCCCACACCGTGCCCTTAAACCTCTTGAAGGTTCAAATCACACTGAGAAGACTTGTGAGTAGCAAGGAACCTCGGGGTGGCAAAAGCAGTAGTGTGCTTGCCATGTTCAGAGGCCTTAGCTTGGGTGCGGGCTCATGACGGGGGGTTCCTTCTGCTAGGCACCCTGCCCCTGGACCAGGGCAGCGTCAGCCCTGGAGAGTTCTCTGCCGTTCCATTTGCCCGTGCTGCTGTCAAGTGTCTAGTGCAGAGGTGGGTGGGGGAACCTTTTTTCTACTAAGGGCCCTGTAGATCAGTGTTTCTCAACCTTCCTAATGCCACAACCCTTTCTTTCATACAGTTCCTCGTGTTGTGGTGACCCCCCCCAACCATAACATTATTTTTGTTGCTACTTCATCACTGTCATTTTGCTACCGTTAGAATTGGACGACCCCTGTGATAGGGTCTTTGGCCTGCAGGGGGGGGGGTCGCGACCCACAGGATGAGAACTCCTGTCTTAGAGGCTCTGCTTTAGGATAAAAAGTGGCACACAAAAAGAGCTGAGATGAAGGCCATTGAATGATTCGCCACCTAAGCAACCATTTTCCTCAGCCGCTAGAGGGGTCCTCTTCAGAGCAGGGCCCCACCCACATGCAGCCCTCAAGGGAGGAGGGCCACCGAGCAGGTGTTTGAATTGGAGCATTGGTTGTCAGGTCCAACCCCATGGTTAGAGAAGAAGCTGGTGTCTGGAGCGGACCTGTGCCTGTCCAAGGCCACATAGTGGCAGACTGGGCCTCGGCTTGTACACTCAGCCTCCAGTGCCGTGTGTGTGCGTGTGTGTGTGTGTAAGGAGGGACTGTGTCATTCTCTCAGAGCAGGAGGCGTGGCTCTGATGGATGGAGGTGAAAGGAGGAACCTCTTCTAATGCCTTTCTCTTTGTCAGAAACCGCTCCAAGACTCCAGAGAGACTCGAATTCTTTCCTGAGGGGTTCCTCTTTCCCCAGGACGCCTCGTCCTGGGGAGCTGTAGGCACCGTGCCCACCCCCTCCGGCCGGCCCCGCCCCTCACAGTGCTGTGGGAGTCTGCTGTATTTCATCAGCTGGGTTGTATCCTACTGTGTACACCTCCCTCTCGCTTCACTTGACTCCGTGTGAATCCTGCCAGAGGACAGGTTTCACTTGACAGTGCATAAAAGGGTAAAGGGAGGAACTGTAAAAGAAACGGGGGTTCCTTTATAGCAAGGTGTATTATTTTCTGACTGGTGTGTATTTTACTGAAATCTATTTATTTGTATAAATGTGATTGGAAAGCTAAATGTATATATATATATTGCTCGGTCACGCCGACTAGCTCATTAAATTGCACCGTGGCACGTCAGAGAGGATCGTGTTAGAAAGTCACTATATAGACTTTCTGTCTAGTGCACCCCAGCATTCTGCCCTGTGCCGCAGAACTCTCTGGGGTGCACCTAAGCCTGTAGACAATATGAGGGACCTGGAAAAAGTTCACGAAAAAGGAGACTGAAGGGGTTGTGGGATTTTTGCACACACTTTCTGAAGCCCCTCAGAGAAAGCAAGGATGGACCTGAGTCAGTGGAGGTCCTAGGATTATGAGTTTGCCTTTGAAAGTAGGAAGGAGTTGAGGGAGAGGGAGAAGGGAAGGAAGGGAGGAAAAATGAGGAGCTGATACCAAGGGCTCAAGCAGAAAGAAAATGGTTTGAGAATGATGAGGGCAACAAATATACAAAAGTGCGTGACACAATGGATGGATGTACAGATTGTGATAAGAGTTGTCTGAGCCCCCAGTAAAATGATTTTTAAAAAAGAAAGTCGGAAAGAGCATCCCCCCTGATGGGGTAAAAAGACCAAGTGTGGAAACTAAAGATACAGGGATATTCTAGTTGTGTGTTGTTGTCTGAAAAGGTACCTACATTGTAGGAAATACTCAGTAGATGCTTCTACAACCAAGTCACTGTTACTGGGTGACTAGTGAGGGGGCCTGAGTCATAGGTTCAGTTCTGGTTAAATCAACTTTGGTGTCTTTGGAAGCATCTCATACTTGGACCTCTCTAGCCCCGCCTCCCAAGTGTGTCATGTTGCCGTCAGAGGGGAAAGTGCGTGAACGGTGGGGAATATGAAACACAACGCATGCCCCCAGCCTGGCTTGGCCACGGCGACCTTCTTCCTGAAGGATGCTCAGCAGGGCCCAGCGCCTTTTGCAGTTTTCCTCTTGAAGAAAAGGGCAGTGGCATGTTGGGAATTCTGGGGTATTTCCTTGCCATTCTACATTTTAAGATCTCACATACATACACGAGGGGACTTTGAAAAGTGCATGGAAAATCCCATTCACTTTGCATTCCATCTGAACCTTTTGAAGCCCTCAAGTACAAGTGGACTGTTAGTAGGGTTGTTTGAAAAGCTCCAGGCAAGTGGTAGAGACGCCCAACACTAGAGACGGCCAGTGGAATCTCCTGTAAAGTGCAGCGCCCGGACCAGAAGGGCTGCACATGTGTCTTTAGCAGAAAGATGGAGATCTCCTCTCTCAGTGCTGGAAGGGATGGTGCGCCACGAGACCACGGTGCAGTGTTGTATGCATCTGTAAGCAATCGTGCTCACACACAACACTAAAGTCTCGCAGAGTACATTACTCTGTTGGCCTGGGAATGAGATGTTTAGGAAGAGGATCAGGGGTGCCAGGAATTCTGTGTTTGGCTTTGTTACAGATGTGATGGCCTAAGTTTGTTTATTATAAAAAGCAACACTGAACCTGTGCCCGTTATGGAAACTCCAGGAAATGCGGGAGAGCATCGACCAGGGAGTCACCGAGCAGCTTTTCCTCCGAGGAAAAGCACCACGGCCCCGGGTCTGTGGCTTCCTCGCCCTGCCCAGGCCCATGGGAAAGTGGGCTCCTACTGCGCCGAAACGGCACGAGGGTCCCAGTCAGAGAGGAAGAACAGGTTACATTTTGAAGAAGATAATAGGAAAAGCAAGGGGAAAACTGACACAGGATTTGGAAAGCATAGTTGTAACACAATAAAGCTATTCCTTGGTAGCATTTGTTCCTGTTCATCAGATTAGTCAGAATTCCCCTCCTGCACCTCACCCCACCCCCAGTTTTGTTCAGTCTGGTGGCTTAGTGTTTGCACAGTGGACTGCTCACTCAGCAGTTTGAAACTACAGGAGAACGGCAGGACTTTCTTCTCCCGTAAAGAGTTACAGTCTCACTCCCTGTCTATGGGCTTGCTCCGAGTCAACATCGACTGTGACAGTGGGCTTGATTTGGTCTGCTTTTATCACTTCTGAAGAGCAGAAGGTGGGCAAGTGGCGTCTGTTGGGTTCTCTGAGATACGTCAAGTCTCTCTCTGATAGTTCTTAGTTGTCGTAGAGTAACTTCAGACTCCTGGCTGCCCCACGTGTACTGAGTGGAAGTAACTGTGGCCCAACAGGGTTTTCCAGATAGACGCAGATCGCCAGGCCTTGGTTCTGAGGTGCTTCTGGGTAGGATCAACCCCCAAACGTCAGAGTAGGAGTCCATCGCGAAGCCGTTTGTACCGTCTAGAGACATCACTCTGATCGGAGAAGGTTTTCAAGACAGTTCTGTCACCTGCTGAGCAGCTCTACCAGATACTGGTATACCTTTTTGCTTGACTTTATTTCTGAATCAGAGCTGTGATTTGAGGTGGTGGAGAGGTACCTGTACTTGCCTGGTCCTCTCCTTTTCCTGGCCTTCAGTAAAGAAAGGGAGCATTCCCTGTGAGTGGGTACATTTCCCTGCATGTAATTCGAGTGATTCCACAATGTCTCGGATCCGCCAGCTGTTTGGTCTCACTGCTCCTGTGAGACCATGTCTGATGTTAGATGCTCCTGCCTTTGTCTCATCTTCTGACACAGCCGGGTACTGCTTGAAGGTGCGTCAGCTCCTCACCCTGCCTTGCGGGGTCTGTTGCAAACTTTGTGTAATGAACTAATACCTGTCCAACCATTTTTGAGCAAAGTCCAACCATTTTTGAGCAGCGTGTTCCCAGTATTGCTTTTAGGGAATTTCGGGGATCAGCTGGTGTATGGGAAAGGGGTTCTAGCCAGGACCCTTGAGGTCATATGAATGAATGCCTGCCTGGTCATCCCAGTTTCAGGTTCAGCATTAGTTGGTAGTTCTTCAAGCTTTACATCCGATTATCACTGTTGGAAGGTGTCACATGGTAGACTCAGAATATTGAAATCACTAAAAAATTCTAGGATCATGCAATTTACAACCAAGGGGACAGGCCTGAAGGGACCCAGAGGCCTGCCAGTGTCTCAGAGCAGCCTCGCCAGAGAGAATGCAGGCTTCCTGAGCCCAAACCAGCGTTCCTGCTTAGCAGTACTCGGCTCACCTCCCATCCCTTTGAAGACATAATAATAAACGCTAATAATGTCATTTGTTCTCTAGAGTCACATTGGTTTATATTATTGCGATTGATTCAGTATGTGGATAAATAACAATTGATTGTATTACTGAGCGTTACTGTAATGTTAGGTGCTCGTTTCTTGTAGGAAGGGCCTAGCCGTTGTTAGATACCAAAGCCTGTGCCCGTCATTGAAAATACCTGCAGCTGAAAGGTCCTTCAAGGACAGAGACCGGTCTTAGAGCATAGGTTCCATAGCGCTGCTGTGGGCAGTGGGCCATTTTCAGCAGTTGTTGATTCATCCACCTGCTTCAGCTGTGGGCCCCCTGGTCCTTCAGGTCTCTGCTGCTGCTGCTGTCTTTGCTTTTGTTTGCAGCTGGGTCCGGCCTCCTCTGCAGCCCCTTCTCTCCACCTAGACTTCTGCTCCAGCAGCTCCTCTTCTGTGCTGTGCATATCTGGTTGTTTTCTTTCACGCCCGGTTCTATGCTTGGCGTAGGGTTATTGAACTCTGCAGAGCATCTTGACACAGAACTTGCGCCAAGGGGCTGTGCCACGGGCCTCGCGTCCTTAGACATGGAAGGCAGGGGTAAGGAGCCATTGTCATTTATCCTATGACTGTACGGAGTGCTCCACACATGCCAGGTATTGGTATAGGTCCTCAGGTTACCGGTCTGAATAAAGCATGCTGCATTCTTTGATTTCCATGGTCGGAGGGAGATAGGTATTAAACAAACCGAACCCCCAGAGAGGTAAGCTGTCAGGTGGCGAGAAGCACTGAGAGAACAGGGAAGCAGGGAAAGGAGGGGGGGGGGTGTATGGAGGAAGGGCTGTTTGGGGCGGGTTAGCTTGGCCCAGGTGACACTCATTACCACAGAGGCTTGGAAGAGTGGCCTGGGAGCCATGCGGCTCTCTTGGGGAAGGGACTGACTACTGGCCAGGAAACACAGGTACCAAGGGTTTGAGGCAACAGCATGGTCAGTGTTTTGCAGGCAGCACCGCACGGAGACTGCTGGGGGGAAGTGGCTGTTGAACAGGTTAGCAGCCGGGCCGTGGAGAAGAATGGAGGGGGCCAGGGCCAGGGGACCGGGGCGGCAGTCCTGGTGAGCAGTCAGCAGGGGACTGCTCCAGGGCAGAAAGGTGGCTGCTCAGGAAAGGTCAGCATCTATATAGTGTCTGAGGAAAGAGGGAACCCAGGAGGGTCCAGGTGGGTGGCCTGAGCTGCTACAAGGTTGCGCTTGCCATTTCCCGAGGGGAGGAGGCTGCGTGAAGTACCGCACAAGCCCCAGCTCTTGTGGGAGTAAGCCTAGGGACTCCCAGCACTGTACAGATTGTGCCTTCTGACAAAGGGGTGATTCCTCATCCCTTCCTCACGCTCAGGTATAAATGTCCCACCTCTCCCACCTTCTCTGTCTCCTGTTTTCTCGAGCCCCCATTCCTCTGGCCAACCTGGCTTTGTCAGAGTTGGCAATGACCTCCAAGATCACCAAATCAGCTCACAGCCACCTCACACACCATGTGTCACCAACCCTACCAGAATCGGCCCGCCCTGATCCAGAGGACTCGCTGCCCTTGGCCTTCCACTGTGTGTTCTCTTGGGCTTCCCCATCGCAACTGAGGGAGCCTTTCAGGAATGGGAGCCTGCCGTCCCCTCTTTGCCTGGGCCAGAAAAGCAAACTTCAAGATCTCCGCCAGGAAGGAAGGCGACATCCCATTTTTATCCAATGACTGCTTAGGAAGACCGTGTTCGTGTAACTCGTCCCAGCGTTGCCCTTGCCTGACTCTCTGAGGGTCCCAAGGAAAGCGCTTCTCTGAGCTCTTTTTGTCACCGATGAAATGGAGCTAGTTGCCTCGTAGGTCAGCCCTCACTTATTGCGCGATGTGAGAACAGCCAGACCAGGACTGCAGGGACGGGGCCACGTCAGCAGCAACAGCCCATGTCACTTTACCCGATGCGGCAGGGCGAGACAGGGCATGGAAAGGGGGCTCTGCTTTGGGCAGTAGGAAGGGACTGCTAAAAGCTGTTCTGGGGCAAAAACACAGCAGGGTTTCTCATTTCAACACACTAGATCAGGCCCGAGGCAAGTGTGTTAATCTGGGTACATTAGAGAAACAAATCCACAGAAACTCATATATATAAGTTTTATCAAAAGGGTAAATGCACATTATAAAAGCATCCCAACCCAGTGCTGTCTAAGCCCGTAAGCCCAACATTAGCCCATATGTCCGACACCGATCTACAAAGTCGTCCTCCATCTCACAAAACACACACAGTGGCACCAACTGCAGGAGGAAAGCAGAATCAGTGAGTGTGTACGCATCTCAGCTGGGCTGCTCCAGCACCCGGGGCTACATCTGGGTAGGTCTTTGCGGCTTCTCCTCAGGGATGTCTTGTAGGAAGTGAGCCTTGCCAGCTGAAGCAGGGAACTGGGTAAGGCAGCTGCACCCTGGTCTGATCATCAGAAAGCAAGAGACCAGGGAACTAGAAAGGCAAGGCTCAGGAAGTCATTTCTCTCTGCCCTTCAGTTAATCCCATATGTGTTTTCTCAGCCAGATTGGCACAATAAACCTTAACTATCTCAGCAAGGTTACGCAGCCACATCTGTCTCATAAGATGTTATTTCCTTTCACTGTGGCGAATACCCTCCTGTTCAAAAGGAAACATATTTCTCTTGACCTTAACCAAGGGAACTTACAGCATCCTCTCTTCTCCCGCTTAATTTTCCTGTGTGTTATTTCGTTATTTATTTATTTTCCCCAAAATGATATTTTCCATCTTCCCAGAAAGAAGATTGGCCCATGCACAAGCTGGAATGTTCTCCCATGGTTGTTTTTGGGGAAAACTGGAATCCTTCCGAGGCTGTTAGGCTAACTGCAAGGATTCTGGCCAAACAGGTGAGGAAATGGGCTGGTGTCCATGTGAATTTTCTGTTTTTTCCCCTTGAAAGTTAGAACATGAATATCTGGCCCACAGTGACAGTATCTTATCCTGTGTTCTCTTGACTTGCTTCCTGTGACATCCAGGTGGACGAGGGGAATAAGACGATGGTTGTTTGCCTTACAGTTTAGTCAGGATATCCCCTAGGGTGGACCAGGAATATAGCCACCATGGGGGTGACATTCTGAGCTTTGGGGGTGGAGGGGCAGGGAGACCTTAGTCTTTCAAGGTGTGAAAGACCAGACTCAATAGAGCTTCCTTAGGGAACAGACTAAGCTGAGAGCTGATGCATAGCATTCGCCTTTTTGCTGTGGCAACCATTGTATCCGCCTCCCTGCAGACAATGTCCGGTCCAGGCAGGTGCTCTCTGAATGCCACCACTGTGGCTCAGAGTCACCAAAGTATTCAAGGCCTGCCTGGAGGGTCAGCCGGTGAAAAGGCAGCATTGTTCTGCCCGAAGGAGCAGCAGCGAAGGTGCAGGTCCTTGATAGCTGTTACCGTGAACATATAAGTAGAGCATTTGGACAGACTGAAAGGGTCTGGGGACATGGTGTCACTGGGCCACCATCGGATGTGCTGTCGGGATGAATGAGTTGGGGCGTGATTGGGTGGCCGATCTTCAGCTGTTACTGATAGTGCTATGGTCAGGAACCAAGAGGAACCGGTGTACTTTCCTGAATGGAAATCCTTCGCAGACAAGATGACTTATTAATCTTCTGGAGAGGCCCCCTGTGAACGGAAGATCTCTGCTACACAAAAGAACCCCAGAAAGGTGTTAGCACGAGTAGGGGGGTCTGACTGTGGTGACGAGTTTACACTGGTTTCATTCAGCTTGTGTGGTAATTACTTCTCTGACTAATCGCCCATTTAAATGACAAGGTACCCGGCCATGGTTCATCTCCACAGGACTCCAGTGATTAAAAAAACACCAGGCCATTTGTATTCTAGTGGCTTGCAAAGGATTAGGGGAGACAGGCTACCACACCACCAAGGGGAAGCTTAACATGTTAACTAGGGAGGTGAGTGTGCCCCACGAGACCACCTGTATCCCCAGATTGAATAGCCAGATTACAAAGACACGGCCTCGGGCCAGCTCTTGAGCTCTTGCCTTTGAACTCTTGTCAACACCAAGTTTATTCATGTCCTCAAAGCCTAGCGGGTTGACTATTGTTGGCTCCTCTTGGGGTGTCTAGAACAAAGACGGCCACACGTTTAAAGTGAATCTGGGCTCCCAGGTACAACCAAAAGAGTTCTTTTTGAAACACGGAATTTGAGATCATTTTCTGTCTCCACTTAAAGTGTGAAATGGATGGGGGATTGGTTTTTGTTCCTTTTCAGAAGGAGAGATAATAAATAGGATGGTGGGTCTTCAGACTTAACCCTTTTAAGTCAGGGCCCCCTAGAACGTAGTCTCCCAGCCCTCATTTGTTCCCATAACAAGCATTTCTGAGCCTACTTTGTGCATAGTGTCATCCGCATGCTAGGAGCCCAGGAGAGAACAGGCTTGGGATGGGGTGGGGGTGGGGGGACCCTGTAAAACATTGTGAGCAAGTATATTGGATTTGGATGTCAGGCAAACACTGCCGCAGACCAAGTTGTGGATGTCTTTGGTAGCGTTCTTCATTGAGTAAGATCACTAAATCGATTCTCTCCACCCCCGCCCTGCCTGCCCCCCCCCCCCACGGCTTTAAAAGTAAAAGCTCTACGTTTTACACTCATGGGTCAAATCTGTCTCCGATTTCTTCTCCGATGCCTAGAAAGTCCAGCCAGAGAGGACGCCGTCCGAGAAGATGCTAGCCGTGAAGGAGTTCGAGTCTCGTGAGTCCCCCTGCCCTCGCTGGGGAGCGGCCTGTCCATGGGGGACAGGGCAGCCTGTGCCTCTGGGAGCAGCGCTGCTGTTGTTACTGACTGGTGCTCCCTTTGGCTCACACACCCTTTGAACAATGAGTTTGACGCCTTTTCCTGGTGTGTCAGGATGACCAGGAAGTAATCGAGGGGGTGGTAGCAACTCACAAGATGGAATACTGCATCCCGGGCCATCCCGCACTGGCTGCTCCGGCTGGCTGCATATTTTGGGATCTGTGCCATGCTGCAGTGCTGTAAACAGCTGAGGCCCTTCTTGGAAAGCACTACATCAGGGGCTGCCCACTTGCTTGACTACAACACAGATCCCAGGGCCACCTTGGGGTGCTGGACCAGGCTTAGGCTGGCTGCCAGTCACCGGTGCTCCTTCTTGACCACGGTTGCTGGGCAGCTGAGTTTCTGTGGCTGGGGTGACTTCTGGCTGCCGGAGGGAGGAGAGAATGGGCTCCTTGCAGCAGGATCTGCCCTAGTCCAGTGCTTTGGGGGTATCCTCTTGGGCAGTAACCGGAGTAAGAGAAACTGAGGGTTTCTCCCTGACGCATGACCGATGGGCTTGTGTGTGCACAGATCTGGATAAGCTGGATAACGAGAAGAGGGACTTGATCCAGAGCGACATTGCCGCTCTCCACCACTTTTACTCCAAGCACCTCGAGTTTCCGGCCACAGAGAACCTCGTGGTGCTTTTTGCACAGGTAAGGATGCCAGCCTGAGGCCCCGCTTCCTTGAGCCTCTCCCTCTCTGAGCCCCAGCCCGACTCCCGCTGACTGAAGAGGAATGGAGATAGGAAGGCATCCGCTTGATGACAAGGCTCTTGACCCGCCTGGCCCTGCTTGCCACTGACGTGCTAGGTGATCTCCGGCAGAGCCACATCTTCCCGGGGCCGGTCCTCCCGGCCGAGTTGAGCACCGACAGGTTGCCTCTGGCTCAGAAAGTTTGTGGAGACAAATGACTGGTCACAGGGTTACCCATGGAAGGCAAAAATGCTCTGATGGTTGAGGGGAGGGGAGGAGAGGGAAAGTCACAAAGCTGGATTATAGACACATGTTAGTTTAGGAGATGGGAAGGGGGTGACTACACAGTATCTGTCACTAAATTAAAGAACGACTCAGGAGTTACAGACCCCACAACAGCAACCCAGCGCTGTGGGAAGGACGGGCGAGTACACATGGGTGTGTGCGCAGACAGGCAAGATGCCCAAGAGGGAAGAGGCAAGAAGTTTCAAGACCGTACCAGTGTGTGGCAGGTGATACTTCTACGAACTTAGTATTGCATGCTGTAGACCTATCCGTCTATGTAATAGAGCAGAATGGGGCGATGCTTTGGTAACGTCTTAGCAAGAACCAAGCACTGGGGTTTGGGATGCTGGAGACTAGTCACAGGGACCCTCCAAGCCAGTTGACAGAATACATGCAGACACTGCCCCATTCTACATTGGTGAGCAGGATTGGAATGTTCAGAGCTTGCCAGCAGATGCCTCAGGTGAGAGAGATACTATTAGTCTCTCTCCGCCCAGAGCAGAGAAAAGTGAAGAAAATTAGTTCACGTGAAGTTTGATCTCCCTCGACCTGAGACCAGAAGAACTAGATGGTGCCTGGCTCCCACTGCCTACTGCTTTTAGAGTGATCACATGAGAGGGTCCTGGGCAGTGGGAGGAAAATGTGGAATGAAACTCGGCGTATGCGACTGGTAGAAGTCCCCAAGACGGTGGCTCTGGATCACCGTTCACTTCTGGAAAAGAGCTCACCCTGATTGCTTAAGTTTCAGCCCAGCCATAAGGCATGTGGTGAACAGTAGCAACCAACCATAAGTGATAAGAGGGCAGCGTTTGCCCAAGGCCACAGCTCAGAAGTCAGGGAGGGGACGCGGAACAGTAGCAAGGAAGTGGGCTCAGTGGGTGGTACCACGCCACGGGGACGGCGATCAGCGAGATGAGAAAACGCTTATTTATTGTTGAATGGAAAATTGATCTGCTCTGTAAGCCTTCACCCAGCTTACAATAAAAAACCTAAACCGAACACAAATAAGTGGCTAGTGTAACACAGGACTATTTCCTATTTCTTATAAAAAGCATTGCCATGGAGTCGATTCTAACCAAGGGCGATGCCAGTGCTCCAGCTCAGAACTGCCCCTGGAGGTGTCCCTGGCGAACTCACAGGCTGCTGTTGTGCGAATGCCAGCCACCAGCCTCCAGACCGGTGGTTCTCAGCTTCCTCAGGCCACCACCCGTTCGTACAGTTCCTCATGTGGTAGTGACCCCCCAACCATAACATCATTTTCATTACTGCTTCATCACTGTTTTGCTACTGTTATGAATCGTGTCACTCCTGTGAAAGGATCGTTCGACCCCCAAAGGGGTCGCGGCCCACAGGTTGAGGACCACTGCTCTAGACTAATAGCCGTGTGCAAACCATTTGTGCCACCCAGGGGCCCAAAGGAAAACACTGCTGGCCAGTCAGCCCTCTGAAGGGATCCAGGAGCCCTGGAAGCACTGCGGCTCGGGTGTCGGGCGGTTTGCTAACCACAAGGTTCAGATCGACCCCTCTGCTCCCCAGGGGAGAGACGCGGCAGTCTGTAAAGATTTCCTCTTGGAAACCTGAGGGCACAGCTCTGCTCTGCTCTGTGCCATGAGGTCGTGATGAGGTGGAATCAACTTGACAGCATTGGGTTTGGTTGTTGTACTTAATGTGCATTGTTGATTCCTTCACACTGAACTCGGGCCAGCAACACCACAACGAAATACCAGGCTGAAGCGTATCTAACACACATGCTCCCCACAAGACACAACACAGCCTTCCTGAACGCAGGAACTCTAGCCGGGCTTCAGCTCTGCAATTGGGGATCAACTCAAGCAAGTATGACGATCAGCACAAAGCCCCAAAAAGGGTGTAACGTGTGGCACTTGGCAGACTGAGAAGGATGCTGGTTCATCCTGAGAGCTGAAGCAAGGCACAGTGTTGCCTGGCTTACCCTCAGCCGCAAACGTGCCGTGTGGGTCGATTTTGGAGTGACAAATGCAATTTAGCAAGTGGGTGCATTTCCCAACGAGCCCTAGTTCAGCTGGTGCAGCTGTTTGAGCACCTGGATGCTGACCTAAAGTTTGGTGATTTTGAACGGATGGAGCAGTGGAAGAAAGACCTGGCAAACCACTCACCTGAAGACGGCAGCCAGGCACAGCTGGAGGGGCGGCTCTGCTCTTGCCTCTTCAGGGGCTATGAGTCGGGGTCCACGTGATGGCACCCAGTAAAGACAACAGCCATTGTTGAATTCACAGATAAGGTATCAATGAACTAGGAACATTGGCTGCCGTTACTTTGTAGGTTTGATAGTTTCATGTGTCAAATTACCATATCCATACGTAAACTGCTAAGGAGCCCTTGCCTATCTTCAGCAGGACACTGGGAACAAACCAGATCTCCACGCCCATTCTGATGCTCCTTGCTGCTGTACAGCCGCAGCCCTGCCCCCTGGGTCATGGGCGGGTGTTGTGGGTTCACTGTGGCCCCACAGCAGCTGGCAGCACAAGGTGACTGCCCTCCCCCTCCGACAGCGTCGAGGTGCGTTTTCATCACCGGGAACGTGTGCATGCCCGGGGAGTGTATTTTTGTGTGCAGCCTCCATCCAGTCTAAATGCTAATTACGACAATAGCTGTAGCAAGGCACTTACGCCTGATTGGACTGAAAGAGAGGGGCTATGGCCCATGCATCTTCCTTAATTTGCAAGTTCACTTTCCCCTCTAGGGATATCTCAAAGGAAAGGGAAGCTGGCACGCAAATTGCTATGCAATTTGCCTTAAACACCATCCCGCCTCCCGAAAAGGAGCAGTACTGACACTTGCTCTTATAGAAGTCTTTGCTTATGAACACACACACACACACACACACACACACACACACACGGTGCGTGCACACACACTCTTCCAGAGTAAGAAGAGGAAGGAAAGGCAGGAAATGGATTGATATTCATGGAGCCTTCAAATCTGAATTTAGAGTCAGAGAACTGACGCAGGGGGATTGACCCAGGGCGAAGGAGACCAGGAAACACAAGAGTCATCCCTATCCCCTCACCCCCTGACCCCAGAGGTGATCAGAGGCTGACTATACCTAGGTCAGTTTTGAAAATTGTCAAGATATTGTTTTCTCCATTCTGCAAATATTTCTCATCATGTGAGGGGCACCGGACACTCCTGAACCATCCCAGTACCCATTGAGACCATAGACATTAACGGGAAGCCAGTCCCCGGTGAAGGTCTTCATATTTGGTAACGTGGAGGGCTAGTGAGAAAAAGGAAGATCATGGTGAGAGGGACCGACACAGGCCTGCAGCCTTGACCTCAACCCTGGCAGTTGTGAGGATGGTGCAAGACCAAGGAAGGGGTGGTCCGTACACTGGCATGGAGGGTTACTTTGAGTTGGAGCTGGTTGATGGCACCCAGCCCCTGTAAGGGATACTTGACACTCCAGTAAACCTTATTAAGTTTTAGTTTACTCTCACCTAGTGTTGGTTGTTGGTCCTTGGCTAATAATCAAAAACCAAACTCTGCCTTCGAGTCAACTCTCACTCACAGTGACCCCGTAGGACAGAGTAGAACCGCCCCTGTGGGTTTCCACGACTGTGAATCTTTACAGGAGTAGTAAACCTCATCTTTCTCCTTTGTAGTAGCTAGTGGTTTCAAACTACTGACCTTGCAGGTAGCAGCTTAACGTACAACCCACTATGCCATTAGGGCTCCTCCACTGATTAATACCCTGAACACGGAATAGGTCAGCTTACTTGGAGTTGGCAAAAGGCTAATTAATATGATACATCTTTTATGTAGAAATGCTCAACTACTTCAGGATTTCAAAGGCTGTGAATTGTTTTACTACGAACCTGTGATAGCCCTTCCTCTTTCCTCGTTTTATATTGAATTGTAAGTACTGCAGGTCAGATCCATCATGGCCCTTATTTTTACATATGTGGAGGTCTTCCAGCGTAGCCATTGGCCAGTTAGTTTTAAGTGAAATTGAGCCACATGAACGCTGAGTTGACCTGAAACATGGAATAGCATGGAATAGCATGACAGGAGCAAGCCTGGCTGTCAGGATGTCCAGTTTTAATTCTGACCCTTGTTCTGCCCTGTTAACGTGGCCTTGAACAGAACATTTAGTCATCCAAGCCTCCTACGCCTCGGCTTCTATAGCTGCAAAGTGAGTGATAGGACGCCCGTGGCGGAATGCGGCAGGTTTAGAAGATGGTGAGTGTGCAGACCCTCGCCTAGTATCCGGCCTGAAGTGCCTCCTTAGCGAATGCTGCTCTAGGAAGCCCATCTGTTGACCTGAAACAGACTAACGGGTTGTTTCCTGGTGTGACCGGAGAGGCTCCTAGTCCGTCTTCTGTGCAGTCTCTGGCTTTGTGACCTGTGCGAGTCACTGCTCCTCCCTGGACCTTGGTGGCAACATCTAATATGTGAAGAGGGAAGAGCTGCCCAGTTCTCAGGTGCCAGATAACCTGTGGAGAACACCTCTTGGTGCTTCCCAGGAGGCACGTGTCCCCCGCAGGCACCGGTTATAGCCAGTTCATCTTTCTGGCCATGCGGCCTGGCCACGCGAGGGCTCACCGAGGCTCACCCTGAGTGTCAGTGTCCAGTGTGAATGTCCAGAGTGGTATAGAAGTTGGGGATGTCCAAGTTTGTACCTTCAGTCTCAGCCCCCTTAACTCCAAGCTGGGTGATCACAGTGGGGAAGTTGGAGCCCGTGGTACCCTGTGCTGTGACACTTTCTTTCAAAGGATGGGCGAGTGGCAGGAGGCGGATTTGGCTGAGATTCGGACCACAGGGCCTCAGTTCCTTACTTCAAGCCCTTGGTCACTCTGTCTCTGGGGTCAGGGGGGCGGGAAGTCACTAGATAGGTTGATGAGGGCTTCGTGTGACACTGGATTGAGTGACTCCTTTTTCGCTCAAGGGGAGAAAACTGAGGACCAAGGGATTCAATAACAATCTCAAAACCTGTGGCATCCTGGGAACTAGATGTCAAGTACCCATGAAGCCCTGTGGGTCTAGGTAGCATTCTTGGACCACTGTAGGTAGTTGAGTAGGTAGGACCGACTAAAGCGGGCGTCCTCAAACTACAGCCCGTGGGCCACATGTGGCCCACAGGGTGTTATTGCCCCGTTTGTTTTTTCCTTCAAAAGAAGGTATGTGCAGTGTGCATAGGAATTTGTTCATAGTTTGTTTGTTTTTTATAGTCCAGTCCTCCAATGGGTCTGAGGGACAGTGAACTGGCCCCCTGTTTAAAAAGTTTGAGGACCCCTGGGCTAAAGAGTCCCAATCGCATCCACTGCCTTGATTGGATTCTGACTCTTCACTACCTTATATAGCATTGTTTCTCAGATTGGGTGATTACCGCCCCCTGGAGGTGCTGCAATGCTTCAAGTTGACTGCAAGCACAGATACCCACACTTTACTCTGCATTGAGGGCTACAGTACAAAGGTTTTTAGCTGTCTGAGGGACACTTGGGCAACTTTTTGTTTTCTGAACGGGGAACCCGTGCTTTTCAGGGTGTGCGATATTTGTGTGAGCAGACAGCCGCATCATTCTCTCATAGAACGACTGGTGGGTTTAAACCACCAACGTCGCAGGTTAGCGACCCGATGCTTAACCCACACTGCCACTTCCAGCCTTCATTGCATGTGTTCATTAATTCACACCTGGGCCAGAGGGCCAGGTTGTTTGTACAAAGTTATACCATGGCCAAAAAAAGAAAGACTGCAAATCACTAAACCAGCACATCTTCCTGGTTTACTTGTTAAAGGGCCAAGTCAGTGAAATGATTCTATCCCAGAGAGGAGCTTCACTCACCTTTCTCTTCTGTCTCTCTCTCCCTCTCCCCCTGCAGGTTAACTGCAATGGCTTCACAATTGAAGACGATGAACTCTCTCATTTGGGATCAGCAATATTTCCGGAGTAGGCTGAGTTTGACTTCGTTCCTCTTCTTTTTCACTAATTTAACACTAATTTGATTTTTTTGATATTTAAATAACCCACCTACCTGCATGTGGCAGGCATGACACACTCCAAGTGCATTAAGACACCTTTTTAAATTCTGCCAGATTTCAAAATATTTCCCCTACACTTAAGGCTCTGAAGGGAGTAGTTAAGAGAAGAGTTGCTTGTTAAGCCCCTCCGGGCAGCGAGCTGTTATCAGAGAACATTTTACAGTGCGCATAGAAGAAGCAGCCTGTGTCCTGCTGAGAAATGTGCTTTCTGCATATCTGTGGTTCTGGAAGTGTTTGGGTTTCTTTGTAGTCAAAGTGAAGCATTAATTGCCAACCAAGAGTTGGCCACAGGCTGGTATAAAGCATCCATGAGCTGCGTCTCCATCTCTCCCTTTTGAAAATCACCAGCACAATTTGGAGGAGGGTAATGGACTTGGAGTGAATTTTCAAAGCGCTGTAGGCCTTTCTCTCTCTCAGCTCCAGGAGGACTCAACACAGTTCCTGAACGGCTAGCCACTTGGCACACGGGGATCTCAGCGGCTGTGGCGGGAGTGGAGGGAGAAGTAGGTCTGGCCATGTGCCAGGTGCACGCTGCGGAGTCCACTCCTGTCAGAGCCATCCTGTGCTCTGTCTGTGAAGTGGGGCTTGATTCCAGGGGCCTGGGTGCTTCCACATTGCTCCTCCGGGCCTCCAGACGCAAACCCTCACTTCATCGATGGAGTGCAGAAGCCCTTCCCTTCCAAGCCCCCACGTGATGCTTGCGCGGCACTGGGGCACTGGTGCCACCTGCACCCTGCTGCGTCCCGGTGCTGCAGGAGCCGCCTGAGGTGGGAGTGGGTGTAGGTCCTGCCTCACTGCTGGGCGATGTGTGGGGAAGCCTGTGCTCCTAGTGTGGGTGTTGGTTCTGCCCAGCCTGAGAGGCAGGTGTCCCGAGCCATGTGACGTGAGCAGCTACTCGGGAGAACAAAAAGACACTCGCGTCCTCTTACTGCCTTTGGGAGGCCCAAATGGTGTCTGCTGTTGGAGTCCTGAGGGAAAGGAAAATGGTGTTTTGGGTAGGGAAACTCCTTGAGATTTTTGCCTCCGGGACAAAAGGAAAGTGTGAAAGATTGTGGCAGACACCCCCCTCCTTGTAGAGAGCCCGCAGGGCCACCCCGGGGCCTGTGACAGACGTAGGGGAGGGCTCTGCTCGAGGCGGTGATTGTCGGGGTGTGCTGGCGCAGGCAGAACAACACTGGGCCGGAAGCTGGTAACATCGGAGAACACAGATTCTCTCGCTCAGTCTGGAAACTGAGTCCAAATCCAGGGCTTGTCAGGAGATCCTTCCATGCCGCCTGAGCCTTGCATGTCTTTTCTCTGCTTTTTACCCAGCCCACCTACTCGTATCTTACCGATGGCAGTGGTGGCAGACCTTCAGCCCTTTTGGCGGGGATACAGTTCACTTCATGGCAGTATCTTACAGGATATAGGTCGGCCATGAGTCTTGAGCAGGAGTTGGTTTCTACCTTTGGTCTCACTGTATTTCCTGATTTCCTTAGGGAGACGCCTGGGAGTGTCTCAAAATGATGCACTTCCGGATTCCTCCATAACGTGGTCCAGGCATCTGCTATCCCTCAAACTGCCCTCTCAGTACCCGACTGACGGGTCTTCCCTCAGCCAGTTGCCCCTGTGACACGTGCCAGGCAGCTGGGTGTGCCACAGCGCAGGTCCTCAAGGACGGAGGCAGGGAAGTTGCTCCTTGTCTGTCCAGGCCTAGAGCTGGAGGTGGGCCACTCTGCCCTCCTGCAGTTGTCCACGGAATTAGTGCCCCTTCAAATCTTGGCAGCCGGCTCTTGGCCAGGCTCAGCCACCCCCTTGCTGTTTTGCTTTCTAGCGACAAGCCTGCGAGGGCTTAGGCTGCTGAAGCATCAGGGTGGTGACACGGGCCACCACGCAGTGGCATGCATGGATGTGCCAGCCGCAGGAGCACGAGCCCCCATTCCCAACAGCTTTAATTGGGGAAAAATCCTTCTGGGCTGAAATCACATGGGCATTGTGATTTCAAAGACCGCATTTTCAGAGATCAAGCACTTTTTCCCTGTAGTTTAGAAATTTTTGTTCTCGGAACTTTGACCTTGATATAATCAGAAAGCTCAAAGCCCTCGCATAGGCGAATCTCTCTGTCCTCCCTGCCATCCCTGAAAAGCAAGCGGCGACAGCAGGGACAGTAATGTCCCAATTTTCCAGATGAGGAAATTGAGGTGCTGGGAGCCCCCCGGTGGGCTTCGGCAGGGGGAGCAATGGGAAGGGGAGCCCACGCCGTCCAAGGAGCCCCTGGTGGCGACTTACTGGCATCTGAAGAAAGCCCGCGTGGGCTGAATCACCCTCGCGGATCACTGCTTGGAAGCCAGCGTCGGGTGAAGGCGCAGTTTGCTGCGGGCTTGGGCTTTCTGACGAACATCTCACAGGAAAGAACTTGCGGGAGGTTTCGTTGCGGGTGGTCTGTGCCTCAGGCGCCACTGTTTTTAGTGTGGATTTCACTTGTCAGTGTGGTCGAAAGTGGTTGTTTGTGGCCCCCGGGCAGCCTGGTCTACCTTCTGAGGCCCCTCTGTGCCAGTCTTTCCCGGGTAGTCCTGCCCTGATCAGCACTGGCCTTACCTTAAAGGCTGAGTGACGCTGCTAAAGGTTAAGATGGTAGATGCATTCAGAATACGGCGGCCAACGAGCCGGCTCCCCCCCCCCCCCACGTTTTGAGGAGGGGGAAAAAATAAAACTGCTCTAACTTACAACAAGCGAGCAGCCAAGCGGAGTAATGGCATAAACAGCGTCCCTCCCTCGCTGAGAAAGGGTTTTTTCCTTCTCCTGATTGACAGCGTTGCATTGATGAACCATAGCTGTTGCCCCAACGTGATTGTGACCTACAAGGGGACCCTGGCAGAGGTGAGAGCCGTGCAGGAAATCAGTCCAGGAGAGGAGGTGAGTGCGTGGCTGCAGATGGCGGTGGCAGGCCGTCTGTGCAGTGTCACTCAGTCCCCAGGCGCTCCAGGGGGCTGGTGGCCACGTGTGGCCTGTCTGGGGGCAGGGCTTCCATCTGGTGCCCACCAGTCCTTGTCTGGCGGAGAAGCACCCGGAGAGAGTAAATGCGATTGAGCTAAATAAGAACGGGTCTAGAGGTTTGCAAAGGAAGGAGGTGGGCGAAATGAAGCGTCCGATTCTCTCTGGTGTGTGTGACTTCCATCGCTGAACGAATGAGTCAAGTTTCGTTTGGGCTTTCTAGTAGAGAGTGCCCCTCCTCTGCCAAGACCGGTCAAAGGCAACCCTCTTTCAAAGAGCGCACAAGGGCCCAGGTGCTGCTGCTGAGGAGCTCCGGCTGACACGTGACCGTTTGGTGGCGTGTCTGTCCCCCACGTGGACATAGCGCCCTTTCCCACGCTTCAGAAATGCCGTTGAGGGGCCAGGTGGGCGCTCAGGTGGGGAGAGCAGGTCTGGTCTGTGGGCCAGAGGCCCCTGAACCAACTGCCATCCACTGGCCTCTGGCCCTCGGTGGCCTCCTGTGCGCCCGCGCCGCTCTGGACGCAGTGAAGCCGAGCAGCACACTCCCAGCTGTGTTCCACGGATTCCCAGGGAGCGCCCTCACCCCACTGGCTGCCCGCGCCCTGCCCAGTGAATGGTGCCGCCTCAGCAAGAAGCGCCCGTGTCTGTCACCCAGTCCTTGCGGTGACCACAGGGACTCTGGCTGCTGTAGAAGACATGCCTCCTCCCGGAAGGCCTGCCCGGCACGTGCTGTTTGTATGCCATGTGCAGTGGTCTCCCCAGCAAGCCACACGCACGCCTTGCAGAGAGCGCTTCCCTGTTGTAGCGGGGACATGATTCTGAGGTGCGTGTGGGCGTGAGGCAGTATTAATGTCGCCGTCCCTGTGTGCAGTGGTCGATGCGGTGACCTCTGCGCGGTCAGTTGCTCTCTGGCCCACCGTGAGCTGGGGCCAGACCTACGTTGGTTTAGTGCAGGTTGTGGGTTGCACCCTTTGCCAAATTGCTCATGAGGAGGCCTCCAGCCCCCTCTGCCCCCATGCCGGGTCCGGGTGTCTGGGTTGCTGGGTGTCTTGTAGAAACTGCCCATGCTTACTTCTTTCTTTCTCACCCAGACTGCTCCATTCTGTTAGAATGTAAGCCGCCAGCCACCCCTGCCTCTAGAGCTGCCTGCAAGAGGGCGGAGTGGTTGGTCCCTTAGACTGGCTCCTGCAGGCCAGCCACACTGGAGTGGCCTCTGTCGCCATCTTCTGGGCCCTTCTGGTGTTGCACTGCGTGCCCTTCAGTCACCGTGGAGGAGGAAATGGGGCAGGTCCCTGCCATGGGAGGCCCCTTGGCTTCTGTTCATGCCTGCCACCCTGCCCTCGGGCACACATCAGAAATGCGGTCATGAGCACCAGAACTTAAGACCGTCACTTGCCCTTGAGAGAGAAGGGAATCCTTTGCCCAGGGCGGCGGAGTGAGCCTTGCGGGTGCTGGGAGTGGGGAGAGCTTGGCTGACCCACAGGCTCCCAGCCCTGTGCCTGGCAGTGCCTGGCCATGCCCGGAGTGGCGGCTGTTTCAGTCCATCTGTTCAGTCAGACGTGCGCCTGGTTGTGGGATGATCAGCAGGCGTGGGCGTAGGGAGTAGGTAATGGGTAGTCAAGTGCTGGTCTCCTCCATATGCTTTGTGCCCGAGGTATAGACCCGGGTGGAGAGGAGTGGAGAGGGAAGCCCAAAGGCAGGGCTTTTCTGAGTTCTGTGGCCCAGCTAGAGGGGCCCGGAGCTCGCCCTGGGGTAAGGGACTGGCCAGCTGGTGTTCTAGAAACTCTTTCCCCTGGACTAGTTGACGCCGTCACCCCAGGCTGTGCGGAGCCTCCTGCCCACCACCGCTGCTGTCAGGAAGAAAGCGGTTGCTGCTTCCGCTCCCGCAGCACTCGGCAGCGAGGGCAAGGGAAACACCTGAGCCTTCCCAGGTTACGGAATGAAAAGATGGAGTAACGGCCCTGGTGACATGCTGTGGGTTAGGCGTCGGGCTGCTAACTGCAAGATTGGTGGTTCCAACCCACCAGCAGCTCCATGGGAGAAAGAAGAGGCTGGCTGCCATTATAAAGCTGCACAATCTCAGAAACCCTAAATAGTCAGAGTCGACTTCACGGCAAATTCAAACAACCAGCCCCACTGCCACCGAGTCAAAATTGCTCTTTAGCAAATCAAAGCTCTGACTCTTTGGCCCTCTCAGGTGTTCACCAGCTACATTGACCTCCTGTATCCAACCGAAGATAGGAACGACCGGTTAAGAGATTCCTATTTCTTCACCTGTGAGTGCCAGGAGTGCACCACCAAAGACAAGGTGAGTGCTGCTGCCCCGGCGGAGGCCCACTCGGAACCCCCCCCCCCCCAACCCGGCATATGCTTTCTGCAGAATGAGCGCCCCTCGTCTGCCACAGCGTGTCCCCTGAAGATGTGGCCGACTCTTTAAGGCAGCCCTGCTCGACAGCCAGGTGGAATCGTTAGACCAGGTGTTCGTGAAAACCTGCTCCTGGTAGCTGGGGAGAACGTATCCATTTCACCTTGTAAATAAGGGCGGGTTCTGTTGAAGAGCTGGTTCTTGAAATGAATGCTGAGACGGGGAGGGAGAGAGAGAGACATGTTCTAGGCCAGGGGTCCTCAAACTTTTTAAACGGGGTCAGTTCACTGTCCCTCAGACCCATTGGAGGGCCGGACTATGGTGTAAAAAAATGTGAACAAACCCCTATGCACACTGCACATATCTTATTTTGAAGTAAAAAAACAAATGGGGCAAAAACACCCGACGGGGCCGGATTGATGTCCGTGGCGGGCCGCATGTGGCCCGCGGTTCACCAGAGTATGTGGACTTATTCCTTGGCTTTATCTAAATTCTTAGGACTGTCATTCCTGAGGAGTCTCTTCTCAATGACTTGTAGATGCGTGAACAGACATACCTGCTCAGAGCAAGCACATTCTAGATTGTCTAGGGAGCCCTGGTGGTATCATGGTTACACATTGGGCTACTCACTGCAAGGTCAGCACTTCAAACCCCATCAGCTGCTCCTTGGAGAGACAAGGCTTTGCCCACTCGTGAAGAGTCACAGGCCTGGAAGCACGTAGGACAGTGCGACTGTGCTGTAGGGTCACCGTGAGTGAGCCCTGATAGTGCAGTGGTTATGCCCGCAGCTGCTAGCCCAGAGGTGGACAGGGGGAACTGTCCCGCTGCACTGCGCGAGGAACACGTGGCAGTCTGCCTCCCTCAAGATTGCCCACTGCCCTGGAGTCCGTTCGACTCCTAGGGGCCCTGCATAGGGTTCCCCAGGCTAACTGCTTCAGGAAGCGGACAGCTTCATCCTTCTTCCCGGAGTGACTGAGGGTTTGAACTGCGGACCTTACTCGGCACCTAGCCCAAGGCACCGCCACGGCTCCTTTCCCTGAAGGCTGTGGCCTGGAAACCCAGTGGGGCTCTTCGCCTCAGCCCGGTCCTGCCAGCGTGCATCGACCCTGCGGCAGTAGGTTTAGGGTTAGGTAATTCGTGTTTCTGTCTTTTAACCCTGCTAGCCGATTTCCTCCTGTTTGTGCTTTTTTTGTACCCCTGGAAGAGCAAGCCCGCCCCCCTTACACGAAATTGCGTAGTGTTTGAGAGGTGTCTCCACCCGTGGCTTCCCCTTAGGTAACTGTACACCTTGCCTTTTGGCTGTTTTGCTCAGGATGAGGCCAAGGTGGAAATCCGGAAGCTGACTGACCCCCCGAAGGCGGAAACCATCCGAGACATGGTCAAGTACGCCCGCAACGTCATTGAGGAGTTCCGCAGGGCCAAGCACTACAAATATATCCTTCACCGCCATGCCCGACAGCTGAGCGCCACACCCTGAGAGGGTGGGGAGTCTGGGAAAGGGCTCAGGAGAGAGGTGGTCTTGAAATTGTGGATTTTGAAGGAAAGAGGGTCTCCTGGTAAACATGGGAAGGTTCAGTGACCACCCGGTAAGATGGTGCCAACCATAAGCAGTGTTGAAGTTTGTTTTGTTTTTTACAGTTTTATTGGCGTAGAATGCACCTATTATGCAATGCAGTAGTTTGGTTTTATTAAGAAGAGTTGTACCAATTCCCACAGTCAATCTTAGAACATTCTCTTCTTTCCTGCAGTCATCGTGATTAACTCCACCTCCCCCCAACCTTCCCTGCCATCCCTCCAAGAAACCCAGTCACTCTCTAGAGACTCCCGCAGCCTGGATTTCATAAGATGATATTTCTGTTTGACTGGTTTGGGCAAGGGCTCAGCCTCATTGCAGAGATTCATTCTCTAAGACTAAAGAACTCGGTCCTCCCAGCCCATTACCTAGGGCTCGTTTCACTCGGGGCAGTGCCGAGTGCGCCCATGTACATAACACGCTCAGCTAGTGCTCACGGGGACACTTGAGGGAGGGTGTGGTCCTCGGGTGGCAGCTAAGGCCACAGGCTCACAGTTGTCAGCCTACTGTCCCAGTTTCCGGGCTCTGCTACTGGTTTGCTGAATACCAAGAGCTGGGCTGTTACTCCCTGTACTGGAGCCCTGGTGGACAGCAGTCAAGCTTCAGTCGCTAACACGAGGCTGTCGGCTTGAAGCCACCCCGCCTCTCCCTTGGAGAAAGGCCTCGGCTCTGCTCCATCGAGAGTAGATTGTGGAAGAGCTTAAGGGACATACTCTGTACTCAATCCCCTGTGGTCCCCTGCGCGTTGAAAATATACATGATGGTCCCTGGAAGCCCCTACCACCACCATGTTACAGCATTTTCTTGAGAATTGACAAGGAATTAGATTTGTACCCCGGAGTAGAACTAGAGGCCATTGATTTGAGGAAGGCCCAGTGTTCCTCTGCATAAGAAAGCTCTTCTCCCCGTGAGGCCCCACTTTAAAATGCCCCATATCTAGCGCTCCAGCGTCTGCCGTCAGCAAAGATTTGGATTCGTGTAGAAGCTTTTGAGGGTCTCTGGTTCTGAGCCCTACGCTTTTCATCCGGCCGTGTTCTCTGCGGTCACTCTGCTTGCTGTTTTGTGTTGCGTTTGAGGTCTTGAGATTCTAGTTTGTTTCTTCAAGAAAAATGTCATTTCTTTCACTCTCGCCTGGTTTTCTACAACTTACTTTTGGGGGTGGGGGTGTGTGCCGGTGGCAATCCAGCGGCCCCCAAGGGCCCCTTGAGCCCAGCCTTGGGGAGTGAGTCTCCCTGCCAGTTTTGCCAGGCCTGTGGTTTCCTTGACGCCACAGCACCCCCTAGTGAGCTGCTGGAGATCTGCGAGCTCAGCCAGGAGAAGATGAGCTCCGTGTTTGAAGACAGTAACGTGTACATGCTGCACATGATGTACCAGGCCATGGGCGTCTGCCTGTACATGCAGGACTGGGAAGGAGCCTTGCGATATGGACAAAAAATCATTAAGCCCTACAGGTGACTGCCTGGCTTTTCTGATGGCCCTGGGAAGGAATGGTGCAGAGTCTCAGCCTCTGCCTGCACCGTGCTGGAGCAGGCCTGGAAGGGCCATCTCTTCTCAGCGTTCACTCTGGAAGGCTGGGCCTAGGACACCGCTCCGCCTGGCCAGGCTCGAATGTGCACCATCTTCGGGAGACCCTGAGGGAGGCAGGTTGAGGTGTTGCAAAAGGTGGAGGGGATGTGTGGCCCTTCCTGAGCCAGCACTAGAGCAGTCAGGGCAGTATTTAAAGTCCCCCCACCCTATTAAGTTATGTGGCACTTACTGATCACTTGGTGACCTCGAAACCCCTGCTTTTCCATAACCACCACACCACCAGGCTCCTCTCAGAAGGGAAGGTTTTGGCATTTTCCCCAACCACATCCATTTCCAAGAGCAGGTTTCAGGAGGCAGCTTCTCCTTGGGCTCCCCCTGCTGGCTACTGGGAGCAATGGGGGCGATAAGTGGAGGGCGCTGACTCCCAGAGACAAACCTGCAAGCACCCTCTTGCTTTTCCAAGTGGCAGCCCGGTTCACGGAGGGTGGCCAGCCTACATGAACAGCAGGTGGGATGTGCTGCCGTAAGGGCTCCCTTGGATTGAAGAAGAAAAAGACAGTTGGATTATTAACTTGGCCTGGTAGCAGATGGTAGCCGTGTTCCTATCCGAGATGGTTATGCCATACAGGAAGTTACGGCCGTGCCTTCTGGTCTTCTGACCGGTCACTTCAGGGCTGGGCTCGGGTGGGGGTGCTCCCAGTCACAGGCACTGTTATGTGCTTTTATGTCACACACTTAGGGGCTCTGCCTCTGACCAAGGGGATTGGACCCAGGCCTTGAGGCTGGACATCTGTGTGTTCCCCAAGCACTGCGGGCATTTCTCAGTCAGCAGCCTTCAGAGTCCCTTCAGGCCCTAAGTCTGGGACTGTATGGTTTGTCCGCACCCCCCACCCCCACCCCATTGCTCTCAGTAGCCAGCAGGGGGAGCCCAAGGGGAAGCTGCCTCCTGAAACCTGCTCTTGGAAGTGGATGTAGTTGGGGAAAATGCCAAAACCTTCCCTTCAGTGAGGAGCCTGGCGGCGTAGTGGCTATGCATTGAGCTACTAACTGGAAGGACAGCAGTTTGAAACCAGCCACTCCTCAGGATTAAGAGGGGACTTTGTACTCCCGTCAAAGAGTTGCTATCCCAGAAACCCCCAGGGTCCGTTCCACCCTGTTCATTTGGGGTGGAGGTGGGGGGTGGGGACTAGGAGTGGAATTGATTCAATGGCAGAGATTTAGTCCCTTCCTTGGGGGCTAGTGAGGAAGCCCTCTGGCCTCTTGCAGACTTTTCCCAGTGAGGTGGAGAGGAAAGTAGGGGTGGACCCCTCAGCCTGGTGGTGGTCCCTCTGCAGGGCCTTGGCCTGGCAGATGACCCCCTCCGGCCCCCGGTTCTCCCCGGGCAGCACAGGTGCCTTCTGCCCAGGAATGCAGGTAGAAGCTCTCTCCGGAACAAGCTTTCAGGATAGGGAGTAGAACAGATTTGCCTGTAAGTAAGCACCCCGTCTCACACAGTCTCCACAACCCACAAGGGCAGCTCTAGCTGCCCTGGGGAGTCACACAGTCGCCATCAGCTACACACACACACACAACACTCAGCAGTGAGCTGCCTCCTGGACTGTGTTTCGGGGGAATGGCCACTGTTAACAGCACCTGCTGATTGAGTGCCCTCTGCCTGGCGACCAGAGCCCTGGCGGCACCATGGCTGGTTACAAGTCGGGCCGCTAGCCACCAGGCCAGCAGTGTGGAAGCACCAGTCGCTCGGCGGGCCAAAGACGGGCTTCCCGCCCTGCCTCTAAAGAGTGACAGCCTTGGACCGTCTCAAGGACAGTTCTCCCCGCCCTGCAGGGCCCCTCACAGTCAGTTTTATGGGGGCGTTGGCCTGACACAGAGCAAGCATCTCTAGAAGGCACAACGTTTTCTCTGACTTCTCGAGTTCTGACAGGCCAAATGGCTCTGCTCAGGAGGGGCATTTCATTTCAAAGATGCTCTCTTGATTGCCGGCCTTCGGGCACCCCAGCATGCAGAAATCCGGGCCTGGATTCAGCATTGTGCTTACGTCACTTGTGGAGAGGATGTCTCTGGGGGTCTTCCTGCGGATTTTCAGAAACACCCAGACCACACAAACCAAAGCACGTGCCCCCAAAGGGTCGCCAGCTGCGTGCCATCCACTCTCGCCCCCTGGGTGCCTGACCCGGTGAGAGGTCTCCTGGCTGCTGGAGAGCTCAGCCCTGGGCCCACCCCGTTGCTCAGGCGACCGTTCTCCTTTGTTTCCCTCCAGTAAGCACTACCCTTTGTACTCCCTCAACGTGGCCTCCATGTGGCTGAAGCTTGGCAGACTGTACCTGGGCCTGGAGCACAAGGCCGCCGGAGAGAAAGCCCTGAGGAAGGTGGGTCTTCCGGCCTGTGGGGAGGGTCTCCGGGTGTGGCCCAGCTCCTCAGGGACATCCCTTGGTGCCTACACCCATTGCGAATGAATGACTGCCTCCACGGCCACCGCTTCTGACCCACCACCGCCCCCCCTCCCCCCCAGGAGTGGAAGGGGCTAGACTAGGGAGGGAAGGAGCCGGCGCTGTCAGCACTTCCTGTGAGGGAAGCAGCTGGGAGGTGCTGGCCAGAGGGCGCTGTCACCTCCTTCAGGGGGAGGCTATGACTTGGGGCACAGCCCTCAGTGGGGGTCTTCTCCATTTGTCTGCCCCAGGGGACCTTGTGGTAAAATCCAAGGGGTTAGATAGAGATCATTGCGAAGTAGAGCCCACAGTGAGGTCACCATTTTTCTTTGAACTCTCCCAAGCCTAATGAGATTTTCCTGATGAGGAAGCCCAGCCAAGGGTGGGTGGTGGAGCCTTAATTCAACCTCTGGGGGTCTTCTTGAGTCCAGAGCACCAGCTCCTTCCCCTTGTGCTGGGGGTGCGACGTCTGGGGGACCCCAGAGCCCGGGCGGCCTGTGGCCCGGGGCTGCCAGAGGGGCTCGGGGAGGGTGGAAGTGAACAGTCTAAGCATCATCCTTGGGGAAAGTTGTGTTCCTATGCAGATAAGGGCATGTTGGGCACCATGTGGCCAGGACTCGGTCTGCAGGCTTCGTCCTCCAGACGCCTGTCTGGGATGCAGGGAGTGCGGCTCCGTGTTCCAGAAGGCAGGGTCGGGTGCCCAGCCAGGCTCCCACGATGGGTTAAGCCTGAAGTGTTCAGTTTTTAAATCACAAGATGACATAGTGAGGCCGAAGAAAAAATTTAGGTCCTGTTCCCAGCCTGTCCTTGTCTCTTTGGAACCGTGAAGAGCTGGTGGGTGGTGCCTTTAACCAGGTGATTCCTGAAGGCCAACCCTGTTACTTGGCCTGCCCCCTCCTGGCCTGAGATTCAAGACGGGACTAGTGTACACTAGAAAGGAAGCCTGCTTCCCAGGCCCTCAGACATTCCATGTTTGAGAGAAGTGATCCCATTTGATACGTGCATTTCTGTGTCACCCACCATCCCAAACGCTTTTTGAGGATCAGTGCCCCCGGGGCGTGTGTCCTATTCCTGTTTTACAAGTGAGGAAAGTGGGGGGCCCAGAGAGGCAACTGGCAGCGATGGAGCCACAGTAAACACCACCTATGCTGCCTGCCTCGCGGTGAAGAAGCCCTGGGGGGCGCCAATGGCACAAGGGGTCGGCGCTTGGCTCCTCTCTGACAGGTCAACGGTTCAAACCTCCCGGCCGTCCTGAGGGAGGGAAATCCTGGCGATCCGCTCCCGTAACAGTTCCAGCCCAGGAAACCCTACGAGAGCAGTGCTCCCGTGTCCTGTGGGGTCAGTCAACTTCGATAGCCGACAGCAAGGGCCTGAAGCAGCCTTAGTGAACCCAGCCTTTGTAGCTCTTCAGAATGAAGCTGCGTCTGTGCTGAAGTGTTCTGCAACGAGGAGAGGAAGGCGTGCACCCTCTGACAGGGTTAAGCTGTCTCCCAGCACCTCCGTCTCTGCTCCGGCCACTGCCAGCATGTGCGCTCGGTTCTGTGCTGGCCAGGCAGTGGAGACCGGCTCACTGGCTGCCGGCCACACGAGTCCTCTTTTCAAAAGCCAGCCTGTGTAGGAGATCATGGGCTCCTTTCTTTCTTCAAAGACAGTTTTATTGGCACTTCGGCCACGTATCATTCAATTCAGTAGTTCAGTCATGTAAACATTTGTTGCACAATCTTTACCACAATCAATTTTATAACAATTTCTTCTTCCTTGTGCCCTTTTGTTATTCTTATAATTTATTTTTATATCAATTTTGACAAAAATATACACAAGAAAACGTTCTCCAGGTTAACAACTTGTACATACATAATTCAGTGCCATTGACGATACTTTCTGTGCTGTACCACCATTACTGACAGCCCTCTCCAAATTATCCCATCACCAAGAGAAACTGCACCTGAGCAAAACTTCCTCCTCCATCCATGGCAGCCATCGGCCAAGTTCGGTTTTTTTGCGTGTAGTTTTCTTAGTATGCACACACCATACACTTTCATAGTAAAACCACTTTTCTAAAGAGTTGTAGCCATCATCATAATCAGTTCTTTTTAAATCATTTTTGTGGTGTCTTAACAGCTCCTAATACCATCCATCCATCCATCCATCCATCCATCCATCCATCCATCCATCCATCCATCCATCGTGTCAAGCACATTTGTACATTTGTTGCCATCGTCGTTTTCAAAAGATATTCTTTCTACTTGAGCCCTTGGCACCAGCTGGAGACCATGCGTTCTATTAGCGAGTTTGCGCACATCCTGGGCCTTAACAAACGAGGTCTCCCTTGCATCAGTGTCGCCTGGGATAGATGGGAAGCCCTTGGTTCTGATCCCTTCTCTCTCTGCCCTAGGCCATCGCCATCATGGAGGTAGCTCACGGCAAAGATCACCCGTACATTTCTGAGATCAAACAGGAAATCGAAAGTCACTGAAGCTATGCGGCAGCCCAGTTTCTATTTGAATCCCAGTACAGAAGCCTGAAAACAAACGTTTGAAATCTTACACATCCCTCCAGAATGTAAATGCTACCTGCACTTCTGCCTTTCTCATTGCTTTCTTGGAGGTGGGTCTTAAACTTCAACTTCAGAAACAAGTTCCTTTTTGAATGCTGCCCGACCCCCAGGTCTATGGCATGATTTCATGTACAATATTCTGCACAGGCTGCGTTGACAAAGTGCAATCCTTTTTCCCCTTCATGCCTGTTGTTTGGAGTAGATGGACGTTTTTTAAATGCCACCTTTCCCCCTCCATGCTTGTTGGTATGTGTCTCAACAAACCTCAGTGGTGCAGGGAATAAAAAAAACAGAACTCGCAGTGTTTCCTCCTTTCTGGGGGAGGGGAGGATCTCCGAGGTGCTCCTACTGTGGAAGTGGCACTTGGGTACACCCCAGTGGCCCCAGGTGGCCCCTCAGCATGGATGGGGCCCAAGGCCTCTACAGGTACAGCCCTGGGGGAGGAAAATGGGATGGGGGGGTGTAAGAAAGAAAAAGTAGGCAGGTACCTTGTAAAGCTCATGGAAAATGGGAACAAAAAGATGGTCCACGTACTTTTTGCAGTCCTTCGTATGTATCGGTGGCAGGGAACCACGGAGTGTGGGGAGCACGTGGCTGTTGATTCCCTGGGGAGGGGAAGGCCTTGTATCCATGAACTGCAGAAAAGCGCTTGAAGGGACTTTTGCTTTCCGGACTGTTTTTGTTTTTCAACCCGTCGAAAAGCATGCTTTCCCTTGTGGGTTCTCAGAATTGTTCTGAGCAGCGGTCTTCCTTGTTTGAAGAGTCTCCAGGGTAAGCTTGAGAAAGCAACGACAACAAAAAAATTTCTTTTCCTTCCCACGTCTCATGTTGTGGAGCAAACATTGATCTCCACTGGCACTCTGCGGGGCGGCCACGTGGACGGAGAAGGGGCTTTGTTACCATCGCAGAGAAGACTGGCTCCCCAGTACTAGGACACTTCTTTTTTGGGGGGGCTCATATAACTCTTCTCACAATCCATACGTACATCAATTGTGTAAACCACATTTGTACATTCATTGCCCTCATCATTCTCAAAACATTTGCTCTCCATGTAAGCCCCTGGCATCAGCTCATTTTTTCCCCTCCCTCCGCCTCCCTCACGAACCCTTGATAATTTATAAATTATTATTTTTGTCATATCTTGCCCTGTCCAACATCTCCCATCACCCACTTTTCTGTTGTTCACCCCCCAGGGCAGAGGTCACATGTAGATCCTTGTCATCTGTTTCCCCTTTCCAACC
Source organism: Tenrec ecaudatus (assembly GCF_050624435.1). Taxonomy (NCBI): domain Eukaryota; kingdom Metazoa; phylum Chordata; class Mammalia; order Afrosoricida; family Tenrecidae; genus Tenrec; species Tenrec ecaudatus. Next base: position 234,457,114 of record NC_134530.1, read on the forward strand.
CAGCCTCCCTCTACCCTCCCAGTATCGCCACCCACACCACTGGTCCTGAAGGGATCATCTGCCCTGGAATCCCTGTGTTTCCAGTTCCTATCTGTACCAGTGTGCCTCCTCTGGTCTAGTCAGATTTGTAAGGTAGAATTCGGATCTTGATAGTGGGGGAGAAGGAAGCATCTAGGAACTAGAGGAAAGTTAGATGTTTCATCATTGCTACATCGTACCCTGACTGGCTCGTCTCCTCCCCGAAACTCTTCTGAAAGGGGATGTCCAGTGGCTTGTAAATGGGCTTTGGGTCACCATTCTGCACCCCCCCCATTCACTATGGCATGATTTTTTGTTCTGATGATGCCTGATACCTGATCCTTTTGACATCTCGTGGTCGCACAGGCTGGTGTGCTTCTTCCATGTAGGTTTTGTTGCTTCTGAGCTAGATGGCCGCTTGCTTACCTTCAAGTCTTTAAGACCCCAGATGCTATATCTTTTGATAGCCAGGCATCATCAGCTTTCTTCACCACATTTGCTTATTCACCTGCTTTGTCTTCAGCGTTTTTTTGTTTTTTTGGGGGGAAGGTCAGCACCACAGAATGGCAATTTAATAGAAGAAAGTTTCTTGCATTGAGGGAGTACTTGAGTGGAGGCCCAATGTCCTGCTACCTTAATACTAAACCTATAAATATAGGCACACATCTATTTCCTCATCCTCATAAATATATCTGCATATGTACATGTCTTTATCTAGACTTCTGTAAATGCCCTTTTCCTCCCAGCTCTTTCCTCTATTTCCTTTGACTTTCCTTTTGTCCCACTAGCATGCTCAGTCTTCATTTGGGTTTTAGTAATTCCTCCTGGTTGTATTACCCTTGATCATGCCCTACCAGGCCTCCCACACCCTCCTCACCACCGATTTGGATTACTTGTTCTCTTGCCCTGGGTTTGTTAACACCACTACTTTTCCCCCCACCACCCCCTCTCCCATGCTCCCCCAGAACTGTGGGTCCCACTGTTGTCTCCTCCAGATTATTCATCCAGTCTAGGACACTTCTTGCAGGAAAGTGTCTTGGAGTCAGAAAGGAACTCCCCTACTGGTTAGTAATTAAAGCCTGTTGGGTTTGCACTTGAATTATCTTGTGATCTTGCACTTGAACTGTTCCAATCTGGAAACGGCTGGAGCATACCTCATGCCTCTCACACACCATTAACTGTGAGCCCTTTGACCCCATGGCAGGGGGTGGGGGTGTCCTGGTGACACGTCACCAATCACTGTGGTATGTGAAGTACTCACAGGCTTGTTAGTGTGGGTTTCAAAAATGCTGACTTCCCTCTTCCTGCGTGGCCAAGCCTACAATACGCCCAGCTCATCATTTCCATAGATCTCATCAAGCTATAAAGGTCTTGCTTGCTTAGAGTAGGTGCAAATCTTGTTTGAATGTGCATGTGCAACTTCACTGACCTCTGCAGTTACATAAATGTTGGAGGGGCTCTGCTGTGGTAGCGGGCTACTCGTTGGATCAGTGGTTCAAACCCACCTGCTCCTGCAGGAGAGAGATGAGGCAATTTGCACCGATGAATGTGTACCCTGAGCCGTGGGCTCTTGGACTCTGCCCCGGAGGGTTGATAGGAGTTGGAAAGGACCCACTCCATAGGTGCCCGATGAGGGGTAGTCCGCTGCCACCCAGAGTGCAGCCTGGGACCCCAGGGGGCCGTTCCACCCTGTCCTACAGGGCCGCTCGCCTGCAGGATCCTGAGTCAGACTGGACTTGGTGTCAGTGGGCTTTTTCAGTTCCTCTGTAGAGATTTGAAAACAGGCCGAATGACAGTGACACACTGTAGCCCGCTCTGACAGTTTGGGTGTCTGTTGCGCACCTGCAGGTGGGCCTCACTCGTTTAAAAGGCACTGAAGGCCTAACCCATCCCACCACCCTCCTGTTGGTGCTCTCCCCCATTTCTGCTGCTATTCCACACAGTACCCTAATGGACACACTTAAATCACGCTACTAGAATGTAAAATTATATTGGGAAATTCTTAAGATAATTGTTGGTTGTTGAAAATATACCCAGTAAACCATGCGGCAATTCATGTCTCCCAGTGCCATTTTGTGATACTAATTATATTCATCTAGCTTTTGACCATTCAACCCTTCTCACGTACCTGTAAGTTGTCCTCCCCATTAACATGAATCCACTGCCCCTACGAGTCAGAATCAGCTTGATGGCTGGGAGTTTGGGTTTTAAGGTAGCTCTCTAATGTTCTGAGCTGCTGTTCCCAGTTTTGGAGCCCTGCTGGTATGGTTCTAAGTTGGGAGGCTAACTGCAAGATCAACAGTTTGAACCCACCCAACTGTTCCAAGGGAGAAAGGTGGATCTTTGTACTCCTGGAAGGTTACCGTCTCTGAAGCTCCCAGGCAGTTCTACCTTGTCCTGTAGGGCCACTGCGAGTCAGAATCAACTGGACGGCCCTGAGTTGGGGTTTGTTGTTGTCGAATTGATCCTGTACAGAGAGTTCTTAAGAGAGCATAGTGCTCAAAGTCGAGCTATTTTAACCGTGAAGATACACTATCGCCCGGATGTAAGGAGACTTCAGGGATACTACTTGCACTTTAAAGATGGTCCCAGGGCGATCCTTTCAGGAGTCCATCTAGCCTTCCTGACACGAGGACAAGGGGGGACGTTTTTGTCTGTCAAGGGCCATTTGGATTTTTCTCACATTCTCGGGCCCGGCTGGTCAAACATGTAATTACCTCACCCCTCACGCGGTGGCGGGAGCAGCTTCTCTTTGGCGAGACGTGATGTGAACTGGTAGTCAGGATTTCCGGGGCCTTTCAAGATCCCCAGGCGAGTCTTAGATAACTTGAAATGTTGTTCTGCATTACCCTTTCCCCGCCCTCCAATTGACTAGGCTTCTTCTGTGGAATCTTCCGTCAAAACGCTCAGCAATGGCCCCAGTGGCGGTTGACCACACATTCCATGTAGATCTCCAGTTCTGACTCTGGTCCAGTGGCCTTGAATGACCGCTTGTCAGCGTCGACGCCCCTGGGCACCGAGCAAGAGCCGGGAGGCAGAGCCACACCACACAGATAGCAGGAGGTGTGTATGCGGCCCATTGGTAAGCTTTTCAAGGTAAAATGTCAGAATCAAATAATAGGAACTTTTATTTGCATCGAGTACCAATAGGAGGTGATAGTACTCATTTTTCCCTGTAATGTTTTTCATTGTTTGTCTTTCTGAGGTGCATTATTTTATTTTCAATGCATTCATCTCTGAAGCTAGGCACTTTTTCATATACTTAGAAGTTATTCTATATCCTTTATGGCTTGGTAGGTCTGGTAATTTGCCTAATTTGCCATTTGTCCGTGTGTGGAGTAATTTTTTCCTGAAGATTATAATCTGCCGCCCTGAGTGTTGGGTATTGGCGTTGTTTTGAGAGTGCCTTCCCGGACTGCCCTGCACTTCCCCTTTCAGGCTATGTGTTGCAAAGGCAGGTTGTTTCCATCTGTCAATGAAGAAGAAACGACTTTAAATTATTATCTAACTGGAAGTTGTTTAATGGTGAAAGATCCAGTTAGATCCTTAATAAAGTTTAATTCTCAAAAACTCTAGCCACTTGCACCAGCATCATTTATTGAATAATTGCTTTCCGCCCTCTGATTGGAAATGCTACTGCCACTGTCCCCCAGGACTCAGCTCTACTCCTACCCCGTCTCGCTCATTGATGGGTCCGCACCAGCTGAGCCTTTCCAAAAGAGGCTACCTTTGTGGTGGACGGGGTTCCTGCTTGGCTTTTGCCGCTCTGTGACGAGCTCTCTTTCCACTGGGTGGAGGGGTCAGGCAAGTCTGGTGAGTGGCTGGAGCTTGTCATTAAAAAGAATACGATGGAGAAGTCGGCCTGGTTCATCCTGTGTGACGTCACTGCCCAGTGGTGGTGCACATGTACATGCCTCCTTGTTGCTCTGACTTTATGTGTAGCTTTCGCTTTGCCTTTCTGGATCTTATATATATATTTTTCTTCTTTCCTTCTTTTTCTTTCTTTCATCTGGTAGTATTTTTACTAGTGGTTGCCATTTTGTCTCTAAGAGGAAACGTTCATTTTTTTTCCACTCAGCAGTTGAAGAAAATAAACTTCTTTATTCATCCATGAAAGATAGTTAAGTGTACCTATTCTTCCCCACCCTGCCCAGCGTGTCACTGCTGTCACCGGCATATAGTAACTATCTATTTTTTTTAAGACATCTTTCAGGAATGACCATTTTCCTTTGCTGCTGCCGCGTTCTGGAGTGACCTTCAGTATTCTCGTTCTCACGATGGGAAACTGGTGGGGGCCTCTAGCAGGTGAAAGACCAGTTAGAGCCAGCTCGGGGGCAGTGACTGAGGCGTAGCAATTAATATGGCTCTCCTAACTCTGGCTTCTTGGGTGATGGATTCTGAGTCTGGATTTGGTACTTGTGGCTGTGGTCCCATTTTGGAGGGAATTCTGTTATAGGATCAAGGTGGGGTTAAGTCTGGGCATTAGCAGAACCAAGTCATAGCCCGGGTTCTTGGGGGCATCCTTCAGTCTAGTAGAGGGTGGGGTTTAAGCTACGATCCTTCCTATTCCCTGGAGGTATGGTTGGCTGAGACACATCACACTTCCATCAAAGTCATTTCTCAGTGTGTAGGGCCATCCGTGACCCCGGAAAAGCACAGGACCATTTGGAAGAGCATGTCTAAGCTCTCTGTGAGGAAGGTGGAGTCCCGAGATCAGATGCACTGGGGACTGGCGCAGAGCTCAGAGCAGCAGTGCTGGCACGGAGGTGCCTCATATGGCCTGAGACGATGGAACTGTGGGACAGAGTGATAGGCATGCTGGCTTCCAGGACCATGTATGTGGCTGAGAGCCTGAGAACTGGAGAGAGACTAAGCTGCTGGCCGAGACGAGCTATTGCTGTGCACCAGTGACTGCTGCCTTAACTGTTTTGCAGAGCCTGACTTGTTGTAACCTGTTAATTTTCTTAATACACTTTTAATCATGAGGATTGCAAGTTGTGTGTGGCCATTGCAGCAAATCACCAAACCCAGCATAGGAGAGCACCACGTGGTCAGTGTCAGCATAGGGTAAGGGATGGGGAGGCATCTGACCCCTGCCACGTGGCAATAGGAAAGCCAGGGGAGACCAGATATGTCTACCTCGATTGCAGTTGGCTACAGTGATAACAACCAAACCAAACCCACTGTCACCGAGTCCATTCTAAATCAGCACCCCCAGACCCACCACTGCTCTGGAGTCCAAATGAGAGTGACCGTCTCCAGGGTTTCTGAAGCTGTACATCTTCACAGGACAGCCCAGCCTCATCTGTCTCCCCTGGGACAGCTGATAGGTAAACCCCACGCCTGCCAAGGTGGTGCTGTCGGGCCAGTTAGACTGCTAACAGGTCTGCACCCAAATCCTCCAGCCACTCCTTGGAGAAAGCGGCACTGCTTGTTCCCCAGTGTCACTGAGTTGTAATCAGCTCAGTTACAGTGGGTTTGGTTTTTGGTTCGGCCAAGTTCCTTCTGACTCACAGCAACCCCCTAGGGGAGAAGAACTGCCCTTAGTGTTTCTGAGATGAGCCCTTACACAGGGGCAGGGAGCCTCACCTTTCTCTGTTGAGCGGCTGGTAGGTTTAAACCACAGACCTTCTTGTGAGCCTCCCTCTGGCATGCTTTGAGGGCTGTGGTCATTTCCGGGAGCTGTTCCTTCTCCACGGCACCCAGGAAAGGGTCCACCCTCGTGAAGAGGGCCCTTGTAGGTGTGCATGGACGACTGAAAATCATGGTGCTGGGCAGCTACCTCCAAACCTAGTGAGTTCAGCCGTTATTAAACGTTGAAAGACAAAAGCAAATACTCCGTGTTTTCTACAGCAGCCGGGGGCCTGGCCTTTTCTAAGTTTGTGTGGGATCTTTCATCAGTGACAGTCTTGGGATGGATGCGATGACCTTGGAGCTTTAGAAGGGATGGGAGGTATGTGACCGATTCCTACAGATCTGTCATGCCATTTGCCTAGTGATCAACTCTTCGGATTTCTGAACCATATGATTTTGGAACTTTCAAGCTAAATATCTTAAAGTGTGATCAAGTTCTACAGGATTGAAAAGTCTATAGATATAGACGGGGGAAAAAAAGAGGAAGCCATTTTTCCAGGCATTTGGTTCATAAAAATGCTCACACCTCCGATCTAGAAGTGAAGTCAATTCCGTGGTTCAGTTTTTAGTTAAAGCTGCCCTACAAGGGTAAAAATGCTGTGGAAGCAGCTTAGAATAATCAGCCTTTGAGATGAAAGGGGGCAGCATTGAGCCCAGGCCAACAGAAGGGTGAGGAGAGGAGGTGGGATGGCAGCAGGAGATGTGGGAGTGAGTGAAGTGTTGGTCCACTGTGGGGATTGCAGTCCACGAGGTGAAACACAATGTGTGTAAAGTGTTGAGTAGAACAGTAATCTACTTTGTACAGTCACCCAGTACACACACACACACACACACACACACACACACACACACACCCCCCTAAAAACCCGTGCTTAAACATGCTTCAATTAAACGACAAAAGAGCCAACTGTTTTCTTTGAAAAAAAAAGTTTATTGCATATGGAAATAATAGATATCTTTTAAAAAAAGGTTAGAATAAAGATCTCACATTTGTGAAGGCACATGTGAAACATTTTACAGCAATAACAAAGGCAGTGTAACATAAGACGATACGCAAGAAGACCAACATCTAAATAAGACTTTTAAAAAAAGATAAACAGTGCAAAAAATACTGTCAAAAGTCAGCCTTATACACCTGGTAATTATGTATAAAGCTGGCGAGCATAAGCTTATTTACTGATAAAATAGCACATAGACTAGCATGCGTAGTTAAGTGTAAGGCTTTTTAATATTAAATTGATAAGGAGTTACATGAAACTATAGTTGCCATGGTATTGATCAAAATCAGTCCCCCAACTTAGGGAATGTCATTAGCTTGTCTGTCCCTCCCCTACTGGACAGCTGTAGCGTGGTGAGGGACCTGGTTTCCATTTTTCAGGGTAACAAGCGACACCCATGGGAAGGGAAAGTGTTCTCAGGATCCCAAGTCCCATGCGGGTGGAATGCATTTTGTACAGCAACATGCATGGTGATTAAACCCACTAGTGTGCCCACACAGCCCCCCGGATCCCAGGGCCACTGCAATAGGATCTTTCAGGGACTGCTGACAGATGGTGGCCTTTTGTGGGCTAACCCAAGAACCTTCAGAACAAACTGCCTTCCAAGTAGGGGACTTTGCTGTACATCAAAGTGAAAACCAACATGTCAAATATTTTGAATTTTACCAAGAGTCACGACATTTTATGAAGCAGACCAACAAAAGCACGAGAACATTGAATTAGGTACAGCTCAGCCACACGGTCCAGTGACAAACTAGATTAGCCTGTTACTTGATGGAACCCACGTTACAGAGGTTATACGTATAATAGTCATCTGCATGTGTAAACTTCATCTCACTGACGAGTCCTTAAGCAGGTTGGTTGGGCACTGACGGCTGGAGGACGCAGGCAGGGCACATCATCTCTGTTGAAGGGGAAACTAACTTCTGAAATGATCACGTCACTGGGTCCTTAACAGGTTCCACATGATGGCAAGAAAATCGAATTGCAAAGAAACTACACAATGTTCAATTTGAGGCGGGTAAGGAAAAGAAAGCTTGCAATTGGAGTCTTTGGTTCTATGCTGAAGGCAAGCATGAGCTGTCCCCGCACCTGGGGGGTGGGCCCGGAGAAGGCCAGCGCTGCCGCTCCGAGCCGCCACTGCTTCCTGAAGTGGCATGAGAGGTGGGGCCCAATCGAACCTCCCCATTCGCCCCGTCGTCGGGCGATGGGCCTCGTCCACGCTCCTTCTGTGGAAACGCACAGCCGTGGAAACCCCACAGGGCGCGTCCACACAGTCTTACAGGGTGGCTTGGAGTTGGGACTGATACTTGGGCCATGGGTTAGCAAACAGGGTAACCTACAGATTGATCGGACAGCTGAGAACAGACTGTGCCATGTGGCCACGTCTTCAGGGAGTAGAGGGCTTCTCTTTCCTCACAGGGGGCCAGTTTTCTGGAAGCAAGCAGGACGCAAGCAGGGTTCATTAGGAAGGAGTCAGAAACTAGCGAGCCTATGACCACACATCCGCCACCGCCTCTGTGATCCTGTGCAGGTTCCCCTCATGTCTTAACGAGGGCCCAAAGGATTCCTCTAACGAGCTAACAGCCACCTTCGGGCCACTGGCAGTGCTGAGCAACCGACAGGACCGAAGGTGGGGGGGTGGGGGAGGGCGGTTCTTCCTGGTTGCTGTTTCCTAACTTTAAATTCATCCTGGCTGCCTCCATGAGCCAACTCCTATTTTCAAATCAAAGTACGATGTTGTCATCTCAGGTGTGGGGCAGTTTCAGACAGTGACTCTCTCAGCATGTCACATTTTGGAAGGGTGACAGAAGGGTCCAGGAAAGTAAAAGGGTACCACCGAGAGTTGGTGCTGAGAACACGTTTTCAGTAAAAGGCCGGCATGGTCCTGGGTGCAGGAGGAGCGCTTAGAAGATGGTGACCTCACCAGATCGCCCACCCTCATGTCCTTCCGGGACCTGAGCCCTGATCGACATTGCTGGGCACAAAGGGGGGGGGGGATGCGCTCTGCACATGCCGGTGATGGCAGGGGAGGAATCCTGTCATGCGCTGAGACTGCTCATAGGGCTGCCAGGAAAGGAAGAGCCACCGGTGGCCAGTGAGGGGACCAGCGAACTCTGGTGACCTACACATCAAGCCCCTGGCATCATTGGGTCTGTCTCCACAGGTGAGGGAGGAGAGCCCATTGTAGCGGTAAGTGTGGGCTTGCCAAGAGAAGCCAACCCACAGCTCCCGTCAGTGGCGTGACTGAAAGCGGGGTGGGGCATCCCAGACATTCCTGAGGGGAGCCAAGAGAATCGATGTACTTTCTGACGACAACTTCAGGGCTGATCTGAACGCCCCCCACCTTCTGCCAGCTCTTCTCCAGGAGAGCTTACAACCCTTTCTGGAAAGGTGGGCCTGGGCGGCCCCACCTGTGACAGAGGCCCTTCCTAACACATCCCTCGTAAAGGGATGTCCCTGAGTTTATTTTTAAGACGCAGGGCTGACCGAGGATCTGATGCACATCCTCCTCATTTACTGCACCAAACAATGAGTGGCCCAGGCGCCTGAGGCCAGGCGCCCTGACACTGGATTTTCCAGGGGACGTTTTCGTTGGGGGTGAAGACCTCGCCTTGGGAAGAAGATGCAGCTATTAGGCTTGAAAAGAGAAGAAGGAATGAATGAAGCTGCGGGCAGGGGAGGTGACGGCTACATGAGCATGGGACAGGCCCCTAAGTAACGGGCACCCCCCACCCCACCCCCGCTCCCACAAGAAGGCCTCTTGCCCTTCAACACTTCAGTAGATAAAACATTTTGGGGTGACGATGAAAACCATTCTGCCACCACGTTTGGAGGTCAAAGGCAGTGAGTGCCAAACACTGTCACAACTCGGAGCACTGCGGCGTAGCGAGCTACACACTGAACCACCAGTTTGCTCCAGGACAAAGAGGAGGCTTTCTACTGCCCAGTTACAGTCTCAGAAACCCACCCGGGCAGTTCTACCCGGCCTGACAGGGTCACTAGGAGTTGGAATCAACTCAATGGCAGTGAAGTTGAGGTTAGAGAAGCCAACCAGGTTGACACGTGAAGAGCCGTGGGGCAGTGGAAAAAATGTGTCCGGTACCCACGGACAACTTGGGTTTCTGTTTGGAAGCAGCACCGGATGATTTGGTACTTTGCTCGCCCGAGAGAAATGGCAGCGTGACGGCTGCCGGATACAAACCAGTCACTCAAACACGGGGCAGCAGGAAAACCTTTGGTAAAACACAAGGGTGCAGACTTCTCACACAGGGCTGTCCTAAGAACTGGAAACACAGGGAATCCAGGACAGATGAACCCCTCAGGACCAGTAGTGAGTGGTGATACCAGGAGGGTGAAGGGAAGGTGGGGGAGAAAGGGGGAACTGATTACAAGGGTCTACATATAACCTCCTCCCTGGGGGACGGACAACAGAAAAGTGGGTGAAGGGAGACATTGGACAGTGTAAGGCATGACAAAGTAATTTATAAATTATCAAGGGGGAAGGGGAAAAGGAAGCTAATTCCAAGGGCTCAAGTAGAAAGCAAATGTCTTGAGAATGATGATGGCAACAATTGTACAAATGTGCTTGACAATGGATGGTTTATGATGAGTTGTATAAGCCCCCAATAAAATGATTTTTAAAAAAGAAAGGGCTGTCCTAAGAACCCAACGCTGACTGTTCGGTGCTTCTGGCTGGTGATTTCTTTCTCTAGGACCGTCCCAATAAAGTGCTGACACTGAGGAGGGGCGAAGGAATGCTTTAACCACCACTTGGGCCTGACCCAATTGGCACCATCTCAGCCCCATGCCTTTGCTCTCCCAAAGCACCCCAAGAACCACACCGTTTCCCAGCAGCCACGCTGTCGTGGGAGAGGCATCAGAAGGCATCTTCAGGGCCCATACATTATGTTCCCTAACCGCTGGGCTGAGGGGTGACAGAAAAACCTCACTCAGATTTTACCCCACAAAAGGGTGGCAGCTGGCAACCCCACAACGACCTGGCTGATAGGCCAGACTGTCAGAAGCAACAGTGAATAACCCTGGGCCTTGGGAGATGGCTTATTCACCAGTTAACCAGCGGTCACGGTGTGACAGCAGCCGGCTCACAGGTAGCCAGCCATGCTCACCAGCACCAGCCTGGACACATGGCGTCCCCAAGAGGAAATGGAGGTGTATGAGGTCTGGTATGGACAGGCCCTGGGCGCCGTGTGACGCAGTACCCAGAGCCCTTCCGTTTGAGCCTGGTGGACCTGCCGAGGCATGGCAGGGTAGGAGACGCTTGTCCTCAAGTCCAAGCCCAGTAGGGGGTGGGAGGTGGGGAAGGGGTGCACAAAGATGAAAGGTGCCCGGATAAGGCAGCCAGGCAAGATGGGAGAAGGTCTTTTGGCTGACGGAGCTGCAAATCAACTTAGGTTCATCTTGAAGTTGGGGGGTGGGAGGTAACGTAAAGGGGATTGCAGTCTTTGTGCACTCGGCAACCTCACGAGACCCAGGAAGAAACAAACTATAATGAGCCTGCGTATGGGTGAATTCTTATTGTAAATAAAATAAGATTCAAATGGACATTTCATTTGGGGCAACCTAAAATTGGCTGGAAATGATCCCAAAGATGGCTGGCTGGGTAAAGTCACTCACCTAGTGTCCCTGCTTGGGTTTGTGAACCAGGGTCTCTGAGTTCTGGGTAAGCCAGTGGCTGGTAACCACAGATGCCTTCCTGCAGAGCCCACAAAGACACTCCCGAAGCTGGTGGAGAAGGGAGGGGCCCCAGGTCACTTGGGCAAGCGATGGCAGTTTACAATTCTCAACCTAGGATCACAGCGACTGCAGATGCCACAATGTCTTCATGCAACCTTGTCAGAGCAGATTGCTCCCTCCCAAGAGCCCATGTGCAGATGTCCGCTCCTCCCGGCATCTACTGTCCCCTCCGACCATGTCACTCAGTGCACTCTCCCCATGTTGACAGAAAGCAAACCACACTGGCATACCTCACAAATGCAGGGGCCCTCCCTTTTGGCCCATCCACATAAGCAGCCACGTGTGTAGACCAATGCTACCACATACAGACGCTACTGCCACGATACTTTCTCAAAGTGGGAGGGTGTCCCCAGAACCCAGTGACCCCCAATAAGGCTTGGCAGGACTTGTTCAGCCTCACCAGCAGTCTTAGCTCCTCCTCCTCAGTAGGAGGAAGGCCTAGAGCTGGGCTCCCACGCCCCAGGGGCTGCAGTGGAGCAGGATGAAGGACGTCGGTCAGGGAGAGGAGGCGAGAGAGAACATGGCTCAGTGAAGAAATTCCAAATCCAGCAGCTGAGAGGTTTAGATGGCCTTGTCATGAGGTGGATTTTTCTTCTCCCCCGTCCCCGACTTCCATTTTTAATTTTCTCCCTTCAAGTCCAAACTGCAGCAATTGCATCGGACAGCTCCAGCTTCAGACTTGATACATCATCAGGAAATCATTCCAAAAGCTCTAACTAGATAACTAATGTAACACACTTTGCTTCAAGGTTTATTCCTTGGCTGGCTTCCCAGCTAGAAAGCATCTCTGGGCAATTATTATGCAGATGCCGGGAGCGGACTCTCAATGGCTGCGCTGATTTAATGGGAGCAAGGTTGGCATCGCCTGCGATGTGAACAAGAGTACAAAAGTGTGCTCAAGAGTCAAAAGCATTTGTCTTTCTAAAACTGAAATACGGATGTAGAAGATAGCAGACTAACTTGGGAATGTTCTCCTTTGGGTTTAAATGCAAATGTCAGTTGGAAAATTGGCTGTTAAACCCACTCCTTCCCCGCATTTGGCGTATTAGCAGATATTCACATGGCCCAAGGTGGGGAGTGGACAGGTTTCCAGGAAGCCTGTACGATGGCTTCGGAGACACCAGATCTCCGTGCTGCCCAGGGCGCACGTGAACAGTGAGCACGTTGGGGCCCTGGGAGATGAAAGGACTGCTGGTGGGGTGTCGGAGACAACTCCATCCACACCGTACATCAGGGACTGCAGAGCAGAGGACCCCAAGGATAGTGGCCCTTTAAGTAAGGAGACAAAACCTCTTCGTCTGAGGAGGATCCTAGGTCTGTGCTTCTCACAGGGCGATTGAGTCCGTCCCACTGAAAAGAAGCACTACACGAATAGTTCTTTCCTGAACACACCGAGAATTCCAGGATCTGCAAAGCTCAGTTGAAAGTATACTTCCTGACCGGTCTTCCCATCTTGGAGCAAGAAGGGAAGCTCTCCAGTCCCCGGGTACTCAGACTCTCAATTCAGTACCGCCACCGTGACACCTGGCCAGAGGTGCAGCTCTGCTGATTGAAAGCATTGATTTATACTCCAAAGCCGCTCTCCGAGAACCTGCGCGTGTGCCCCCCCCCCTCCCATCTGCTGTTGTGTGGAGACAGAAGCCGCACAGGCATGCTCTTTGCGGTCATCGTTCCAGCTCAGGGAAAAAAGACAACCAAGGAAGAAGGCCTGGGAAGCATCAGGTCCAGAACAGCCACGATGCACAGACAGATACTCAAGGAAAACCAGACAACAGAGAGGAGCCTTCCCCCAGAATCCCAGCCAGGGGGGAAATATGTACAGCAGGATTCTTCAGGAATTAAAAGGGAAGAGACGGGTGAGATGGGGCAGAGGTCATCCCACCTTGGACCCCAGAGGGAGTCGCACGGAGAAACATGGAGAGAAGGACTAGCTAAGGACCCCCAGGGGGACAAACAGCCCCTGGTTCTCCACGTGGGCCACGGTCTGGACTGGAGGGTGTGAGCAGGGCCTGTCTGCTCTCCTGGGCCAAGGCTGTGGGCTCCGACTCGGTATGGCTCCTGGCCAGAAAGCCCAGCGCTCAGCTCCCCAGACTGTTCCCTTTACAACCTTTCCAAGGGCTGATGGAAACCCGGAATGCACCCAGTGCCCCCCCTTCAGGCACGGGGCCAGCACAAACAGTATTAACATAAGAACAACGAGCAAGGCTCTGCCTGATGCCTTTCTCTTCCCACTCTGGTCCGTTATCCCTCTCAATCAGGCAGGAGGCCTAAATGAACAGATGGCCTGGCCCAGGGCCTCCAGGCCACCGGGCTGGGCCCACAGAGTGAGCAGGAAGCAGCAGCAGAGGCCCAGGACATAGCTCCCGGCAGGCAAATGTAGACTTTAAGAGCCCAAGATGATGGGTGGTCGGGAAAGACCGGGCACAGAGCTGCCCGTTTAGCCCAGAAGATGGAGGTTAGGTACTATGCTGCAGGGGAGCAGCTCCCCTGGCGGCTCCTGCCTTCCACTCAAGCTTGGAGGCAATAGAGCGAGACGGAGGAAGGCGAGGGCCGAAAGGACGGAGAGAGGAAGTCGAGTAGCCTCAGCGAAGGGTCTTGACCCCTCACATTTTGAATTTGTATCTCAAGATGCATTCTTTTTCTTGCCATCGTGGATTTGTGTACAAGCGATTCCGCTGGTGGATTTCAAGGTTGGTTACAAATCCCTCTGTAACTTCACTAGAGACAAGCACCCTGCTGCCTGCCCGGCCGTTCAGTCATCCCTGCTGCCGTGTTACGATGCAGATCAGTCACCACGTGGTTCAAAGGGAAAGATTAATACACTGTGAAGGCTGCATTACAATGACCACGAACATTATCCAAAAGGGAGGGGGGGAGAGAAAAATAAATTATCTCATATAAAATAATACAGGCGTCTGTCTGGGAAGAACCGCAGCCGCCGCTGGGGACAGCCTGTGGCCGACCTGCTGCCAGCCACCTGCACCCTGCTGGTGAGCAGAGGTTGTCTAGGGAGGGAGGGCCTACCCAGCGGCGAGACGGCGCGGAGTTCCTTCTGGCAGGTGCCGGGTGCCGGGGACTAAATGAGCCGCGAGCTCTGGAGGAACTGGAGGAGGACTTGGTAGACAAACGTGTACTGGGCGATGGTCTGGATCATAAACATCCGTTGCTCCCGGAGGAGCCTCAGCATCATGGGCACTTCCACTTTCTGCAAGAGGAGAGAGAAGGCAGGTCAGTCCGTTGTCCAGACTCTCGGCCCGGGTCCAGTTCCAGATGACGCAGAGGGCTCTGTACCTTGAGGTTTGATCAGAGTTCATTTCCAGCAACTGGAGCTTCGGCTGGCCCCTAGTGGGCCTTTGTCTACATCACACCTCCAACACTAGCAGTCTCATAATACGTTGCCTAGAGCCGTCGATAATGAAATTCTATCATGTTTGTGGAGCATTGCTGCGTGTTGGGCGCTACCACTACATGGAAGAGGCTGACAAGAGGACACACGTTCGCTAGGCAGAGGCAGACTTTTTATGCTCATCAGAGGCTGCTCAGGGGCAATGGGGAGGGTACTGCCGACACGTTTCTTTGAGAGCCAATGACATACTTTTGAAAATAACGTAGTGGTGTTAGATAAGGTGGTGAGTACAGTTAATGCCGCTGAATTTTACACTCGAAAATGGTTGAAATGGCACACTTTCTGTCCTGTAACACCGAGCTGGCTCCTCTGCTGCACCCACATGGTTCTTTTCAGAGAGAGGCCAGATGCCGGTGTGCCGAGAGCCCAGGCTTCTGGAGCTGAACATCCCCGCGCGGCTGCCTCCTAGCGATGGGACAAGGAATACTACACTTCCGACCCCTGGGCGCCCGGTGCTGTCTGCACAAGAGCAATCCCATAGGGTGAGTAGAGGCTACTCAAGTTTACACCTATAAGGCTCGTAGAAACAGTGCTGGCACTGGGCAAGCGGTCAATACCAGTTAGCTCGTTTGTTTGTTTCTGGTTAGCTTTTGTTAGGATATATAGGACGGGGATCCAAATAATTTGTGTGTAAATTCTATTATCTTTTCATTCCATTTCCCCACAAACTTTTTGAAGCTCTTCTCGTGTTATATTCTGATTTTTGGTCATCATTTTCACCAGCCCAACCAGTGTCATGGATCCAGCACAAGAGCCTATGAGACTGAATGCTTCCCCCCCCAACCTAAAAAAAATCCCCCAAACAGTGCATTCTCTGATACGGGGCGGTGTGTGGAACAGGCAAACAACGTCCCTGTTTCTCAATCAAAGGATTCCAATCACCTTGAAGATCCATCCCCACAAGTTCTGCTGCCACTTGACCCCCTAACCTGAGGCAGGTGACATTTGCTCTAACTGGCTGGGAGGGAGTTCCTCCGCTCCACCCCATGAAGAAGGGCCATGTCTGCCAGGAAATCAAAATGAAGACATCTGCTAGTTGGCCAGTAAAAACCTGGCCTTTTGGAATGAGCTCATCTGGGGCCTGGAGTGAAATCCTTTGGGCCGGAAGAAAGCATGGCCAATCATAAGACCAGTGCTTTTGACAGGGAGGAGGCTGGGAGAGGGTGTTACACCCTAACTGCTAACACAAGGTGGGGCGGCGAGCAAGGCAGCAGCAGGCCGCTAGGCTTGTCACCACTGACCAGGAGACCGCCCCCTTCCGGCCCAGCTCACAGCTACACCCCTCTCCACTACCTGTGATTCCGTGTCTGAGCTCAATTAGACCTGGTTAAAATAAAACCTGAAGGGGGGCAATGTCTAGAAACGAAACAGTGGAAAGCCACTTCACTGGGAAAATACTAACCAGGCCTGAAACTATCGGTACAAAGTGGTGAGCCCCACCCCCAGCCGCAGCCAGGGACCCACAGCAAGTATGGACAACGGATAAAGCTGGAAGGGAAGGGAAGCATGAGTCATCTGGCTATCTTTGAATATCAATGGGAACAGAAGTTCTTTCTGGACTGACTGAGTTCCAGAAAGAATGTCCTGGCGTGCACTGGGCACTGAGGAAATCCGCTCTGGAGACCGAGTGGCCCTGCTGGCCAAGTCCCTCGCTCAGCACCATGTGGCTCTGAGGATCAATGAGCCCCGTGTCAGTCATCGCATCATGGAGGCTCAGCCTTTGATGGTCTCCAAAGAGCTCAGAGCGGAACAACCTGCCGTGTCAAGCAAGGCAGAATGGACAGCTTCTCCAGTGGAAACGGGGGAAAAGGAGGGACGGTGGAAGAGATGGCAGGGAACGGAGGAAGGAAGGGGGAGCCGGAGACCAGGAGAACTCTCCCGGCGGGGGCCAATGAGGAGGCCTTCCCCTGCCCTGCAGTCCAAGGGGACCAGTGTGAACTCACACATGCCGCTGCTGTGTGCACGGCTGCACTTTGTCAAGCTCAAGGGTCCAACACTGGGACTTGCAGGCCAGTTATTCCCTGTACCGGAGACCCCGGGGGTGCACACGTTCCAGCGCAGCTATTAACCACAAGGCCAGCAGCTAGAGACATCTGAAGTGCCTGCGAAGCAAGGCATGGTGAGCCACCTCTGACGGCTCCCACCATGGAAAACCCCCAGTGGAGCACAGCTCTACCCCCCCAACCACCCACGGGGTCACCTCGAGTCAAAGGTCTGGCTAGTAGGGACAGGGAACAGAAAGGCATGTAGAGGCACAAAGGTGAGAACTCCCGGAAGATGCTGACGCTGCATTCGGTGGGTGACTTGGATTCCACAGGGGTGTCCTGCCTGGCATTAGGGTTTTCCTGTTTTGTTTTTTTTACATTAGGCCATAGTTCATATATAACCGCTCTTCTGCTTGCCAGCAGTACTCATGTCCCTATGAATACTAAAAGCTCTCAAAATTAATTTTTGAAAGGCAGGGTGTTTGCAATCATTTGGACATGCTGAAACTGAGCATTGATGGCTTTCTGGGGAGGTTTCAATCCAACAGGCTTGGTGGCACCATGTGTACCGGACGTTCCAAACCGTGGAGCACACACACAGGCTGTGAACTGCCTTCCTCAAACGTGCACTCTGGCCGAGCCCTTCGTGGGAAGAACCAAACCACTACAAACGCATCCTTGAATTTGCTGGGCTGGAGAATCGCACACCCGAATGAGAATTAAACAATGCTTGGCATTTGGACAATTTCTTGTCTGGGTGCCACGGCTTAGGGGGCACCACTAGACACTAGCCAAGTCGCTCGGTTATCTTGGGGCATGTGTCTGGTTCCACAGCATGGCAGCTGTGGGGACGGAAGAGAAAATGTAGGCAAGAGTCCTTAGAACCAGCACCGGCGACCAGATGCTGGCGGGCCAGCTTGCCTCAGGGCCAGCCCACGTGAGCCAGACAGGAGTTGTGGCCAGGCCGGTTCTCAGTGTCTGGTCTTTCCCTTGAGGTACGTGAATGTCTCCTTCTTTTGCACCACACAGGGACTCCAAAATTTGTACCCAAACCCAAAGCACCCCCGCTGCCTTGTATGCTAAAACCTGCCATGCCCCGGGTGAAGAAAGTGCAGGGGGACTGCTCCTTAGCCTCTGGTGGCGGTCTGTCTCCTCTGCCCGGAGGCCTCCCCCTTGGTGTCACTCCTAGCCTGACAGCAGTGCGGGCAGGCTGGGCACCCAGGCACCCAGGCTTGGCAGCTCTTCTCCCTGTGGAGCTGGGCTTGCAGGGGCTGCAAAGACAGGTGATGTTTGCCTACTCAGGTGTCTCCCTGGCCTGCTGATGCATACCACTCCAGGTCTAGACTAGAGCAAATTACCACGTTTAAAAGAAAGCCTTGCTCAGAAGCACAGAAAGCATTTTCAAAGCATACACAAATCTTCCCCCCATCGGATTTAGGCCAAAATATATCCTCGAGATACAGCTACACTCTACTCACCCGAATAGCCCAGCATGGAAAATTATCTGCCATGCAGCCAGATGGTCTGCCAGCCACGGTGGGCTTCTGAAGCTAGCTCCCGACCAAGCTTGGGTTCTCCAAATGCTTCCTGCCAAGTGCTCTCATTTCTTACTCTCATCTGGGCAGCTCTGGGAGCAGCCCGGGGCAAAGACAGGAAAGACTGTAAAGGTCAGAGTCAAACACGGAATCTTGGGTCTGGAAAACAGGCTGAGTGTGTGTGTGTATGGGGGGGGGGGACCCCTGGAAAAGAAAGGGCACGGGTAACGGTTTGGCCAGGCCAGCGGGCCTATTTGTGGCTTGCTCGGGAGGAGGCCGAGTGACTTACTTCATTATGCTCCAGGCAGTAGATCATCAGTTCTGAGAGGATGACCACGCCCGTCCGGCCCACCCCTGCGCTGCAGTGGACGACGATGGGGGGGTGCCGGTTCTCGGGGCCTTCCAACATGCTGTTGGTATGGCGACGGACGGACTGGATCTCCTCCAAGTAGGCTGCAAGACAGAAGGCCAATCCTGTCACCCAAACCCTCCGTGGCTTTGCAGAAGACGGGGGAGCAAAGCGGGTGCTGAGTGTCCTTCCCCCACTTTTTTTTTAAAGTGACAATAATTTACAGTTCTTACAAGACACTAATTATTTGGCTGGTGCTCACTGCCTAGTTCTGGATCCAGAAAGGACCAGCTGGGAGTCAAGTAGTTCATGGGAGAATTTGTTCTTTAAATTAAACAGTTCTTTTTAAAAAATTAAATTCTGTTTTCCCCTCTGCAACTCCCCAAGTCCCCCAAGCAGATGATTCTAGACATTACTTACAGCAATTTCTACTATTAACAGCCTGGGACCAGAATGACACGGAGCCCAGTTGAAACCCCTGCCTGTCAGAGCCAATTTCTAGTGGGAAGAGAGCATCCATCTGCCCGCTTCCTCTCCCGCCCTGAGGAGCGAACGGCACGGGAGGCCTGGCGGCAGTTTTAGGTTTCCAAATAGACGGTGCAGGGTCTGCTTCTCGGCATGTGGCTATGATCAAGGCTTTACAGTGGGGAGCCCAGGATGAACCCCCAGCCAAAGGCAGCGTGAGTGGGGGGTGAAGGGGAGTGCGCCATCCCCTCCTCCATCTCCTCCAATAACCGGCGGGGAGGGGAGGTCATGCAATGTCTGCTCACTGACTCCAATGTGACACAGAAGAGATAGGACTGCAGGACAAATGCTCATGCCAGCATCTTGGAACAAGGGGAAGAGTGTGTCTGCGATCGACAGATCGCCCCACACTGCAGAGAGTCCATGACGCATTCGGATCTTTCAGAAGCTTCAGGAAGAAGCTGGTCTGGGAGGCTCTCAATATTTGGCAAACTTCGTTGCTGGGCAACGGGATCAATAAAACTGGAGGGGAAATGCTCAAATTGTTACAGAGAAAATAGTGCTCTGAACTGTCCTAATAATGTAAAAGCATCTGCTCACATGTAATTACAAAGAACCCATATTTTCCATTGCCACGTTATGCAATTATAAAGTGATCGGAAGTAATTTGCCAAAATACATGAGTCATCACAATGTCGGATGAGCACAAACACAACAAACCAAGAGGGACGAAGAGTGGCCTGAGCTGGACAGAGGCAGCAGTGCCTACTGGGCACCTCTAGATGAACTCAAACAACCAGTGCCTAGCATTCTCTTCGTGACCCTGTGCTTGGGGGGAGGTGGGGGGGGTATTAGAGGACCAAGCATTCCGGGCTTCACAAAATAGCAATGGTTGACCTTGGCCTAAATAGAAGATGGAAAATGCAGGGGATGTTGGGCTACATAATCGATGTCACTCTCAAATGGGCTTTGACCAAACAAAAGTAGATACGGTGGATTCTAGCAGAAGCATGCCCTGTCAAAGGCATTAATAAAGTATCTTATAAGACAACGTACTACAGACTTCAGTCGGGTGGCAGGCAATTTAGCCTGGGTACTATTTTGCCACCCACCCCACAGTAGCCTAATTTACCCATGAGCAAAAATATTTTAAAGTTTTCTTAAAACTTAGAAGAAAAGGACAGCCAGTGTTTTTCTTTCTTAACAATGACTTTTTCATTGCGATTTGAGAGGAGGATTCAAGAGCAGGTCATTTTTCTATTCAAGAATCCACACACGTTTCATGCCATTGACTGCAATTCCCTCATTCCTCTTTGCACTTCATCCCCCTTTCCTAACCCTCCTGAACACTGTCCGTGAGGACACGCTGCCCTTTGCGTCTCAGATGGCTGCGTATTGTGAAGTGGACCTTCCTGCTTAGCATTAGTGTTCTCCTTCTAGATCTGTTTGCTCTTGAGCTGAAAATCTGACCATGGGGCTGGGTTCCTTTCCAGATCTGAGCGGTGACTAAGAGCCACTGTCTCAGGGGCTCCAGCAGTCTCTATCTGACCAGCCCACCTGGTCTTTTTTGTGATTTTGAGTTTTGTTCCACACTCTTTCTCTCACTCTATCCAGGCCCTTCTAACGTGATCGCTTTCAGAAGAGCTGGTAGTGGTAACCAGGCACCATCTAGTTCTTCTGACCTCGGGGGTGTGGTGAGTGATGTTTACCTGGACTTTCAGTCAACTGGGCTAATTGTTTTCATGCGTCTTCAATTTCCATCACCTTTCCTTTCTCCAGCTAGGGATGACAAATAACTGCATCTCTGAAGGCAGCGAATAAACCGTCGTTGCAACAGACCACAGATCACCGTTGTTTCCGTCTTTACCTCTGTTGCCTTTAACTCGTGCAAACCTCACCGTGTGCCTTCCTCCATCACGGCTGGCTGGCCTCTCTTTTACTGTAGTGCCTTGCCCTTCACTGGAGCCAGCACCCATTTACCACTGGCCTCTCGTTTACCTTCCCCGTCCACATCTGACAACAATCAAAGAATGCTTCTTCTAGTGTGAAAGGTGACGTTTTTAAAAGAGTGGTCTTATATGGTATTTGCCCTTCAGACTTATTTCACGTCGCACAATGGTCTCCAGATTCATACCTGTCACGAGGGGTTTCATTTTCCTTTAACGCTACATCGTATCACATCGGGTGGATGTCTCATGGTTTGTTTAGCCGTTCTTCCAGGGATGGGCATTTGGGTTGTTTCCGTCCTTTTGATATTATGGACAGCGCGGTGGTGACCACAGCACCGACTTGTGCTACGGCTTTGGTTTTTGCTAGGAAGCAAGGTGAACTCCTGTTTCCAATTTGCGAAAGGCACCACTATGCCTTTCCCTCGGTTTCACAGCCCCACTAGTAACAAAGGAGGGTCCAGTCCCTTGACACCTTTGCTGGCATTTATTGTTCTCTGTGTTTTTGAACTTTGCTTTTACTAATGCCGGTGTGATATGTTGTTGTCTTGAAGTGCATTTGTCTAGTGGCTCTGGTGGTGCAGGGGGTTATGTGCTGGCTGCTGATTGCAAGATCAGTAGTTCAATTCTATTAGCCACTCATTGGGAGAAAGATGAGGCTGCCTCTCCTCCCATAAAGACTTAAATCTCCGATACTCTAAGCGGCAGTGCTTCTCTGTGCTCTCCGTCACTGAGCTGATGCTGACTCATAGTGATCCTGTAGAACAGGGTAAAACTGTCCTTGTGGGTTTCTGACTGCAACACTTTGCGGGAGCAGAATGCCCTATCTTTCCTTCTCCTGAGGAGCAGTTGGTGGTTTTGAACTGCCAACCTTGAGTTTAGCAGCCCAACACATAACCACTACCCCACTCGTTCCTAGAGGGTTTACTGTGATTTAAAAATGGATTCAATGGTAGTGATTCGGTGGGTTTAAAGATTGATGGATCGAGATTATTTTTTCATATGCTTGTTAGCAGCCTGAATATTGTCTTTGGTGAAGTGTCTGTTCATGTTCTCTGCTCATTTTTAAGTTGGATTTTTGGTCTTTTTCTTGTTGAGGTGTTGAATATTTCTATAAGTCTTAGAGATAAGTCCCACGTCTGATATTTCATTGCCAAAACATTTTCCCAGTCTACGTGGTCTCTTGTTACTCTTTTGGTGAGAACATTTGATGCACATGTGTCTGATTTTTAGGAGACCCCGGTCATCTATGTTGCCTTCTGCTATTTGTGGTTTCAGCTATGTGTAACAGGGGCCCATGTATTAAGGCTCCTAAATGTGTCCCAGGTAGTCCTGGTGGTGTAGTGGGTACAAATTGGACTGCTAACTGCAAGGTCAGCAGCTTGAAAATATCAGCCAATCTGTGGGAGAAAGATGAGGCTTTCTAACCCCCATAAAGTGTTGTGGTGGGGCTGGGGGTAGGGAGTTAAGAGGGAGAAAGGACGAGCCGATCACAAGGTTGGATATAGAACCCACTCCCGCCCCAGGTGAATGAATAATCGAATTGTGGGTGAAGGGAGACAACGGACGGTGTAAGATAAGAAATAACAATAATATAAAATTGATCAAGGATTCATGAAGGTAGGAAGGAGGGTGGGGGAAAGTTGATACCAAGGGCTCGAACAGAAAGAAAATGTTTTGGAAATGATGATGGCAACATATGTATGATTGTGCTTGATACAATTGAATTATGGATTGTTATAAGATCTGTAAGGGCCCCCAATAAAATGGTTTTTTTAAAGTTCATCTTGGGAAGTCACAGGGGCAGTTCTACCCTGTCCTACAGCGTTGCTAATAGCCAGAATTATCTAGATGGAAGTGAGTTTGGTTCGGAAGTCTGTCCCTACGTTTTCATGGACAATCTTTATAGTTCTATGTTTTAGTTAGGTTTTTGATCCATTTTGAGATTTTTTGTATGTTTTGAGAGTTGGGTTCTGCTTCATTTTTCTGCAAAAGGATGTCCAGTTTTGCCAGCACTATTTGTTAAAAGGACTTACCATTTCTCCATTTGGTGTGCTGGGACCCTCTCTCAAAGATCAGTCCATGGATGGATTTGACCTTCTAGAAGGCAGTATACAGGGGCACTTCCGAGGCTCTCCATTGTGTTCCCGTGTTCTGTGTCTTCAGTGTGCCACACTGGGATGTTTGGAATACCGCAGCTGGACAGCAGGTTTGGAGATCAGGAGATAAGCGGTCTACTTTGTTCTTTAGTCGTGCTTTGCTTATTTAGAGCCTCCTTCCCTTCCATATACACTAAGCGATTAGTTTATCCATCTCTCTAAAAATGGTGTTGAACTCTGGATTCAGATTGCATTACATCTGTAGATCACTTTGAGCAGTAAGAACATTTTCACAATGCTAAGTCTCCCTATCCATGAGCATGGTATATACTTCCATGTATGTAAGTCTCTTTTGGTTTCCTATAGTAGTGGTTTTATAGTTTTCTGTTTATATTTACTCCTAGGTATTTTGCTTTTGGGGTGGCTATTGTAAATGGTGGTGTTTTCCCGACATCCCTTTCAGAGCTCTCTGTGTTAACATAAAGGAATCCAACTGACTTTTACATTTTGATCTTGCACCCCGTCAACTTTATTGATGTTTTAATTAGTTTCAACAGTTTTCCTGCCAAGTCTTTGGGGTTTTCTAAGAGAAGGATCACATCCATTTGTACACAGTTTAAGTTCCTTGCCAATTCAGATTCTTTATATATCCTCTCTTCAGTTATACCTATGGCTAAGACTTCTAGCACAATTTTGATAGCAACGGTGATAAACATCATCCTTCTCTGTTGATCCTCCTGCACTGGGTCACCGTGCCTGACACAATGACAGCTAAGGACAAATTGGTTCAAATTAAAGTAAGCTTCAGCTGTTTCACCAAAGCTACTAGCCATTCCTCAAACCAATCTTTTATTAATCCCATTCTCTGTCTCCTAGAGAAAGTTTTAACAAATCAATTAGTGAAAAAAAATCACCAGAAGGGGGGTCGTGGTGGGGGTGAACAGTGTCAGGAGGAAAGGATGTTCTGCAAAACATCACTGTCTCCTGATTAATGTGTTGCTCTGCAAATCACTGGCTATTTGATCTCGGATAAACCCCCAAACCTCTCTAGATCCTGCCCTAAATTCTCTGACTCCTATCATCATTGCCACATTCTACTTCTATTTCTCAATCACCAGCACAATGAGAAATGAAATACTTCAAAGTATGCATCAGAATTTCCCTGTGAGAATTATAAAATGGTACAGTTACATATTTAAAAACCTATTCTTTCTATCCTTCTTCCCCTTTCATTTCTTCAACCTACCTCTTTCTCTCCCACTCCGTTATAAGTAAATATAAAAATAAAATCAAGGGTTTTCTTTTTTTTCATTATCCAACACCTCCGCCTGGATGCGGGACTGATGCAGACCATCTGACCTCTGGCCCACTGGAGATTCAGGAACACAGCAAGTATAAATCTGCAAGGAAGCCCAGGACTTGGCCTCCCACCCCCCTTCTTTTATCTCCCCTCATCTTGGTCCTTTGTTTTTATTTTAAGTTATTGTAAAAATGTAGCAAATACTTGCCTATTCACCATGTTTTGCATGTATAATTCATCGATGACATAAGCCATGTTGTACAACCATTACCAATGTCCGTTGCCCAGGGCTTCCTTCCGAGTTAGGTAAGCCAGGAATGTGGTCTCCCCACGAGCGGAGGGCCAAATCTAGGGCAGCTTGTAGGAAGCAGCATCCCTGGATGGTGAAAACAGCTAATGTGCTTGGCTGTCCTCCCAAAGGCCGGCGGTGTGAGTTCACTCGGAAGTGCCTCAGAAGAAATACCTGGGGGAGATCTACTTCCCCCAAATCACCCACTGAAACCCAAGGAGGACAGTTCTACTCTGCCACGACTGGGGCTGCCAAGGTTGGGAGCAACTCAATGAGAAGTTGCATGAGAGCTCCAGTCATCTGGGGAAAGCAGGATGACGGGTCACATCTACCCTGGATTATAAACACTAGCTTCTTTCCGATCAGATTGTGTTGCTGAGTGCCAGGGAGACCACTTTCATTGTGGCTACCCCGTTTGACAGAGCAGAGCTGCTGCACAGGGATTTTCTCGGCTCTCATCTTTACAGGAAGGAATCCTGGTGGTGCCATGGCTAAGTACTTGACTGCTAAAAGAATGGCCAGGCGCAGTTGGAATCACTAGTGGTTCTGTGGGAGACAACTAAAAATCTCATGGCCAAGTAGTCCATTCAAACTCATAGCGGCCTTCCAGGGCAGGGTAGAACTGTCCCTGTTAGAAAGCCCTGTCCTCCTCGGTGGGAGGAAAGATCTGACAATCTGCTCCCTGTAAGATTACAGTAAGGGAACCCTTTGGGGCAGCTCAACTCTGTCTTACAGGGGCACACAATAACAATCTTTATGGGAGCCACTGGTAAGTCACTCTAACAAAGAGCCAGATGGGGATGAATTGCTAACCTTTCAATTAGCAGCTGAATGGTATCCCAGCAAAGTGTGAACACCTTTAAAACCAAGACCTCGGGGCCCATTTTCCTTTCTGTGATCCCAGAGCAAGATCTAGTGAGCACACACTGAATATTAGGCTTTCCGATGCATTACTCCATTGGAGCTGGGTGAACCTATTTCCAAAATAACCGTAGCCAGAAAAAGAACAAAAACAAAGCATCAATGGATTTGTCTTCTGAGCACATTTGGTTCAAGAACCATAAATTGACTTCACTGAAAGGTGGTATATCTTCTTGTGGGTATGAGAAAGTCCTGCGATGTATGGTGGTAGGAAAACCCAGGGCTTGCTTGTGAGATGCAACCCTCCATGGGAAATCTAAAATAAGCTCTTTATGACCCAGTAGTCAAAAGTCTAAACCAAGGTTGAACCAATGAGCTTAACAGTTTTCGCTTATTTGCCTACAAGGTCAACAGCATATAATAAATTGCACTGCGTTCTCCTCGTCTGGTCTACATAGTGCTCAAGGGCATAGGTGTCAAAATCACAACACTTTTGTTACCTAACAGAAACCATTCTCGGGCTTTTCCCTGCACCGCCAACTAATAAACCATCGACGCAGTTGGTAAAACCAACAGAACAGGAAGGCAAAACTTACACAAGAATCCTTGGACGTCCTCAGGGCAGCCATGATCTGGCCAGTCGGTATACTGTAAATGCCACACTGTCCTTTCCTGCCCAGACAAAAGGTGCTTGACCTTCAAGCCTGTGGTTGCATAGCAGCCGGAATCTGTCCGGAACTTTGTGGTGACCTTGAACTTGCCATAGGTGGCTGAGCTGTGCTTGGAACCCAGCTTGGGCCAGTATCGGTGGCTCTTGGTTCGCCCCCCCTCCTGAATCACAAACAAAAGCAAAATTGGAAATGAGGCAGGGGAAGATCTCATCCTCTTCCGCCGATAATCTGAGAACAAAGGCAAGGCAAAGCGCTTCTAGGTTACTAGCTCAGGAGCGTTGTGTGGAGCCTGCCACCCAGCGCACTGCTTACACCCGCGGAGACGTTTCGCCACGCTGGTTGCAGCAGCAGTGGGGTTGTTGAAATGCACAGTGGGGCTGTGGTTGAACGTTAAAGAGAAGAGCCAGGTGCAAACCCCAGCTTCTGGAACAAGCTCAAGCAACAGAGAGGTCAGCAGAGAGGGGGCAGTGTGGGTAGTGAGGGGGAGGTGGTAGGAGAGGGGTCAGAGAGGCCTCTGGATCCGTGGTGAGGACCGGGGATGTTGCATTGTGTGCACCAGGAAGGAGCTGTTGCCAGCCATGGTGCTCCTTCTCCTACAGGCAAGCGGCCCCAAGTCTCAGCCACAGTGGAGCAGGCAGCACAGGACAGTCTTGCGCTTCTTCCTTTATGCCAGAGTCCACGATGCTGTCACTGTCATTGAGGGTCTCCTGGTTTTCCAATCTGACCCTCTGCTTCAGCACCGTCTACCACACCAAGGTGGACAGCAGCTGGCTGCCCTGCCGCTCATGCCTCCTTCATGATGATCATCTTTTCAGAGCAGGTGTGTCCCCCCACCAGTTACAAAATGGGGTTTAAGTTTTCTACGGTTTTGAGGCCTCTGGATTGGGGCTGTAAGAGAGGAGGGAATGTGGCGAAGAAGGAGCCCCAGAGTTGGGGGTTGGGGGCAAGTGCAGGGCTGGCGGTGGGCATGCTTGTCATTATTGAGAGGAGAGCTCAAGTGTGGCATCGGGACGGCTCCTTCTCTGCCCGTGACCTTGACCATTTTCTCCACGGCACCAAACACTCTGCTTGGGCCCTTACTACTGTCTCTCCCATGACAGGGTAAGCTCCACTGGGGCGAAGCCCGTGCCTCTGAGGGGCACACAGATGGTGTGCTCTATTTATTCCTTACAGCAAGAGAATTTCCTGAGGCTGTAAGTCCACTTTAGGGACCTCAGGGACGATTCCTCTTGGTGGGAAGGTCGGCCCAGAGATGTGTAACTGGCTTTAGAGAGGGCCAAGTCCCTATTTAAGTGCCCAATGAGCTGCTCTGGAAAGCAGCTGCTTAGAACAGTCGGTGAAGAGACTTGGACTTTTTTTCCCCCTCAGTTCTTTGTGTTCTCCATTACCTCTTCAGATAGTTCAGAAAGGGGAAGATTATTTGGTAAAACAAAGCAAGCTAGCTCTTTAAAAGACTTCAAAATATAGGTTGGCATCTCATCAAAGGCTAATTTTTTTTGACACGGTTAAAAAAAAAAAGAGGTTGAGAATGTGATGAGAAGAAACATAAAACATCTTCCCCAAAGACGGCAGGCTCAAAGCTGACGGCTGGGCCGACTGGTGGTGTGTGCGGGTTTTTGTTTTTTTTTGCACTATGTAGAGTTCTCCAGTTACAGTAGGAAGACTGTGTTTGGCTTGGCAAAGGAAGAAAACGATTTCTCCCCTCTCCCTCCAGAACAGAGACGTCGGCAGGAACAGCAGCCAGCCTCTGGTCTCTTTTCAGCTGATAAGCGGGCTGGCTAAGCCCGGGTGGGGAATACGTCTGTGTGCGCAGAGCCGTCTAGGGCTCTCAAATGTCAGTCAAGAGACCGCTTGTCTGGCACAGTAAGAGTCAGACGGCTGAAAAGGAGTTTTTAAATTTTCTAAAATGTCAGCTTATGGCATTCCAAGAAAAAGAGTGAAAAACAAGGAGAAAATAGGTCCTGTGACAATAAATGACCTCTGGGGGTGGGGGGAGCCCAAATCGCGGTAGAAGTGAGAAAACACAGGGTCTGCAGAGAGACAGCTCTCTGCACAGGGAGGATGGGGCAGGGAAGTCACGGCCACAAAGCCGGTCTTCGGGCCACCCTTCCCCTGGGAGAAGGCTGGTTGGTGAGGACCACCTGCTTACCTCCTCTGCAGTGACTATGGCGATCACATTCGCCCCCTGCTCCCACACCATCTGCCAGAAGTCGTGGCACGTATGTGGCAGAGGCCCCTGAGTGGCGATGTAGTGCCATTCTGCCCCACCAACCACCACCTGGAGAACAAAGAAAGTATGGGTGAGCGAAGCCTGTCCGCCGGGGCAGCGTCAGCTGCTGAGCACATGTCCCTTTTAAAACCAAGCAAACTCAGCCGTCGAGTTGGTTCCAACTCTCAGTGGCCCTACAGGATGGGGTAGAACTGCCCTTTTGAGTTTTGAAGAATTTTACATTTCAAATCCTTATGGGGGCAAACGGCCATATCTTTCTCCCCAGGAATGGCTGGTGGGTTCCAACTGCGGACGTGATCATTAGCTTAACTCACTACACCGCTAGGGCTCCCTTTTAACCCCCTCTAAATCTTGGATAGTGTTTTGGGGGTAAAATGCAATTAACAACAACTCTAAGACCACGGGTGGCTACTAAAACATTCTCAAATAAAAACCCTTCCGCTACCCAAGCCTATTAAAACATCTACCTGATTTTGTGTGTGTGTATGGGGGGGGGGGGTCTGTGACACAGTGAAATGTACAAGCCAGTGCACCTTAAAAACACCTATGAGCGGTCTTCAAACAGTTCGTGAAAAATGTGTATTATGAAAAATGTATGTCTTGACTTCAAAACGTGGGGCACTAACTAAAGTGAACTCTGAACTACTAGCTTGTTACAACATATCTAAATAGGATCTAGTTTGAGGCCCTAAGAATAAGAAAGCCTCCGTTTGAAACGTGCCCCTAACAGGGCAATATGAATTCTGCTAAGATTAAAGCAAGAGTAAACATCGAAACTCGGGTAAAAAGAATAGTTAGATAACTGATGCTTTAAGAAAAGTTTACGAGGGCAATGGCCCAAAGCAGTCAGCAGTTTGCAAACAGATAACTTGGTTAGAAAAGGAGTGAAATGCTGTTGAAGACGAAGCACACAAGGGCAGACTACCCATATCTATTTATGAGGAAACAATTGTGTCCGTGCCCTGATTAAACAGGGTCTGTGATTAACAGCAGAACCAACAGCCAACGCCATAGACATCTCCACTGGTTCAGCTTATACAACTCTGACTGAAAAATTAAAGTGAAGCAAACTGTTTCTTCGCTAGGTGCCAAAACTGGTGTGCCCAGATTAGCTGCATAGAACAGAGCTTTCGATGGAAATGTTAAACAGGTGGAGTCAAGATCCTGAAGCTTTTTTTCCCCGAGAATTACACAAAGAAAAGAAACAGAGCTTTACCAGTACAATCCTGAGGACAACACATGCCCAAAGCACTGGCTAGCCGGAGGCGGCGGAGGTTAAATCAAAGGGAAAGCAGATCTGTCCAAACCAAAGATCAGGGCAATAGCTTTGGGGATGCTCCAGGCATCTTGCTAGCTAACTTTCTGGAGGGCCAAGAGTTGCTATCATGAAAGTGCTTTGAAAATGTTAGCCAAAGCTTCAGCAGAAAAATGTCCAGGAAAGCTTCACCAGAGAGTTCTCTACCAGGACAATGTCTAATCAAACGAGCGATTTTGAAAGAGTTCTGATGGGCAATCAAATCAGATACTGTAATCCTGATTTGCCTTCGACTGACTTTTTTATTTGCTTATTTCCCAATCTTAAAAAATACTTAAGGGCCATGCATTTTTCCCTCTGGGAATATAAAGAAGGCTGCGTCAACATGATTAAACTCCAGGAGCCTCAGTTCTTTAGCATGATGAATGGCGGGTGTCACCACTAACAAAAGTGCCTTGACCTGGTTGGAGCTTACGTGAGATTTGAAGTTTTCATTTTAAAATGTTTATCTTTTAATTCCATGTCCATGAACTTTTCGAAGGTCCCTGATATGCGCACATCTGGAAGGATGCATTCATACCAGGGGCCTTCAGAAAGTGTGTGGAAAGATTCCATTTGGTTTTAATTCAACTTCCAACACACTTTTTGAAACCCCCTCATATGGACATATGTGTGCAGATACACAGATGCATGCCCACATACCAACACACGTCTGTTTGTGTATCTACATATATCCGCATACAAAAACGTACATGTGCACACGAAAGATTACATGAATGTGTGTACATATAAACTAACAGGGTTTACTTGTGGCAGAAATAATAGCTATGTTTACGATGCGCGGTGCACTCTGGCGCTTTCCATTCTAGTCTATTTAATTTACAAGACAAAAGCAAAACACCTGGTTATAACCACTAAATAGTGTTCATCCCGCCAACATGCTGTGACCCATGGCTTGCAAAGCACTTCCCACGGCTTCCTTGTCAGTGGTGAGAACATCTCCCAGGGGTGCCACGCCTTTTGGAGACACGTCTTCTAGCGCCGGCCGTTCGGATCCATGGGACAGAGCCCCGTCTAACTGTTGCTCTGCAGAGCAGGCGTGGGCGCCTTACAAAAGCCCCGGCGTGAAGAGCACGATGCTTTATGAATCATCTCACCTGTACGCTACTGCAGGACCCAGTCTCCCTTCCTTTCTGACCTTGAAGTCCGAAAATCCCACACTGAAACGCATGGTCATCGGGTCATTGTCCTCGGGTAGGGATGTCTTTGTGGATTTCTGAGACAAGAACTCTTTCAGGAGTCGAGCCTTGTCTTTCCCCTGAGGAATGGCGGGGTTTTGGTTTTTATACCTGCTGACCTTGTTGTTAACAAACCAAAGCGTAACTAACCCACTCCACCATCTGGGCAATCAAGAGAGAGGGCTATCAAGAGCTAGTTTAGAATAAGAAAATAATGACCCCATGCAGCTCAGGGTGATCTTGGGAGGCAAACTGCAGCTACCAAGTTCAGCTGCAGAGACTCGTTCCCTAGCTATTGGTCCAAGGCACTGATCAGGGATAACATGGCAGTCTTCGGGTTTGTTTGTTTCTGTTTTCTCTGTGCCCCGTTCCATCCCCATGCCTCAATACTGCAGCCTCGATTCAGCATTCCAGAAGCAATGAAGTTATCATTGTTTGAAACCATGTTTCCGCCTTTCTTGTATGAAACGATACACTCACTAGATCCCAGTGAGAACAATGTCACTTATTGTCTCACTTCCACAAGGCAGGTCTAGGTCAAACCTGGCAAGCAAAAGCCAGTTTTCCAAGGACGGGTGGGAGAAAGCGTTCACTAGCTTGCTGGCTGTGCGTTTGCTTAGCTGTATAATTGTGATCGTACATGTTAGCTCCTCTGGTACCCGACACACAGAGGCGCTGTACATGCTTCCCGATCATGCTGCTGCCTGGGTTTGCTTCAACATGTACCCAATACCGACAGACAGTAACACCTGCATTACAAACACAACCGCCAGAGCAGCTGAGGCATATTTCTTAAATGCAATTCCATCTCAGGAGCAAATAGATCTCTGCTCTCTGTTGCTGGCTGCTAAGGATCCAGGGAGAAAACATCGGCAAGATAAGACAACTCTATTCCAAATACAAAAGTTCTTGTGAGCTCTGCGGGTCTACTAAACACACCCAGACCGAGGTTTGATCCACAAGCCGAGACGTGGGCTCTGGGGAACACGGAGAGAGGGGCTGGCGCTCTGTTGATTATCCCCAGTGGGCACAGTTCATGCACAGGGGCAGCTTCTTCCTGGGAGCCGAAGGAAGAAGTTGGAAATGTGGGCAAAAGAAGACAATGTAACATTGCCATGGACGGTTTTCACAGAGCAAAAAGCCTATACAAAATGGCTCTGAACAGAAAAAAAAATGGCTCTGTGATCTGCATCTTTGTCTGGGAACCGTACTTTGATCATTTATTTTGCAAGCTAAGCTGAGCTAAACCCCTAAGATTCACCAGTCTGCTTCAGGGTTCGTCCCTTGTGTTAGCTCCTGCTGTCAAACAGAAGCATGGCAGAGGCAGCAGGAGACCCAGGAAGAGGAGCAAAGAACAGATGTGTGGCCGGTTCTCACCACGCACAACGGCCTCTGTGATGAAACCAGAAGAAATGATGGGCGGCAACCAGCGCTGGAGGTTTAGATGAAAGCGTGTACATGAGACTCCTAACCCACAGGGGTACATGTAGAAAAGGACTTAAAATGCTCGTGGACTGCATGCTTTCCAGAACCAAGACCAGGGTGAACCCCTGGCATTACTGTCCTGAGATCATCTTTAAACCTTTAACCAAAAAGCATGCCATGAAGTTGTTTTAAAAACCCAACAGTGGAGTTCCACTCGTGCTCTCGGCCTGGAGCATTGTGCTCGCTGAAGAAGTACCTGCAGGGGATCAAACTGCCAACAGCCACTGCAGAGATTACAGAGGAACCTTCGGAGGCAGTGGGCTTATGCTCGCGAGGAAAGTGTAACTTAGGAAAGGGGGTGAGGATGGTTACACAACTTGAGAAATGTAACCTGGGTCCCTGGGTGGCCCATGTACAAACTGCTGAACTGTATGGATGAACCACCACCAAATAAATTACCAAAAAAAAGATGTTCAGAGTGAAAATAACCCACAGTCTACGCCACCCACTGCCATTGAGTGGACGTCATTGAACCAGACCTTACAGGACAGAGTAGAACTGCCCCTGTGGGTTTCTGACCTGGAAGCAGCAAGTCACATCCTTTTCTCTTAGGGTGGCTGGTGGGTTTGAAGTACTGACTTTTTAGTGACCGGCCCAACTGGTCACCCACGACTTGATTCTACTCTCCGATTCGCAGGCCACTGTATGGGTGTCTCTGCTCCGGGTAGAGAAACACCAGACCTCAACACAGCACATGGCTCACAGTCTCTTTTGAAATCAGATATAACCGATACATGAACCAAATAATCATTAGCTTCAGAGGTGTGAAGAGACCTAGGCTAATTACGCTGCAGCGAAGAGGTCCAGTCAGAAAGGAAAATGACTCCAGGCAAAGCCAGAAACCAATTTCTGGTCCTACTGATCACACTAAACAATGAAAGGGAACGTCGTGTGTTTAAAAATGACATAGAACAACTGCTTTAATGTTAGTATATGGACAGTTCCCCACCTCAGCGTTGTGAGCAAGGGGTAACATTTTAAACACATATACTTTCTAGAGATACTAGGAAAGCCGAGCTGTTTAGGAAATAATTTAGTTGTACAAGCACATGTCCTTTGAATTCTGATTAGGGTTCAGCTAATCTAACTTTCAAGGTCATGAAATGCCAAGATATGGGGGCTGAAGTGTTAGCAAAAGTGCTATGGTTCCCTTTTTTTCAACACAGACTGAGTGGGGGGTGGAACTGGCACAGTGGCGCTTACAAAAATACCTCTTGGTGGGAGGGAGCAGTTGGCAAACAAACATAAAAAGCACGTGGTGTGTGTATAAAAATATGGGAATGCTAAAAATCAAACTAAATCCACTGCCATCAAATCGACTGCAACTCCTAGAAACGCCATACGGCAGGCAGACCGGCCCTGTGCCTTTCCCACACTAACTACGCGATGAAGAAGTCTCGTTTTCCTCCCATGGAGCGGCTGGTGGTTTCAAACTGTTGACCTTAAGGTTGGCAGCCCAACTCATAATGACTGTGCCACCAGGGTAGTAGCTCTGATTTCCAAAGTCTCCATCACCTGTTAATTACAAACGGTAGCGGATAATTCTCAGTGAGTTAAAGGAGAGTAACCCTCCAGGAGCCTCGGAGTGGCACAAACAGCTAACAAATAGAACACTAGCCCAGAGACTATGGGTCCAAGTCTATGCAACGGTCCCTCAGAAGAAAGGTTTGCTAGTCCTGAAAACTCAGCCTCCGGCCTTAAACGCCGGAGCCGGCTCTACCCTGAGGCACACAGGGCGGTCGTGAGTTGGGAGTCGACTCACCGGCAGCTGCTTTGGCTTTTATCACCCGAGAGAATGAGAAGTCACTCTTCACTCCCGACCGGGCTTCAGAGGTGCCCAGCCTTCCTTCTCACTGCGGGGACAGACAAGCCCTTCTCCAGCTGTCTAAGAAAGCACCAGGACCGAAGAGCCTGCAGCGATGGGCCCCAGGACAAGCCAGGATGCACAGTTGCGGCCCTGTGGTTGCTCTTCCCCCCGATTTGCCTGTAACCAGCCGTCGTTGGCAACATTCCGCGCCACGCGCCCCTTCTCACCTTGATGTGGGAGGCGTTGATGTAACCAGTGTTGTTCTCTTTGGTTGGTATCAGCTCCACCCGATTCTCCTCATAAGGGACAACCTCTCGGACCCGGTTGCGGTCGGCGTTTTCGGGGAGGGCTGCTGTGCTGAAAATGCCGTTAGCCTTTTTCTTTGGGATCTGCTCGTATTCCGTGAACACCATGCCCTCTTCCAGCCTCTTCTTCAGCGTTCGGAACTGCAACAGGAAACCAAGCTTCAGCTCGCGGAAGGAGCTGACCCGAACGTTTGCATTGAAGCCACCAGGTGCCTCTAAACAGTCACCCTGATACTTGTTAAGGAGAGGTTTCAAGAGGCGCAGCTCCTGAAAGTAATCCTTGATTACTTTAAAGTCTCTGTATTGCCCACCTGGCTCATTCCTCCTGTCTGAGAACCATTTTCCACCTCCCTCACAATGTACACAGAACAGCTCAAGGATAGATTGCCAGTCTCAGTTAGCCAGGCATCCTTTCCTCCCCTTGCCACAGCTGTTTTCTGAGATAAATTTTAACATGGTACTGGTCTACAGTTCTATAGTTCTGAGGACTAGAGGCGCCCCCCCACCCCCCGCCGCCCGCACGCGCGCTCGCACGCGAACATACACCCACACACATCTTTTAGGGTGGGCTTTGGAGAAACGGCAGGAAACTACTAATTATAATACATTGAATATTCATTTAATTAAATGACCCCTTTAAAGCCTCTTCTGGTTTTAAAAGCATAATAATATTTGACACACATACTAGCAAAAACTTTGGAAGCCTTATGTAATTAGTGCTTTGCTAAATTCTACACATCCTGTGTCTTAACCTCCTGAGAGCAGTACTGGGAAGTACAGGAACCCCCTCTTCGCCTCTAAAACATGATCGTGCAATATCTCTTTGCCTTTTACCATCAAAGGTCCCACGACGCGCTATCCTAATCGCCATAATCAGGCATGTTGTTTTACTACTGCGGAGCAGACGGCGACATAGGAAAACCACTCTAGAAATGCTTGCGTAAAACAATTACCTGGTGCAGCAACACAAATCCTAGCGCTTGAGAGGGATGGCAATCCCTGAAAGGCGCTGACTTGACCAAGGTCGTACAGCCTGCTAGGGGCTGGCCTGCTTAGGTAAGCAGCACTTGACCACTAATCAGAAGGCTGATGGTTCGAATCTACCAGCAACTCCAAGGGAGAAAGATGTGGCAGTTTGGGTCCATAAAGTCTAACGCCTTGGAAACCCCGTGGTGCAGTTAGGTCTGATAGGGCTGCTAGGAAGCCAAAACGACAGCAATTGTTTATTTTGTTGTTGTTGCGATTGTTTCACATCATTGCACCAACTGGACATCGCAGGACCCCTAGCTACTGAAAAGGGTGGATCTGACACCGCCCGTGTAGGCCAGATCTTGCCGAGCTCCCACTGGAGTTAATTCCTCGCACGAAGGCAGAGCTGGCGTGTTCAGGCGAGGAAGGAGCTTTGGAAGCCTCTGAGCAGAGCGAGTCACACGTGATACGGCTGGCACTTACCCTCTCATCTATGTGAACTCGGGTGGCGTCACCCCTGCTCTCGTCTCGCCCCGAGACCCGTGCCACGGAGAGTCCATTGAGCGCTGCCAACATCAGGGGCCTCTTCTGCGCCTCCAGGCCTGCCATCTTTTGCTTCTCCAGATTCTTGGGGCGAGAAAAGGCATGTTCTCATTACTTATGGTGCCAGTAGAATGTGGGAATGTGTTTTAATCTCCCCAAATCTGTAACCCCCTGATCAAGGAATGCAGACAATCACCATCCGTAAAGCAAATTCAAATACTGCCTTCCGGTTCCTCCCACAGTGCCTGCAAGAGCAGGCAGCTACGGGACTCGCCAGCTTTGCTCGGTCATAGCACTCATTAAAAACAAACACAAAAATGGTATTAGCCAGACATTTTTGTTAGGCAAATAAGGGCTGGAGAAAGACAAGCCAAGGAAAAGAGAGAGAGAACTGAATGAGTAATCTAATGCAGTTGTGCTGATGGTCCTTATGCTTTGACTAGATGTAACATTAGTTAAATTAAAAAATAAACTTTTGATTGACAGGTCTAGGTCAGTAAGTGGTAGGGAAAACCTTTCCAGGTCTCCACTGCAAGGGCTAACGCTGAAGATGTCAAGGTTACATTTAATCTCTGGTTGTGGGTGAACTACTGGGCATGGTCCCCAGTATGTGACAAGACGTGGGTCAGTTACCTCACTGCCACCAAGACTGTCGTCTTGGGAGATTCCCATCAGGCCTCCCCTTCCATGCTGCATGCAGCGGGCTCGCAAGGTGCGCAATGACTGCGGGGGTGGAGAGGGGGCACTGGGTGAGGCTCATCTGTGGAAGACCGTGGCTTTGGGGGCTGAGCAGACCAGTGAAAGAAAGCTATCACGGTTTCCAAGGCTAGTTTGGTGTGTTTTTAAAAAGCATTTCCGATCTCTTGATCCGTACCCGACTTACATTGCATCCGAGTTAATAATATCACGTACAACCAAGCCCCAACCGTCCACAGGATGATATCCTTTCTTTACTGGGTGCACCTCTTTAGCACTATGCTGCAAAATGTACTTTTCTGATGTTACTGTTCTCAGATATTCACTCACAGATGTTCAATTCCATGTTTACTGTTCCAAGCACTTGGCAGATTTATTAAGATCTGATAATAAAGGCAGTAATAATGAAAACTCAGAAAGCAAAAACCAAATCACCCAAGGTGTTACATCAGCATCAGCTCGCAACAGCGAGTCATCGGAGCAGAGCCCCGTGGAACAGTATGCAACTGCACGGACCTGCTCTCCGGGACAGGCTCATCACCAGGGCTCTGCTTGGAGGGGAACGGCTGCTGTACTTCCAGACCCTGTACACCAGCGGGCCTCAACGTGAAGGTCGAGACCACATTGGGGGTCGAAGGACCCTTTCACAGGGGTCCTATGACCATCAGAAAACACATATTTCCCCTGGCCTTAGGAACGAGACACCGCTCCTCTATCCATCTCCAGGCGGGTCCGCCCACATGCAGACACGCCCACATATGAGTACCCGGCGTGAAAACTGCTACCCATGCTACACCAGGCTTCAAGACAAAATTTCACTTATTTGTCATTAGAAATAAATATTTCACAATATATAATTACATATTGGTTTTGTGATGAATCACTATGCTTTAATGGTTCAATTTGTAACAATGAAAATACATCCTGCATATCAGATATTTACATGACAATTCATAACAGTAGCAAAATTACAGCTATGAAGTAGCAACAAAAATAATTTTATGGTTGGGGGTCTCCACAACATGAGGAACTGTATCAAAGGGTCTTAGCATGAGGAAGGTTGAGAACCACTGCTCTACACTGACTGAGCTGCGAAACACCTCGGCTCACTAACTTCTGGCAAGTCAATGCGAGTGGGTCCTAATTTTGCCTCAGAAGTTATGGGAGGAGCAGAGAGACTTCTTCATGAATCAGAGGAAGAAATGAGTTTGACAGAGTTTTAAGATCGTGGTCCAAGCTGGAATGAAACTGATCTGCAAATGAATGCAGATTCATCTCTGCCTTGGTTTTTTTTTTTAATGCCTTTTATCACTGTCTCCTGCCATTTATCTATGTCCCCAGTAGAGGGCTGTATTGGTGGGCCCTGGTGCTTGGTGGACCACAGGAATAGGCTCACTCCAACCCAGTGTGGAGGAGACGGCATTACAGCCATGCACATCTCCTCCCTTCCCAGGGGAGCGAGGCTGCCACAGGAAGATGCTCCAGGCACGGAAGAAGCTCATCAGACTCCAAAAAACCCACCACCACAGGACCTGAGGCCAGAAAGTGTCAGACTTTCCAAAAGGCCTTGGTTTCTCAATCCCTGTCGTCTTCTGGGGGAAAGGAGCAGACAGACGTGTTTTCATTTGTGGCTTGTTTTGTGCGGGGAGATCTTCTTCTATCCCTGCCACCTCTTTTCGTTGCGATCCGCTTCACACATCCCTCAAAACTTCAAATAAGCACGCGTTTCGTTCCGGCGGTTTTTCTCTTTCTCCTCACCCATGTGCACTGACAGTGATGCTAACTGGACCGGAGACAAAATGTGAACAGCATGCTCTAGGAGGGAAAGGATTACGAACTATCCAGTGGAAGCAGAGGGCCGTGATAGTTCAATAGTAAGATTCTCACCTCCCATGCAGATGCCAGGAGCCCCCCCCCACCGGGGGGGGGGGGTTAGTGGTGATGCGTGGGGCTGCTGCCTGCAAGGTCAGCAGCTAGAGACACCAGTTTCTCCAGGAGAAGAAGGTGGCTTTCTACTCCCAGAGGGGAGTTACGGTCTCAGAAAGCCACAGGGGCACTCCCACCCCTGTCCTGTAGGGTTGCTCAGAGTCGGAATCGCCTCGATGGCAGTCTGTTTGGTTTGGGTTATGAGAAGGCCTGGGTTTGGTCCCAGTCAATGTCCCTATTTACAGTCACCACCTGTCACAGGAGGCCTGTGGGCTGCAATGACCTCAATGGTTCCATCAGAGCTTCCAGACTAAGACAGAGCAGAAAGACAGAGTTTGTGGTGTTAACCTACTTCTAAGTCAACTTCTGAAAATTAGTGGCAGTTCTGTGGATCACAACGGTCCCCTCTGGGACCAATCGACCAATCAAGGAAGTGGTTTTTGAGTGTCAGTCTGCTGGCCACGGGGCTGCCTTGAGGGCCGTGAATAACAGACAGTGAAAGCTGGCCTGCGGCTCCCCTCCTCCTCCGTAAACCATGGCATTCCTCTTAGCTGCTTCTCACGTACCCTATCAGCTTTTAGCACAGAGAGAAATAAATAAACAAACAACTCAGGAAGAAATAAAGTGGCCTCATCTCTTCTCCACACCTGCCTCCTGGTCAGAGGGATATGCAGTGGGCTGTCTTCGTGGTGCGGGAAGAGGACAGAGGAGTAGCTTTGAAGGCAGCAGGTTCTTGCTTTGCTGCTGCTTTTAAGAAACCCAAGGCTAGGAACTATGGGGGAAAAACGCTTTATTATCAGTGAGTTACTTTTTCCCAAGCTGGAAGCCCACTCCCCCCCATGGCAGCCTGCCCCCACATTCTGCCCCACACCCAGCCAAAACCTTTATTTGCAGAGGGGCCAGCACCTCTTTAACGGTGTCCCTGTAGGCTGCAAACATGGCAAATGTTTCTGCATGCACCAAATTCTCAGCACTACTTTATCTACGGCCACAACCGTGAGTTCTCCCTGAAAGAATGTGGCTTCCTTCCAACGTTCACCCTTGACCGTTCTTCGCAGGCAGGTTCCCAGTGGTGGGTTAGAAAGTCTCAGTGAAGGGAGACCAGTGAAACCCCAGCAATGCAAGTTTGAAGTCACAACTCTTCTGGGTTTCTTAAATAAGCCCCGGGTGCTGCAAATGTTTTTGCCTTGCCTAGTCACCTCAGGACTGGTGGTGTGAACCTTCTTAGGCAGTGCTACAAAACAAAGGTCTCGCTCTCTGCTTCTATAAACATTACAGCCTTAGGAGCAGAGTTCTACTCCCCAGCACATAGGGCCGCCAAGAGTTAGAATCGGCTTGATGGTGATGAGTTGCATTTTGCGAAGGGTACCTTAGGGTAAAACCCACCCACTGCCATCAAGTTGATTCTGACGCATAGTTGGAATCTTGCAATACAGAATAGAATGACCCCTTGGGGTTTTGCAGGAGCAGACAGCCATATCTTTCTCCTGTGGAGCAGCTGGAGGGTTTGAACTGCTGACCTAGTGGTGGGCAGCCCAACGTGTAACCCACCACACTCCCAGGGCTCCTTTAGGGCACAGAGGTGACAGATGCCACTCTGGGCTTGCATCATTATCATAAAGTCACATACCCGCTTTCAGGATGTGAAAACCTCCAGCACCAGCAGCCATGAGGTGTGATGTTTTTAAAGAAGCGCGTACAAAGCAGGGATCGTTTCATTCGAAACGCACTGCTCTGGGTGTGTCCGTTACCTGCATTCAGGGGTGGGGGCTCTGACCAGGCAGCGGGTTCTCTGGATTGTTTCCATTCTAAAGGAATGCTTTATGCTGCCTATTGGGGTGCATCTTCACATGTTATATGTGTGCGCATTCACATAAATTTTTATTTTTTTTTTACACATGCCCTTCAGGGACATTGATTACATTCATCCTGTCATGCGGCCATGACCGCCTCTATCTTTTCCCAAGTGATTCCACATGGAGGGTAAAGTGTTTGATAGAAGCCTTGAAGGTCAACAAGCAGCCATCTAGCTGAGAAGCAACAAAGCCCACATGGAAGAAGCACACCAGCCTGTGCAATCATGAGGTGTCGATGGGATTAGGTGTCAGGTATCAAAGAACAAAAAACATATCATTGTGAATGAGGGGGAGTGCAGAGTGGAGGCGCATCTGTAGGCATTGGACATGCCCTTACAGAAGGGTTGCGGGGAAGAGATGAGCCAGTCAGGGTGCAGTGCAGCAACGATGAAACATACAACTTTCCTCTAGTTCTTTAATGCCACATACACACACACACACACACACACACAAAATCATGATCCCAATTCTACCTTACAAATCTGGCTAGACCAGAGGATGTACACTGGTACAGATAGGAACTGGAAACACAGGGAATCCAGGACAGATAAACCCCTCAGGACCAATAACGAGAGTAGCGATATCGGGAGGGGAAGGGGAAGGTGGGGGAAGATAGGAGTATCTACATATAACCTCCTCCCTAGGGGACAGACAACAGAAAAGTGTAAGACATGGCAATAATCATTTATAAATCATTATCAAGGGTTCCTGAGGGAGGGATGGTGAGGAGGGAGGGGTAAAAATGAGGAGCTCAAGGGCTCAAGTAGAAAGCAAATGCTTTGAGACTGATGAGGGCAACAAATGTACAAATGTGCTTGAGACACTGGACGTATGTATGGATTAGGGTAAGAGTTGTAGGAGCCCCCAGTAAAATGATTTGAAAAAGAAAAAAAGCAAGGTCTTGAAGGAAAAAAAAAAAAGGAAGAAAAAAAGCAGCAGCTGGCTGGGGAATAGAAACTCAAGGTAAAGTCCAAGTAATCTACCCAATGACTACAATTTCTTGAATGCACGTTAAACTTGTGTTCAAGAAAACCTGAATGCAAAGCTGGAAGCAGCAGGTGTAGACGACACTGGCAATGGGTCACAACATACTGAGCGACACAGGAAGCTGCTGCTTGCTCCCCATGACACGGCTCTTGGTAGGTTTCGGGTTGGTTTCTTAGGCCCCAGAAAGAGATGTTGAATTCCTAACCACCCGCCATCCTAGTCTGTTTATGAAACTTTGTTTGAAAACAGGGTTTTTGTTGATGGGATCCAATTGAAGACTAGGCTATTTTGGATGAGAGGCGGCCAACATTCATGGAGTGACATCCTTAGAAGGAGAGGGTATGCTTGGAGATACAAGGACAGGCACGCGCTGAGAAGCCAGCCAGGTGAGGATGTGAGCAGGGACTGGAGTGACGCAACCACTGTCCAAGGAACCAAGGCCTGCAGCAAGCAGCGGGTGCTGGGGAGAAAGCAGAAGGGCTCTCCCTGGGGCCCGCCTGCCTTGGGAGCGCCCCTCGGCCAGCCAGATCAGACAGCTAGCCTGGTGCACTGAGAGGGAATCCCATCGCCTGGTTTCAGAAGAGCCGGTTTGTAACGCGGCTACAGCAGCCTAGGAAACCAAGAGGATATCTAATTGAAAAACAAAAATCTGCCAACAGGCAGAAAGCTGAGGGTGTAGCAGCCCCCACCATCAGGAAGGTGAGCCCTGGAAAAATAGCACAGTCCTGCAGTCAGCACTACCCCTCACCCCACCCCACCCGACTGCTCTGTAAGGAGCCGTGAGCACCAGGCACACCCAACAGAAGCAGCAGCGGGTGGAAGGAAGAAGCACGTCAAAGGGCTAGAAACAAATTTGGGCATAACAGATGGCTGGTACCTCTTTCCGTGCCAATCCTGACATCCCTAACACGGGCCCTTCTCCTGTGCCCCCAGTCTGTTTCCGCGCCTTGACCTCGGCGCGGAGGACATGAACGAGGCGGTCTAAGGTGTGGGGGAGACCCGCCCCCGGCTGTCCCTTCTTCTCGGGGTGACCCCACGAAGGAAGGAAGGACACTTACCCTGATCATCATCTCGCGCTCGATGATGCTGTCCTCCAGGGAGAACATTTCCGACACGGGTCGCTCCTTCACCGGCTCCTTTTTGACGCGCTCCTTCACGCTGGTCAGGTCGGGCTCCGAGAGCGAGGGCCCCAGCGCGGCGCCGCCGTTCCCCGCCGGGGGATCGGCA
Organism: Tenrec ecaudatus; assembly: GCF_050624435.1. Taxonomy (NCBI): domain Eukaryota; kingdom Metazoa; phylum Chordata; class Mammalia; order Afrosoricida; family Tenrecidae; genus Tenrec; species Tenrec ecaudatus. The sequence goes on from NC_134530.1 coordinate 234,499,952, forward strand.
CGGGCGGCGACCTTGGCGGGGCCGTGGCGGAGCACCCGGGCCCGCGCCGCGCCCCCCGCCGGGCCGGCCTGCTCCTGCCTGAGGGCGCCGTTGCTGACGCTCTTCCTGGGGCCCGGGTACTCGGGCGGGGGCTTGTTGGGGATGCGGGCCAGGGCCGCCTGCAGCTGGGCGCTGTACTCCATCTTCTCGTGCAGCACCGGGATGGGCAGCGCCGCCGCCGGGGCCTCCTCTTCCTCCTCGCTCTCGCTGCTGTGGATCAGCATCGTGGCGTCCGAGAAGGTCTTCTTGTGGTGGTACTGGGGCAGCGGGGGCACCTCGTGGCCCCCGGGCGGCTCGGCGGGCGGCCCCGGCTCGCGCAGCGTGCTGCGGCGGGCCATGGGGAGGTTGAGCGACTTGAGCGTCATGGCCTCCATGCCCCGCACCATGTTGCTCATCACCTCCAGGCTGTGGCGCTTGTTGGCGGCGCCGGGATGCTTGGAGGCCGTGAGGGGCTCGCTGACCTCCTGCAGAGACTGGTGCACCACGGGCGAGCTGTCCTCCTGGAAGGTCTTCACGGACAGCTGCACCTTGCGCGTCACCAGGTCCGGGCTGCTGCCGCTCACGTACTTGTGGCGGTGGCTGGCGAGGTCTGGCGTGCTGGTGGCCGGCCGCGGCAGCGGGTAGGGGGGTGGGGGCCTGAAGAGATGGTTTTTGAGCATGTGCGCCGCGCTGTAGGGATGGCCGCCCTGGAGCTGCATGTTGGCCAGCTCCGGGGTGCTCACCGTGTGCGAGATGGCACTCGCCCCGGGCTTGCTGGGCACCATGGGGTTCTTTGGACTTAGGTGGTCGGCCGGGCTGACCAGTTTGTTACTGTAGCCCCCCTGGAGCCCATAAGGGACAGTGTAGGGGTGTCTCTCCCGCATCTCAGGCTGGCTGTACACCAGCTCCTCGGGCTGGTTGTAGGCGTGGGTGTTGATGATGTTGAGGTTCCGCAGAGACTGGCTCTGACTATCCGGGTGCACGACTCCCCGCTTCTTCTGCCGCATGACTGTGTCATAGTCGGGGGTGGGCCTGTAGGAGGGGACAATGATTGCACTGTGCCGGTGGCTGGGGATGTAGTCAGCCCGCATGATGTCGCTCCCAGGGATGCTGAGGTTGGAGGACATGGGAGAGGCCTGTACGAAGCTTTGCGAGCAGTTGAGGGAGTTCACGCTGTGGACGCTGCACACGCTGCCGTTGGTGATGGTGCCGTTCGGGTAATTTAAGTCCAGGCTGTTGTGAGAGTTGCAATATAAGGCTTCTTCGTTCCCGTGGAAGATGCTGTCTACAGGGAGTCAAACAAAGGCACGCACGTGAACCTTCAGGCCATCATACTGCTCAAGTTCAGTCTTACATTTGGCAGGGTGTGGGGCGGGGCATGACTTTAAATTAATCAGTAAATGTAAAAATCCCTCAGTCTCCTCCCACTTAGTAAACTGAAAAACGGATACCTTCTTGGAGAATATTCCAGCACATAGGCATATTCTAAAGGCATACTTTAGAACATTGAAGGGGGCAGGGGGTGGGAGGGCAGGAACCAACCTAAGCAAAGAAAAGGATCCCGGTTGGGGGCAGCTGTGGCCTGGGTACTTACTCCATTTGCTACGAGCTTTGAAACCAAGTGAAAATGGCCTTCCCCAGGACCGTCTACCCCGCCCCCCCCCCCCCAGCTCAGAAACTCTGGGAAAACAAAAACCCTCTCTTGAAGTCACTGCCACTGAGTCCATTCCGAACGACAGCACCCTATCAAAGACTAGAACTATCCCCGTGGGTTTCCAAGACTGCTCCCTGAAGGAGAAAGCCTCTTCTTTCTCCTGTGGAGTAGCTGGTGGTTTCAAACCGCCAACCTGGAGGATGAGCAGCCATAGGACTGCCGTGTCAGGCAGTGGAGGCGGTCAACAAGCGCAGCAGGCATGGCACTACCTGGAGCTGCTCTTTCTGACTTCCAACTAGAAAAGGCCCCTTTGCTTGACAGGCGGTGGAGTGCTCAAAAAGCCTCCAAACAGCAATGCCACCAGCGCTGTAGCATAGCCAGCTAGCTCCTGAGTAGCAGTAAACAAAAAGCAAGCAAACAAAACAAACCCTCACTGCCACAGAGTCGATTCTGACTCACGGTGACTATGTTGAACAGGGTAGAACTGGACTTGTGGGCCTCCAAGACTATGAATCTTTGAAAGACTAGAAAGCCTCATCTTTCTCCTGCAAAGCAGCTGTTGGGTTTTGAACTGCTGACCTTGTGCTAGTAGCCACTAGGGCTCCTTGATTAGCAACCACTGGTGGCAAAACAAAACTGAATCGGGAGTAATTTTGGCCCTTGCCCAAAACCCTCCTCTAGGATTCATTTCATGATTCAGCCAATTCAACCAAACATCATTAACAGTTTAATAGGTAGACAAAAGTCAGATTTCTAAAGTCAGGCCAATTTAGATGCCCAGCATGCCTTCAATCAACATATATACCCCTACGTGCGTACTCACAGACCCCTCTAAAGACAATCTCTTGCCAGGCCAAAGCTAAGAAGGAGGGAAACAGAGATGGGGTGACTGAAATCCCTCTGATGCTGGAAGAGAAGGGTGTGGACATGAACCTCAGTGAGATGAGGCAGGCAGGAAAAGCCAGGAGAACAAGGAGACAAATGTGTGGCATTTAGTCTCCTTGAGGGTTAGGTACTGGACTGCTAACCACAAGGTCAGCAGTTCAAACCCATCGACAACTCCTTGGGAGAAAGAAAAGATTGTCTCTGGAAGATTCAGTCTTAGAGCCTCTAGCTGGGGATGGGCCACGATGAGTCGGAATCGACTCGATGGCAGTGGCTGGGTTGGGTTTTCTGGTGAGTTTTGTGCCTTCTCAGAGACGGGGTTACTTCATTTGCCTGCTCAGGAGAAGCACAGCTCAACGCAATGAGAGCGCCTGGGTTGTCTTCGTTTGGGATCTCACACCTGCACGACACAAGGAGCTGAGCAACGGCCCAGCAACGGCGACCCGGGAACATCTACCACAGCGAAGCGCCAGGACACACGGCAGTGTATGCAGCGACCATGCATGCCGGCGCTGGAGTCAAGTACTGCTTTCCCAATGCAAGGCCCACCAGCTGTGGCCCAAGCTAGCTGTGAGATGGAAGTAAGAGTGGAACTTTTCTCTTTGGGTTGCCGTATATACTCGTATGTAAGCCACAATTTTTAAGCACATTTTTAATGCAGTTTTTGTGGTAACATTAGGTGCCTTGGGTGATGTTCCAGTCGGCTTACACTCTAGTATATATGGTATTTTCAGGATTCAATGGGAAGGCGCTTAGCACAAGTTCAGAACAGGCTGCCACAAAGAGCTCTGGAATAATGTTTCTTGTTATTACTTAGTTACAAGGTTACTGTTACTGAAATGGGCTTTCCCACACCTTCTGCATGTGAGTGACAGAAGAAATCTGCTAACACAGGAGGGGTGGTGGGAGCATGGAACAGCACAAAAGCTGTAGTTAGGAACTGAGATGACCACGTCTCTGGATGTCTGAACTCTCTCGACAGTGTGACAAGCAGCCTGACATGGGCTCGAGGGGCAGGCACTCAGCTGGGCATTGCTGGCATCCTCTCACTGTGAGCCCACGCCCAAAAGGGAGGAGCAACAGTGCCTGCTCTCTGCATCGGCCCCACCTCCCTTCGTAGCAATCCGGGGACCCTCTGTTCTTCCCAGGGCGAATGCATTCTATGCCTCCCACAAAGGGAAGCTTCCAGTTGCTGTCCTTCAGAGGATGGCAGAGTTTCTCGTGAGAGCACCACTGCACAGTCCACTGAAAAAGGCCCTGTTGATCACCAACCCCTAAGTCCCCATCTGAGTCAACATGAAGGGACAGGGAAAGACGGAGTTACCTTGGGACGTGTGGGTCTCCAAGTAGTGCTCACCACACTGGACATGCATGGGCGGCAAGATGTACGGCTGCTGCCTGGGCTGAAACAGAGCACAGCAGTGAGGGGGCAGCTTGGGCGGAAGTACCATCGGCGCACGGGGGAAATCAGCCCAACACGGGATGGTCCCCAGTCACCTAGATCCATGCGGAAGCCCCCCTTTATGCCCAACCCTCTGACTCCTTTTCCTCCTCATCCATGTCCCCATCTCGTCGCCATGTTTGAGGTAGGAGAAACGAGGAGGGAGAAATAAGGAAGTTCAAGGTCAGAAGGTGATGACCACCAGTAGGCTGGATGAAGCTACCATGAAACCCACAGCAGCTGGGCCACCACCGGCCTGCCTGCACTGTCAAGTCTCACGCGCTCTCTGCCTCTGACAGGTGCAGTCCTACCACTTCCTGTCACCCTCGCTTGGTGGAAGATACTGGAGTTTTCCTTCCCTGATCAGTTTCCGCCTCCCACAGGTTCCAGGTATCACTGCATTTACTACCTATTTGCAATGCTCTTTATGCATTCTTTGAAAGACAGACCCAGAGAAGGTACATTGTTATGTCTTATGTAAGAAATTATAAATGTACACAGTCACCCATTCAAATTTGGGTCCCTCCGTTGTGTCTGCGACCCCTCATTAAGCACTTGAGAACTGGGCTGGCGTTAAGTGCTCAGGTGCAGGCTTACATAAACCCACAACAATGGGTGTGTAGTTCTTGAGTCAGGCAGTGCAAGCTAAAAAGAGTACAACTAACTTGGAGAGAAAAAGCAGTAGCAATACTTAGATTAAGTGTTTTGTAAGTCAACAGGGGGAAACAGTGTATGTTTAGATCACTTGCTAATGAGATCTAGAGTCGGTCAGTTAACCTCAGTAGGTCTGTCTCTTTTTTTTGGTCAATAAAAGGCAGTTCCCTACCGCTGGTCCTCCCTGCTTCTACTGCCTGATCCATTTGACTTATATGTTCATACTCACTTGCTGCCATCAAGTCGATTCTACCCCATAGCACTCCCAGAGGACAGGGGAGCACTGTCAAGACTGTTAGCTCTTCATGAGAGCAGAAAGCCTCGTCTCCCTCCCACAGAGGGGCTAGTTCCCTGCGTGCAGCCCCTGAGCCAGCAGCGCCACTCGAAGCCAGAATAAGCCCAGCAGTACACAGGAGCAACCATTCCTTTAGTACGAATAGGAGGCTTGAGTGTGCAAAGAGCAAATCAAGGCTGTCATAGAGATAAGCTGAGGAAAACAATCAGTTTTCTTAAATATTCTCACATATCCCTTTGGCTGGTTTTTGAGAGACAATGGTACTACAATGTTATTCTCCTGTCAAATGTGTTCTCTCTTCTTGGAAGAAGCAACCCAACTCGGTTTTCCATGGAAGAGCAGCAGACCGACAACGGAGCTGTCCGAGAACGGGAGAACAGAAACACACGCAAAGGCAGACCTCGCTTGCCGCCACCTCATTTAAAAACAAACAGAGGTGACTCTTTTAGTCAGTCCTTCAAATGGCCTTTCATGGCCACATACTCCATTTCTTTCCGGATCCGCTACCCAGAGGCCCACCTGGAGACGGCGTGGTAAGCAACAGAAAGGCAAGGGAAACCTGCGGCCGGGAGCCCCAGTTATCATCAAGGAAGCCAAGGGCATGGCTACATCCCGTGCCGCTTGCCTCCCTCAACCCACGCGGCCCTTGGTGCGATGGTTTCCAGGGCAGGGGGAGGAGAAGCCCCGAAGCTGGCTTCCTGCAGATTGTCTTCATCCAAACAAAATAGGAAAACTCCTGCGTCCTCTCTAGATAATTATGACAAAGGATCAGATTGCAAGATCGCCTTCAGCCACCGTGTCTCCTGCAGTGCTCGATGGACGATAAATGGAAAGCCATTTCACTAATTAAGTCTGTGGACTTAAAAGACAAAATAATGTGCCTCTTCCCTGAGTGGCTAACACGGCAACCAGTGCCGTGAGCAAGTGCGCTGGGGCTCCAGAGCAAAAGCCGGTCACCGTCTAGATCTCGGAGGCCCACGTGGTCCAGACTGGGGCCAACACCGAGATCAAGGCGTTCACACGGAGACTCGGGAATTGCTATGTGATCGCATGGCGGCACAAGTCTACAGGTTACGAGATCGTGTTCAGAAAAAAACAAAACAACATCTCCTCAAAACCTTCCTTCTAAAAGGCAGGTTAAAAGTGCACTCCAGTGTAGGCACTGCTTCTGAAGGCAATTACAATGCTAGACTCCTGTGAGCCTGATGGACTAGCTCATCTAGAAAGAAAAATAGGGTGACATGGTTAATAGGTTTTTCTTTTTTCCTTTCAAAATAATCTAAAGCATAATTATTACTTAAAACAGGCACCCCAAAAGAAAAAAACTCCAAAGAAGACTAATTCTCCAGTATCTTATATCACCCTTGAATAAATAGAAAAATAAAACATAGCCTAAACAAAACATATGTACTGAAGTCAGAGCTGTGTTTCCACCTGATGAAGTGAGCAATAAAAAAACAACAAAAACCCCTCAATGTTAAGAAACACCATGGGTTAATTCTAGTTCTCTTGGCTACTTTAAACCTGAGAATTAAAGGTGGGCAAGCGGTCCTTCTCACTGAATAGTCTACCTTGATTCAAGCAAATCCGTGCTTATTAGAAAGGCACCTAGGGACTAGCTGACTAGAACTTAACTGCAAGGTTGGTAGTTCAAGTTGACCCGGGGCAGGGCTCAGAAGCAACACCAGGAGATTTCTTTCAGAAAAAAAACAAGCACTGAACAAGCTATGGAGCATTGTGGACATACGTGGAGTCACCAGGAGTTGAACTCGAGGCAATGAATAGAAATTAATCTGTGGCACATATAACCAAGAGCTATCTATTTCTAAGAACCCGCTGTAGCTAAAAACCACAGTTACACAGCAACGAATGAGCAACAACTGGCTGTCAGCTTGAACGAGATGGCCAGACTCCCTCAGGAGTAGACCCTGAGCTTCACTTACAGAGGTTGGGGACATGGGCCAATACATAGGGGGCGGTATAGATACACATCACACTTGACAGATTGGTGCATTTCTGAGCTTTCACGGGGTCGCGTCACTTTCCCTCTCAAATTCCTAACAAAAGCACACACTAAGGAATCCCAGTGGTTACCCTAGTTGATTACTAAAGATTGCATACATACCAAGGAGGACCGGCTCCAGGTGGGCTGGCGTCTGATGGGGGGTGGAGAATTTGATTGTCTACATGAAAGGGTGAAAAAATGAAGATGGTCAATATCTGCCAGGTATAATGAAGATGGATAAACAGGAGAGAGGAGGGCAAAAAAGACCAGCTGGGTAAGACTTAGACCAAAAGCCACAAAATAGAAAGACTGTTCTGGAATTGAAGCTAAGAATTATTTTAATCTTTTGGGGATTCTTTTTAAAATGTCTGGAGCATATGATACTTTTATGTAAGATTTACAAAGTAGGGTTAAAAGAATGGGGGTAATATCTAAAGAAAGACAAGAGGAAAATAAGCATGACTCAAGAAAATCATCATCATTGTATACATTTTAGTTATCCATTATATATGTATAAAACACATCATTGTTTTTTTAAAAAGGGAAAAATAGTTTTAAAGACCACAAGTCCAAAAACAGACTGAAAATAGATAAGGTTTTCTGAAGATGATCATATCAATACACTTTATTAAGATAATTTAATAAAAGATATTAAGAGATTGTGGTAATGATTATACAACTCTTCTTGATATGATCAAACTACTGAATTGTGCTATATATAGAATAGTTGCTAATAAAACTGTTTAAAATGTATTAAGATACAATTATTAATTACGATGTTATCTTTTATTAAATAAAAGATTTATCTAATCAGACAATTTGCGGCCTAAGAACCAAGATGGATTTTTTTTTTTAATGTAGAGATCTGGATTTCACACATACTGGACACCAAGACAGGTGGAGACTCTGCATTTATTGCTTGGAAGTAAGTTTTCAGTTTTGAACAGAAACTATCCCAGAAAGTTATCTCTGAACTAATAAAACTACTGAATAAAGAATGCTGATCTGTAATACTGGGTGTGTATATATGTACACATATATATGCACATACATATATATACACATATACATATACATAACCTAGAAGTTGTTAAATGCCTTCAGTATGGACTTCAAGTCCTTGTTAAAAAAAACCCTCATAACGCGATCATTGGCATCATAATAAACAGAGAAGTGATTGAAGTTGTCCAGTATTTCATTTTACTTAGGTCCAAAATCAATGTCCGTGAAAGCAGCAGTCAAGAGATGGAATGACATCATGCACAGGGCAAATCTGCTATGAGAGATCGCCTTCAAGTGTTCAAAGGCATGTCCATTTGAAAACGAAGGTGCGCCCGGCCCAAGTCATGTCATTTTCACTTATCATATATGCATGCCAAACATGGACAAGGAAAAAGAAAAACGGAAGAACTGATACGTTTGACTACAGTGTTGGCGAACAGTATTAAATATATCCTGGGCTGAACCAGGATGTAGTACAGCACCAACGAAACATGCATTCCCTTAGTTCTTCAAGGCTTCTCCCCCCACTATCGTGACCCCAGTTCTACCTTACAAATCTGGCATGTACACACAGAATCCAGGACAGATAGCCCCTCAGGAACAATAATAGGAGTAGTGATACCAAGGAGGTAGGGGAAAGGTGCGGGGGAGAAGGGGGAGAGAGGGAGAACCAATCGAAATGATCAACATATTACCATCCGCACTCAGGGGGGAAAATGACAGAAACATGGGTGAAGGGAGACAACAGATGGTGCATTCTTATGAAAATAATTTATAATTTCTCAAGGGCTAGAGGGGAGGAGAAAGAGGGAAAAAAGAAGAGCTGATACCAAGGACTCAAGTAGAAAGAAAATGTTTTGACAATGATGATGGCAATATATGTACAAATAAGCCTGATACAGTTCATGTATGGATTGTTATAAGAACTCTAAAAGATCCTAATAAAATTATTTATAAAAAAGATAAACTAAATAACTATATCCTGGGTTGTTAGAAGAATGAGCACACCTGTCTTAGAAGAAGTACAAACACAGCCAAAACGCTTCTTAGACGCAAAGCTGTTAAGACTTAGTCTACAGTATTTGGGACATGTTATCCAGAGGTCTCGGTCCCTGGAGAGAGGCACCAGGCTTGGTAAAATCGAGCATCAGCAAAAATGAGGAAGCCCTAGACAGGATGCACTGGCACAGGGGCTACCATGGGTCAAGCACAGCAACATCTGAGAGGCTGGTTTCACTCTGTTATACATGTAAGTGCAATGAACTTGAAGACACCCAACAATGGCAACAGAGTAGCCTGTGCTGATACTGACTTGAAAATGTCCCACGACTTTCAGGCGCGTGTGGTGTCTACTGGTGTGTATTTGTGTGTGTGCATTTTATTTTCCTCCTCTTTTAAAAGTTTCCCATCCTTTAGATATATTAAAAAGAGTTGTGTACTCTGTGCAAAGGTTTAGAAAGGGAGTCCTAGCATTTATCAACTAAGAGGTTAGAAATTCCCCGCGGTTGGCAAAGAAAGAGAAAGGAACGATTATTGAGAAAGAAGACAGTAAAAACAGGATTTCTGTTCCATGAGGCTCATTAGTATTAGAACAACGAGGGGAGAGGCCACAACTAAAAATACCAGTGTTCAGTCAACTTCAGAGGAAGGCCGCCTGGAATCCATTGCTCCTGGCTGGTCCCCCACCCATTCCCGCTACAGAAGTCAATGTGGAATTCCAGTCCCTATCAGACGGCCACCCCAGTGGAAAGCAAGAGCAGAGTAGACGTGCACAAAGGAAACATGCGCACAAGGACATGTGCATGTCTAGATCCTGTCTCGGAAGGAAGAGGTGTCTGCTTCATTTGGCACTCCCTGATCAGTCATTCCTCGGAGTGACAGCTACAAACCTGCCGGTAGCCCCAATACCATCAGATACACTTTTAGGTCCCAATTTGCAGTGAGTAGTCTGCAAAAGCCTTCCCAGTGGAGAGCAAGGCTTGTGTTGACCAGATGGCTCAGCTCTAAAGCGGCCTTGCCCTGGCAGCAGGGGCTGCCCCCGGCCGCTTGGATGTGTCCTCTGGGAGTCTGGGGAATGGGAAAGCAGCTATGCGTCTGCATTTACATCTCAGGCAGCTCTTTGAAACAAAATTAAACACCTTGGGCTCCCCAACAGTGGGATGTGCTCAGCCAAGGAACGCCTTTTGAAGGTGACCGAGGTAAAGACGGTGATTGCCGAAGCCCCAGCACGCTGCGGCTGAGGTCAGGGCACGTCGAACTTGGCTCTCATCAGACTCCTCTCTTATCAGCTGTAACTTCCAAATTAAATAGTATCTATATGTGTATGGACTCGGATCGGTGACCTCTATTAGTGGCTTCCGATTCTTCCTCTAATTACCCGGGCCTCTCATTGACAGTCGGCTGACACGACCCGGGAGCACACGCGGGGGTTGCCAACTGTGTCAGCGAAGCGGCCGGGATGACAGGCGCGCCTTTGCTTTCAAGTCGACTCGCCTCCCGGCTGCACGTTTCTGAACACGCTCCGCGACTGACCCCCGGGCGCCCCGGCCAATTGGGGGCTGCTCGGCGACTCCACGCTCAGAGCAGAGGGCGGCCGAGGGGCTAATGCGGGTCAGCGCGTCCAGGAGTGCCGCTCGCCGAGTCAATTTGCGGAATGACTTCTCTAGGGCACGCGGACCCCCGCGGACCCCGTTGGACAGGTTCCTCATTAAATCAGTCCCTCCACCCCTGCCTGGCTCCCCTTTCCTTCTCAGCTGCTCCATGGAAGGAGGGGGCAAGAGCGAAGGACCAGAGCCACCCGCACTGCGTCCGTATCCACAAGGGAGGGCGCGGCGACCCGGGTAAATACTGCGGGCCAGCGCAGCGTCTACTTACTCGGTGCAGATTTTGTTTTGTTTGTAAAACTTGTGCCGTAGTGTAAACAGTCGTGAAATGTATTTGGCGTTTTCGATGTCATCCTTGGAAAAGAAGAGACGGGGTGAAAGTAAACATGTGCACGACTGTGTAAGCATTTCGGTCGGATTCTCCTGCACAGGGCCCCCCTGCAAACCCTCCTTTCCTCCACTCCTGACGGAACACAGGTGGGGCTGGCACACCAACGCTGCTGCTCAGCCAGGCCACAAAGCCCTCCCAAGTGTCTGGCCACTGTCGTTTGCTCGAGAACCCGCGAAGCCCACGGCGCTAGGATCGCACCGGATGAACCGCTGTCCAGGACATGAACTCCACCCCAAGCGCTTGATTTACAAGTGAATCAAGGCCCTGCTTGGGGATCAGGCCCTGGCATTTTTAAATGGCTACAGCGGATGCAGGAACAGAGTCAGTTCTCAGGAACGCCCTCCACAGAAGTCCGGTCTCCTAGCAAACTTCATAACTGCCTTGGGCTGCGATGGTGCACCAGCAACGCCATGCCGGCCGGAGAAAGACGATGCCGTTCAGTAGAACCAAGAATGGTTTTGCTAGGGCTGGAAGGAAAGTGCAGACATGAAGCAGGTGGAGGGCACGCTGAGTCTAGGCAGTCTGCCGAAGCTACTCCACCTGACAGAAACCGCCCTGGCCAGTGACAGGCAGCAGGGGCAGGTGCTGCGAAGCCTCTCTTCAGGAGAATGTCTGCTTTCTCAAGAAAGGCCCTTCCTCTGAAGGGCAGGACCCTGGGAGTGAGCTGTCCACTGTGTGGCCTCTGCCCGGGCCCACTTGCTCACCGTGTGAAAGAGGCTGGTCTCTTCTTTGTTGGGGATTTCCACGAGAATGGTGGACTTGTTGTGAGTGATACTCGCGACATCATTCCACCTGGCCAAGAGAAATGGCAGTCGCTTACCCAAAGGCATTTCCCACCATTCAGGCTCCAATGGGGGGTGGGGGGGGACAGCATCTGATTATGTCAAGTGGGGCTTTATAAATTTTGATTCAATGGTCATTTTATAAAGCCAGATGTATTCCCCCCCTTTCAAAACAGCAAAGTCAAGAAAATGAAACATGTATCTACGCAAACACCTCAAAATCCTTTGTAAAAGTATCACTCTTCGGCCAGGATCGCGTCCTTTGCAATTAGCTCTGAGAAGACTTGCGAGGGGCTTTTGTTGCTGTTATCTGTCATATTTCCAAGTTGACAAGGCATGCCCTGCTTTTTAACGATGGGGAGGGATATTATGTAAAGTCCTATGTACATAGGGATATAGGGTGAAAAAGCCGCATCGACTGCATGTTGCAATGTGGGGGGCGGACTTAGCCTCACCGCCTAGAGGGCAGTGAAGGTCGTTACATTGTCGGGACCTAACCAAGCAAACCGTACAAGAAACCCAGGTCTTTGTGGATCCTCGGGGAAACCATATCCAAAATAAGACCTTATGAGACAGTGAAGTGACACTCCTGCTCTTGTCCAACTGGGAGCCCCATCTGAACTTTTACTGTTACCTGGAGCCCTGCAGTGGTGCAAACGAGCACATACCCAGTTTCCAGGCAGAAGGGTGAGGGTTTGAAATGCCCAGAGGCACCTTGGGAAAAAGCTTGATCATCTATGTCAGAAAGCATTGGCCATTGGAGATTTCATAGAGAGCCCTGCTACTCAGACACACACAAAGTTACCAAAACTCCGAATTGACTTGATGTCAACTGATTTTCCATGGACTTCCCTGCCCTTCCTCTGGAACTGTCCTGGCGGAGCTGTGGTTACACACTCAGTTGCTCCCCTATAGGCTGGTAGTTCAAGTCCACCAGATGCTGGGTGGGAGAAAGAGGTGGCAACTGGCTTCTATAAAGATCACGGCCCATCAAAACTCGATGGGGCTGCGCTACTCACTCAGTCTGGTAGGCTTGCTATGAGTCAGAGTGGACCCAACAGCAATGGGTTTGCTTCAAAGGTTGATCTGTCAGTCTGTCACCTTATATCAGGGGTTCTCAAACTTTTTAAACAGGGGTCAATTCACAGTTCCTCAGACCATTGGAGGCTGGACTATAACTTTTAAAAAAAAAACTATGAACAAATACCTATACACACTGCACATACCTTATTTTGAAATAATAATTTAAAAATGGGGCAAAAACATCCAGTGGGCCAGATAAATGTCCTCGGTGGGCCGCATGTGGCCCGCGGGCCGTAGTTTGAGGACCCCTGCTTCCCTGCCCAAGGCCACGGCTTTTGTAGTCCACTGTGCTGTGGCCCATGGTACCTCCACCAGCCTTTGCCTGGCGAACTCCTGGTTCCCCTGCAGGACTCAGGAGTCATCCTTCCTAGGAAGCCATTCCTCATCCCCGTCGCCCGTCTGCCAGGAGAAGTAACTTCCTCTCGGAGCCATAACATGTGTGAGCACTCTCCCTCTTGCCACACTGGACTGTGATTCTTTATTTCTGGATAAAAATTGTGATTCTTTATTTCTGGATTTATAACTGGAACCCTAATTAGACAAAAGCAGAGCCACCCCAGGACCACTTGCCCTGAACACACAAGGTTTCTTCATCTTGGTACACCAGACTAAGTCAAATGCCTGCCACCGAGCAGACACTCCATAAGTGTTTACTGACAGAGCTAAAGATAATAATGTTGCCTGTCATCTGCACAGAATATGATTCTGTTGTCAACTCTCTAAGGTAGACAAGGCAGGTATTTTTGCTCCTACTTTGGAAGGGAAGTAATTGGGGCACAAATGAGTCCATGACTTAGCTGTGTTCATTTGTCAGGGCTGTGAACCAACTGTGTAAGTATATCTGCTCGGCACAGCTGGTTGCTGGACTCACGGCCCTACCTGATTACATCAATGTGTACTCCTAGCTACATGCTCCTCGGTGAACATCTCTAAAGATAAGAGAGATTTGGTTTCCTCTTTCGAAGCAACTGTCACTGCTCCGGACACAAGCCCTGTCCCATCATAGGCTAGCCATGCCTAAATTCACAGTACGCCATGTTGCTGCTGCGCGCTACTGAGCCAATCTCCACCCAAATCGACCCATGTGGCAGAGGAGAGATGTCTGATAAGGTCCTCTAGGCTGTAATCTTTCTCCTGCTGGGTCACTCGAATTCAACTCATGGCCATTGAGTTGATGCCAACTCACAGCGACCCTATAGGACAGGGTCCAAACTGCCCTGTGAGTTTCTGAGACTGTAACTCTTGATGGGAGTAGAAAGCCCCATCATTCTCCTGCAGTGATCAGTGATTTTGAACTGCTGACTTTATGGTTAGCAGCCCAACGCGTAACCCGTACTCCACCAGAGCTCCTTACAGGGCCACTGTGTGGTTCTAAACCACTTACCTTTCAGTTAACAACCAACTGTTGTTTAACCATTTCAACACCAGTTTTCCTTACATAATACAAAATTCACTGCCACTGAGTTGATTCAGACTCATATTGACCCTTCAGGACAGGGTAGAACTGCCCCCTGAGGGTTTCCAAAACCGTAACTCTTCATGGGAGTAGAAAGCACCATCTTTCTCCTGGAGAGTGGCTAGTGATTTCGAACTGTTGACCTTGGGCCATAATCCACCTGTGTTCTACATGACACTATGGAGGAAGGAAATTCCCAACTAGTAGGGTTTTCAAGATAAATCCAAGAAAGTAGAAGCCTAGATGTACTTCCTCAAGAAACGGCAAAAGTTGTGTCTTACACATATCACATATGAAATATCTCACTCCTTCTATCCCATCTCAATGGTCTACTTTTCCTTTTGAGGAAAGAAGAAATCAAAAGCATCAATTTAGCTATAGAGAAACATATGGGACAAAAAAATGCCTGCATACCTTTGATTGAGAATAAAAATGTACAGTTAGGGCTCTCTACATATTTGTCCGCTTTGCCCAGTTGATGCATAATTTGTTGTAGTTATATAAAATTGATTATGAATAAATTTTAAAGTTTATTGTTTAGCTCCAAAGACCTCTCCATCCACTCACACTTGAACCGTGCTTTTTTTCAAAGATGGAGAGTAAATCTTAAGGGAATGGTGGGGTGGGTGCTGGGGGTAACAAAAGCCAATCAGGAGGCTTCTGTTCAGATAATAGCCTTGCGGGGACGAACAGTAAGTGCTGATCCTGAGAGGGTAGGCGGGCCAAAGTCAACTTCAGAAGTGGGCTGTGTTTGGCCTCTGAAAGCCATCTTTGACCATCTGCCAATGAAATGCACACACAGAGTAAAACTGTTCTCCCAGCAATCATGGGTCGTATTGTCCCGGTAGACTAGAATGGTTTTTTGTGTTTTTTTTGTCACTGACAGTTTAGTGGTTACAAGTTGGGCTAACAACCTAAAAATCAGCCGTTTGAAACCACCAGTGCTCTTTGGAAGAAAGACAAAGCTTTCTACTCCCACAAAGAGCTAGAGCCTCGGAAACCCACAGGGGCAGTTCGGTCCTGTCTTCTGGGGTGGCTGCGCGTCAGAAACGACTCCGTGGTGGTGCAAGTATGTTGAGAGTATGATGAACTCTATGGGTACCAGCACAGAGCAAGTTCATGGTCATGTAACCTGGGGAGAGTTGGAGGTCGGGGTCCAATTCTGGCTCTACTCATGTGAACTGCTAAGGGAGGGCTAACGTGTGAAAATGGCAAAGAGCACCCGGGTCCTTTAGGTTACCACAGCAATAGTACGATGGCTTCTTCAAACCCATCGTCTCGGCTAATGTAACAATGAGTCAGTGCTCTTGCCCACGTGGGTGGCAGAGGGTGCAGGACAACCAGGAGAAGTCAAGTTGGATTTCACAGCCATCTCCAATTCTAGGTCTTCCTTCAGCCTCCGTGGGGCTGACAGCCTGTGTCCTGGAGTCACCTGACTTACACTCAATTCTGACCCACAGTTTGGCTCTTCATTCATTCAGGTAACGTCAGTATCCAGTCATGTTTCCTAATGCCCTTTAAGAAGAAAAGGAGGAGGAGGAGGAGAAGAAACAGTATAGATCCCAAAGACTACCTGTATGTGACTGCTTGTCTTCCAATTCGGCTCCTCACGAAGATCCCCATGAAGAAAATACCCAGGTGCACGCCGTTTCCGTGATTGTCCTGTATTAAGAGCAACAGAAGAGATTTGCGGTGAAAACTGACCCCCAGAAGGCTTTGAGAACCACTCCCTTGGGCCACAGCCCACCCATGGGTACCACGCTCACTTTCCTGCCCACTGCTGGCATGACTCACGGACCGCCTACTGGCAACAAGGTGACCATGTGTGTGGGGGGAGCACTTCCTACAGGACTCACCCCACCACACATCCTGCCCACACAGTCCAGCTGGCAAGGCCGCCCGGGCTCATGGTGGCTCTGTGTGCATCAGAGTAGATCTGGGCTCCCCTGGGGTTTTTAATGCCGGGCACCTTCTAGAAGCCAATCACCAGGCCTTTCTTCTGAGGCACCCACAGGTGGGTCAAGTCCCACTCTTCTAGTTAGAAGGTGAGCTCTGAACTGTCTCTGCCACCCAGGGACCTCTGTGCACCGCAGTGGTACACTTTATTTCTATTTTCTTTTTCCTCGATTTGTCAAATTTCTTGTGTAAGAGGGAATGTTAGGAGGTGTGGTAGTTGATCTCTGGGTTTTCTTTTTCATGTTAATAGCATGTGTAACTTAGTGTTTGTTCTTTTCATCTAAGCTACACATGTGCATAATTTGGGGAGTCAGGGATTCTTTGGGGCGTGTATGAAAGAGACAACAGCAGAAGCTGGCCCCTGTGCTGCCCTTCCCCAGGTCACAGACGTCTGGGTGAGCCAGCCTGCCTCATCGTGTTTGCCCCTTTCTGTTCAGAACCGCGGTTCCCAACCTGTAGGTTGAGACCCCTTTGGAGGTCAAATGATCCTTTCACAGGGGTCACCCGATTCATAACAGTAGCAAAATTACAGTGATGAAGTAGCAACAAAAATAATGTTATGGTTGGGGGGTCACCATAACACGAGGGACTGTATTAAAGGGTCGCAGCATGAGGAAGGTTGAGAACCACTAGTGTGGAACCTCCTGCTTCTCAGTCCTGAGGCATGTTCTCTAGCGGCCACCTCCTGTTTCTGCTGCCCATTCTTTGAAAGAGATTCTACCACTCCATCAGATGCAGGATCTTCTGGGCCTGGTCTCTCATTTTCTTATCTCCTACAGGGTCACCAGGAGCCCGAGTTGACTCAATGAAAGTAAGTTTCAAGCTCAACTTGGAGTGTCAGGTGGTTTAAGGGGTTATTACACTCAATTACGACTTAAATGGCTGGTGATTTGAGCTCACTCAGAGGAGGAGCCTGGTGAATCACTCACAAAAGCCCAGCCCCTGGAAACCCTATGACGCAGAGTTCTACTCAGACACCCACAGAGTGGACAGGAGTTGAAATCTACTGAGTGGCAACGGATGGCTTGTTAGTGGTTTGACTGGCCTCCCCCTCCTAGAAGCACCCAACCTGTCCTTGTGCTCGGGTCGGCAGGAGAGGCTTGAGTAGCGGCCACTCCTGGGTGTGTGGGGAGGAAGGGAGGCAGACCTGGTGGGAGCCTTGAACATTTCCCAGCGGCCACTCGTGGAAGAGCCCACATGAAATACACACGCTCTTCCCTGGTACACGTTCCTGTCACACTTGTGACTTTATTTGGTCAACGAGATCCTGTCAAACCCAGAGGCATGACCTCGCTGCTCTCGTTCCTGGGAGGATTCTTCTTCTGGGCATTCTTGCACTTGGTTCGGAGCTGACCACATCACCTCCCCCAACAGCACTGCTGCCCCGGGCCCTGTCACTGGCTTGGCAGGAATTGTGTGGTCTGTAGGTGGTCACCTTAGTCATGAGCAGATATGTGAGGGAGGGAGGGAAAACGGGGTTGGGGGGGACACCATACCATGGACCTAATACTCTTGCCCTGCTCCAAGTGAGTCAGCAATGCCTGTCCGCCCACTCAGTAGTGGCCACAGGGTCCCCTGAGAACCTAGCCTTCCAAAGGGCAATCTGGAAAACACAGTGGTTTTCAGTACGGTCTCAGCCAACCCTCGCTCCCCACAGCTCAGTATAACTCACAAACCAAAAACAAGTGTATGCTCACAGCCACTAAACTCCCCGCTTTCAGGGGCTGGAAAGTCAGTTTTCTAGAAGTGGATGAAAGTTTACCCTGCTTTCTCAATGATCCAAACATCCTGACTCTATCTGGGCTGCTGAAATGTAAGTGGGGTGCAGATGGCTTCATAAGGCATTATTGCAGGGGAAATGGATTACAACCCTAGGAAGGGCAGCCATTAGAGAAGCAAAAGAAAATTAAACAAATCTAAAGAGAGAGTCATTTAGCCCTTTTCGCAAGCTGTGGCCACCCTGCTTGATTCTACTTGATGCACATGGGCAGCTCTCATTAAGGCAAATTGCAAGCGTGCAACCAAAGAGGAACAGAAGACTTATAAACCAGTCGGGGGAGCCAGTTGGAGTGTATTGTTTGTGCTGAAATTGCAGGCGTGTCCCAAATTGCTGAGATGTGCCAGTTGCTTTAGGATTGAGCTAAAACTCCATTTTTTTTTTTTTTTGTCAAGTTGGTCAGCAGAGAGGAAAATGTGTTTGGATGTGGGCTCAGCCCGATAAATGACCCTGCACCATGATCCCTCCCCCTAACCCTGCCAGCCCCCCAACCACGCCCACTTCAGGTGTATTTATTGCAAATGTCATGACGTGCTGTAAGCGGTTCCCGGGCACCGCTTGGGAAACACCAGAGGGCCTGGGACCCCTCCACGGAGGCAGAGCTGGGGGAACCGATTGTGACTGTACAGCCAGGAGCTGCTTCGTTCTAGCTCCCAAGCAAAGGATCCTCCAACAGTTCAAGGAGGCCACAGAGAGTCAATCACGAGGGAGAAAACTGCTGGCTCAGCTCATAAGCACATGACACCAGCTACTTGTCCCTTGGCCAGGCTGGGTGGGTCCCTTGAAACCTTCAACGCACAGGTTGGGCTGGCGTGTGGAACGTAGAACGGTGTCTTCAAAATGAGAATATGCTGAAGACCAAAGAAGACTTCAAAACATATTTCCAAAAAAAAATAAAAGTCCTCGCTTTACGTACGTGGACTCACCAACAAAGGCAGGCCATGCAGTGACCGGAAAGCAGAGCACTAAGGCACTCTGGTCCACTGCTAACAATGCTGCGTTCTTAAACCACCACCCCTTCAAAAGCCTCGACCCTTCTGGGAGTTCTTCAGCAGTATAAATGGTGCCTGGTAGCAACCCGAAGGTTGAAAGTTCAAATCTACCTGCAGGTGTACTGAAAGAAAGGCCTGCCACCTGGCTTACTGAAAGGGCTCAGCCACTGACGACACTAGGGAGCAGTTCTACTCTGACACGGGGACACTGGACACATGACCACAGGAGAGGGAACTGGCTCAAGGGCGGCCGATTATGTTTTGTTTGAGGCCCTACTGAGAAGATACAGCAAAGACGGGCCAGAGTAGGTTACCTTCACAGGGAAGCTTTCCTGTCCAAACCCATCCAAACGTTCCACTTCATTGATGTACATAAGTTCAGCTTCTGCTGGCAGGATGCCACTGAAATCAACATAACATCAAAAAAGGAAACGGTTATGGGCAACCAAGTGAATGGGAGAGCCCATCCTCCTGCTGGCAAATTCCAGAGCTGTGCTTTAGTGCCTGGTTTCTGGGAAGAGCAATCATCCCCCAGCTGTGCCAGGATGGTGCGTGCAGTAGACCTTAAATTCTGAGCACCCCAGTTTGCAAACGGCTGTGGGTGGCGGTGATAGCCCAAAGTCCATTTGCTGAGTCCCCACATCGATTAAGCCTCCTTGAATTCTTTCGGACCTTTAAACAAGGATACGGATAGTCTTCCCCTCAGATAGGGTGCATTAGAAAGTAGATTATCTCTACTCCTCTCTAGCCAGCCCAGGGCAGGACAGTCTCTCTTAAGGGCTGGCCTGTGTATATATTTGATGGAGGTCCCCATCTGGGGACAGCACAGGAGGTCACTTAGTCATGAATCACACCCTATCGGCTGTGCCCTAAGTCCCTCAGTCAAAGACCCTGTTTCTGCTCTTGTATGCCTACCTATAACTGATATGTATCGATCGGCCACCAGTCATGAATGTGTGACTGTTTCCTTTGTTGTGTTGTGTTGTTAACTAGCATCTAAGATCCCACTGTGTTCGGGACATGGCTTTGTCTTGTCTCTGTCCCTTTTAAGGCGTAAATGCTCACCTTAAGTTATAGTTGAGATGGAGTCTCTTTTGTACCCTAACATGAGTTACTTAGTAATTCGTGAACATCGCCCCCGTAGCCTTGTACTCAACAGAGAAGAGGGGGTAAAGGTAAAGTACTTTCAGAGTCACGGCCCCATAAACACTCAATAACCATCCCAGCCTCCTTGGAAACAATGCTGCCAACTTTCTGAAGGGACTTTCCTCCAACCCGGGAGAAATCTCCACTTTTAACACAAACAACAAGGAAAGAAGAGGCAGAAGGGAGGAAGAAGGTAGAGAGGGAGGGAGGGAGGGAAGAGAAAAATGAAAAGTTCCACTTCGAAAGCCAAGTGGCCAAGCTAAGGGCAGCCTCCTGCACCGGGCCTCTGAGGGGAGCAGGCAAGGAGAGCGGTCTCGCACTGGTGCCAGACATCCATGACGCTCTCGGTGCTTCCGGGAGGGCGCCCTCTCTTCCTTTGCCCTGCTGCTGGGTGATGAGGCTCCGTGGGGAGGTGGCTCTGCCCTTGGCCCTCCCACCCTAAGTAGACCTGCAGGTCTTACTCTCACCTCGGGGAGTCCTGGGCGTCTCAGATTTGTCAACAGGTTTTTAGAAAAACCAGAGAGAGGAATTCTGGTCAACAAATCTACATCTCTGTTGGCTTTCTGATGTTAGAAGAAAATGGTGGGGGTGTAGGTGTGGGGGGGAAGGAGACATAAAGAAGTAAAGGAGGAAGGTAGACTGAGAGAAGGAAGGAGAAGGAGAGCCCAGTTTCAAACTCACATACACCTCCCAGAACAGGCAGGAGTCGGGAGCTTTGTCCGGCACAGGAAGTAGCAGACTTCTGCCGACACAGGGCAGGGGGTGGAGAAGGGAGGCCAATGCCGGCGGCCCTGTGGCCACTGGCTCTCCGTGGACCGAGCAGCCCCGGGACCTACCTGTGGGCTTTGTGTTCTTGGGCTACCTTCTGTGTCAGCTCCTCCAAAACAGCCTCTTCCAGAGCCAAGTCCTGTAGCAACCGAAAGCAGCGCAGGTCAAGGGGATCCACGAATCTGCCGCTGTGCCTGCAGACTTCAAAGCTCCCTCCTCAGATGTTCCCGAGAAGCCCGGCCGCCTCCCGCTCTCCCCTAAACTCCTTCAGAATCAAAGGACCAAAGGGCCGTGTGGCTTTTGTAACAACGGTCTGGCCTCCTCAGAAACCCAGGTTATTTCAAGGTCTGTTTCAGGATGGGGCTGAAATTCTGCAGAGTCCAGAACCTGCACCCTCTCCCCCCCCCCCCGCCCCCATTTCTTCCTTCTTCATTGAGCTGCTTCTCCCTGGCTACTATTCTCAGAATCACTTCTATTGGCGATGCTTTGCATGTGTGTACATCGTTTCAGCTAAAGACGGAGGAATATGTTTCTAGACCTGTTTTCACGAGTCAAGCCCAAGAGGGACCTGGGCCAGGCAGGCTTCTTTGGGCCCCGCTGAGAAGCCGGCAAACTGGCTGAGCCGGGTAGGAAGGCCCACCCCGAGGCACCTTGCCTGCGCTCACGGCACGGGATGGCTGAGGAGCTCACTGACCAGCTGGCCTCTCCAGTGGACACCAGGTCCTTGGTCATGTGATGCCAGCTCTTGCAAGCTCAGGAGAACGAGCTACAAACATCTCTTTCCAACTGCTCCCGTGGCAGTGTTTACAGCCTGGAAACCAGAGCTGTTTAGAGGATGGCCGGCAGAGCCCCACCTGGGATGGCGAGATGGTGTCTAGAGGAAGACATCAGCAGGGACAGGACAGCAACGCGCCGCTGCTGATTCCAAGGCACAGCCGCCTACACGCCGGAGGAGAACTGCCCCCCAAAGGGTTTCCTAGGCTGATCTTTACACAAGCCGATCACCAGCCTTTTTCTCCCACAGGATCAAGGGGCCGGGGTGGGGGGAGGGTGAGTTCAAACTGCCAACCTTTCCCTTAGCAGCTGAACACTTAGCCAGTCATACCACCAGCTCCCCTAAGAGCCTGAGAGATGGGATGAGCTGAGTTCTTCTCATCCCTGGAGGGGCTGGAAGGCTCCTGGCCATGGACCGGCTGTCACCAGCATTCCCCGCAGTCGTTTCCATTGGCTTCTGCTGTGAGCCCCAAGGGGGGGGCCACCTAGTGGCACGGGGGTTAAGTGTTCGGTAGGTTGGAGTTAAACCTACCTGCCGCTTCACGCGAGAAAGGCGGACTTTTTACTTCCAGAATCATGACAGTCTTCCAAACCTTACGGGGCATCTCTGTCCTGCCTACATGGTCACTCTGGCCAGGAGCGGGTTTGGATTTGCAGTGTAAGCTTTGCAGAGAATATTGCTACTCGAACTTGGCCTCTGAGCTGCAGAGAGGGTATCCAGGGACTCTGAACGGTCGCACCTGGGGAGGGCCTGGATCCTGGCGGGGGGAACCAGGCTAATATTCTGACTGCAAACATCCCAAGCAGCTCTTTGTCTTTATTCCAAAATATCCTTGGCATAAAGATTTACCTCCAACTCGGTAACTTTTCACGAAGGGCACGAGACCACAAGAAACGCACCCCTCCAAGGTCAGAAAACATCCCGTCTCAAAACCACGTTACACGGGAAATCACGAATGTTTTGGAAAAAGCAGAGAAACAAAGTGTAGCTATCAACTAGAAACCCAACCCTCTGCAGATGGTTGGGAGACCTCTGGGCAGGAGGAGGGAGCTATGGGCCCATCTGATTTTCCCATGTTAACGGGTCCACGAGCTCTTTCCCACTAGGTCTGAGTCGAGTCCAGAGAAAGGAAACAAACTCAACAGCTCACGTTTTAAGTTGGGTAATAAGGAAAGGTCGCAATGACACTGGAAGAACGTTGGTCTGTGCACGTCTGGGTAGCAATCACCCAACACTCATTTTGAAAATCCAGTTGAAAGGCATGAGGTGACTGAAAAAAATGGAAGATCACAGTGTTCCCTTCAACCTCCGTTTCTACTTTCAAAGAGAAAAGGGCCCCACGCCTCCCCAAGTCGCTATTGTGCTCGCCTGCAACCACCCCGCCCCGGGCCTGGGGGCCCCACTGAGGCATGCCTCTCTGCCACAGAGACACGCCGGGGTGGCAGCGCCCCGGTGAAAAATGGCAGCGTGCGTGCCTGTACACAGCCGCACACCTGTGGCGTGCCCTGTGTACTTAACCGTGTTCTTTTCTAGGCAGAAGAAATGCCACTTGACAAACTCAGTTATTTTATAAGATCAAACACTGCCCTACCTCCCTCCTCCTCCCCCACCGGAGGAATGCATTCTTCCCTTTCAAAGCTCCCACGGAACCAACCAGAAAGTTTACAACCTCCCACAGCTCCCCACTGGGGACTCCATTAAGTCAACACCTGGGCCTGGCAGTCAAAAAAGCCTGCCTGAGACCCAGCTGGACCACGAAGGTGCTCCAGGTAGGCTGCCTTCCTCTCATCTGCACCACGCCTGCCCCCCCCCCACCCTTCCTGGGAGAAGCAAGCCCCATCACACCCTGATCTCTCTCTCCCTGCCATTGAGTCAATGAGTCTGACTCCGATCTACCCGACAGGGCAGGGTAGAACTCACTGTGGGTGGGTTTTGAAGACTTTACTCTTTACGGGAGGAGAAAGCCCCAACTTTCTCCCTCGGAGCAGCTGGTGGTTTTGAACTACTGACCTGACAGTTAGCAGCCCAACTTGTAACCACTATGCCATGGGCTCCTCAATGCAATTCACTGCCATTGAGTCCATGCTGACTCAGAGCGACCCCATAGGGCAGGGTAGACCTGCCCCTTTGAGTTGTTGAGACCATAACTCTTTACGGGAATAAACAGTCTGTCTTTTTCACACAGGGTGGACAGTGGTTTCAAGCGGCTGACTTTTCGGATGGCTGCCCAACACTTACTGACACTGCCACCACGGCTCCTGCCGGACCCACTCGCCTGGCATCACCTGCCCCGTCCCACAACTAGATATAAGCCTTTCCTCCTCCGGACCTCTTTGGCTCCGGGAGTCCCTCGATGGCTCGGCTCCTTCTGCAGTGGGTGGCCGTTGTGACACAGGAGTGTGTGTGCTCCTCTTGGTTGCCAGCCTCTCCTTCCCTTTGCTGCACTGGCCCCACCTGGACGGCAGAGGCTAAGCCTCTTACCACTGCAAAGTTCAGCCACCGCCCCTCTCCTTTTTGACCAAACAACGGGCTCTAGAAATTCTCGGCATACAGTAAACGATCGATGTTCAGCAAATGGAATGTGTAAATAGCACAGTTTCCAACAAGAGGTCTGGCGTGATGCAAAACTGGCTCATAATCTTCTGTACCTTCTGCCAGTCCCCTGCTTGTTTTAAAACGCACTCAGTGATGTCTCCGGAGAACACGTTCCTCGGCCCCTTTACAATTACAGACGAGAGTGAGAATCACAGTACTGATGGCAACAGCTAAACGACGCGACTGAGAATTGACTACGGTCAAGGCCAGAAGTCCATATGCATTGTCCCCTTTCATTCTCACAATAACCTCTGGAACAGGGCTTGTTAGCTTTGTTCTTCTAGAGGTGAAAACTGAGGCGAAGGCACATTCACTAACTTGCTTCGAAGTCATTTCCCTGATAAGTGGCCCAGCTAGGAATGTTGACATAGAATCCCTTGACTGCACCCGGGACACAGCGGGGGTGAGAGAAGCAGGGGGAGTTGACAGAGGATGGCAGAAATCCCAGGCACAGTAAGAGTCCACTCTGCCGGCCAGGGTCAACTTCTGCATGACACCTTGTATGTGAACATGAAAAACAGTCTTTCTGCAGTGGCGGCACTGTCCTCCAGCCAAGCTGTCCGTGTCCACTGTGCACTCAGAATATAGCGAACTCAACAAGGAATGGGCATTTTCTATTAACATTGTAAACAAAATTAAATTCTGATTTTATTTGAATTCTTACTTTAAATTTAATGTGAATACCAACAGCCACATGTGGCTGGTGACTCCCACATTGAGGAGGCTGGTTCTAAGTCCAAGAGTAACACAGTCAGTACGTGTCTGTCTACAGTGAGATGCGTGTGGCTCCGCTGGTTAAGTCTGCAATGTGCCCAGAGGTCAATTCTATCGTTCAGTCTCCACCTTCGTGTCCATCAGCAAGTCCCTATTTTCCAACTACTGTTCCTCCCTCTTTGTTTCCAACCTTTGCATTCAATCAGCAGTAACAGTGCATCTTGGATTGCATGTTTGATCAATTTCTGTCTGAGGTCATTGGTAGAATTCTTCAATGTATTCATCCATAACTTTTGCGGTTGATGCGTAAATTTGAAAAATAGTTGTATTGATCGGGTTTCCTTGAAGGCAGACCCAAGTCCCTGGGTGGGGTGGTACAATTAGTTAACGTGCTGGATTGTTTACTTAAAGGGTGGAGATTCCGTGGGCCAAGAGGTGGTGATCCACTTCTTAAGCCATCAGCCACATTAAATGCTGCGGAGTGCAGTTTTCCTCTGACACACACGAGCTTGCCGTGAGTCAGTCATCGATTCCCCAGCTGTGAGTGTTGTCAGATGCCAGAGTGGTTTCCCACACCCACAGACTAAAACACTGCCCAGTCTTTGCCCAGACTCACCAGTGCTATGCTTGAGGGCCCACTGTCAGCCACGATGCCACTCCATCTCCCACAGGGTCTTCCTCTCTTATCCCGAGTCCTCGAACTACCAGGATGTCCTTCTCTGGGGCCTGAGCTCTCCTGATACCGTGTTCAAGATGCATGAGACCAAGTAGTCTTGCCACCCTCACTTCTAAGGTGCATTTTGGCAGTTCTTCCCCCAAGTCAGACGTGTCCTTCTGGAAGTCCACAGTACTTCCCATACTCCCCACCAACACCATAATTCATAGGCATCGATTCTTGTCTGGGCATCCTTATCCACTGCCCAGCTTTTACTTACATACAAGGCAACTGAAAGCAGCCTGGTTTGGATCAAGTGCACCTTAGTCCTCCAAGGGAAAGCTTCTCTTTTTCACATTTTAAAGAGGCCATGTACAGCAGATCTGCCCAATGAAATATGTCATTTGGCATTTGATTTTCTGATTAATGATTCCCAGAGCGTTGACTGGGGATCCAAGGAAAAGGAAACGCTTGAGCACCTCGATCTCTTCTCCATTCATAATAATGTGGTCGACCGGTCCAGCGGTGGGTGTTTTTGTTTTCTTTTCACTGAATTGTAATCTATGCCGAAGCCGGTAGTCTTTAATCTTCATCAGTAAGTACTACAAGTCTTCTTCAATTTCAACACTGAAAGCTCTGTCATTTGCATATCACAGGTTGTTAATGAACCTGCCTCCCACCCTGACCCCTTGTTCTTCATCTAGTGGGGTTTCTTGGGCTATTTGCTCAGCATACAGACTGAATAATTGTGGAGAAGGAATTAATCCTGGTGTACGCCTCTCCTGGTTGGAAACCACACAATATCTCCTTGTTGTAGTTGAACAATGGCCTCTTGGTCTGTGTACAGGTTGGCACATGAAGTCACATAGGTGTTCTGGAATTCCCATTCTTCGCAATGTTATCCATAGCTCGTTATGATCCACACAATTAATAAGACACAAATAAACTTCTTTCTGGCATTCTCTGCTTTCAGCCAAGATCAATCTGGTATCAAGGATGACATCCATCATTTCACGCCCTCTTCTGAAATCATCTTGGATTTCTGGTAGCTCCCTGTTGATGGACTACTGCATCTAGTGAACTTTAGCAAACACTTTACTTGCATGTGATAGTAATGATATGTGTGACAATTTCTGTAAAATCTGGGGTCACTTTTCCCTGGAAGGGGCACAGATATGAATCTCTTCCATCTATTGGCCAGGTAGCGCTCTTCCAAATGTCTTGGCATAGACTAGTGGGTGCTTCCGACACTACATCAGTTTGATTGGTACTCGGTCAATTCTTGGAGCCTTGCTTTTCATTGATGCCATTGGTGCAGCTTGTACTTTTTCCTTTGGTACCACTTGTCCTTGATCGTATGCTACCTCATGAAATGGAGGGACACTGACAAATTCTTTTTGGCACAGTGACTGTATAATCCATCCATCTTCTTTCGATGCTTCTTGCATCATTTTTGCCCACAGAATCATTCGGTAATACAACTCGAAGCCTGACTTTCTTCTTCAGTTCTTTAAGCTGAGTGTGTCCTCTGTTTTGATTTTCTTCCTTCAGATCATGGCATGTTTCATTACAACACTTTATTTTCTTGTCCTGCCTTTTCAAAATTCCTGTTCAATTCTTTACCTTCATTGTTTCTTCCTCTGCTTTAGCTACTATAATTTCAAGAGCAAATTAAAGAACCCCTTATGACATCTACTGTGGCCTTTTCTCTTTTCTGCCCTTTAAACGATCTCTTGGTTGCTTTCTTCATGTACGATGTCTTTGAGGTCATCTCGCCTGGAGTCACTGGTGGGGATTGTGTCCAATCTTTTCTTCAGATGGTTTCTAACTTCAGGTGGGATGTACTCAAGGTTTTATTTTGGTTCTCGTGGACTTGTTTTTACTTTCTTCAGCTTCAACTTGAACTTACATTTTAGCAATTTGTGACCTGTTCCACAGTTGGCCTAATTTGGTTAATGATATTGAGCTTCTCTGTTGTCTCTTGCCACAGATAAAATCTGTTGGATTCCTGTTAGTCCAGCTAATGAACTTCACATTTATGGTGTTGAAAAAGGTTATGTGCAGTCAATTGTTACTGGTTTTACAAAATTTTATCAGGTCATCTCCCATCTTTTTACCTATCACCAAGGCCATATTTTCCAACTAGTGAACCTTCCTCTTTGTTTCCAATTTTCAAATTCTAATCACTAGAAATTATCAATGCATCCTGATTTCATGTTTGCCCAATAAATCTAGTAGAATTATTCAATTTCTTCACTGGATTTACTAGTTGGTGCACAAATCTGAATTTATGGTAGTCGTATTAACTGGTTTTCCTTACTGGTGTATAGATATTATCATATCACAGATAATATTATACTTCAAATAGACGTGGGGATGATTAGTAAAACATCTTTCCTCTTATAGATGACATTCCTGGCATAATAAATTCTATAACTGTCCATGTCAACTCTTAAATGCCTAGGATCAAACTTCATATGTTCCATTTCATTTTTGAAAACTGCCAGATTCATATGTTGCACATTTTCATCTTGCGTCACGCCCCGTCAGCAGGTGAAGATCCCCAAAGCTTTGCTCTATCCATGTCATTGCCGTTGAATTTACTTCAAGGAGGCAGCTCGTCCCCAGTCGTATTCTGGATGCTTTCCCACCTGAGGGGCTCCTCTCCCAGTCCTAGAGAAGACAGTGTCCCCTTGCTGTTCACAAGACATGCACATGGCTAATCCCCCAGAAACAGATTGCCTATCCCTTCTTCCTAATCTGTTGTTAGTTTGGAAATTCCGCTGAAAGCCACTCATCATGGGGGCCCTGCTGTATTTGAGATACTTACTCTAGATCCCAGCATTGCTCTATAACACACAAGCCACCACAAGCACAACCAACTGACAGACGAGTGGTGACACAGTCGCTGGCTTATTTTTTCAGGTCATCTTTAAGACTGTGGAACAGCACTCAACCCTGGCCTCAACTTACAGCCTATTTGCCAGAGTGTCGGAATGCCAAAAGGGGTTGAAAAGCATCATTGGTTCTCCTCATTCTATTCCATTTGACTGATTCGAACTTACCAAGTTCCAACGCTTTACTCCCCTCACACCAACACCAAAGAACAACCCCACTTGGGAAGTGTGCTTCTGACACTGAGGCCTAGAAAGACCTTTCTTGCTAAGTAATATTCTAATCTCTGACTGAAGGGGGACTTCACAAGCAGAATTAACAGGACATGAAAACCTAATGCTCAGCAGAGAACACTACTGCCATCTTGGTGGAAAGAGCAGGAATAGACCGATTCATGAAATGTTCAAGATTTTGCAGTATTTCTTTGACCTGTAAGAATAAGGAAAGTTTTGGACCAGTTTACACTCATCTCATGTGATAGTCAGGATGTTAACCCCAGTCTCACTCCTTAGTGTCTCAAAACTGAAAAGTTTTGCCATCTTTTTTTTTTAAATGCCATAGCCAACCAGATCCTTTACCTCCAAAATATCTCTTCCCCTGCTCCCTTGTTTGTAGCTTCATTGCTAACAGCTAAATGATAGATACCTCTTGCCCAGACCACTGCAACAGATGACCCAATGATCTCCTCCTACAAAGAGTTTCAGAACTGGTGGTGATGATGTACACACAATTCTTTTAAAAAATGATTTAACTATGGAAATTTTTGATATGTGACTATTATATCAAGAAAACTACTTTAAAAAATAGAAATCAGGCATCAAGGAACAAAAAATTCATATCATTGTGAATGAGGGGGAGTGCAGATTGGGGACCCAAAGCCCATCTGTAGGCAACTGGACATCCCCTTACAGAAGGGTCACAGGGAGGAGAGGAGCCAGTCAGGGTGCAGTGTAGCAATGTTGAAACATACAATTTTCCTCTAGTTCCTAAATTCCTCCTCCCCCTCCCACTATCATGATCCCAATTCTACCTTGCAAATCCAACTAGACGAGAGGATGTACACTGGTACAGATAGGAACTGGAAACACAGGGAATCCAGGACGGATGATCCCTTCAGGACCAGTGGTAAGAGTGGTGATACTGGGAGGATGGAGTAGAAAGGGGGAACCAATTACAAAGATCAACATATAACCTCCTCTCTGGGGGATGGACAACAGAAAAGTTGGTGAAGGGAGATGTCAGACAGTGTAAGATATGACAAAATAATAATAATTTTTAAATTTTCAAGGGCTCATGATAAAGGGGGAGTGGGGACGGAGGGAGAAAATGAGGAGCTGATATCAAGGGCTCAAGTAAAAAGCAAATGTTTTGAGAATGATGATGGCAACGAATGTACAAATGTGCTTGACACAATGTATGTATGTATGTATTGTGATAAGAGTTGTACAAGCCCCCAATAAAATGATTTAGAAAAATAGAAATCAACCTTAAGCAATGGTTCCTATGGGTGAAGGAGAAAGAGCTTTTGCTTAGGGGCATTGAGTTTATGTTCATGGTAGCTGAATAATTTGGAAAAGGATATTAATACTGATTGTGCAACAAGAAGAATATAGTCATTAGCACTGAATTATACATGTAGAAGTTGTTGAATTGGAGAATGTTTTGTTGTGTGCATTTTGGCCATATTAAAAAAAATTCCATGAATAAGAAGTGCAAGGAAGAAGACTGTGTGGTAGAATTGACAGTGGTGATGACTGTACAGCTCTTCTGGATATGATTAAATTCTTGAATTGTATGACATGTGGATGAAGTGCAAAGAAAATTGTCTAAAAAAGAATTCTACTGCTATCATCCAAGGAAGGAACTCAAGTTTTCTAGCCCAGATATTTTCAGTTACATCTACCTCTAAGTCCCTCTGACAACCCTGAGATAGTCAACCTGTCCAGCCTAGTTCTTTCCCAAGCACCCCTGGTAGCTTGCCTTCCCCCTCCTCCCCCAGACCGCACCATTTCAGCATACCTGTTCTTTAAGCTGTAGCTCATGCCACTTAGGCTTTGAGGCTCCGCAACCCTCCAAGCACATGCGACTTCTCTTCCCACAAAGACCTGACTTCTTCATTGCACTTGGCCTTACTTTCTGGTTTTGAATTTTTCTTACTTACCTAGCCATACTGTAGTCTCTTTAAGAACAAGCACCATTTATTATATAACCTAATCTCTCCACCCTCCAGGGGTACCAAGGTCAGTGCTTTGGGCAAAGCCAAAGGTCAGATGATGGTGAAGGATCCTAATTTCTAAACTCGGTGCTAGAAGGTTGGATTGGTTCCGGTTCTTTCTAAATATCACATTTTATGCATCTAATGATAAAAACAGAGTCCAAGGTGGCACCAATGGTTCAGTGCTGACCTACTCACTGAAAGGGTGGGGCTCTAAATGCATCTAAAGGTGACTTGGGAGACAGCCTAGAGATCTGCATCCCAAAGCCCTCTGGAGCAGCACTACTCCCACCCATGGGGTCACCATGAGTCACGATCAACTCACAACAATAATAAAGCCAAGCACCACGCCCTTAAAATTCTTCTCATTTTTTTGAAGCCACCCACAAAAGAAACAAACAAATAAAAACCAACAGTTAGCTAAATAAAATTCCCTTGGGATTAAAACATAGAGACTCATCCTTGGTTTAACCCCAAAGGGATAGTTGTATTTCTTTAAGTTCACCCAATGAGCTTTTATGAGCACATATGCTGTGCTGGACAACAGTGCATGTGACAGACATGGTCCTGGCTCAGAGACCACAGAGCTGACATTCCAGCCGACTGACAACAAAGGGGGAGAAAGGCACACCCAGGAAAGGAGATCAAAAGGAGAGGAGGGCCCCTCTGAGAAGGCCATGTTTGAATTGAGACCCATGTGACAAAAAAGGTCCCAGCATGGGATGACAGGGCAGGACAGAGGAAGAGCACACAAAGTGGGCATGAGCCCATGAGTTTCCAAAAGGATGGGAGCCAGTAGGAGGGAGGGCGACTGGCGCACAGTGGGGACAGGGGGCAGGAG
The DNA here is from genome assembly GCF_050624435.1 of Tenrec ecaudatus. Classification (NCBI taxonomy): domain Eukaryota; kingdom Metazoa; phylum Chordata; class Mammalia; order Afrosoricida; family Tenrecidae; genus Tenrec; species Tenrec ecaudatus. The sequence continues at coordinate 234,531,550 of NC_134530.1, forward strand.
AGTCCTTGGAGGTGCCTCCACCTTCTTCATGTTTAATGTAAAGTGTCACTCCTACTTTTCCAATGACTGGATTTTCCTCTGCAGGGAATTATGTGTGTAAACCCTCTGAGGTATTCAAAGGGGAGAGAGAGAGGAGAGAGAGAGAGAGAGAGAGAAAGAGAGAGAGAGAGAGAGAGAGAGAGAGAGAGAGAGAGAGAGAGAGAGAGAGAGAGACTCAAAGAATGTAGAAAACTAATTAAGAAAAAGGAAATTCCACTTACCATAGGAAACAGTACATATTCTCTGAGGAAATCTTGAGAGTCAAACTGATTATAATCTCCAAAATCAGCTGAGGAAAAGGGTGGGGGAAAGAGAAAGGGAAAGTTTTTATTGCATGAAATTGAAGACGGACTAGAATAAGGCAGACTTATCGCTGTATTTATTCTTCCCTCTGGACCCAACGTCTGCATGGTTATGAAGCAGAAACAGGGCACAGATGTGTTCGGTCCGGTTACTCCGTTTACCCTGCGATGCTATAAATACCCACATTGTCAGCACTTCTGGGGAGAATGGGGAAATCTGAAAGCAATTCCCATTGGGTTCTTGTACATTTTTAAATGAACCTACATGTAACTGTTGGGTAAATATGAACCTAGCCACATCTTAAGAACAACTGCCAAGGGGCCGTTTTCTGTTTTAACTCAAGGTTATTTGGACAACAGAGGAGCAAAACCCATCTACGTCTTTTCATTTCTCTGCAGCTGGAAATTCCCTCTGCAATCACCGTTGGCAAGCCACCTCAAAACTCTCTTCACCTCCCGAACAACCTCACATGCGGCAAGATGCCCCAATTCTGTGCTGTCCTGTTTTCCCTCACAATGGTTATGTTTGAACATGTGTTCAAACTGAATGCTTCCAGCCTGTGGCATCAATAGATCAATGTCATGCTTGCAATTCCATTCCCTCTCATGGAAATCAAACCAGCATAACATTCTCATTTCAGGTAAGAGATTTAGCAGCAGGGAGTATTGGATGCAGGCAGCTTTAAGGTAACAGCAGAGACAGTGGAAGGGGAAACAGCCACAGAGAGGTTGTTGAAAGGGTGAAAACCCACCTACACACTCTGCAGCTAACCATGATCAATTAGTGTGGTAGTCAAGAGCCGACACAATCACCTGCTCAGCCTGCCCTCAAGTTTAATCATCCGTTATCATATTTTATCACAACTTGTATCTCTGATGTTATGCGTTTCTAAGAACCCAGCGAGGGTTCCCAGGAAAATCATTTAAAACGACGATAGCTAAGGGAGGCCTCTCTAAACAGCTGGCTTCCGGAACCCAGTGACACAGGAGACCGGAGTAAGTTCACCCATTAGTCATCCTGAGAGCTCTCATCGTGCTGAATGGACAGGGTAGACTTATGTCTTAAAGGGAGCAGGCTGGACTGGAAGAGGAGGACCATGCCAAATCATCACGTGCTTCTTTCTCTTCAAGGAGTCTTCTCCACTCTTCCAACAAAGCATCTGCTGATGGTTCTCTTGAAACAGGCCTTGGCATCTGTCCTTCCTTTTGCTATATTGGCAGTTGTGACACAACCCGCATTTGCCTGTTTTCATCTCCAGGGTAACATCAGCAGCTCACAATCCAGGAAGTGTTAGGTCCACCAAAAATCACCAAGCAGCATCAAGGACGGCCTGCCTTCCAGACACTTAAGAGGCCAAATGGTTCCATTTCAATTCAAAGTTTGGGGCAGGAGGTTGAGTTTGCAGCTTTTTTTTTTAAAAAAACAAAACAAAGTGTAATAGTTAGGTTTATTGTGCCAGCTAGGCAACCATGGAAAAATATGGGAGAAATGTAATCAGGCTGCCGCTTGATTGGAAAGCGACTGAGATAAATGTCTCTATGAGGCTGCTTCTTCCTCTCTTTCTGCCTGGGTGATTGGACCAGCGTGCTGCTGCCTGAGCTAATCCCTTGCCTCAACTGGATGCTGCACTACCTGTGGGCTGAGCCAGCCCGTGGATTGTGTCACCTTGCTGTGCATCGCTAGAGCTTGAGGCTCCATCAGGACCTGTTTTGCCACACTGCTGGTATATTGTGTCACTGTGCATGTAGCACTAGATCTTGTGGCTCCGTTAGGACCTGCAGCTTCTTAAACAACAGCTGCTGACAGTTTACACTGGCATAGTAGCCGTGTTTAACGAAAACAGTGACTGAAAGAGAAACAGGCTTCTCCTGCAAAAGTATGGCACCGGTGGTCTTCTTGTTTTCAAGAGGGCTAACGGTGACGTAAGAGTCCTGCTGGCAGAGTGGTTTTGTGTTGGGCTGCTAAGCACAAGGTCCACAGTTTGAAACTACCAGCTCTTCTGAGGGTGAGAAAGGAGACTTTCTATGCCTGTAAAGAACGACAGTCTCGAAACCCCTGGGGGCCGCTGTCCCTTGTGCTATTGAATCACTATGAGTCAGCCTTGCCTCAGCGGCAAGGAGGCTGTGTGTAGTGTGTGTGTGTGTTTGTTGAGATAATTATGTCGCTATTCAATGAAAAAGTACTGCACGAAATAGTTGATCTTTGATATTCACGAATTTAGATTTTTTATAAATTATCAACTTGCTAAAATGTATTTGTACATTTACAAATTCTGTACTCCCGAGGTTTTGGTAGCGTTTTGTGGACAGGCGCCCCAAACACACCCACTGTCATTGAGTCACTTCGGACTCCTAAGGACTTCAAATAGGATTTCTGAGAGCACATCTTTCCGGGAGCAGATAGCCTCCTCTTACTCCCGCAGACCCTGTGGTGAGCAGATCAACACCCCATCCACAGCGCCATCAGGGCCCCTTGTGGACGTGCGAAGAACAGTCAAAAATCCGAGTCACTGGCCACACACTTCCCCAGCTGCTTTCTCCCAGCAAGGTGATGCCTGGACTTCTGGTTCCAGCTTTCGTACTGTGAACAAGTATCTTTTGCACGATCCATTTTATTTTGGTGTCGGGTTTTCTCATTTTTATGACCCTTTTCTTTTTTGGTAATGTTCCTGTTTAGCAGGATGCTGATTTGCTGGTTAATACTCCTAAGTGGGAGAAAGAGTGGGATCTTCCGTACAGAGAAAATATGAGAGAGCTTCAAAAAGTTCGTGAGAAAACAGAATTAGAAAGTAATGGATTTTTCCACAAAATGTTTACAGTCCCCTCGTATGTGTGGGAGGTAAGCTTCATTCAGGCATGGGTTACCGCACTGCTGATTGTTAGTTTGAGGTTAATGAATCAACAAGATATACTACACAAGGAACTCAGGCAGGCGCTCACATAAAACTAGGTTATGGACTGAACAGCTGACAAAAATGTGTCCAGAGTTCTGCAGGTACCCAGCTCTGCCTTTCCTGAATAAGCAGTGGCTCAGAATTAACCTAATTCAGTATTCATGTGACTTTATGGAAGGCAAATTCGGTGAATAATGAGACTCAACTGGTTATATATATAGCTACACATAACAATTTAGAGAAAAGCGTGGAGCTGTCTGATGAATCAAATAGGGCAGATTCAAAGACAGCTTTATTATGGCACTTGTGATTACACATGGCAGATAGGCGCGTTTACCTTACCTCTCGATTACTATGAAAGTATACTATGATATCTGAAGCTAACTCCCTCGAAACTGTCGACACAGTCACATAATTACAGCATTCAGCTACCGAATATGGCCACATTCTAGAGTAGGCCAATTCAGGGGGCTGGAAGGTAGGGGTGGTGTTTTCCAAAAGTCCTGAAACGCAGCTTTAATGAAAGGCGGGACAGAAGGTGCTCTCTCGTCAAATCAAACAGAATGGCCCCAGCAGCGGCAGGTTTCCAACAGCTCAGAGAAAAGCACTAGCCAGTCGCCAGCAAAGCCGACGGTCTTCCCATTGTGGATCGGACAGGACCACGCTGAGAGACGGTGCATGCTGCACACCACGTGGACGCACCTTGGATACACGATGCTGTGTGAAATGAGTCGACTGCACGAGGCTAAATATTATTACATCCCACCAACAGGAAAACAGGAGAACCGGCAACTCTAGAGAGATCAACCTCTATTAGGGGTTTCTAAGGCTGGGCAGGAGCCCTGGTGGTATAGTGGTTATGCACTTGGCGGGGATCTAAAAGTCAGCAGTTCAAAACCACCAGCTGCTCCGAGGGAGAAAGATGGGGCTTTCTCCTCCTGTAGATAGTTCCAGTCGCAGGAAGTCATGGGGCAGTTCTAACCTTTTGTGTCGGGTCAGCATGCACTCGATGGCAGTGAGTTGGGTTTTAGAGTTTGGAGGGTTGGGCAGGAAGGGGGGTCTCAATGCTTAGGGGACACTGATTGAGCTTCTGTTCACGGTGAAGGGGAAAAATTGAAAGTGGTGACAGTTGAACAGTATAATATATATGTAGTTGATAACACTGAATTTTTTTGGCACGCAAAACGAAACTGAGTGGTCAACACTCTGTCACATATATATATTTGCACAATGAAAAGGGCCGCCCCAATCAAACAGATCTTACAGGTCCACGCAGTGGTCGCAAGCACACCTTACCTTGCACGGCCAAGCCGGCCAGCCGGATCACCTGCTCCAACGTGCACCGCAGCCGCCCTTCAAGCACATCTTTTTTGACTTGCAGGTAATACTGATACCTGTTCATGGGCACAGAGGAACACACCACTGTAAAAATGCATACTTGGCTGGATTCCCACCCCAGAGCTGCCTCCACCTGGAGAACCCTGTGAACACAGCGGGACACATGGGCAGTGTTGATAAAGGTTATCGCTGTGGAAGATGAAAAAATGGCCTCTGGTCTTTGTTTGATGCGCCAGGTGCTACATCCTGCGCGTGCTCAGTTTGAACACATGCTCACCATGTCATTTATTCAGGGGCAGCAGGCTGAACTACCATTAAGGGCAGAGATGGAGACAAACATGCTCTTCTACACTTGCACGCCCCCCATGTGGCTGCCCGAGCAACATCCAAGAATGCATGGTCCTGAATAAACTCTCAAAGCACAATCTTCTTTGTCACTCAGATGCCTGGTGCGGTCGATCCCCAGTGGTCCACATGACTTCCAATTCGGCTAGAGGGTAGAATCACGCTTCCCTGAGCCAGGCTTCACTCCACATGTCTGCGACTCATAAAAAGTTCATCTCATGCAATACTGAACCTTTCAACCCCAAGTACATTTTCAAACCGGCAAAGTTCAGACGAAAGAATGTGCCCATGCACAACATCGAGCCTCAGACTAGACCACTGTGTGCACAAGTTAACACTGTGCATTGTTTCCCTGCCAGTAAAATCATGCTTGCAGGATTACCGAAACATTTAGACATCTCCTTACCCAGACTCAATTCCAAGACTCGGCCCTCATTGACCAGACTCTTAAAGCCTCCTCTGCCCGTGGACAGGAGGGTGTGAGGAAGTGCTCACAGGGCACAGAGCTTGTCAAAAGGGATGAGAAAGATCAGAAATGAGCAGGGGTGATGATCGCGCAGCATGATGAATGGAATCGATGCCACTGCTGGGACGACACGTGTTTGTTATAAGTTCACCACAGTAAAATAAAGTAACCTGATGGCAGCCAAACAGCACCTCGTCTGGATCTGAATGTGTACCAACTAGTAAGGAGGGATCACGAAAAATCCCCATCAAGTTCAAGGTACTTCTTTTTGTATGTGTCTGAAATGAACTTGTTTATCACCACAGACTCTAGTCTATTCCAATTTCCAACGCACTCTCTCCGCCCATCGAAGGAGTTTCTGACAATATACGTGGTGACAAGAAATGGGCAAATCACCACCTGTTCCTTACTTTTTAGGGAAAAAAAATCAAGAATAAATGAAAGCCTGTGGCAGCAATGATTGTATATGATTGTAAAGAAACATCACACGTCAAATAAAAATATAAGGAATTCCAAGTTGCTCCTGTAAAATATGTGGCTCTATCAATACCTTTTGCACCTCCACATACACGCACGTCCCCAACACCCCTCACTAAAGTCAGGTACCCCACTCACGCTTATTTTCCAATGCTTCACCCACGGTAGGTTAACATAGCAGAAAGGTGGTCCCCATCTGTTATGAAGCCCCCTCAGGAGGGAAGAGCGAGCCCAAAGCAAGTCCGCTCGTGGCTCATGTCAGGGGCGCAGGCTCTGTGGTTCCACCCAGCAGCCCGGGAGCACCAATAAAAATACTTTACATGAGCGCGTTGGTTTCACGAACTACGTGCCTCATCAATTCCCAGCAAATCACCAAGGCTTTATAACCTGATTTAAAATGTATCACTAACTCTTATGTTCAAGTCTGGCCTAATGATGTAGGGTAGGAATCCGTCCATCCCCCGGGGGAACGTTCCGAAAATCCTGCATGAGTAGAGAGAACCCATACTGGGGAGATTTCTTCTCACACCAGATAGCAAGCCTGTTTCCTCTCCGTGTTCTTCACTTCTGCCAATGGTTTCACTCGTCACCTTCGGCCATGACTGTCACTGCCGGGTTAGTTCCAGGTTCCTTCCGGCATTCCTCTTGTGCCTTTGGGGAAGTTCTCAATAGATAGTAATGGGTCCACTCATTTAGTCGCTGTAGCTGTCCCTTTGGGAGACTTCAGGAGCCGCTCTCTGTGACCCCTGAGCCTTTTAGGGAAGATCCTTTTGCTGTAACCTCGTCAGTTCTTAGCTAGGAGAGCTGGTGCCTGTGGAATCCTAGATAAGTGAGTCAAACTCACGGCTCCTGAGTCGATTCTGATTTGCAGAGATCCTGTGGGACAGAGTAGAATTACTCCTTAAGGTTTCTAAGATGATACATCTTCACTGGAGCAGACAGTCTCATATTTCTCTAGCAGAGCGGCTGGTGGGTTTGAAACACAGACCTTAGCAGCCCAATGCCTAGCCCACAGTGCCATTTAGTTAGGCAGCGAACTAATCGAAACAAAACAAAAACCTCAAAGCTCACTGGCTCCTGGGAGTTTTCAGACTGTTTCTCTTTACAGGAGTAGAAAGCCCGTCTAGCCAAGCACGAAGTCCTCAATTATCAAAAACTCTTCATGGCTTCGGAGAGACGGCAGAGAGATCACTGAGAACACTCAGGGAGAAACTGAGGACCACACGAGACTGTGGGCACGGCTATACGGCTGCAGGATGGGCACAGGCTAGTAACACTTTGCAAATTACCTGGTACACTTTTATTCAAAGGGCGCTTTTATCCAATATAATAATTCTGTCCTACAGAAAGACTAAATGGGAAAATAACATCTGAAATTCGATCTCCAATGGATACTTTTTGTGGCTTATTTTTGATTATTCAATTATAAGAATGCAGCAGCGAATCCTTTTTTGGAAACATGCAATTTCATGGAAGCGTACTCCACCCTTTCACAGCTTTGGTGGAGGGGAAAAGGGGGAGGGTATCATGCCAGGAAGTAGCTCTCTGCCAACTTTCCAGAAAGATCCTTTTTGAAAAGCCCAGGAAAAGGTTCTATATTCTTTTCACATTGGAACACAGGGAAGAGCCATCTGACAGCTGAGGGCCAAGGAGCAGATTTCGATCAGGGCTCCTGCTAAGTGTGGGTGTCAACAAGGGTACCTGGGGGATAAATGCACATTGTCCACGTCTGGATACAGCGCTGGCTTTGCTTGTTTCTAATCGACAGAGAAGGTTCATTTGTGGACGGAATGCGAGTTTCTCTCAGTGATGGCGAAAACACCTTCCCCACAGGGTGCGGGCAACTGACTGATAACCGGCAGACTGCTCTGTCTGGAGTGTGCCCATGCCTTAAGAAGAAAAAAAGTGACTTTTCCGAGTTCCTTCCTCCCCTAAGACCCGGACAGGGAGGTTTTTTGTTTTGTTTTTTACATTCCATCCTGGGCCACATCAGTGAGAGCATTCAATATTGCATTCTGGTTCGGTCTCAAAGAACGCTTTGAAAGAACAGCCCGTGGAATGATGCTCAACAATCGATTCACTGCTAAGACCTCTAAGCTGCCTTTCTAATTCACACGACCAGACTAAGGACCTTTATAGGAGAAACTACCCGAGCCTTGGGTGGAACGTGTTTGACTTGAAGTCCGATTAGTAAGCCTCAGATGGGGAAATTCCATGTGGTGTTTCAAAGAAAACATGGCCTGTCCTACCCTAGAACCGCAGATGAGAGGAGAGGAAGTCTTTAAAAATATTTATCCCACCTCTCACACAAGTGAAATATTCATTGCAAGCCTGGGTCAGAGAAGTGACGTGCGTCAAACGGGAAACAGCCAGGTAAAACAAGAAAGGCCTGAGGGCTGATGTGGGTCATACATCTACCTCGCATAGAGCACAAGGGGATGGAGCTGGGGAACAGCGTGGGCCAGAATGCTGCTCGAAATGTTTGCTTCTGCTTTGACCAGGCCTTCTCCTGTGGAGGGGTCAGATCGCTGACTTCATAAGCCCCGGGAGCAGCTTTGCAGGCAGAGAAATGGGGGTATAATTGGTGCATGTTTCTCTCAAATAAATGTTCCGAGCCTGGTTCTCCCCTGCACGGTCCAGGCAGTGTGACCCCTCAGGGACACGTAAAGCAAACCAATCCCACAGTCTCCACGTGGGTTCTGAACTAGGACAACCCTATGGGCCAGGCTAAAGCTGCTCCTGTGGGTTTCCAAAATCTTTAACGTTTGGAACTTTGTAAAATACTCTTTACGAGCATAGAAAGCCTCATCTTTCTCCCGCAGAATTGTGGTTTCAAATCGCTGACCTCGTGGCTAGCAGCCCAACACATTAACGACTAGACCAGTGGTTCTCAACTTGTGGGTCGTGACCCCTCTGGGGGGCGAACAACCCTTTCACAGGGGTCACCTGATTCATAACAGTAACAAAAGTACAGTCATGAAGTAGCAAGGAACATAATGTTCTGGTCGGGGGTCACCATAACACGAGGAACTGCGTGAGAGAGTGGCAGCCTGAGGAAGGTGGAGAGCCGCTGCACACCATCTGGGCTCCTGGAATACGCAAGTGGGGCAAAAAAAGGAACCCTGGTTTTTAAAAGCCGCTGAGACGTGGGGTGGGGAGGGGTGGGGTGGGTTGATAGTCGAGCCTGGTGGCTGCTAATGGGAAGGTGAGTGGTTTGAGCCCACAGACCTCCACAGGAGAAGGATGTCGCCGTACAGTCGGCTCCCACCACAAGGGCAGCCCAGGGCACCCTGTGCAGGCAGGTCTGCTCTAGCCTGCAAGGTCCCAGGGGTCGGAGGCCACTCTCAGGAAGCGGGCTGAGGTGGTTGGTCTATCACCAGCATGGTTTTGCCTCTGCTATCCAATCGGAGAGTCTTTATAAACCACGCCCAATCCTTTCATCCATAAGGATGGCGACTGTGAAGGAAGAATGACCAGCCCCCACACCCTCCCCGCGACCAGGACCAGCTCCGTTTGGAGCCACCTTTTCTACCCGGCAACCACACTGATGAAACAGGGGATTCTGATCGCAAGTCACGGCAGGGACGCCCTCAGACCCACCAAAGTCTGGCCGTGAAACCACCACGACCTGGCGCCTGGGCAGGGTGGCTGTGTCCGGATGGGCTCGGTGGCAGAGTCTTCTGACCTGGGGACTCCAGCCTTACAATCCGCAGCGTGGAAGGGAGGGCTTTCTTTGCTAGCTCCTAAACGAAGGCTGCGTGTGTCTCCGTATGCCGCGTTGAAATTTAAAGTTTTCCATTGAAATCCTAATACACAATGTGGTTCACACGTGGGCCCCCGGGTTATTCCAGCTCATTTCCCCCCAGCAGCACTTCACTGGCTGCCCCGCCCCCAATAACACACACACACACACACACACACACACACACACACACACTTTGGAAGAGAAAGAAAAGGGAGCCCACGCCTACTGCATCTGGGGACTTGCTAAGTGCAGAAAGTATCACCGAGGGAGAAGAGGGACAGCCCACCATGGGAGAAGCAGGGCAGAGCCCGCTGCCGCAGGGGCAGGTTTCGGAATGCGGGTGTCAGACGACGTCAGACACAGTAGAAGTCCGTCCCGCACACAGTCCGCCGGTCACCGGGAACGTCCAGTCGGGATCGCACGCGCTGGTCTGGACTGCCTTGGGTTGCGATCCCAGTGCCCAACCTGGGGAAGCCGTAGGAACCGGGGAGAGCATTCACCACAGGACCCCGCCGCCCATGGAGGCCTGAGAGGAGGAGAAATGGCTTTTTCACAGTGAAAAACGGGTCTGCGAAAGCCACTGCCACTACCACACAGCCCCTCGCTGGACGCCATCAGAGCAGTAGCCCGCTTCCCAGCGCGCCCCATATCACGGTTGGGAGGGAGGTGGCACTCTGGAGCAGGAAGCCGTCCACACCACTGCATCATCCCTAAGGACCACAGCCAGGGCTGAGACGGGCAGAGGGACCGGAAAAGACAGGTCCTCTTTTCACTGCTACTGTTCAAACGAGGAGCCCTGCTGGCATAATGGGTTATGGGCTGGGCTGCTAAACACATGGTCAAGAGTTCAAAACCACTGGCCATCCATGGGAGACAAGGAGGAGGAATTTTACTCTGCCCTATAGGGTCGTGAGTGGGTGCGGGAAGGAGTGAGTGAGAATGAGTGTGAGTGTGTGAATGAGTAAAGTTGGAAAGGAGTGCAAAGGCCAAACCCCTCTCCAATGGGCAATACCAGAGGGCATGTGCTGTAAAGCTTGAGACCCAGGTCTCCCGGGACAGTGCAGTCGGCCCAGCATCCCCACTGCTTTCTCTGTTATAAAAGCCAGTGAAGAAGAGACACAGGACAAGGTGTTTTCAAACTTGGGGGTGGGGGAGGGCAGGGCAGCAAAGGAGGGATGTTTGAAATCTCAGCCAGACAAAGGTATCAGGAGGAGAGAGAGTACATTCCACCCATTCCACCGGTGCTTCCTGGCTGTCAATCCAGATAAAGGACAGGTGGTCCTTGCTGACCCCCGCCTGCCAGCACCAGATAAACCTGACTCCCTCCCTCCCTGCCTGCCAGTCTCCTCAGCCCTCCAGCCCCAGCCCCTGGGTAGAGTTTCCGTTTATGATTAAGTATAATACCTTGTTTGGTGCCCGACCCTCCGCGCTCTAAGAGCTTTCACATATTTACCGAGTGTTTCACAGACAGCGAGAGCTCTGCCTCATCTAACAGACTGCACAGCCGGCGCACCTGCAATGCGGCAAACGCTGGACTGGTTCAAAAGGAGGGGTAAAAGAGACCAGCATGAATAAACACTCACTGTCACAGAGTTGTGCCCGACTCCAGGCAACCCTACCGGTCAGAACAGAACCGCCCCGTGGGTTTCCGAGACTGTGCATCTTCACAGGAGTGGAAAGTCTTGTCTTCCTCCTGCAGTAGCTGGGGCTTTCAAACTGCTGACCGTGCAGTTAGCAGACCAAAGAGTAACCCGTTATGCGAGCAGTGGTCTTGAAGAACTAATAAAGATAACCTTAAATGGGAATTGTTTTTCTCCTAACCTCTAACGTGCCACAAGCTGTTACATGTGCATGCAAAGAAACCCACCCCACCCCCCACACACCAGAATACACAGGTATACCCAGACACAAACAAGACAAGGTTTTCCTGGCAAAAGTTCAATTTCAGAAGTTTTCAACAGTCATCGATCAAGGTTCTATTTGCCAGGGCCAGCTCACTTCTCATTGAGGCTCCTTAAGTGTCAGTGAGTCAAAGCACTGCAATTCTTCCCTAAGAAGGATAATGTTTGTTTAAATGCACACAAACACTCACAGGGGAAAAAAGCCAATGACAGCAAGGTGTTGCCAAAGAGAGAGGCATGCCGCAACCTGAGCCTGACTTTCTGCTCTTGAACTCTTGCATTAATTATAACAAATTATAGAGAATCCAAGCACAGTTTGTGTGTACAATGAATTCCCTAATAACAGCCCATAATTTAATCAGGGTTTCTCTTTAAACAAGAAAAACTCATTCCCTACAATATATCAGAGAGGGAGAGTAAATATCCACACACCACTTCCTCTGGTGTAATAATTCTATGTTGGGGGGGGAGGTGGCACAGATTCCTTTAAGCATAGGCTCCCAAATGTATCTGGCCTACCGCCACATTTTCAGGAGGTTAAAAAAAAAAGTACATGCATCCCTGGCAATTAAAAACTTTTGTACTATAGCCCATAATCGAGGTTAAAGTGTAGGCATCTGCTTTTGCAGCCCTCACAGCCAATGAATTGTTTTAGTGCCCTCCAGGGGGCGATCTAGCTCACTTTGGGAAACAGCAAATGCTATGCATGTTCACAGGATTTAAAAGCAGGACCTAAAAAAAAAAAAAGCAGGACCTGACGCGGAGGGCTTAAGTGGAGAGCAAATGCTTTGAAAATGATTAGGGCAAAGAATGTACAGATGTGCTTTATACAATTGATGGATGTATATGTATGGATTGTGATGAGAGTTATATGAGCCCCTGATAAAATATTTTTTTTAAGGATTTAAAAGCAGGTGGGTGGTTTGGACGTTTGTGTTATGACGCTCTCAGTTAGGAAAGCTTAGGGACACACCTAGAACATCCCAGCCTCGAAGCGAAATACTACTGCTCTACACAGTTTGATGGGTGATGTAAACAAGCTGAATCTGTTTACAAATCTCTAATGTTGTACATGTCCAGAAAGTTGAAAAGGTAAATGTCTGATCACATATACACTTACTGCAATTTTAAAAATGAAATAAAAACTCCAATGACTTAGAAAACCTTCTGAGGTTCTTAAACAAGTTAAACATGGGTCCACATAACCCAGCAATTCAACTTACATATGTTCACACAAAAACATGTGGAAGGATGCTGATTAACAGTAGCCAAAAGAGTGTAAAGAACCCCAATATCTATTAGCAGATGAAGAGACTTTTAAAATGTACTATATTTATATAAAGGAATACTATTGGGTTATTAAAAAATCACCAGAGTAATAAGTGAATGTAAAGATGGGAGAAGTTTTTGGCAATGGAATGCCTGATGAAGGTCTAATCTCTAAAAGTTATAGAAAATCCCCAAAGCTTTAAGAACAAAAGGTAAACAATTAAATTAAAAAATGGGCAAAGGACATAAACACACACCTTCACCAGAGAAGATATTCCGGTGGCCCACAAGAAACCACGAAGAGATGCTCACAGTCGTTAGCCATTAGAGATGCACATCAAATCAACCAGGAGATATCATCTCATCCCTGAAAAAAATGACCCTTACTGAAAAGCAAAACAGAGAACAAAAGCTGACTGGCCTGCAGGGAGATTGGAACCTGACCTGCAGTGTGTATGAGTTGAACCTTCCCACAAAACAGTACCATCACTCCAGGACACGGGATGGGGTTTCTTAAAAAGTACATGGGATATATATATATATTATATAATCATATTATATTATTATATATACCCCAGAGCCAGAAGAGCTGTGGCACAAATAGGATGAATGGGTAAACAATCTGCAGGGCTTACAGTCAAGGGAATAATATGTAACAATAAAGAGAAACGGTGAATCCTGAAACACACCCTAAGGTGGATGAATTTGGAAGGCATTAGGCATTCTGCTGAATGAAATGTCGATTATAAAAGGGCAAATACGTAATGAGACCCAGAAGAGATTTATACGCAAATAAAAAGATTCTGCGATGGGTACCATGGAAGGCTAGGGAGAGAGAATCAGGAACTTGATAGTACCCAAGAGTTAACCATGGTGAGCGAAAAGGTGATGTACAATGCGGGGGAATGTGTGGGAGCACAACATGAACCAAGGTAAGGAAGGCAATGAGAGGCAAGAAAGACAGCTGTGATCAACACCGGAGCAGAAACAACCCTGCAACCACAGCAAGAACGAGCAAGAGCTGTGAGTCGATACATAGGTAACTGTACGCCAAACAAGTGAGGGCGGTCGCACGGGAGTACACCACAAGCATGTTTACGAGGGGGCTTCAAAGCGCTCAAGGGACAAATTCCATGATCTTCTTTCTTACTATTCCATGATTTTTTTCCATTCCATTTTCCACGATCATTTTGAAGCCGCCTCGGTTAGGTAAGCTCACGGATATTTCTACATACATGTTTGTACAGTCTGCCGGTATCCTCCAATTCGCCCCCAGGAGGCACTGACAGAATCTACTTAGGCAACGGACTGAGAAAACTACCTGACGGCTATATAAACCAGAGTCTGCAGGCTGACATCTAGATGGATGGTCAAACCCCAGCTCACAAAGTTAATGTTCTATATTCTAGTCTGATGAGTGATGGTTGAAGTCTCAAAAGCTTTTGAGTAGCCGTCTAAGAAGCTACTGTTGGTCTTTTTCCATCTGGAGCCAAAGAGAATGAGACGAATCAAAGACACATGAACGCACAGGTCCAGAGGTCTAATGGTCTACATGAACCACAACCTCTTCTAACTCGAGACCAGAAGAACTAGAGAGTGTCCAGTTACTATTCCTGGTCATGTGGAGCTGGGCAATCAGAGAAGGTCGGTTAGAATGGGTGGAAAATATAGAACAAAATTTAAAAGCCAGAGTTACTGGTGTAAAAGAGATGGGAGGAAATCCTGATACTGTTATCCTATGTCAATTGTCCAAATTGAAACTCCAGATACTCCCAGAGGCCAGCTCTCAGCCAAATAATAATAATAAACATTAGCACCCCATGAAGTACCTACGCAACACCCGTGGGCAGTTCTTTGCCCAAAACAAAGTTGAGAAGGAAGAGGGCCTGGGAAGCCGAATGAATACAGACAAGGACCCCAGGGAGGAACTGTCAGCGTGCTCACGCACTGGGGGGCGGTATCAATGAAAGACAACAACTGTGTATAAATGATTGACTGAAAGCTAATTTGATGCACAAACGTTCACAATGACATGCTGCCACGCAGACGACCGTGAAAACCTTACAGTAAGTATAACTGAGTCCTACTCATGCTGTATGACTGCACTGACGCGAAATGCTCAGAATAGGCAAATCCCGCTGTGTTTGATAGAGGCTTAGGGAAGTGGGATTAGGGACTGACAGCTAAGGGCTACAGGGTTTCTTTCTGGGATTATAAAGATATTTTAGAATTGGCAGTGGAAGAGTTGTACAACTTTGTGAATATATTTTAAAGCCACTGAAGTTTATGAAATAAAATGGTCAGTTTTATGTTGTGTGAATTCTAGTTCACTTTAAAAGCAAAAACCTTCTAAACACCCAGGACAGTACATCAGGCCATTCATGAGCTCTCCCTCCCTGTTCCACCGCACACCCTCCACTTGAGCTGGGTCGATTGAAGCCGTTCCCAGTACTCACGCTGCTCTTTTCTAGCTCCTGGCTGCTGTCAGCAGGAGCTCCGGGGGCAGAGTGGTTGCACTTTGGGCTACTACTGGCAGGGTCAGCTGTTTGAAACCACCAGTGGCCCTGAAGGAGAAAGACGGGGCTTTCTATTCCCGCAGAGTTACAGTCTCAGAAACTCACAGGGGCAGTTCTACCTCATCCTGCCGGGTCACCTTTAGGCAGACTCGCCTTGCTGGCAGTGCGTTTTGAATGAGCTGGTTTGGGGTTTGTTTGTTTGTTTGTTTAAACCATTTTCTTGGGGACTCGTACAACTTTTATCACAATTCGTCTATCCATGTTTGTTGCCATCATCACTCTCAAAACATTTGTGTTCTACTTGAGCCCTTGGTATCCTCATTTTTCCCCTCCCCCCATCCTTTCTCCCTCACGAATCCTTTATAATTTATAAATTATTATTTTTTTCATGTCTCTTCCACTGTCTGATATCTCCCTTCACCCACTTTTCTGTTGTCCATCCCCCAGGGAGGAAGCTATATGTAGATCCTTGTAATCAGTTCCCCCTTTCTACACTACCTTCCCCTTCCCCTCCTGGTATCACTACTCACATTATTGGTCCTGAGGGGATTATGTGTCCTGGATTCCCTGTGTTTCCAGATGAGCTGTTTTATCTGTCTAGATGCCTGTACTCTTCCATTTGGATAACCATTTGCTCGTCTTTTCAGGCTCAGGGTAAATACACCACCTCTCTTAAAGTTGCCCAAACTCTCTCAAACCAGTTGCCCTTCTCCCAGGCCCCACAGCCCTCTCAAGGCTCAGCTGGATCCGGGGTGCACACACTGTCATAGCCTCACACTCCGTGTGATCTGGGTCTGATCAAATTTTGAACCAAAGCACCTGGCACCAGGTGGACCCTCAATACATGTTTCTGAGTTATAGAAGATGCACAGAGTCTCTGCAGGGAGACAAAATGAGGGCAAAAACAGGCAACCAGACAGACAGACAGAAGACAGAAGAGGAGGGGAGGAGAAAGTGTGGGGAAGGGAGGTCAGAGGAATGACGGCAGGCTACCTCTCTCATGCTAAGGTTATTAGATGTTCTTTCCATGGTAAGGGAAACCCAAACCACACCAAACACACTGCTGCTGGGTGGGTGCCGACTCAGAGAGACCCTATAGGGCAGGGTAGAACTGGTCGTGAGTTTCCGAGACTAACTCTTTACGTGAGTGGAAAGTCTCATCTGTCTTCTGAGGATTGGCTGGTGGTTTTGAACTGCTGACCTTGTGGTGAGCAGTGCACCTCAGAACCAATACATCCTCGAGGCTCCTGTCAAGAAATAGAACCAATCACATGTCAAGCAAGAAGCCTTACGAAACTCTTGCTTTGATGTAGAGGGTAAAAAGAAGGAAGAACCCCTCCGTGTGGGCCCCAAAGGAGGAAACCTCCCTCCTTACTTGCAAATGATTGAAACTCTTTTCCAAGCTACCCAGGAGAGAAGGAAGAACTGGAGGATAAGTCACATCCAAGGACTAACAGCATAAAATAAACCTTACAGTGGGCAAGACCCCAAACCAAACACACTGCTGTTGGATGGATTTCCATTCATAGGACAGAGTAGAATTTCCCCCCTAAGGGTTTCATGCTGTCTTCTTTACAGAAATGGACTGCCACGTCATTCTCCCATGGAGTTTAACCAGCAGCCTTTTGGTTTGCAGCTAAATACTTTAACCGCGGCACCATCAGGGCACCTGTGCTGTCTGCTGAAGGAGCACAAATTAAGGTGAATCAGGCCCATGGCTGGCCAACATCGCTCCTCTACATTGCAGCTGTAAAGTACTGAGCTTTACCCCTCTTCCACGAGTAATCAATATGGCTTAACTCATCAGGTCCAAATATACACCTACCTACCCTGAAAACCACTTGCTCATACCATTACCTACAGCTCCACTGTGGGAAAATGGAACTTCAATTACATTTGGGAGCCAGTGAGTCAACGACCCAAAGATCCTTCGCCCTGGTAGAGAGTCAGGACCGTGGTTCAGAAGTCTGTATAACAACCTAAAAATGTTGGCGCTCCTGCAGATGGAAGGCCGTGCTGTTGTCTGTACAACATGCCTGGTCTAAAGAAGAAAGTAAGATGTGAAGATGTATGAGCATGGCACAGGAGCACCACCTCTGTGAATGGGCATGAGTTCTCCCTCATAATCCCCACATGCTCATAAATAAGCAACTGCCAACAGAAACCAGTTCTCCCAACCATGAAGTAATGGGCCAGGAAATAATGTCCCACAGCTGAGAAGGAAATGCTAACAGGCCCAACCAATGTCTGATGAATGGATGCTGGGGTTCACGTCTTTAATTAGCGGCATCTCCCAGAGACTATGGTAGAAATACAAGCCCCCAGCCAATAACAAGTCATTTCTGTGGCGGGGCATACCGTGTGTGTAATCAATGGCGTTGACCACAAACCTCCATGTAGAAGGAAGCAAATGAAGATGACACTGGGCCCCTACCTTCTTCCATCCAGCTCCATACCATCATAGCTCAAGAGGCCTTACATTGGTTTACAGATTCAGACACACAGTGAGTATAAGTAATGTTTCCTTGGAAGTGAGCTGCCCAAATAGTGGCATCAAACAATCCTGAGCTCGGCTGCAAACCAAAAAGCCCAAGGTATCCAATCTCTAGGTGTTGCTCAATGTAAGGCCTTCCCCAGGCACCAGCCAGGAGTAATTCATTCCACCCTTCCTGTTCTTCTTGGTGTATTTTATAACTCTAACATGGACAGGATCTCACAATTTATTTGTGGCCCATTTCTGCCCCTGGGCTATATTAAAAGTTTGCTTTGTTTATCTTCACATTTTTCTCCAATGCCTACCATACACCATGGGCCTTCACTGTACGCTGAGATCGGAGTACGACATCAGGACAGTCACACTGGGTGTGGCTTTCTGTAAGAGCCGGGCAAGTACAGTCTGGCAGGAAGAAGCTTGACATGGCTTTTATGGAATGTTGAAAGAAGTCATAAAAGCATACAAATGTCTATCAAAAGCTTCCCTAGACCAGAATCCTCCAACGCAGAAGTGCTCATCAATTTCCCTACACAGTAAGAAATGAGAGTTGAAGCAATCATCCCCCATGAAACTGCTTTGCACTTGCGGTTTTGCGCATGTGGCATTTTGTGTTGGGTCTCTCTCACAGGATTCCTCTAAATCTGCTGCTGTGGTCCCCAATTAAACCAGTTGCCAACCAGTAAACTCTGACTCATGGCCAACCCATGTGCGTCAGAGTAGAACTATGCTCCACAGGGTTTTCACTGACGTGTGTGTGTGTGTGTTTTCCCAGAAGTAGACTGCCCAATCACCCAGCTGTTGATTTTAATGTCTACAACCTTTCAGTAAACAGTTAACCATTTACACCAGGAGTGAGGAACCTCCGGTACGCAGGCATTTGCCACCATCAATACCAGTTCCCATCACACACCGCACCAAAGAGAAGCGGTCCCAGCCGTCTCAATGGGGACGAGTCAATGAGCGACTTGACCAGCATGGCCCTGGAAGGATGTGAGACATATCCAAATGGCTCTTGGCAGAAAGAAAGGGCCTCCTTCCTGATTTGTACCGCCCAAGGAACCCGGGAGAGCACAGGGCTCCTGTCTTGCTAGGTCTTCTGGTCAAGAGCTGTAAAAAGGAAACGGAAAAGTCTGCAGCTTCTACAAGTCTGGGGAAGAGATGACAAAGGAAGAAAGGAAGAGTGAATGCAACTTCCTTCTCTTACTGTCATGGCATCAGGTGATCTGCCCAAGTGGCTCGCCTGACCCAGAAAATGACACAAAACCATGCAGGTCCATTTCGTGAACACCTGGGGAACTGCCCCGGCAGTTTGCTCATCAAGGGCGTGCGCACACGTCTGGAAAGCTACCGAGTGTCTGAAGGATGGCACCTTGCAGAAGCCGCGTGTGCCCTTCTGTCATTCCGATGGGGGAGTTGGCTGGCACGCCCAGGCGAGGCAGTGGGGCTGGACACCAGGCCGGCGGCCTGAAAGGAACGCCGGATTTTCGCTGCACAGGCATAAAAATGCAGAAAAGACACAGAATGTAAGGGTTTAGACATGGAGACCAGAGGGTCATTGAGCACGTCCAGGTGAACAAAGCCCCCAAGATGCACCATCAGACCCAGAAGCCATGATATCGGGTGGACCCCTACGTGAGCTCCCTTTGCCTCACTGAGATGACCCTCCCCGGGAAGGAGCAAACTGGTCCTGAACCAGAAGAGGAGGCTGCACGGAAGAAAGATCTCCCAGAAGAAAGCGAAGAGGCAAAACTGCATGGCTCCAGAGTAAACTAAGCTTACAGTAAAAGCTAATGAGAGTGCAAAACAGAATAAATGGCAGAGGGAAACAGGAAGGGAGATGAGCTGAACTGTACGATGCTGTAAACACATTGTAACCTGAGCCCAGAGCAATGCCCTGGCTTTCAACTGCTGGAACTGAATCGTTTCTCTTGTAGACTCTTTAAAGAGAGCGGCAACTATGAGGTGTGCCAACAACTGACAGAGAAAAAAGTACCAAACCAGCAAACATCTCAGTGCGCAAGAACCTAGTATTTTCTTACACGTTAATTTCTGCCAGAATTTTGCTTGATAGTTTCAAGCGTGGAAATGTCCTTTCTACAATTCTTCCTTTCTGCCTGCTTCTGAAGCCCTCTGTTGCAAAGAGCGCAGACCTACACTGTTGAGTGCGGTTCTCGCATGCCATGTGTGTCCGTGAGTGCTCTGCTTTGTGGTTGCCTTACTCTGAAAAGCAATCTGCCACAACCTTCCACAGAGCAAGCACGAAGGTTAGAAGCCTGCTGCTGTCAAGTCGATTCCCACCCTAGACAGGGTTTCCCAGGCTGCGATTCTTTTTTTTTTTTAAAGGTTTTGGTTTATTAAGGTTTATTGGTTGTTGGTTTTTTTTAAAAATCATTTTATTGGGGGCTCGTACAATTCTTATCACTACCCATACATCCATCCATTATGTCAAGCGCATATGTACATTTGTTGCCATCATCATTCTCAAAATAATTGCCTTCCACTTGAGCCCTTAATATCAGCTGCTCGTTTTCCCCCTCCCTCCCCACTCCCCCTACCCCATGAACCCTTCCTAATTCATAAATTATTATTTTGCCATATGTTACACTGTCCAACATCTCCCCCTGACCTCTTCTCTGATGTCCATCCCCCAGGGAGGAGGCTATACGTAGATTCCTGTAATCAGTTCCTGCTCTCTACCCCACGTTTCCTCCACCCTCCACGTATCGCCATTCTCACCACTGGTCCTGGAGGAGTCATCTGCCCTGGATTCCCTGTGTTTCCAGTTGCTATCTGTACCAGTGTACATCCTCTGGTCTAGCCTGATTTGTAAGGTAGAATTGAGATCATGATAGTGGGGGGTCGGGGAGAGGGGTCAGGCTGCGATTCTTTTTTTTTTTTAACAGGAAATTTTCATTATCTTTTCTTTTTCTTTTTTAAATTTTAACAATTTATTAGGGGCTCATACAATTCTTATCACAGTCCATACATATACATACATCAATTGTATAAAGCACATCTGTACAGTCTTTGCCCTAATCATTTTTTCTCCTCTTTTCTTTTTTTACATTTTATTAGGGACTCATACAACTCTTATCACCATCCATACATATACATACATCAATTGTATAAAGCACATCCATACATTCCCTGCCCCAATCATTCTCAAGGCATTTGCTCTCCACTTAACAGGCTGCGATTCTTTATGGGAGCAGAGAACCTCATCTTTCTCCTGCAGCTGGTGGGGTTTTGGCACTTACTTTGTAGTTAATAGTCCAAAGCTTACCCAACAGCACCAAGAGAGTGCTGAGGTAGGGACTGTAATGTCCTAGAGACAGATAGATGTACAACACCATTTGCTGGTGGTATCGTGGTTACACGTTGGGCTGTAATTTGCAAAGTCAGAGTTCAGAAACCACCAGTGACAACGAGGAAGATAGATGAGCTTTTCTACTCAGGTGAAGAGTGACAGTCTCAGAAACTCGCAGGGGGGAGTTCTACCCTGTCCTGTAGGGTCACTAAGAGTTGGCAGCGACTTGCTGACAGCAAGTTCATTTGCTGTACTATGGTAGCCTAGTGTTGCTATGATGTGGGAACCTGTACTACCAGTATGTCAAACACCACTGAAGGGGCTTCCGCAGAGCTTCCAGACTGGCACAGACTAGGAACCAAGCCTGGCGAGTCCATTAAAATTCCCCAGGTCGCAACAGACAATCGTGCAGTATGGTGCCGGAAGATGAGTCTCCTGGGTCAGAAGGCGCTCAAAGCACACAGGGGTGGCAATGATGGACTTGAACATGCCACTGACCACGAAGCTGGGGCAGGCCTGGCTAATGTTGTATTCTCTTGTACAGAAAGTCACTGTGGGTTGGAGCCAACTGCCGAGCAACGAGAGAGAAAAATGACCTGTGACCAGTGGGGTACACAGCGGAAGGACTCCTTTGTGTAGGACATGGGGACAAGAAAGGAGGCATGGCCGTCACACAGAGGACTGTAAGTCCAAGTTCAGCGGAAATTCTTCATTTCTCCTTTTCCATGGAGGAAGCTGTAATATACACTGCCTCCTGTTAAACACATTCTGTGTTAAAGAACTTAAGAGTAACTGTCGCCAGGGAAACCACACAATGAAATGTCACCTCAGGAACCAAGAATTCAGCATCACGAGACCCAGAAAAGATACACGTTAGAAGCATCAGAGGTGACTATTGGCAGGCAGGCCCCATGGCATAAGGCCACGTGCACAGGAGGGGCTTCCTCCTACCCAGAAGGAGGGCCCAGGGATCTGACTTCATTCATTCCAGTTCCACTCCCTACTGAGCAGGGTACTGAGTCAGAGTCTGCATGTCCACGAGACCCCCTGGGACTTGGGGCGGGCACAAGTGATGTGGATCCTACATTACGATGTTGCCTTTCTTCACAGCAACATGGGAAAGAATGACGTGTGGCATCAGGAGGCACCCGAAGGGTGAGGGCACCAGCCAGGGCGAGCCCAGCGGGGTGGGCCAGGATGGCAGCAGGGCACGGGGAAGGACGCAGCCAGATGTGGATCTATTTCCAAGGTGTGTAAGAAGAAGGGAGAGCGCAAGGATGAAGGCCAAGTTTCTGGGCCGAGCAACTGAAATGAAAGTTTTAGACACAGTCTTCTCCCTGTCAGAAAATTGACAGAGTGCTCTTTCCCAGCACAGACTCAGGGCAAAGTGAACCGAAACTACTGGGGTTAAAGAGGGGTGGGGTGGGGGTGAGGAGACTGTCCCAGTATTATCTTCCACTAAAAACTACAAGTTCAAGAAAGTCATTAAGCCACTTCAGTCAAACACTTGACCTAATCTTGAAAGAACAGGGGTTGTCTGGTAAAGAGCCCACTCTCTGGTTTTCATTGTGCTTCGGTGTCTGTCACAGAAGCATCCCTGCCGAAGAAAGCCAACAGCCCCTGCTCCCTGCTTCCTACAGCCTGAGCCTGCCACAGCCAACGCTCACGTGGTGTTTGTCAAAAAGGCTGCAAACACACTCTGGCAAAAAGCAACGGAAACTCAAATCAAGTGGGCTTCCTACTTCGTCCCCATTACAAGACTGCCACATTAAAAACATCAACAACAACAAACTCCCACCAGCAAATACAGGAATAATCACAGCAAACAGTGGTCTTTGCACCAGAACATGTTTCAAGCACAGGGAGCCCCTGTTACTGATAGGAATTGCTTACTCTTTAGAATAGCCGTTTCTCAACCTGGGGGTCGTGACCCCTTTGGGGGTCGAATGACCCTTTCACAGGGATCGCCTGATCCATAACAGTAGCAAAATTACAATTAGGAAGTAGCAACAAAAATAATATTATTTGATAAAATAACCATTTTATTAAATAATTTAATACATGAGGAACTGTATTAAAAGGGTCGCGGCATTTGGAAGGTTGAGAACCACTGCTTTAGATGTACCGGGGAGAAATCAGACTTAGAATCCCTGCCCCGACCGCCTTCCCTTCCTTCAGTTGTGATTCACTAATCAGAATCGCGGGCCTTTGTCAATGGGCACCTCATTCCACTGGCATCACCCCAAAGCTCCCTTATCTCTCTGCCCAGAAAGATGCTGCCAGGAGAAAGCTGCCCCACAGGCCTTCGCGGCTCAGATATTAATGGGAAAGAGTGGCATCTTGGGGTACTCTAAATTGTGGAGGGTGCCTTGTGGTTATCAAGGAACATGCAGTCAAAATGTTAGCTGGAGGCCTGCCTGCCAGGGGATGCTTTCAAGGCGGAGGGGAGGAAGAAAGGAAGTGGGAAATGCTCCCGGCCCTGGCCGAGAACTGTTGTCAGGAGACACTGAGTGGACCAGTCAGACGGGTCAGGAAGTAGCGTCAGTAAGGAAGAAATATTCTTGCGATGTCTCAGATGTTTGCCTTTATCGTCAAGCAACGGTAAGCCAATAAAGATTTTTTGATAAAAGAAAACTAGTTTAGAACATCGTTTAAGAAGGATGTTTGGAGTTGGTATGTCTGTCCTGCTATAGGCATGGTGTGATACACACCTCCCTAAGGGTCGTATCGTGTCTGTCTGCCCAGTGTGCTGCACTCAGTGTGCTGGATCGGACCCATGGTGATCCTACCCACAACAGAACAAAATGCTGCATGGGCCTCACACTGTTCCTATGCTTCAGCCCGCTGCTGTAGCCACTGTCCATCCATCTTGTTGACAGGCTTCCTCTCTCTCACTGCCCCTCCACTTGACCAACCATGATGTCCTTCTCCAGGGACTGCTCTCTCCTGACCACACGTGCACAGTGTCTAAGACAGATCTTGCCATCCTTGCCTCGAAGGAGCATGATGGCTGTACTTCTCCCAAGACAGATCAGTTTGTCCTTGTAACACTCAGGGAATATTCAAAGTATGGACTAATGAATGAAAGACTGTCTTCTGACAACAACAAAATCAAGAATAAGATGTGGATACATGGGGGGAAAATGAACAAGCCTCTGTCATAGAAGGGAGGGGAGGAGGGATGAAGGCAGGGAGGAGGGAGACTTCTAAATGCTGCTTTCTGGGAAGTGGAGATGGGGGGTCTCAGTGTTTATTGTCTGGGAATGAAGAGAAAAGGCACACTGATTCTGGGGTGGGAGTGTCGCCTGGCGTGTTAGACGGAGTTGACTCGAGAAACAAATCCAAAGGCGCTCATGTACGTGTAGGAGAGAGCTTTCTATGGAGAAGTACTTCCGCACCAATAAACCACCCCACCCAAGTCAAACTCAAGTTCATAAGCCCTTCTTCCAACTCACGAAACCATCTGCAATGACGCAGAATGCAAGAACATCACCTGGTGGTGGGTGCAAGGCCCTGGGATCCGTTGATGGTGGACATACCTCCAGGGCTTGTGCAGGTCTCCGTGTGGCATCAACAGGAAGGTGAAGGGCGAGAGGAGTGGGAGGCAGGACCCTCCTATGGGGAGGTCACGCCCACAAGGAGGCACCATCAGGCCGTGACCTGACTGACAGGCTAGACTCCACGCCACACATAAAGTTGACGCGAAATTATGTAACTACCACAGCTGGTAACCTCTGAGAAGATACTGTGAGTAAAACGGATGTTAACACCAACGTTTCTAGGATTCAAGAGGATGTGAAAAAATAGGGGATAGAAAAATTTGCAAGCAGCAGGTACACAAAATGGAGTACAGGGATTTTGACTTTTGAGAGTAGGCATGGATAAAAGTTGAGGAGGATCAAGCAAAACGGGTACAAAGGCCAAGCAAGGAGAAGACAGCAGACACTGGGTCCTTGGACCGCGACGGAAGGTGCGAGGCAGGACTGACGCGTGGTGGGGGAGCATGTGTCCTCCAAAACCACCTCAGCAGAAGCAGCCTGAACTTTGCTCCAACGCTGGTCAACTAATCATCTAACTGGCAAGATCATATTCCGTAAGGAGGAGCCAAGTCTGCATTTCTTAAACGAAAAGGACAAGAGGCTAATTGGTGCAATGTCCCAATTCGTGTCCTTCAGGCCCCTCACTGTGTTGGTAGGTATCAGCCAGTCAACTCCCCGCGTTAACAACCCCTTGTGGCCGAGAAGAGCCACCGCCCCATGGCGGTTTCTGAAATGATCACGGAAGCACTTCACCAAGTCTTTCTCCCCGGCTGGGCGGCTTCGCAGCTGTCAAATGCACCCAAGCTTCCTGACTGTCCTCCACAGTTACAAATACGTACTGGGATCCGTGCTCCAAACCTAGATTAGCTGTGTCTCCCTTATTCTGGTGGTCTCTAACGCACTTAGTTACATGCTCAGAACAAGGGGAGGGGAAAATGTTTTAGTTGTGTGTGCAAATGAGCAAGCGAGCAGTCACATAAAAAATAAGCATCATAGTGGAGGGTGAGTGGGTTGGAAAGGGGGAACTGATTACAAGGAGCCACATGTGACCTCTTCCCTGGGAGAGGGACAGCAGAGAAGGGGGGAAGGGAGACCCCGAATAGGGCAAGATATGACAAAATAACGAGGTATAAACTACCAAGGGCATATGAGAGGGGGGAAAAGGGAGCGAGGGGGGGGAAAAAAAAGAGGACCTGATGCAAGGGGCTTAAGTGAAGAGCAAATGCCTTGAGAATGATTGGGACAGGGAATGTATGGGTGTGCTTTATACAATTGATGTATGTATATGTATGGATTGTGGTAAGAGTTGTTGGAGTCCCTAATAAAATGTAAAAGAAGAAAAGAGGAGAAAAAAATGATTAGGGCAAAGACTGTACAGATGTGCTTTATACAATTGATGTATGTATATGTATGAACTGTGAAAAGAATTGTATCAGCCCCAATAAATTGTTAAAAAAATAAAAAATAAAAAATAAAAAAAATAAGCATCACAGAATGAAGCATCAGAATATCTGTAATTCAACATTTTCCTCCTACGGATGCCCAAAGCTCTAACTGGCTAGCTAATCATATTCTATAAATACACCACACTCTAAATTAGAAAATAACCACGTAAACCATGAAGGAAAAATGCCGACTTTCGAGTGTAATGGCTAAGCAATTCCTGGCACACTCTTGAAAATATTTGATGAGCCACACGTTAAGAACACAATTTTCCTTTATCTGTTATGTTCCAACTTCCTGTGGATAAAACATTTCCAAGGTGATTAAAAAAATAGTGGAATATTGAGTGTGTGTGTGTGTGTGTGTGTGTGTGTGTGTACTGTCAGAATATTAGCCTTCAGGAAAATATTTTTCAGTGTTCTTAACAAACGGCAAGAGCACATGTGTATAGACGTGTGTGAGACATACACAGAAAACTTCTCAGTGTGCAGAGGTCACAGAATCTGCTTGGAAAATCAGGGTGACTACTATCTAATAATAAGCCTCTCTACCTGTACATATTGAATTTGCCGGACTGTGCTTCCGGTTGGGCAGGTGCATCAAGGATTGCCAGGAACCACTGTGGAAAACAGTCTTTTAAAACCAACCCATCAGGAAACGGAACTCATGCTTTCACAACTTTTGGCTTCCATGATTTTATTGTTGTTTCTCAAGTGTATATACATTCACCTTGCATTAGCCAAAATGAAGTAGAAATCACCATGTTGGAGAATGGCATGAGAATGAACATACAAATGAAATTTATTTTACAAAATCCTTGTTCTGAAATTATTTTAAAATCTACAATATCAAAACCTGGGGAAACAATGAGAAAATTCTCAGTCCAGTCTCACACATCCAACATAAAATCATTATGATTTGGAGTTGACTCAATGGCAGTGGTTTTTTGAGTAATATCACTCAGGCCATGTAGTAGTTATATAATCTGTTGTCAATTTGAGAAGATTATGAGTGAAGGGGTGGAGTCTAGTCTGTCAATCATTTCACAGCCAATGAGGCCTCTGTGTGGGCATGGCCTTCCCCTGAGGATTCTGTGAATTCCTGTATTTCCTCCTTAGAGGTGAGAAACTCTCTCTCTATGTTGACTCTGTGAGAGATGCTCTACTGACAAGACAATGGCACTATGCCAATAGACCTCATGCCCTGGGAGCTGGAGAAGCCATATGGAGACCCCTGCCAGCGCTGAGATGCTGACGCCACTGGATCCACAAGACTTCCCACCCACTGGCCTGTGATCTTCCTGCATTCGGCATCATTGATTGTGTAGATATATAGGCTAATATCAGACTTATGGACTTGATCTGGGCTGTTTTCTCAATATTCAATTGCTCTTGTATATAAATCTCCTTAGATTTGTTTCTCTAGTCTGCTCAGACTAACGCAGGCCGGTTATTATGACTCCTACAAAGGAAACCACGTGGCACTGCATTTTCACCCAGGAATCTCGCTTCACATCAAATTCACCAACATAACAAAGAACACCTGCTCTAAGGGAAAGACATCGGGATATGGTTGCTTTCACTTCCGCAAACTGTAAAGAGTAAGAAGGAGCTGTGGTGTGAGGACGGGCAAACTTGGGACTGTTAACCAGAGTCAGCAGCTCAAACCCACCAGTTTCTCCATGGGAAAGTCATGGGTGTGTGCGCTCAGAGATTCATCACCTCCGAAACCCTGTCTAGTCACGATGAGCTGGAATCAACTTGACGGCAGTGGGCCTGTGGTTATAATAACTATAAATAATAAATAAGTACATGTAATAAGTAAGGATCACTTGAGGCACTAACAAAAACTGATGTTCTTTAGGAAATCAGGTGTTGGGTAGAGAAATCTGCTTTTTCCCCTTTCATGCCACCAGTGATTCTGACCATCCTTAGTTGAAGACACTTCCCAAACCAAGGGCCTCCAATGATTGCGGTTTTGGTGGTTTTGGTGGTTTGTTTTCAGTCTTAACTCGCCAAGAGCCCATCATCCTATAGTGATCTTTCACTGGAAGCGGTTTATCCTCCTCGGACTGTAACTCCGCTTCAGGTTACAAACACTGCAAGATTAGCATCAGGCCAGCCTGTCCCCTCCTGCTGCAGCCAGCCTGGTCTCCCTGTCATAAACAGCTGCTCAGACCATCTGCGAAGCTGCAAGCTAAGGCTTGCCTTATCCTGTTTCTGAGCACTTGCTCGATAGATAACCTTAGCTGCCCCCACTCAGCGCAGTGACCGCGCCGGCCTGGGCGCTCTGCACAGCGGAGCGCTCTCTTCCCTTGGACAGGAAGGTGAGTGGGGAAGTGAGTGACCTCTCTGGCTATCAGACATGCTGAGGATACCCACTGCTGTGGAGCTGATTCTCACTCACAGCGGTCCTACAGGACTAAGCCGAACTGCTCCTTAACGTTTCCAGAGGGGCGAATCTTTAACCGGCAGACAGCCTCATTTTTCTCCCTGTGGTTAGCAGCACATCACTTAGCCCACTGTGCCACCAGGGCTCCTATGCTGTGATGGTGTTTTGTCTCCTTGTTAGCTCCTGTCTCCCATAACACGCTCAACTTTTCCTCTGGGTTCTACAATTCACTGTCATCACTACACTGAAATCATAGCCAATATTCAAGACGGAGGTGTTTATGAAAGAAGTTACAAGGCAGGTGAGAAATGGGCAGGAGAGAGCTGTTCGGTCTCACATGTTACAGTGTTTCTTTAGAGCTGCTATAAGTGACTAAAAAGCAGGTCACTCCATTTACTGTAAGCCTCTAGCCACAGGCACTCAGCTCCATTTCTGAGTCTTCAAACCCAGCTCTCCCAATTAAGGGCCCAGAGGCACCCTACTCCACAAGCCAGCCTCTGGCTCCTGGTTCTGTTGCTGCTGCTGCTCCTGTGTCACTCCACCACTGTGAAAACTGTCTGCTGGATCTAGAGGATTCACTGTGGACCCCATCCTACTCTTGCTGGTCGTGAGTCCCCTACCTCCTGCTTCTCACAGGCTCAATTTACGTCCAGCAGGATGATAATCACAATGGTCCAGTTACAGTCACTCCCAGCTGAATCCTATCAATATCCCCCCTGCTTCTCTTACCTAGACCCTCCAGAGAAATCGTTTGGCGGGTGTTACAGAGACTAATGGCTAGAAGAGCACATTAAATAATTCGCTGCCCTGTAGATAACAATTTTTGTCGCTTGAGGGTGGACTTCAGTGCTGGGGACTCGTGAGTCAGCACCAAGTTCATATGCAATACAAACATATCCCATTTCTATGTAATACTGTGCATTTATAGTGTTTACATTAGAAAAATTCAATTTGTGATTTGGGAATTATTAATGAGTCACTATGAGTTAGAGTAGACTCAATGGCAGTGAGTTTGGTTTTGAGAACCATCATAGGTCTGTGACGGACTCACCGTGATGGCCTGAAGGTTACCATGAAGTGGAAAGCTCTGCCACTGATGTTTCAAATACCAGCAGGGCTGTCCACAGGTGTGGTTCAGGAGCTCCCAAATGAAGACGGACTAAGAAGAAAGGCCTGGCTGTCTACTTCCAAAAATTAGACAAGAAAACCTGATGGATCGTCATGGAATATTTTCTGATATTGTGGTAGAACAGGAAGCCCTGAAAATGCACAGTGGTGTGAGATGACATGATGCAGGACTGGACGATGTTCTGTTCTGCTGGACGCTGGGTCTCACAAGTAGAGAGCTGAGTAGAAGGCAACTCCGAGATCACAGGCCCAAACACCACGCCTACTGCCAGTGAGTCATCCCGACGCAGAGCAATCCCTCGGGAGAGCACACAACTGCTCCACAAGGTTCCCAAGGTTTTTATAATCTTTATACAATCAGTCTGCCTCATCGGGCCCCTTTGGAGCAGCTAGTGGGATTCAAACTGCCGACCTTTCAGTCAGTAGCCAAGCTTATAACTTATACTGTGCTACCAGAACTCCTAACAACAATTCCACAATGGCCCTGTTGTGGCTTGACTTGGCTAGAACAATTTCCCAGGGCTCTCTTTCCTGTACCTTTCTAGTTAGTGTGGGCTAGCAGAGATTCTTCTGCCTGGCGACCCTACACAGCTTCTCGGGAGATGCAGTAAATTCTTGTCACCTCTACACTATCTTCTTTATTTAAAAACTTTTTTTTAGTACTCATATTATGAACCAAAGGCTGTCGTAGCACCGTGGGTCAGATATTGGACTGCTCTCTGCAAGGTCGGCAGTTCAAACCCACCAGCTGCTGCTCCCTGGGAGAAAGTGGAAACTACCTGCTCATGTAAAGACTGAGTCATGGAAACCCTTATAGGGTTGCTAAGAGTTGGAACCAACTGGGTGGCAGGAGCTTAAGTGTTTGTGTGTGTTTTATGTTGTGAACACACTAATCGTATGCTTCTGAATCAATCCCATTTCTGACACTGGGTTTGTGATCCTTATCCCTCTATGACATTGTTCTGTTTGGGGGGGGCACTTTCTGTTTTATTTCTAGCTATTATTTTCCTTGTAGAGTGGACCAAATATAAATACGTTGATGACCACACCCATCATTCAAAGTAGACAGCGTCATTCTGGCATTCAAATTGGCATCTGTGCCGCTTAGAGGGGAAAACAAAAAGTCCCAATTTCCAGTTGATCATTTATTTCGATGACCCAAACCGCTGAGCTTTCTCATTCTGTTGAACACGGGGTCGCTGAGTCAGAACCCGCTCCAGGGCGCAACAACAGCAGCATGGCCCTGGCTACAGTCCTTGGTGTGAAGAAAGCTCCGTTGCCTTCTACAAAGCAGGGTTGCTGGCCCCCAATCCATTTGCTATTAACCTTACTTCCCTGGCATGTGGCTACTGAGGTAGCACGTGTCTGATTGGTGCTGGAGGGTGACAGGTAAAAGGTGCTGGGATTTACCAAGTTAATGGTAACTCATCTTTCGGTGGCAGGGCAGCAAGGACGAGATGTCTACTCCATCCCTCCGGCTGCCACCAGTGACTGACAGGCTGACCTTGGAGAGCATGCTGTAAACTGAAACATGTTGCTATGATTACTCTCCTCCACTTTCACCAACTACACCAGCAAAAGCAGTATCATTATTTCACAGTCACACCTGGTAACCTGACGCCCGCTGACACCTTCCCACCTCGGCTGATTTCCAGGGTCTCAATTGCCCCGCTCTTCTGAAAGGGTGCGTGCCAGCTGAAAGCCTTTCACTTTCACTGGGCCCAGGGCTGGAGATGGCTGACAAAAATGTTAAATAAAACCCATCTCACTTCCAATCTCTTCATAATGCCCACTATTTAGAAGACTCCACTCAAAGCAGGGCCTGTTCTCCCCTATCCTTTGTTTCCTCTGTCTAAACAACTTCCTCCTCTTTGACAACGTTCACCCACCCCTTCCAATTCCACAGCCCGTCTTCAATGTGGTGGCCTGGGGGGGCGGGGAGCCTTGGCAAAGGTGGTTTGAAAATTTAAATAGCTCCTACCTCTATCCTCTCCCAGGTCTGCCTGCTCCACTACCTAAAAGGACTACAGTACTGGTCTTAAGGGTGTGTTCCTTGGTAGCACAACATGGTAAGCACCCAGCTACTGGCCCAAAATTTGGGAGTTCAAACCCAGGAGGTGCCTCACACAATGTTTTGTTTATATAATGAGTTACCTGTTGGGCTGCTAACTCCAAGTTCTGCAGTTCAAATCCACCAGCCAGATATTGGGAGAAAGATGAGGCTTTCTACTCCCATTAAGATTTAGTCTCAGAAGCTCACAGGGGCATTCTCTGCGCTATGGGTCGTTATGAGTCAGAACTGACTCCCTGGCCGTTGTACCTCAGAAGAAAGATCAGGTTACCAGCTCTCAAAAGGGCACAACATTGACAATGAAACGGAGCACAGGCCCATGCTGCACACCTGCCAGACTGGACAGCAACTGGTTGGCTGCTTTAAAAGCTGGGTCTGTCACTCAACAGCCATGTGAGCCTGGCCAAGCAATCCTTTGACTTCTCTGATTCTCCATCAGTCAAGTGCAGCAAGTGGCCGACAGGAGGGAGCTTCAGAAAGTTCACGGAGAAATGGAATTACAAGATAGCAGATTTTTTCCCCCAAACTTTTTGAAGCTGTCTTGTCTAACCTGTCATGTTAGATATAAAATGTTATATTTATATATAAATCCTAGGATGTTGAAAAAAAATCCTATGATCCCTCTCTTGAAAGAAGGTGAATTCTTCTTTCTCAAATAGGCTGTTTGTTTAAGATTCATGTGATGCTTTATTTTTTTCGTGACCTAGGGGTCTCTTGATACCCTTCGAATGGATGGAAGCTGTATAGGTAATCAGAGATGAGAGAGGGACTGTAAATGCTAGTGAGAATCTGACAAACGTCAGCACATCTCTAACAGAAATTAACAGAGTGACATATACACACGTCTGGGAGTGTTCACGACACAGAAATACATCTTCAAATAAGAGAAGTTGTCATCTCACACTGGCTCGGCCATCTCGAGCTGTCTGGTCAGGGGAGTGTAGGAGGCTGGCACATCAGTAATACCAGCTAACATCCATCCCATCCCTCGCCAGAGAGAAGCAGTGTCGGGCATCACATTAGGGCTGAGTGAATTAAACGGCTTGCCCCTCGAATGGTGTTCTAAATATCCAAATGGCTCTTGGCAGCCAAGGGTCCCCACGCCTGCTCTGCAGTCTCTTTGGGGCTGGAAGCTGAGAGGGGTAAGGGCAATGGGGCCAACGAGAAGGCATGTTTAGTCCAAGTATTCAGAAGCACTTCAAGTTTCAAGGGGGCTTGAAAAAGCTCTCTCAAAAAGTCGAATTGAAAGACCATGGGAAAAGGCCCACAAGCTTGTGAAGCCCTCTCTTACATAGAGAGCGCAAGTATCAAAGGCCACAAGTTAAATGCACACCAGGCCAGACAGGTCGGCTACACATGGTGCTCCTACCACCACAGAGAGTGGGGTAAGCTGGACCAAATAGTCTCGTCTTTAAAGGATCTACTGCATTACTTGAAAAACAGCCCGAGCTTACAAACAAACTCGTTTCCATGGAGTTGATGCTCACTCGAGGAGACTCCATGTGTGTCTGAGTAGCTCAGAGCATCAGAGGGCTCATTCTCAATGACGGAGTTGGGGGCGGTAGAGCACCAGGCCTTTCCTCTCCAGGGACTGCAACTCCCAAGCTTGTGGGTCGCAGCTGAGCAAATTAACCATTTCAGCACCCAAGGACTCCCCAGGTGAAAGGGATTCCACCTCTATCAGCCCTCCCATTCTCATACTACCCCCCACCCCCCCTCCTGCCCCCGGTGTTTATCGCCTCTGATTTCAATGGGACTTCAGTCACCTGAGGAGCCCAGGTGGCATCACAGTAATGTGCTAGGCTGCAGTCCATAAGGTCAGCAGTTCAAAGCCACCAGCTGCTCAGCAAGCAGGAGAATATGAGGCTTTCAACTCCCATGAAGAGTGACAGGCTCGGAAAAAACAGGAGAAGTACTATAGGGTGGCTGTGAGTCAGAATCAACAGGACAGTAGTGAGTCTGGTTTTGTTTGGTGATTCAGTCACCTGGATTTCTTTGCTAAGACTTTAGTCTAAACCAGCGGTTCTCAACCTTTCACAGGGGTCGCCTGACTCATAACAGTACTGAAATTACAGTTATGAAGTAGCAACGAAAATCATTTTATGGTTGGGGGTCACCACCACGAGGAACTGTATGAAAGGGTTGCAGCAGTAGGAAGGTTGAGACGACTAGTCTAAACAAAGTGTGTGCGCACACACACGTCCCCTCTGCCAACCCAGGAAGTGAGCGAAGGATTTATCACTCTGGCAAAGTAAACAGTTCCATTTACTTTATGGCCTATACCTGCACTTGTTAGTAATAAAACTTCTCTCTGTGTCTGGGGGAAAAAAACCCAGTCCTTGCTTGGAGAGGAATGATAGTCCTGATTTCATGGGGCTCGAGTTGCGGCTGAAGGAACCCCGGTGGTGCTGCCAGTTAAGCACTGGGTTGCTAACTGTGGTGCTCAGGTTCAAGTCTGCACCGGGGAAGATTTGCCCTCTTCAGGGTCAATATGAGGCTGAGTTGCCTGGGTGCTAGTGGGGTTGGTTTTTGCCTTTTCGTAAGGGCTGCAAGAGAGCAATGCCACCTTGACGCTGGCGACAACTTGCACATACACGCTCACTGCGCAGGACGACTGTTGGGGAGTTGCCTTCGCTGATGGGTTGCAAACAGTGCCCCACAGACGCTCGCAGAAGGCGAACGCTCTCAGGTGGGGGTTCAGAGGGCTTGTGTCCAAGCAGACACCGCTGAGCCATACACAGGCACAGAAAGGATCCAGTGCTTTCCAGATCCCGGTGGCGCGGGGGCTGTGGGCGTCATCTCTGCGGCCTCTTTAAAGTCTGGTTCCGGCACTTTCCCCTGAAGGCCTGGTGGTGCCCAGGGCAGTGTTTGGCCGCTAACGAAAAAGGCAGTGGTGTGAATGCCGTCCTTTCTTAAGAGCAAGACGAGGCAGCGCCGCTTCTCTCCAATCTGACTCGGTAGTACCCGCTCCCTGTGCAGCGCAGGGACTGCAGAGCAGTGGGTTTGGTTTGCGATGGGTTCCCAACCCATCCCTGATTTAATGTCCCACCACTGAGAGAAAGGGGGGGGCGGGAGTAGAGTACATGATTTTTGCAAATAATTTCTGCAAACACCTACTTCCTTGTGGCCTCCCTCAGCACCGATTTTTTTTTTTTCAAATCCAGTATTGAAATTAACACACCATCCCCAATCCCACCCATGATAACGACATCCTACAAATCTTAAAAATCCTGTGTACGAAAGCCGATGTCTTTTTTAAAAATCCCTATAGCATAGCCCGCGTGCTTTGACGTGCCCAGACACCTTTCCTTCAGCTCCTGTTTGTTCTTCCCCGCTCCCCACCCTCAGCGAAAGGTAAACACGGCAGCCTGGATCATCCTGTTCTAGTCAGCTCTTGAAAAATAAAATACTTAACATTTCTAACCCATGCTCTATTACAAATATTTATTATTTCCTGGGCTGAATGTTGGATCTCATTTTAGACACCTGCAATGGAACACTAATAAAGAACTATTTAGCATGAATGAATGTGTGCGTGCACAAATGAACAGAGGGCTCTTCAGAAATCAAGAACACAAGGAAAACAAAATCAATAACCTGCTTAAGGATGTTAGGGATCTTGAGACTGCTTGACAGAAACATTGCTTCTGTTTCACTTGGGAGAGGTTAAGAATAGATCAATCAACTGTGAGATTAAAACAGGCACTACTTAGAATACTTTAAAGCAGAGGTTTCTTTGAGGTACACTACCCCTATTTGCTGTAAACATTGCTCTATTTGAGGGGAAAGCAGCAGAGGTGACAGTATATTTTGTTTTACAGCATGCAAATTAAACCTTTCAGATGTAGTCACGAATGCTAACAGACAGCTTCTTTTGAAATACAAACGGCTCCTCTAATTCTAAGTTTTCTTTAATTAAAAGGCACCTGCAGTGAACAATAAACTATATTCCTGGTATTAGTTCAACACACACACATAAACAGTTTTATTTTACTGTATGTGTTTTCTCTTTCCTCAAATGAAAACCGTGGAGACCCATCAGGTTCTATTTCAAGGATAACTTCACTTTGTTCACCGATGCCTCACTTTTTTTCCTGATGGTCCCAAGATGGAGTGTAAGTGGTTTGCTCTTGAATGCTAACCTAAAGCTTGGTAGTTTGAACCAATCAGTGCAGCAACGGAAGAAAGACCTGGAGACCTGCTGTGGTTACTGCTGCTGGCTGCCCTGGAGAGGACCCTGCGTGTGCAGAGGAGGGTTCTGTGGGCAGCAGAGTGTCCTAGGGCACTCAAGGTTGTGCAGATCACAGTCACGAAAACCTTAGGGAGTTGACTGTAACACATGAGCCACAGTGAGTCAGGATCCACCTGACGGCAACTAACATCTGGTTCTAACGGCAGCACCAAAATAAAACCAAACTCACTGCCACTGAGTCGATTCTGACTCACCGTGACACTATAGGACAGGGCCCTGTGAGTCTCCGAGACTAATTTCAGGAGTTGAAAGCCTCACCTTTTTCCCTCGGAGCAGCTTGTGGGTTTGAACTGCTGATCTTTCAACTAGCAGCCCTGGGAGTAACTGTGTTAGTCTAGAGAAACAAATTCATAGACACTCATATGTGTATAAGGAAGAGCTTCATGTACAAAGCAATTGAATATTGAGAAAACATCCCAGCCCAGTCCAGATCAAGTCCCTAAGTCTGATATTAGCCCATAGGTCTGATATGGTCTATGAAGTCCTCTTCAGACTCACGAAACACAAGCAATGACGCTGAATGCAGGCCGATCACAGGCTTGTGGGTGGAAAGTCTTGGGGCTCCAGTTGAGGCAGAAGCATCTCAGCACTGGTGTGGATCTTCGCATGGCTCCTCTGGGTCCAGGGCTCTGGCTGACATCAGCGTATCTTCATGTGGTTCGCTGTCAGTGATGTCTCACAGGGAGTGAGCGTGTGTCCCCGCCTCAAGCAAGCTATTTATCTCCTTAGCAACTTCAAATGCGGTCATCCAGCTGTGAGCTGATTGACAGGCTAACCTCCACTCCTTCACTCCGAAGTCTCGAATTGACAACAGATTAGGTAACAACCGCGGTAGCCCACTTTCTCCTGGCAGTAAGCTGCCTAAATAGCACTTACCCATCTAGCAAATGCTATCTTTTTCATCACCCAAGAGCAAATGCAGTGGCTTCTCATTGACTCTGGGTCACAGTGATCCTTTGGGCAGGGGGAAACTGTTCCATCGCGTTTCCGGGGCTGTAACTGTCGCAGAGGCAGAAAGCCCCAGCTTCCCTCTGCAGAGTGGCTGCTGGGTTAAAACTGCAAACCTCTGGCTACCAACTGAATGCTTAACCACCGCGCCACCAGGGTCTCTGCTTCCAGAGGGAGGGAAAAGAAACGCAACTCTTCCAATTTCCTAGACCCACGCCATGCAGGGCGCACTAATAAGCTCACTTGAATTCAAACGTCGGCGGCGTGGTCAACGTCAGAGCCAATCGTGAGGAGGCCGCAGGTGAGGGTTGAGACCAGCAGATTCATTCACTTCCCTGAAGGAAATGATATGCTTTCACAGCAGCTTCTCAGTCTCTGCGAAGATTCTCCAGTGAGTCGAGGCCGGCAGTCAAGTGACCAGGGCCACATTTCTCTCTGTGTATTTGCAGAAACAGTGCCAATGTTATTTTTGTTCCTCGGGGTTTTCGCTAGACACATTTTGTTTTTAGTCACACTCCTGAGCATCAGACTCAACACCACCTGCAAAGCGGGTACCTCACAGAGATGAACAGAGGAGAGACGAGGAGGTGGCCAGGGCAGAACCAGCTCTGTTAGTCCGGGTAGACTAGAGAAACAAATTCAGAGACACTCATGTGTAAGAAAGAGGTTTACATCAAAGAGTAATTGTACATTAAGAAAGCATCCCAGCACAGTCCAGTCCAAGTCCATAAGTCCAATATTAGCCCATATGTCCAGTACCAGTCCATAAGTTCCTCTTCAGACTCATGCAACACATGTAATGATGCCAAATGCAGGAAGAACACAGGCCAGTAAATGGGAAGCCTTGTGGGTCCAGTGGTGGTGGAAGAATCTCAGCGCTGGCATGGGTCTCCATGTGACTCCTCAGCTCCAGGGCTCTGGCTCTATCAGCCTCTCTCCATGTGCCTTGTCAACAAGAATGTCTCTCAGTGAGTGGATGAGTGGCCTGCCTGCAGCCAGCTATTCATCTCCTTAGCGCCTCCAAATGAGGTCATCAAGCTGCCACCTGATTGACAGGCTAAACTCCACCCCTTCACTCTTAAGTCTCAAGTTGGCAACAGATTGTATAACTACCACAATCTCATCATGTGATCTCCCTTTTGACCCATTTTAAAAGCTGTTTCAGTTTTTTTTTTTTAATTGAGGAAGAAATATATGTAGCTTAAGCCCCTAGTGAATCCCTTCTGACCATGAACCGGGGATGTGAACAGCCTGTCATGCAGAATGCATTGGAAAGTGGATCATTATAGATGCAGTTACATTAAATTCTAGCACTCTATCATTCGATTTCCCTTATGATCCACTTAAATTTGTATTTTTAATATTTTCTGCTTTCTTTTCAATTGGGGTTTTTAATGTTTTTCTTTGTAATTGTTGTTAGGGTTTTTTTTTTTAATGTTTTTCTGTATCTGAAATTCAGCACAGGTCAATCTACAGAAACAGTAACTGAATTAACGGCTCCTTGGGGGCATGGCAGGGGAGGATGGGGGTAAATGGGGAGCTCATAACGAATAGTACACGAATGGAGAAGATGTTCTAAACCTGACTGTGGGGATGATTATACAACTCTTCGTGATGTGACTAAACTACTGAATTGTATGATATGTGGATTATATACAACTGTTGGAAGAAAAAAAACAGAACAAAAGAGCAACTTAAGAGATCCAGCACTTTGGGGAAAATGTTAAGATCTATGCCTTTATTTTTATATTCCCACCAACTAGCCAGCCATCTAGGATGGAATAAGCTGAAATAGTAAGCCAGCAGCAAACAACAAATGGC
The DNA here is from genome assembly GCF_050624435.1 of Tenrec ecaudatus. Lineage (NCBI taxonomy): Eukaryota > Metazoa > Chordata > Mammalia > Afrosoricida > Tenrecidae > Tenrec > Tenrec ecaudatus. The sequence goes on from NC_134530.1 coordinate 234,570,236, forward strand.
CACTCACTTTGTGGTCAATTAATCTTTTGAGAAAGTCATTCCTGTCTTCAAGGTGGTTGTTTGTTCATAGACGGCCATTTCCCCTCACATGTTCTCATAGATTACATTAACGGCCCAGAAAAATGTTTGAGATTATATTCCAGTATCAACAGCATCTTAAAATATCTGGCAGAGAACCACGCTGCTCTTGAGAACAATTCTCCATTCACCAGTGGGAGCTGGCCAGGAGGAGGATTTGCCATTCTCAGCAAATTATTCGATCCAGGGTGAATTTGGGTGGAATCTTGCACCTGGGCTTGAAGGAGTCCCCTATTTCCCAGCCCACGGAAAACGTTCAATATCATTAAAATGGCATTTCCAATAATAAAAGAACTGGGAAAAACAAAATAAAAGGTGCGGTAAAAGGCAATAAACACACCACCACAATTAGGAGGCAGGTTGCAAACTTGCTAACAGGTGTGCACGAGGCCGGCTGGGATGTCAGCAGCCAGAATCCACTGGGAGGTTACTGACTAGCAGAAACCAGTGGGGAAAAGCATCCCAATTCACACAAAGGGTGGATGCTTTCTATAGGGTCATCGGGAACTGCTTCCTGAAAACTACTTCAGTTAAAACCAACACAAAACGAAACACAGAAAGCTATTTTTGCCTTCATGGAAAGGCAAGGTGTCATTTAAGAAACCCTAATGGTGCAGTGGTTAAGTGCTCAGCTGCGTCAATTTAAGACATGGCGGTCTGCTCCCGTAGAGGAAACCTTACGGACACTCCTGCCCTGCCTTATCAGGGTGTCAGGAACCAGATCAACTCTGGCAACAGACTGAGCTTAAGCTAGTCTGCCTTTGCCACCGTTAGGCCCTAGGCCCAAAGTTTAACTGCAAGAACGGGGCCCCCGTCCCTTCCTTGTCTGAAATTGCACCCATCTGTTTCCCTTCTTAGGAGGCCTAATAGTCCTATTGAGTAAGTGAAGAGCTAGCAGTTCAAACCCAGCAGCCACTCTGAGGGAGAAAGATGGGGCTGTCTGTTCCTATAAAGATTTGGAAAGCTTCAGCGGGAGGGGGAAATATATACATATATATGCTGTGAGTTGGAATTGACTCAATCACAGTGGGTGAGCTGAAGAATTTCCTTGTTGGAGTCCCTGAGTGGTGTCAATAGTTAATGGGCTTAGTTTCTATTCAAAAAGTTGTAGGTTCAAGTCCATCCAGAGGCACCTGAGAAGAAAGACCTGGCAGTCTACCTCCCCCCAATACAACCATCAAAAATACTATGGAGCACAGTTCTATTCTGACACACAATAAGATCGCCATGATGTGAAGTCTCCACGTTGTTTTTGCTTTGTTTTCACTTCCTTTGATGCTATCATTAAAGAAAAAAAAATAAGGAAGACCTTGAAGGAAATGGATTGACACAGTGGTTGCAGCAATGGGCTCGGGCCTAGAGGCAATTGTGAGGATGGCACAGGACTGCCAGGGCTTGGTTCTGCCGTATGTAGGGGCTCGATGGTACCAAACAACAATATCATCATAAAAAATGCATTTGCCCTTTTTATGGTACCCAACACAATTCTAAATTTAAAAAAATCCTATCCTACAGGTTCTTCACGGGCAAGAACCACATTTAGCAATGAATGTGCCACCCGAGCTGATGGCAGGGTACAATGCACATTGTGCACAGAACGGGGACCCACAGGAGCAGAAGAGGTGGGGCTCGGCTGCAAAGAGAGTGGCCATGCTCTCCACAGGCCCGGGGCTGCCCCGCGGCGCTGGAGTTGCCCAGGTGCTGAGGCTCCCCTTGACGGGCAGAGCAATCACAGGTACAGTGCTTATCCCAGGCACCTGCCTGCCCCCGCTACAAACGGGCACTCGGAAAGAAGGAAATGCTGCCTGACCGCCTGGTGCCATTTCGACACCACTATGCAAAGGAGCCCTGAGGGTTGCAGTGGATATGTATTGGGCTGTGATGCGCAAGGTAAGCGGTTCGAAACTACCAGCAGCCCCTTGGCCAAAAGGGAAATCATCCTGCACCTATGAAAAGTTAGTCTCAGAAACCCACAAGGACAGTTCGCCGCTGTCCTCCAGGGTCCATATGAGTCAGCCTCGACTCCAAGGCAGTGAGTTTGTTTGGTTTTTAGTGCACCATGCAAGGGGGACCTGCTTACGCTGTTGGGTAAGCATTGGACTGTTAAAATAGCAAAGGCCAAAATTTTCCTCGGAAACAAGTTCAAACCCACCTGCCCAGCCGGGGGAGAAAGATGAGGCTGTCTTCCCCGTAAAGATTTTCAGCCTCGGAAACCCCCCACAAGGTCCCTGTGAGTTGGAATCAGCTCATTGGCAGTGACCTAGGGCTGCACCATGCAAACATGTCATGTAACGTTGAACACAAAAATAAATACGTTTGGATAAAAATTAAAATGCCCCAGGTTTTAACATTTGAAAATCCGTGTACACACTTAGCAACTTAAGTTTTGAAGCCCAATTCTCTCTTCCAAGTGTTACTTTTTCTCTTACCAGTTTTCTCCTTGGAACTGCAAAGGAGAAAAGGAAAGAAAAAGCTAAAGCAAGCCTTCCTCACTTAGAGAGACCTGGAACACCCCCAGATCTACGCGAACAGCCATGGTCTTGGCCAGCAGTGCTGACTTGCTATTATTAAATATCCTTCTGGTGAACGGAGAATTTCTTTCCGTCTTACAATCTATTTTTCCCGTGTCCAGAAAAAAAAATCTGAAAGCCATGTGTTGGTAATGTGTCAGTTGCTATGTAAATCAATAAAACACATTACAAAACTCTTTCCTTTGAGTCAAGGGATCATCACGCGGGAAGATGAACTGCTAGCAAGAGTCCCTTCACAGAAACAGAAAAGCTGGCAGAGAGAAACACGTGAAGCCAAGCTCATTAGAAAACATCATGGTGGTCCCAGTCCTTGAGCCATTCTAACCAAACGGGAAAGGTAGCATCAAAAGTACTTTCCAAAGCCCCCAGGTCGAGGAGTGAACCTTTTGGAGATGTGTTCGCAAAGCTCAAGGGCTCTCCACTCTTGAATGCCTATGGTTACACTTTTGTAGTAACAGCCAAGGATTTTTACCCCCTTTTATTTATGCTTTGATTATATTCTCCTTTGGAAATCTTCTGTCTCCATCACCTAACAGCAGGACCTGAGTCTTCTGTTTCTTCTCTGACTCAGTCGATGGCCTCTCGGCAAGTCCCGCACCAAAGTCATATCCAACAGTCATCGTACTGGGATGAGATGCACTATGCCCCAAAAGTACTACATTCCAATTTCCTAATTAAAAAACAACAAGCCAACTAAGACTTGATTACTTCAATAAAGGCATTGAAAAACTGGCCACCAACTTCATTCTCCAATTTTTGTTGTGTTGTTCAGAACATGCTGCTACTGACTTGCAAGCTTTCGAGGGTAGGCTTGTATGAGGGCAGGAAAGAAATGTTTGTAAAGGATCTCTCCCCTTTATACCTAAGAATCCTGATGCACACGAACTTACCAAACAAACCCCAAACAGCCAGCTGCCAGTAACAACCAAGTATTGATGCTAGACTCCCTTATCCACAGTCATGGAATAACCATTCATGACTAATGCTAGAGAACCCGTTTTACTCTCAAACTGAAATAGGCAGGCCGCTGCAAACAGGTTTGGTTGGCTCCAGACAAAGGCTTATTTTTTGAAGCACAGATGGTCGAAGGGTTGCCTCCTCCAACAGGGTTGCCCACAGATGAAAGACAGATTTCTATTTCTAATCTATGCAAATATCACACTGTGTGGCATCACAAAGACTAACTGTTCTGGGACAGACACTGCAGATCCCAGGTGCTCCCAGAGATGCCAGGGCCCACCTCCACCTGAGATGCGCAGTAACTCACACAACAGCCAGGTGACTGGAGAGTTAGCCATTAACCCGCTCCTAATGAATGTTGTTTGGACCTTCTGTGAAGCATTCCTCTGGAATCCTGCCCCACCACCGCTGCTTCTCCTTGGCTGCTCTGCTCCGTAGCTGGTTTCAAGATTCACTTTGAATTCCAGATGCTTCTAAAAACCTCCCAAGAAGGCTCCAAGTCCCAAAGGCTCCTAATGAGAGGTCAGCAACATCCTTCACCATGAGTTCAGCTCATCTGTTGGTCTCTAACGCCAACTCGGAAGCTCTGATCATTTAAAGACATTTGTTCTGCCCAAAGCATGACTCTTGTGCAGTCTAGTCCATCTGCCAACAACTCCCGGCAGGTTTCACTGGTGGCACTGGCATGTCTGCATCTCCCTAGCTCCTATCTCTGACTTGCTCAGATACCACAGGCGCATTCCATTTGGGGGTGGGGGCAGCGATGCTGAACAGGGAACCACAACTTTCCTAGGCCAGTGCCTTCATGTCGAACATTGTAGTTCCTACAGAGGTTATACCTGAAACTTACTGGCTTAGTTGAAATGTTTACATCTACTCTGAAATGTTGTCTTAAATACACCAAGCTACGAAACAAAATTATTTTTTTGCTGTTTTTTTTTTAAGTGGGGGAGTCCTTAATTACCACCAGCAAAACATTTTACCCGGTACCTCAATTTGTAAGCTATAAGCATTTACTTGATTTTTTTTTTTTAGTTTATGAATGCAAATATTGACACATTCTAAACTGGCACCTACCGATGTTCCAGGCTAACTATACTTGTAAAAATCTACAACTGTGAAGAGTCCCAGAGGTTGACGATTGCTTCTCAAGCCTCTACGAACGTCAGAGTCACTTGAGGGACGCCGTTTCCTCTAAGAGTACATCCTTCCTCTAGAGCTCAACTCTAGACATTGCAGTCTCGACCCAGGGGCAGTCCCAGAATCTACACTTACTCCTCCAACATGGCAGTCTCCTCTCCACGACTCCACACACAACACCAGGTTGTAGCAGAACCACACCACTAACCCTTGCAGGAGGCTGCCTGTCCCATTTTTATATGGCTTTGAGTATGAGACACTGTTCCTAACATGAGCCAAAACAACCCAAGTCTTTCAAGCCCTTGAACTTAATACATACTATTGGCTTAATTTTAAAGCTAACACAGAATTTGTCCTTCCCATAAGATGATGTCTTCCAATTTCAGGAGACAACTACTGCTTCCTGTAAGTTTTTGTTTCCTTAAGCTTAACCGACCTTAAAGAAAAAGAAATGATAATGTAGTTTCTTTTAAATGCATTGTTTCTTTGAAAAGCACACTTTCTAGGCCCTTTCCCATTTCAACTGCTCTCCTTCAACGAGAGAGATTGTAGAACAAGTCTGTCTGATACCAGGCTTCCAGATCTTGCTCTGTTTGGAAAACATCATGTATGACAATGCTCTTCCTAAACTAAATGTTGTGTCCAAAATGAGACACAATTTGGAAATGATGATGGCAACATATGTACAGATGTGCTTGATACACTTGATGTATAGATTATTATAAGAGCTGTGAGAGGCTCAATAAAATAATTTTTTTAAATCAGACATAACACTCCAGTCTGAGAAAAGTCAGCCTCAAGAACTTGAACTTGTAGTTCCACGTCAATGGCTAAGTTTTGTATGTGGAGAGTGGTTAGTTACATACAGGTTTAAATAAGAAAAAAAAAAAAGCTTCTAATGAAAATTGTTTCCTGCTTTCACAAATTTACCTTTATTTTAAAGTTCCTTCTGGCTATTTTCCCTCACAAATAAGTCTGTCTGAAGTAACGCTCTTCTTTTGCATACACTGAGCTTTTCAAAATGGAAGCTAATTTAGAGTCTGCATTCGACCTGTGTCACTGATGGCCTTGCATTTAATAGCCCCCCACCCCCCAAATCAGCAAGTATTTATTAACCCCCTGCTACACTACGCTCACTGTCATCAAGTTGACAGGACTCATCCGGCGCCCAGGGCACAGTGGGAGCCGCTCCTGTGGCTTCCTGAGACTGCAAACCTTTGCAGGAGCAGAAACCCTCCCTCTCCAAACCAGCTGGAAGTGCAAACAGCTTGCCTTGCAGCTCGTAACTCCGCGCATAACCCACGATGTCACCAGGGCACTTGGCACTTCTAGCCCGGTGTGAATTCATGGTGGAATACTCCAGGAGAACTCCAGGGCCAGGGGACCCATCCATTTCAAGAAGCTAATGATGCTTGGGGGCAGAAGGATTTACATTGATAAAACAACCTGAAAACCCAGCGTTGAATGAGAGGCGCAGGAAAGACAGAACACAATGGTCTCCAGGTCAGACTGTGAGTGACCTCACAGCTCCATTACCTCACACATCTACTTTGGATTAACTTTTCAAGAAATAAAAGAAAAATAGAAGCCATCGCTTAAAATGGCTAGGAAAATCACAAGGGCATCTTCATTTCAGAAATGTGCCATTGGAGAAGCCGTGCATCAAACAGACGGTAGCTCCTTCTAAGCACACCACCCGCATTGCTTCGTGAGCACTCTCATCCCACGACCGAGGAAAGGGCGCAAAAGCAGGAGCTCTGTGAGCGACATCTTACTCTCGGAAATCTCCCATGGGGTGAGGAGAAGCTAGGTATTTCCATGAAAAACACCGACTGATAAAAGAGCTGAACCCACACCAACAAAACGCACTCGCTTCCCACACAGAATCGCAGACTGTCAGAAGTTTAGCAACCGATCCAAAACCCTGGATAAGTTGAGAAGGGCAGGTGCCATCCTGAACACGTGGGTGGCTTCTCCAAGGTGGCACAGTCACTGGGCAGCAGGGAGGCATCAACACCTAGGTCTCCTCTACAAGGTCCACTGCTTCCCATTTCCTCTTACTTAACCAAAGCCAGCCAGCACCCTCGCCTCTCAGTGCCACCTCCCCACCCCACCCACTACGGGCTCCATTTGTAGTTGCCAGCTCAATCCGTGACTCCGAAGTCAGGTGAACTTGGTGCTTGTGGGTGCTTTGAAGGGAGGAGCGCATAAAAACACACGAGGGGGTTATTCCCCTCCCCCTCTTTTAATTAAACGTTGGAAGCGCCCGATCACCTACCATCTGTAATAAAACACTTGTTTGCAGCTCCACCCTAAGTTCTACCTGGCTCCAGGTGACCTCACTCCTACAACCTTCCAGGAACCACTGGGGTTAGCCAATCAATCCGAACAAGGATTCTACAGCTGCACGGCAACGGTGCCATTGCTCCAACTGCCCCAACCTCCGCCTTACACCACACACACCACACACACACACACACACACACACACACACACACACACACTTTCACTCACTCACTCATACCCTACATCAACCAGCACATCTACTTTGTCTGACAATTAGTCTACACCCATATATGGAACATGGGGTGAGGGTGGGGGGTGGGAGCGGGACACGGCACCTACCTTGTGGCCTCTTGCTGCAGCCAGGACACATTTGGCACATAGAACATGACTCCGAAAAAAAGCAGAGGCTCATTAGCAAATTTGTCCAGATGTTTCTTCAGAGGCTTCTCCAGCTCCACCCATCGTGCTTGCTGGCTCTTGCTGAGAAACCAAAGGCCAAAGTAGTGTGTCTAGATGAAAGGATGAAATCCCATCAGTGCATTGTTTACAGAGCATCCCCAGACCACCCAGGGAGCATAGGCCCAATGCCTGGTGTCAACTTCAGTCCCCGGGCCCATACCCAGGAACCCAGCTTTTACTTTCAGGGGAGAAACTGTATCTGGAGGCACAGTACCCCACACTCATCCCCACTGCCGTCCTCATCCCCTCTGTACATGTGCTTGGAGCAAGGCTCTGTGGAGCCACGGGTACCAGCAGAGCCTGTGTGGGCTGAGGGCGGTGTCCACGTCAGAGCACGTTGCCGACTGGCTAAGATTGGAAGGCTGATTCTCCCGTGTGCCCCCTGAATGATGTGTGATCTCACATGGAACATGCTGGCAAAGGCCAGCACAGTCCCTGAGCCTCCTGTCCATTAAACTCATTACTCAACTCCCGAGACCAAGCCCTCTGCCAGTAGAGCACTTTCACACGGCCCCAGATTTGCACACGTCACTCTTTTTAGAGCCTGAACAAAGCCATTCGACACTCTCCCATTTTGGAGTGCGCGAACTGCCGCAACGCTCTCCCCAGTTTCCAGCTGGGTGGGCGCGCCTCCTCGCCCCTGCAGCCCCAAGAGGTGGTTGGACGAGGACAATTGTGGTAGGGTTTGATCGATGACCGGGAGGGCTTCACCTTCAGAGTTGAAACCCCAACCAGTTTCGTTCTGAACAACATGCCAAATGAGGAGCAGGGGCGCTGTCACGCATCCACGCAGCCACGTTTGTATGAATTCATGCTGGGCTTTAAGGATCAGCATGGCAATCACGGGAACGAGATCACTGTGTTTGACGCACTCTCTCATATGTCAATTATAGCCCAGAACGGGCTTGCAACACACCTGGAAACCTGCCTCCAAAAGGATATTTTTATTACAATGTTCCATTTCCAAGGGCATTCTTGGGTGAGCGTTCCCACCCCAGCTGGCTGCCCCCACAATTCAACCACAGCCCAATCCCACCACAGGTCTACCATGAGCTGTCAGTTCTGACGCTGGCTTGACAAGGAGACCCTGTAAGTGGGTTTTGCCCGGATGGGAGAGCAAAGGGTCTCTCCGCTTTCCCCCATAGGGTGAGCTCACCACAGACATGCATGCGTTTCTCAAGCTGCAGGAGTGCCAACACACAGAGCCCAGGCCACGTTTCTGGCTATTTTGAGACAAACGTGGCTGAGTGGAGTCTGATGCTATTGCTCACTCCCCAGTGTGCTTGAGTCTAGTCACGCTGTTCCCAGGTTCCAGACGGTGTGAGGGAAGGAAACATGGCTGAGTTGACAGCAAACGGGCTCTGGAGTCACTGTTATCTCCCAGCTTTGGCCCACTGGCTTTGTGCAAGGTGCTGAGCTTCCCTGGCCCAGGACATTCTCGCCTGTCAAGTGGGAATGAGGGTAAGAACCATCACCCTCAAGGCTGTTGGGTGTACATGTGAAACCATGCCCATAAATCATGTGCATCCATGATGAAGAACGACTTCCCCCACAGGGCTCCCCACGCCTGCTGCTATTCCTACCAGCACCGCCACGTCCCGGAGACTTTCAAACAAAGTCACGCAACGGGCAAGTGTGCACGAAGAAGGGCCTCTTTAAAGCAGGCCTTCCCAACACCGTGGTTATCTCAATCATGTCAGACATATATGGGAGCTCAACCGAGAGTAAGGAAGACCGAGGAAGGGTTGACGTGTTTAAAGAATGCTGTTGGCAAAGAACAGAGACGCGGCCATAAATCACCAGAAGAATGAGCACATGGGTCTTGGAAGAAGTACAGCCACTAGGCTTCTTAGAAGAGAGGTTGGCGAGATTTCGCCTCACATACTTTGGACGTGTTGTCAGGAGAGACCAGTGCCTGGAGAAGGACCTCATGCTCGGTAAAGTACAAGGGCAAACTCTCTCTCACAAGATGGATTGACAGCGTGGCTGCAAGCCTGGGCTCAAAGGCAATCTCGTGAGGATGCTGCAGGACTGGAGAGCGTCTCCCTCTGTCCCCCAGAACCCACTCGGTGCCACCTAAGCACCACCCCCACCCACCACGGCTGTCGCCATCACTGGTCAGTGAAAGCAGGCAAGTGCCAGGAACCTTCTGCACGAGCACCCAGGGACCCTCAGAGAGCTGAGTTAAATGGAAATAAATGAAACAGGAGGAGCCAACGCAGAGCCAGAAGGCTTGTACGTGACATAAAAATTCAAAAGGTCTAAGGAAAATAATCATTACGAAACAGTACTTGCCCTAAGATTTTCTGGGGAATCTCATTACAGATGTTTATGAGACACTGGAACATCACTTGGCTGCTATCTTAGGGGATCTACGATGCAGGCTTAAACTAACCTGAAATGAGGTAATCTGGCTTCTTAATTTAATAAACCTGTCTGAAAAGGGCCCAGGGCAGTTCTCCATGACACCGAGCTCCTTCATGGAGCCCGGTGCCGTACTGGGGCATCCCACTGTTTTCTGTGGCTTAGAGTGAGCCTGTCTACAATGAGGTAATAGAGAGAAACTGAAATGTGCTACGTAATCATTATCAGTGTTGGAGAGCATCTTTTTATAAGCATAAGTATGTGGGGGGGGGGTTGAGGGGGTGCTTCAGACTGCCAAAAAGAATCGCCATGATTTATTGTCTTCCAAAGTAGTTTTGACATCTGGGGAAAACATTTTTGACCACTCTCCATTCAATTTTTAACACCCATTCAAATGACAAAGGGTTTACAGTATCTGCATAGACATTCTACAACTGAATTTGGAAAGAAGAAAATATTTTATTGTCCATATGCCTTTAAGATAGATATTTTATGAACATTTCTTCAAATTCCTACCCATCCAGATTATTAAACCAGATTTGAATGCCCCCCACAAAAAACAGACCAGAGAAAAGATTTCCATGGAGGACCCACACAGGTGCACTGCACACATGCTACAAATATGCATGCGCACATGTGTGCACACACTTAAGGACACAAACACTCCAGCACACACAAGCATGCCAACTGATAAGGAAAGGATGAGGGACAAATCTATGTCTCACACACACACAGTCAACCACGCATAATGTAGGATATTTCAGGGCAACTCATCCTGCAAGTGACCTATGAGAAAATCCATGACCACTTGAGAAGTGGGCTTTTGTTGGGCAGGGCCTTTGGGGCAGGCACAGCGGGTAATGTGGAGGCTACAGTCTCTACGTAGTCAGGGCCTGGTCTCCCTGATTTGCAAAGTCCTGTCCTCATATATCTAGTACAAACTGAAGCCCATTTACAGAGATCCCCTGACTTTTTCTGGAAGCTGTGCTCAAAGTCACTCACTTTCTCCACTCTGACCTACTCTTTCTTCCGCTAGCTGTTTCCCTGCTCCGGAATCCTCGCTAGAGAAGGCGGCCCTCCTGAACCTTCTTCGCCTGCTTGAGCCCCGACCCCGTGTACCACAAGCGCACGTGCATCCCGCTGCCCCTCTGGAGATGGAAACGTCTAGGAGCTCCCTTACACTGGCCCGCTCACCACTCGACTTCCTGCGCATTAGCCCAGGGGTTGTAATCCCATCAGGCCCAGCTGAGACCACCAGGCCTCCTCATGACACAGTGGCCAGTTAAACGCTAGCTCAATTTTGGAAACCGAGCTTCCCTGCTAAACACTGCCACATGGCCGAGGACACGGTGGTGGTTGATTTCAAACAGAAACCACCTCTCTGCTGACCAAAAGGGTTCCATTTTACTGCCTGAGGAAACGCTTGAAACATTTGCTTTCTCTTATGACTGGGGCGCCAAGCTGAAGGCAAGTCCATCGAAGTCTCACAATATGTCAGGCTAGGATCCCATCCCCCTGTCATGAATCAAGTTTTCTAGAAGAAAAAGGACAGCAGGGAGCTCAGGTGTCATGAGCTCTGCAAGGGGTTATTGCCAGGATGAAAAACGAAGGGGTTCCCAAGGAGAAGAGCCGCGTCGCTGAACTAGTTCCTCAAACACACCCTTCTGTGGTAAAGTAATGAAAGCAGAGGCAGGCCCACATGCTGCTGCCCCGTGAGTCATGCTCTGTGTGACTGGGTTGGGGGTCCTGCTTTAAGGGGCAGCATGGATGTTGGTAACCCTCACAGGTGGGCTCATCTCTCCAGCTGGACGAGCTGCTGGTGAGCGCTTCAGTGTCGCACTCAGACCTCGCGTTCGAATCACGAGCCGAGTCCGGCGCCGAAAGGCCTTGACACATAGTTTAAGGGGTTTGTCCTCACCTGTTGCTTTGCACAGGAGGTGATGCTGCCTGTCACCTTCGTGGGGAGGTTCTCTGGGGGTTTTGTTTCTCCCGTTCTGTGACCAATGGCATGGCTTTGATGCTTGCAGTTGGCAAGCATTCCAGATGTGCTCTTGGCAGTTAAGGAGGGATTAAGCCCATGGCCATATCTCAAGCATTTTGAAGGGCTAATCATGCAGAAGAAAAAGTTTAAAATACCTCGAGTTAGGTTGTAAGAGGCTGTCTGTCTGCCCCAGTGTTTCGGTCGTAAATTAGGAGCGGAGAGGTTTGGTACGTCTCCGCGTTAAATACACGGGAGTTGCCTAAGAGTACGAGAAGTTCCACTGAGGCATGGAAAATACTTCAGAAAGATGACTAAACGCAGGCTCCGAGGCAGCACTCCATGCAATTACATTCCAAAGGCTCTGGAATATAAACCACTGCGCATCAGATGGATGACTGTTTGGGGAGGAAAAAATCAACCCAAAAAACCCTTGTGTGCAATCAACCTCAACTCTGGGTAGATCTGGGATTTCTACAATTGACAGGTCTATAATTAACAACGGCACCACCTTCATTTTCTTATCCAACCTCTTCATAAAGCTTCAGGAAGAGAAACGGCAGAGCAATGCAAGCCAAGAAGCAACTCTCCTAGCCAAGAAAAGTCTCCCTTCTGGGGAGCAGGGCTCCCATAGAATACACAGAAAGATGAAGGCTGACTTGATCCAGACCAGAGAGTTACGTCACCTCCACAGGTGTCATAGAGAAGATGGCGGCACCGATGTCATTTTACCTTATGGGGCTGATTTAAGGTAGCATGATTCCACATTAACATTTCTACAAAGGCAAAAATGTAATACAAAATTCAAAGGCCTGGAATCTCTCCAGCACGCCACTGTGAGTCAATTCTTTTAATGTATTTTTTAATACTTTTATTGGGAGCTCTTATATCTCTTATCACAATCCATACAGTCATTCATGTGCCAAGCACATTTGCACATATGCTGCCATCATCATTTTCAAAGCATTTTCTTTCTACTTGAGCCCTTGATATCAGCTCCTTAGTTCCCCCCTCCCTCCCTTATAAATCCTTGATAAATTATAGATTATTATTTTCATATCTTACATCATCCTCTCTCACCCTTCCCCCTCTTTTCTATTGTTTGTCCCACTGGGATGGAGTTATATGTTGATCCTGTGATGGATTCCCCCTTTTTGCCCCCACCTTCCCCTAATCCTCCTGGTACCTCTATTCTCATTGTTGGCCCTGAAAAATTTATCTATCCTGGATTCCTTGTGTTTCGGAGTCTTATGTGTAGCAGTGTGCATGCTCTGGTCTAATCTGACTTATAAGGTAGAACTGAGGTCATGAGAGTGTGGGGAAGGAAGCGCCAAAGAACTAGAGGGAAGTTGTCTGTTTCATCGATGCGCTACTGCACCCTGACTGGCTCATCTGTTCCTCGTGACCCTTCTGGGAGGGGATGTCCAACTGTCTACAGATGGGCTCTGTGGCTCAATTCTTAATCCATGTTGTTTTGTTTAATCCTCTGCAAACACAGAGACGGATATGGTAAGCAAGCTCCAGTAGGCAACAAAATTGCACGATTATCTGTTGTTGTTGTTGTTAAGTGTTGTGGAGATGGTTCCACCTCATAGCAGAAGAACAAAACCCTACCTGATCCTGCACCATCCTTGCATTTGTCGTTGGAGCTCATTTCGGGCAGGCACTGTGCTGCTTCATGTCATTGTGTGGCTTCCTTTTCTTATCTGACCCTCAAATCACCAAACATGATGTTTTCTTCCCCAAGTACTGGTCTTTCTGGATAACATACCCGAAGAATGTGAGACAAAGCCTCAACATCCTCACTTCTAAGAACAAGTCTGCATATACTTCTTCCAAGACAGATGTGTTTGTTCTTCCAGCCATTTTTCAATAGTCCTCACCAACATTAGAATTCATCCGCACTAACGTGCATCTGGGCTTTCTTGGTCACTGTTAAGTTTTTACATGCCTGTGAGGTAATTGAAAATACCATGGCTTGGATCAGGCACACCTTAGTCCTCAAAATGATATCCTTGCTTTTCAACACTTGCAAGTGGTCTTGTGCAGCAGATTTATCCAATGCAATCCTTTGTTTGATATCGCAACTCCTGCTATCCTAGGCGTTAATTCTGGAACCAAGTATCATGCAATCCTTGACAACAATCAATATTTTCTCCCTTTATGGTATTCCCTTGTTGTGCTCAAACAATTGCCTCTTGGTCTACATACAAGTTCCACTTGAGGACAGGTCAATATTTTGGAGCCATCCATATATAAAACAGAAGCAAACATCTTTCTGGTATTTTGTGCTTTCAGCCAAGATCGAGCTGATGTCAGCAATGTCATCCTCTTCTGAAGCTGGCCCCTCCCGCTGATATATTGTTGCAGCTATTTCTGCATTATCTTCAACTAAGTCTTACTTGTATGTTATATTCATGGTAGTGCTTGATAATTTCGGTGTTCTCTGGGTTGTCTTCCTTTGGAATGGGCACAAATACAGCCCTCTTCCAGTGGGTGGGTCAGGCAAATGTCTTTACAGCTGCTGGCATAGATAAGTGAGAGCTTCCAGTGCCGCAAAAGCTTGTTGAGATTCTGAAAATGTATTCATTCAACTTCCGGCACGTTGGTTTTCATGAATGTCTTCACTGCAGCTTGGATTTCTTCCTTTAATGTGATCGGTTCTTGACCAAACACTACCTCTTAAAATAGCTGGATGTTGTCCAGTTCTTTTTGATATAGTGATTCTGTATATTCCATCCATCTTCTTTAATGCGTCCTGCATCATTCGATATTTTGCACATAAAATCCCTTCAATATTGAAATTTGAGTCTTGAATTTTCCTTCACTTCTTTCAGCTTGAGAAATGTTGAGTGTACTCTTCATTTTTAGCTTTCTACCTCGAGGTCTTTGCACATTTCATTATCATGCATTACTCTGTCTTTGATAGCTGCCCTCTAAAATCTTCTGTTCATTTCTTTTGATGCATCATTTCTTCCTTTTGCTTTGGCTACTCTAAGTTTAAGAAAGAGATTTAGAATCTCCCCTCCCTCCCTTTCCTGTCTTTCGCATGACCTTTTTGCTTTCTCAGTGTATAATATTCTTGATGGCATCCCACCACTCGCCAGTTTTAGGTCATCAGTGTTCACTGGAGCAAACTGTTAGCAGCCTGGAGCGTAACTACAGTGCCATCAGAGCCCCTGAAACCCAGACTGCCTAGGGTCCAACAGCCTCTCAACGTTGTCAGCTCCATGTCACAGACAGGTCCTCTGTGAGGGGGTGGCTTCCTGTCTGCAAAATGGGGACAGTATTTGTAGTCTCCTTACATGCTCGTTAAATGAATCAAATGAGATGTGTACAGAGTGCCCAGGACACTATTTGGTCCACTGAAAGGTAGCTGTTATTATAATTATTCTTCCTGACACATTTTAAGAAATGCTGTCCTATTGAGCCTAGTTAAAATTCCGAGTTAGACACACCAAGCCTGTTAAGTCAACTGTTGCTTACCTTGCCACACTTAACCCTCAGCAGGCTGCCAAAGTGCCCTCCACACACAAAAACCAAACCGAACCAGACTCACTGCCTTTGAGTCAATGCTGACTTACAGTGACCACATTGGACAAGACAGAATGGCCTCTAGGGGTTTACAAGACAGTAACACTTTACATTGGTAGAAAGCCTTGTCTTTCTCCAGTGGAGTGGCTGATGGTTTTGAACAGCTGACCTTGCAGTTTATAGACCCATGTCTAAACAACTATGCCACCAAGGTCCCATCACACACAAACAGACCTGTGCAAACTAAACTTTGCCCTTCCTGAGACGTCCCATGCTCCTTGCTGTTTCTAAGCTTCAGCTGGGGGCCACTCCCTTTGCTCTGTTTCTTCTTGGTAGTACTCTAAACGCCAGCGCTATTGAGAGTAGAGGCTGTCACATTCAGCTGTCTGTTCCCAGGGCCTGACTGTAATGCTCAACCATAATCTTACACAATAAGCATGGCACTTACATAATCTCCTGTCAACTTGCAAAGGGTGGAGTCTAGGCCTGTCAATCAGGTTGCAGCTTGATGGCTTCATTTGGAGATGCCATGGATATAAATAGCTCACTGGAGGCCAGATTCTCTCTCTTTCTCTCTCTCTCTCTCTCTCTTTCTCTCTCTCTTCCTTCTTCCTGCTGACAAGGCACAAGGAGCTACACTGATGCCCCCAGACCCCTGGAGCTGGAGGAGCCATGTGGAGACTCACACCAGCGCAGAGATGCTTCCATCACCACTGGATCCACAAGACTTTCCACCAACTGGGCTGTGATCTTCCTGCATTCAGCATCATTGCATGGCTGCATAAGTCTAAAGAGGAATTTATGGTCTAGTATTGACATATGGGATAATATCAGACTTATGGACTTGATCTGGACTGGGCTGGGATGTTTTCTTAATTGCTCTTTGATATAAATTTCTCCCTTGCATATGAGTGTCTCTGGATTTGTTTCTGTAGTCAACCCGGACTAACACACAGGGTTTCTCAGCCTATTAACCAGGTATAGGACCTCTGAATTCCATTTTTAAAAGTTGACATGTCAGTGCATTAAAGCTCAATTCAACTCTCAAAAAGTCTACCATTTCTGCCCATGTGGAATTTCTATTTTAAAGCTCCCTCTTAGGGATAAACCTACTCTACAGGTGACTTCTAATGGCACAGCCAATACCTAACACCAGATGGTTCCAAGACTTCACAACATAATATTAAACATGCTGGTTACATTTTTCATCTACCTCCTCCTCTCAAACACCATGGACTCCATTGGGGAAAAACACCCAAACTTAAGGCAAAAGTGGAAGTGGAGCATACAGCCCCTGCGTAATCTGACCTGTTTTTATGAGTGGAGTGTACCTTCCTTGAGGTGTGTGTGAGCCAAGTGGTCTCTGGCTATACTTCATCCTTTAATTCATGAGTGTCTATAGGATTGATGCATAAAAGGTTGAGGGATGCCCCCTCTACTGTACCAGTCATAGATGGAAAGCACACCATTCAAACAACACGCGATGAGAACTCATGCGGACACACCCATTCCAGGCAGGTCAAAATCCAGTCGACATTCAGCAGGAGCCCCACCTGAGCCCTGGGACCTCAGTCACACCACCACGCATTCTCCCTGGCTGAAGCTGGACTTCACTGCTGTTGCCTTTGTGTGGCAATGCAGTCATGGATGCAGGGGTCTCGGTCCCCTCTTTAAGGGAGCCCCCAAATGAAGTCATCAAGCTGAACCTGATTGACAGACTAGACTCCGCCCCCTTGCAAGTTGACAGGAGCTTATCTGAATGCCACACCCTGGTCGAGCATTTCCATACCCTGTGGAAAGTGATGAATACGATGCGTGTACCCAGATGCCCTTTCCCTTGTACTCTCCCCTCTAGCTCTACCGTCCACCCCAGAAGTTGCAGGAATGGATGCCTGCTCAGCACCCGAGAAAGGCCAGTCACCCTCGGGCACAATCCTGGGCATTAGCAAATCCAGGCTGCGGTAAGGAGGATACACTTGCCCTGCCTCGGCCTTCTGAACTCCTGTGTATCCTGCAAGACCCACCCCAAAGACGGAAGGCTCTGCTGATGGGTCAGGGGGGCTTCCTGCCCCCTTCCCGCAGGCCTACCTTGCCTTCTTTCCTCACAGCATCCCCAGTCCTTCCACACGGCTTATTTCAGTCTTGAAGACAAAACTAGACCTTATTGATCTGATTGCCCCAAGTCCTCCATCACTGCCTGGAACAGTGTAGCTGTTCAATAGTTCCTTCGCTAGGAAATTCATGGCTTGTTTTGCTTTTGTTGTGTTTTTTCCAGAGACTTCCAAATCTGAACAATGTTAAGTTCTTAGACACCACACGAAGCATTTCCCAGACAGGAACTCTCAGTATTTACAACTACTGGTGGTATGATTGCAGCTTCCCAGGTGGGAAGCTTGATGTTCAAAGAGACCCAGTAAGTTTCCCACAGCTCCCTAGAAAAGAGCGACAGGAGCACCATTCAGCCCAAAGCCTGAGACCTAAAGCAGTGTTTTCAGCCTTCCTCAGGCCACGACCCTTTAATACAGTTCCTCATGTTGTGGTGATCCCCCCCCTCATCCATGTAATTATTTTCATTGCTCCTTCATCACTGTAATTTTGCTACTGTGATGAATTGGGCAACCCCTGAGATAGGGCCGTTCAACCTCCAAAGGGGTCACGACCCATAGGCTGAGAACTGCTGGTCTAAAGCTTGTTGTTTGTAGCTAGTATTTAGCCAAATGCTACGCTGCGTCCCCAAGAATCCTGAAGCTACTCAACCTGAGCTAGCGGGAGGAGTGCAAAGTAAAACCTCTGCCCCACCGAATCCACAATTTAAACTGCATCACAGTAAGAGCAGTATCAAGTTGACAACTTTTTAGCCTATGTAAGTATTCCTCACATATAGAATTATAGATCAAATGTTTTTATAAGGCCATAAAAATAGGAAAGGAAATGCCACTGCATTTAAAAATCTATCTCCAATTTAAAATTTAATAATAATTTAGAGCAGTCTTCTGCCCAATCAACCCACATCCTTATTCTTCCCTTCTACCCATACATATATACACATGTGCCTGGTGGGGGGCAAATGGTTAATGTTTTCCGCTGTGAACTGGAAGGGGTGGGGGAGGAGGAAGGTTAGAATGAAGTCTACCCCCGGGGGCCTCCAAAGAAAGGCCTGGTGATCTGATTCCTGTGGGGCGGGGGGAGTCCACAGTTCTACCCTAGTACACAGGGGATCACCATGAGTCAGGACCAAAGGGATGGTAACTGGGTCCTGTGCTGCTTAGAAAGAAAAAAGAAGCTGCTACCAGATAGCACGGTGCGAACACTGCTCATGCTGATACGATTGCATCAGCTATCAGCAACACATCTGCTGGGCAGGCCAGTGTCCTGTAGGAAAATAAACTTCCAGGGAAGACTCTTATCACTGACACCAGAGTAGAAATGCAGTGGGAAGCAGAAGAGCTACTCCAAGTAAAACCTCCTCCTAGAGGCAAGCTAGCTTTAACATAACTCCCTTATTTAAGGAGAAGAGGTTGGGCTGAGGCATGTGGGAAGAGACTCAATGTGATGACTTAAAACAGGGTACCCCCACTCTTCCCTGTCATCCTGAGTTACTGGGCAGTGCTGTTCCTTCTCCCTCCGAGAAGCCAGGGCCTAAGGTTAGGCCACAACATTTCTTGCTCTCAGAATGTCTTGGATCTCAGGGGAGCTTGCAGACAGCTCAGTATCTGCGAGCATGCAACCGCCCCACCTTCTCCCACTGGCCCACATGGCACAGGAGCGGCTCTCAAGCTGCAAACACTCTGAGTGTGGGTTTCTCACCAGAGCCCTTGTTCCCACGTGTCTGAAAGCCGGGAACATTATACAGGCTGGACTGTTATAAAGGAGATCCTGCCCAACGTGTTTTTTCTAGAAGGACCCCATGACATTTTGAACCTGTCAACCTTCTGTTTACCTCAAGACCCAAGAGAAGTCTCGGAGGTCAGTAGAAGGAAAGCAAGAACCTCAAGGAATCTGAAAAGGAACAAAAAATCCATCTTCTCACAGGCAACCACAAGGAGCCTCACTAAGCACATTCACTTCAAATATGCGCTCCCCCACCCCCCAACTTTCTGGTTTTCCTTTTGGAGGAGAAAATATAGAAGCAAACAAACAAATGAAGCAGCTGCTTCGTGGGAGTTTTTTCCTGATAGGCAGCCAGATGCCAAATCACAGGCTATTGGTGATTGTTTAAAATAGAGCAAATGACTTTGGTGGGGAGCACCTCTCATTTCCAGCTCTCCCAGCCCTTCCCGTGGCTGAAAGAGAGAGGAAACCA
Organism: Tenrec ecaudatus; assembly: GCF_050624435.1. NCBI lineage: Eukaryota > Metazoa > Chordata > Mammalia > Afrosoricida > Tenrecidae > Tenrec > Tenrec ecaudatus. The sequence goes on from NC_134530.1 coordinate 234,589,869, forward strand.
CCGCCCAACGCAAGCTCCAGGTGGTGGTCTTACTTCTCCCAGCACCAGGGCAGGTCTCCCTATCCAGGAGCAAGTCCTTGCTAAGAATAACTGGTCTTTTGTAGACACACAAAAATTTGGCTTGTGCCAAGGGACAGATGGCTGGTTCCTTCAGACAACTGAATGTTCTCCTTTATACAACTCCATGTGTGTGTGCTTGCACGCGTGCATATGCACACACACACACACACACACACTTACCTCCCGCAGCTCCAGCCTCTGAGCCACAGCTTCCAGGCACTCCTGGCCGGTGCTTTCCACCGACAGTGTGCACTCGATCACATTGCTGTCCAACAGGCGGATCCGGGTGACAAAGCAGTTCTTGCTGAGCACGTTGTAGCGCCGCGTCCGGCGGAGCTTCAGACCGAAAGGCATGGCTCTGCGGCCCTCGGATGCCGCCTTCCCCACTTGCCGAGTGCGTCCTGGAGACGTCCTTAGCAGCTTCGTGGTGATGTGAGCCCACTACTGACCGCGCTCCTCCAGAGGTGGAAGACAGTGTCCATTCCCAGGGTGGGACTCTGGAATAGAGTGGCGAACGGAAAATAAACGACAAGGTCATTAACTGCAAGGAAAGCGCCTAACTCTACACAAAAGCGTAGCAAGCCCCAGCTCCTGGGTGTCTGGGAAAAGCCATCGTCTTTACTAGCTTACACAAGTGATATACAGAACCCACTTTATGACTGAGGAAACTGAGGCTGGACGAGAGAAATCAGTCAGCAAGGAAGCACAGAGTAAACAGCTCAATGTCTACCCAAGACCTTTGTGCATTTTTCAGCCTACAACCCTATTTGCTCAAGGGAAAGGCTCAATGATTTACGTGGGACCCTGAACCTGAACTTAAACTGTCACCTTGTCCCTCCTCACTCACTCACTCACTTACTCCCAAGGAGTTGATGGTGACTCACAGAAAACCCTATAAAACAGGGTAGAACCGCCCCTGTGGTTTCTGAGACTGTCGACCTTCAAGGATGTAGAAAGTCTCATCTTTCTCCCGCTGGTCCCTCTATAATTTTATACATGTTGAATTATTTACTTTGAGGTAGACATTTTTTAATATAGCTAGATTAACACAAACATGGGCGACATAAAATGGCAGAGGAAACATTAAATAGCTACTTTCCACATAACCTTTTAAAAACATATGAAAGAGTGAACACACGTAAAACCACTCCCTGTTATCATTTTCAGTTGGTTTTGGTTGGTTTTAGGCCAATATTTAGCCACCTTATTATTATTTTGCTCCCTTACAAAACGCTCTGTGCACAGTCCTGTCCCCAAATTACAGATCATGTACCTCGCTAGGAACCAGACTAGTGCCAGCAGAATGCCCGACCACAGGAAAGCGATGGCATCACCACCGTGCAGAGCACTAGCAATAACAATAACACAACCAGGAGCCAAGCTTCCCGCCCCCCCGCCCCCCCCCCCCAGTCTCCAGTGGTCCTCTGGGGACGCTCCTGAAGGGCATCCTCCAAAGGACAGCTTTCCTGTTCTGTTCTCACTCACTCACGTGACTGCTTTGTTAGCTTCAGCTCACCTTCACGCCCTTCCTCCACCTGCTGACGAAGAATCACCCCTGAGCCCGAGGCACTCGGACGAGCAAATATGAGTAACGACTTACTTGCATGCATTCTTGAATTCATAAACAAAAAGGCTTCAATAGCGCTAAGTCACCCTCTGCCAGGACCCAGCTCACGGAGGCTGTCGGGACACAGCCCTAGAACACAGCAGAACACTCCCCCAAGACTCCCACACAGCCAGCACATTCCTTAGCATGACAGGTAGATGTTTTATGATGGTTTAAAATACATAGGCGAGAGACTCAGCTTGGGAAAATATATTAACATGTCTAAATCACTGTAAGTTGGCAGCGTCTCGTGTTTTCCTCCAAAGTTGGCCAACCTGGCTTCTTGAGATCTGCAGGAAAGACTACAGGGGGGCCTACCCCCAAAACAGCAGAGCCAGAATTCAAAGCCAGAGGCCAAACTTGCTGAAGCACAGGACAGAAGGTGCCAAGACTCATTCCTCCGTGAGCCAGAGAGCCCCAAACACAGGAAAATAAACAAACCAACGTTTTCTCTGTGGACACAGTCACATTTCTAATGCAGGGCCAGGTACTTTACATCTTGGGTGTGTCTCTGTTTAAACAGCTCTGAAAGAATGTGGCAAGCTTGGTGCAAGATTATCTCAGCCACCAGTGACAGCAGGCCCTCCTTCTCATTCTATGAGATGCCAGCTGCGGCACATAGCCAGGGAAACCGCAGAACAATCGGTATGCCTTGATGGTCCCAGTTCCAAAAATACACAAATACACACGCAAAAGCAAATGTAAAAGGATGTGACGCTCACCACAACTGGCAGCAGTTTTCTCAGTCTGGTGGTGATTTTAATATATTCCATAATGAACTTTTATTATTTTTAAACAAACAATAACTTTTTTAAAGTGTCAAATTAACCAGGAAACCTGCCAAGGAAGATATAAGAAAGCTGGTCATATCCTTCCAAAAGTCAATTATCATTAAACAAAAATTCAAGGGTGAGACAGGTGAGTAGGCTATGCTAGAGTAAAAATAAAATTAAGGAATTGTTAAAAACACACACACACACACACACACACACACACACACACACACACAAAGCAATGTGTCCCTTGGTTAAATCCTGACTTAAAAAAATACCTTTGAAAGACATATCAGGACTAATTAGGAAAACTGAAATAGAGAATGGATACAGTCTGATGCTAACACACTGTTGTTGCTTTTCTCTGGGTTTTGGTCATAGAACTGTGGTTGTGTAAGGAAATGGCTTAAGAATACCTATACTTATAGGTAGATGCCTGGTGGTATGGTAAGTTATGCACTGGGCTGCCAAACGCAAGGTCAGCAGATTGAAACTACCAGCCACTCCGCAGAAGAAATACAAGGTTTTCCATACCTGTAAACAGTTACAGTCTCAAAACCCCACAGGGGCAATTCTATACTGCCCTAAGGATTTGCTATGTGCTAGACCTGACTCGATGGCAGTAAGCTTTTACATAGTCATAGATACATATGTCGGAGTAAAACTGATATACTCAGGATATATTTATAGGTAAAATGTCATGCTGCCTGTAACATCCTTTCAATGGCAATTAAAAAGCACTGCTAAATATGTATACATATAAGCACATCATATGTTCAGAGCTGAAACAAACATGACAGTGTTAATAGCTGTTAAAATGAGGCAATGAGCATGCGGACATTTACTATATCATTCTTATCACCTTTCTGCGTGCTGGCAAAATTTTATAATCAAAAGTTTTTTCAGAAACCAACGCCGCAGCAGCCCTAGGCCCGAGTACTACAATGCTCCAATCACAGTAACAGCGACAGGGATACCATATGCCCTCAGTTCGACTCAGACTCACAGGGCCCGTATGTGACGGTAGAACTGGCTGCTCACTAGGTTTTCTTGGCTGGAAACTTGACAGAAGCAAGCTGCTGGGTCTTCTTCCCATGGAGCCGCTGGTTTAGTTTGAACCGCCAACCTTTAAATAGCAGTCACATGTTGACCGTTTGCATCTTTTGAAGGCTGTGTGACCCGCACAGGCAGAAGTGTGTAATCTTTATCTCAGCCGTTCTCAACCTGTGGGTTGCGACCCCTTTGGATTGAACGACCTTTTCACAGGGGTTGCCCAATTTATAACAGTAGCAAAATGACAGTGATGAAGTAGCAATGAAAATAATGTTATGGTTGGGGGTCACCACCACATGAGGAACTGTAGGAAAGGGTCGCGGTATTAGGAAGGTTGAGAACCACTGCTCTATCTGAACTCAACAGTCATTTGTGTTTCTTTTAATGCACAAATATAACTTTATGTCAGAAGTATTAATGCACACCGACTCTAAGCTCCTCCCTAGCAGAAACCCATCTTTTCTATCTTTCACATCATCTCAGTTACTTAAATAAAAGCCCACTGACACCGAGTCAGAGCTCTGCCTCTGGAAAGATCTTCTAGGCCCTCCCGTGAGATGCCCTGACCTATAGGAAGAAACCCTGGCGGCACCTTGGGTTACACATCGGCCTTCTACCCACTCTGGGGGGAAAAGGTAAAGCTTTCTACTCCCTCAATGGTTTAGTCTGGGAAACCCACAGGGTCGGTTTTCTACCCTGCCCCAGAGGGCCACTGGGAATCAGAATGCACTGGATGGCAGTGAGAGTTTTAGCTGAGTACTTCAAGGAAGGACAGACACGCCCAAATCTTCCCAGGAAAACAACCTGACTGGCAGTAACCTCTAGTGATCAGACCCTTTCAGTGTTAACTTTTAAATAGTCTAGCCCACTTTTTATGCAGCCCCGGTGGCACTGTGGTTACACATTGGGCCGAGACCCACATGGTCGGTGGCTCAAGACCACCAGAAGCTCGTTGGGAGAAAGACAGGGCTTTCTACTCCTGCTATACCCTGTCCGATAGGGTTGTTATGAGTTGGCATCATATCATAATGGAAACGACACCGGTTTCCCATTGCCATAGCACCCGTTCCAACTCACAGCAGCCTCAGGCATGTCAGCACACAGCAGGGCCCCACACAGCTTCTTTTTTTTTTTTTTTAAAGTTTCATTAGCACTTCACTCACGTGTCTTAAAATACAGTAATTCCATCAGATCAAGAAGAGTTGTACAATCATCACCCGTTCAATCCGAGAACAAATTATTCTTCCTGTACTCATTGTGACTCATGTACTTTTTTCTAATTGTGGCAGAAGGATACACAACAAAACATCCCCCAACTACACCACGTCTGCATGTATCATCCAGTGCCATGGGCCGTGGTCTTCCTGCCGGGCAGCCAGGACTGAAGTCCTTTTCCACATTATTCCACCACCAATGACATCAACTCAATGCCCCCTGAGCAAGCCTGCCTCCTCCTTCACCAGGGTACCCAGGCCTCGAGTTTGGTTTCTTTCTCTCTCTCCTTTGAGAAGTTTTCTTGATATAATATTCATATAGCATACACACGCATGGTGGACTCGGTTTTAAAAGAGTTCTGTAGACATCACCACAAGCAGTGCTCGTGCTCCCTCACCCCTACCCATAAGGTTCCCAATGCCTGGTTTTCTTCAAAATGAGATCAGCAGGCCTTTCTTCCGAGGCACCACTGGGTGGTTGAGCCTCTAACACTTGGGTTAGCAGTTGAGCACGGTCAATGTTTATGCCACCCAGGGACTCCTAGAATAATGCCACACACAGGTGAAAGTTCCATCTTTTTTGTTTTAATTATTTTATTAGGGGCTCGTACAACTCTTATCACAATCCATACGTCCATCGAAAGTTCTATCTTAAAGATAGGGCCATTCCCCGCTGTTATTTTCAAGCCGGTGCCCTCGGTTTTGCCTTCGATTAGCAGAGAAAGCGGGGATCGGAGTACTTCACCATTTAGTGTATTTGACAAGAAGCCCCTCCAAAGACCTCCTCTCCCTTACATCGCCTGGCGCCTAGCAGCCCCTCCTCATTTCCCCAAAAGGCTCTCTGGGGCCTCCACGTTGACTTTATCACGCAAACCTTATAAAGCCTCGAGCGAAATGCCAAATTCTCACACAAAGGTCACAGATTTGTCATGCTTTAATATTTTTTACTGTGAGACCCACTTTTCAAAAGATTAATTTTTTAAAATGACACTTCCTTTTTGAAAAATACATTAGGCAGTCATTGTACAAGTCTGGAGGCATTTTTTAAAACGGAAACCCTCTTTATTATAAAAGAGCCCTTAAACTATGTCATTTTCCTTGTCTACTTTTCAAGAACATGCCTGGTAGGTAACATCAAGCAGCCATTGTTTGCAAGACCCATTCATGGAAGTCAGAGCAGCACTTTACTCTCTCTCTTTTTTTTTTTTTGGAATAGAGTGAAACTGATGGTGCTGACTCCTGATTTTTCCCCCAAGAGAAATAGAAATGTATCCTCATGTCAAAATAAGGCCTGCCAATTCTTTGCCCTCGAGGCGGCTCAGAAAGCAAACCTCACGCACCGAGGTCTAGAGTAATTTGGAATGCCGAGCAAAGGAGGAAACTGGCAGAGAAAAGGCCCCAAACTCGCTGCACTCTCTACGTCTGAGGTCTTTGCCTTGGGAAGGATGATCCCAATGTCTTCCAGGCCGAGAAGCTATTGGCTCTGAGCATGGCGGCCTGTAAGGAGGAGCGCCCGCTGGGTAGGAGGAGAGAGCATGGGGTACACTCAGCATCTCCCTCTGGTTAGTCAGGAAAGGCTCCAACCAGAGAGGCCTGCTTCCACCCCACACTATGTCTCACCTCAGCCTCAGTTGAATCACCGAGCAAGAGCCCATCTGCCTCACAGCAAACAAACAAACACAATGCTTCTGGCGAGCACTGAGAAGGTGCAGGCTGCCTGCTCCCCGTCCTCCCTCCTACTAGGCTAGGTTTGGGCCACAGGAGAACAAAACACTTGTGCAAACATGGGCGTGGGGTCTTAGCCACCTCCGGTGGAGAAAGTCCTTCGAAAGAAAAGAAGAAGGCCACGAAGGATTCAGAAGTTGCCGTGAAGCTATGATACTCCGACGGGAAGACTGACCAAGTCTAAAACCAGCAGGCGCTTCTCCCCACCTCAGCCACTGCTACCTGGTTGTCACCCAAAGTCAAGGACACCTGAAGATGACCATCTGACTCAGAGCCTGGTGAAAAGACTACAGCTATCTGTCTGTCCTTTTTATCTCACTCAATAATGTGCACGGTGTCTGGCATCAGCAAATGCCTTTTCTTTATCAAGCGATTATCAGTCCCACCCACACTCCCTTCCGGCTTGGTCCCCATTTGGCCTATGGCACCTCAGTCTCTCCCTCTCACCAGAGTAACTTCGGATTCACCTTAGCTCCCCAGCCAGAAGCCTGAGGGAAAGGTCTGCCATATCCAATGTGGTCTGCTCTTTTACTATACGCAGCATGCTGTGCAGGAGTTGCAATTTGTGCTAAGAACCAGAGTCAGCTCTCAATTCACAGCCACATAGGGTGACCGAGGAAAGCTACCTGCAGGGGTTTCCAGCTGCCGTCCTCATGGGACTGGACGGAGAGTTCTTCCAAAAATCCTCTGGGTACGTTCGAACCACCAAGCATGTAGTTAGCAGCTGAGCCCTTACCCACGGAGCCTACAGGGCTCCTTTTTGAACATGGCACCCAGGCACCCATTATTACTGTCCAGTGGGATCCGACCCACAGTGACCCTCTGAGGCCAGTAAACCCCGAAGGGTTGCCCATGCTGTTAACCGTTACAGAGACACACACTGCTGCATCTTTCTCCAGCAGAGTGCTGGTGGCTTCGAAACTCCGACCCTCTGGTTAGCAGCTGAAAGCTAAACCATGGTGCCACCAGCGCGCCTAAGCTCCAACTACCGGGACTCAAGCCCCCTTCACAACTTGCCAAACGAGGGACCACAGGCAGGTCCCCCCGTGCGGTGGCGGCCTTCCATCTGTAGGAGGGGTAGCAGCTGCACAGTTCTGTCTCCATCGTGCAGAAGCCTACAGTGGGACTGCAGGAATTTGGGACTTTGAAAAGAAGTCGATGCTGTGTGCATTGGTGCCTGCTATGGGGAAAGGGCACAGTAAAGCCAAGAATTCTAAAAGGACGTGCCATTTCTGGTAATGGATTGTCTTCTCCTGGGAGTGGTCCCACAGACCAGAGAGATGCCATATCCTAAAGAAATTCATTGCCAAACCCACCCACCCCCACCTACAACCCCCCCAAACACACACACACGAACTGCCAAAGGGACCAGATGTGTGGTGGTGTGTTTGAGGCCGCTGTTTGCCGGATATCAGCGTTGTCCACACTGTACCTGGAAGGTCTCTTCTCCATGAGCTGACAGGAGACAAGAGCGGACAACATGCAGGCTTCTGAGGTCACTTAAAGACCCGCCCCAGAGCTGTCAGCCAGTTTCCCAGCAGCTCCGATGCATGTTTCCATCACAAATACAGGCTGTGGATTCCTGGATTTCATACTCTCCTCACCCCCCTTCCCAAACCTATCAGTGGAAAAACATTACGAGTTGAAAATAAAAAGGTAAGATGGCTTCTCGTCGTATTGAAAAAACTCATTCGCCTGATCTGAGAAATCTTTAAATACAATAAGAAGTAGAAAGAGCTTTCCTGAATACCCACCAAACACTCTTTAATCCACTTTTTACTGAATTACCTGGACGGTCTATAGGGAAATAAAAGATGAAGATTCAACCCCCACCCTCAAACACGGCCGACACATTCTTCTAGCTGCCAGACTGTGTTACATGGACTGCCCACCTTGCCCGCCCCGTCCTCCCTCGCCATCCCCAAAGGTCAGAAATCACCAAGAACAGTTCACGGCTGTGCAGCTGCCCCTGGCTCCCCATCTGCCAGCACGGGGCGTTTCTAGCCTTCCATATTATTATTATGCCTCTAAGCACACGTCCCGCAACGACGGCATCCTGCTCTGGGTGCGAGAAAGGAAAAGCTGATGCACCCATCCATCCTGCGCACAAACCTGCACAGATAAGCAAGAGGGCATTTTTCTGAGAGGTTTAAAAGGGGGATGTGGGTGGGCTGGGGTGGGTGTGTGTAGAAAAAGAGTTGAAAATGTCTTTGCTGATTATCCCTAAAGTATAGCCAGCAGGAAAGTTTGTTTGGTTTGGTGAAATGAAGACTCCAATCTTAGTCTCTTCTGCATATTTCTTACAGCCATACCGTCCCAGAATTATAGCAGCACATTATTTTGAGCCAAGTTTAAAAGAAAAAAAATTAACACAAGTCCTCCACCTGAGCGCTCCAGAGTGGTCGAATTTGAAAACTCCCTCAGGGCTTAGTGCCATTAACGGACGTCCAAACCTCCGGTGGAGAGAGGGAAAGATATTTGTCGCAAAACACATTTTCCAACTCTCCTGTGTGCTGACCATGCAAGCAAGTCCATGGGCAGTGCCAAAACATGGGCAACCACGGGCATGCTTAAGCCCACCCACGGGCACGTTCGAAGATAAGCTGGGCGGTCTGTTGGAGGAAGGCCACCATCCTACCAAGCCCTGCGGAACCATTTTGGTTCTGTCCACGTGGGCACAGTGTGCGTCAGAACCGTCCCAGCGACAACAGACCACAGCGACACCATCGCTACCAGCCAATGACCTCTGGAGTCCCTCCGGAAGCTGTGCCGGCAGTGGCAAGTGTATACGCAGTGCCTGGTACCCTGCACTCGATGACCAAACCACAGGTAGCTTGGCGGCAGCAGCCTCCTCTATGCAGAACACAGCTGACAGCCAGCTACATAAAGACCTCGCTCCACATCACAAACGTAGCTTAGGACACAGAAGGCCCCCGACAGCGCATCACTCAGAACTTGACATGACCAAGCCAAAAAAACCAAGCCCACTGCCACCAAGCCCACTCCGACCCACAGTGACCCTCCGTAGGGTGACCGCGGCTGTACATCTTTGCAAGAGCAGCCAGCGCATCCTTCTCCCTCGCAGGGGCCGGTGAGGTTGAACAAGCAATCATGTGGTTGACTTCAAAGCGCTTCCCCAACAGGTTTCTAGAGACAGGAACTCTGCGAAGGGAGGGTCTTACCAAGGAAGAGTTCACTTATGAACGGACCGCAACTTTTCACGGAAGGTGTTCAAGAGTTCAGCTTGAATAGTCATGGATGAATATTATGTGGCCTGGGGCAGGGTGGGCACCCCCTGTAGGGACACAGGTGAACCAACACGGTGTGATTGTGTGGTATTCATGCTTTGTTCTCCAGTTTTGAAAGTGTTTGAAATTTTCAATAAAGTCGGCGGTGAGAAAGGGTGCATGCGACACGTGTCCTCACCAAGGCTAGGTAAAGTACCTGGTACCAGCTGCCTGCAGGCCCTTTGCAGAGGAAAGTGATACACACAAGGGGCCAGGGGTTTCCTGCAGGCCCCACGCCCTCTTGCCCTCCCCAAAATAAAAAGTGCGTTCAACTTGAGCAAACAGAGAGCTTTGCCCATTTTCAAGACAGAAGGAAGAATTTGGTGTGTAGTCCAGGTGAGTAGCTGGATAACACGCCTCCTCTGGTGGACTATCTTCAGATATGGCACCGAGGCCACCTCAGGTTTGCTCACTCACTGCCCTGAGTCGATGCTGACTCAGCGCAGCCTTACAGGACAGGGTAAACTGGCCCTGTGATTTTCCAGGACTGTAACTCTTCATGGGAGTAGAAAGCCTCATCTTCCTCCTCCGAAGTGGCTGGTGGTTTGGAACTGAGCTTGCAGTTAGCAGTCCAACACACAACCCACTACTCCCCAAGGCTCCTTAACTTGAGGCTCCAATTTCAGCCGTAGGACGTTCCATCCCGAAGGCAGGGCAGTAGAATACGGGTCCCACCGGAGCACCACGCCAGCACCTCTTACCTACAAGACCTTCCTTCTGCCTTTGAAGTCTGCTTTAGGAGTGGGAGATCCCTGCTCTTGTTTGTGGGCTGTCTGGTTGATTCTGATTCATAGGACCCCATGTGACAGAATAGAACCACCCACAGAGTTTCCTACGTGTCACCCTTACAGAGCAGACTCCCAGATCTTTTCTCCTGCAGAGCTGCCATCTGGATTCGAACTGCTGACCTTTTAGTTAGCCGTTGCGCACCTAACCATTATGCCACAAGCACTCCTTGGGAGAATTCTAGCATGCGAATATATACTCTTAATTGTTTGTTTTTTTAATCTGACAGCACCATCACAAAAACAGTGGGCAGGTTTCCAGGCTCTAGGCTTATGACTCACTTGTCCCAGCAGAAGAGACACGCTGAAGACGATCACACCTTGAACTTGCTGCAACCTCCTCAGAAGATGTGGGCTAAGGGACAGCATGGCCACACAGAAGGGCCCTTCCGGCCAGGCTGCTGCCTGAGAGCTCCCTGAGCACAGTTTTCCACACCTCTGCTTCCGTTTCCTTGCTGCCCATGCCATTGAAGGGAGATCCCTATACTTCCCTCCCAGCTCCAGGCCTTTCGGATGGGAGGGCTCACCTGGGTCACTTCCAAGTCACACAGTGAGCAGCAGCCAAATGCCTCTGCCAATGGCCTCCTTCTGGCCTGATCACCTGGCACGGAGTGCCCTAGGGTCAGGTCTCATCCACTTGCTTCCCTAGCCCTACCAGTGGCCCTTGCCCAGGTGCAGTGTGACCACGGCTCAGGGGGACAATAACAGGAGCCCCCTCATGGGGTTACTTTGAGAGTTCTGGGAGCTAGTAAGACAGCATGTGCAATGCCTACACCAGGCTTGTCACAGTCAAGTCACGAAGATCTCACGTGTGTCACAGTAGATCTGCCCCTGCGGGGCTTTCAAAGGCTGAGTGTTCAGAAGTAGAACACCAGGCTCCTCACAACGCCAAATGCACTGCCATTGTGTCAGTGCCGACTCATGGCGACATTATAGGACAGGGGAGAGCTGCCTCCGTGAGTTTCCCACTGTAACTTTTTTATGGGAGTAGAAAGCCCTGTTTTCCTCCTGCAAAGTGGCTGCTGATTTCGAACTGTTGACTTTGCACTTATCAGTCCAATGCATAACCACTAAGATATCAGGGCTCCTTGTTTGTGCCCAGGGTATGCTCAAATCACCTTTTGGTTACAACCAAGTTCATTAACCATTTGCAGCACCACTAGGGGACTCTGAGAGAACCGTGTAAGGCCTGTGTTTGCTGTTTCCGCGATTACTGCGGTTGCTTTGTTACTGAGTAGGGAGCCCTGGCGGCTTCGTGGGTTACGTATTGGGCTGCTACCCACAGAGTCAGCAGTCAGAAAGCCCCGGCCTCTCCGAGGACAATGATGAGGCTTTCTACTCCCATAAAGAGTTACAGCCTTGGAAGGCCACAGGGCAGTTCCACCCTGTCCTATAGGTGGCCATGAGGTGGAATCAACTCGGTGGCAAAAAATGTGGTTTCTTTTACCAAAGACTGCTGGAAGCCCAGGGAAATGCAAGCTGCGTGTCTAACTATGCCCACAATAAACACTGCCATCCAACAAGCCAATTGGTACACAGCAGGGGATTTTTTAAAAGTTAAGACTCTTCGACATCAGAAGACGGGGCATGAAAGTGCAACAAGCGGCGACAGGCCCAGTAGCTTGGCACCGTGACAGGGGGTTTTAGATCCGTGACCACTCCAGTGAGTCAGGGACACTACCATGTGGGTTCTCCAGGGCTATCCTGAATCAGAGGAGAGAAAGAATGAAAAGCAGGTATGAACTAGTGTCCGCTGCTGAAGAGCTGTATAATCTGGACTGATGTAACCCAATGTTCCTTGCTAATCGGGAAGCCAAAGCCTCTACACAGAGGTGGGGGTGATATGAATTGCAAGTCGGCTACACAGGCGTAGGCATGCATGCACATGCACACACTGCGAGCACAGTGTGATGACCCCCCCTTCTTTCTGTGTGTGAGACACACACACGCGCGCGCGCACACACACGCTCAGTTATGGGGGGTTTTTGGAACAAGTTACATTGTACCCGGCAGCTCCCGGTGGCATTACTAAGGACAAGCTGCACACCTTTATCCCTGCAACTTTTATCTCAATAACTGTACTAAATGCCATCTGTTGGTTTACTAGCATTCCTGATGCCACTGGTGACCTTAAAAACTGAAGATTGGCTACCTGGTTGGTGCTGGGCAGGTCTGGGCTTTCCAAGGCGAGACCCGGCTGGCACATGGAGCTGGTTCAGCCCACAGTCTGCAGCCCTGGAGCGGGTGAGCACCGCCAGGAAGGCAAAGGTCAAATGCTTTCCTTCTCAAATGATTGGCCCTCTGGTACAATCTATGTCTGTGAACTCAAGGGAGTTTCCATGGAATATTGTGAAATCAGTTTCAGAGTTGTGTGTGTGTGCGTGTGCGTGTGCGTGTGTGTGTGTGTGTGTGTGTGTTTATGGAACCTTGGAGACTGTTGAGGGGGGCAGGGCAGCAGCATTTCTACCCTCAAGGTGTAGGAGAATTAGTGAAGGAACATCTACTTTTCCTTCATGCTATTTTTGGATTATTGATATTACATTAAAAAAATTCAAACCACTTACACTCGGCCCCAACTATAAGTAAGATATGTAAGAAACTTTGGATGGTGGTTATAGTCACAATACCAGTCATCATTTATCATTTCAGCTACAATGTCAGTAGAACTATTAATATAAGCCAAGAGTTATGCTAAAGACTTCCATAAGTTATTTCATTTCATCACAATCCCAATACATACATAGAACAGAAGCTACATAACTTGCCCAAATTTCCAGAATTTGCAAAGGGGATAGAGTTACTCCAAAACCCAATCTTTCCCACTAAATTATACTTTAAGATGCATTTCCACCATTGCTCCATACACAACAATACCTAGACCACTCTACCATAACTCCATACACAACAATACCTAGACCACTCTACCATTACTCCATACACAACAATACCTAGACCACTCTACCATAACTCCATACACAACAATACCTAGACCAATCTACCATAACTCCATACACAACAATACCTAGACCACTCTACCATAACCACATGGCTTTCACTGCCATCTCCACATCCAACAAAGTCATGGAAAAAATCCATTACCTTTTAACTCCGTTTTTCCAAGAAACTTTTTATATACCGATTAAAAGAAAAAGAAAAAAAGAAAGCATTTAGACTCAAACATTCCCTTTCAAAATCAGAACTGGTGGAAACCACTCAGATTCTAAGACTTACCGAATGAGTATTCAGTCTCTTGAATCAGAAAAGTTAGAAATGTCCCTTGCTCTCTACTTTAACAAATGTTTAATAATTGTTATCCTTTCTGAGTAGACATATAAGAAATTTAGGAATTGTAAAAAACTAAAGTCAATAAAAACCAAGATAACACATCCAGAGGTGGCCAATGTAAAAACCTTGCATATTTTGTTCCTCTTTAAAATAGAAGTATATGCTTAATTTACTCACGTAATAAGTTATATTTAATTTCCCATATTACCGACAATTCTTCCAAAAAAGATCCTAAATTCTTGCGTAATATGTTCACCTACTCTTTCACCATCCCCCATTAAAACAGGCTGCTTCTGACTTTTTCCTATTGTTTAAAATAATTTGCCTATATACCTCTAATTTTTTCTATTAGATTCCTATCAAAATCTCAAAACCAAACTAACTGCCAGTGAGTCGATTCCAACTCAGTGACCCTATGGAGCAGGGTAGAACTGTTCCTGTGGGTTTCAGAGGCTGTAGTTCATCACAGGAGTAGAAAGCCTCATCTTTGTACCATGGAGCAGCTGGTAGTTTTGAACTACTGACCTTGTAGTTAGCAGCCCAATGAGGAACCACTATGCCACCAAGGCTCCTGGATCAGATTCTTAGGAAGGAATGATACCAAGTAATAAGGCTTCACTTTTCTGTTTCTTGATGCATATTCCTCAATTGTTTCTTATAAGATTGCCAAATGAAGAAACTGTGTTAAATTACAATGGTTGCTATTTCTTTACCCATGATTGAATACGTTCCTTCCTCAGTATTCAATAAAGACAATCAATAAATCAATTCAACAAAAGGAATCAAATGTGGTGTCAAAAGACCCAAATAATGGGTATAGTTTTTTTTCCTCTCTCTAATGAGCTACCTTAACCATGATTCACGAAGGTAGTAAAAAAGCTCTCCTAAATTTAGGAATTTCTACTAAAATGGGGGTACATTAAAAACTCAATGTCAAAAAAAAACCAAAAACTCAATGTCCCCAAATTATATCTTCCAACATTCAGTCTGCAATAAATATAGGGAATTGTGAATCAGGAGAAAGATGAGGCTTTCTATTCCCATAATGAGTTACAGTCTTGGAAACCCACAGGGGCAGTTTTATTCTGCACTACAGGGTCACTGTGACTCAGAACTGACTCGAAGGCAATGAGGCTGAGTGAGTCCTATAGGTAGCACAGCAGCTATTATGCTCCACGGCCAGCCCAAAGGTTGGTGGTTCAAACCCACCACCTGCTCCTTAAAAATATATATATGGCAGTCTGCTTCCATGCAACTACAGCTTTGAAGACCCTATGAGGGAAGTTCTACTCAGTTCTCTAGGTTGCCATGAGGACAAGCTTTGTTGTTGGTTTGGAGGAATGACCTTGTCATGACTCTTTCTCAAAAACGTCAGTAATTTCACATTGACCTCCATCAGGTGGCAGCTAGGTTCACTTGAAGGACAAAAGAAAACGTTGCGGGGTCTGAATATCAAATAGTCGTGCTTCCTTATATGATATATCATTCCCTCAAAGACTATTCATGCAGCACAGAACATGGATTGTGCTATTTCCCACAGAACAACAAAAGACGCCCTCGCTGCCAACCACATTACTTGAAAGGCTTGATAAGGGTGAAAACAAAGACAGCAGGGACCCTGGGCAGATGAGAGATTAGCCCCAAGAGAGGCAAAAGTGAGGAAGAAACAAGGTGTGGACATGCACCCACAGCGACTCTCGGGAGACGGTTCTGGGCTTGGAAAACGCACAAAATGTGTAAAGCAGGAAGAGCCAAAAGGAGCAGGGGAGATAGTGACGGTAAATGAAGAGCTTCATCAGCTTTTGCCTGACGGTTGTGTCCAGGCTCATTTTCGTTTTCCTAAAGGTGCTATATGAAATGAAAGCAGTCGGGAGGCTCAGGCAATTACAGAACAAAGAATAGAATTTTCAATAGCTTACTGATCTCACCAATATGTATAGTTTTAAAAACTGGTCCATTTAAGCCCTTCAATTAAACACCGGAGCCGCACAAAGCCCGGTAACTATACCAGTTGTCATCGAGTTTGATCCAAGTCCTGGTGACGCACTGTGTGTCAAGAGTACAATTGTGTTCCCCAGGCTTTCCAGGGGAGCTTTTCTGAAGTAGGTCACCAGGCCTTTCCTCTGAAGTGACTCTGGCTAGACTCACCCCTCCAGTCTTCAGGTCAGCAGCGAGCACGTGAGCCATATGCACCCCAGAGGCTCCTCCAGGAGAAGGACTCGGCTTTCTACTCCAGAAAGAGCGCCAGTCGCGGACTGCACAGAGGGCAGTTCTACCCCATCATCTAGGGTCACTCACTATGCATCAGCAGTGACTCATGTGTGAGGGGTCTGGGTTTGGGAAGATCCTCAAGAGCACGACCGAACTTAAAAGCTTCTAGAAAGTGGCTCAGCTGCCACTGACCCGCCTCGGTCGGTGAAGGATCCCACATGGCTGGACGGAAACTCTCTCTAAAAGCCATTGACTGGATAGCTTGGGGAGACGATACCCCGAAACCCAAAGGCTGTTGCCAACTCACTGAAGTCCTGGAAAGAGGTCCTCACCTCCAGGTTGGCAGTTCTCCCTGAGGCGCCTCCCACTATCGAGTGGGTTTACTACAAGGCCAACATGGCCAAGGCCAGCTTACTGGAAAATTTGAGAAGAAGTTTAAGGCCCTGAAATCCTTGTGCCAGAGGATAAATGTACTGCCCTGGGGGATGCTGAAGAAAAAGAAGTCAAGACGTGTCCCGGGTTTGTGTCTCTTTCCAATACCAGGATTGAGGAGTACCACAGGCAGCTGGGGAAAATGAGGAACATCATTCCATTTGACCAGATGACCATTGATGGCTTGAATGAAATCTTCCCTGAAACCAAGTTAGACATGACCAAGTATCCCTACAGGCCTCATCAGCCAGTGAGAATTTATAAAGCTGAGTCTGAGCAGACACGCTGGCCCTCCTATGAGGAGCTCTGAAAAGTAAAAATAAGACTGCTAAAAAAAAAAAAGAGGTGGCTGAAACATCAAAGAGAAATGATTCAAGAGTTGGGTGTGTCCTGATGCAAGCATAGTGGTGCCCGTAGGGCTGAGATACCCTGTGGGAGATGTAAGGACAGGCCAAAGAATGCCTGGGGCTACCCAGCACTGGAGACCAGCTCTCCCCTCCAGATCGTAAAGTGAGGTTGGCTTAGTCAGCACACTGATCTGAATAGTTCTGATCTAAAACTCTTCCTGGTATTTAAGTGAATGTCCTTAATCTATTTCTCCTGTGGTATTTCTGTGAGAGCCATTCAGGAAGCTGTTACAAGCCTTTGTCTCCCACCTCAACCACTGTCATCCACGCTAACATTTAATAAACACTTGTTGTTTATAAGTTTAGTTTACCTACTGGTATTGTATGTTTATTAACTCAGTAGCATGTTAGTACAAGCAACAGGTCTACTGACTAATGTATCCAGATACAATAATATATACAGATTATTTTGCAGACGATGTGATTGTCTCTGAGTCCAAATCCAAACTCACTACTATGAAGTCAAGTCCAACTCATAGGGACCCAATCAGCTAAAGTAGAACTGCCTTTGTGAGTTTCAGAGGCTGTAACTCCTTATGAAAGTCAAAAACCTCATCTTTCTCCCATGGATTAGATGATGGGTTTGAACTGCTGACCTTGCCGTTAGCAACCCAGTGCATGTCCATTACACCATCAGGGCTTCCTTGTGCCCCTAGGCCGTAGTAAAATAAGCCTGGTGCAGGGGAGTAACGAAAGCTCATAAGGAGAAAGTGATTGCTGGAGTTGCTTTTCGCTGTTGTTTTCCCCTCTGTGCTCTTCCTCGCTGCCTCTTCCCCTTTCTGTGCTCCAGGTTGCTCTCCTACTAAATATGAACAGCAACTCTCTGGCCTGCCTAATTTAACAAATAATAGTTTTAGGTTAATATGAGGCCACAGATGTAACTGCATTTTAGAAAATCCTAAAACACTGTAAGAATGATTAGTTCACAAAAAACAAAGTCTCTCTGTGTGTGTGTGAAGGTGTGTGTTTGGACACTGTGTATTTTTAATCCCCTAACAACATGTTTACATAAGCTCCTGAAACAGCAATCCCTTGTAGTTCGATACCATTGAGTAGACTCTAATCACCATGCACAAGTGCTTCCCAGTCCTGCTCCATCTTCACGGACCTTGGTGTGCTTGTGTCCGCTGTAGCGGTTACTATGTCACCCATTTTACTGAGGAGCCCCCTCCTTTTTGCAAACACATGAGGTGACTGAAAGGCTGCGACTTGGGTCTGATGTACCTTAGTCATTAGTGACGACTAAGCGTCTTAACATTTTAAACAGATCTTGTGTAGCAGATTTGCCCAGTGAAGCAATGGAGAAGAGGGTATACTTTTCCAAATAACTACGTGAAATTGTGAAAAGTTAGTGCTCTCCAATTTACACCATAACTTGAGGGGAGGATTGACCCCAAATCACTTCAGACTTAGGCACCAGGCCTGAGTCTCGCCCAAGAGTCAGGATGCTGCACGGGACCAACGCCACCACAGGAAGGCTCATCAGGGATGCCCTGAGGATGCCCTGAAGACTGTTTGCAGGATTCACGCAGCAAGAGAGGAGCTTCGGGAAATCTGGGAGCACCAGGAGCAAGACCTCATCAGGCACAGGTAAGATACTTCTCTTGCTGTCATTGTCAAGGGCAGGCCAACGCAGAGGGACTAGTGAAGGAGAATCCAAAATACACCAACTAACCTAGAGCGCCAACCGAATGCTCCACTATCACTTGTGTAACACAGAAGGCTAATCTAAACTCAAGGCGTCTTGGAGAAGCAAAGGATGGTTCGGCGCTACCTTGCTAATGGAAAAGTGGCAGTCCAAACCCACCAATGGCTCCGTGGAAGGAAAGATCTAATTCCCATCTGTCCTCATAAAGATTGCAGCCTAGGACACCTATGGCACAGTTCTCCTGTACCCTACACCGGGACTCAGGTTGGAACTGACTCAATGGTACACACAAGAGCAGCAATCTAAATGAAGTCTAAAGTCCACCCACCGACACTCCCACCTCCCACCCTGCAGCTTGGAGCACAGATGTCTACAGATGCTGCCATTATGGTCAGTGTTACTCCAGGGATTAGTGAACTGTGGTCAGTGAATGTTCAAGACCAAAAACCTTGACCTTACTGAACCAGTTACAACTGAGAGAGCATTCCCTCCACACTAAACACACATTACTTCTAATTCAGCACTAGCCCTACAGCCAACACTGCCTTCATTTCACATCTGAGTGTCCTGGAGCTTTCTTAATCTACTTAAGACCCCCCACTAGTTGACAACAGCGCCAACTCTCTCTCCACTAAGTCATGTAGTCTTCCATGCTACCTTCCATAGGACTCAGGTAGAGCCTGGAGGGATCACTCACTCAACCCGCTGCCATCAAGTAGATTCCAGCTCCTGGAAGCCCTGCAGGACAAAGCAAAACCGCGCCACACCTTTACAGAAGCACAAAACCTCATCTCTCTCCCAGAGCAGCTAGCAGTTTCGAACTTCTGGCCTTGTGGGTAGCAGTCCAACACATAGCACCCCACCCTTCGCCACCAGGTCGGGAGGGATACAAGGAAGTAAATCTCTATCATTGGAAACGTAGTTCAGAGATCATTAACTATTGGCATAACGTGATACAAAAAGTTATCCCATTACAGAAATTGACTCTTTGCAGTAGAGGGTGGGGCAACTGAAACAAAGTTGTGAGATCATCAGAGGCCCAGAACAACAAGGAAAAGAACTGAGATGAAGGGAATTGAAGGGCGGGAACTTGATGTCCCGATTCAGTTTACTCGGCTTTCACTCTACACACGTGAGGCATCACCTGGTAGTGCTCCTCCCGGGGGGGGGGGGGGGGGGGGGGACTGTCTTGTTTTGTTGTTAAACAACCTCTCTTTGGACCCTCACACCATTCCCAGCAGCCAACCAAAGACCTAGCTTGATACGGCAGTGCTAAAAAAAATCAAGACATCAGATAGGTGAAAGTGTTAAAACGTTTAGCAGACAAATTGACAGATCCGAAAATGTAATTCTAGTTGAGCTGCTAATCACGAGATCAGCAGCTTGAACCCCCCAGTCGCTCCCCGGGAGAAAGAGGAGGCTTTCTACTGCAGAAAGACAGTCTTGGGAAACCCACAGTGGCAGTTCTACCCTGTCCCTTAGGGTTGCTATGAGTTGGAAATGACTTGAAGGTGGTTAATTTGGTCTTTTGGGTGTTCTCAGTCTTGGAAAGTTGACACAGTCACTCAAACCTGCAAGCCCTCTACCTTTTAATACACGTTGACTGACACCTTCCATCTGCATCCACAGAGAACTTCTTCACATTCTTTTGCCAAAATAGCACTCAATCTATATGTGTTGTATTATTAGGGTAAGTGTAGAAGTGATCACATATCGGGCTATTTTCTCTCCTCTTATAATCCAACTCCAATATTAATGTGGTTTTTGGTTTGGTTTCCAACAAATTAAACAGATTTTCTAGGATATATCCCAAAGTCATTGATTCGTGGGATTTCATGTGTGTAGAGAAAGAAAGCGAGAGGCAGAAACGAAGTAAAGGAGAATCAAAGAGAGAAAGCAAGGTGGCAGCCCTCTTTCTGAAAGGTCTCAAAGCCAAGAGGATTAAGCTGAGTCAAGGACAATTCAATGAAAAGGCAACATAATCAGCTTACTATTTGCATTAACATAAGGAAAGAGTTTGCAAGCAAATTTCTGAGAAGTGACATGCAAAACGTCTTAACCATGAAAGGCAACGTCAGCCAACCAATGTTGGAATCTCTGGCCAATACAACATAATGGGCTGTGCCTGGGACAGGTGGTGGAAGAGCAAGACAGGGACTGCTGTCCCGGAATTATCTAGTATCACACAACGGCCCCAGGCACAGAACAAGGACAGGCAATGTAAAGGGCAGAGCTGGGACCTAATGTCCATGCCCTTCATCACAGTACCCACTCAGCCCAAAGACTTTGCAACATGACCCAGTATGGCACCGGGAGTGAGAGTGAGGCTGTATATATGAGCATATAGTGTATGTATGACCACATGAGACAATACATATGAGCGTGCGACTGAGCACTACAGACTTACGAGCCAACCTTTCAAAGCTAAGACCATCTCCACCCCAACTTGAACTGAATTTCGCCCTGGTCACAGGCAACCCTTCCTACTGACATGCCAAGGAAAATACATAGGAAGTTGAATTTGCTGTCCCTGTTAAATGGCCCAACCCATGTTTTGTATAAGCATGTGAGTGGATTGTCACAAATATTTATCCAGTACAGTTGATTCTCGTTACTCACAGATTCCATATTTATAAATTCACCTCCACTGCCATCCAGTTAATCAGACTCATAGCAAACCAATATAGGGTTTCTGAGACTATAAATATTTACAACAGAGGTCAGCCTTATCTTTCTCTTTCAGAATAGCTGGTAGGTTTGAACCACCAACCTTGTGATTAGTAGCCTGGTGGATAACTTACTGCGCCACCCACCAAATCACTACCATTGAGTCAATTCCCATGGGCTTGGTCAAAGAGCGCCCCTATACAGGGTTTCCAAGAACTTATAAATCGTTATGGGAGCAGACAGTCCCATATCTCTCCTGAGGATTGACAGCGGATTTTGAAATCACTGACTTTGCAGCAAGATCTGTGATAACATATCATTATTAAAAGGAGTTAGGGTTATAGGAAACATTAGAGTATCAAACTTTTAGATTCAGCTCTTTATTAACTGTGTGACCTCAGGTGAATTACCTAGATTATCTGAGCTTTGTTATTTGTTTCTGCATTTGTAAACTGTGGGTAAGAAAGCCTGTTTTATCGTGTTATTATGAAGATAAACTCAGAATGTATACTGAGTTTGTACACTGTAACAGCCAGTAACTGTTCACTCAAACACCAAACTCACTACCCTTGAATCTGTTCCAGCTCACAGTGACCCTATGGGACCGAGTACAACTGACCTTGTGGGTTTTCAACATTCTCACTCCTTCCGGAGTAAAACGTCTCCTCTGTCGCCCATGGGGCAGCTGGCGGTTTCAAACGACTGGCAGCCCAGCTCCTCACCCCCCCCCCACAATCGCGTGACCGTCAGTTACCATCATTTACCTTTCAAAGGCAACACAGAGGAAGTACTGGGCCTACTGGTCATTGCCCTGCTGGTCCTCGGACTCCACGCTGTGCATCAGTGTTGTGGGTAGCCGCCACCAAGTCTGCCTTTCCCTCGTGGTGACGCCATGTGTTACTGGGTAGAATTGAGCTCCCTGGGGTTTCCTTGGCTATAATGCTAAGCAAACAAACAAAACCACACTGCCACCAACTCCATTCCAACTCTTGGCAAGCTCAGACAGGGTTTGTGAGACGGTAAACGTTCCTGGTAGCCGACAGTCTCATCTGCCACGCATGGGGCAGCCCAGGGCCAAACTCATGCCGCAGAGTCACTGCAGCCAACTCACCTGCCAGCAGCTAAGATGTCTCTGTAGTCCTCGATTCATACGGTGGCACTTCATGGCCAAAGCCAACAAGAAGCCCGAGCCTCCAGTACACATGTCCCCAGCTGAGGTCAAGCAAAGTCACACTCTCCCTTCTTGTTTCTGCTCTCATGCTGGAAACGCATAGCCTTTTTGGCAATTTGGCTAGTGCCAGGATTTTTGGCATTGGAGGGTTTGTTTCCATTTGTTGGTTATTTCATGGCCCCCGTTGCAGTCCTGGGGCGCTGTCTGGTGTTCCCACGGAAAGCTCTAATGTGTCTGATGGGGTAAATATGTAGATGGAAAGCTTCATCCGGTATGGAGCCAGTGCCAAAGTGCTCAGTGTTCATGAACCAACAATTTCATACCAGCCAGAAAAAAGGAAGAAGAATTTGCTGGTCTACACAGGAGGCCTTGAACGTGCTACCGCAACAGCTATCATGCGTGATGAAGCGAGGGAACAGGTGGAAAATGTCTTGTATTCATGAGATAAAAACCAATGAACATAGCACAGTGGTCAGGTAAGCACTGCTGTGAGGCTGAAAGCCAGAGAAATGTATGATCACACGGCCTAGGGCACAAAACTATCAAAGCTGCCTCAGCTATTGTTTAGTTAAACACACTCTATATATTTTAAATAAAGTATCCTATTAAACAGGGTATCTTCAAGCAGACACACACATCAAACAAGGCTATATCTTGATTGATTGATTGATTGATGCAAATGTTGTGACCAGAGGGCCACAGAATCCTGAGCCTGTACCTTGCCCTGAGCACAGTGATTCCATCTGAGTGTTGGCAGCGACTTTATTCGGGATAGTTATTGAGAGTAACCAGCAGCATCTGCACCTAATATGTACCAGGCCCTCTGCTAAAGAAAAGCGAGATGGCGGCTTTGGGCAACCAGAGCTAACAGTACTCAGCCAGTCTGCCTCTGAGCCTTAACCTGTCTCGGAATGAGACGACCCCTCTGTCCGCAAGGCGCGCTAAAGAACAGAAATTACTACAGCATCTACATAGGGCAACGCCAGGGCTGAGCACATAAAAATCACTGGCAACAAATCAAATCAGTCACTGCCACAAGACTTATTTTATCTCTTTAACATGATTTGAAAAACCCTCGTGGTGTAGTGGGTTACGTGTGGGGTTGCTAACGGCAGGGTCAGCAGTTTGAATCTACCTGCCACTCCGTAGGATAAAGATGAGGTTTTCCACCCCTGTAAATAGTTACAGTCTTGGAAATGACCACAGTTCTACTCTGGTCGCTACAGTCGCCATGTGTTGGGATCCACTTGATGGCTGTGAGAGCTGAGAGTTAATAATAACTGTCCTTTTAAAAATGCTAACTACTGGAACATCAAAAAACACCATTCACGTTCACTCATTCAACTGACTTTCGCTGAGAACCTACAAGGAGGTCAGACGTTGTGGCTCTAAATGTGAGTGAGACGCAGCTCTGATCTTCAGAGTAGGGACCCCAGGGTCCGACAATGCAAATGCCCTTCTCTGGCAAGCAGTTTCTGACAGATAGCTAGATTTGAATTTGCCTCAGGGGCTCAAGAGGGAAGAGAATGCTTTGAAAATGATGATGGCGGCATACGTGCAAATGTGCCTGACACGCTGGATGTATGTATGGATTGTGATAAGAGATGTAAGAGCCCCTGATGAAAGTATTTGGGAAAAAAGATTTGCCAAAAATGATACCAAAAGAAATATTATTGCTTTTCTCTCTTATAAACATCCCCAGTAGCAAACACAGAGATCAGAACAGGCCCTTGGCTTAGAAGCCGTGCTTCTGCTGGGTTGGAATGCACTGCACCAAAACTGGTTCACCGTCACCTCTCAAAATAAGAACTTCATCCTATGTTCCCATTGGGATATTAAAGGATATCAGAACTTCCTGAAGCCATGATGTAGTAAGACTGCTCCTAAATAGGAAAAAGGTGTCCTAAGGATTACTTTTCAAGGTGTAGCTCTTGCCTGCCTAGTAATGCTACTAACAGAGAGAATGGTAATCATGATGCTGGTCATAGTAATTGTAGCTACAAGCTACCATGCATTATGCTGAACAGTCTTTGAATGATGTCATTTAATCCTTGAATCAGCCCTATGAAATAAACACAGCAATTCCCATTTTACAGACAAGGAACTTGACTCTGAAAGAAGTTGATGGTTGGAAACTGATTGGGGTAGCAATTATACAATTCTACTTGATATGATTGAGTTATGGAACGATGTTATATGTATTAAATCCCAACTTAAAAATAAAAAAAGTTGAAACTTTGCCCAAGACACAAAACTAGGAAGTTCTAGAGCCAAGTCTATTGCCTTCAACCCCAAATGCTGAACCCATTGTCTTTGCCATCATCCCTCACTTGCCTTTCCCCACAGGCACCGGTCACTCTCAGTGGCAGGAACCCACAAAGCCTTTCCAGTCTCCGAGTCTATCAGTGCCACTTCCCTGCTTTACGATCTCATCCGGACAACTCCAGCTTGTCTTTCAGAACAACTACTCATGAATTCACTTGGACTTACCTTTCAAGGAAACGGTTCCAGACTGCCGGAAGTACATTAAATAGTGTCCCCCCAAAAGCTCAGAAGATGACCTTCTTTGGAAATAAAGTCTCTGCTCATATAATTAAGATGTGGTCACACTGGATTAGCCACCTCCTCTGTCTGTTTGCCATACCGTGACAGCCTCAGGGTTACTATGAGGCTGGGAGTTATGCCATTGATATTTCAAATACCACCAGAGTCGCCCACGGTGGGTAGGTTCAGGGGACTGTTCCGACGAAGACAACCTAGAGAGAAAGGCCCGATGATTAGCCAGTGACTACCTTGAGGATCCATCACAACAGAGCACTGTCTACTTACTGATTTCGGACACGTCATCAGGATAATTAATCACCAAAAGAGGAAACCATGTCTGGTAAAGCAGAGAGCCACCAAGGGAATGGGAGGCCCTCAGAGAAAGAAGATGGACTGGCGTAAAAGTCACAACAACCGGTTTTAAAATGCTAATGACCTTGAAATCATCTCTACATGTTCCACATGAGCGAGCATGGACTTGATGACAGCTAACAATACCAGCAACAATGTGAAAGGGTGGGCCCTAACTCCAATGGCTGGTGTCCTGTACAAAAAGAGAGGACACGAAACTCAGAGGAAAGACACTATGAGACAATGACGGAAGAGGTTGGAGTAATGTACTTATAAACCAAGGGATATTCAGGAATGCCTGCAGCCACCAGAAGCTTGGAGGCCATGAAAAATTCTTCCCTAGAACCTTTAGACGGAGCAGGACCCTGTGAACACCCTAATTTTGAATGTCTAGCCTCTAGCCTTTAGAACTGTCCAAAAATAGTTATGTTCTTTAAAGTCCCTCGGTTTGTGGTATTTTAACCTGACAGCCCTAGGAGCTACTCAAGGTCACGGATCGTTTCATATCCACCTAGGAAGCATCACAGTCCAACAAAGCCATTGTATCAATTCCAACTCACAGTAACCTTTATGAAAGCAGACAGCCTCATCTTTATCCACAGGAGCTACTGCTGGGTTTGAACCACTGACCTTGGAATTCGCAGCCCAACATCTAACCACAGTACCAGCAGACTTCAAATCAACTAAGTGGGTAGGGGGTGGGTTGGTTGGCTGGTTAAAAACTGAAGAAGGCAAGAGAATTAAAGGTAAGGGATTATCTCATTCTGGAAAGTTTTTAGAGAAAAATCTATCTGAGTTCAAGTCCTGATTGACCTCTAAACAGAGATGGGAAATGTCCAGCCCATCAAGTTGTATAAGCCCCATGAAACTACCACTGTAATCATCCCACTCATTCAGGAGAAGCAGTTCCAGCCATCACATTAATTCAATATCTGATCAGGATAACCTGTGAATAATGTTATAAATATCCAAATGGCCCCGGCAGAAAAATATGTTCCCCATTATGAGTGCAGGCAGCCTCATCTTTCTCCAGAGGAGCTGCTATTGGGTTTGAACGACTGGCCTTTGGATTAGCAGGCAAACATATAACACAGTAGACACTGTATAGTTAAAAATGGCAGTCACCTCATGTCATTTTCTTTCTTTTTTATTATTAAATATTTTTACTGAGGACTCTTACATCTCATCACAATCCATACATTCATCCATTGTGTCAGGCACATTTGCACATATGCTGCCATCATCGTTTTCAAAGCATTCTCTTCCCACTTGAGCGCTTGATATTATCTTCTCAATTTCCACCTCCCTCCCCCGCCTGCCCTCCCTCATAAACCCTTGATAAGTTATAGATTATTATTTTTACATCTTATATCGTCCTCTGTCACCCTTCACCCACTTTTCTGATGTTCATCCCCCTGGGAGAAGGTTATGTTGATCCTTGTGATTGATTCCCCCTGTCTCCCCCCCCCATCCCCTTCCCCTCCTGGTAACTCTATTCTCATTGTTGGCCCTGAGGGGGTTATCTAGCCTAGATTCCTTGTGTTGTGGACTCTTATCTATAGCAGGTTCTGGTCTAATACGATTTGTAAGGTAAAACTAGAGAAAAGTTGTGTGTTTCTTCAGTGCTTTACTGCACCCTGACTGGCTCATCTCTTCCTTGTGACCCTTCCATGAAGGGATGTCCAATTGTCTACTGATGGGCTTTGGGTCTCCATTCCATGCCCACCCCCAACTTCACATTGGTTATGATTTTGTTCTGGGCCACCTAATGTGATTTTCTTCAAAACATATGGCTATGAATAAGACAGCAGAAATATTTTCCATTGTGTATTTATAAGCAAAAAAACATGAGATGTCAGAATTCAAAATTTTAGTTATGCTACTTTAAGAAATAGAATTGCTTGATATGGCATGAGAAGCAAAGAGAACATTTACTTTTAAATTATTTTTCTTAGAAGATTTAAAAATTGATGGATTTCATTACAATTAATCATGTAGGACTGGGATTGGCCTGGGAAATTAAAAGCAAGCCCACTTTTATGGTCTTTTGATGCTGAAACACAGTGTTCGTTCGGATCAAACTGTATGTAAGAGTCTCACAGAACTCCCTTACTGACTGCCAGCACTGCTCACCAGAAGTCTGACTTGCATTCAGCAGTGTTGATCGAGCACAATTGGATTTACCCTTATTTGCTTGTTTGTTTTGGATTTACCTTTAGGCATATAATGAAAACTTCTGACCTTTAGAAACAATTTGGGACTGAGACTAAGAGCTTAAGTTATATGTACAAGGAGAATTTCCCTATCAGCCTAGTTCTTCTGAGAAGCACCCACCAGGGCAAACTTCTGGTGTATATATATGATATTATAAATATTCTAACATACTACATAATGTTTCTGAATTATAAGTAATATATATTATGAATACTCTAACATATATAATGTTTCTGCAGTCTAAGCAATATCATATATGTGTATCTACACGCACATTAACATAATAGATTTTAGTCCTAAAACCCAGAAATGATACCAAAAAGATACTAAGACAAGTAAAAAAGTCGTGTTAAACATTCAGACGCCCTTATTAAACACGAACACAGAGTGTAAAGCTATACTTCCATGATAGAGGCCTTCATCTAGGTCATTGGTTCCCAGATGTCTTTTGCCCACAGCTTCCCCTTTTAGAAAATAAAAACAACTAACACTACTAAAAACTTTTGTGTTATAGCCCATAAACCAAACTCAACGCCATCGAGTCAGTTCTGACTCACGGCAACCCCACAGGACAGGGTAGACATGCCCCTGTGGGTTTTCTGAGACTGAAACTCTTTAGAGGAGTAGAAAGCCTCGTCTTTCTCCTGAGGAGCAACTGGTAGTTTCCAACTGCTGACCTCGAGGTTAGCTGCCCGATGTGTAAGCCAGGGGTCCTCAAACTTTTTAAACAGGGGGCCAGTTCACTGTCCCTCAGACCCATTGAAGGGCCGGCCTATAGTTTTAAAAAGAAAACTATGAACAAATTCCTATGCACACTGCACATATCTTATTTTGAAGTAAAAAAATAAACCGAGCAAAAACACTCGACGGGCCAGATAAATGTCCTCAACGGGCCACATGTGGCCCACGGGCCGTAGTTTGAGGACGCCTAGTGTAAGCACTACACCACCAGGGCTCCTTCTAATCCAGGGTAAGTATAGGTATCTGCTTTTGCAGGCCCCCACAATCATTCCAGTACCCCACAAGGAGCAGTATCTTCCATTTCAGGAAACACTGTAATCTAACCCTTCCCCCCCCAAAAAAGTTTGTATTTTCCAATTTATACCACATCAAAATGGCAGTTTCAGCACAAAGTTTTTACTCTAGATGTTCTTTCTAGAATATTGTTAAATCCAAGACTTGTCCCCCATCACCATTCATTCCATAAGATCTTCATTGGCTTTAATATTACTTAAAAGACTAATGGAAAGATCAGATCCTGGAACTAGCTGATCTTCCTGTATCCTTCTGTTCCTGTGTTTAAGGCACTCTAGTAAGATGAAGACAAGTGAATCACTTAGAGAACTGGTCCTGAAGCCATCTGTTGATCTCAGAGACATGTTTAAACAAGTTTTGTTTTTGGAATGAACCTGTGCAGGTATGAACTGGAAATCTAGTCGCACTACTTATTGCTTTACTCTCCACAGCATCGATTATACCTAGACTAGGCGTCGGCAAAGTTCTGAGACAGAGGAGCCAAGCCTGTTCCTCACAACAGTTTCAAAATGATTCAAACGCCATAAATATATACTCTTTTGCCAACTAATGAAATCACCATTTAAAAAATAATATCCTTGAAATGAAACTTGGATAGTTTTATTTTCATTTTCCGTTTCACTTCTGAGCCACATGTACGCACCTGTGTTAGTCTGGGTTGACTACAGAAACAAATCCAGAGACACTCATGTGTGTGAGAGAGAGCTTTATGTCAAAGAGTAATTGTATATCAAGAAAACATCCCAGCCCAGTCCAGATCAAGTCCATAAGTCTGATATTAGCCAATATGTCCTATAGCAGTCTAAAAATTCCGCTTCAGACTCACGCAACACACGCAAAGATGACAAAGACAGGAAGATCACAGACCAGTGGGTAGAAGATCTTGTGGATCCAGTGGCAGTGGAAGCATCTCAGCACTGTCATGGGTCTCCACATGTCTCCTCCAGCTCTCTGAGTGTCTCAACAGCAGGAAAGGGAAGGCAGAGAGAGAGTGGTTCTGGTCTCCAGTGAGCTATTTAATTCTGTCACACCTTTAAATGAGGTCATCAAACTGCCACCTGATTGACAGGCGATAGTCACGCAAGTTGACGGGAGGTTATGTAACTGCCACAGCACTGAAAGAGCTGACTAAGGCTCAGGAACCATATTTTTCGAACCCCTGATGTACATGACCTAGTCTACTCATAAAACCTGGTTTCTCCTTTCAATGCTGGGATTGCCCTTCCTAGTTTCAAATGGAGTATTTTCATTTACTATTCCATATTCTAAGGAGCCTGCTGGTATGGTGCTTTACCATGCTCAGCTGCTAGCCACAAGGCCAATGGTTCAAACCCACCAGCCACTCTGCACAAGAAAGATAGGGCAGGCTGCGTCCATAAGCCCTTGGAAAGCCTGTGCTGTGCAGTGAGGGCGCCATACGTAGGAATCAAATCAACAGCAGCGAGTTTTAACAGATTATCTCATTCTCTGCTTATTTCCACTCTCCGTGCGATCTTGGAAACTATGTGGTATTGATTCTTTTAATGGATTAAACATCTATTAAAATAACCTATTTAACATGGGATAGTATGTTAAAGTGCTGGGAGAACACAAAGGTGAATAAGAGATCAGCCTGTCCCATCCCAATCAATAACCACGTAACTGACCCAGAAAACGGAAAGTTACCGGGGCCAGAGGAGAGGCACCACGAACCTTTGACCTATGCAGGTTCAGCGGCTTTAAGCTCATTCCCAAAGGCGCACGGAGTAGAGTCACAAATATACTGAGATACATGTAGCGCCAGCTTAATTCTGACAGAATTAAAAATAACCTCTATCAATTAGTGAAGGCATCTAGGTGGCAAAGCACTGGGCTGCGAACAGAAAGGATATTTTGAGTTCACCCGGCAGCCCCATGGGAGAAAGGAGTTGGTGATCTATTCTATAAAGACTGCAGCTCTTAGAAACCCTCTGGGGCAGTAGGGTCACATGATGCAGAAATGACTCAGGGGCACACACCAACAACAACACATTATTTGGAGTCGCGGATGGTTAACACATTCAGAAAGGTCTACACTGTGCTCCCTTCCCACTAAAATATGTGTTGGAATCCTGATCTCTGTGAGTAATACATGTGACTGTAATTCCCTTAGGGAATACAGGTTTTCCTATATTAATGAGGGGTACATATATTAAGCCCCTATGTAGGACATGCCCTAGCCCTGATGGATTCTGATTTACAAGGAGCAACATACACAGAGAGGAGGCACAAACAAAGGAAGATGACGTCACATGAAGACTGCCAAGGAATCAAAGGAGACTAGAGGCCACAGAGGCTGAAGGCGCCAATGAATGATCTGCTAACCAAATACTGGGGATTCAAACCCACCCAGGGCCCCCTGGGCAACAGTCTGGAGGTCTACTTCTGCAGAGATAACAGCCTCCAAAGTCCGGGGGCCAGTCCAAGCCTGTCACTTAGGGTTTACTATGAGTTGGATTCGATGGCACCCAAAGACAACAGCCTACGGAATCCCTCAAAGACATAACTGACCTTTGAAGCGATGTGTGGTATTTCTGTCACAGTCATATTAGGAAATAAGATAAAATTCAAGGAAAGAAAGGTCTCTCGTGACATTGCTACAGGACTGGGCAGGAGAAAGGGAGATTCTCTCCCTTGACAAGAGCCGAGGGAAAGAGCCAACAAGTATAATTAGCCATGCTGACCATGTGTCATCCTCACCACAAGTGAACTTAAGGGAAGAGATGCCTGAAAGACCTGGGATTCCTCTTGTCTGACTCACTGAACTAAACAGGTCTTGGAAACCACTTAATAAATAATGCGAGGCCATGAAGCAACTCCCTGGGATCGGGAGCCAGCGTTCCCGTGGTCAGATGCGTTTTCTCGTCTCTCAGCCACATCTCAGAAAGAGGTGGAGATACACCGAGTAGCCAATGGAGTAAAAAGCTAAAACCAGTCTAACTCAAAGAGTGTTGTGCGTTCTGAATAATGCCAAGTTTGAGTTTGAGCCAACTATGAAACCTTGGGCAAACTTCTAAACTGCTCTCGGCCTCCCCTGACGATGAAAAACACAGGAAGGACACATCGCGGGTTATTGGAAGGATTAAATGGGCTCACACACACAAAGCTGTTATCAGAGGAGCTGGCACACGAATGAACGCGGGGCCCATTCTTGGTACATCTATTACAATTAGTGAGAAGGTAACTAGATTACTATTAGTGAGAAGGCAATTACAAAAAAAATCACTGCTCAGAACTGACAATAATGAGCTCAAGAAAGAAGGAAATGGCCTGACATTGGTTGTGGTGGTGACAGCACCATTCTTCTTACTATGATTCAACTACTGAATTCTACGAGATGTGAATTACAAAACTGCCTCGGAAGAAACGAAGCCGTCAACAAAACAGCTTTAAAAATCAGTGCTCAAGAGAATTTACAAGGAAGTCTAAAAAACAATAATCCATTGCATACCTCATGGGAAAAAAATTAATTCAAATGAAGCCCAGACATAAGAATCGAATGATTAAAAAAAAATCTTCAGAAACATTTAATACATGTGTCATTACTTGTATTGATTGTATTTGTACAGAATAGGTATTTGGAGAAACTGAAGTGATCAAATTAAGATGGAGTAAGAAATTCTGCATTTGAAAGCGGGCTGAGGGTTATTTTCATCTATCTTTTCACACCCACAGATAAACATCACTTCATGTTTCTTTTCTAAACATAAAAATAAAACTCTCCTGGCAGCCGTGGTCCTGTGCATACAAAGTGCTCAGTAATTTTCCATCTCAGTTTTGCACTCACAGATTTAGAAATGTGCTTCGGTTCTTAACAAAAATATTTATGCTTTGAAATTTGTATTACTCCTGCCTAACTAGGTCCCCGTGAATTGATGAGAAAGGTATCCATGAGGAAGTGCGGAATCATAGTGTGCAGAATGTTCTAGAGCAGAAGGTTAAACGACAGAGCACACTTTATGACTGTAACAGGATAGGGCTGGATACAGAGGGAGGCTCCCAGCCAAGGGAGCTCTGCCCAGGGCTTCAATGGAACGAACACATTTTAGCTTCACAGAACACTGGCCGCATGACCTCCACCAACTCTCTGAAATCCCTGGAAAAAGTGGGGCACTGTTACCTCCAACGCTCTCCTAACTTCAAATGGATCATCAAATCACAGGCTTTCTGTTTCTATCTTTCTTTTTATTTTAAGCTATGCCTTGCTTTTCAGATGAAAATATTTGGGTGACGGCGAAGACAATGGGTACCAAGGAAGAAGTTGGTAAAAAGTTATCAGAGTAAGAGACTGAGAGGTTGGCGAGAGTTAAAGGCAACAGAGGCAAATACTGTTGGGCACACAACCCTGCAAAAACGGTGTCCCATGAGCAGATGCATAGACAGACACGCAGAGTGGGAGTACTCCCATGCATATACAGAGATTTGACAGAAGACAGTGGTGCATGTTCATTTATCTTGGCTGCAAAGATATCCATGAATTTAGCAGCATGTATACGAGACAAAATTATTAATATTCCTTAGATATAACCAAACTCCTAGAGGGAAGGAGTCGCTGGACCTGGGGATCAGTATCAAAATCTTGGGGGACATCAAGGCATACTGGCAGAAGCAAAGAGAGTGACCTCCAACCTACTTGGGTGAGTAGTGACTAAGGTCTTAAAAGCCCATTAGGAGCCACCGATTGAAACCATCGATGTTTCTCCCCCCAGAGAAAAGAAGTGTGATAAAAGCCAAAGACGTGTGGACAGAATCAGTCCAGTGGACTAACAGAACACACAAGCATCAGTCTTCATAACCCTGAGACCAGAAGAACTAGATGCTTCCAGCGACTGTTCTGAAAAGATCATAGTAGAAGGTCCTAGGGGGGTAAGGGGAGAGGGATGTGAAACAAAACCCCAAACCACAAGAGCCCAGGCTTGGTGGTCAGAAAGAGGCAGTTGGGAGCCCCGAGACTCTGGCCCTTAGCCACCCCTCAGGTCTGGAACGGAACCCACTTCTTGTGGTTAAAAAAAGGAAAGAATTTAAGATGTAAGGGGCATCATTTAGCTAGCATCAATGTTCAGAGGGTTAAGAAAGAAGGGAGACTGGAAACTGGAACCGCCAGGGGAAAGCAGAATAAGGGATGGACTATTGAGGGGATTGCAACAGATGAGGTGAAACTAAACATGTATGGATTGTTGAATTTAAAACTCATGATCTGCTCTGCAAACCTTCAACTAATTCACGAAAAAAAGGGTTTTAAAAAGAATATAAAGGGCAGGGGGGAGGGTGGGGAGGAGGGATCGGGCTAGAACTTAAAAGAATTCTGAGTGAAAGTCCTAAGCAAGAGAGACATACAACCTAAAGTTCCTTATGTTACCTATGAACCTTCTTTTCTCAATTGATGGTTCAATTGGAAAATGTCATATAAATGTCTAGTTTCCCCAAAGACACACTACTAAAAAAATAATACTATGAAATAATACTCAATAAGGGAAAGTCTAGGGTTTTTTTTAAAGTTTGTTGAAAATTTCTATTATCTTTCCATTCCTTCTCTCAACAATTATTTTTTGAAGCCTCCTTGTAAAATGAGGCATATTTAAATAGGAACACACATGAGGTTAGTCCAAACACCAGTGCTTTAAAAACATCAAAATTAAAAAATCAAACTAAGACGCTATTATTTTGTGACCTCTCTCCTCCAGGTAGAGCAGGTGTTGTCGCCTTCTCCAGGTACTCTGACTGACACCACATCAAAGGGCCATGCTCTGGCATCGTCAGGGGATTCGAATTGTGCTCTGCTCAATGATCTTTGAGTGTATGGAGCAAACACAAGTCTGGAGACAAGATAAGGCTGTAGGGTGGTCAGGTTTCCTAAGGAAATGCTCAGGGGACAGCCCTTCTACCTTTGAAGAGTGAGCAGGTTCAGTGATAGGGAAAACAAACAAACAAACAAACTCTTCAGCACAATTTTCTGTGCTTGTCTATTTTCTTAAAGTTTCGTCCTAACAAACCTCCATGACACTTCATTTTAAAAGTTTATCAAGATTACCACTTTCAAATTAAAAAAAAAAAGACACCATAATCTCTGGGAAGAACTGACTCAGCAGATCCCCTCAGAAGCTACCTGATTAGACCATTTATAGGCCCCTTCACCGTGGCGAAAACAAGCGTATCACTGAGCGAACTTGTGTGCATTATCTACTGATGACAGAGCCATGTTGAAGCAGGTTTCTGCTTGGAGTAAACCCATGCATGTATGAATTGAAGCCCTGGCAGCAGCAAAACGTTTCGATCTTACCCTCGTGTGTGTTCTATTTTTTAAATACAT
This sequence comes from Tenrec ecaudatus, assembly GCF_050624435.1. NCBI lineage: Eukaryota > Metazoa > Chordata > Mammalia > Afrosoricida > Tenrecidae > Tenrec > Tenrec ecaudatus. The sequence continues at coordinate 234,624,665 of NC_134530.1, forward strand.
AGGCTTTTAATTTCCTCGTCTCCCCTGTAAGAGAAAGTCTTCATCGTCCTACAGGCGATGTCTACAGGCACTCCAATATCTTTCTAGTGAGACCATGGTGGTAAGTAATTTGACAATACCGATTAAAAGTTTTAAATTCAAATATGGTCTGCAGGCACAGTCTGCCTCCTGAGTGGTTAATGTTGATGTGTGGGCAGGAAACCCTAGAAGCTGCAGAAAGTAAGGTTCAGCCTCTTTCCATCTTTCAACCCTTCCAAAGGATAGCACAACCGGAGGATACTCGTCTTTGACTAGACAGAATTCATCCATATGGAAAATCATAACTCCCTAGAGGTCCCAAGCCCGGGTGCTTTCCTGCTGAGTGAGTGACTCATTGGCCCACTGAGGTCTTCAGATCAATCGGCAAACAAATCATGTACAAATGTAAGCATATCAATCATATCCTTGGCGGAGCAACTTATTTGCCCTTTGGGAACCCAATTAGCCTTTCATGTCTGAGTAGTCGGACGAGACTCCTTCTGAAGCAACTGGTGTTATTTTTCACACTGACCCTGATTCCTAGTCCTAGGATGAAAGGCATCATTTAAACCTCAATACTGCATACACCCTGGGCCCAGCAACCCCACTCCTACGAATTTATTGTCAGATCGATCCATGCATGTATGAAAAATTCTTCATAATTGACAAATCTGGAAGCAACATAAAAGCACACCAAAAGGACAGGCAAAACAGTGATGTGTCCGCGTGGTAGACCAAGGAATCAGCCCTGGTGTTGTGGTGGGTTATGCAAGGGAATGCTAACCCCAAGGTCGGCGGGTCGAAACCACCAGTCTCCCCTGAGGAGAAAAATAAGGCTTTCCGAAACCCACAGGGGCAGTTGTACTCTGTCCTATAGGGTGGCTGTGGGCTGTAATCAATTCCATGGCAGTCAGTTTGTTTGTTTTGTTTCTGAATACATGAGGAATCCCTGCGTAGCGCAGTGAATACACTCAGTTGCTACCTGACAGGTTCAACTCCACTGAGGGCGCCACCGAAGAAAGGTCTCAAAATGCTTCTCATCAATCAACCACTGACAGCTCTAAAGAACGCAGGTCTACTTGGACACACCTGGGGCCACCGCGGAACAGAGGAGCCTCACTAGCAGCTAGTTGGTCGATTCATGCAATGTTAAAAGGCAATAAAAGGTACTGATGATTCCAAACCAAACTCACTGCCAGAGTCCATTCCAACTCACAGTGACCCTACAGGTCAGGACAGGACTGCCCCTGTGGGCTTCTGACACTGTATGCTTTTATTTTTTTAAAGTTTTATTACCACTTCATCCTCATATCATACAATTCAATCGTTCAATCCTATCCAGAAGAGTTGTTTCTTGAGGGTTTCTGAGAGTTAACTCTACAGGAGTAGAAAGCCTCTTCGTTCTCCCGGCTGGTTCTGTCCCAACCGCCCTCCTTTCAGTTAGCAGGCAAGTGACTCACCGCCAGGACTCCAGAGCTCCTCTTATTGACGATTAGGAACAGCATGTCATTACCACGTAAGGGAAAGGGAGATGGGAGAATACATGCTGGTACACACACGAAATATTTCTGGGAGAATATACCAAAAACTAATGGCCCCTGACCTCTTGGGGGGAGGGCGGGGACCTGCAGACTAGAACGCACAACACGGATGGGATCCTCCGTGCTTTCTGAATGTTGCTTCATCAAACAAACAAAACTCAAACAAAATAAATACCATCTACAATGCTTTAAATTATCACATTTTTATCCCCAAGAAGAAGACTTCAAAGCCAATGCTTTCAAGTGCATAGTCAAATGATCCACTTACGTGAACTCTCTCAGTCTGCCAAAGTTCACAGAACTCTTCCTCGTGTTTTTAAGTGGCTTGTCTGGCACACTCTCTGGAAAGTTGTTATATTGGGTCCACTTTGAATATAGATTTCCCCCAAAGTGCCTACAAGAAAACTAGCGAAAAGACAAGGACACTCGGCTCAGTTGACAGTGTCTCTAACCCCAGATCCACTCATCACGTTACAGGAAGCGTGACTTCAAAGCCCTGCATTTCCTCCGGGAACTCTGGCCCCTGGGGACACTTCAGCACAGGCCCCTGAGGAGGGGAAAGGCAGAGGGTCTTACCTGCAGGGTTCTGGCAGCTCCTCGTGTGCAGAGCAATTTCTGTGCTCGGCAGTGAATCCAGATACTCATTTACAGCATTTGAATCCAGTATGAAATCAAGGATGGTGTGTTTAAGAACGAAAGCTCCTTACTGAATAGTTCCTCAAAGCAATACGCCCATGTGCAGACAAACATGTGTCTACATTTTAATATGCTCATACTTGATGCAATTTTGAGAGAAACTCCAAAAAGTTATCTCAGCTGCTTGGGACAAAGCGGGCTTAGGCCTCAAATTCCACACCGGAAAGAACCTCGAATCCGCCTTCTAACTTTTCCAGTCACCCTCGCTCACTGAATTGCCTCTCCAAGTCAATTCCGACTTTGTTGCAGCGCCCTGACTTGCACAGCTCTTTCAGAAGCATGCCTTGACTCTGAAGCAGTCTCCACTTGAGAGGGTTGTCATACAATGTCACCCTTTCAGCAACCAACAAGAAAGTACGGGAAGGTGGGGAGAGCAGGGGGAGGAAGAGGGAACCCCACCCCCCAGGGGAACAAACAACAGAAATAAATCATGGGGGAAGTGAGACAGTGGTCAGTGTAAGATATGGAAATAATAATAATTTATAATTTATCAAGGGTGGGGGTAGAGAGAAAAAAGAGGAGCTGATCCTAAGGGCTCAATAGAAAGTAAATGTTTAGAAAATCATGATGCTAACATATGTATAAATATGCCTGATACATTTGATGTATGGGTTGTCATAAGAGCTGTAAGAGCCCCCCAAAAATGATCTCTTATTTAAAGAAAAAAATGAAAGACAGTCACTGGCACCCTCCCTCCTTAACACAGGGCAGGTGACTCTTTTTATACAAAAAAATTGTTTTATTTCCATATACTTCACATATCATACAATGTGATCGTTCAATCCTACTAAGAATGGGCGCACTCACACCACAAGCAAGTTGAAACAGCTCTAAACTAGGTCTTTGGGGAGATGAGATGAGAAGATGCCGCATTTCCTAACTCGCTCTGCCGTCACTGACTTCACCATGCTCTCTCTGAGAGCAAGGCAATCCTCGTCCCTGTACTCTCATCACGGGGGATTCGCCGTCGGAGCTCTTCTCGGCCAACCCCCTCATGCAAGACAAGGAGGAACACATTGGGGTGCTGGCAACACTTGTTAAGGACCATCAAGTCCGCTCCCACTCACAGGGACCCTGCCCAGGCCTGTGGCATCCTCACAGTGATGATGTTTGAGCCCTTTATTGCAGCCACTGTGTCAGGCCATCTCACTGAGGACCTTCCTCTCTTCCAGGCACCTTGTACTCTATCAAGCATGACGTCTTTCTTCAGGTGGTCCCTCCTGAAACCGTCTAAAGCATGTGAGACAAAGTCTCACTGTCCTGACTTCCATGGAGAGTCCTAGCTGTCCTACATCCTGGGCCAAGCTGTTCCTTCTTCCGAAGTCCCTGGTACTTTCAATATCCCTTGAAGACTCCATAATTCAATCCTGTCAATTCTTTAGTCTCCTTTGGTCATTGGGAACAACTGGCATATTTAAATTATAATGCTGGTGATTAGAATAAAAACCTCGGGTCAATCTACTTCTGCCCCTTCTGAGCCAGACAACTGATTTGCATTCTCTGGAAGCCTCAGTTTCCCCATTGTAAAATAAGCCCCAACTTCCTATAATACTCTGCACTGAGTAGTAAGGATCACATACAAAATACATATATATACAATTAGTCTAGTATACTGCCAAGTACACCCTAGGCTCTGAAAAACACTGTACAATTATCCTTGAGGCTTCCTCCCCCGCCACTACCATGACCCCATGCTGCTTCTCAAGTCAGACTAGACCGGAGCATGTACACAGGTATAGAAAGGGATGGGACCTCGCGACACACACCATCCAGGAACAGGAGTGGGAATAGTGATACCAGAAGGGGAGGGGGGAGAGGAGGAGAGGAAAGAGGGAAGGAGAAAGGGGGAACCGATCACCATGATCGACACATAACCAAACACCCCTCTACAGGGGGAAGAACAACAGAAAGCATGGGGGAAAGAGACAGTGGTCGGTGTGAGAGATGAGAATAATAATAATGTATAATCTATCAGGGGGTTATGGGAGGGGGAGGAGAGCTGATACCAAAGGCTCAATGGAAAGTAAATGTCTAGAAAAGAATGAGGGCAACATATGTACAAACATGCCTGATTCAATTGATGTTTGGATTGTGATAAGAGTTATACAAGCCCCCAATAAAATGATTAAAAAACTGTAAAATTATGTAAATATTATATATGACTGCAAAGCTAAGGGAATAAAAGTAAGCAATTCAATTTAAGCTTTGGAGGAAATACAGTATCTGCATGCTGAAGAAATGCAAGAAATTATCAAGAACAAAGGCAGGCTTATTTAAATATGTATGTGCTTCATAATAAGATACTGTAAAATAACTTTATGAATAATATCATAGAAAGCATGCATGTGCAAAATGAAAAACTGAAGCAATGTTGTTCTGATATCAATTTCTTGCATACAATATAACAAGATTCCTCTCAAGGATCCTTTATAAAAGACAAAAAAATAGATGGAGAGTTGTTCATATTTAACATTAAAAAAACTCTATTAGTGATGATGACAGCAAATGTACATATGTGCTTGACACAATGGATGTATGTATTGATTGTGATAAGATTTGTACGAGCCCCCAATAAAATGATTTTTTTAAAAGATACAAAAAAAATCTATTAGATGGGAGAGAAGGAAAGAGGAGCTGATACAAAGGGCTCAAATAGAAAGTTACAGTTTACAAGATAATGATGGTAACGTATGTACAAATACGATGCAATTGATGTATAGATTGTATAAAAGCTGTAAGAGCACCCAATATAATGGCTTTTTAATTAAAAATATGATCTTAAAAAAAACAAAAGAAATCTATTATTTCGAACCAGTGTTTCCCAACGTAGATGATATCACACATAAGGGGGGCGGTTGCTGACATGATCTAAGGGGAGCTAATACTTATACTTTACCCTCGATTGTGGCAATAATACAAAAGTTTTTGATTGCTAAAGAGTGCTGAGTAATTTTTTTCTTCAAAGGGGGCAGAGGCCAAATAAGTTTGGGAAACTATGATCAAAGTTATTCATAATATACTTAGATATTATCAGCCTAACTTTATTTATAAAACTAGACAAAATTATCGCAAAATAAAATCAACTAACAAGACAAAATCTGATTAATACAGAATATGGGGGTCTTCGCATCAAAGACCCAGAACAAAAATTCTTATCAGTGTGAATGAGGGGGGGTGCAGAGTGGAGACCCAAAGCCCATCTGTAGCCAATTGGACATCCCCTTACAGAAGGGTCACAGGGAAGAGACGAGCCAGTCAGGGTGCAGTATAGCACTGATGAAACATACAACTTTCCTCTAGTTCTTTAATGCTTCCTCCCCTCCCCCCACTATCATGACCCCAATTCTACCTTACAAATCTGGCTAGACCAGAGCATGTGCACAGGCACAGATAAGAGCTGGAAACACGGGGAATCCAGGACAGATCAAGCCCTCGGGGGACAGACAACAGAAAAGTGGGTAAAGGGAGATATCGGTCAGTGTAAGACAAGAAAAAATAATAATAATTTATAAAGTATCAAGGGTTTGGGAAGAAGGATGGGGGAGGGAAGGGGGAAACGAGAGCTGAGACGAAGGGCTCAAGTAGAAAGCAGATGTTTTGAGAATGATGATGGCAACCAATGTGCACATGTGCTTGACAGGGATGCATGCATGGATGTGATAGGAGCTGTGTGAGCCCCCAATAAAATGATTTTTAAAATAATAAAATGTGGGGGTCTTAATGTCCAACTGTGAAGATTGTACCATTAGTTTGTTTTGGAGAAACGTATCATTAAAAGGAAAATGTCCAATTCACAATAGCAAAGACTTGGAAACAGCCTAAGTTTCCATCGATAGGCGAGTGGATTAGCAAACTTTGGCACATACACACAATGGAGTATTATGCAGCACTAAAAAACACCGATGAGCACATGAAACACGTTATTTCATGGGAAGAGCTGGAAGGAATTATGTTAAGCGAGGTAAGCCAGACCCAAAGGGACAGGTACAACATGAGTCCCCTGAGGTAAGTACAATCAGCATGACAGAAATGGGGCATGAATCCACCCAAGGGGAGGGTATGGTTTATATCTCCACAGGGAAAGCGGGACCAGACTTCAACCCAGTGTCGCAAGGTGTGAATGCAATATCCCGGCGTGGAGGACGGAACCGGTGGAGAGGTCTGGGAGGCTGGCCCCAGCACCATAAATTAAGTGGATTCCTGCCCCTCCCCCGAAAAGAACTTGTTCCAAAGGACGACATTGACCCTGCAGCTATGGGAGATGGACATATTTGATCAGAGCACACGGGAGCAGATGAAGGGGCAGGAGGAGAGAGTGGAGCACAGCCTGGCCCACCAGGCCGTGATGATGATGTTCCTGAGTAGAGCAGTCAGTCCACAGAGAGAACAACATGGCTGGCCCTACTATGAGACATGATGCCCCTCAGTGACTAAGGGCGATACAGGGGACAGCACCGGAGACACAGTATGGGAATTGCACCTGACCTGATCCCACCACACCGAGGCAAATCACTGGGGGAGTGCAGCGGAACAGCAAGGGAATGGAGTGGCAAGGTCCCCAGGGAATGCTGAAAGCGGACTTTGGGGCCAGGGCGTGGTGCCCCAACAGACTGGACTGGAAAACGCTCCTAAGGGCCAGCAAAGATCCCTGAACTAACTACAAGCTTTTCTCTTGTGAACTGCTTTGTTCTGTTCTTTTTCAGTGGTTTGTTTTGGTTGTATTGTTGTCTGGTTGTACATTGTTGCTTTGTGTTCCTCTGTCTAGTTTTCGTGCATGTTAGTGACCCCACAGGTCTGTCTGAATAGGACAGGCTGGATGAACTATCTGGATGAAAAACAACGGGACCGACAGTTCCGGGGGGACTTGGGGTGGGGGGTAGGGGGGGTAAGGAAGTGGTGTTAACAAACCCAGGGACAAGGGAAAAACATGGGACCCCAAAGGGTAGAGAAGGGGGAGTGGCAGGCCTGATGGGAAATGATCAAGGGTAAGGTTGCTTAGAGAAGAGGTATACTCTAGCCCAGGGGGCGATGAAGCATGGTAGTAGGGCAGGAGGAAGGTCAAGGGAGATGGAGGAAAGAGCTAGGAGTCAAAGGGCATTCATGGAGGTCTAGACAAAGACATGTACATGCATATATATATAGGAGGTTGGGGAAATAGATCTTTGTGTCGATATTTATAGGTCAAGTATTAAGGTGGCGGAAGGACCTTGGGCCTCTACTCAAACACTCCCTCTATGCATGAATACCTTCTTTTATTAAATTGGAACTCTATGATGCTCACTCTCCCGACACAACGGCTGGAGCCAAAGTGTGTGAACAAGTAAATGTGGTGAAGAAAGCTGATGGTGCCCGGCTATCAAAAGAGATAGTGACTGGGGTCTTAAAGGCTTGAAGATAAACAAGCGGCCATCTAGCTCAGAAGCAACAAAGTCCACATGGAAGAACACACCAGCCTGTGTGATCGAGTGGTCCCAAAGGGATCAGTTACCAGGCATCAAAGAACAAAAAATCATATCATTGACTGCACACCTCCATGATAGGATCGCTGAAGACAAATGGGTGCACAAGCAAATGTGGTGAAGAAAGCTGATGGTGCCCGGCTATCAAAAGAGATAGTGTCTGGGGTCTTAAAGGCTTGAAGGTGAACAAGCGGCCATCTCGCTCAGAAACAAATAAGCCCACATGGAAGAAGCACACCGGCCAGTGCGATCACGAGGTGCCCAAGGGACCAGATATAAGGCAGCATGCAAAAAAAAAAAAAAAGATATGTGTGTGTATGTATGTGTATATGTATATATGTATGTGTATATATATATTATATTAAATGAAGGGGGAAGTGCAGAGTGGAGACCCAAGGCCCAAGTGTCGGCCAATGGAGATCCCCTCATAGAGGGGCTTAGGAGAGGAGATGGGTTAACTAGGGTGTGAGGTAGTATTGATGAAGAACACAGCTTTCCCCCAGATCCTGGATGCTTCCTCCCCCCAACTACCATGATCCGAATTCTACCTTGCAGGGCTGGATAGGACAGAGGCTGTACACTGGTACATATGAGGGTTGGAGGTACAGGGAATCCAGGGTGGATGATACCTTCAGAACCAAGGGTGTGAGGGACGATGCTGGGAGAGTGGAGGGTGAGTGGGTTGGAAAGGGGGAACTGATTACAAGGATCCACATGTGACCTCTTCCCTGGGAGAGGGACAGCAGAGAAGGGGGGAAGGGAGACCCCGAATAGGGCAATATATGACAAAATAACGAGGTATGAATTACCAAGGGCATATGAGGGAGGGGGGAAAGGGGAGGGAGGGTCGGGGGGGAAAAGAGGACCTGATGCAAGGGGCTTAAGTGGAGAGCAAATGCCTTGAGAATGATTGGGGCAGGGAATGTATGGATGTGCTTTATACAATTGATGTACGTATATGTATGGATTGTGGTAAGAGTTGTTGGAGTCCCTAATAAAATGTAAAAGAAGAAAAGAGAAAAAAATGATTAGGGCAAAGACTGTACAGATGTGCTTTATACAATTGATGTATGTATATGTATGAACTGTGTAAAGAATTGTATCAGCCCCAATAAATTGTTAAAAAAAAAAAAAAAAGGAAAATGTCAATGCACTTCTGTTAAAACAAAACAAAACAGTGATCAAACAAGAACACTGCTAATATAACGAGGCAAACTCAGCTGAGAGCGAAGCCAGGCACTGCTCTAAGGACTTTATATAAACTCACTCACTATATTGTAAGGATGGCACAGGACCAGCAGTCCCTAACAACACATCTCACTGGGCAGTCGACATCATCTCTAATGACAAGTGAGAGGTGACTTGTATCTAAAGATATGCTTACATTTGAGGGCTGGTGCGGGAAAAGGCACTGATGTCTTTTTCAGAGAGCATTCTACTACACTGCTTGGTAATCAGAAGGGCTGAATGTAACCTAAACACAGAGAAGTGACTTCAGCCATAATTTAACATCAAGCAACTCTCTTTTCACTGCCAATAAAGAGATGTCCATTTGTAAGACAAGATCAACTTTTAAACTGAGTTGTTTATGAGGCAGGAAAATCAAAACCAGCACTCAATTTTCACTCAGAATTATTACATTTCAGCTCATCTTGGTCTCACAGCTGCCCTCTCCCAAAGCCACACCCAGCACGTAACTACCTACATGGTGTCCCTGAGATCACAGTGTTGTGTTGTCCGTAATTGAACAGTAAGGTAGTGCCATCAGGGCAAACCTTATACGAGAGGGTACACCCCAAAACACAGAATTGCGCTGGGCTCGGCGGAGCTGTCATAGTACATATGTTTCCCACTAGGTGCACATTCAGTAACTCTCTCTGAGTTAGTGCACCCAGTGGCATCGCCTGGGAAGGTTCTCCCTGGTCATAGTGAATTTTTTTCATAAAAGCTGATTCACTCAAACCTCATTTTTTGAGATGACCAATTTAAGAGAACAGTGTTCAGCTGTGAAATTCTGCTTCCTGCTTGGGAAAAAATGCCACAAAAATAGTTGTGATATTAAACACAGCTTACAAGAATAGTACTGTGGGTATGAGTGGTTTTCTCATTTCAAAAAAGTTTATGAGTGGTTTTCTCATTTCAAAAAAGGTGAAATGTTGGTTGATGACAAGCCTCATTTAAGATGCCCATCAACTTCCAGAATGGATGAAAATGTTGGCTTATAGTGCATTTGGAGTTCATTCCACCAGGTCAGACTGTTAACTCATTTATATTTAGAGCTTCTAAAAAGATTGCCCAACAGTGTGTGACAAAAACCATGATTTATGGTAGACGGGGGACTGGTTTTGCACCACTACTATGCAAGCATCTCAGTGCACCAGTTTTGGGCAAAAACAGCACACCTCTCTTGCCCCACATATCTTACACACCTGACCTCACTCTGTGCACCTTCTTTTTGTTTCCATGAATGAACAGGGACATGAGAGGAAAACGATTTGATGATGCAGAAGAAGTGAATTAAAAAATGAGGGAGGTGCTGTCAGCCATGCAAACAGAGGAGTTTGAAAAACTCTTTCCCAGAATGGAACCGCAGATTTGACAAATGTATATTAAGTATAATGGGAGTACTTTGTAGGTGATAAGGTTGTTTTGCATAAAAATAAAATAAAATAACTATATAGCTTTGGGGCTGGTACCCCTTGCACTTTTACCTGCAGGAGTGTAGACTACTTCAGCAGCGATAGAGAGGTTGTCTTTTTTCTCTGCATGTACAATATTTTTATCCATTCAGCAGCAAACATTCCTGACTTCACTTACTCAAGTAAAGTTGAATAATGTTTTCACGGAGTCTCTGGGATTGGCCCAGAAGCCCAAAGCAGCCAATGGGGTCTGAGTCTCTACCACTTGTCTACAAAGAGTTCTCTTGCCAGTGTAAGAAAAGGTCAGGAAATTCAAGTACTTCCCCCAGTACTTGGAAATGGTCCTTCGAGTGCTGCCAGTGTCCTCTCTTCCTGATTCCTCCCCAACCAGTTACTGAAATGTGGAAAGGTCAACTTGAGACCAGAGGAAAGTCTCCCAACCCTAGAGCACAGTAGGCAGCACCTGCTGTACCGCCCCTATGCCTTCATCCTGGGCAAACCCAACACTCTACCCAAGAGGATTCAGGACTTGACCCTGGAGCCAGAGGAGGAACTTTCCGTCCAGGGCCAAACCAGGAACCTAGCCTGAGTGCTTCAGGTGTATGATCCTCCTGTAGTCCTTACAGCGAAGCCCTCAAGTGGGTGTTCTTCCGGAACATCAGGACGACCACTAATGCTGCTGAGGCCAACCTGAAGCACACCAATTCGAGGACTGGCAGAAGCAGGGTTTACAGAGCCCAAAAACCCACAGTCTGCTTTTCCAGGCCCATCTCTGAACTGAAAGGGCAGCACATGAAATAAGCATGGAATAAGAAACCTGAACTAAATTATGTATTCCCAAAGCAATACTCTGAAAGGCCCTGGGGAATGGGTGATCAATGGAGCAGGCCTAACCTCTAGCAAGCTCCAGCTGGGAGAGATAAACAGGCAAACAAGTCTTAGACCAGCCCAGGACATCGAGGGGCTGTGTGTCTGCAAGTTGGCGATACTTCCCGCTGCAGGTAAAATAGATGCTGAGCCGGAGGACAGGCAAGACTGGCTTGGGCTAGGAAAAAGTAACTTCCTTAATGTCAGGATGAGGTTGGCAGCTTTTGATAATGAAGAGGTCGGCTAAGCAGATGAAGTTTTCACAGGACACCTTCACCAAGGTCCAGATACAGGAGCAGTGGCAAATTAGAGCAGACCAGCAATGACTTCTCTTGGAGGCATTTTGCCTTTAAGAGACTTGTGATCAACTGTATGGAGAGGTCTGGAAGCTGGTGGAATTTTAAGAGCCACTGCAACAAAGATCAGAGTTCCAGATAAGCTTTACACATCTGTCTTGGGTGCTTAAGAGTTCCAGATAAGCTTTACACATCTGTCTTGGGTGCTTCAGAGTTCCAGATAAGCTTTACACATCTGTCTTGGGTGCGGCTCTCAACTGCCCCAGGGAAACCAGTGAAAGGACAGCAGAGGACTAGAGGCAGAGGAGGACTACACACTAGGGCAAACCTTTATGAGACTGATTACCAGCAGGAGGACCCCCACAAAACACAGTGCAAGGCCACAGCCCAAAAAGGGCCCTTGAGAGGATATAAGAAGACAGTGCTTTAAAATTCAGTGTCAAACCTCAAAGCGAGGTCAAATCAGAAGCAACTGAGCAATAGCCAAGGAGGCTGTCAAAGGATTCCTGATGGCCAGCGGTGGAGTGGCCAGCCTCACAGCGTGGTACAGAAGGCTGAACCTGACACGCAGTAGTCTGTAGAACTTTCTCAAGACATTCGGCTACAAAACAGAAACCAGCATCCCCCCCCCCCTTTTTTTTAACTTAAATAGTATGTAATAGGCAAAAAAGATTCTAGCCCTGACTGAACCGTCAGCTCAGGGGATGCACAGATAACTCTGAAGTAAATCTAAGCCCAGAGAGACAGCGCAAGAGCCCTTGGCCACTGCATGCCCACAGCCATTACCTGAGAGAGCACCAGAAGGTGCCCTGGCCATCGCGTCCAGTCCTGCACCCAGCAGCCTGTAAGACCTTTACAGCGCTCTTTACAGAGGCTGATGCCACGCGCTTCCCAGGAAGCAGCTGCGGGTTCAAACACTGAGTCTGAGGCGCAGTGAGGACAGAAGGTACGGGCATTTCCTGAGCTAGAGGCCTGCGAGGAACGGAAATGAGACCGGGATAACGAGTGTGGACTCCCTCACTCCATAATCACAAACTACTCGGAACACACAAGACGCGATTTTCTACCAAATGTTTAAATGTATAACAGCTATTTCTAATGTTTCCAGAATGTTTTCAGGCCGGCAAGAAAACCGGAAGCTGTAGTTGGGACACAAGAAGTGGAAAAATAGAACATGCATCTTCGGGGTGACAGGATTCTGCCAGGTGACTTACCTGCTGGTTGGCTCATTAACCAGGAATGCAGCGGCTCTCTGAGAAGTCAACTTGGGGGTCAGCAGCAGCGGTCAGCTCGTTCAGCCCGCCCGGAGCAGCCCCTGTCAGAAGACAAAAGCCACATATGTTACTTGCTCCTTTTATTTGTATCTTTTTTCCATCATCTTTTTGCAGCCCAGATGACGGTCCCCATGTATAACAGTGTGCCGCTGTATGAACAGCAGAGCAAAGAAGGGCAGGTCTGCAAACAACAGCAATGTTATTGTCGGTCCGTCCGTCCCCCCACCCACCGCCGTGTTCTGCAGAAGGGCCATTCTACAATGATCTCGAACTTCACATCTGGGATCAAATTAAATGAAAATTTGGTAGCAATCACCCCACTAGTTCCCAAAGATGGCAAACTGCATAGGAACCAGCTGCTCTCCTTGTAGGATGCGAGTTGTACAACGTCTATGGCACAGAAACTTTTTTTTTTGCAAAAGGGAAAATTAAACCCCAAACTTCATAACCCCCACATATTACTTTTTTAGAAAAAAAGCAGAAGGTATAAGGTCTTAGTGAGACATAAGGAAAAGTTAACCATTATTCATTAAAAGCAGTAGGTTTCATCCAAGAGCAGGTGTTATGTCTGGCATGTTACCAGGGGCTAACCATTAACCCAGTGGCTCACAATACCTCAACAACCCTCCCTCCTGACCCTCCCTCCCCCTCGGCCACTGAAACCATGAAAAGGCAGGAATGTCTCCAGTTTCCAGGCTGCAGCCAGGGTTAATTGGGCCTCAACACAGAGCATCGCAGAGGCTGAGCCCTTGCTGTTTTCCCCCGATTCATCCTGAGTCAGGAGGAGGCCACGTGTATTTATACTTGGTTGGTTATTGACACTTCTTGTATACCTGTCTCTATGGACACACATCATATTGACATGTGAAAGCAACCACACATTTTCTTTAAAAACAACATAATTGTACACTACTAACTTATAAAGGAAACTATGCGGTACTGTATATTTATATAACATTTATCATACTTAACATCATATGACATTTGAGATACTGGATTCAACGTGTTGGAAAGGTAGTTTGGGTCGGCCAATACGGCAACCTCCGCTGCATTCTGTCTTTACATTTAATGTTTACTTTCTAAGAACTTTTTGGCTGCATTTCTTGCCGAAGAAATGTTTTCGTGAATGAAACCGATGTACTGGGATTAATACTTACTCTACGTCCATGTCAAATTGATGAGTATTCATCGAGAGAGGTATACTACACAGAGAACTTGGAGGTTAGGAGGCTTAGAAGAAAATGAATTTGGACATACATTTGTCTCATTCAACGGATACAAGTCAGCATAAAGGGTAGAAGGTAAATGTAAACAGCTTCTGTAATTTTCAGCAGGGAAACCAAAATGCATCAAAATGACATGTCCCATAAACCTAGTACTAAACTTATAGGGGGCTGGGGGGGTATTCAAGAGTAATCTGTAGTAGTTTCTAATCCTAAAACCACAAATTGGTAATCATAAAGTTACATTTTGGCTTCTCCTGGATTTGGAGAACGGTTTTTTGCCAAGGTGATTCTATCACCTTTATTTTGATCCGGTCAGGCCCAACACACAATCAAGAGAGGCCTCAAAAAGTTGGTGGACACCCTCCATGAACTACTCCATTTCCCATGAGCGTTTGTAAGCATGCTCGTAGAGGACAGAGAGCGCGTCCACTGCCCTGGAGTTGACGCCGATGCACAGCATCCCAACAGGACATGGTGGGACCACCCCCGTGCGTTTCTAAAATGGTAACTCTTCACGGGAGTAGAAAGCACCATCTTTCTTCCCAGAAAGGCTGGTGGTTTCAAACTGTGGACCCTGTGCTTAGCTGCCGAACACATAACCACCATACCACCAGAGCGCCTGAGAGAGGGATCATTCACTCTTTTGGGGGGTTGGGAGGTGAGGTGGGGGTTCATTTAATTGATCTCTTTTCTAAGTTCCCTAAATTCTGCCAGCATCAGATGATCTCAGCTTCCTACAGAGAAGCCCACATCCGCATCATCATTCCCTACCTCACCTCCCTTCTCTGACTCACTAAAAAGTCCACCCAGATTCCATGAGTTTTCTCAGGAGGGTAAGCGGCAGCTGTACTGCTGGTGAGATGTTGCAATCCACCAGAAGAAAGAATCGAAGCAAAAAGGCCTGGCAGCAGCTTCAAACCCTATGGAGCTCATTTCTCTTCTGATGCTATCAACATGTCAGGGTTGACTCAGCTGCCCCTGGCTGGTTTGGATACAGGATGACCTGTACTTTATCTGGATGACTCTAAATTTCGGCCAGGACAAAATCACCACTCCAAGAATGAATGATCTGTTGTTCACAAAGCAGTTAAAAGCCAGAGGCCGGGGTTCCCAGCATCAGTTTCTGATCCTTCGTTGACTCCGTGAGGCAGGTTGGTTGGAACACCTCTTTGCTTCTCTTTGAAGGATAGGACAAGGTCATGGGGAGGTTTTCGCAGGCTACAATCAAACCAAAATTCAAACTCACTGCCACTGAGTCGAGGATTGCTCCCAGTGACCCTGTAGGACCGGGAAGAACTACCCTGGTTAATTTCTGCAACTGTAACTCTTTACAGGAATAGAAAGCCCCATGTTTTTCCCATGGAGCTGGCTGGTGATTTCAAACTGCCGACCTTGCAGTTAGCAGTTCAGAAACAGGATGCCACCGGGGCTCCTCACACTGTGACCACAAGTTAGTAATGTTATTGTACACATCCTTACACGTAAAGGTCACCATATGCATTTGTAGAAACCTTGCCATCTCGGATGTAAATCTCAGACCTCAGATGTACTATTGCTACTCAACAGTAAACAAGCCTCCTGGTCCTAATGTAACAATGTGACAGAACTGTGCATGTCAAAATGGGTAAACACATCCATATATGCATTTATCATTTACTGTGTCTAATTTATCAAAATTTAAATAATAATAAGAAGAAACCCAGTCTAACCACAGAGTCAAACCAGAAGCATTTTGACCTCTGAAGTACACTTCACACCACATCTAACTGAAAGATGGTCTGGTCAGGGGTAGGAAGTTAGAAGACCTAAAAGATAGTTGGGGCAGGTAGTAAAGAGGAGAATAGGAAATGTGGCAACCTGAGAATGGAATGCGGCCCAGACTTCCATGTTTCTATTTCACAGACCCTTGTGGTAGACCCCCTTTCTAGATTCTGCAGAGTCTGCCCTAAGCAAAACGTCTAAACCGCTGCTTGCAGTCTGGTCTGGACAGCTTTATTTAAAGAATCTGTTTCCAGCATTTGAAAAATCAAGGTATTTCCAATACAGTTTTCCAATGTTAGGTCTTGGGGGTTGCGGGGGGTGGGGAGGAATGTGAGTGCATTGGGCTGAATTTGAGCCTGCCAACCATTAGTGAATGGGTCCATCCAGGGATAGGGCAAGACCACAGTCACCTCACCACCCCCGATCGACCCCCCTGCCTCCCTATTGTGTCTACTGGCTTATTTCATTCATCTACAGGCCCTGCCAGGCCCACAGGCATCTGAGCCCTTAGCCAGCACTGAATCCTGTACGTGGGCTCTGGAGTCAAACTTCATAAGGTTTAGATCCCAAACCTAGCACTTACTATGAGCTATGTGGCTTGAGCTTACACGCTTGTTTCCTCAACTTAAAAATTTTAAAACATGATGTGTTGGGGGTGGGGAGGGGGGAGAAAAGGGGGAGGAGGGCTGAAGATTAAATAATAATGGTATTTATTTTATAGAACTGGCATAAAGATTAAATGAAATAAGCAAACTTTAACTACTCCTATCTTGATTGAATACGATGAATGATTAAGTATGCATCACTACTGAAGATGAAGGAGTCTTGATGGCACAGGGGTTAGGCACTATGCTAACTGTTGTGTTGGTGGTTCAAGCTCACCAGCTACTACACGAGCTGAAGATGTGTCTGTCTGCTTCTGAAAAGGGTCAGAGACCCTATGCAGCATCTCTGTCCAATAGGAACAGCCAAGAGTTGGAACTGACTCCCTGGAAATGAGTTTGTTTGGATTGTTTACTGCGTTTGTTAGTACTGCATTCAGCAGCAGCAGCAGCATTATGGCAGGAAAATTAAGTAAAATGTGGAAGGAATTCCAGGTCCCAATGTAACAGGGAGTTAAAAATCTCATCACATAAACCCCCTCCACTTTCTTTTTTGAACCCTTTACTGTCCCCACCCTACCCCCACCCCAGCCCCCCAGGTGGTCTAGGAGCCCCAGGTGGTCATTTACCACCTCTATGCTCCCAGGCTACAAATTCCAAGCAACAAACAGAGTCAACAGAGAGCCCCAGGGCTGGAAAAGAGAGGGTGATCTTCCAGTTCAGCCTTTTTTAGGACCTTCCACTGGGAGGTGTGGTCCACATTGCTGGTTGACCCCATTGGCTGAATTAAGCCCACCTGGCCTAGATTGGGGCCCACTGAGATGTATCACCCACCTGGGTGTACTGTCCCCCTAGCTCGGGGCCTAAATTGGCTCATGCCCTTTAGCCTTTATCAGCTTCCAACTTCCTGTAGGGGCGCCCCTAGGCTTGGAGAGCAACAACCCCATATCCAGCTACCTAAAATTTCCACCTTCTAACAGCACAGATAAAACAGGCCCTAGACAGGCCGATAGATGGGTAAGTGGAGAAATGACGTTCAAAAATTGTAAAACTGGCATAGTATTCCATCCTCCCTCCCCCCAAAAAGAAAAAGTTGCTGTAAACCCAACCAGAACTTCCAGCCTTTGGCTGAGCAGCTGAGCAAGCACAGCATCTGTACCTCTGAGAACTCTGTGCAGCCGTTGACAGACAGGAAAAGATGACAGTGGTTTCCAAATGGACACAGGGGACTTTGTCAGATCCTGCACATTCCAGGTCGCTTGCAAGACTCTCAGTTCCAACAAGCTCCTCAGGCAGGAGGGGTAGAGCCCGGCAGATCCCCAGACTGCTCTGATAGTTCCAATGTGCGCAAACTCCTAGGGCAGCAGCTCAAATCCCCACTCTACCACGCTGACTCCGATGGCACTACGAGCTCAAAGACCATGCACTGAAGACGCCAGAAGAAGCGTGCTTGCTGTGTGACCTCAGAACCTTCATCCACAGAAGGGAAAGCGGTCCATCTTGTGGGGCTATGGGCACCTGGACCCAGTGTGGAGACCAGAACAGACATTCCCGTAAGGCCCATGCTAAGCCCTGTGAATCCAGCTCTGCTCCTCACGTCAGCACGGAGCATCCTGTCCCTCCATCTTCCACGGCAATAACTGAGTAAAACTAACAAGAGAGGAAGCTGCTGGGCGAATACTACACTCCGTGAAATAAGCCAATCACAGAAGGGCATATGTTATGAGGCCAGTTAGAAGGGGGGGGGGGTGATAAAGACTTTCACACCAAAGGGAACAGACTTGGGAGTGGGGTGTGTGTGTGTGTGTGTGTGTGTGTGTGTGTGTGTTGAGGGCAGTGGCAAGAGAGGGAAGGTGAAGCAGTGGGCTAGACTATGGAGAACAGAAATCAAAGAGTGAGTGAAGAGAAGGGTAAACTATTGGGAGGATTGACGAGTGCTTTAAACTCTTGAACACAAGTCGATGGTTCAAAATGTAAACTCTAGATAAAGACATGTACACATGCAAATATATTTATACATGAGAATGGGGAAATAGATCTATGTGCATATGTTTATAAGGTTAGTATTAAGGTAGCAGAGGGACATTGGACCTCCACTCAAGTACTCCCTCAATGCAAGAATACTTTCTTCAATTAAATTGACATTCTATGATGCTAACCTTCCCAACACACCACTGAAGACAAAGTGGGTGAACAACTAAATGTGGTGAAGAAAGTTGATGGTGCCTGGCTATCAAAAGAGATAGCGTCTGGAGTCTTAAAGGCTTGAAGGTAAACAAGCAGTCATCTGGCTCAGAAGCAATAAAGTCCACATGGAAGAAGCACATCAGCCTGTGTGACCAAGAGGTGCTGGAGGGATCAGTTATCAGGCATCAAAGAACAAAAAAATCATATCATTGTGTGCTCACCTCCCTGATACGACTGCTAAAGGCAAATGGGTGCATAAGCAAATGTGGCGAAGAAAGATGATGGTGCCCAGCTATCAAAAGATATAGCGTCTGGGGTCTTAAAGGCTTGAAGGTAAACAAGTGGCCATCTAGCTCAGAAGCAACAAAGCCCACATGGAAGAAGCACACCAGCCTGTGCGATCACAAGGTGTCAAGGGATCAGGTATCAGGCATCATCAGAACAAAAAAATCTTACCACAGTGAATGAGTGGGAGTGTGGAGTGGAGACCCAAAGCCCATTTGTAGGCCACTGGACATCCCCTTACAGAAGGGTCTTGGGGAGGAGATGAGACAGTCAGGGTGTGATGTAGCAACTTTGAAAAATACAACTTTCCTCTAGTTCCTAAATGCTTCCTTCCCCCACTCCCACTACCATGGTCCGAATCCTACCTTGCAAGTCTGACTAGACCAGAGGATGTACACTGGTACAGATGGGAAACGGAAACACAGGGAAGCCAGGGCGGATGATCCTCTCAGGACCAGGGGTATGAGTGGTGATACTGGGAGGGCATAGGGAGGGTGGGTGGAAAAGGGGAACTTATTTCAAGGATCTATATGTGACCTCCTCCCTGGGGGACATACAACAGAAAAGTGGGGGAAGGGAGACATGGGACAGAGCAAGATATGACAAAATAATAATTTATAAATTATCAAGGGTTCATGAGGAAGTGGGGATTGGGGAGGGAGAGGGAAAAAAGAGGACCTGATACCAGGGGCTTGAGTGGAGAGCAAATGTTTTGAGAATGATGAGGGCAATGAATGTACAAATGTGCTTTACACAATTGATGTATGTATATGTATGGATTGTGATAAGAGTTGTATGAGTCCCTAATAAAATGTAAGAAAAGAAAAGAAAATTAGGGCAAAGAATGTACATGTACTTTATACAATTGATGTATGTATATGTATGGATTGTGATAAGAGTTGTATGAGCCCCTAATAAAACCTTTTAAAAAATGTAAACTCCTACTAATATACACTTTTAAAATGTTTAAAACAAAAAGAAAGGAAGAAATTCTTTCTTCTTAGTCTTGAATTTTGTTATTAAAAATTCCACAGAAGATTTCTGTGGCAGTGACATAATCTCCTGTCAACTTGAAGAAGGGGTGGAGTCTAGCCTGTCAATCAAGTGATAGCCAATGAAGCCTCAGTGTGGGAATGGTCTTCTCCTGAGAATTTTGGGAACTCCTGTCTTCCTCCCTGGAGGCAGGACACACACTCTCTCTGCTAGACATTCCTGTTGACAAGTCACATGGGGGTATGTTGATGGAGCCAGAGCCCTGGAGCTGGAGGAGGCAAATGGAGACCCACGCCAGCTCTGAGATGCTTCCACTGCCAATGGATCCACAAGACTTTCCACCCACTGGCCTGTGATCTTCCTGCATTTGGTGTCATTGTATGTGTTGTGTGAGTCTGAAGAGGAATTTATAGACTGGAATTGGGCATATGTGCTAATATCGGACTTTTGGACTTGATCTAGACTGGGCTGAGATGAGTTCTTAATGCACAATTACTCTTTATATAAAGCTTTTTCTTATATACATACATGAGTCTCCCTCGATTTGTTTTTCTAGTCTACCCAGACTAACAAAAACCCAGATATTCTGGAATCATTGAGATGGGCTAGCACCCCAAAACTATTACCCTGAGGCCATCTTTAAACAGATCAAAACAATGCCTGGGCCATATGCCACCCGCACAATTGTTGCAGCCACGGTCACCTCCTATCCCTGAGAGCCACCTTCGTTTCACAGCCCTCCACTTTATCAAGCATGATGTCCTTCTCAAGGGACGGGTCACCCCGATTAACACGTCCACAGTACATGAGATGAAGTCCCACCAACCTTTCTCCTAAGGAGTACGCGGTCTTCTTCCAAGATAGAGTCCTTTATTCTTCCGCCCATACACAGTGCTTTCAGTATTTCTCACTTTTTCAAAGAAGTTCCTCATTTCTGGGGATAATTCTCTTGGCCCCTCTCATCCAAAATCCTTAAAGCAGAAAGTATGCTTACGGAAGCTGCATGTACCCCACCAACTCCACTAGCCCCTCACGTTAGGTTCCCAAGAAAATCTCCCTCTGTTGATATGTGCACAGAGGACGAGCCCAATCACCAAAGAAGAGTCAATCTTTACGCTTCCCCATTCCTCTCGAAGCCACAGTGGCCAGGGGGTGGGTCTCTTTTCCTTGTGATGTGGTTAGTGTCGTGTCAAATGTTGACAGGACAAGGGACTGAGTAGTGAGGTATGTTATCTACAGCACACCGCTTCAGACTGCTACCCTTTGCCAAGACACCGGTGACTGAGGCAACACATTGCTGCCCCAAATGGAACACCTCTAACAGAGTCAGTGCTGGGAAATGTGTGCCAGGCAGACCTTACATTTGCCAGAAACGCAGCATTCTTGTCAAACAGACTTAGAGAGGCTGACTTTCTGGCTAGACATCATTCTTGCCAGAACAGCACCAGGGCAAAATGAACACCAAGCATTGGTGAAGTGTATCTGAAGCTGCCTACAACTAAAAGCTCACCCAGGCAAATTCGCATGGTTACCAGAGTTTTAGGATGTTTCTTTGGGGAGAGATTCAAAGGGAAATAGGAAGGTAATTGTCTTCGAAAATACTGGACTAACCAATATAAGGGAGAAAAACTCTGGTACAACAGACAGGTACCAAGTATACCATCTGGAACACTCATCTTTCCAGATGATGCACAATCCTCTGTTCATCATACCCTGGCTCCCGGCTGGAAGGCAATTCTGTCCTGTCACACCACCCCACTTGCCCTAGCCAACAGCCATCCTGGGCGACTCCCAGCTTCCTAAATATGCTCTGCGATCCAAGGCATCCCTCTAGACCTCTCTCACACATGGCTCATTTCTTTCTCCCCTCCCAGCCAAATAACTCCTGTTCAGCCTTCACCACCCAGCAGTTTCCACTAAGGCAAACGATATCAGTCCTTCTTCTAAGCCAGTGGTTCTCAACCGTTCTAATGCTGCGACCCTTTAATACAGTTCCTCATATTGTGGGAACCCCCAACCATAAAATCATTTTTGTTGCTACTTCATCACTGTCATTTTGCTACTGTGATGAATCAGGCGACCCCTGTGAAAGGGTCCTTAGACCCCAAAGGGGTCGCGACCCACAGGTTGAGAACTACTGCAAATGTTCACAATCAATATGGTGCTCCCAGCACAAAATGAGCAGTCCTCGCTGCCGGTCAATGTTGCTTCTGCCTCACATGTTCTGCTGCCTGTGTGGTGACAGCAGGTTTGTTGATGTGGTTATACTGTTGTGTGCTGTTGGGCAGATTCAGACTCATCATGACCCTGCATGACCGAGTGGAGCTGGCCCATAAGGCTCCTAGGCTGTAATCCTCACGGGAGCACCTTGCCAGGGCTGTTCTCAAGTGCACCAGCTGGGGCGTTCAAACCCTTGACCTTTCAGTTAGCAGTTGAGCACTTAACCGATGCACCACTAGGTCTCCTTGGAAGTTTTCTCAGTAGGCACACTTAAAAAATGCATTACCAGAAATGCTAGTTCTTCCTTTCTTTCTTATTTATTTATTTATTAAGTCGTTCACAAAGGACAATTATTCCAAAACATACAGAGAATAAATGGAAAACGGAGAACCCTTCCTTAGGAATATCTCACGGGTATACCAAGTATCGATGAAAAACTAAGAGGAATTGAAGGCAATGTCAGGATGATACTGAGTCTACAGGACATGCTTGGATTCAATGTGGTAGGTCAGGTCACCAGATGGTATGATGACAACACCTAAAGGAAGTAGTAACCGTCCACCAATCACTAGTATCCAAAAATCTTCCACAGCATGAATCACAAGCTGTACATAAAAAATGAAGTTGCTGGGTGTTACCAATGGTTAATAATTGATTGCCAACCAAATGTTCAAACGGTCGAGCCCAGCAGTCCTTCCTGAAGTACCTTAAACAAAATATGCCTGGTAATTACTTTAGGAAACTCAGCCACTGAAAACCCTATTCGGCATAATTCCATTTTAATATATATGTAGCCATTATGACTCAGAAGGGATTCAATAGCAGTTGGTAACGTATATAAAAACATACAAGAAACCGCTAGCAACGCAGAACAACTTTATTCTGAGATGAAATAAAAAAATAAATCGAGGGGCTTTTGGGCTGGGAGAAAGGACTTTAAAAAATTATTTCATTAGGAGCTCATACAACTCTTATCACAATACATACATACATTAATTGTGTAAAGCACACTTGTACACTCATTGCCCTGATCATTCTCAAAACATCCACTCTCTGCTTAAGCCCCCAGCATTAGCTCCTCATTTTTACCCCTCCCTCCCTGCTCCCCCCTCCTTCATGAACCCTTGATAATTTATAAATCATTTTGTTGTACCGTCCAACGTCTCCCCTCACCCACTTTTCTGTGGTCCGTCCCCCAGGGAGGAGGTTCCATGTAGATCCTTGTAATCGGTTCCCTTTCCAACCTACCCTTCCTCCACCTTCCCAGTATCACCACTCTCACCACTGGTCCTGAAGGGATCATCCGCCCTGAATCCCCTGTTTCCAGTTCCTATCTGTACCAGTGTACATCCTCTGGTCTAGCCAGATTTGTAAGATAGAATTGGAATCATGATAGTGGGGGAGGAAGGAAGCATTTAGGAACTAAAGGAAAGTTGCATTTTTCATTGTTGCTACATTTCACCCTGACTGGCTCGTCTCCTCCCAGTGACCCTTCTGTAAGGGGATGTCCAGTGGCCTACCAATGGGCTTTGGGTCTCCACTCCATACACACACCCCCATTCACAATGAAATGATTTTTCTGTTCTGATGATGCCTGATCCCTTTGACACCTCATGATCTCACAGGCTGGTGTGCTTCTTCCATGTGGACTTTATTGCGTCTGAGGTAGATGGCCGCTTGTTTACCAGAGAGAAAGGACTTCAGATGGAGAATACTTACAACAAAAAAGCCTCTAAAGAAGAAAGGAGGACTTTAAAACCAGTTTTCCAAAGTTTGATGGCCAATGAAGCAAAACTGAAGCAAACCCTTTGTAAAATGGGGATGTCCAGAACTAAAACTGACCAGAAAAATGGCCAGTAAACACCTTACTGTCCCTCTTTGGGAGCACAGTCAACCTGCCTCCAAGAGGACAAGGGCAGGGGGTGGTGCAGAGCAGCCCAGCTGCTTGACTCACAGAATCGGAAGCCACAGTGCCCACTCAAAGGTGGCTTTGGAATGTGTGCCCTTCTGCAGGCCTGGCCACAGTCCAGTCTCCAGCATCAGACTCTTGAAAGGACTCATGGTATCTTTTCTGAGTCTCTCCTTCCAGGAGTTGCCTCTGTCATTTGTCCATTCTGATATTGTGGGGCACAAAAGAGACCCAAAATCCAGATATAATTATGGAGACACAGTCATTAAGTCTTAAACAGGACAAAGACAAAGATGATTCATGTGGATGAAGGAGACCATTAGCACTAGGCCATAATGGCATTCCAGGGTCTACAGGAGACACCAATTCCACAGGCCACGAAAGTGCCAAGGCAACTCACAAAGGTCGAATCAACACATCACACTTGCAGGCAGACCACAGAAGCAGGAATGGGACTACGACTGAGGCAAGTATATTATTCAAGGGAGAAAAGCTTACAAGATTGGTTCAGGGCCTTTCTACTAAGGCAGTCAGGATGTGACTCAAGAGGGTGCAGACCAATGTACTCCATCAAGGTCACACCAAACAAGTCCTGAAGGGCTAGGCTGACCTCTGGAATGGTTAGCCGTGGTATCAATCCACTTTCTAATCACTCTGCCCGAGCGCAGAGCTTACTCACTCACTCAAAACTCACTGCCTCCAAGTGAATTCTGACTCATGGAGGCCTTATAGGGCAGAATGAAACTCCTCCTGTGGATTCCTGAAGGTATACATCTTCATGGGAATAGACAGCCTCCTGTTTCGGTCACAGAAGGACTGCAGTCCTTCGACTTAGCCAGCCAACCCAACCTATTCGCATTGCCAGTGAAAGGCAAGAAAGAATTTGATGGAGACTCAAAACTGGATCTGTAAATGACAGCCTTCCACCCGCCTAATGGTGACAATTTAAGCACCAACGTACTAGTCATCAGTCCACATCACTCAAATGTTAAACTTTGGAGTTTTTGATCATTTTGATGTGCCAGTAATGACTTACAGTCACGGAAACTCACAGGGGCAGCTCAGTGAGTTTGGTTTGTTGAGTTGGGCACGAATCATTTTGAAGCCCCAGAAGAAACCATGCTTTGGTATATTTTTATAACCCCTTCACTACCACCTCCCCTTAACCATAAATAAATATCTGTTCAAAGGTTGTACTGGGTACTATATGTGAAAATTTAGCAATGCTGGTGTCTTCTTCCCAAGGGTGAGATTACTGATTGACAAGGAAATGGCTCGGAAACCCTACATCATGTAAAAAACATTAGCGCCATTTCTTTCCCGCAACCACTGATTTTTATATTCACCATTACTAATAAAAGACTCCCCACAGAGACTCAGAGACAATCTTCTTTAGGAAATTACATCCTCAGGACTGCAATATTTATTTCACTTTATCTCTACATGAGGTCACTGAGCAGATTAAAAACACCACAATAGCTGTTCTAAGTACAGGCTCATTTCTCTAGAACACTATTGTTTTCCATCATCCATTGTGATCCATGGGGAAGTGTACAAAGACTAAAAAAAAGCAGACAGTGATCAAGAAAGGTACTTACACAAAGAGGATGGGTCTTCAAAAATGAACCTCGTGTGGGGCCTCCTGAGTAGAGCTCAAATTCGGAGCACCAGGTTTGCAGAAGGCTACAGATAACAGTGAAAACCCCAAATCCACGTAGATTCCCCATGTGGGTTAAGCCCTCACTGAATTCCTTCTGACCATTAACAGGCTTGCCTTCAAACAAACTCTGACTATAACAGCTAGCCCACAAGTCATTTTCTGCTCAACTGAAATAAAAGAGGCAGGTAAAAAAAATATTTTGAAAACAATTAACAATCTACAATCTATCAAGGGGCCATGAGGGGGGGGGGGGGCGATGAGGAACTGATCCCAAGGGCTCAATGGAAAGTAAATGTCTAGAAAAGAACGATGGAACATATGTACGAATATGTCAGATACAAATGATGTTTGGATTATAACAAGAGTTGTAAGAGCCCCCAATAAAACGATTTTTAAAAAAACAACTAACTGTAAAACAAAGTTTTACATGTAAACAGTAACATAAAACATGGAAGCATGAAACAAAAAGGAAACAAGACCCATGAATGTCTGGTCTGTGTCCTGTTTTACACTCCAGGTATGGTGATTTTAAGCTACTTCATTAATTTGGTGACGTAGTTTCATTAGAAAACTGTTTTCAGTTGTGTCAAGTATCAAGCAGCATGGTCTCACAGGTGAACCCATTGCATTCCTCTATCAAAGTTCTCCCAACCAAACACCTCACTGCCATCAATCAATGCGGACTCATAGTGGCCCTATGGGGCATACAACTGCCCCGTGAGTTTCTGAGACTAACTCCTTTCCCTGGGTAGAAAGCCCTCCTTTCTTCCAGAGGAGAGGCTGGTTGTTTTGAATTGCGGACCTGGAGATGATAGCCCAATCTGTAACCTCTACACCACCAGGTCTCCTCCTCCATTCTGTTGAATTTATCCCACTTAGATATTCATATTCCCTGTCCCTTAATTGCAATGCAGTTCTCAAGTCATTTCTGCAGTCCCATAATCAGCAAGAACAATGTCTCTGTGTTGTCATTATTGCTAGAGTCTATTCCAGCTCATGGTGACCCCAGGGGTGCAGAGTACAAGCGGTCTGTCCAAGGCTTTGGGGGTTCCGAATCGGATCACCAGTTCTGTCTCCTGGGGAGTCTCTGGGTGGGAACGACCCACTGCAGTTTAGGCCAGTAGTTGAGCACTTCATCATGTGTGCCAACCAAGTACTCCTAACAGACATGAATATTTCCAGAGACAATCTGGAAAAAGCAAATACTTAAATAATACTAAAATCTTACTTCAAGTTCTAAAGCTTTACATTTTATAGACCAGACCAAGAGTAAATTTTTCTTATATACTCAGTAGACCTAGTCGGCCCAGACTTTTCTGGAGCCCTGATGATGTAGGGATTACACATTGGTCTGCTAACCTCAAGGTCAGCAGTTCAAAACCACCAGCTAGGTCTATGGGAGAAAGATGAGGCTTTCAACTTCTGTAAAGAGCTACCGTCTCAGCAGCATCCAGGGCAGCTCTGCCCTGTCCTACAGGGTTGCTCTGCCGGAGCTGACTCGATGGCAATGAGTTTGGTTTGGCCTAGACTTCTGCTATAGGTAAAACGGAGAGCTGCCTGTCTACATTTTTGTTCTAACAGCATATACAATGAGGACTCTTTCCAGTGAACCTACATTATTAGATATCCAGAGTTTACCTCTGCTACCCCATCAAACCTGTGTGTGTGTGTGTGTGTGTGTGTGTGTGTGAGAGAGAGAGAGAGAGAGAGAGAGAGAGAGAGAGAGAGAGAGAGAGAGAGAGAGAGAGAGAGAGAGAGAGAGAGAGAGAGAATCCATCAGATAAGCTCGGCCTCTCATTTGGGGTAAATACAATGAAAAGATGAGCCACAGCCAGGCTGACCAAAAGGACAACAAAGAAATGACTGACCGCAGGGCTTCCTCTGTGACTGTGTGGTAAGGAGAGGAAAAAATGGGGTGGGATGGGGTGGGGTGGGGTGGGGTGGGGGCAGGGTATGACAAAACCTAGCTGGTTCTAGATTTATTTTCCCCCCTTAATTGGAAAATGCGTTAAGCAAAAAAATCAAGTTAACTCCACTATAAGGGAGCACACAGAATACACTAGGAATGGCGGAACTGAAGTCTGGGTTAGAGAAGGGGAGAGCAAAGGAAAGAAAAAGCCAGCAGATCAACATTCAAATGCTTCAGGACGCCCAGAAGGGCAAAGTGCGGAGCCTCTGAGCAGTGCGCAGGCAAGAAGAGAATGGTTTCCCTGGCACTCGGTCACCAAATCCACCCATGACCATGGCGCCAAAGCTACACCAGTGACTTGAAGGCCATCTCTCCACAGTAGGGACAGAGAGCAGACTAAAGGGTCCCAACCAGCCCTCTCAGTCTCCACTTTTACTGTTCTGCATGCCCCATATACTTCCCCCGCCAACCCACCCCCAGCGCTTCAACTTGTTGAGTTTATTGGGATCAATCTTGTGATTAAGTGCCTTGTAAATAAATACAAAACATTTCACCAGTTCACTCAAATGTTTTATTGCCTGACCTCCTGCTTGGAGGTTACACTTGGAGCTCAAGAAAGGAATGTCATAAGCATTCTTTTCAACCCACCTGGACTAAATTGATACGTACCCCAAGTTAGTGCCTTTTTGGGGTTTTCTGGGGATGGGATGGGGGTGGGGGTGGGGGTAGGGATGGGGGAGGTGGGGGGTAGGGATGGGGGAGGTGGGGGGTAGGGATGGGGGAGGTGGGGGTGGTGTGTGGGGGGGTGTGGGTGTGTCCCCGTCCCCTACTGATCCTTCCTTGCTTTTTTTTAACCCAGGGGAATTGAAATGGATTCACAGTGGCTGCCTGGTCCACAAGCCACTTCACACAAGAAATTTCCTAAGTGAAAAAATAAAATTTGAACTGGCAGCATTTGTTTGTTGGTTTGTTTTTAAGGAGCTACAGGGAATAAGTAAAATGTGACGAAGAAAAAAAGTTCTGTTGAAAAGGCAAACTACGTAAAAGGCCCAGGGTGCATATGGCATTAATTTGAGTAAAAAATATTGCTCCCATAAATATATAAATGCAGTACCTGGTTTTAATAAAGTCTTTGCCAATCCTCTAATTAGTTC
The DNA here is from genome assembly GCF_050624435.1 of Tenrec ecaudatus. Taxonomy (NCBI): domain Eukaryota; kingdom Metazoa; phylum Chordata; class Mammalia; order Afrosoricida; family Tenrecidae; genus Tenrec; species Tenrec ecaudatus. The sequence continues at coordinate 234,653,361 of NC_134530.1, forward strand.
GTGGGGGGCCAAAACTTCTTCGCTACCTCTTTAGCTCAGATACAGGTAAAAGCTTTCTGAAAGAAAATGCTAACACAATAAAAAACAATTAAAACCGATCTCTGTGCTGTGAGGGGGGAAATGCATATACACCAAGTTGACGGCAGCATAAAGAAATAGCAACAAAAAGGAGCAGGAAGAGTTGAATGAGGAGAATTATTGCGAGTGCAGAGGAGAGGGCTTTGCCTGGCCTCGCAGCGACCCTGCGTTCGTCGAGTGCAGGCGTGCAGCGTGGCCGAGTCCTGCAGCATCACTCAACTGCGCTCCGTCCACTTTGTAGCCACTGCTAATTCAGCTCACTGAGTCTTCCGTTGACCGCTCACCCCCTCCAACGTACCGAGCATAATGCCCTTCTCCAGAGACGAGCCTCCTCTGATGCCGTCCCACAGTAGGTGAGACACAAAGTAGGTGCACTTTTGCTTGTTCTTTTGGTAGTGCATGGTATATTTAAGATTCATCACCAAGATTACATTTCAAAGACATGAATTCTTCTTTACTTAGCCTTTCTTATACACTGTCCAGTTTTCTCATGCATACGAAGCGACTGAAAATACCATGGCTTGGGGCAGGCGTGCTGTGATAGTTAGGTTTATTGTGCCAACCTGGCTAATAGAAACAAATGGGATTAATCAGGTTGACATTGATTGGAGGACAAAGAGATAAATGGCTCTGCAAAGCCCGCCCCCATCTCTCTTGCTCTCTGGTGATCTGCTATTGTAGCTAGTTCACTGCCTCAACCTGTGTGCTACACCACCTGTGGGCCAAGCCAACATGTGGATCATGGATTGTGGTGCTAGAGCTTGAGACTCCTTTGAGACCTGCTTCACCAAGCTGCTGGTGCGTACACCACTAAAGCTTGAGGCTGGTGGATCCTATCGCCTTGCATTGCTTGAGCTTGATATTCCATCCGGGCCTGCTTTGCTAAACTCCTCAGCTAGTGACTGTTGCTGACCCACCTTGCTGTCTGCTGCCTGTGGGCAGCCTTGTCTGAAGGAAGAATCCGCAGTCTGCTTCCTTGACCTTGGACCCCACAGCCCACATGGGTCGAAGGACTTCTAGTATATTAACTGTTCCAGGAAAAGGAGTTGAACTGAGTGAGCCCTCTGTACTGCTGCGCTGTGTGGACGAATTAGCTGTTATATCCCTTCTCACTGTAATATAATCATATATAAATATAAATGTATATTTATAAATATATACATACATATAAAATCCTAAGTGCCCGGGGTTTGTTTCTCTAGAGAACCCTGCCTAACATGCGCATCTTAGTCCTCAAAGTGACATGTTTGCTTTTTAACACTTACAAGATTTATTTTCTTTTGCAATAGATTTTCACAGCACACAGAATTATTAAGAGCATCAAAGAAAACAGTAAAAGGGCAATAATGATACATCATGTGTCCCCCATCCCACTCCCTCTACAAGTTCTAGGAGGCAACTCAAACCATGTTTCAGAGTATTCTTGGTTTTTTTGTTTTTGCTTGGTCTGCAAAAAAATACAAATGTGGCACATCTTACGATATTCTTCCCCACAATGAGAGACTGCAGTATCAGTAATGTAGCATCTCTTAAGGATTTACATAGCTGGCTCAGAAGGTCAAAGGTTTGATGGATCCCTGGGAGAAAAAAGGACCTAGCAATCGGCTCCAGTAAAGATTACAGCCTAGAGCTAATATCAGAGTTCAAGAAAGAAAGATTTTGACAATGATGGTGGCAGCAAATGTACAATTATGCTTGATCTAATTGAACTATGGATTCTTTATCTGTAAGAGCTCCCAGTAAAAGGTTTTAAAAAAAGATTACAGCCTAGGGAACCCCTTGGGGCAACTCTGCTCTGTCATACAGTGTCTTCAGGCATCTGAATCAACAGGACAGTGCCTACAAACAGCAGCTGCATAATCACTAGCAAGGGCAATCTACCGGTTAAATTAACGTCTCACTTTTTAAACCTTGATTTACATAATGACTGACCAATAGTTAGCTGCTTCAACTAATTTTCTCAAATAATTTCCTATGTACAGAAAAGGAGCACCAACAAGCAGACCAAGAGAATGGCTCAGAGGAATGTACAGTCCACGAATCTTTTATACCATGCTCTGAAACAAATTCACTTTCCTAAGGACATTTGCTCGTCAGCATAGAGAGTTAACAAATGTCGTGGAGTCTAAAAGCAAATGGTGCCTAAGTGGAAGATGCTACAGAGATGTGCTACGGGCAGACACCAAGGTATTGTAAATGAAGGGCAGAACTTTAAGGAACAAAGCACCAGGGTTAGCCTTTGTATTGGGTTTCTGAAAAGAATCCGAGTGATTTCAGTGCTCTTTTCCTTTCTAAGTAGCCAGACAAGTAGGAGCTACAGAGGCCTCGTGCCTGGTAAGCTAACTTCAGGATGCAGCGCTATATACTGATTGATTGTATGATCATAGTCACTGAGGTCCCAATGACTAAAGGACTCTGGACTTTGAGGATCCTCAGTAGGGGCTTACAGGATGGTGAGAACACTCATTCATTTAGGGAATCTGTACAGCAAGTCCTTAAGAAAAGTAGGAAAGTGCATGAACATTCAGGGATCTCTCCTAGACCTTGTCTGTGTTAGTCTGGGTACATTAGAGAAACAAATCCACAGAAACTCATATGTATGAGAGCTTTTCATATAAAGGGTAAGTGCACATCAAGAAAACATCCCAATCCAGTGTTGCCCAAGCGCACAAGTCCAACATTAACCCATAAGTCCGACACCTATGCACAAAGTCCTCCTCCATCTCACAAAACACACACAATGCCGCCAACTGCAGGAAGAAAGCTGAATCAGTGAGCGTGTAAGCATCTCAACACTGGCGTGGGGCTCCACACGGCTGCTATGGGGGTAGGCCCATGTGGATTCTCCTCAGGAATGTCTTGCAGGAAGTGAGCCTTGCCAGCTGAAGCAGGAAACTGGCTAAGGCAGCTGCACCCTGGTCCAACCATTAGAAAGCAAGAGACCCAAGAACTAGAAAGGTTAGGCTCATGGAGTCATTTATCCCTCTACCCTTCAATTAACTCCACATGTGTTTATCAACCAGGTTGGCACAATTAACTACCGCATTATCTAATGCATCTCATTACTTGTATGCTTTCTGGTTGTAAGTAATGGGTTTAACTGTTGAGTAAGTATAGGCAGGAGCCCTAGTGGCTTAGTGGGTAACTTGTTGAGCTGCTAACTGCAAAATCTACAATTCAAAATCCCCAGTTGCTCAGCAGGAGGAAGATGAGGCTCTCTAATCCTGTAAAGATTGATGATCTATCTTGGAAGCCCACAGGGGCAGTTCTATCCTGTCTTATAGGGTCGCTATGAGTCAGAAATGATGCAATGGCAGTGAGTGTTGAGGGTTTTTAAATTAAGTATAGATACAGTAACTGTCTCTGTGAATCTGATGAGTGCTATATGATAGGGGCAGCAAGAGTTGGCAGTACAGTGTCAATTTGTATAGACTCCACTCTGGGTGACAAGAAAAGGCTGCACGGGAGTAAGTGAAGAAGGATAGATTCTTCCTAGTTTGTCACCAATCCCAGGGTGCTAGAGAGAAAGGGCAGCTACTGGGACTGCAGGGACTTGTCTAGATGCTGTGCCCAGAGTTGTCCTCTGATGGCCTAGCCTCAGGCAGCCAGGGACGTTTTGACCTGGGCTCAGGAATAAGATCCGGTCTTAACTGGATGTTTAGGTTCAGAAAGAAAGGTTTGCCATGGAAGTGGCTTTTGATGAGGAATGGAAATGGGGGAAGATGGAGCCTGGATCTATTTACAGCTGGAAACTGGATTCGGGCTGATCCTTACCACGCAGTCGGTAATAAAGGAGGGTTCTCCCACCTTGTCCCCCTTGTAGAGTGCAGGTTAGGATGTCATCCTCACACCCCTTAATTGATTCCATGTACAGTTTTGTTGTTAATACTTAGCTGCCGCTGTCAGTTGCCACGAGTTGGCTCTGACACATGGTGACCTTATGTGTAACAGGAGCAAATGCTGCCCATTCCTGCATCACCTTCGTGGAGGACAGCTTTAAGTGCATATTTGTGGCTATTGTGTGAGTCCATCTCACTGAGGGTTACAGATATCAATTAGATTTACAATGCTAAACAAGGTCAGCTGAGAGATAAAACCACCCAGCTCACTGCCATGGGCCTATTCCAATCCACAGAGGCCCTGGGAAAGAGAGCAGAGAGCCTTATCTTTCTCCCATGCAGTGGTTGGTGGGTTCAAACTGCTGGCCTTTCTGTAAGCAACCCAACTCATGACATTCTATGCCAGCAGGGTTCCTTTGAGAGAGGAGGCCTATTAAAAAGCAAAGAAGCACCAAACTCAAGGTTTTTTCTTAATTTTCAGTGGTGATCAGAAGCTCACTACCTACCAAAGTGGAAGGGGCTTTGTATTTTCACAACGTAAGACCCAAGAGGGCAGGGATGGTCCAGTTTTCTTGACTTTTGTTTGTTTCCACAGGTCTCTCACAGGAACGCACCTGCTTCTCCCACTCCCCCTAGTCTCTTCCCACGTTCCTTTGTTGCTGGTATTAGTTGCTGTCAAGTCAGCTCCAAGTAGCGGCAATCCACAACCAACAGAAAGCAACTCTTCCCAATCCGGCGCCATCGTCACCTGGCTGGAATGCCCGCTGGGGCAGCCGCCACGCATGTTGAGTAGCTTCACACCTAAGGGGCTCATCTTCCAGCACTGTAGCAGACCGCGTCTGTCAGGCCCCATAAGCTTTCCACTGGCCCCTCATTACCTTCCTCACCTGCTTGTTTTAATCCAGAAGCTCTGCTGCATCTGTCCTCATGGGTGACTATGCTGACATTCAAAATATCAGTGGTACAGCTTCCAGCATCACAGCAAGCTGCAAGCTCCCAGCGTATAAGAAATTGACAGATGGTGGTAGCACATTCTCCTTACACACCCCATGTTAGTAGTCTTCCTCAATGAAGAATGGATCCATCCAGTATTTACAGCCAACAAGAGTCCCTGGAGGTAGCTTTTATGAAAGTATCAGGGGCTCAGGAGTCTATGTTCCACAGTGTGCACCAGAAGGCTGGCCCAGGTACACTGGCCCCCACTACAAAACCCAGGACCCCCCCTACAAGGGCTGACCTGGAGCCTTGCACTTCCTGTTATTCAGCACAGAGGTTGGGAGTCTATTTGGGGGCTAAAATAATACTTAAGAGAGAGGCTACATAAAGAGCATGCTACATAAAGAGCATGCTACATAAAGAGCATGCTACATAAAGAGCTTAAAGGGCTTTTACCACAGAGCTGAGAACTTCAATACCAATTTTAATATAGGTTCTGATGCCACAGAAAAACAAAAATCTGGAACCATGCCTTTATTGAGTGGACAATATGTCAAGGCAGTAAAAGTAAACAGTAAAAGAATGAATGGCAATTTTTTGCAATAAAAAGAAATTGTATGCATTACGTGTGTGTGTGATGTTACACAAATAAATACTTTTGCTCAAATTAAAATCTGATTGCTTGGAGAGATAAGTAAGCAACATAAAGGTATGTTATGACAAGTGAAAGGTCTCGAAATGTTGCAAGACCAAAGCAAAGAGAATAGAATAGATAGGTAGGTACACAGGTAAATGGACAGACAGACAGATATTCTATGAAATCTGACTTTCAGACTATGCTTCTATCCAGCAACTCCTTATATCTCAGCTAAGACTTCTGTTTAGAAATTACTCACCCATGACCCAGTCTGCTTTCCTTTCCCTTCTTTATCTATTCTGTATTTCTAACTGCTCTCTAAAGATTTCCAGCCCAGAATTAAAAATTCCCCAGTGTCTCAAATTAGTTCAAAATAAGTTATGAGATCCTCAGAGAAAATTAATGTAATGAATGTATGTTCTAAAGACATCCATCTGCAGGGGAGGGGGTCAGGAAACCTAAAACCCTAGAGATGCTGTAGCAAGTCTCAAGAGGATACAAATCTCAGCTCAGCAGTTGCCAAAGAGGCAAACGGTAAGCACGTGTTAAAGATCAACACAGTGACAGCACTCCTGACCCTCAGAAGCTCACCACTATGGAGTAAGTTCGGACTCAGAGACCCTGTAAGTAGAATTGCTGTTCTGGCAGGAAGAGGCCAGGTGAGTTCAACGTGTTGATTTGGGTAGGCCACAGGTTCCTACTACTGACCCTATCTGAGAAGAGATTTGGCAAGTCAGTGCCTGCTCTGTCATGGAGCAGTATTTTTGAAGTGAGGAGCAAGTATTGTCCTTTTCCACAGAAGAGAAATATTTCTGATAAACTCCCATTATCCCCTCATCTTCAATGGTTGCCAGTCCTTAACCAGGCAGCATTTTGGGATGACTTGAAAGGACCTCAGAGACTACAGTAAGATTTTTTAAATGCATTCAACAAAATATCAAATGAATGCCAAACCAAGTATCTGAGGTGGGTTCAAAAAGATAGTGAATAAATGGAATTAAAAGATAATAAAATTTCCCATGAACTTATAACTGCATGTTAAATATAAATAGCCCATTTTTCTTGGGCATAATCAGAAATAAGTGTCCTGTTATTTTAATAAGCTAAAGTATCACTGAAAAAAAAGTTTAAATTTAGTGTTTATATTTGCTACTTAACTCGCTTTCTAGAGAAAATTACATTCAACAACTAGTTGTTTAATCTGGAAATAATAACAGTTTACAAATTCAACTACAGAACAGAGTTTAAAACATTGTTTTAAGGAATCTTTGAAAAATTTTCCAATGTGAGGCTGGGCTTCTTAGGAATCACGGTCTACTGACCAACATATGAATGATGGGGAGACTGAGTCATGAGTCACAAAGGAACTTGCCTAAAACCAAAAGAGCTAATTGGCCGCCAACACAGGGCTCTGGTTTCTGAAATTCCACATGAGCGCACTTTCCACTCTACCACAGGGGTGATGGTGGGGGAGGGTTGGAGAGTTTGCACAAATTCAAACTGGACGCGGCCCATTACACTTCTACACAGAGTGGTTTCATCTTGCATGGCCTAAGGGACTCTGGTTTAGCAACCTAGAATTTCCTTAGAATGGAGCTGACTCTTGAATAGGTAGTGGCTGTTTTAGACATAGGTGTGATCAAAGTGATTACCGTCAAATTGGAGTTGAAGTGTACATACACCAAGGAATTCAAATACTGTTCAAAGAAGTCACTATATGGGTTTCTAGGTCAAGCAATAATGTATTGAAAAATATTTTCATGTATTCGATGAATATTCACCGTAAGGAGGCTCCACATAGAATCGCCTTAGGAAAGATTCAAAGGTTCCCCCAGAGCAAACCAAACACATGGTCACTGACTGGATTCCAACTCAGAGTGACCAATAGGACAGAGCAGAACTACCTCATATGGTCCCCAAGGCTGCTCTCTTTACAGAAGCAAACTGCCCCCATCTTCCTCCCATGCAAAAGCTAGTAGACTTGAATCACTGACTGTTACACTGCAGAAACGAATCCAGAAACACTCACATATGTGTGAGAAAGAGCTTTATGTCAAGAAGTAATGCTACACCAGGAAAACACCCCAGTCCAGTCCAGTCCAGTCTGACACTAGCCCATCAATCCCTCTTCGGATTCACACAGGCACACGCAGTAATGCAGAATGCAGGGAGATCACAGGTCAATGTGATCCAATGACAGTGGCCACATGGAAAGTGAAGCAGATAGGGGGGGGGGGTCCACAAGCCCTTTATCTTGGCCATGCCTCCAAATGAGGTAATCAAGTTGCAACCTGATTGACAGGCTAAACTCCTCCACCCCTACACTTTATTTATCAAGTTGACATGAAACTATGTGACTACTACACAGCCGAAGTCCGTAACCACTGCGTCCCCAGCAAACTTTTTTGAGAGAAATGGCACTCCTCCAAAGGTACACCCAGCCATGAAAACGGATCCAGGATTACATGTGAGTGTTGAATGGACCCAAGTCCCTGGGAAATATAATCAGTTCAAAGTTGGGAGTTCTAATCCACCTAGAGATGTCTCTGAATAAAAAGGCCTAGCCATTTACTTTCCAAAACTCAGCCAGTGTAAACCCCCTGGGGCAATTCTACTCTGCCATACGTGGAGTCAATGTCAGAGCAGCTCAACAGCAGCTGGCCTTGACTGGCAGGACACAGCAAAGAAGAAACCATAGACAACCCAAAGAAAAAGACAATGGCGGAAAATGTCCAAATTCAATACATTGCCATTTTGTGGATTCTGACTCATGGCGACCCTACAGGACTGAGTAGAATGGCCCTCGTGGGTTTCTAAGACTATAATTCTTTAGAGAGTCTCATCTTTCTCTTACCAAGTTGCTGGTGGTTTCGAACTGCTCGCTTGCGGTGAGCAGCCCAACGCCCAACCACTAGAGGCAACACTTAGTAGTGAGGGTAGTAGAGAGAAGAGGTGATGCCTGCAGCAGACGGAAAGGTACATGCAGCGGAGCAGGTGGCAGGAAAAGCCCTGCCTTCGACAGAAGACGGCTCTGGTCAGGACACACCAGTCAAATGGGATGTTCAGGGTACCTGGAGCCTTCTGTCCAGATGTGGACAGAAGCTTCTGACCACGTATTGGGTCTGCTCCTTTGCTTTGCCTGCTAAGAAATGTGGAACCAAGAGTGAACAACACGAATGTAGAAACTTATCAGAAGAACCTAAGGGTTAAGGGAATTCGTCTCATGCACAACCCAAAAGGACTTGTATCTGAGAAAATCAGCTATCTCAATGTCTTTGTAAAGAGGTTAAATCACCCTCATCTTTATAATAAAACTAGCAATGTAGACTACATACACTGACATTTCTGTTGCCTGGTCAGGAGAGCCTTGAAAAAAAAATAACTTACATGTTTAACCTTCCTTTTTAGTCCTCCTTTTCATTAGCCAAAGTTTCCATCAATAAAATAATATTTCCTCTTGACAGTTACACTCGGTATGCCAAATAGTCATGTACTACAGAATAGTCTGTGTTTTATAGTAGTTCAGAAACGTGTGCTAAGGAACAACCAGCTAAATAAGCAATAAATTAGAAAACCCTTCACTGTCGTTGGGCACAGCTGTTGAGCAGAGCGTGCACTCTCTGGGGAAAATGCAGCTCAGTGGTTCTGAAAATATTTCTCCCGCATCACTCTATTATTTGTTTTGCTTAATCTGGAAAATAGCAATAGAGTACTTACCCGGATGATTAAAATATTAGAAATGCTGATAGTGAGAAGCACTTCTCTTTAAAGCTTTACCAATCAAAACATACTGAATATCAACTAAGGAATCAATAACTGAAGAGAAGACCTTGATTTCTAGTGATTGATATCCTAATATTATAAATTAGTCTATAAAATAAGACAATGAATAAATAAGAGCCTTATTCATGATAAAGTCTATTGCTAAAAATGTTATGGAAAATAATGCTGGCATATGTAAACTAATCAATCTTTGGAACAACAGTTTTGCAACAAAAAAAAGAATATACAAATGTGTACATTAGCACTGGTGCATATGGGAGCTGGAGGCACAGGGAATCCAGGGTGGACGATACCTTCAGGACCAGGGGTGTGAGGGGCGATGCTGGGAGAGTGGAGGGTGAGTGGGTTGGAACGGGGGAACTGATTACAAGGATCCACATGTAACCTCCTCCCTGGGAGATAGACGGCAGAGAAGGGGGGGAAGGGAGACTCCGGATAGGGCAAGATATGACAAAATAACAATCTGTGGATTATCAAGGGCTCATGAGGGAGGGGGGAGCAGGGAGGGAGGGGGGAAAAAAAGAGGACCTGATGCAGAGGGCTTAAGTGGAGAGCAAAGCTTTGAGAGTGATTAGGGCAAAGAATGTACAGATGTGCTTTATAGAATTGATGTATGTATATGCATGGATTGTGATAAGAGTTGTATGAGCCCCTAATAAAATGTTTTTTAAAAATGTGTACATTAGATTCTTTGATGCACGGGGGATTTCAACTCAAAGAAAGAGTTTGAAAGAAGACACTACATGTGAAAGTATATTAATGGAATTTTATTTATAAAAGCCCCCAAAAGTCTGGAAATAATCCAAATAGCCAACAAATGGAAAAATGCTAATTATAGCATATTCATTCCATGAATTATACATTGAGATTATGTACAAACATGAAAAAAGACATCCTGCTTAGTACCGTAAAGGGTCAGTGAGAAGGAGGAAGGCACTGAGTAAGATGGATTGACAGTCTGACTGCGTTAATAGGCTGATACAGAAAAGTGAGGGCAGTGTTTCCTTCTGTAATTCACGGGGTCACTAGGCCACTTGAAGAACGGAAGCATGGCTGCCTTTATATATGGGCTTTAAAGTGATAGCCAGAGGTAGTAGTCAAGAACGATGGGTCCTAATCCATGTCGGGGATACCCGTCTACAAACCAAGACGGATCCTAGTAGCAAGAGAAGATAGGTTTCTCAGGCAGGTACCCTAAAACAAGCATCTGTCCGAGACCACTTAGCACACTAGCACAATGTTGTCTATCAAGGACACTGTCTACAGGGAAATTAACACGGTTTTCCTCCTGGAAGACAATCTAACAATTCATGGGCATCAACAAGCAAGCACTGATTACTATACAATGGGCACTGGGTCATAAGAACCACAAATTTGTAGTATATTTTACAAACTAGTCATTGCATTGACTCTTCAGTGTTCTTCGTGGACAACTACGGTATTTTCAAAAGACCAAGTCTGGTGTAAGGTTTTTTTTTAAGTGCTTATTAACCATAGGTGGGCAGTAGTGGTCCCATAGCAGATTTTGAACCTCTCGTGAAGAATTCTGACCGAGGAACCTCGAGCAGAGCCACCATCTCTGTCTGTTCTCTGTCTGTCAGTGGGTGCCTGAATGTGCTATGATACTGAACACGTTTCAGAGGAGCTCTCAAACTAGGACAGACCAGAAAAGCCTGGAGATCTGCTTGTGGGAAATCAACCACTGAAAACCTTGGGGGCCACATGGTCTGTGTCCATGGTACAGGGGATGGCTGCTATGAACCAGAGTCTGCTTAGAGGCAGTGAAAAACAAAGAGTAGTCATAGACCAGTGGTTCTCAACCTGTGGGTCATGACCCTTTGGGGGTCAAACGACCCTTTCACAGGGGTCGCTAGATTCATAACAATAGCAAAATGACAGTGATGAAGTAGCAACGAAAATAATTTTATGGTTGGGGGTCACCACAACATGAAGAACTGTATTAAAGGCTCGGGACATTAGGAAGGTTGAGAGCCACTGCCTTAGACCTTCCGAGATCAACAATTACAACTTAAGGCTGACAGTTTGTCATTCATCAGTTTAAAGCACACACGCGGAATCTACTGGTAGGCCAACACACATTAGAAACGAGGAATAGGAAAGGGATGAAAGATGGAAGTGAAAGGAGAAAACACTAGGGAGTGGGGAATGTAAAACGAACTGAATTGAGAACCAAGTACCACAAGGCGATCAATCCTAGACCTGGAAGTTAAACATGGATAACATTTTATATGCCCTTAGCCTCAACTCTCAAAATAAAGAACTCATTGAAGTAAACAGAAGGCAAATATAAGTACCGTATATACTCGAATATAAGCCGACCCGAGTATAAGCTGAGGTACCTATTACCTGGGAAACCAGAAAAACTGATTGACTCGAGTATAAGCCTAGGGTGGAAAATGCAGAAGCTATTGCTGGGTTTCAATAATCAAAACAAATGAAAATAAAATTACTAAAATTGAGACATCAGTGGGGTAATCTATTTAAATATCTATTTTAAATAAAAACAAGTCATTTAACATTAGCAAACCAGCACAGTAAGTGGAAAATAGGGTCAACAAAAACAATAAGATATCAACAATGATACCTTAAGAGTACTATTCCCTGAGCTCAATCAGCAACCAAGCTAAAATGTAAAGAGTTAAAATCCTTCAAAACTGGATTCCTCATGATCATCTGTATCCCAAAGCAGAGGTCCATCTGGTGTGAGGTCGTCATAGACGCTGTCCTCACTGAGATCGCTGTCATCACCATCACTGCTGTCATTTTCATACAGAGCACAGTCTTCACTGCCATCCACAGCATTACTAATACTACATTTCCGGAAGGCACGCTGCACCATGTCTTCTGGAATGTCTTCCCATGCATCTTGAACCCACTTTGCTATTAACTCTACGTCTGGCTTCATGAGATTTCCTCCTTCTGTTAGTCGGGCTTGACCAGATGACATCCATTCATGCCACATCCTTCGCACACGGTCTTTAAAAGGCTTATTCAAAGATACACGTCATAGGACGGCTCTGATTGGTTAGATGTGAGTAAACAAACATTCAAAGCCCTGCAGTGTCAGCGGGGCTTTGAGTGAACAGCGGAGAAACGGCAATCACCCGCGAGATAATGGGCGCTTGTCCTGGGGGGGGGGGATGGGGGGGGGAGTGAGATGTTACACCTCGCTGGGGTACCACTGACCCATGTATAAGCCGAACCTCAGTTTTTCAGCACATTTTTTGTGCTGAAAAACCTGGCTTATACACGAGTATATACAGTATTTCTTTTGTTCCTAAAACCATTTTTTGTTTCTAAAACATAATGTAAGGCATGTTTACAATGAGAATGACACCTTTAAAGGGAGTTCAGTAATTAAGTTTTTAATAAATTGGGCCTATATATGTAAGAATGCAAAATTAGCAAGCATCCTATATTTCCACACAGATTTCTGGAAAGCTGTCAGGCTGTAATTATCTCCAAGCCTTCTCAGTGCCACCTCAGCAGAGAGGCTGAGAACCCAGCATTCAAAAAAAATATGTGCCTATCCTAAAGGCAAAGCATAATAAACCAATAGGCTCACAACTTTCAGAGAAATCTGTACTAAATTCCAAGACAACTTATTCAAAATGGACTGATGTTGAGCTAAGAGTCCGTTTTAGGAATAAGCATCCAAAGACTTCCAAACATTCCATCAATCTCTAACCAATTCAAATTCATATTCTTACAGCCTTATTCTCAGTCTTAATCATCCCACCATTAATGCCATTAGTACTCTTACATGCTCATACTGTTAACATTTTGAAGCCAGCAACTACAACTTTCAAATTGGTGCTGATTCACCTAATGGTGTCTGGTTCACACGTCAGTCAGCTGCATTCTCTCAGCGTAGCACCGCTTCCCACAGAGCTCGAAGCCTTCCTGCGTGACTTACCAGGCTGCGTCTCCAAACGCAGAGCATCGGTTCCTCACTTCTGTGGAATGTTGACATGCCTCCTCAACTGCATCCCCATGACAGTTAGTTGCAGGATCCAATGCACAGACCCAGACCCCCACCCTCGACTTCCCATCACACACACAAACCAAATCAACCCATCTGTCTATGGATTCTACATTGTGTGGCCCTGAAGAGTTCACATTATCTGCGTCCTGCAAGTCTTCTTGTCTCTATTGTGAAGTCTCAGAGGGGAATGAGGAAATAAACCCAAAGGTATTTATATTTATGACTAGGTCTAAAAGCCAACCAAACTCAGCCCCCTTTCATAGCGACTCTAAAGGTCAGAAAAGCAACTGCCCCACAGGGTTTCCTAGGCTGTAAATCTTTATGGAAGCAGGCTGCTACATCTTTCTCCCACGGAGTGGCTGGTGAGTTCGAACTACTGACTCTTCAGTACAGCGAAGCATTTAACCACTGGGCCACTAAGACCTCTGAGTTCATCTAGCAGAAGTCAAGGACACCTCATCAGAAGCTGAAGACGCACAGCAATGGGAAACTGACACAAACAGAGCAAGCCAAGTGAGAGGATACAGTTGAGAATAAAAAGTTTTTATTTATAATCTGAGAGGAAATACTGTAGCAAAGACTGGTTCTTAAGTTTCAGTTGCTATTTTTGCTACATGAACCCTACGGCAATAGGTTAATATGAAAGCCAAGGAATTAAAGTTACCCAATTGCACTGCAGATAAATTCCCTCTCTTAAGACATGAAAATATGGCACACAATTCAGCGATCTGAGAAGGCTCAGCCATCTGGTCAGTCCCACAGTAATAGTTACGTTCACTTGATTTCAATAATATTCTTAACCCTCACTTCAAATGTATGCTTTAATTTCCCCCACTGTTTTGTTTGATGTTGAGGATAAAGATATATTCAAGAAACAGAGACAAGGGTGGGTGGAAAGGAGAAACTGATTACAAGAATCTCCATGTGACCTCCTCCCTGGGGGATGGACTACAGAGAAGTGGGTGAAGGGAGATGTCGGACAGTGTGAGATATGACAAAATAATAATTTATAAATAATCAAGGGGTCCTAGGGGGGTGGAAGGAGGGGGGGAGGGGACAAAATGAGGAGCTGATGCCAGGGGCTTGAACGGAGGGAAAATGTTTTGAGTATGATGATGGCAACAAATGTACAAATGTGCTTGACACAATGGATGGACGTATGGATTGTGATAAGAGTTGTATGAGCCCCCAATAAAATGATTTTAAAAAAAGAAACAGAAGACTAAGAAAAATAGGAGGCAAAGGAAACAAAGGGAGAGTGAAAAAAGTATTTCTCACAATGACTTTCAGAAAGCCAGGAAAGCGTCACACATGGCCCAGGTTTATTCAATTCAACTGATGAATAATAACATAGTGTGGTCTGGTTTTGTATTTAACCATCATTTGTCATTACAAAACTTAAACTAGAGAGCGATCATGAATCTAATACAATGAAAATTACAACAGCTAACACTAAAAGGCTATGAAGGCAGTGTGTCCTTAAATATTGATGAAGACACCATAAAGTGAAGTCCTGCAAGAGGCTCAATCTGGCCATATGTAACAAGATCTAAGCCCTTCACACCCTCTGCCCTAAAAGGCCTACTTTGGAAACAATATCCCAAGGAAAGCGTCCAAATAAAATAAAGTAACTTGCTCAACAATGTGTATAGCAGCGCTATTTATAATTGCTAAAACTGGAAGCAATCCAAATACCAAGCCATCAGGGAATTATAGTCAATCATGACTGACTGTAAAGGATTAGATGATTGTTCCCAGTTCTTTGCTCTCTTCCTGCAATATATCTCACCCATTTTCTTTGACGTGCTTGGGAAATCTATGGAGTGGGCTTCAGTCCCTGATTCACCGACTCTGCTGTTGGTCATGTGATACATTTTGGCCAATGGGATCTGAGCAGACAACTTATTTGCTACCTCCAAGTAGCATGCGTCTCACTGCATTCTTGCCCTTGGCCCAAGAGAATGGCATGTCCCAGAGAGAGACACGGGATGCAGAGCTGAGCCCAGGCAGGCCACACTGAGCTCTAGCCAGCCCACAGCACCCATGTAACATATGGAAAAAATAAATATTTGTTGTAAGCCACTAAGATGTTGAAACCCTTTTTGGTTACCAGAGCAAAAACTGACTAAATGATCAAGATATGGTGAGTAAAATAATAGCTGATATAACATGCTACTTTTATAAAACCAACAACTTGTCCAAAAGTCAAAGACAAGAATGACAGGCACACACTAACAACATCTATATAAAGTAAAGGTGAGCCAGCAAGGACCAGGAATTAATTTAGAGTTTCATAACAGTCTAGACTTCTATTTTGTCATGGAAGCATGTGGTGTTTATGCATATGTGTATGTAAGTCCTTTCGTTTCCACTTAAATGATACTTCCAAAATGCATTTTCAATCATTCTACACACATTCATAAGAGAAATAATTCCATCATCCTGTTTATTTTGTGTGCTTTAAGTATTACGAAGCAAAATAAATGTAAAGTAAAGTGAGGATCCTTGAACAGTAATGGAAAAAGTAAGCAGAGTACAAGGGTTATTATTCAGCTTCTGAATTCTATTAGTTCACTAAGGGTTATTACTCGGCTCCTAAATTCTGTTACGCTTTTTGGTCAGACGATAGGAAGAAACTGGAAAAGAAAAACAAGAGTCAGGAGCAACTACTAGCCAGACTGTATGACTTCCTAGTCACCAAACCCTTGTGTTTGCAAAGCAAGGTGTACGGGACCCCAACTACAGCAAAATGAAGTCGTGTTTCCTTTTATCTTTACAACCCATGTTCATATTTCCACTGTACCCATTCATGAGATTCAAGAGTTATGCCAATGTCTGTTATAAAGAGAAACCTCCCACATAAGACTATACTCCAAAAGAAAACCTAACTCCCTCACCACCCAGAGGTGACTCAGAACAAAGGCCTGGCAAATCCACTTCCAAAGGATCGCGGTCTTGCCCACCCTGGGAACACGGTTCCACTCTGCACCGCTAGGGCTGCCAGGCGCCAGAATCATGCAGCCGGCCACTACAGTAAGGGATCAGTTCTAGGCAAGGTTTTCCCTTTCCCCTTAGAGAGGCGGTCACACAGGGGTCACAGGTATGGACAAGCTCTGGGTCCGTGCCCAGGCTTGGATCCCCGCTCCAGCACTCTCGTAGCCATGCCCCCATGACCCTACATAATGACACTGAACTCCGGGCCCACGAGTGTTCGGAGTCTCACGAGCTTTTCACCGTTGACAAGGCAGTGTTTTACCATGTTTCCATGGCTGTTTGGTTTGATGAAAATGTCTGACTTTTGTGATCACCCTTATCTCCTGGATCTTCTGAGACATCACGGAGGGGCTTGGGCTCCCAGAAGGACAGCTGGATGACCAAATCAAGAGTGCGGTCCAACAGAAATACGCACATAATAAATGCATATAACAAACCATGTGCAAATCTCAAATCAGGCATGCCATTCTTGGATTTTAATCGTCACACTCCAAAAGTGAAATAGAAATAGGTGAAATGGAAATGTATTGTAAAAATAGATTTTCTTTAACCAAGCTATCCAAAATATTATCACTTCAACATGGAATCAATTCTTAAAACCTTTTTTGTTTTTAATTCTTAAAATCTTAATGAGATAGCTTACATTCTTCTTTTGTCTTCTTAACTAACTAAGTCTTTGAAATCTACTGTGTACCTGGCAGTTACACCAGATCTGGAGGAAATTCAAACTAAGTTGCAAATGTTCAGCGGCATCTGTGGCTAATGGCTACTTTATGTATTATTTAGTCTTTGAGAGAAAGCACCACAGAAAATATTCTAAGAGTGAAACATCAAAATGCAATCATTAAACAAACTGATGGGACAAAAGCGCCAGGAATGGCTAGAAAAGGACTAGGAAAAGGTGAGAAAGCAAAGGAGTCGGGAGGAAGGGAGGAAAAGGGGAAGGCACATGTAGCCATTAACAACCTGGGTGGTGGAATCAGAGGGAAAAGGTTAAAATCCCACTTCCGCTTACTAGCTGCATGATTTTAGCAATCACCTCTATAAAGCTCTTATTTCTCTGAGATATGCTATCGATAAAAATAACATCTCTTTCACAAGACTGTTAGAACTCTAAAGGTTGTAGAAGGAAAGTGGTTTCTTCGTACATCAAGTTCTGCGTTGTGAAAGGCCGTGGAAGAAATTGCTGGGGCATGTACACAGGAGCCCTGGTGGCATAGTGGGTGATACATTGGGCTGTTAACTGCAAGGTCAGCAGTTCAAAACAACCAGCCACTCCTGGGGAGTAAGATGAGAATTTATATTCCTGTAAAGAGTTAGTCTCAGAAGCCCAAAGGGGCAGTTGTAGTCTGTCCTGTGAGGTCACTGTGTGTCAGAAAGGACTGAATGGCAGTGAATTACATTTGTTTTTTTGTGTGCAAACACTTAAGAGGTCATGGTGGAGAAAAATAGGTCTTACACATTCACAAATGTCTTTGCTAAAAGCCAAATTATACAAAATAATTTCAACAGCAGTTGCTAAAAGTAAAAGAATTGCCAATGACATTCCTAAAGCCCTTAATGACTTACACCTCCTTGGCCTACCTTAGCCAAAGAAAATTGGCGATATTGCCAGTAAGTGCGGAGGGAAGATCGATGCCCAGAATTTGAAAATCCAAGCACATTATCTGGCTTCTAATAGACAGACTACTGGATACATCAAAATCTTTCTTTGAAGGACAATGCTCCTGTGCATGCCTCAAATTTAATCTGGTCATTCGTCTGGACATTGTAACATAAATATGTAAAATCAGGCTAAATGTTTATTTACTCTCCCTTCAACTTTCTCTTAAAGTAGGTCTTGTGAATAAATCTCCGATTGTTTCAGACTTGTTCTTTTTCTGTGCTCTAAAACTAGCAGCAGAGGGAATCAAAATCACTTGATTCCCTCCAACCTACTCCAACAATTCCCTCCAACAACTTTACTAATTCAGATTTTGAGTTTCTTAAAGTCAGCAAACATGTCCTCTCTTTCCCAGGTGCCTTTTAAACCAAGATATTTCCCAGGAGTATTCCCCAGTGGTGTCCTGGGTTACGCACTGGACTGCTTATCACAAGGTGAGAACTTCAAAACCCACCGGCTACTCTAAGGGAGAAAGAGGAGGCTTGCTGGTCTTGGAAAGAGTTCCAGTTTCAGACAACCCCAGGGACAAGTCTACTCTATTTTATAGGGTCATTCTGAGTTAGAATCAGTTTGGTGGCAAGTAGTGTGTGTTTTCGTTTGTTTGAAGGTGTTTTGATTTGTGTTTTGTTTGTTTTGTATTCCATGGAATATTCCTGTTCCTTGAGAGTGTAACCAAGAAACCAAGCCCAGAACGATGAGTCTGTGTGAGGCTGGGTTGTCTCGAGAAACAAAACCAGTGACCCTCATCTATGTGTAAGAAGGAACTTGTTCTCAAGAAGTAAATTTATAACAAGACAGCATCCCAGCCCAGTGCAACTCCGGTCCATGGATCTGATGCTGACTGTAGGCCTCTTCAGACAGCCCCATGACAGAGAAGGGCACAGCAAGATGCAAGACCACTGGCCGATTGTGGCAGAGTGGCATGGCGCCAAGGTCAGTGGAAACACAGCAGGGCCTGGACAGCCTCTCAGGGTTGGGCGGGCCCCTGGAGGCAGACACAAAGTCCCAGCAAGGAGGGAAGCAAAGGGACATGGGGAGAGAGACAGTTCCCAGTTTCTCTCTCATACAAAGGCCACACCCTCAGAGGGGTGTCATTGATTGATTGGCTAGATTCCACCTCTACCTACACTTGCATACAAATTCAAGTTGACATAAACTCTAACTGCCACCACATCAATCCATCCTCATAGCAACCTTTTGCCAGGTGTGGGAGGCTGTAAGTGTCTATGGGGTGGATCACCTTTTTCTCCCTACAAATAGCAGCTGGTTTGTTTGAATCCCCGCCACTGCAGTGAGCAATCCCTCGCCCACAGCCATTCCATAAAAATCAAAGGCAAGCCTTTATAAGGAGATGAATTTGGCTTTGAAACCCACTTGTTTATTATAAGACTCATCAGAGTCCCTGTCTGCTCCTGCGAACACACTGTCACTCTCCGAGGGGCAGGGGGGCTGTGAGTCCTCCTAAGCATCACACTGGGAACTACTATTCGGTTTAGGTAGATTTCAAACCACTCTGCCATGATCACAGTTTCACCAGCCTATTTATGTGGGAAAATAATATGAACTCGAACGCCAAATGATAGGGAGATAGCGCCATTCTCCTGTGGCCAGAGATGTCCCTATGAGACTTCGGCCCCGGGGTTTTCTGGCCTGACAGGCTCTGTTCTCAATAAGTTTTTTCTTATTCTGAATAAGTTCTGCCCTTTTTTCCCCTTTCAGCCCTGAAAAATACTTGGAGAAAAAAAATTCAAATCCAAATGGAGCAAGAACTTGTCACAAGTCTCCAAAATGGAGATACTTGATTTAAACTTTGGATCTATCTCTGAGTTAACAGGGGGGAACAAAAAAAAGTTGAAATGTAGTTGGCCTTGAGTGCATTCCAACTTAGGGTCCCCCTGAATGAAGGGGTCAGGGAGAAAATTGCTCCACGGGTGTGATGTCAACTTGTTAAATAGGTTATAGGGTGGAGTCGAACCTGTCAATCAGTTCATAGCCAATGAGGCCTCTGTGTGGACATGGCCTTCTTTTGAGGATGCTGGGAACTCCTGTCTTCTTCCCTGGAGGTGGAAAATACACTCTTCTGCTTGCCATTCCTGTTGACAAGCCACATGAGCTACGCTGATGGAGCCAAACCCCTGGAGGTGCAGGAGCCATGTGGAGACTCCTGCCAGCAATGAGATGCTTCCACCCACCACTGGATCCACTAGACTGTCCACCCACTGGCCTGTGATCTTCCTGCATTCAGCGTCATTGCATGTGTTGCATGAGTCTGAAGAGGAATTTATAAATTGGTACCAGACATAGGTGCTAATATCGGACTTTGGGACTTGATCTGGACTGGGCTGGGATGTTTTCTCAATATACAATTGCTCTTGGATATAAAGCGCTTTCTTATACACATATGAGTATCTATGAATTTGTTTCTCTAGTCTATCCGGACTCACTCAGCAGGGTTGCCAGTAGGTGATTTTGTGGAAGCAAATGACCAGGCCCTTCTTTTAAGGGGCCTCTGGGATGGATTAGAACAGCCATCCTTGCAGAGAGCAGTGGCATGGGTCAGTCATTTGTGCTATCCAGAGGGTACCAGGCGAAGCCACTTCACATTCACAGAGAGAGGGAAAACTCCTAACTAGACCCATATGGGCAAAGGGGCCTGCAGGGCACCCCTGTACAAAGTCTGGCACCAAGAAACTAAGTCTTATTTTGACAACAACTAAGCAGCTGCTCGGCACAAATCATCCTCGTCGGCCGTTATTTTTAGCTGCCTCTTAAGTAAAACAGTAATTTTCTAAAGAACATAATCAAGACGAAAACCTGCAAACCTTCACCATCTAGCAGATGCCAGCTCAGGGACATGATAGGACAGAGAGAGCTTCCCATAGCGTTTCCGAGGCTGTAATCTTTACGAGGACGTTTCCAAAAGTTTGCGAAGAAAAATGGAATTAAAAGGTAGTGAGATTTTTCCACACAGTGTTGACACTCACTTGTCTTGTCACATCTTTATCCCAGGGAGTGGCTGGTGGTTCAAAGTGTCAAGCTTTCAGTTAGCAGCCAAGCACTTCAATCATGGAACCACCAGACTCACGATAAATCATACAGGCACGAATTGCATTGTTATTTGGGAGCTTTAATTTATTTCCATCAGTCCATTTTTATCCCTCATATAAATCACCACTCACTGCCATGGAGTTGATTTTGATTCCAACGGCAAATATTTGGGAGCAGATAGCCTCATCTTTCTCCCAAGGGGCAGCTGGGTTTGAACCACCAACCTTGCTGTTAGTAAGCTAAAACCTAACCCATGGTGCCCCCGGGGTTCCTTTCATCGATAGTCCATAGCAAATTCCTTACTCAAAATAAAATAATTCATATGATTTTATCTTATAAAAGTGTACTGATTTAAGAAAGCACAGGCCATCTAGAATATTAGTTAGAATGAACATGGATTTAAACATAAAGTTCTAAAAGCCAGGCCCATTTTTCAAATGATAATTTGAAAGACCTATTTAAGTCTTCGGGGGAGGTGGGTACGTTCATCATCAAAAGCACACTTAACAAAATGTGTAATGGGAGAGGGAGGGGGAGAAAATCTAATAGATCACCAAAATCCATTGGCAGAACTGAATGTTAATTGCCTCCTGGACACTTAATTGAAATCTAATTGCTGGCTTGAGCTGTCACCACTGACCCCGGTAACAGACTAGTGCACCCTTCATAAGCCTAATATGGCATAATCCTCCTTCATTATGGCTATTATCGCCCGGAGTAGGGCACAGCTGCTACAGAGACAAGCTCTCGGGCACTCCTCTCAATGGATGTATCTATCACTTCTTCCGCGCAGAGCAGCAAGTGTGGATGGCAGGGACTATCCTTCCAACAAGTGGTACCACTTAACAGCCAGACTTACTTCTAAATTGAAACACACTATCACACACACAGCACTGCTACAGAAACCATAAACATACCCCATGGTTTGAAAAAACAGTATCACCAATAAGTCAATAGAAAAAGAAGAAGCAATACATGTAGGTCACAATCTAAATTCCAGATATGGAGTTCATGAACTTAATACTGGTCCACTTCAATTTTTTTAAACCATTTTATTGGGGGGTTCTCACAACTCTTGTTACAATCCATACATCAATTGTATCTGACATATTTGTACATATATTCCATCGTTCTTTTCTAAACATTAACTTTTCATTGAAACCCTTGGGATCAGCTTACACTTCATTTTTTTAAAGCTATTTCAATTAAAAACATTTCTCTTGAATTTCCTTGTTGTTGCTACCCTTTGCCCAGCTGGTCCCTAACTCATGGCAGGCAGGGAGCCCATGCAGAACAGAATGAAGCACTGCCAAGTCCTGTACCATCCTCATGATCAACTGTAGAATGGACCACTGATCCAAAAGGCTTTCATTGGCAAATTTTCAAAAGGAGATTGCCAGACCACTCTTCCAGGTTCATCTTAGATGGAAAGCTCTGCGGAAACCTGTTCAACATCATAGCAACACGCAAACCCCCGTGGACAGAAAGGTGAGCGCAGCTGTGCACAAGGGGCGTTGTACAGGAATCAACTCCATGTCTCTTGTGCGGGAAGTGAGACTGTCCCACCAAAACCTCGGTGCCACAATTCCCCAAGCATCTCCTCTTAACCAGGTAATAAGTATCCAGAGATAAAATAAATCACAGCAGGTGTCCTCCATGAATGCACACCTTTGGGGAGATACAGTGGGATGCATGTTATAGTAAAGGATGCGCCACGTACTGTGCTGTGGTTGTTGGGTGTCCACTCACTGCCATCGAGTCAATTCTGAAAGCTGACTCAGAGCTGCCCTGCGGCTCCCAAGACTGTAAATCCATACGGCAGTAGAAAGCCTCTTCTTTCTCCTGCAGAGCGGTTGGGGCTTCCAATTGCTGACCTCCAGGTTAGCAGCCCAAATCATAACCACGATGCTACCAGGCCTCCTCACTTTAGACCTAAGGGAGACTATAATAAACACACACCTTCCCCCACACAGCTTAGAAAATAAAATACCATCTCCTTCCTCATCTCCATCGCCACTTCTCCCCAACACACACACACACACACACACACACACACACACGTACGCCTGGTGCTTGATGTCTAGCCTCGAGCCCTTCATGATGCCTTCATTGGTTACCTGCAGCCCACACTAGTCACCAGAGTTAACCCTGACTCAGAGGAACCCTAAGTATGTCTTTATGCGTCCGTGCAAAATTGTGTTCCATAGAGATTCCTATCGCTGATTTTTCCCAAGTAACTCAATTGCCAAGCTTTGCCTCCAAGGCATTTTGGAGTGGGCTAGTATGACCACCTTCAGCTAGTAATCAGGCACATTAGCCATTTGCTTTGCCCAGGGGCTACTATTACCTATGTGCTCCTAAATGATGGGGAATGACAGGAAGGATTTTATGTGGCAGAGAGACAAAACCACAAGAGTGTGAGAAGAGACTGCAGAGCAGCAGTTCTCAACCTGTGGGTCACGACCCCTTTGGGGGGCTGGAATGACCTTTTCACAGGGGTCACCCGTTTCATAACAGTAGCAAAATGACAGTGATGAAGTAGCAACGAAAATAATTTTATGGTTGGGGGTCACCACAACATGAGGAACTGTATTGAAGGGTCGCCGGCATTAGGAAGATGGAGAACCACTGGTGTCAAGAGTAGACTGGGTCCAGCTCTGACAATAGCAGGACCAGGTGATCACTTGGACACAGTGGTGTGAGGATGGGAGTCTTCCCTGAAGACTGTCATAACGCAGCGGGACTAGACAGGTGACCAGGCCATCCGGGCTGAGTGCTGTGAGGGATTGGAGGAAGAGTGCTACAGGTTACATCCCATAGGCAGGTTAACCAGGGTCCAAAGTGGGATGAGGTTCAGTGCCAAAAGTAAAACGGCTGGCAGGCCTCAGCAGGGAATCAAGGCAGGGTTACCTGCCCAGAGGAATGTGGTATTTAATGTGGGCCTGAAGGACGGTGGTCCAAGAGGAGAGAGGATTCCTGGGCATGGAAACTGCAAGACCATACGTGGAAAATGACTGGGCTCTCAGAGGAAACAACTGCAGCTTGGCAGAACGCGGGGGAAGTGTGGGGTATAAATCTGCAGCAATTGGTGGATCATTTGGAGATTATTTGTGGAGAACCTTAAAGCAATCGAGATGAAGTCTGTTTATACAATTCATAACAAATTCACTTTCAGGACCATGAAGTCTGCCTCAATCCCTTCTACTTGAGAGCTAAAATAATGGTGTGAGCCGATCTGGTGATTTGGGGGATAACATCAAGGGTACTACTGTGTCTTACTATGGTTCTAGAGGGAGGACAGGGGGTCTTGGTTACAAACAGGCTGGCAAATCTGCCTTGACGGGATGCCACGGAGAGTGTCTCTGTCTTTCACTTTAAAGATGAGTAACGTCATGGCTGAGTAGTGAAGGCTACTGTCTTTTCCTCTTTTATATAAGATATAAAAAAGAAAACCACACATAGGAGTAAAATCAGGCATATTCTCATCACTATAGCTAAGCATGCACAAAACAATTTTGTTTTATGCCTTGACCCCAAATGCTATTTCCTAAATCTTTTGGAATATGTACACTTCCTCATTCTGCAAGGTTTCCTAGGTTTGAAGACTGGGGGGTGGGGGCAAAGGGGGGCTAATTATCACATTTTCTAAGTAGCGGAGTAAGACAAAACATTATTACACCAGTTGCCTTTGAGTTGATTATGACTCATAACCCCTGTGTAGACAAACTTGCTCTCCATACAGTTTTCCAGAAATTCCAGATTTGGGGGACAGATTGCCACACCTTTCTTCCAAGGTGCCTCCAGGTAGACTCACACTTCCAACTTTTCAGATAGTAGCTGACAACTTTAACATCTGCACTATCCAAGGAGGCAGGAACAATACTAAGGAGGAATCATGTAGGCAGCTTCAGAAAATACGTGGAGTTGCCCCCCTGTCCCCCGCAAAAAAAAAGAATTGCACTCGGTGGGGAGAGCTTTCATAGAACACATTTTTCCAGCTAGACAAGCATCCAGCAACTCGCTCTGAGTTGGTGCACCAAGTGGAGCTGACTGGGAAGGTTCTCTCTGTTCACAGTGAATTTTTTCATAAAGGTTGTTTTGCTCAAACCTTGTTTTTTTGTGATGGCCTTAAGAGAATAGCAATGTGGCTGAGCAATTTTGTTTCCTGCTTGGGAAGAATGCCCCAGAAACTATTGTTATGTTAAACAGAGTTTACAAGGACAGCGCTATGGGAAAAACCCAAGTGTCTGAGTGGTTTTCTTGTTTCAAAAAGGTGTAATTAAAAAAAAAAAAAAAGGTGAACTGTGATTGAAGACAAATCTCATTCTGGACATCAACTTCCCCAAAGGATGAAAATGTTGACTTGTGGTGCATTTGGAGTTTGTTCCACCAGGTCAGACTGTTAATCAAGCTTTCTATTTAGAGGTTATGAAAAGATTGTGTAACAGTGTGCAACAAAAAAGGCCTGATTTGTGGCAGACGGGGGACTGGTTTTGCCACCACAATAAACCTAGTCATGCAGCCATCTCAATGAGCCAGGTTTGGGCAAAAAATAGCATGCCTCTCTTGCAAAATGTACCTGACCTCACTCCATGGGACATCTTTTTGTTTCTGAGAATGAATGATGAGGGACATGAAAGGACAGCAATTTGATGACATAGAAGAGGTGAAAAAAAAATGAGTAAGATGCTGTCAGCCATCCAAACATGAACTTGAAAAAAGTTTCCCAGAATAGAATCATAGATTTGACAAATGTATTAAGTATGATGGAGAGTACTTTGAAGGTGATATGGTTCTTTTGTAAAAAATTTTTTTAAAATTTTAAATACATGGCTTTAAAAAATTCTGGTTTTTTGTTAAAGTATTTCCTTGTAGCTTATAGTTGTGCTTTCTTTGTTCAAATCCAATATGTGTAATAAATAGCACCGATATCTCTTTATTTAAAAAAAAAAACATCTCCCTTTTTAAAAAATTTAATTTTATTGTGGACTCTTACAGGTCTTATAATATTACATACATCAATTGTATCAAGCATATTTGTATATAGGTGTTTACTATTTTAAATCACTCGTCATCATTAGCCTGATGCAATGCCAATTGAGGGGCCCCAGTGGTGCTGCCGAGTAGGCATTGAGTTGCTCACCCTAAGTCAGGCAGTTCACAGTCACCAGTTGCTCCCTAGGAGAAAGATTTACAGCCTCAGAAACCCTATAAAGAAAGGGTTGCTACTCACCCTCACTCATTCACTCTCTCACTAACTCACCCTCACTCACTCACTCTCTCTTACACTCTCACTACTCACTCACTAACTAAAAGCAAAAAAAATGTTTAAAAATATATATATATATTTCTTCTTAAAAAGAAAGGGTTGCCCTGCGTCAGAATGGACTCGAAGACAGTCATTGCACTGGGAGGCTTTTTACTGAGCTTACCAAGAAACAACTACTGCATTCCAAAGCAGGCTGGGTGGACTCTAGACCCTCAGGCTGGCATTTCAGAAATGCATTCATTCACTGATTTTATCAACTTTCTGCAGCAGCACCTAACTTAGAGGCTTGTTAGAGGATTTATGGGGGGAAAAAAAAACAAAAAACACCCTCATTGTCATCAAGTGCAAACTGACTAGTGGTGACCCTATAGTGCCGGGCAGAGCAGGACAGTCCCCTGAGTTAGATTAAGAGTGTTTACAGGGGTAGAAAACACCATCTTTCTCCTGCAGAGGGCTGGTGGTTTGGAACTAAAGGCACTTATTAATTTAAATCACTTTGCTGGAGGCTCATACAGCTCTTATCACAACCCATCCATCCATCCATTGTATCAAGCACATTTGTTGCCATTATCATTTTAAAAATATTTGCTTTCTACTTGGGCCCTTGGTATCAGCTCATTTTCCCTCCCTCTCCTACCCTCCCTCTATTATGAACCCTTGATAATTTATAATTATTATTTTTTCATGTCTTACACTGACCGATATCTTCCTTCACCCACTTTTCTGTTGTCCAACACCGAGGGAGGAGGTTATATGTAGATCCTTGTAATCAGTTCCGCCTTTCTACCCTACCTTCACTCCACCCTCCCCGTATCCCTACTCTCACCACTGGTCCTGAGGGATTCATCTATCCTGGATTCCCTGTGTTTCCAGTTCCTATTTGTACCAGTGTTCATCCTCTGGTCTAGCTGAATTTGCAAGGTAGAATTGGGATCATGATAGTGGGGGGTGGAAGCATCAGAGAACTAGAGAAAGTTGTATGTTTCATCATGCTATACTGCACCCTGACTGGCTCATCTCTTCCTTGTGACCCCTCTGTAAGAGGATTAAAGGCACTTTCAATATTTATATAAAGTGTGGCATCCCTGACTGGTGTACACTGTGGTAGTTCATTCGGCAGTGATCTGAAAGGACAGAGGCTCAAGTCCTCCTGGAGGTGCCTCTGAACCAAAACCTGGCAATCTACTCCTGAATACTCAACCACTGAACTCTACTCCACTGGTCATTCGAATGTTTTGATCTGCAGCCATGTTGCGGTGACCGTTTTCTTTGACCTCCCAGGTCCTCCTTACAGCTGTGTGTCTCAGTAGACTCGAACAAACACCATTCTTGGCCTCATTCATTTGAATTGTTATGTCTCAGTAGTTATCTTGTTCTTGTCCCTTGAAAGACTTAATAAATGTTCTCCTTAAGTAACATCTACAAAACGGGAAGAAAATCCTGTGGCAAACGGTTGTTCTACTCCGCCACAGTTGGAAACACCTGTGACAGCGGTTACACATTGGGCAGTTAACCTCAAGGCCAGCAGGTCAAACCAACCTGCTTCAAGATGTCCATGGCCCCGATCAAGTGGGTCACGTCACTGCTTCAGATGCAGCATGCTGAAGCAAGCAGATCGAGGCCGACGAGCCGAGCCAGCGCCTTGCGGACTGCATCGGAACATCAAGGGGCAGGGCAGGCACTCCTTCCCGCCGACACCTGGCCAACGTCATCGGATACTTCCCCACCCAGGCCCTCAAGGTCGCCTTCAAGGGTAAGTACAAGCTGGTCTTCCTGGGCAGCCTGGCTTCAGGAAGGGCAGCCAGTGCCACCTCCCTGTGCTCGGTCTGCATGTGGGACTTAGCCCACACACACCTGGCACCTAACATTGGCAAGCCGGGCACGAGTTCAAAGGACCTGGGAGACTACCTGGTCAGTGTCACTGACTCAGCCAGCATCCGCAGCCTCCACGAGGGGTTCAGCATGTGTACGGCCTCATCAGTGACCACGCCGCCTACTTCGGTGTCCACAGCGCAGCCTAAGGGAGCAGCTCGCAACCCCAAGAACAAGCGCATGGGGGGCAGCTGGATGATTGTGCAGAGCGTGGCAGCTGTAGCCCCTTCGACACCGTGTGACACTGCATGAAGGACACAGTCGGGCAAAAAGGAGCGGGCATCACGGCCAGGGCACCCTGTACTGCAGGTGGAAGATCTTCCAGCACCCAGGTGGCAAGGCCTTCAAGGGCACCCGGTCCCAGGAGCTGCGCAGCGCAGCAGGTGCTGTGCCTTTGAGCTGGTGGGCCAGGTCTTCTAGGTCCTGCCCACCGCCGGAGGCGCCCCGCCTCGGACAATGCCTTCAGGAACCCCGTGGGTCCACCTCTGTCCGCATCACGTGGTCAGGGGCGCAGTGGAACCTGAGGCAGCTGCAGGTCCGGGGTGGGGTCGTGACCCATAGTAAGCCCCGCTCCCTTCTGCCGCGTCTGCTGTTTATTACAGAATCACATCTCCCTATCATGCTGCATGCAGCTGGCCCGCGGGCACCCCATCCGCACCGCCTGCCTTCCACTAGGAGGCACTAAATCCAAGGCACGTTCTTCAAGTATCCAAAATCCTCCAGCTACTGGAGGATTCCACCGCAGATTGAGGATGGCAGCAGCCCCAGCTCCTCAGATTGTAAAGAGAAATGCAAGAAACAGGCAAGAAGGGGACAACACGAAAGCACAAGTCTTCCAAATCAAATGAGAACTGCGACTCGGATTGACAAGGAATTTGACTTGTTCCCTGTTCTTCTCAAACACACTGGACAAAGACCCGAGGAAGCAGCTTCAACTGGAGAAAGAAAAGCCAACGGTCGGCATGGCTGTATGGCTCCCCTGCCTCCCAGGGGAATGCCACTTACAGGAGGGGACCTGTCTCCTCCCAGCTGCTGGTTCGGGTCTGCAGCTGATTCCCTGTCCTCCTGTCTGTCCACTGGCCGGCCACTACAACACGTGATTCATTTAAAAGTCCTCCCCCGGGGTGGAGGGTGCAGGGCAAGGGAATCTCAGCTCTTCCCTGGCTTCTTCTCACTCCTTGGGGAGAATACTTAATTCCCACAGATACCAGAGGCTTGTGTTTGCTCGGATGTGGAGGTAATAAAAGCTGATTTTTTTTCTAATCGCTACCTAGTATATAAGTATGAGTGCATATTTATTATGTACAAGGAGTCCTGGTGGCATAGTAGCTCCACGTTGGGCTGCTAATGCAAAATCAAGCGGTTCAAAACCACCAGCAGCTGCTCCAAGAAACAGAGGCAGCTTTCTACTCCCGTAAAGAGTCAGTCTTGGAAGCCCACCGGGGCAGTTCTGCCCAGTCCTATAAAGTCACTATGAGTTGTGAGGGTTTATTTTTTTCGGGGGGTGGGGGTGGGGTTGCTGGGATACAGAAGCTGATACTAGTGTGGTTATTGATATACAACCTCCAAGGTGGGCGGGGCTTCTGAGAAGAAGACTTGATGCTTACACAGGGAGAAGCTTGCAACCAACCATGTATCAGGGATGGGGAAGGTAGGCAAGCCTAACTGGTGAGATAAAACCCACCAGGACAGGTAGGTCCACCATGCTAAGAGGCTATAAGGGAAGGAATGCCTAGCTGTGAGGCGGAGGAGTGTCAGCTAAGGGGGAGGAGCCTGAATGCCCACGGGTGAGGCAGGCAGCATGGGGAGGGGGGTCACTCTAGGTCAGATGTGTAACAATGAACAGGGAATTCAACTCTAGCCTGGGTTAGCAGCCCTGCCACACAGATACGGGAAGAGCAGCAGGTGAGGATGGGAAGGTACTCAGAGGTAAACAAGCTTCATTATAAAGGCAGTGCTGAGCAAAAGACTGATTTAAATGGGGCTATGTTTTTTTTAAAAAAAGAAAGCAACATAATTTGGTGGTTTTTAATCCCTTTTTAAGGAAAGTAGATAAGAATACACCCAAAGGCAGCCTTTGAAGCTTTGAGAACAATCACAAGAAGCAGTGAGGATGAAGGGAAGAGAGAAATGTGAAAATGCTTTAGGGGCACAAAAGGCATAAGGACTGAAATTTGTTATTGAGGGCCAAAGGAAATAGGGAGTGAGGGGATAACAATGAGTCTGTGAGAACTTGTGCAGCAAACTCAACAGATGACCAAGATAGAAAACGCAAAAGAGGTAGGTTTCATTACAAGAAACTGCAGGGTTCAATATGAAACAGGTTAAAATTGAACTTACAATGAACAAACCACCAGATCAATCAAACTGTTCTGAGTCAGAAAACTCCAAGTTGGTGATGGAGAGGGCTTCCTTTCCCCAGCATACATACTGTATCTCTGTGACATTTTGTATCCTACAGTCAATGCAGGGCTGCTGTATCGCAGAAAAAGATGGAACTTTCTGACTTAGTTACATAATCTGGTTTCAATTTGGGACTTGAGAGGATGAAAAGTGAAAAGGTGGCGCCTAGTGTGTCAATCAAGTCAATTGCTGTAATTTCTCTTTGGAGGTGGGAGGCACTGTCTCTCTAGGTTCACTCCCTTGGAGACTCTACTGACAAGGCTGACTCCCTGTGAGACATCCCTGAGGAGAAGCCAAATGGACCTACCCTGATGCGGCCCCAGGTACTGGAGAAGCCACGTGGAGACCCCTAACAGTGCTGAGATGCTTACAATGCCACTGGATCCACAAGACTTCCCCCCACCCACTGGCCTGTGATCTTCCTGTATTCAGTGTCATTGCATGTGTTTCATGAGTCAAAAAAGGACTTTAGAAGATAAACAAGCAGCCATCTAGCTCAGAAGCAACAAGCCCACATGGAAGAAGCACACCAGTCTGTGTGATCAGGAGGTGTCAAAGGTCTCAAATATCAGGCATCATCAGAACAAAAAATCATATCATTGTGAATGAGGTGGGAGTGCAGAGTGGAGGCCCAAAGCCCATTTGTAGGTCACTGGACATCCCCTACAGAAAGGTCTCAGGGAGATGAGTCAGTCAGGGGGAAATGTAGTAATGATGAAACATACAACTTTCCTCTAGTTCCTAAATGCATTCTCCGTGCGCCGTCCCCCCCCCCCATCATGATCCCAATTCTACCTTACAAATCTGGCCAGACCACAGGATGTACACTGGTACAGACAGGAACTGAAAACACAGGGATTCCAGAGCGGATGATCCCTTCAGGACCAGTGGTGTGAGTGGCGATACTGGGAGGGTATAGGGAGGGTGGGTTGGAAAGTGGGGACACATTTCAAGGATCTACATATAACCTCCTTCCTGGGAGACAGACAACAGAAAAGTGGGTGAAGGGAGACGTTGGACAGTGCAAGATATGACAAAATAATAATTTGTAAATTATCAAGGGTTCATGAGGGAGGGGGAAACAGCAAGGGAGGGGGAAAATGAGGAGCTGATGGCAAGGCTTGGATGGAGAGCAGATGTTTTGAGAATGATGAGGACAATGAATGTAAAATGCGTTTTACACAAATGATGTATGTAGGGATTGTGATAAGAGTTGTATAAATCCCTAATGAAATGATTAAATAGAGGACTTTATAGATTGATATCGGACTTATGGGCTAAAATCGGACTATAGACCTGATCTGGACTGGGCTGGGATAGTTTCTCAATATTCAATTGCTCTTATATATAAAGCTCTTTCCGATACACATATGAGTGTCTATGAATTTGTTTCTCTAGTCTACCCAGACTAACCACACCTTCCAATGAGAGTAAGTTTCCAGTAACTGGGGGACTGGGAAACTTACTTGTTGGTGATAAAAAAAGAAGGTAGTGGGAAGGAGGTTTTGGTAACCTCAGATTTTTTGGTAACCTCAGATTCAACTCTGATTATTTTACTTTTTATTCTGGAATAAATATTTCAATTAAAAACTTTTTTTTCCAAACCAGAGAAAAAGGGCCATTAGAATGGCAATATCTAATAACTTCATATTCAGCATGGGTCTAGCAAGCAATACATGGCCATTAGTTGACCCCCACCCCCTTCCCCCAGACTCTCTACAGCTCAACAGCAGCATCCAGAAACAGAATCTTTCAAACCAAAGCAATGAAAATTGACTCCCACACCAAACTTGAGGAATAGTTAGTAGACAAAACGGAGATTCCTTAGCCCAGTGGTTTTCAAATGCAGTCAATCAGGGACCAGGATCATCAGCAATGGCAGGCAGTGCCTAGAAAATACACGTCTCAGGCTCTACCCCATCCCTCCACTCCCAAAACAAACAAACTCACTGCCGTTGGGTCCACTTGGACTCATATTGATCCTATAGAGCAAGGGGTTTCCAAAACTGTAAATCTTTACAAGTGTAGAAAGTCTCAACTTTCTCTTATGGACCTGCTGAAGGATTTGAACTGCTGACCATTTGTTTAGCAGCCCAACTCATTACCCACTACACTACCAGTGCCTCCAAGGTCCCATACCAGAGCGACAGAATCAGAAACCGAGTGGAGTAGGAAGCAGTAATCTCTTTTAACAAGCCCTCCAAGGATTCTGAAGCTGGCTGGAGTTTCGGACTGCTTCAGCTACCCAGTTACAGGAGGGATGGGAGTGTGAAAGAAATCTCCCCCACCCCAGAAGGATTTCCAAAGACACCAGAAAGTAATGACATTTGTCTATGGACGTTCTCAAACCCTTATCATATCTTAGGTAAACCTTGATTTATTACATCTATCATTGTGTTTTTAAATGAATGCATTTAAAATGAATTTTAAATGAATGCATTTAAACATAAAAGTTATGCTTATTTAGTAGAAATATAAATGATCTTTAAATAAAATCTTTTCATTTGGGAAAAAAAAGTAAGAGCTAGCAATGCATACTCTTCTACTCAGATCAGCATTAGAAACTCCTGTTAATTATCGACAATGAGGAATTTTTCACTCAGTCTAAGCTAAAAACTTACGCGGCAAAATAAATGACACAACACAGTAAGCCTCCCTCCCCAAGTAAAGAAAACATCTACTTCAACAGTAAACTCACAATCTTTAGTCCTGGTAATATAATGGTTAAAGCACTCGGCCGCTAACGTTAAGTTGGTGGCTCAAAGCCACCCTGCAACTCTGCAGGACAAGTAGCTGGAGACCTGCTCCCGTGAAGAGTGCAGCCTAGGAAACCAGATGGAGCAATTCTACATTGATGCCCAGGGTCGCTAAGCATTGGACTCACTCTACTGGACAGCACACAAAACAACACATGCACCGATGATCTTCTGCTACCTGCACCACCAGTTGACCCCTTTCCAAGTTTCTAACCAGACTTCTCCCCACTGACCAGCACCAACCACTGATGGGATGGGCACTACATTACAGCATCTGTGGGTGGGTGATGCTCAACAGTCTTCTGGATTAAGCTAACTGACCAGGTGGAGGCTGAAACTCTTGAGGCTAATTTAGCTCCCTAAGAACTAAATGTAATCACCCACATATCAAATTTTATAAAAAAGACTGATCCAAGAATGGACACAATTTCAGCAGCAAGAACTAGTTGGTAAATCAAGCAAAAACTGGATGAAACGATCTAACATCATGCCTATGAGTGTAAGCCCAACAGGAAAAGGGCAGAGGAAATTGCCACAATGTGACCATGCTAGTCACCATCCCGCTTACACCCATGACCAACCACCTCTTCAAAGAAGGATTTAGTCACTACTAGCTTTATCCTCAGCAGCTTCGTGCTTAAACACTGCATCTATCGTTTAGCAAATCCAATTCAGAGATGATTTTCCTAATCAGCATGCAAGCAATGTATAGAAATGGCATTGCTGGTCTGCAAAAATGAGAATTTTCTCTGCCTTCCACTGCAAAACTCTCAGTCAGATCTGCATATTTCCTAGGTTTTCTCCCCCTGACTCCTCCAGGGGAGTGGGACGGCACCCTCATATGACCTGGCTAGCCTGCCAGTGCTGTATATCTTCAACCTGGGAAGGCTGACACACCTGCCCTGCTGCTGTGGTTAACATTCCCTCCCACTGGGAAGCTGATATGAAGATCTCAGAGTTACTGTTTGTTAAATACCTGAGGCTTCTGAGATGAAAGGCAACATTAAAGTTCAAGCGGTCTGCGGCTGGCATTACACTAGAGATGCTGCAGCTGATTCTTTATACTTGGGCTTCAAAGAAGGAAATCGAGGCTGTGCTGATAAACTAGCTTTCACCCTCTTATTAAAGGCAGGCAAATGTATTCTAGCCTTCCTTAATTAACTAAATTTCAACACAAGGGAAAACTAAAAGAGCCAAGCACACTACTTGGAGTCTATTCCAACTCACAGTGACTCTAAAAGACAGAGTAGAATGGCTCCTTAGGGTTCCTCTGGGGGAAGAGGTAGGGGTGGGGGTAGGCTGGGGGATTGGAACCACCAACCTTTCAGTTAAGAGCCAGACACACTGCGTCACCAGAGCTCCTTAGAAACACATGGAGCCTTGCGATTTGATCCACATGGTCAATTCGAAAGCACCAGCAGCTCTTCAGGAGAAAGACTGGGTTTGCTACTCCCGTAAACAATTAGTCTAGAAAACCCACATATGGGGTCGCTATGAGTCAGCATTGACTGAATGGCAGAGTTCAGATTTTTTAGTTTTGTTTTATATCCCCCCCCCAAAAAAAACCACTGCCAGCCAGTCAATTCCAAATCTTAGTGACCCTTTAAACAAGAGGGCTTCAGAAAGTTCACAGAAAAATCCCATTATCTTTAAATTCCATTTTCCCAAGAACATTTGGAAGCCCCTTCATATTTGCTTGCACTAGACCCCTGTTATAGTCAACAGTATACAGGGAGAAGGACACCTGGGCCCTTCTCACCCTGGTGGCTGGGCCCTGCAGCTCCAAATCTCCACCAGTATAAAGAGATGGCCACATGGCAGCTGCCAGCTAACACATTTGCTTTGAGCCAACAGACCTCCCCCACCCCACCCCAAAAAGACAAAGCTTTGTATGCATGCTGGCATGCATGTGAATTCAGGCTGCGGTGGGGGTGGGGTGGGGGTAGGGGCACACACAAAGAGCACATTCATGGCCACATATAACTTCTTGCACATATAAATAGCCATCCTTGACCCAAAACCTTCTCTGTGGGCAAAGGCCACAGAATTCCCCATTCTATGAATTAGATATAACCAGTTCCATCTTACAGACAAAGAAATCGAGACTCAGAGAGACTGTGAAACTTGCCCAACATCGCCCAGCTGAAAAAGGACAACGCTGGAGTCCAGACCTAGCTGGATTTCAAACTCCCAACCCCGGCTCCCCGACCCTGACAGCCAGGAAAAACTGCAGAACTTGCCAGGAGAAGGGTAAATTAAATCAAATTAAGTCAGCAGGGTGGGGAGGGTTGCGTTGCAGTCTTATTTTAGACACTGATTTTTCACCTCCTACCTACGAAAGCCCTTTGTGTTTGCTTTCCCTCGTTCCTTTTTCAACCAGGGAAGCAGCAATAATTTAATTGGCTAATTAGGAATTGCATCTTCTCTCCCCTCATTGCCGCCCCGCCCCCACCCCCACCCCTGCCCCTGATTTGTATCAAAGAGCACAGCACTGTTCTGAACACTTAAAAGGACTGAGGAAGTTCAAATGCAGGATAGTTTGTCTTGGCAGAAGACAAGAATATGGGACCCAAGTGGGCCATAGTGTGCATTCAAATGGTTGATGGCTTCCCTGGAGCAAACTAGAACTGGGGGGGTTGGGGGTGGGGACGGGGAGCTCTTGTTTTCTGACACCGGCCCATCAACTCAGGACAAATAAGACTCCTCCTAAGATGCTGCCGTTCTTCCACGTTAAGACAATTTCTGTTTTTTTCCACTGCCACGTCCATGCCAAATGTCAGGGCAAGCCTGCACCACTCTGACTGAGTCCAGCACAGGGAGCTGTGTTTAAGCGTAATGAAGGAAGTTGGGCAGCTGCCTGAGAGAGCCGAAGAGGGCTTCTTTGAGTCCATTTCTCCCAGGCTCCCTTTACTTGCAGGGGGAACCAAACGTCTCTAAAGGGGCTGCTCTTGAAATAAGAGAAGGTGTTGGTGGAGGAGTTTGGATAAACACCCAAAGTCATAGGAAGCCAGGGTGCTCCTCCCACTCCGATGTATTGACCCGAGGTCACAGAAAGCTGGACCTTTGCCACCTGGGCTGGGATTCATACTACGCTGTCACTTTAGCCTAGTGAAGAGGCACCCTTGAAAGGCAAACTTCAGACCGAGCATGACCGCATTTCGGAACTTTTAGAACCTTATGGAACTTTTAGAACCTTATGGAACTTTTCGGGACATTAGATGCACTGAATCTTGGGCCATGAGGCTACCACCACCTACAAGAAGATAATCAGTTTTTGTCAAGTTTCAGATGAAGAGAAATTGGTGAGTGCGCCAGAGCAATCATCAGGACCTGGAAAAGTGGAGGGCAGTGTAACACACATGAAGGAATCTGCATGTCCTGCTCGCCCATTCAGATTAGGCCACAAGACACCAGCCTATTCAGCTTCCCCTCACCACTACCCCACCCACAAATGAAAAGGTATATCATCCGCACTAGTGCCAAATAAAATTTGAACGCTCATACCAACTGCTGATTTTAGAAACAGCATTGGACCTAGAGGTGAACTCTCTCCTCTGGTACTACTTGATTCTCATGAGTGGGTAAATATGCTTCTAGTTTAATTTCTGATTAAAAAAAAAAAAAAGCTAGCTGTAGCAACACTGCATCTACCTGTCAAAGAGCCCCCACCGGCCCAGAGATAGCTTGTTCCTCTTTGTTTGAATGACCGGATGCTCACTTTGCACAAGCTGTTTTCTCTTTCCCTGGAATTCTCTTCCCCAATTACTCCACCAGGTGATCGAGTTCCACCTTCTCCCTCAAAGCCCAACCCGCACCTCATCTCTACCAAGCTACGGAACCAGTCCCCACCGCCACCCCCACAGGCCCCATTCTTGACAAGTAACTGGTCTGCCCCTGGGTTTCCTCAAGGAGGTTGCCAGCTGCCTACTCTCCGAGGGCTATGATCTTGGTTTCTAGCACAGAGTTGAAGTTCAGCACGAGGTTTGCTGAATGAATGAGTGAACTACCCTACCTCAAGAAATTAACACATAGCTGGCAATCCTGTCACCGCGCATGCAGGCTGCAGTCTAGGGTTTCCCCCACCAGTCACAAAGAGCAAGTAACAGCCAGTCGCTGGACAGACTAAAAGCCGAACCCCACAATCTTTTTAAATTGTAGGTGGAGATCGTGTTGAGGGTGACAGGAGGGGAAGTGGAAGGGGGAGAAAGGTACGTGCAACACTAACTCACTGTTCTCTCTGGAAGAAGAGGTGAAAACCCCACTTGCAAGTACTTAAAGACGTATTCAGGGCCAGGCAGGAAAGACGTGACGGGCGAGAAGGATGTTAATATTGGGGAGCTGGAGACCTGGTCTGAAATTACGCGGCCGCGGGTTCTCTTTAGGAGCCAGTCCAGGTTGGGGCCAAGATCCCCAGACTTTCGGCGGCCCGGCTAGGGCCTGGTAGGAGGGCATGAAAACACCTCTCCTCTCCCTCCCCAGATCCTGTCCTCATGGGTGGGAGGATGGCAGCGCTGGCGACGCGGAGCTGCATGCCCCTCCGCTGCAGCGACTGCAACATTGTTCCCCAACAGCGTCTCTCTTTCACCTCTTTCAACGGACTGGGCACCCCTGACTGCCTTCTCCAGGCCCTCTCCCACTCCCCCCAAAACTGAAGGCAACTAGGAGGAGGGGGCGAGAGGGCGGCTTTATCTGCAAGCTATCCAGACAGCGCTCACCTTCGAGCTTAACTGCCCGAAGAAGCTGGGCGCCAAGGCGGGCAGCTCCCACCGGGAAATAAAACCCCTGCGGGGCGGCCGCCCGGAGTCCCCGCTACCCTGTCCGGCGCACCCGGCCGCCGATCGCGAGTTGGCGCTGCCAGTGTTGGCCCAAGTCACCCTCTTGGCGCCAGGAGCGCCGAGGCGGCTCCAGAGCTCGGGTCCCGACTCCAGCCCTACCCGCGCCAGCCTTACCTGCCTCCACGACCCGCGTCCGTGTCCCGAGTCCCGCGTCGAGAGGTTGTCCTCCGCGGCGGCGGAGCCCCAATTCC
Organism: Tenrec ecaudatus; assembly: GCF_050624435.1. Taxonomy (NCBI): domain Eukaryota; kingdom Metazoa; phylum Chordata; class Mammalia; order Afrosoricida; family Tenrecidae; genus Tenrec; species Tenrec ecaudatus. Next base: position 234,691,671 of record NC_134530.1, read on the forward strand.
CCGAGGAATTGATCCCGGTGGCTGGCGGCGGAGGGGCGGGGAAAGGAGCCGGAGGAGGCGACAGGGGAGAGAGGTTTCCGCTCGGCTCCGGCCGGGAGAGTCCGTGCAGGGAAGCCAACGAGGGGGAAAGCCGAAGGACGGGCTGGTCCCGCCGGCGGGGGGCCGCGGCGAGAAGGCCGGGGACCACGAGTGAGGTGGGAGGGGAAGGACCAGCAGCCGCCACTTTGTGCCGGCAGCTCGCGGACGATCGCAGCGGCGAGGGGAGAAGGGAGCCGGGGGACAAGGGGCGCAGCAACCTGCCCCCAGCCTGCGCCCGCAGCGCACAGGGAAGAGAAAGTTGGGAAGAACTTTTCGGGGCTGGGAGAGCCAGAGCGGCAGGAAATGCGAGCAGCCGGAGAGGAGGGAGGAAGGGGCCGTGCGAGTGGGAGGGGACGGAGCAGGCGCCAGCGGCGGGGCTCCCCCACCCCCGGGCCGGGCTCGGCAGCGCTCGGGACCAGGAGGCGGAGGGACGAGGGAGGGAGGCTGGGGCGCGCGGCTGGGGGCGGAGAGGAATGCGGGCCGGGAGGCGCGCGCCGGGGACGCACAGCCGGAGGCCGGGCGCGCGCGGGCGCGCGTCCGTGCCTGCGCGCGCTGCTGAGCGCTGAAACGTGGAGCCCGAGCTCCCTGGCTGCGGGCGCGCGGGGCTGCGGACGTCACGGCGCTGGAATCCGAAGAATGCAGGGCTGCGGGAGCTCTTTCTGCCGGCGGGGGACAAGTCGCGCACTTTTCTTGCAGGAGCTTTTGGAAATGTTGTAAAAAGGGGAGAGATGAAACTCCCCGCGTTAAGGGGCGTGGGAGGGAGGGCAGGGGAGCCGTCGATTGCCAACCCCAAGCGGCGCCCCTCCGGACGATCAGGGAAAATCCCACTTAGGTCTTCGAGGACCTCAGGGCCGAGGCAGCAGGAGGAACTTGCTCACTGAGAGCGAGCACAAGCCACCGGAATCGGGAACCCTCCAAGCCTCCGCGGAAGGCAGATCAAAGTGTAGGTGGCCTCGTGGAGTGGCCAATCTTAGCTCTTTCTCCCGGGGACCCCCGTTCGGAACCTCAGGACACACTGTACTGGGTGCCTTGACCACCTCTCCACGTCCCACCACCTTTGGAATCCTAAAAGTGTATTTGTGTTGAGAGTTGGAATATGTCGTCTTCCCGGTTCGGGCCACGCCACAAAATCGCCCCACCCAGTCTGGGTTGGCAACTGGGACGGCACTTCCTCAGCGCGTTCGGAGGTGGAGTTAATGGGATGCAGCTGGCACGATGGAAAAAGCTAGGCGGCCGGCTGGCTATCTGGGTTTTAGGCCCAGCCCTACCCTGCTGGCGAGGGATTGGGTAGCTGAGAAATATCCCAGCCCCAGTGATCCTGGGCTTCTAAACCAAAGCCAAACCACTGCCATTGAGTCAAAAGCTGGAGCGAGCTGTAAAATGGATGAGTCTGAGGTCCTTTCCGTTGCTGAAAAATAGAATTAAAAACCATGATTCCAGCCCAGTCTTTTCAACTCCTCTTTTGAAGGGACTTTGAAATAATTGTAACAAAACATTTAACCCAAAATGACAATGTCCAAACGTTATTTACAAAAACCATTGTGACTGACATCTTTGAGCATGTGCCAGCCTCCGGAGAGTGATACAGATGGCCAAAAAGAGGGAAGGAAAGGCTAGAAGGAAAGATGACAAAAGGTGCTGAAACTTTCAGGGTAACAGATGAGTAGGCACTCGGATGGTGGACTTGCTGGGTTTCCCAAGAAAACTTGGGGGGGGGGGTTGTCCTCTGTTCTGAGGAGCTCTGGTGGCATTGTGATTAAGAGGCAGGCTGCTAACATCAAGGTGAGCAATTTGAAAACTACCTGCTGCCCCTGGGTGAAGGAGCAGGCTTTCTACTCTTGTGAAGAGTTAGCCTTTGACACCACAGGCGCAGTTCTACCCTGTGCTATAGGTTGCTACGAGTCAGACCCAATTCCATGGCATAATTACTCTTTTCCCAGAAGCAGAGATGGACGAGCATTCTCCATTCTTCTGCATTCTAATTCCAATTTCTTAGGTGAGGAAAGTGAGGCTGTAAGAAGGATGCAGTTCACCAACAGCCACACCACGTAGTAAAATATCATCATGAACCTCAGTCTGGTCTAACGTGCATGCTGTTAATCTTCTGGATTAGTTTAATTTACAATTAAGCAGAGTTAGTTGTCAAGATAAGTGCTTGAAATTCCCCAATGAGACTCAACCTCATGATCTTTCCTGAGAGGAGGAGGCCTCTTGGAGATTTATGGGAAGAAAGGTGGCATTGTGTATTGTTACTCTATGGTCATGGTGATTCTCTGCTCTGAGCACAGCCTGCTGAGGCTGGTATGACAGAGAAAAGAACCTTGCAGTCAGACACAAGAATTCTATCTGGTTCTGCTTCTGGTTAACTCTTGCCATTAAGTAAAACCCTTCACCTCTGTGCTGGTTTGTTTTAAGTGGAGTATTGACATGGAAGACAGCTTCCTTGGATTAGTTCGTCTCTGAGGTCTTCTCCAGGTCTGAGTGTGCAGAAGCAGCTACTCCTCCAAGCAGAGGGCAGGTCTACAGAAGAAACTAAGTGATGAGACCAACAGGAACTGTTTTCCCATTGCCCTGTGAATCAAAATGAATGTTTAGAATCATGTGAGTGTTCAATGGTAAATGAGTGCTCATCCTAAGGACTTATGTCTTAAATGTAAATGCATTATGAAAACAAGAAATCATGATATTAATTTTAAAGCCTGTAAAATATATCTAGCCAGCCATATTTCTCTTTCTTTCGATCACAGAAAGGCAATGCAGGTAAGAATCTTTTAAAAATAGGATCTGCAACTTGAAATGAAAAAGACCTGTCGTTCTCTGAATAAACATATAAAAGCTACTCACCAGCTCATTTTAAAAATGGAAAAAATTTACTCATTTTCTACATCTGTGACATCATGCTCAAATCTCTTGACTATGCATCAGGGAGACCTGGCATCTGGTTGATGGGTTAGACCCCAGGCACTTCACTACCCATTTACTCTAAAGTTTTGCAACCTTAGCAACCTAAGCAACCGATTGACATTCAATTTCCCAGCAAAATACTTCAATTCGTTCTCAACCCGATGCAAAGAGTACAGAATGCCAACATTCTCAACTGTTTCCATGCTTCCTCCCACGCCCAATATGTTTCTTACATAAATGCATTAATTTTATTCTTTCAAAAACACTGAAGTCACTAAAAGCAAAACAAATCACAGTCCTGAATCAAGCAAACTGGAAATAAGACTTTGTTGAGAAGTCTGTGAAGATGCCAAAGGAACCATTTGTAGTGTTTCTCAAAGTGGGTGATACTGCCCCCTGGAGGGTCCTGGAATGAACCAGGGAGGCTGCAAAAGCAGATACCTACACTTTACCCTGTATCCTGGGCTATGGTTTAAAAGGTTTTAATTGCTAAGGGGGCCCTGAGTTTTTAAAATTTTTTTCTGAAAAGGTAAAACAAGTTTGGGACTTATGTTCTAAAACATTAAAATTATTATAGTATATTTGTACACTGTATATATCCCCAGTCTAATTTCAGTTACTAAAAGGATATGCCCACTTACAGTGAAAGGGAAGGAGAAATGGGGAGAGTTTTCAAAATATCCATCCTCTCTGTATCCCTTGTTCCTCAGTGCTGATTCCCTGAGTCTACTGGAGATTTGGACGTGTGTGTGTGTGTGTGTGTGTGTGTGTGTGTGTAAGAGAGAGAGAGAGAGAGAGAGAGAGAGAGAGAGAGAGAGAGAGAGAGAGAGAGAGAGAGAGAATGTGTGTAAAATATTTTAGATGGTGTTTCATGGATCACAAATTTCAAATAAATATATAGCTCTATGATTTTTTCCTATGTATATCATGTGATCACCACCCAGATCAAGATATAGAAAAACTTCACTACCTCAGACATTTCTTTCTACCCCTAAAATGTTCTGCATGCTCCCTGCCCTTCAGGCAGACCTCTATCCCCTAGATTAACTTTGGCAGTTCTTGAACTCATTTAAGTGGGCATACGGATACTTTTATATCTGACTTCTTTTGCTCAAAATTAGTGTTTGAGATACGTTTACATCGCTCAAGGTGTCTACTTTATTTTTTAAAAAAGAATATCTCACAAGTGTTTATCCATCCTCTATTAATGAATTGGGCAGGAAAATAATTGTATACTTCCCAAATAATTCAAGTATGCCTGTCCCCCTTCCAATGCAGAACCACTGACTTTACAGTGAAAATATAACAAAATAAGGCTTGATTAACTAATGCCTACCAAACAAATGTTAAATAACAGAAGAAAGGAAGACTTTTAGAACAACCATGTTTAAAAGTGCTTTAATTGTGGTATACATTCAAAGCATCTTGTCAACACAAACATGTTAGGAAATTCACCAAAAAAATTAACTTCTTGTACTCTAGTGATTTTTTTAAGTCGTATGACTCTGCACAGGTGTGTACAGGCATGAGTTTTGTGTGCTGCACAACTCTAGTAGCAGGAACAGGTCACAAAGCGGATGGCATCCTCAGGGAGTGTGCAGGGTGGGAGCCCTTACCTAATACTATGAGATCTCTGTTGCAAGGTGGCTTCGTGGTTTCTGTTTTAGAAGAATCATTTCTGACTGGAGACTGAACCTGCTTCCCTCTCAGCTTTGTCTGTAGGCTTTTCAGCTTTCCGAAGACAACAACCATCCAAAGCCTGGCTTTCTAGAGTCCAGGCTAATGACACTGAGAAGCCATACCGTTAGCAAATGCTGGCAGAATGGAATACTGGAATACTTTTATGGGGACATAGATAAAACAAGCAGAACATCTCTTTGGCCTTGCTCTCCAGTCCCTTTAGAAGGCCCAGCTATCTGCACCCATTTTGCAAGGGGGTACCCCACAAATGGATTTTTTTCCAAGCTATGTATTTATTTATTTATTTTACAAAATAACCTTATCACCTGCAAAGTACTCTCCATTACACTCAATACATTTGACTAATCTGCAATTCCATTCTGGGAAACATTTTTCAAACTTATCTGTTTGAATGGCTGACAGCACCTCTCCCCTTTTTTCCTTCATCTCTTCTATGTTGTCAAATTGCTGTCCTTTCATGTCCCTCTGTAGTCGCAAAAACAAAAGAAGTCAAACATAGTGAGGAATGGTGAGTAAGGTGCATGGGGCAAGAGAGGCATGCTGTTTTGTTTGTTTTTTGCCAAAAACTGGTGCACAGAGATGGCTGCTTTAGCAGGTGCATTGTAGTGGTAACAAAACCAGTCCCCCATCTGCCACAAAACAGGTCGTTTTGTCTCACACACACTGTTATGCAATCTTTTCAGAACCTATCTTGATTAACAGCCTGACCTGGTGGAACAAATTTCAAACGCACTATCCCCCCTCACATTAAAAAAAGAGAGAGAGAGCATTGTCTTGATCTTTGATTTCATTTGACAAGTTCTTTGGACGAGGTGATGATGGCTTGATTGATGTTTGCTTTTGAGGTCATCAGAATAGCGCCATGTCTTGTCACCAGTCATGACCTTGGGGGAAAAAACGTCTGACTCACTTCAGAGCTGTTCATTCAAAGCATGGCATGTTTCCAGTTGATGATTTTTTTTCCTGGTCAGTCAGAACCCGAGGCACAAATTTCCCAATGACCTTTCTCGTTCCCAAATCTTCCGTTAAAATTCACTGACCTGAGCTCCAAGATAGTCCAGATAACTACTCTTCAGTGGTCTGTTGTTGGTCTTTGCACACAAGAGCACAAATTTTGTCAACATTTTTATGCATTTGGGAAGTTAATGGACATCCAGAACGAGGTTTGTCATTAATCAACATTTCACCTTTTTTGAAACAAAGCCGCTCATACACTTGAGTTTTTCCCTTAGTGCTGTCCTAATAAACCGTGTTCAACATTAAAACTGTTTCTGTGGCATTTTTCCAGAGCAGGAAACAAAATTTCACGGTCATGTGCTATTCTCTTAAACCAGCCATCACAAAAACAAGGCTCAAACAAAACCGCTTTACGAGAAACCTCAGTGACCAGAGAGAACCTTCCCAGGTGACACCACTGGATGCACTAAGTCAGAGCGAGTTGCAAGATGTTGACCTAGCGGGGAAAGTTTTGCCCAGCATAGCTTTTTTTCTTGTTTTCTTTTTTTGGGGGGTACCCCCTCGTATGTCACACTTTATCTGCCATCTCATCATCTTTCTGAGTGTCTTGAGTCTCTCATTCCTCACGTGCTACCATACTTGACTTCTGGTTACCCCAGTGCCTGACACCTCTCATGTCATTTCTCTTACCTTTACCGTCTCTCAGGGAAAGGTACCCTCTCTGCCACAGGAGCCCTCCTGACTTAAGTCGAAGATCAGAGAGCCCTCCCCACAAAAACAAAAAACAAGAGAAAAGATGTTCTGTGACTGTCAGTCTAAGCCACAAGTGACAATTTCCTTGGTTACCTTCTGGGAAACAAATACAAGAGGTGTACTGCTGTAGTTTTCAAGTAGAGAGAAGAAAGGTGGATCTTCCTTAGGACACTGTACCAGCTCCCCTAGCAGCTGTTCTGGGCTTAATAGGAACCACTGCTTCTCAGCCTGCACATGCCATGCATGGGCACGCATGCCCAGACATTAGCATTGCCTCTCTGGGGCACCCTGACCAAGAAGAATTTGCCTAACAGTCTCAGAAACCCACAGGGGCAGTTCAGTCCTGTTCAAGAGGGCCATTATGAGTCAGAAATGATTTAATGGCAGTGAGTTTGTTTGTTTAGTTTGAGTGCTTAGGAGGATGCTTGGTGCCATAGTCGATTATGTGTTGGCTGCTAACCTCAAGGTCTGATCACAGTTCAACTCTACCAGTTACTCCCTTGCTCTGGGGGCTAAAGATGTAGCTTTCCAATCCCTTAAAGAGTTACAGTCTTGGAAACCCTTGGGGAAGTTGTATCCTGCCCTATAGGGTCATTATGATTCAAAATCAGAATTGACTCAATGGCAATTATTACACAAGAGGGCTACTTACCATAGGGCTGCAGTTCGAAACCACCAGTTGCTTCACTGGAAAAGGAACAACAGTTTCTATTCTCACAAGGTTACAGTCTCAGAAACCCATGGGGGCAGTGTGCAGTGAAATTGGTTTGCATTTGGAAGTAGATTTGGTATAGTAAAAAGGCAGTGATTCTTCCGAAAAGGAGGCTTTTCTACGCCTGAACTCTTAAAATGTTTATTTCTACATACATAATTTTAAAAATTTAAAAGAATAAAGTGAGTAAACAAATAAAACACTCCCACTAATCAGACAAATATCAAACTCAGATGAACAGATTGAAGATAAATAGCAAAGCCAATTAGTTTAGTAAACGCTCTTTTGGCTGACAAAGAATAAGTCTCCAAAGTATTTGAGTCAGCAGAGACATACTAGACACTGAAATGGGCCATGGGATTGGTGAGAAAAACGGGTGGGGCTAGGGAACCAGGAGGGCTCTGCCGGCTCCTCCGGCCAGCTCCTGTCCTCTGTGTCTGTGTATATCCAGCCTTCATCGCTGTGAGACACTGGACAAAGAACCAGCCCTCTCAGACCTGAGCGTCCTCCCTGTAAGAGTGAGATCATCTATCTCACTGGTGGTGGTGGCTGCTGGCAAGTCAGCCCCCAGCTCATGTGGAAGGCTGCTAGGTCCTGCACCTTCCTCCTGACCTTGCTAGACTATAGCACTTATCTAGTCATAGGGTGAGCAACTCAAAACTCACTGGCCTCCAGTCAATTCCTACTCCTAGAGACCCCTCCGGGCAGGGTAGAACTGTCCGCTGTGGGATTATGAAACTACCTCTTGATGGGAGTAGAAAGCCTTGTCTTTGTCCCTCAGAGCAGCTGGTAGTTTTGAATTGGTGACCTTGCAGCTAGTGGCCCAACACATAACCACTATGCCACCAGGGCTCCTCCATGGGGTTTTAGTGATGGTTAAATGGGTCAATATGTATAAGGCCCTTAAAGTAGTCCCGGGTACACATTAAGCTGACACACTGTACCTATTAATAATATCATCAACTTCATTCTCTCTCCCTGCAGACTAGGTTTCAGCACTTCAGTAGGAACTCAATCTCCAGTTACTAAGAGACAGACTCTGAATGGTTTGGCCCAGTTATCGGTCCAGGGTCTGAGGGAAGATCCAGAACTGCTGTGTCCAGGCCCTAAACTTTCAGGTGGGAAGGATAGTTCTTAGCAAAAAGAATAGTGCAGAAGGGCATGTGAAAATGTGTTTACCAGGTCAACATGGAAAGTGAGGCATTCTTACCAAGTCTGAGAAATCTTTCAGTTCTTGTGGAACTGTGTGCAGTGTGTATGCAAAAGGCCAAACCTGTTTTCTGATGTGCAGGAGAAGAAAGTAGCTCACCCAGAAGATGACTGACTCAGGAAGGGAGGGACAGAGACCACAGGGCTGGCTCTGCCCCAGGAACAATGCCCAGTCCTCCATAATCAAGTGTGTAGCCCGAGCCGTCCTTGTAACAGTGTGTGCAGTGACAGTATCTCTTCTTACAGAAAAATTGACCGAGGCTTCAAAATATTAGGTGCAAGATATTAACTGTTGGGACCACGATTCAAGCCAGGACTCTTCTCATTTCAAAAAGTCATCTTCAAAAAAAAATCATCTTTCGAATTCACGATGTTGCCGCAAAGTGTGTTAAGTTCCACCATATGTCAGACAGGAGGGTGAGGGCGTGTCCCCAACCGTACGGCAGAAACACAGGAAATGAAAGCTTCAGGACAGTGTGTCTTCTTAGTTTCCCATGACGGTAGTTCTGACCAGGGGACAGGAGTTCCTGTGCTAATGTGCTCGGCTACGAACCATGAGGTTGGAATGTACTCAGTGGAATCGCAAAAGAAGCGACGGCGATTTATTTCTGAAAAAACCGGCCATTGACAGCCCCATGGAGAGCACAGTTCTCTTCTGACACAGGTTTGCTCGCTGAGTGGGAGGTGACGCTACAGGACACAACCGTACTTGACTGAGATTAATTGTACTAATGAGAAGAACTATAGCCAAAGGATGTGTCTTTAATTGGTTTTGAATGCTTCCCCCCTTCTCCCCCATCTCCCCCGTTTTTCTGAGCGCACCCAAAACTCAGAACGGAGTGCACTCAATACTCGGATTGGAAACTGCTGCAGTAAAATCAGAGAGCAAAATCTTCCCAACGGCTTTCATACCCAGCCACTTAGCTCACCCATCCCGGGACTTTTATGAGTGTATGTACTCATCCATTAAGCAGCCGAAACCCAAGAAGCGGTAAGTTGAGTCAGTGGTCCTCCTGCTTCAGGGAACAGAGCTACTGACCCTGGCAGGAAGGCATACGTTCCGGGAGTGTGGAATGTGGAATAGTGGTTCCTGTTCATGATGTCAATCTCCACGGGCTAGAAACACCCACCAGATGCCTTGATTTCTAAGAATAATGATGAAGGCAGCAGCCATGAACGGAAAGGAAGTGCTCATTCGGTTTCCGTTCCCGTTCGGGGCCATGTCCTAGGAAGGTGCATGGCTATAGCGTTTCCTGAGGCTGACGAAGGAGCCATCAGCACCTTCAGGGAGGTGCTTGAGGTCAGGTAAATGGTATCTAATCTTCTCCAAACCAACTGCTGGCTGCTATTTGGTGAAGTGATCACGGGGAAAGGCACAAGGGTACTGAGAATAACCGGGTTAGGGAAATTCTTACTAAAATCTTAAAATTATTGCTCATAGAAGATAAATAAGAGGGCGATTAGGCATGGTGCTATTATAAGAGGTCAGAAGTCAGTACATCTTCTGAGTTAAAAGGCAATCGATCACACTTTCCATTATGCACATTTCTTAATCTGTTCCCACCCACCTTGGATGGAAACTCTCTGGAGCTAGAAGTCTATCGCCACCTTCTCATTACGATGGTGCTCAGAACACAAAGGCAGGTCCAGATATGCTGGGGAGTATTTCCAACTGCACAAACCCCCTGGAACCTGAGAAAGTTGGATTCTACTGTTATGGACCACAGACTCTCCCCGTTGTAGTCTTCCTAGACAGTAAATTTAAATAAAGACCCAACAGGGGGAAATGAGTTCATTTGTGTTTCTTTTATCTCTCTGGTACTGGACGGACGTGATTTTTCAAGTGTCATTGTAACATTTAGATGGCATTGTGGACAGCTAAGAATGCAAACTGTACCGCCAGATTCCTGGGGATGAGCAATGGGTAGCTCTCCTGAGGGACGGCAAATGCAGACATGACTGGAAGATAAAACGACAATAGGAGTGTGTTTGTTTCCAACCTGCACAGCTGTTGCCAGAACACCCCTCTGAAAGGTCTGGTGCATGACAGGAATCTTCTGCTGTGATTAGCGACCAGGAACACCCTCCACCGGGGGAGGGAAGGAGCAGGTTGTGCTTGGGATGTCTTTCTAAAGACCGTGGATGCCCTAGCCCCAAGGAGTGAGATAGGGTTACCCACAGGCACGGGCAGGCCTGTGTAAGAGAATCCAACAGCACTAAATCAAAGCCTCCCCTAAGATTGGGTTGCTTCCTGGCTGCCTCCCCAAGAACGAGGAGTGACTCAGTGTGACTGGCTCTCGTACTTCAAAGATGTCTGAGCAATTCCCATGGACTTGCACAAGGACAATTAGAGGGCTGGTTGAAAGTGACCACTGCAGATGGAAAGATACGACCCATGGCCAGCAGGAGCAGAACGAAAAGGGAAATTGCTGCAGAACGTCAGTTTTGAAGCATTTTATGTGACTACGCGGCAGAAGGATCTTCTAACATTTTATGTCCTCCACAGAGATCTTAGTACCCTAAGAAAGCGAACGTTTCACTTCATGTTTATTGGCACCTCTGGTTTTGTATAATTTCAAACCTAAGTAATTTCAAGAAGAAGAAAGATTTTTAGTGATAAATAGGGTCTTGGGGAGGTCTCACAGGATCCAGCTGCTGACTAGCTCTCTGATCTAATTTCTGACCTCCATTCCATGGCTCACTCCACTCCAGTGACCTTGGCACTTGACCATTCTGTGAGCAGACCATGTACTCTCACACCTCAGGGTCCTTGCACTAGCTGTCCCTTCCACCCAGAAAGAATTCCATTCCCCAAGGTGGGTCCCCACTCCTTCACTAGGTTCATTCCTCCGACACGGTGTGCATCACTGCCATGTGGGATGCTGCTGTGCCAATGATATTTCAAATACCAGCAAGGTCATCTATGATGGGAAGATTTCAGTGGAGCTTGGAGACAAAAAGAAACTATGAAGAAAGTTCTGGTGATCTGCTTTAGAAAATGAACCAGTGAAAACCTATAGTCTCCAACAGAAAAATGTCTGACTCAATTACTTTGGACACATCATCAGGAGGAATACATTTATGAAGAAAGACATCATGTTTGGTGAATCAGAAGACCAACAGGGGCAAAGACCCTCAATGAGATGATTTGACATAATAGCTGTAATGATGGACTCAATCAAGCTAGCAATTGTGAGGATGAAGCAGACCTAGGAAACATTTTGTTCTGTTAAACATAAGGTTGTCATAAATCAAAGCCAATTCCCGGGCAGTTACTGGTATGTCTGTCTGTCTGTCTATCTATCTATCTATCTATCTACCATCTTATCCTTATCCTTGAGTGCAACAAATGGTTTGTGCTTGAACTAACTTAAAGGTTGGTGGTTCCAACCAACCCAGAGGTGTGGTGAAAGAAAGGTCTGGGGATATGCTTCTATAAAGACTGTAGCCAAGAGAACCCGGTAACACAGAGAGTAGCCTTAAGTCAGAATTGACTCAACTGCCACAGGCTTTGGTTTGGTAACTATCTCTGTCTGTCCCTACCCACCTACTTACCTTCCTACCCACTTATCTACTTACCCGCCCATCGATCTAAGTATAAGAAACACAAAACAAAACAGGTGAATCGTTGTTTGGCATTGAGTCGATTCCAACTCAAAGCAAACTTACAGGATAGAGCAGAACCCGGTCTCACAGGGTTTCCACGGCTGTGCTCTGTATGTAAAGAAAACCCAAATCTGTGAAGGTGGGGAGTGGGAGCTAGGGAGGGTGAAGGGATTTGTGGAGCAAACAATGTATGCGGAAGAGGGGAGGGAGCACTAGAAGGGATTGTGATTATACAATTCATTTTAAAACCACTTTAACCATGGAACTATATGATATGTGAATTCTATATCAAGAAAACCACAAAAGGAAAGAAAGAATTAAAGAAAGAAGCCAAACTTGACCAATGGTTACCCTAGGTGAAGAGGAAAGATTTGTGTAGAGGCATGAGTTTATGTCAATGGTGGTAGAATAATATGGAAAAGGATATCAGTAGTGATTGTATGGCATGGTGAGTATAATCAGTGACACTGAATTATACAAGTGGAGTAATGGAATTGGAGAATTTTCCGTTATGTGTATTTTTGCCACAATTAGAAAAAAATAATTACATGAATAACAATGACTACAAGGAAGAAGAAAGTGTTCTATAATTCAATATAATGACAATTGTACGTCTCTTCTTGATATGGTTGAATTACTGAAGAGTATGACATGTGGATAAAGTGCAACTGACAGCAATGATCAACACATAAGCACCCGTACCCCCCCCCCCCACAAGGGGAATGAGCAACAGAAACTGTGGGGGAAGTAAGGGAAAACAACAGTTTATAATTTATCAAGGGGTCATGAAGGTGGGAGGGGGAAGGAAGGGAAAAAAGAGGAGCTGATATTCTGGGTTCCAGTAGAAAGTAAATGTTTAGAAAATAGTGATGCCAACATATGTACAAAGATGCTTGCTACAATTGATGTATGGATTGTTATAAGAGCTGTAAAGGCCTCTAATAAAATGAACTTTTAATTAAAAATAAATACTCAACAACAACAAACAAGGAAATTCCTCACATCTGGACCAATAGGTAATATTATAAATGGAGAAAAGATTGAAGTTATCAGGGGTTTCATCTTGTTTGGATCTACAATCAATGTTTATGAAAGCAACTATCAAGAGATCAAAAGATGTGTGGCGTTGGGTAAATCTGCTGTACAAGACCTCTTTAAAGTATTGAAAAGAAAGGATGTTACTTTGAGGACCAAGGTGGACCTGATCCAAACCACAGTATACTCAGTTGCCTCATATGCAAATAAATTGAACTTGAATTAGGAAGACTGAGGAAGAATCAATACCCTTCAGTTATGATGCTGGTGTACAATATTGAAATTACCATGGACTCCCAAAAGAACAAACAAATCTGTTTTGGGAACAAGTACAGCTAGAATGCTCCTTAGAAACCAGGATGGTGAGACTTCATCTCACATAATTTGGACCTGTTATCAGGAGAGAACAAACTCACTGCCATCGAGTCAATTCCAACTCATGATGACCCTCTTGGACAGAGTAGAGCTGTCCCTGGGGGGTTCTGAGACTGAAACTCTTTGGGGGAATAGAAAGCCTCATCTTTCTCCCTTGGAGTGGCTGGTGGTTTCAAAGTACTGACTTTGTGAGTGGAACAATTGACATAGTGGCTGCAACAATGGGTTCATAAGAACAATTGCAAAGACGGTGCAGGACAGGGCAGTGTTTCACTTTGTTGTGCACAGGTCACTGGGAGGCAGAGCCGACTCCACAGCACCCACAACAGCAACCATCTCTGTGCAGAGAGAATGTCACATTTTCCTCCCTCTGAGCCACTGGTGGGGTGCACTACAAAATGCCAGCCGTTATTTGGTACGAGCAAATGATTTTGTTTTGAATCTGGAAGTATACATACTACACTTTTTAATAATATGAAAAAAGTGACATTTTCACTTATATTAAATGGGTCTATAAATTTATCAGAATAAGTTCATGGATGCCATGCTTTGTAGAAAACACAATATAAAAAAATTCCATACTTATGAAACCAACTTGTTTGTGACCAGCTAGAAGGAATATTCACTAAAAAGAAATCACTGTAGGCTACAGCAATGGGTTTCACTAACTTGTGAACACCGTTACTGATTTAAATGTTTAAATTACATTTGATTTACATATGCCTTTTCAAATACACACAGCCTTGTTCCAGGATGTGGATCTGAAGTCAGGTTAGGTAATTTCGATACAGTGTTAATGAATTAATTCTGACTCAGAGAGCCCAGGCAGCAGGGCAAAAAGGCTCCATAGCAGGGGTCCTCAAACTACGGCCTGAGGGCCACATGCGGCCCACCGAGGACATTTATCCAGCCCGCCAGGTGTGTTTGCTGCCACTGCCTGTCCTACATGAAAATAAGATATGTGCAGTGTGCATAGGAATTTGTTCATAGTTTTTTTTAAACTATAGTCCAGCCCTCCAACGGTCTGAGGGACAGTGAACTGGCCCCATGTTTTAAAAGTTTGAGGACCCCTGCTCCAAAGGATTTTTAGGTTATATGGGACAAAATTGACTACATCTTTCTCCCATGAAGCCAGTAGGTAGCTTTGAACTGCCAAACTTAAGATTAGCAGACAAGTGCCATTGTGCCACCAGGGATCCTTAACCTTAGTACAAGGCAGCAAAATAACAGGTCAGTCCTACTATTCATTTAAAAACCACCCGTTTCTGGTAGAATTATTCTAGTAAAGTAGCTGATAACCACAGAATATTGCGTTAACCTAACGGAAATTAAAACATATTTTTAAAATGAGGGGGTCGGGGAGTAGCTGATAAATTAATCATAGCAGACTTGTTCTGGAAGGGTGAGGAGAAAAGAAAGCTCAGCAAGCTTAGAAATGTAAGTAGAAACGAAATATAATAAACACATGAAGCTTATTTCAGAGAGAGAGAAACACTTAGTGTGCACATCCATCTTGTTGTCTCTCTTCTGGCAAGAATCAGAAGATGGACTTGTGGGCCTTTCTGCATTCCAGGCACCACCAACTTCCACCCATCTGCCCAAATGTCCTGCCACTGAGCAGATTCCAACCCTCAGAGACCCTCTGGGACAGAAAAGAGCTCCCCCATGGGGTTTTGAACACTGAATCCATATGGGAACAGACTGCCCCATCATTCTCCCCTGGAACAGAGCGGCTGCTGCTGGATTTGAACCCCTTCCATTCAGTTAAGCAGTGGAACACGTTAACCATAGGGCCACACCCAGTTCCTCCCATCTGCTTAGCCAGCTCCATAGGGTCAATGTAATCAATGTAATGCTTCCGTGAAGTTCTCTCCAATTGAGGAGAGCACTTCTCCATTGAATTTTTCTGAAGATTTCGTATCCACATTTACACTCGTACTTGGGTAAACATAATCTATTTACAGCTTAATTGCATGTTGAGTGAAGGAGGCCTGGTGGCACAGAGAGTTAAGCGTTAGCTGCTAACCAAAAAGGCTGGTGGGTGGAGTCCCCTCAGAGACTCCCTAGGAGGAAGACGAGGTGGCCTGCTCCCGGGAAGAGGATAGCACGGACAACCCGTGGCACTGCTGCTCTCTCACACGGAGTCACCGTGAGTTGGAATCAACTCAAAGGCAGCCAACAACAATATCGACATATATAGATTAATATTACTTATTCATTTTCATTAATCAGTTGATGTTAACATTGTTTCAGAAGCATTTAATTAATCCTTCTGTCAGCCAAGTGCTGATAATATTAATTTGAGTAAGCCTTTTTGAGGGAAGCTGTGTAAAATTCTTCCATAATTAGACTGAAGGCGGGTCTTGTCATAATGCTTTGACACTTCCCTATATTTAACTTAGCATTTTGAGTAAATACATGCGTTTCAAAAAAGATCACGGGTGTGATTTCAAAGAAATACGATATAGGGAAAATGTTTTATAGCTAATTTGGGTGGGAGGGGGAGAGCATTATTATTCTGTTTTTCTGTCTTCCTTAATTTTAAAAAGAATCTTTCAAATAAAATGATATCTGGCATAAACCTTCAAGAAATATAATGACATCATCAAATCACGAATATAGGAATATGATTTAAATAAATCTTAAGAAGGGACATCGAGACACTGTTCTGACACACATTCTGACACTGTTCAAAATAGCACTTTGCATAAGAACTGCAAATGAAGGCTATACAAGAATCTTAATAATTACTAAACTTTGAAAACCATATGAAGGAAGGTAACAATTCTTACAATGGGGCCCCTAACACAAGTTTCAAAATATCAAATAACTACTATTTTGCAACGTTGCGTCTCTACGTCTGTCTTAGATGTGAGCAAAGACACTCCTTTGTTGATTTGCAGCAAGCAAAATCACTAGCACCAATTTGACTTGGAAAAGAAAATTGAGAGAAGTTCCTAAACCCACGGAGGATTAGTCATTTCTTAACCAGTTTCTGTCACCTAGAGAGTAAATATTACTATGCGATTAGACAAGACCATCCATTTCCTCAAAAATGCACAGACTGCCAAAACAAATGATCTGTCTGGGAGGAAACACAGACAGAATGTTCCTTAGAAATGAGGTTGGTGAGAAGGCATCTCTTGTGATATTGGACACATTACCAGGAGGGACCAGCTCCCGCAAAAGGACATCATGCTTGATGACGTCGGCAAAAGAGGAAAGCCCTTGAGGAGATGGGTTAACCCAGGGCTGCACCAATGGACTCAAGCATGGCGATGTGAGGCGGGCGCCGGACCGGGCAGCGCTTTGTTCTGTTGTGCATAAGGTTGCTGGAAGTTGGAACCAACTAGACTGCACTTAAAACAATAGAGGTTTTTTTTTTTTTAATTGGCAGAATGGAGATTGATGATGCATGGTCTGAGCCTTTCCCCTCCAGCTGTTGGTAACTATGCCCAGACCATGGCGCATGTGGCTCCAGCATCCCCATAGGACACATGGCGAGCTTAGTGTGTGAGCTCACCTTGGTGTCTTAGCACTTAGAGTGTGAAAGTAAACAGTGACATATTCACTTTTTCTAAAATTTGCATTTGAATTTATCATAGTTCTCTAGTGCCTTGTGTGAGTCTAAGTAGGCTAGAGAAACAAATTCATGGACACGCATATGTGTATAAGAAAGCTTTATATACCAGAACAATTGAATATTGAGAAAACATCCCAGTCCAGTCCAGATCAAGTCTATAAGTCTGATATCAGCCCATATTTCCAATATTAATCTATAAATTCCTCTTCAGACTCACAAAACACATGCAATGATGCTAAATTCAGGATGATCACAGGCCAGTGGGTAGGAAGTCCAGTGGATCCAGTGGCATAAGCATCAGCACTGGCAGGGGTATCCACGTAGCTTCTCCAGCTCCATCCAGAGCTCTGGATCCATCAGCCTGTCTCCATGTGTCTTCTCAACACGGATGTCTCACAGGGAGTGAGCATGTGTCCCGCCTCCAGCGAGCTAACTGTCTCCTTAGCACCTCCAAATGAGGTCATCAAGCTACTACTTGATTGACAGGCTAGACTCCACCCCTTCACTCTGAATCCTCAAATTGACACCAGATTAATAATTACAACATGCTTCATTTTGGAGAAAACCTAATATAAAATTTTTAATTTATGAAATAAATCTGGTTTGGAGTAGTTTCTTGGTTAAGACAGATCACCAGGGTTATAGCCATGAACTTTTTTTTCCTGGTTCCTTTTTTAAAAGAAAACTTTATTAACCATTTTATTGGCTCTTACAAATCTTATAACAATCCATCATTCAAGTGTATTAAGCACACTTGTACATATGCTGCCATCAACATTTCCAAAATATTTTTTCTACTTGAGCCCTTGATAGCAGCTCCTCTTTTTTTTCCTCCCTTTCCCACCATCCCACATTAATGAATCCTTGATCAATTATATATTACTATTGTTATCTTCTGTCTTATACTGTCCATTGTCTTTCTCCACCCACATTTCTGTTATTTGTGCGCTGGGAGTGTTATAGATCCAACCTTATGATGGGGTCTCCCTTACATGCTCTTCACTCCCCCCCTCACCATCCCCTTACTCTCGTGATCTTGCTACTCCCACCACTGCTCCTGAAGGTTTTCTCTGTCCTGAATTCCATGTGTTGAGAGTTCTTATCTGCACTAATGTGTGTACTCCAGTCTAGCTGGATTTGTAAGGTAGAACTGGGTCATGGTAGTGGCAGGAGGAAGCATTCAGGAACTAGAGAAATTATGCATGTTTTTCAGTGCTTATACTGCCCCCTGGTTGAGTCATCCCTTCCTTGTAACCCTTCAGTTGGGTGGGGGGGATGTCCAATTGTCTACAGATGGGCTGTGGATCTCCACTCCAAGCCCCGTCTTTCACACTGATGTAATTGTTTGTTTGGGATCTTTTGATACCTGATCCTGTTGACACAGCAGGATCACACAAGCTGGTGTGCTTCTTTTCTGTGGACTTATTTGCTTCCTTGCTAGAAAGCTACTAGTTTAGCTTCAAGCCTTTAAGACCCCACATGCTATATCTTTTGATAGCCAGGCACCATCTGCTTTCTTCACCACATTTGCTTATGCACCCCTTCTGTCTTCAACGATCATATAGGGAAGGTGACTATCAAAGAGTGCCAGGTTATTAGAATAAAGTGTTATTTGTTTAGGAAGGCCTTGAGTAGAGGCCCAAAGTCCATCTGCTATCTTTATACTTAACATATAAATACATGTACATTGGCTCTATACTTTTCATTATAAATTAATATTTTACATGCCTATAGCTATACCTCTATAAGTAGCTTTTGCCTCCTTGTTCTTTCCTCTATTTCTTTTCACCTTCCTCCTGTCCCCCTAGTATGCTCACTCTCCATTCAGCTCTCAGTAATTCCTCTCAGATATATTGCACTAGTTCAAACCCCACCAGGCATTATACACTCTCCTCACTATCAATTTTAGATCTCTCTCTCACTCTCTCTCTTTTTTTGCTTTTTATTATTTAAAAATTAAATAAAATTTTTATTTGGGGGTTCTTACAGCTCTTATCGCAATCCATACATATATCCATTGTGTCAAACACATCTGTACCTATGTTGTCATCATCTTTTCAAAACATTTTTTTCTACTTGAGCCCCTGACATCAGTTCCTCATTATTTCCCTCTCCCTTCTCCACCCTCTCTCCCACATGTCGCCTTGATAATTTATAATTTTTTATGTCAATCATTGTGATCAGTTCCCCCTTATTCCCATCCACCCCCCCACACACACACTACCCTTATCCTCCTAGTATCACTGCTCCCCTTATTGGTGCTCCCCTTATTGGTCCTGAGCAATTTTAGATCTCTTGTTGTTCCCTTATCCCTGAGTTTGTTGGCTCCCCACTGACCCTCCCTTCCCCCTCCTCTCCCATGTTCACCAGACCATGGACTCTTATAAATAGTAAGTACCAGGACTGAGTTTAATCATGAATTCAATATTTACACAAATTCTCTCTCTTCTACACAGACATATATATGCATGCTCATGTTCACACCCACACCCACACACATCATCATCATCTAAGACCTGAGTTAAGGTCAGAGACGTGAGATTATTACAAATTGCAATAATTGGCCACCAACCCTATAATTCACACAGAGGCCTTTGTGTCCCAAGCAATACCCTAAGGGGAATTGGCCTAATGAGTCTTTTCACTCTAAAATACTATTCTATTCCAACTGGCTTCTCTATGAAACCACCTGCTGTATCAGGGGATTTGGGAGCTCACAGTTTCCTCATAGATCTTCACAAAACCTCCCATTTGAAAGGGTTTTGTGTATGTTTTAGGAACTACACACGATGGGATTCCCTGTGGTTCTCAAGCTTTGGTTATCTTACATTTGGAATTTTCAGGGGCCCTGGTGGCCTAACAGGTTACGCGTTGGGGGGCTAACTGAAAGGTCAGCATTTGAAACCACCAGCGGCTCTTGGGAGAAAGAGTTCCGGTCTCTGAAATCCAAAGGGGCAAGTCTATTCTGTCATACAGACGTGTTATGAGTTGAGATAGAGTCAATGGCAGTGAGTTTGGTTTGGGTTTGAGCCAATAATAAATAGCCTTTCAACCTTCAAACACCAGAGCATAGCACTCCATGAGTACTGAGGCATTCCATAGCTAAAGCAAGACAAAACCAACAAGCAAAGTGGTTATCTTTTCCAAAACCTCTGAAAAAAGAAATACATATATAAAATTTTCTTAAATTCATGTCTTTCTCCCATATAGTTTCTTAAATTTCTATTGCCTGTCCCCATTTAGCTATGAGTGGAGGAATGGCAGTATAAGCAAGTAGCAAGTTAATATATGCAAAACTTGGAAAACCACTTTTTACAGTAAATTATTTTAGTATACTGCTACATAAAATACACATACATAAAAGAGAGTATAAACATGCTTTTGATAGATCTTACATAACAAGACAACTGACATAGTTCAAATCAATGCTAATTTAATACAAGTGATGTTTCATTAAAATGAAATGAATACTAGCAATATGAATATAGGACAGGCTCATACACTACATTCAACTTTTAAAATGTAAATTCTGGGTACTCTACATCATGCCTAGCCATCAGATGTCTGTCCATGGAAGCCGATGTTGAACAGTTGAACTCTAATGCTGACCAGTTCTCCGTAGAGCTTCTGAGTAAGATGAGCTAGGAAGAGAAGCCTGGCATCTAATTATGAAAATGGATCACAATGGACTGACCGGTCCCAAAACTTGGAGCTGGTGGACGGTGAGGCAGCATTTCATTATGTTACACATAGGGTTGTCATAAGCCAGGGGCCAACTCTATGACAGCTAACAAGAAGATCAGCTTCCTGAACTCTCACTATGTACCAGGGCTTATACTGGGCAGTAGGTACAAGTAGATACAGCCAGACAGGCTCTGCCCCATAGAAGCTAGAGCCCACTGAGGACATAAATGTTAAATAATTTATGAGCCCCAATATATTCCTACTTTTAAATTGTCTTCAATTTCATGACAAAAAACTGGATATCAAGACCGAATGAATCTCGCAAATCAGAGCTGAGAGACACTGGTCTTGAGAACAATGCATCTTTTATATAAGCTGCCTCCTATAGACTAGACAGATCTCCGGGGCCAGGCTGAAGAATGCGGAACATCCTGTCTTTCCTATGCCCATCTCTCCTCTTTATTCCTCATTCCCAGGTGCCCAGGCACCAACTTCCTTCCTTCTTCCTCCTTCAGAAAGAGCAAACCCCTGTGTGCAATCGGGCTGTGTAAGGTGATGCCTAGGATATCTGATAGCCACCTGGGTTTAGGCCTGACAGCGGGCTTTCTGTTGTACACATGTTGTGGTGGCTCCTCAATCTTCAGTTTGATTGGCTTCTTGGCACCATTTCACTCAGGAGACTAGTATCTCTTTCTTGAAACACACCCTCTCTTGGCAACTCCTCCTGGCCATTCTTGTTCCAGCCTCTTTCTAAATGCTGGAGGAGCCCTAGTAGTGTAGCGGGTTATGTGTTTGGCTGCTAAATGCAAAGTCAGCAGTTCAAAACCACCACCTGCTCTATGAGAGACAGTTGAGGCTTTCGACTTCCATGAAGATTCAGTCTCAGAAACCCACAGGGGAAGTTCTACTCTGTCCTGTAGGGATGCTCTGAGTCAGCATCGACTTGACAGCAGTGAGAGTTTGCTTTGTACAGGCTGGAATTGCTCAGTGGTCAGTCTTGACCTCTGTCCTATGTTCTTTCCTTGAGTAATTGCACCCATTCACATAGCTTCAAATACGATCTCCATATAATGGCAAACTCACACATCCAATCCCATTGCTTTGCTAGTCTCCCTTAAACTAGTTGCCATGGAGTTGCTTCTGCCTCAGGGCAGCCCTTGGTGTGTCAGAGCGGAACTGCGCTTTAGGGTTTCAACGGTGAGACCTCTCAGAAGTCCATCATCGGGTCTCTCTGCCAAGGAGCCTCCGGGTGAATTCAGAACACCAGTCAATGCGTTCGTAGCTGAGCCCTTAACATTTTCACCAGCCAGGCACTCCTAGTCCAGATCATTAAAGTAACACCCCCATCCATTTGATTGTTCACCACAGAACCTGGGAGAATCCTTAAGACACTCGCCTTCCACCTTCTCCCTCCATTCCATCATCTAACCTTGAATCAGCTCACATCTGTTCATCTCCTCTGCTAATACATTGGGCCATGCTATCATCATTCCCTCCTAGCACCCCCTCTAACACCCCCCACCCCCAACCAACCTCTATAGTAACCTCCTGGGTATGAGTCAGCTTCTATTCTTGGACTCCCTCCAATCTCTTTTTCATGCATCAGCCATATGGTAGTAGACTGGAGGAACAAATTCACTGACACATATATGTGTAAGAGAGAACTTTATATCAAAGAGCAATTGTATATTAAGAAATATCCCAGCCCAGTGCAGATCAAGGCCCTAAGTGCAATATTAGCCCATCTGTCTGACACTAGTCCATAATTCCTCTTTAGTGTCATGCAGCCATGCAACGATGCTGAATGGAGGAAGACCGCAGTGAGTAGAAAGTCTTGTGGATCCAGTGGTGTGGTGGTGGAAGCATCTCAGCACTGGTGTGGGTC
Source organism: Tenrec ecaudatus (assembly GCF_050624435.1). NCBI lineage: Eukaryota > Metazoa > Chordata > Mammalia > Afrosoricida > Tenrecidae > Tenrec > Tenrec ecaudatus. The sequence goes on from NC_134530.1 coordinate 234,714,153, forward strand.
TCCTTGTGGCTCCTCCAGATCCAGGGCTCTGGCTCCATCAGTGTGTCTCTCTGTGGCTTGTCAACTGGTATGTGAAGCAGAGAGTGTGTCCCACCTCCAGGGAGGAAGACAGGTGGTCCCAGAATCCTTAGGAGAAGGCCATGTCCACATAGAGGTCTCATTGGCTCTGACCTGATTGACACGCTAGACTCCACCCTTTCCATCAAGTTGACAGGAGATTATGTCACTGCCACAAGCCATTTCTTCCCAGGTTAAAAGCCTTCAATCATCCTCTATAGTAGTTTGTAAAAACAAAAACATAAATATTTTGCTAAAATTTTTGCATGACATAACATCTGCAAATATCTCCAATCTCCTTTTTACTTCTCTTCCTTTGGCTCACTTTGCCCAAGACATACTGGCTTTTATTTTTGCCAACTTCTTTTCTGCCAGATGGTTTTGGACTATGCCCTTCTCTCTATAAGGGCAGCTGTTAACCTTTGTGTTCCTGAGAGTGGACTCTTTCTCCACAGAGCTCAGCATCAATACTGCTTCCTCCAGCCTTCCCGAATCATCCTGCCAGAGGATCTGATTAATTTCTATATTGTCATGTGCTTGGCTTCCATGTACTATTTTCTTACATCCTATACCTTGAGAAGGGTCTAGAATTTTTTTTTCCTTATTAGCATTCCCAGAGCTGGACATATAATAGAATTTCTTAGTAAGGGCATTATTTCCAAAATTCTCCCTCATCTGTGTTTTTATAGTCTCAAATTTTGCAATTACAGATATCATGTTTAACTACTCTCAGCTTCCTTATTGTATTTGCATACACACACACGAGGGAGTACCCCCCAAAACTGGAACTTTATTTTCCCAAAGCAATATTTTTTTTTTCAGAAAGCAACCTTATCTACCAAGGGCATATGAGGGAGGGGGGAATGGGGAGGGAGGGGGGAAAAAAAAAGAGGACCTGATGCAAGGGGCTTAAGTGGAGAGCAAATGACTTGAGAATGATTGGGTCAGAGAATGTATGGATGTGCTTTATACAATTGATGTATGTATATGTATGGATTGTGGTAAGAGTTGTATGAGTCCCTAATAAAATGTAAAAGAAGAAAAGAGAAAAAAATGATTAGGGAAAAGACTGTACAGATGTGCTTTATACAATTGATGTATGTATATGTATGAACTGTGAAAAGAATTGTATGAGCCCCAATAAATTGTTAAAATAAAATTTTAAAAAGATACAGATAATAAAAGGCAATAATAATGAAAACATTTTAAAAAAAAGCAACCTTATCATGTATGTTCAATGTACTCTCCATTACACTTAATACATTTGTCAAATCTTCAATTCCATTCTGGGAAACGTTTACAAACACATCTGTTTGGATAGCTGACAGCACCCCCCCCCCTTGTTTTTTGTTCACCACCTCTTCTATGTCATCAAATTGCTGTGCTTTCATTTCATTCATGGAGACAAAAAGAAGTTTCACAGAGTGAAGTCAGGTGAGAAAGGTGAGTGGAGCAAGAGAGGCATGCTGTTTTTGCCCCAAACTGGCTCACTGAGATGGCTACGAGACCAGGGGTATTGTCGTGGTGGCAAAACCAGTCTCCCGTCTGCCACAAAGCAGGCCTTTTTTGTTGCATACTGTTACACAATCTTTTCAGAACCTCTAAGTAGAAAGCTTGATTAACCGTCTGACCAGGTGGCATGAACTCCAAATTCACTAAGAGTTGACATTTTCATCTGTTTGGAAAGGTGACAGATGTCCAGGATGAGGTTTGCCATCAATCTACATTTCACCTTTTTGAAATGAGAAAACCACTTGTACACTTGAGTTTTTCCCATAGTGCTGTCCTTGTAAGCTGTGTTCCACATCAAATTTCACAGCCACATGCTGTTCTCTTAATACAGTCATCACAAAAAAAGAGGTTTGAGAGAAACTGCTTTTATGAAAAAATTCACTGTGACCTTCCCAGGCAGCACCACTAGGCGCACCAACTCAGAGTGAGTTGCTGGATGCTTGCCTAGTGGGGAAAAGATGTACTATGTAAGCTCCGCTCCCTCTAGTGCAATTCTGGGGTGTTTTTTTTGTGGGGGGGAGGGCACCCCCGCGTGCATAAACAAATACACAGAGATTTTTTTCTTTCCTCTTTTCTTTTTCCTTTCCTCCTACCCAACTATTATGTTTACCATCATTCACCTCTCAGTAATTCCTCTCAGATACAATTTGATTGATTAAACTGAACCAGATGGTTGATATGCTCCTCATCCATCAATTTTAGAACACTTACTATTCATCTGTTCCTGTCATCGTTGGCTCCCCACCTCTCCTCCCCATTCACTTCCCAAAGCCCCCAGGAACTGTCAGAGCAGTCATGTGTCTGTAAGATTGCCTGCCCCGCCTATCTTGTATAGATAAACACCAAAAAGGAAAAAAGTCAATCAATCAATCAACATGCGGAGTCACAAGATTAACAGGGATCCTGACATAGAGCAGATAATGTCTCTCTATTAAATAGAGAGAAGGGGGGACAAAAAGCAAAATAAATAATAAAATAAATACAGAGGACATGTTATAAGCCATCCGTCCAGTCTCACATTCTTCCAAAGCTGCAAAGTCTAAGTCCGCTTACCTAACAACTCATACACCTTTCAGTCTTCGCCATTCACGTCTGACAGGTGAGCATCCTAACATCCCATTGCTATTCCTGCAGTCAGGGATGAAGTGGTCTAGGGCCCCCTTCCCCACCCCAGTTACACCTTTAGACATTCAGTGTCCCCCAAGCAGTACAGATGGCATGTAAAGTGCTGCACCCCAAGTCAGAAGTCTACAATTGGGATACTTCAAAGACTCCGTGGCATCGCCTCCATCACTGGTCTGTTGAGTTCCCCTCTTGATTTGCCTCATGTGTGTGGGTGGGCCAGACCAGCCGCGGTCCCCGAGCTGCATCTTCAGGGCACTGTCATCTGGGGGAAGCGCATCATGTCTCAAGTCGAGGCTGGCTCTGCAGAAACTGTTACTCATTCTGGAATCAGAAAGCCTCATCTTTCTCCCAGGAGCAACCCACTTCCACTCAAGCACCGTCGAAAGGCAAGCTCCAGATATAAGAATAATAGTTCTCCTGTTATTGGGAACTTTAAGCAAGTTTTGGTAAGGGGAGGAAAAGGCAAGATGGCGGTTGTCTAGTTCACTGTAATTCTCACAGGCAATATTGCTTTCCAGACTCTCTTGCTTTTAGTGCTCATCGGCTGCCCTCCCTGAGACCACGCTAATGCACAATGAGCCGATGTGTTACAGAGTGGAACCGAGTTCCATAGGGTTTTCTTGGCCGTACAACTACTCCTCACTGACAGTCATCTTGTGACACAATATTTCCCATTACAATAATAGTAAAACATCTATTTTCTGCAATACAATAAGTGTGTGTCTGGCAGAAAAGGTGGCTGAGGTGCAAAGTGAGAGCCATGCAAGCTGTGATGGTTAAGATTATGACCTGACTGGGCTGAGTCATGATTCTCTGTGGCTTGGCATCCATGTCGTGATGTAATCACTCTCCATTTTATGATTTAATATGATCACCCTGCATTTTCATATAATGCCCATTTTTGCATAAGGACATGGTCTTTGTTGATAATTGAGAAATTGGTGTGATCTTTATGGATGTGAACCATCAAAGCTTTCCTCCACAGTACTGCTGGGTTGGCTCAAACCTCCAACCTTTGGTTAATATTGAACTGAGTGCAAACTGTTCCCATTACCCAGAGAACTTTCACAGTTACCAATGAGACAACTCAATAGGGTTTTCAATGGCTGATAAATTGCCAGGCTTCTGAAGGGATCAGTTATCAGGCATCATCAGAACAAAAAATCATATCATAGTGAATGGGGGGGGGTTGAATGTGGAGACCCAAAGCCCATTTGTAGGTCACTGGACACCCCCTACAGAAGGGTCTCGGGGAGATGAGCCAGTCAGGGTGTGACGTAGCAATGATGAAACATACAACTTTCCTCTAGTTCCTAAATGCTTTCTCCTCCCCCACTATCATGATTCCAGTTCTACCTTGCAAATCTGATTAGACCAGAGGATGTACACTGGTGCAGATAGGAACTAGAAACACAGGGAATCCAGGGTGGATGATCCCTTCAAGACCAGTGGTGTGAGTTGCAATACTGGGAGGGTGGGTTGGAAAGGGGGAACTGATTACAAGGATCTACATGTCACCTCCTCCCTGGGGGACAGACAACAGAAGAGTGGGTAAGGGGAGACGTCGGACAGGGCAAGATATGACAAAATAATATTTATAAATGAACAAGTATTCATGAGGGAGGGGGGAGGGTCAAGGGAGGAGAAAAAATGAGGAGCTGATGCCAGGGGCTTAGGTGGAGAGCAGATGTTTTGAGAGTGATGAGGGCAATGAATGTACAAATGTGCTTTACAAAATTGATGTATGCATAGATTGTGATAAGAGTTGTATGGGCCCCTAATAAACAATTTTAAAAATTGCCAGGCTTTTCTTCTGAGGCACTTAAGCAAGGACTTAACCCTCCAATCGTTTGGTTAGTAATGGGGAACCTACCATAGTCTGTGCCACCCAGGGGCTCCTTGTAGTTCCTCCAACAAACAAACTCACTGCCATCAAGTCCATTGTGCCTCACAGTGACCCTACAGGACAGGGTAGAACTGTCCCTGTGGATTTCTTAGGTGATAACTTTAGAGGAATAGAAAGCCTCGTCTTTCTCCTGTGGAACAGTTAGTGGTTTCAAACTGCTGATCTTGTGGTTAGCAGTTAAATGTGTAACCTGCTACACCACTAGTGCACCCCTTGCTTATTTATTGCCATTTTTGCTTTAATTTCCTCCTCTTTCTTCATCATGTTTTCCTCTGACTCAGTAGTCTTGCTTGCAGCTCTCCACACCTGATAATTCTGGAGTGCTTCATTCATGTGCAGGTGTGTAACTTTGTATTTGGGAATCCTGGGTTTTTCTTCACCATCATTTTCTTTAGCATGACTAAAGGCAGCAAAAACCCTTTGTCTTGTACCACAATAGGAAGAGCACACGCAGCCTTTCCAATGGAGGTAATAATTAACAGACATGTTCAACAGAAAACAATACAGCATCTGTTCACCATGCTGCCCCCACAGAAAGGAAAGGGAGAGTGAGAATGCAGATGCTCACTGACCACCGTCAGGAGACAGCTCGGCTCAGAACCACGCGAAGGTGTCCAAAGGTGGTAAAACCTCGGACGCCGCCGGCCTGGAAACAGAGTGTCTTAGTTACATACTGCTTCCATAACAAGAACCTATGTCCTTAAAGAACAGACATGTATTTTCTCCTCATGCAGGAAGCTAGAAATCTAAATCCAGAGAATCGCTCTGGGAGAGGTTCGTCCGTGTTAGTCATGCCAGGAATTCCTTGGGGGTTGTTGGGATTCCTTAGCATTCCATGCCATCTATCTTCCCCTTGTGTGTATGTCTCTGTGTCTGTTCTGCATATATATGCATATAATAGTGTGCATGTATAATTTCTTATATATATACATATCAGAAATAATTAAGCTTAGGAACCACCTTACTCTGGTAATGGCTTCATTAATAGAACAAAAGAAAACCCCTATTTCTGAACAGCATCCTATTTAAAAGCATGGGGCTTAGGATTTCAAAACATACTTTCTAAAATACTCACTGCCATCAAGCTGATGCTGACTCATAGCGACCCTATAGGACAGGGTAGAATTGCCCGAGTGAGTTTCCAAGACTATAACTCTTTACAGGAATAGAAAGCCTCATCTGTCTCCAGAGGAAAGGCTTGTGGTTTTGAACTTGTTGACCTTGTAGATTGCAACCCAATGCTTATGCACAATGCCCACAGGACTCCTAACACCTATTTTGGGAGCATACAACTTAATAAACAATGCATATCAAGACCAGAGATAATGTTAATTCCAGGCACTGTTAAATAAGTAACACCCATCTGTAATCCTTGCACAGTACAGTGATGGAGGGAAGCTTAGCTAAGCGGTGAATGTTTTGGGCCACTTGCTTTTCCTGTTTCTCCTGGAAATAATCTTTTCCCCAATTGATTGAGCACTTCAGGTGGTAGGGGAAGGCAGAGGTTGGGGCAGGATACTATCTTCAGTTTGGTCTACTTTGCTTTTCTTTAGAAGTACCAATGGAAGGGGTTGAAATTAATGAGGCAAAGATGAGATTCTGAATTATCAGTGCATTTCAAGTATATCTATCTGTTCACGTTTACTCCATTCGTATGGGTCGACTGCACTCAGTTTCCTTTAGACTTCTTTAGATAGAGAAGTCTAGTCTCACGAGAGAGAATCACTTCTTTTCACCAAGGTTCTCTGTTATTTTTAATGGAGGTCTAAAAATTTAGGAAGACTCTTTTGACTTTTTGTTGCTTATAAAGTGCCCTAAATAATTTTGTTTAATATCTTTGATAGAGAATGGGGTTCCCGAGTGTCTGTAAAGAACATTTGAGCATGTGGTCCCTGAAGTAGAATGTAAGTAGCATAGTATTATACTCTGTATGTATTAATTTCTCCCTCAGTACATCCAGTCCTTGTAGGAGAAATAACTTCCATTCTTTTGGATTGTTTTTAAATTCTAATGTCAGAGAACTTTTTGCAAAAGCCAAATATGGATTGGTGTTTATGGGCTGTGCGTTGCTAAGTTAAAATAACAGCCTGCCTAGATGCAAGAGCAGAGACAAGCCAATCAGTTATGCTGTACCTCTCTGAGTACAGTAAACAATAGAGGTCAGGCCAGGAAGATTGGGAAGTTTTTAAAAACTAAGAAAGAAAAGGACAGTCAGGGGCAAAAAGAAGGGCATTTGTCTTCAGTTGGCCAGTCGGCTCAAAGTTTCTACCAGGAGCAGTAAAATTGGTCAGCAACTTGACTGCCTCTAGCAGGAGAGCATTGTGTGGGCTGGGTTGTTTTGTTGTTGTTGGGTAGGATCTTTTGGAGTACCCGGAGTTGGGCTTGAAGGACAGTGAAGGGTTAAAATGAAGAGAGTAAATTGAGAAAATTCCAGATAGAGTTGGATACAGGCTGAAAGGCCAGATGAAAACCATGGTCTAGGGAACTGATGAAGGTGGTTGCCCTGCCCCAGGGCGGGGCTGCCTGGGGGAAGGTTATCCGCCTCCTCTTCTCTGAAGGAAGGTTCTGAGCAGGTCCTAGCACGACTGGTAGTTGCCCACGCTGGTTGGGTTTGGCAGAAAGCCTCCATTAGGAGCTTTTGGAAGGCCTAAGGAAATGACTTCCCAGTTCAACCACATGTAAATCCAACTTTCCCCATTTTTGCCATTAGACACTTTTAATATTGCTTGAACAATGGAAGAGAGGAGAAAAGGTTATGTTTTTCCAGAGCAATTAATTTAGGTATGTTATTTGGGTAACTAATAAATGTACCAAAAGAATGAACAAGTCTGTCTTGGACAAAAATGCAGCCATTATGTGTAATCATGGTGAGACTTGGATTCACATAGTTGGGGTGTTATCAGGAGAGACCTCTGGATGTCTGCAGAGAAGGACACCGTGTTCCACAAAGCAGAAACCGAAGATCAGCAGAAAAGAGTGTCTCAACAAGATCGATGGGCACAGGACTGGGCACCGCTGGGCTGAACTATACCTGCCATGCGGAGGACGGCACAGGACTGGGCACCACTGGGCTGAACAATCCTGCCATGCGGAGGACGGCACAGGACTGGGCACCGCTGGGCTGAACTATACCTGCCATGCGGAGGACGGCACAGGACTGGGCACCGCTGGGCTGAACTATACCTGCCATGCAGAGGACGGCACAGGACTGGGCACCGCTAGGCTCTGTTACACAGCGAGGCTGGTGTGGCTGAGAGGCAGCTCAAGGGCACCTCACTCAATCATGATGTCCTAGTATGATTTATTCTCCATTTAAAATGCAAGGTAAAGCAGACTCCATACAAAGATGACCCTGGAATTCTCATTCTCTCTCTCTCTCTCTCTCTCTCTCTCTCTCTCTCTCTCTCTCTCTCTCTCTCTCTCTCTCACACACACACACACACACACACACACACCACATACACAGAGTGAGAGAGTTCTAGCCTATACCCATCACCCACTGTCTCCAGTAAAATTCTGACCTTGGGTCCATTTAATAACTCTAGTTAGTGAAGGTAATGGAGGAAATCCTAACTTTGTCTTTTTAACTCATAATGAACATATGACTATGTATACTCACTGAATAGGAAAAAGGGAATTATCATGTCATTTGGAGAAAAGTTGCCATTGACACCCCCCACATACACACACACAGAAGTTGAGGGAACAGGAGGCAAGAAATAAAAACCCAAACACCACGTCGACCTAAGTACCTAGTATCCTCTTCCTTTCTTTCTTTGTTCATTCTTGACTTGTACCACGAAGATCCCAGGCCACGTTGAGAGTTTCCCAAATTTGGTTCTTGGTTATTCTGAAACACTCCTTTTTGGGATATGCAAGTGTTGTCTGTGGCTCTTGATTAGAAATAGTCATGGCCCCAAATGCCCCAATTAGTTTGTTCTCCTCCTGCTCTATTATCATTCATGTAGAATCCAAGTCTCTAGGAGAAACTAAACACACACAAACACACAAAAACCACTCACACACCTGGCCTGGCACACAAATCCCAAAGGGCTGAATGCCAAAGCAGATCCTCCAACTATAAGAATCAAGCCCTTCATTGTCTGGTCGTTGGGTCTGCCAGCCAAGGAGGAAGAGGAAGCTTGCCTGGTGGTTGCAGGAGTTTGGAATGCAAAACCCCAACCAAGTAGTTACTCGCTGTGGTTTGGGAGCTTTGTCCAGGGAGTTAAGACCAATGGGCACCTCTTTTCTAAATACCATTCTAGTCAAGACATTCGCACCTACACCTAAAGTCTTTGAACCCACTCCAGCCAGCACCCTTTCCATCGTGCTTTACCACCATACTAGTTTTTCAAGCAAATCTCTTTTGAGTACTGGTGCACAGATTACCCAGATCTCTAGCCTATTAGGTCACTATTTAAGACGAGCTGACCTGATACCCTCCCTAAAAGCCCTTAGTAGGCATTTTATTGCCGTGTGCCAACCTCAGCCAAAGCCTGGCTGGACATTTGCACGGGCCGAGTTTGATTTATAGTTTAGACATTTGTGTCGGGGTCGGGGCGGTTTAAGAGGTAGGGCTTGATTTTGCTGTAGTTAAACTATATGAGGGTGTGCATTTAGACTGCATGTTTGCTAGCAATCCACTTTAACAGCTCATTTTAAAATGCTTTATTGGAAAAGGAATTCAGATTACATAATCATGAAAAACAAACCTGTTGCCACCCAGCATGAGCTAACATGTTACCGGCCTTCATGGCCTGAGGTCATTAAGCTAGCCCCAGATTCAGACACTGGAAAGAATGCCAGGCGAAACCATAAATCTGCCAGTGTTGTTGAAATCACAGTCACTCCGTGGCAACCACAATTGACAGGTCACCTGGCGTTAGGGCGCAGCGCGTTAGGACTTTGGGGGGAGGAAGCACATGCTAGGAATGCCAGGGTGTACGAAGGATTAAGGTGCTCACGTGCTAATCTGAAGATTTGCTGGTTCCAGTTCATGCAGCAATGTCTTAGACGAGAGGCCTGGTGGTCTACGGTTAAATTGGTGCTCATTTACTGATGATATGAAACCAACCCAGTGCCAGCACACTGATTCCAGCTCAGAGCTCTCCTGTAGGTCAGAGGAGGATTGCTCCACAGCATTCCCAAGGCCAGAACTTTTACAGAGCTGACGGCCACACCTTTCTCCCACAGACCAAGTGGTGGGTTCGAACCATCGATCTCTTGGCTAGCAGCCCAGTGCTTAACCACTGCACCACCAGGGATCCTACTGAGGACTAGGGCTATCTGACGACAGATTCTGAGCAACCTTCAAGCCTGTTGGAGGAGCTTGTGAGATCGCTCTTCTCGGCAGGAAAGCCACCCTTGATGTTACCAGTCTCCTCAGATTCCTCTTTCCGTTGGAAGTCTTCCCTGACACCACACCGCTGGTTGAGTGACTAATGGACGCTGGTCTGGTGGGCTGACCACAAGCAGAAACCGCCCATTAGATTTTAACTGAGGAATGCTGTAGTTTTGCAGTTTTAAGTAGTTGATTTCAGGTGGCCTCAGGAGCTCAGAACAGGATTGAAATCTCTGAGGGAGCTTTCAAAAGCGATGGAAAAATTCCTTCAGTTTTCCGTTTCATGCTTCCATGCATTTTTAGATGCCTTCTCATCCAATGCCCGGCTTGAGGGTCATATACGATCTCTTTCTGAAAACCACTACTTTAGGTTCCTAGAGGAAATCTATTGACATCAGCCATGAGACTGGAGTGACGGGGAGACACTGAAATGGACCACTGTCACATTTCAGATAAGTGAGGAAGACTTTCATGCTTCAAGCAAAACTTTGACCTAAATTTCTGTTGCACCCCAAAATGAAAAAAAAAATCCGACAAACTGAATTCTGACACATCAAATCTGTCAATAACCAGCTCAACATATTCTCTTTCTGGTGACTAATACACTTTATAAACTTACTATGAGGTGTGAAAATCCTCACAGCTCGTCCAGCAGAAAGCGCCGTTGGGGAGGTGACACGAACTGTGCAGGACCTAGCTGCCCTGGAGACCTTACCTGGTGGCCTGGTGCAAAGGACTTTACACAGGTTCTCACTGAGGTTCCTAACAACCCGGTTAGGTGTGCAGGGGTGAAGAGAGCCTGAGGAACTTGCTCAAGGTCTCACAATGTCAAGTTCCTTGGCTGGATCCCTACACTCCTGCACTATCTTGCCTCCTTGTAATCAGACTATGTAGGAAATAGGGTGGGGGGGGAGTTCCCCAACAGTTTTCTGATTGTATGATTTACATTATCATTCAATCAAATCAGGAAGAGTTGTACAATCATCACCACAATCAGTTTTAGAACAATTTCTTCATTCTTATATTCGTTGTTATTAGCGCCTCATTCCCCCCAACCTCCTTGGCCATACCAACGAACCATACATGCAGTCACTGTCCCTATAGATTTACCCATCCTGGATTTCACATACAGAAAGACATTAAGAAAAAAGGCCACAGACAACATATGTACAAATGTGCTTGATGCATGGATGAATGACGGAATGTGATCAGAAATGTAAGAGCCCCCAATAAATGTATTTTTTTAAAAGACCGCAGGGTGGAAGGTGTGTTTGTGGAGGGGTTGAGAGAGAGAAAAAAAGAGGAGCTGATACCAAGGGCTCAAGCAGAAATAAAAAGGTTTGAAAATGATGATGGCAACATATGTACAAATGTGTTTGATACAATGGATTCTTATGAAATAATTTATTAATAATAAAAACTCTAACACCAATAACAAAGTAAAATGGACAAGAACCTTAGTTGACAAGAACATGTTAAAAACTAAGCCCCTGGTGAATCCCCTTTCACATGGACGGAGGATGAGAATAGCTTTGTTGTCATGCAGAATGTACTGGGCACAGAAGCAGTTAGGAATTCACCTAGCAAGGAAACAATATGGTTGTCAGCAACATGCTACCTCTGTGCTCACAGAATACACATTCTATTCTATTGCACTTTTTCATAAACAAAACTTTCTCTTAAGAATTAGAGATTAAGTGAACTTTCGGATAACTGTTGAAAACGCTCAATTGTTCCTGTTTTTTGCCTCAAGGAATCTGGGAGCACCTTGTCTCAGAAGAAGCAAGATGATAGGTAATTTCTGTGCAAATTACATGAGACAAAGTATCTCCATCTGCACATGTAAAGAGCACTCTGACTGTATTTCCTTCGAGTAGTATTAATATTAATCTGGAAGTCATGGGACATTCAATATTCTTCAACACCACCATGCCAATGCATTGCTTCTCTGGTATTCCGCACATATTGTCCAGCCTTCATGTTAAACTCGGCGTAACTGGAAGGTAGCATGGCTTGCAAGGGACATTTTTGCTCTTTACCACTTTGTTGCTTTATTTTTCTTTAACCCTTTGAAGAAATCTTGTGCAGCAGATTTGCCAGTACAATATGTTGTTTGATTTATTGACTACTACTTCCATGAACATTGATTGTGGATCCAAGTAAAACAAAAATCCTGGACAACTTCTTTGGATATTTGGATATCGTTTATTGATCTACTTGTGAGAATTTATTTTTATGTTTAGATGTAATCTATTCTGAAAGCTGCAATTTTTCTTTTTCACGTACCATTTTATTAGGAGCTAATAATCCTGACATCATACGATTCCATAGTTCTAGCGTACCAGGTTGTGTCATACAATTGCTACCAAAATAGTTTTAGACCATTTTCTTCCTTCTTAAACTCCTTGATATTAGCTCCCCTTAACCTCCACACCTTCCCCACGATACCCCCCAGGAAGCCTAACCTACTGTATATACTCATGTATTAACCGAGTTTGTCAGCACAAAAAATGTGCTGAAAAACTGGGGTTCGGCTTATACACGGGTCAGTGGTACCCCAGCAAGGTGTAACATCTCACTGCACCACCCCCCCCCCCCGTAACGGGACGAGCACCCGTTATCTTGTGGGTGATTGCCATTTCTCTACTGTTCATTCACAACATTGCAGGGCTTTGAATGTTTGTTTACTCACATCTAACCAATCAGAGCCGTCCTATGATGTGTATCTTTGAATAAGTCTTTTAAAGACAGTGTGCAAAGGATGTGGCATGAATGGATGTCATCTGGTCAAGCCCGACTAACAGAAGGAGGAAATCTCATGAAGCCTGACATCGAGTTAATAGCAAAGTGGGTTCGAGATGCGTGGGAAGACATTCCAGAAGACATGGTGTGACGCGCCTTCCAGAAATGTGGTATTAGTAATGCTGTGGATGGCAGTGAAGACTGTGCTTTGTATGAAAATGACAGCAGTGATGGTGATGACGGTGATCTCAGTGAGGACAGCATCTATGATGGGATATGGATGATGAGGAGGAATCCAGTTTTGAAGGATTTTAACTCCTTACATTTTAGCTTGGTTGCTGATTGAGCTCAGGGAATAGTACTCTTAAGGTATCATTGTTGATACCTGATTGTTTTTGTTGAACCTCTTTTCCACTTACTGTGCTGGTTTATTAATGTTAAATGACTTGCCCTTTTATTTATATTTTTTATTTAAAATAAATATTTAAATAGATTACCCCACTGATGTCTCAATTTTTAGTAATTTTATTTTCATTTGTTTTGATTATTGAAATTCAGCAATAGCTTCTGCATTTTCCACCCTAGGCTTATATTTGAGTCAATCAGTTTTTCTGGTTTCCCAGGTAATAATTAGGTGCCTCGGCTTATACTCGGGTCGGCTTATATTCGAGTATATATGGTAGTTGTTGTCTCTGTAGGTTTACCTATCCTGGGTTTCTTATAATAAAAACATACAAAAACACATAAGAGAGAGTCGAGAAGGCTACTGACAATGACAAAATACAACCCAGATAACCCCCAAAATGAAAAAAAAAACCCAGAAAATATTAAAACCTAGATCAAGCCCAAAGTGTATTAGAATGGAGATCCAGTGTCAAGGTTTCAACTGTTCAAGTCAGATTGATCATTTTAATCTCCTATGGCCATCTCTCCAATACAATCTGTTTTAATCTTCACCAGTAAGTGCTTCCAGGGTGGCTTTCCTGCTGAGAGGAGCGATCTCACAAGCTCCATAGACTTCCAACGCCTTGGATTCTTTGTTGAACATGCAGATTGAATAAGCATGGTGAAAGGATGTAACCCTGATATGCTCCTCTCCTGGTGTTCAGTCATGCAGCACTACCTTGTTTTAAAGCTCCATAGAGGCACAGTTAGGTTTGATGGAATTCCCTTATGATCCACACCATTGAATATCTTTGTAGCCAATTAAACACACATAGACATCTTTCTGGTATTCTCTGCTTTGCACCCAAATTCTCCTTCCATGTCCTCTTTTGAATCTGGCTTGAAGTTCAGGAAGCACTCTAGTGATATACTGCTGCAACCATTTTTGAATGATCTTCAATTAACTTTTACTTGCATGTGCTATTAACAATATCGTTCCACAATTTCCACATTCTCTTGCATCATCTTTCTTTGGAGGTGCATAAATATGGATCTTTTTCAGTTGGTTGGCCAGGTAGCTCTCCCTCAGATTTCTTGGCATAAGTGAGTGACCATTTCCTACAATGCATCAGCTTGTTGAAACATCTCAGTTGGTATTCTGTCAATTCCTGGAGCCTTGTTTTTCATCCATGTCTTTAGTGTAGGTTGGCCTTTCTTAACATCATCAGTTCTTGACCATATGCTTGACTCATATGTTTGAATGTTGACCAATTCTTTTTGGTTCCGTAAATCTGTGTGTTCCTTCCATCTTTGAATGCTTCCTGCATGACTCATTATTTTGCCCATAGAATGCTTCCCCATTGCAATTTGAGGGTAGTGTTTTTTCTTCAATTCTTTTAGCTTGAGAAATGCTGAAAAAATGTTCTTCTCTTTTGGTTTTCTAACTCCAGACCTTCGCACATTTCATTATAATATTTACTTTGTGGAGCTATACATTGTATAGAAATAAATACCTTATGCAATTAGTTTTCTTAGTTTAAGGGTTTGGGTGATTGTTTTCTGGCTTGCTCAGTCATTTGGCCTAATATTTTAAGAGTTTCTGCTCTCCCTCATACTTCAGTGGATTCTGTCTGGAATTTTTTAAGCTTGCAAATGGCCATCCAAGTTCAGCAATTGGTCTATATTCATGTAAAGCAATAGAGGAAACGGAGATTTACAAATTAGAGAAGATGGTTTGTAGGTCTAATTGCTTTATGAACAAGCTACCTCCCTCATCATAAAACCAGAAGAAACGGATATTGTCTGGCTAACATTCCTGAACAGTTAGATCAGGAACATGTAGATGGATCTTGATCAAAAGGGGAAAACTGTGGAGAATTTACAATTGTAATCAGAAACCAGACTAACTGGAGACATTGAGACTGGAGGTACCTCCAGATCCATTTCCCAGAAACAGCTTTTGAACTTTGAGCTGAAATCATTTCATGAAGTCATGTTTAAACTAAAGAACAATTTAACTCAATAAATAACACCTGCCTTGAGCACTGTGCCCTAGGGAAGAATGATCTATATGAGACTGAAATGGCAACAGTAATTCTCAAGCACAAATGACAACTTTGATGGGCAGAGATTAGATGTTAATGACAGTGGAACAGTAGCGTGGGGACAGACTAATGACACAAAGCAAAGTATGTGAGCATTGCCAATGCACGTGTAAAAGCGGAAAGAGTGTGCTTTCTCTCTCTCACACACACAAACACACACACGCACAGGCTTAAGAAAACGAAGAGGATGATGAGCCTATAAGGGCAGCAAGTAGAATAAGTGTTTCAGGGAGTGGGAGGGGGGCCTTGGTTGGGGAATAAAAGGGAGATGATCCATGCCAAAGAGTCCAGGAAGAAAAAGAACGTTTGGAAACTGATTGTGGTAGCAATTGTACAATACTGCTTGACGTGATTGAACTATGGAATAATGTGATATATATTAACTTGCAATTACTAATACACCAAAAAAGAAAGTGAAGAGGAGATATCAGATTTACCCACTTATTAAAATTTGAATATTATTTAATGCAGATGTATCTGACATATTATTCCAACAAGACCATGGTAGAATATGGAAGTACAAAGTGATCGACAAAACTCATCCTACGTTGTTTTAATGCAACTAGTAGTCGTAATAGAGCTCTGGTGGTGCGGTGGGCTAAGCACTCCATTGCTAAGCCAAAGGTTGTTGGCTTGAATCCACCGGCTGTTCCACAGTACAAAGATAAGGCAGTTGGCTTCCTGGAAGAATTACAGCCTCAGAAACTCTGTAAGGCAGTTCTACTCTGTCCCGTAGGGTCTCTAGGCATCAAGAGTCATCCCAAACTGGGGGATGTCAGGACTATAGAAGAAGTAAACCAAGACCAATCCAGCAAGCACAGGTCACATGGGAGCTTTATAAAGTAAATTTCTAAATTCCACCCCAGACCTTTAAAATCGAAACTAGGTGTGATCACAATGTTGGCTTTACAAAGCGGCTTTCCCTGTTATTCTTAGGGGCACTACAGCTTGGGAACACCTTTACCTTTATTTCAAGGTGTCAAGAGTCAAGGGTCACAGAGGTCAGGAATGTTAAGGGTTTTTCCATGGTTAATCTCACACCTGGACCAAAACTGTTATTGAAAGTGAGAGAGAGACCAAGTGAAGTTGCACTTACTCAGGTGGCAAATTTGCTCATATCCTTGAACAAACTTGTCTTGGAAGGCGGGAGATTGATCACTAACCACATTACATCATTGTCTTTTTGGGAACCTGGATTTGCATAAGCCACTATCTTTCTTTAAGGATCAGATTTCAAAGTGAGGAGTAGAAACTATAATGAGCATTGATTGATTGAACACTCTGGGAGAAAGAAGCACTAGTTATGTGTTTTGTTTTTTCCCTAGGAAGTGCTACTAAAGTATTGAAAAAATACAAATAATTTTACTTTATGCACATCATATGGATCATAAGACAAGTACTGTAAGCTTTTCTAAAGGGACTGAATCTGAAACGACCGTATGTTAGCTGTGTAACCTGTTTTCTTTATTTGCACTTTTAGCTCATGTGAATTTTCAGAAAGCTTTTGCTTGCACTGACATTGGCTGAAAAATAAGCATTTTTATACTCGTAGGTTCAACATTTTAGCCTAGTGAATATTCTCATTTCCTAAATTATTTTTTATATATCTTAAAGATGTTTGGAATATCTTAGACTGTGTTGTTATTTTATTGCTAATATTTATTTGTATGGATTAGATAATGTTGTCTGTGTAAGTGGTCCTGGCATCGATGCTGACTCCTGGCATCCCCCGTGTGTAGACTAGAACTGCTCCCTCGGGTTTCCGAAGGACAGCGCCCGGCCATTCTTCCAAGGGGCCCCTGGGTGGGTTTGAACTGGCAAATGTTTTGCTAGTAAATGAACACTAAACCATTTGTATGCCCAGGGACACCTTAATTACGTACTACTTTATTATATAAAAACTAGGATTATGGGTCATTGCTTTCACTTTCATGTTTCACCACTTTACATAAGTCCATGTTATTTAAGACGAGAAGGAGCAAGAACATCAAATAAGCGGCGGGAGAGATAAAAGGAGATGGGAGGGAGAAATCAGGGTCTGTGCACAACTGAGATTCCTCAGAAGTGACTCCTCAGCGGAGTTTGTGGAGCTTTGGGAAGGTATAGGGAATCACCTAGTGGTAGGAGTTGAAACAACAAGTTTAAAGATCCCTTTTTGCTGTTCTTCAATTCTTGTCATTGAATAGTGTCCCTATGGTTTGTAATCGATTTATTTAAAATCCAGACATGGAATATTCCTTTTTATAATTAATTTTATTTAAACAACACTAAGAAGTTTAATATTTAACATTTATTCCCAAAGATTTCTTTAAAACTAATTTTAATCATTTTATTGGGAGCTCTTACAGATAACATAACAATCCATAATTCAATCACATCAAGCAGTATTGTACAATTTCCACCACAGTCTGTTTTGATACATTTTCTTTCTTTTTGAACTCTTTGATCTCAGCTCCCCTTTATCCCCGGCCTTCCCAACTCCACCCTCCAGGAACATATTTTTTTCCCCCATAATAGTTTTTTTTCCCATATTTTACACAATCTAATATATCGATTCATATACAATTCTGTTGTTAAATCCCATTGAGTGGGGTTATATAGTCATCAATGCTTCAGCGACCTAGTCCCCTTCTTCTCCCCACCTCCTCTCTGCCTGTACCCCAAGGAACCATTACTCCTGTTACTGTTTCTGAAGGTTATCTATCTTGGCTTTCATGTACCAAGAGATCTTAAATATACAAATGAACATACTCAAATCTAACATGATTATTAGAGAACTAGAGGATGGTTATATCATTCATCGGTGCTACACTGCACCCTGAATTTATCATCCCTTCTGTGGGACCCTTCTGAGAGGGCTGTCCAATTATCTTATGGGTGGGTTTTGGATCTCCACTTTACATCACTTTACATTTGGGTCTCATACCCCTTCATATCATTTTTTTTTTGCAAAGCATGCTTTCTTAAAATAACTCAACATCTCCGAGCAGCAAATTAAAAAAAATAATTCTTGTCCAAGAGAATTGTTCCATAGTCTAAGCAAGTCCGGGCATGCACAAAACGAGCATGAAAGCATGAGCTTAGTCTTCCAGAAACTCCTGGTCCGAAGTCACCAAACCAAAGTCCAAAGCCACCACGTCAGTTCCAACTCATAGCCATCCCATAGGACAGAGTAGCACGGTTTCCAAGGCTGCACTCTTGATGGGAACAGACGGTCAGATCTTTTTCCTGAGTAGTGGCTGGTGGGTTTGAACTATGGACCTTTCAGATAGTAGCCAGGTGCTTAGTTATTGCATTACCCGGGCTTCCTCAAAATGAAGAGTGTTGGGCAAATGTATGGTACCTCCCTTTTCGTTTAGACTCCCCACAAGTCAGAGACTAAAGGAGACTTGAGCAGAATGAGATTTCCTGGCAGTTTATTTGGGTGATGATTGCGGAAGTCAAGTGAAGGGCAGGAGACGGGGCAGGGAAGGAAGACAAGCCAACAGAAGAGAGCAACTTCTCAGTCTTGGCTGTGGGGGCTAAGAGCTCTATCCTTCCAGGAGGTCTCAGAATTGCCTGTGTTGTTCTTGCTAGGTGCCCCTGAGTCAGCTCTGACCCATAGTGACCCTGTGCACAACAGAACGAAACACTGCCTGGTCCTGCCCGAGCCTCACAACTATCGTCCATTTATTAGACCTTCAAACATCTGACAATGTTTCGGTTCTACGCATCCAATTTTTAGCAGCTACTTCCTCTGAAGTGGGTAGATAATTCCTTCCTCAAAGTCTGTTCCTAGTCTGGAAGCTCCGCTGAAACCTGTTCACTTTGGGTGGCCCTGGCGGTATTTAAAATACCAGTGACATCATTCCAGCAACACATAAGCCACCAGAGTATGACAAACTGACAGACAAGTGGTGCCCGTGTGAGGGACAAAAAGTAGGGGCATGCAAAGTCTGACTCCTGGTCTGTGTTTATGACTGGCTAAGCAGAGCCCTACACCTTTGGACAAAACCGTAGAGGAGAAAAGCTGAGAGACCAGTAGCTTGTATCCGAGCTAGAGCTTCCACAGAACTGTTCACCCGATCTGGGCCTGAAAGCTAAGGAGGCCAAGGCATCAAATATAGCACACAGCTTACCCTGTTTAGATCCGCTTGTCCCCATGTCATGGATTGAATTGTGTCCCCCACCCTCTAAATTAAAAATAAAAAGTGTCAACTTGGCTGGATCATGGTTCTCAGTAGTTTGGCATTTATGTAATGATGTATTTATTCCCTATGAGTGATTTGATGTGATCAGTCAATCAGTTGTAAGGAGATTAGGATGGGCTACAACACCCTTACTTAGGTCACTGCCCTAATCTACTGTACGGTGAAATTCCCTGCGTGTGGACCGCATCACCTCTTACAAGAGGATAAAAGGAGAGACACGTGAGCAGGGAAGGGGGCCCTCAGTATCACCAAGAAAAAAGAGCCAGGAGTGGAGCAAGTCCTTTGGACCCAGCGTCCCTGTACGGAAAACCTCCCAGACGCAGGGGGAGACTGATGTCAAGCCACATGGGACGTCTATGGAGTGTTGATCTCACAGCTGTTGAAAGGAGTCAGACCTTCGCCTGGAGCCCACAGAGAGAGAAAGCCTCCCCACACATTTCTGTCGTTCACCGCCATTCCCCGGGGGCATCTCTCTTCTCACAGCACTGTGGCTCCTGGATGCCATCAAGCAGGTTCCCACTCAGAGATCGCATCATTCCATTGTTCAACCACATCAAGCAAGTATTGCGCAATCACTACCCCAATCCGTTTCCAAACATTTGTTCCTTCCTGAACTCCATGACATCAGCTCCCTTCTACCTCCCCCGACCCCCACTCTCCCCCCACCCGAAACCCTTCTACTTATTGTCTCTATAGGTTCATCAAACCTGGGCTTCACATACTGAAAAACAGAAAATGTCGAATAAAAATTCAAGAGGGTGATCCCAAATGACATAATACATTGGAGATACACCCCAATGTGGACAAACAAAACAAATATAGAAAATGTTGAAAACCAGATCAGGCCTAACGTGCACCAGAGGGGGGGATCAACTGACAAGGTTTTAGCCGTTCAAGTCAGAGTTATCCTTTGATCTTCTAGACTCATCTCTCCAATGCACTCTGTTTAGTAACCACTTTCCTCCCATCTGTCTATTGGGAATAAAGGGAAATCACTGGAGGCTTATATCCTATGTAGCTCCCCCAAATGTCATCCACAGCCTTCTGCAAACAGGATTCTTACAATTTAGGCTCTGATACTATTCCCTCGTTTGACTTTGGATCATATATCAATCTATCTTCTTGAGGGCCTTCCTCATTTTTGCTGTCCTCGTCCATTTTTCCAGACATGATGTCCCTCTCCAGAGACTGGTCTCTCCTGAGCACATGTCCAAAGTATGCAAGACAAGTTTCACCCTCCTTGCCTAAGGAGCACTCTGGCCGTACTTCTTCCAAGATAGATTGGTCAACAATTTAGAAGCCCATGGTGCCTTTAGCATTCTTCTCCAGCCCCACAATTCCAATACATTACTTCTTCATTGGTCTCCTTTATTCAATATCCAACTTTCCTTTGCATGAGAGGCACATGAAAATGCCATGGCTTCAGTCAGTTGCACCTCAGTCCTCCAAGAAACATTCTTGCTTTTCAATACTCTAAAGAGGTCTTGTGCAGATTTACCCAGTGCAACATATTTTTTGATTTATTGACTGCTGCTTCCATGAGCATTGATTATAAAGCCAAGCAAGACAATAGTCAAGCAAGACAAAAACCATGACAACTTCAACCTGTCTCCATTTATCATGATGTTACGAATTGGTCCAGTTGTGAGGACCTTTGCCTTCTTTACATTGAGTCATAATCCATAAAGAAGACTGCAATCCTTGATCTTCATCAGCAAGTGCTTCAAGTCCTCCTCACTTTCAGCAAGCAAGGTGGTGTCATCTGTAGATCACAGATTGTTAATAAGCCCTCCTCCAATCTTGATACCACATTCTTCTTCATATGAGCCAGCTTCTCTGATGATTCGCTCAGCATCGAGTGTGAATAAGTATGGTGAGAGGATACAACCGTGTCACACGCCTTTCCTGATTTTAAATCATGCACTACCCCCTTGCTCCATTGAAACTGCTTCTTGACCCATGTACAAGATCTGCATGAGCACAATGAAGTGTTCTGGAATTCCCATTCTTCTCAAAGTTAGCAATAGTTTGTTACGACCCACACAGTTAAATGCCTTTGCTTAGTAAATAAAACACAAGGAAAGTTATTTCTGGTATTCTCTGCTTTGAGCTAGGATTCATCTGACATCAGCAATGATGTCTCTCATTCCATAGCCTCTTCGCAATCCGGCCTGAACCTTTGCTTGCTCCCTGTTACTGTGCTACTGCATCCATTGTTGGATGATCTTCAACAAAAATTGACGTGCATGTGATGTTAATGATATTGTTGTATAATTTGAGCATTGTATTGAGTCATATTTCTTTAGAATGGGTACAAATATGGAACTATTCCTGTCATTTAACCAAGTAGCTGTCTTCCAAATTTCCTGGCATAGGCCAGTGAGTTCTTCCAGTGCTTCAGCAGCTTGTTGAGACTTTTCAATTGGTATTCCATCAATTCCTGGAGCCTTGTTTCTGGGTAATGTTTTCAGTGCTTAACTTCCTTCAGCACTTTTGGTTCTTATTTATATGCTTCCTCCTGAGATGGTGGAACGGTGGCTAGTTCTTTTTGGTAGAGTGGTCCTGTGTATTCTTTCCATCTTTTTTTCATGCTTCATGCACAATTCAATATTTTGCCCATAAAATCTTCCACTATGTGGGCGAAAAGCTGTTTAATCCTTAAGCAAACAGGAAAGGATCACCACCTTCCATGGCTCATTGCCCATGGGAAAAGGCTGCTGAAGCAATGGCTGGCCTGTCTCTCCGCCTGAGCTAACAGACACTTGCCTCCGGTTCCCTGACTAAAGCCACAGAAGGCAGCAGTCTCTCAAGTTGCCAGTTTCTTCATGTTCCCAGACTCTCCCGCCCACACCCATCCCCCATCTGTGAATAACTTGGCTGATGTATTAATGTTTTGCAAACCTTCAAATTGTGAACTATCCCTTAGAGTAAACCTGTCACGTGTTGCAGGCTGCGTGCTGGGAAGATATTTAAGCGTGCCCCTAATAAATGTTGGGGTCCTGGAGTGTCTATGCTGCAGGGACCCCACCCACATCCTAACTTTTGACTATCCCTTTTGTATATAGATTTTCTCATTTCTGATCATGCACCCTCTCAAACCTGTTCGTAATGTAAGATAAGAGGCAGTCTCGAAATTACCTTACACCACTATTGCAACTTGAGTTTTCCTTTTATTTCTTTCATTTTAAGATATGCTGAGTGTGTTCTTCCATTGTGCGTTTCTAACGCTGGGTTTTTGCCCATTTCCTTATAATTTTTTACTTCATCTTCTTGAGCTGACCTTTGAGGAATTTCTGTTCACGCACCCATAGTTGATGCAGGCCACACCCTCCAGAAGACTCCTTTTCAGTTGATTGGCTGCTCTTGGCAGATCTTATCATGGAAATGTTCACATTATTTCAGAGCTCATCAAGATATCTGACTACACCATTACATAAATGTAAAATTATATTATAACTGCCAAACCCCAGAACTTGTCATACAACCTTAAATTTCACCGCACTTTAGGAGGTGTGGGTTGCTCTTGCTTGTTTCCCGTTATCCCTGGGGGTAAAAGGGCACCCCAGTCAGATCCAAACACATCCTTCACTGTTCCCTGCATGTAATGGTAACTCCACCTTCTCGAAAATGACCAGGTTTGATCAAGCTCACTAGTACAGGGCGCTCTTATTTGCCTGCTGTTCCAAAGCAGTGGAGATCAGTGGTGACTTCAACGTTTCATAGGACTCTTCTGTAACAGTGGGTCCCCAGTGAGGCAAGTGGTTTGACAGCAGCTATTAACCAAGCGCAGATATTCAAACGCATTTCACTCGCGGACTAAAACAAGTTCTGAATAAAATTGCAAACATATGAGAATTACAGAATACTTTAGTGTGTGCATGCAGAAGCTTTACATAGACCAAGAGGCAGTGCTGTGAACAGAATAAAGAGATATTGCATGGCTTCAGATCGGGAAAGGTGGGAGTCAGCAGTGTATCCTTTCACCATACTTATGAAATCTGTATGCTGAGCAAATAATCCGAGAAGATGGAGTATACGAAGAAGAACAAGGCATCAGGGTCAAAGGCAGACTCCATTAACAACCTGCAGTATGCCGCTGACACGCCTTGCTTGTTGTAAGCAAGGAATATGTGAAGCACTAGCTGATATGGATCAAGGATTGCTGCCTTCGGTGTGGTTTGGAATTCAATGTTGAAAAAAAAAACCTCAAAAATTCCACAACTAGACCAATAGATAACATTATGATACACAGAGAAATTATTGAAGTTGTCAAAAATTTCACTTTACTTAGATCCACAATCAATGCTCATGGAAACACCCGTCAAGAAATCAAATGAGGTAGTTTATTGTGTCAACCTGGCCGATAGACACATGTGGGATTAATTGAAGGGCGGAGGGATAAATGGCTCAGTGAACCTCACCTTTCTAGTTCTCAGGTCTCTTGCTTTGTGATGGTCGCACCAGGGTGCAGCTGCCTTAGCAGTTCCCTGCTTCAGCTTACAAGGCTGGCTTCCTGCAAGACATCCCCAAGGAGAAGGAAGGACCTACCCCGATGCAGCCCTGGGTGCTGGAGCAGCCGTGTGGAGACCCCTGCCAGCGCTGAGATGCTTACACCTTCACTGATTTGTCTTTCCTCCTGCAGTCAGCATCACTGTGTCTGCTTTGTGAGTTGGAGGAGGACTTTGTGGATTGGTGTTGGACATATGGGTTAATGGGTTAATGTTGGACTTGTGGGCTTGGGCAGCACTGGGTTGGGATGTTTTCTTGATGCGCACTTACCTTTACATAAAACTCTCTTATACATGAGTTGCTGTGGATTTGTTTCTCTAAGGTACCCAGACTAATACAAAATATTATTGCATTGGGCAATGATGCTCGCCAGATCTCTGTACGGTGTCAAAGAGCCAAGATGTCACTTTGAGGACTTGGCTCAGATGTATTTGGAAGTGGATAATGAGTGGAGAAGACCAGAGAAGAATTGGCGCATCTGAACCGGATGCATCTGTTGTTGAAAAATATTGAAGGGCCGTGGACTGCCGGAAGAAAAAATAAATCTGTGCTGGAGGAAGTGCAGTCAGACTGCTCCTGAAAAAAAGGATGTTGAGCTGCTTGATATACTTCAGGGACGTTATCAGGAGAGACCAGCTCTGGAAAATGACATCGATGAGCTGTGATGAGTGAAAGAGAAGAGGGACTGGCACGGTGGGGGCAGCAATGGGCTCAAGCATGGTGATGATGATAAGGTGGCACAAGACCACGTGGTCTCTCATTCTTCTTCCTATGAGGTCATTACGAGTTGGAGCCTACTCAACTGTGCTTAACAACGACATTGGCCAAAAGATGCGAAGTTTGAGGTTATCTGGTGGCAGTACAGAAGAGAGGCCTAATGATCCACTTCTATAAGATGGTAGCCACTGAAAAGCCCCTGGAACACAGTCTAAAGTCACCATCAATCAGAATCGACTCAACTGCAGTGAAATGATTGTGTGTGTGTGTGTGTGCGTGTGTGTAACTGAGGGTGACTCTGCCCACTCTTCACTTTACCCAGAAGAACCAAAGCTATGGGAAGCACAGATAGGTTCTGGGGATTCATAATTCGAAGCTCCGATTTTTCTTCCACTTTTGTTTCTTGGACCAGCTTGATATAGTGTTCAATGCAAATAATGTATTTTGGAAGATAAGACCCCAATTTTTAAAAACATTTTTATTGTCACCTAATCCACATATCATACAATGCAATCCTTCAATCACTCCATCATACCAAGAAGAATTATACAATCAATTTTAGAACATCCCCCTCGTACTCACCACCTTTAAATCACAATCCGTCCTAGTGCTCCCCCCCCCTTCATTATTTGCTCCTGAAATCTCCTTCCCCTCCCCATTTCCCACCCCTCCCCCTACTCCCACCACAAGCCCTTGCATCAGTTAGTCTCTGTGCATCCACTCCTTCTGTGCTTTACAAACTGGGAAACCCGACATGAACAATAAAACACAAAATTGAAGTAAAGTGGTGTGGATAAAAAATAATAATATAAATATAAAAATATAAATAATGAATAAGAAAGAACTGTCCACAATCCGTATTTAAAAAGCCAGGGAAGAAATTTTTATCATGGAACACGCAAGAGAATAGGTTCAGGTTGGGTCATTAGGGAGATCAAGTGACCAAGGATTAAGTTTGATCCAGCATAATCAAAGTTACAATGTCTGATACTGAGGTTGTTCAAGACCCTGGCCAGTGGCTAGTGGGGGGTCTGTCAGAGGCTTAACCTACCTAGTTACTCTGCAGATGGGTTTTGGACCCCCCCTCCATAGGCTTCTACCAATTGGGTATTCATAATACTAGCTCTGATACTTTTCCCTTTATTGTATTTGAATTTTGTTATTGTCATCTTTGTATCATACACGCTGGTGTGCTTCTTCCATGTGGACTTAGTTGACTCCTCACTTAGATGGCTGTTTGTTTGAAAACAAGCCTTTAAGATCCCAGACACTATTCCGATTGATAGCTGGGTACCATCTGCATTCCTCCCCACACTTTGCTGTAGTTCCCTGCTCTTCAGTGATCATTTCATGAAGGTGAGTATCCAGCAGGGCCATGTGATCTCACTGTTCTTGGGTTGAGGCTGGATTTAAGTTGGAACTCAGAATCCATCTGCATGCCCATGAGATGTGCATGACTTAGGTTTACTTTGGCTTAAGGCCCCAACTCTGCAGAATGCTGTGGTGAGCTAGTTGAATTTTTAATAGGCTATGCCATTAAGGTATCAGACCAGCTATTTCTGGGAACTTTGTAGGACATGGTAGGACCAGTAAAACCCATGGTCATGTACACATTTCTCAATAAAATGGTTTTCTTGGTTCAAGGTGTTCATGGTTGTACAAACCAAACCTGCGGAGTACTGGCAGAAGCACCCCAGGGAAGATAAACCCGTATCTGGAGTACATATCGACTCTTTCAGGGTGGATAGGATCCCAGTGCAATCCCTTTGTCTGGCGCCAAGCTAATTGTTTCTACTTGATAGAGTCACATACTGAGTGTCAGGCCAGTCTGCTGCTAACAAGCTGGTTATTTAGCAGATTTAGCAAGGAGAGAAGCTTTGGTGAGAGGGAGTCTAGGTTGTTATGCCCATACTCCTCTATATTCTCCATCCCAGACACCATGGTTCTTCTGATGATGGGACCATTGTGCATGTACTAGGGCAGCCGAGGCCATCTACTGGACAATTTACCAAATTATCCTGTCCACCAGTTGTTTCGTATGTCCTCTCTACAGAATGCTCTCTCATGGACATTGATATAAAAAGAAAGGATACACACACTTTGTTCCTACTCCGATGAGATCAGTCATGGGATTCAGCTGTTTTACACCAGTTCAGTAGTACTGACACCTATCTAATATTTTTGTTGTGTTTGGTGAACAGGTGGGTAAAACGGCTGTTGTAATCAAGGTTCTCTCTAAGGTGGGTGTCATGACAACCACACAATGGAGAGACTACATTGTATATTCCTTACTTTTTGAAAACATTCCTCTGCAAAGCAATGTATTCTAAGCACCAATGGTAATCCATCCATAGATATAAAAATTTAGAAGGAACTATTCTTAATATTTATTTTTTCATCTCATAAAACTCATTATACTTGTGATGAAATACTACTTTTTATTCCCTTGCGTTTATGTCAGTAAAGAGATAGAGTACCAAACAACCACTGAAAAGATGGTCAAGGAGAAAGCACATAACTGATGATGCTCAGATGAAAGCAAAGAATCTTGATAGTGAGCATGCCAATCAAGAAGCTATACAGAAATATCTGAGCAGTTTTATTGTCTTTTGCCTTGTATTTATTATTTTTCATTAATATTTTAACTCATAACATAATCTAGTGTTATGTACCTCTTTTCTTGTTCTTAAATGTTAACTGTATGAAATAACTATCTTTTGTATGTCTTTTTATACTTAAAACAGTAATTAGGGCAGTGAACTGGTTGTTAAAGTATTTGAATCCCACCCCTGCATAAGATCTATTCCCAATTCACACGTCTAAAATTCTAGGATTCCAATAATTTGTTTGTTCCTTCTTGGTCCATGACTTATCAACCAAATTATTTGCTCAGATATTCATGTATAACTAGATGCAGGACCATTCCTTCCATCACATAAACAATAATCTGTTTTATTCTTTAAAAAAATCACTTTACTGGGGGCTCATACAGCTCTTATCCATACATACAAACATACATAGTGTGAAGCACATTTGCACATATGTTGCCATCAGCAATTTCAAAACATTTTCTTTCTACTTGAGCCCTTGGTATCAGCTCATTTCCCCTCTCCCCCACCTTTCCTCACTCAAGAACCCTTGATAATTTATCCATTATTATTATTTTTCATGTCTTACACTGACTGATGTCTCCCTTTGCCCACTTTTCTGTTGTCCACTCCCCTGGGTGGGGGTTATATGGGGATCATTGTGATTGGTTCCCCCTCTCTCCACCCACCTTCCCCTCCCTCTTCTGGTGTCACTACTCTCACTATTGGTCTTGAGGGGTTTATCTGTCCTGGATTCCTTGTGTTTCCAGCTCTTATCTGTACCAGTGAACAAGCTCTGGTCTAGCTGGATTTATAAGGTAGAATTGGGGTCATGATAGTGGGGGGTAGGAAGCATTAAAGAACTAGAGGAAAGTTATAGGTTTCAATGGTGCTGTACTGCACCTGACTGGCTCATCTCTTCCTTGTGACCTTTCTGTAAGGGGATGTCCAATTGTCTACAGATGGCCTTTGGGTCTCCACTCCACACTTCCCTCATTCACAATGATATGATTTTTTTAAAATAAATTTATTTATTTATTTATTTTAACAATTTATTGGGGCTGATACAATTCTTTTCACAGTTCATACATATACATACATCAATTGTATAAAGCACATCTGTACAGTCTTTGCCCTAATCATTTTTTTCTCTTTTCTTCTTTTACATTTTATTAGGGACTCAAACAACTCTTACCACAATCCATACATATACATACATCAATTGTATAAAGCACATCCATACATTCCCTGCCCCAATCATTCTCAAGGCATTTGCTCTCCACTTAAGCCCCTTGCATCAGGTCTTCTTTTTGATATGATTTTTTGTTCTGGGTCTTTGATGCCTGATACCTGGTCCCATCAACAGCTCATGATCACACTTGTATACTTTTTCCATGTGGGCTCTGCTGCTTCTCAGCTAGATGGCCCCCTGTGTATCTTCAAGCCCTTCAGACCCCAGATATTTGCAGAGCTTGTGTGCTCGTTGCTGCGTGTGTACAGGAGCTTGGCTGCCCTTTATGGCAATTACTGTGACCTTGATATTGTCAAGGGTGCTTAGTGCTGGAATTAATAGCACTTGGAGGTGACCAAAGAAAAGATCAATAAAGTCAAACAGAAACTAAGAACCTATCCAAATGAAGCACAAAAAGAAGTAAGACTGAGAAAATAAAGGGTCTCAGTGATTTATGAAATCACATTAAACAAAACAAAACAAAGGAGTTCCAGAAATAAGAGAGTGGGAGAGAACAAATATTTGAACAAATAATGTACAACAACCTTCCAAATATGCTAGAACCATAAATGTACAGCACCAGTAAACTCCATGAATTCAGTAAGTCCCAAGCAGTATTGTGGTTGCTATTGCCATCGAGTTGATTCTGACTCATGGAAACTATTATGGTGATAGTTTATGAATGATAACTGGCATAAGCTGATTTCCTGGGAACTGGGGATTAATGATCTCCCCACCTACCCATTTCTCCAGAATTTCTGACACCAGCCTTCCACACAGCCCTCATTCCCTAGCCACCAGGGTTAGGTCAGACTTTAAGTTATGAGGGTTCTTTCACTCACTGCAATAGTTCACAGAAAGTATTATACCGACAACGGCTGGTTTTATTAAAGCAAAATAATCTAGTTCAGGGTCATCATAAGGAAGGTAGATGAACAAGGTAAAGGAAGTTTCCCGTTCAAATGTCTGGCTCTCAGAAAAGCCACATCAACCTCTCTGCATGAACCAGAAAACTCTGCTTTTATTATTTTTAAGAGTGTTAGTGTGCTGGCCTTTTATTGCCCGCTCCTCCAAGAATGGCTACATAACTGTCTACTGAGGTTAGTGGTTAGGCCCTTCCAGATTTGTGTGCTCTGGTCTACCAGCCAGCCCTACTTGCCAACACAAATTGTAAGGTATGGCCTGGTAGTTCCAGAACACACGATCTCAATTTCTCCACGGGTTATTCCCTGGAGCCAAGGATAAGGCCACAATACTTAACTCCATAATTATGTATAACACAGTAAAAGGCTGCCTGATTCCATGCCATGCCCATTTTCATTGGTACGTTTGAGTCCAATTCCACGGCTATTGCATGTGTCTACCTCCCTGCAGGTTTCTCTTGTTTACAATGGCCTTCTACTGCACCAAACAGAACAGCAATTGGTGTCACACAGGATAAACACAAATAACACTCTTTGCAGCATGGCGTAAACAAACAAAAGGAGGATCAGGAGAAAATGGTAAAAGCTATCAGCACAAGGGGACATATCAGGGAAACATCTGGCCCACGGTTACATGTACTCCTTACAGAAGCTGTATAAGCCAGAGGGAAACGGAAGGACATCATGAAAGCACTATTAGGGAAAAAGAACAGAAAACAAACTGACAACCTAGAATTCTATAGCAAAAATATCTCCAAACATGACACAAAATACATTTTTAGACAAAGGAAAATGGAGTTATTGCCAGTTAGAAAAATCCCTTTAGAGAGAAGAAATATGTTACAAATGCATATACAGAAGGACATTTGTCAGAACTGAAAGTCGTTTCTGACGAGCAGTCTAGATACGTGGATTAATGTAACATTGGTTTTAAAATTTTTAGTTTAAAGTTTTCTGTGAAAGAAAATTACTTTTTAAATAGCAACTACACTTTTGAAACAGTAACTACAATTTATTATAAGGTTCATAGGGGAATCTTGGTGTGCAAATGGTTACTCCCCTGACTGCAAGCTGAAACGCAGCTCAAGTCCACCCAGTGACAAGCTTCCCCCAGACCTTTGGAAGACAGGACTGGTTATCCGCTTCTGAAGGGTCACAGCCCTGGTAGCCGCCCGGCTCCAGTCTTCACCATGAGTTGGGAAAGCCTGGATGACCATGAACAACAACACAGAGTTCGTCATACATGACAACGTAAAAATGTATGACAAAATAGCACGAATGTTAGGAATGGGAAAATAAATCTGCTGCTGAGTTATATCTGAAATCATATCATATTCTTAGAAGGTAGATTTGTGATAAAACAAGGATGGATATTGTTAACCTTTGGATCCCCTACTGCATAATGAAACCAAAAGTCATTACTGTTAACAAACTAATGTTGGCAATAAGAGAATACTCAACTACTCCAAAAAAAAACTAGGAAGAGAAGCAAAGATCCCCTGGTAGAACAGACAGAAACACCAAGATTTAAAAAGAACTGTTTCACTTATTAATCTAAATAGAAATGGCATAAAAGACTTCAATTGAAATGGTAGGAGTACCAGATTGGATAAAGAAGTAGGATATATATATATATATATATATATATATATATATATATATATATATATATATATATATATAAATAATGTGTGTGTTATCTACAAGAAACACGTTTTAACTGTACAGACACACACAAGTTAAGCAAAAAAGAGTAGAAAAGATATACCACTTAAACAACAACTATAAGAAAGTTGATGCGGCTAGATTAACTGCTAGAGAGAGTAGATTTCAGGACAAGGAATATTACCAGAGCCAAAAGGGGTCATTTCACAATGATAAAAGGATCAAGTCATCAAGAATAACAATTTATGTATCCATTCAATAATAGAGCATCAAATTTCATGAAGCAAACCGACAGAAGAAAAAGGGGGATTAGACAAATCCACAATTATAGTTTGAATTGCAATACTCTTATTTTAGTAAATGATAGATCAAGTGGACAGAAAATCCATAATGATACGGAAGGCAAAACTGACATACTTGGTATTTATAGAACACTTTATTGTAAACTTCAAAGTACACATTCTTTCAAGAGTACATGGCACACCCAACAAGCCTGACAATAGGTTGGATCATAAAATAAACCTTATTAAATTTAAGAGGACTGAAACCATACAGAATGTTTTTTGTAATGGCAACAGAACTAAACCAGAAATTCATACACAGGAAGATCTGGAAGATTAAAAAATATTTGGGAATTAAACAATATACTTTCAAAATGTATAAAAAGAGAAATTAAGAAATATACTTGAACTGAAAGAAAATGAAAAGATAACTAACTTTATGACATCAGTTAAAGGTAACTGAAGTTTTACCTGCTTACAGTAGAAAATAATAAAATCTTAAATCAGTGATGTGTGCTTCTATTTTATGAAGTTAATAAGAGAAGAGTGAAGTATGCTCAAACCAAGAGTAAATATAAAAGCATAAATCAGTGAAATACAAAATGGAGAAATACTAAAGGAAAACCACACTCTTTGAAAACAAAATAAAATTGACAAAACTCAACTTGGAATAATCTCAGAAAGACAGAGAGAGAATACACAAGTTATCAACATGAGGAACAAAAGAGGACATATAACTATATAACATTAAAAGAATAATATTTTAAATTATGGAAAGTTATGTACCAATAATTTTGACAACCTAGTTGAAATAGATAAAGGTCTTGATCACCATTTACCAACACTGAATAAAGTAAAAATAGAAAATCTGAAAGAAATGTTCAAGCAAACATTTAAATTCAGTTAGCCTCACTTCTCAAGAAACTCTAGGTTCAAGCATTTTAGAAACAAGTTAGATCAGTCCTACACAAACCCTTTAAAAAATGGGACAAGGTAGAAATATTTTCCAACTCATTTTATGAGGCCACCATTCATGGGACACCCGAACCAGACAAGCTCTCATTATGCTTCGCTTACATAACAACAAAGGAAACCTGTTGTTAGGTGTTATTGCGTCGG
Source organism: Tenrec ecaudatus (assembly GCF_050624435.1). Classification (NCBI taxonomy): domain Eukaryota; kingdom Metazoa; phylum Chordata; class Mammalia; order Afrosoricida; family Tenrecidae; genus Tenrec; species Tenrec ecaudatus. The sequence continues at coordinate 234,746,548 of NC_134530.1, forward strand.
CTCCGACCCATAGCGACCTGTGCACAACAGAAGTAAACACTTCCTGGTCCTGCGCCAGCCTCCCCACTGTTCCCAGGCCTGAGCCCTTTGATGCAGCCCCTGTGCCGGTCCATCTGCTTGAGGGCCTTCCTCTCTGTCGCTGTCCCTCCGCTGTACCAAACATGATGTTCTTCCCCAGGGACTGGTCTCTTGTGACACTATGTCCAAAGTATAGAAGACGAAGTCACGCCCTTTTTGCCTCTAAAGGAGCACTCTGTCATTACTTCTTCCCATACAGATCACCTTGTCCTTTTAGGAGTCCATGGTATTTTCAATATTCTTCCCCAGCACCACAATTCAAATGCATCGATGCTTCTTGGTCTCCCTTATTCAGTGTGCATATGATGTAATGGAGAATACATACCATGGCTTAGGGCAGGTGCACCTTAGTTAAAGAGGTCGTGTGCAGCAGATTTATCCTATGCAACACAGCTTTTGATCCCTTGACTCCTGCTTCCATGAGCATGGATTATGGATCCACGCAAGACAGAGGCCATGACAACTCCTACCTTTTCTCCATTGATCGTGATGTTGCCTGTTGTGGGGCTTCTGGTCTCCCTGACATTGAGTCATAATCCACACTGAAGGCTGCAATCCTTGATCTTCATCAGACAGTGCTTCAAGTCCTCCTCACTTTCAGCAAGCAAGGTTGTGTCATCTGCATACCGCAGGTTGTTAATAAGCCTTCATGACAGTAAGTCAAAAATTGCTGCAAAATCATAGAAACATTAAATAAAAATATAGAAATATGATGTTTTGTTTCTACCATATTCTCCATGTAGATCTATAAACTCTCTAGCCCTTCCCTGAAGAAGTCAGTGTTCTTAGATTTAGATCATGTCAAAACAGTATCCTTTTGCCTTAAGAGGCAAAATTCTTAAGCCTTCCAAAATTGATATATGTAGGTTCAAGTGGGCATCCTTAGGGAACATCAATTGTCTTCCTTTAAAATGTTCTTTGAGTTTAGAGGGCAAAAAAGAAGTCTGAAGGGGCCAGATCAGGGCTTCAGGGTAGATGGGGTACACTTGCCCATGAAATGCTCAGAGGGAGCCCTTCTTACCCTCAAAGAATGAGCACGTGTCATGTTGTGATGGAAATAAACTTTCCTCAGGCTAATTTTCCTGGCCGATTCTCACCCGTGCAGCTTTTAATAATTAAAAAAAACCCTTTATAATAAGGCCCTGTGATTATCCTGAGTTAGTCATGAAAATCTAGCAAGATGGCCCCTGTGGACTCCCAAAAGCTAGTGGCAATAACCTTCTGAGCTGACCTCTCTGTCTTGATTATAACTGACCCAGATCCCTGTGGAAGCCACTATTTGGGTTGGACCTTGCTCTTGGTATTTTATTGGTAAAATACAGACTTCTCTCTGGTTACAATTCATTCCACAAAATCTCCTTGTTAGCTTTTGTTTTTCTCATCAGACTGATGGAAAGATTTGCTCTTTAGCTAGCTGATCTTTGCACAATACTTTTGGCACCCATTGAGTTAAATGTTGCTGAGACAAAAATGTGCATGCAAATTAAAAAATTTAAAAATCATATCACATCAGAAAAAATTAAAGAAGACAAAGAGAGATATGTCATGGATTATAAGAGTCAATATTCCTTTTTTGTCCTCTAAGAGTTTAATTGATATACAATTCACATATCATGCAATTAAATCTTTGACTATTCATATTAAAAAGTTGTGAAATCATCAACGCAATCATTTGTAGAACATATTTTCCACTTTTCTACTCATTATTATTATCTTTTCTCTTCCCTCTAACCTCATAACCCTAAGAAGCTATTACTCTCTATATTTGCATATCCTGGACTCAAAATGCTGAAGCCTCCTAAAATTGATGTAGGTGAGTTCAATCAAAATCCCAGGAGGCTTTATAGAGAGATTGATAATCAAATTTAAATTTTTTTATTTAAAAATGCCCTAGAGTCACAAGGAAGGGATGAATTAACCAGGGCACAGTAAAGCACCAGTGAAACACACAATCTTCCTTTGGTTCCTTGAAGCTTCCTCACCCCCAACTATCATGACCCCAGTACTGCCTTTCACTGCGGGCTAGACCAAAGCATGTGCATAGGTACAGATAAGAGCTAAAAGTTCATGACACAGGGAACCCAGGAACAGGAATGGGAGTAGCAATACCAAGAGGGTAGGGGAAAGGTGAGGAGAGGAGGGGAGGAAGTGGAATCACTCAGTGATCAACACATCACCATCTCTCCACCTCCTCCCTACCCCAGGGTGGGTGGGGGTGGGGGAATGAACACCAGAAACCATGGGGGAAGGGAGACAGTGGTTGGTGTAAGATAGGAAAAAAAAAGATTTATAATTTATCAAGGGGTTAAAAGGATGGAGAGGGAGAGGAAGGGAAAAAAGAGGATCTGATACCAAGGGCTCAATAGAAAGTAAATGTCTAGAAAATAATGATGGCAACATATGTACAAATATGCTTGATACAATTGATGTATGGATTGTTATAAGAACTGTAAGAGCCCCCAACAAAATGATCTTTTAATGAAAAAAAAAAAGCCCTAGAATAGACAACACAAGTTTTAAAGAGAGTAGACTTGGAAGACTTCCATTACCTACTTCACAATTCACTATAAAGCTACCGTAATCAGGACAATGTAATGCATGTGTAAAAACAAATATATAGATCACTGGAACAAATTTGATATAAATAGGTCCATAGTCATATCATTGATTGACTTTCAACAAATGTACTAAGGTAATTCATTGGGGAAAAGAAAATTTCTTTAACAAGTGGTAAAGCAATAAAATCTTTATATAAAAATATGTTGATTTCAAACTTTATTTCATACCATACATGAAAATAAACTGAAAATGGATCATAGACATAAATACAAAAACTAAAACCATAAAATACTTTGAGTATATGCATATAAATTTCCCAGGGGGAAATACAGGAGAGAAAAATCTTTGCAAACTTGAAATAAAAAAAATACCATGTAAGAATATGAATAATTAGACTCCATTGAAGTAAAAAATTTTTAGAAAGACATCATTCAGATATTAAAAAGATAAACCACAGGCCAGGAGAAATGCTTGTGAAATATATATCTGAAAGAGGTCTTGTATCCAGGATGTATGAGAACTCATAATAAGAAAAATAAGTCAATTTTTAAAAACTATTAACAAGTGTATGAAAAGATGCTCAATGCCATTAGTCATCAGATAAATACTGATTAAGTCCACAGTGAGATATAACTATGTACATACTACTTAGAGTGGCATGAATTAAAAAATCTGAAAATAGCAAGTAAATTGGTCAAGATATGAATCAGCTGGAATACCCATGCATTATGGTGGTATGAAATGTCACATGTAACTTTTGGACATTTCTTTCTTTCAGAGTTTTTTTTATTAACTACTTTTATTGGGGGCTCTTACATCTCTTATCACAATTCATATATTCATCTAGTGTGTCAAGCACATTTGCACATATGCTGCCACCATCTGTTTCAAAGCATTCTCTTTCCACTTGAGCCCCCTTGATATTAGCTCCCCATTTCTTATCCCTCCCCCCATGAACTCTTGATAAGTTATAGATTATTATTTTCATATCTTACATCATTCTCCGTTGCCCCTCACCCACTTTTCCATTTTTCGTCCCCCAGGGAGGGGGTTATAGGTTGATCTTTGTGATCCATACCCCTTTCTCCCCCACCCTGCCCTTATCCTCCTGGTATCTCTACTCTCATCGTTGGCCCTGAGGAGTTTATCTATCCTGGATTCCCTGTGTTTTGGGCTCTTACCTGTAGCAGTGTGCATGCTCTGATCTAATCCAATTTGTAAGGTAGAATTGAGTTCATGATAATGGGGGGAAGGAAGCACCAAAGAACTAGAGGAAAGTTGTGTGTTTCATCGGTGCTATACTGCACCCTGATTGGCTCATCTCTTCCCTGTGACCCCTCTGTGAGGGGGTGTCCAAATGTCCACAAATGGGCATTGGGTCTCCATTCCATGCCCCATTCCCCCAATGCACATTGGGTATGATTTTGTTCTGGACCTTAGATGCCTGATACCTGATCCCATCAACACCTCGTGATCACATAGGCTGGTGTGCTTCTTCCACATTGGCTTTGTTGCTTCTCGGCTAGATGGTCGTTTGTTTGTCTTCAAGCCTTAAGACCCCACATGCTATATTTTTTGATAGCCAGGCACTAGCTGCTTTCTTCACCACATTTGCTTATGCACTCATTTTGTCTTCAGCAATCATGTCGGGAAGGTGAGCATCACAAATTGCTGGATCATTAGAACAAAGTTAATTAAACAAAGTTCTTGTGTTTAGGGAGTACTTGAGTCGAAGCCCAATTGGACATTTCTTAAAAGCTTCAACATACACTTATGATTTGACTTAGTTATTTCACTCATCTATTTCACAAGAGAAATGAAAACCATGATCCATGCAAAGACTTGCACAAAAAAGTACACAGCAGCTTTGCTAAAAATAGTCCCAAACAGGAAACAGCATAAATGCCAATCCACTAGTGAATGAATAAAACAATTGTATGTCCTTGCTGCCGCCCCACCCCAAATGCTGAGAAATAAAAAAATATATATGGTTATGTAAACCAATCAGGGTGAATCTCAAAAATGTGCTGAATGAATGAGATCAGAAATAAAAGCCCTCTCTGTATAATTCTGGTTTTATGTTGCTATAGAGAAAACAAATTCATGGGTAGAAAACAGACCAGGGGGTGGGGGGTCTAGGAACTGTTGTGGTGGGTAGCTGGGAAGGGGCAGACATGAAGAAATTTTTAAAAATAATTTTATTGGGGGCTCATACAATTCTTATCACAATCCATACATTTATCCATTGTGTCAGATACATTTGTACATTTGTTGCAATCATCATTCTCAAAACATTTGCTTTTTACTTGAGCCCTTGGTATCAGCTCCTCATTTCCCCCCTCCCTCCCTGCTCCCTCTCATTCATGAACCCTTGATAATTTATAAATTATTATTTTGTTATATCTTACACTGTCCGACGTCTCCCCTCATCCACTTCTCTGGTGTCCATCCCCTAAGGTGGAGGTTATATGTAGATCCTTATAATCGGCTCCCCCTTTCTATCCCACCTTCCCTCCACCCTCCAGGTATTGCCAGTCTCACCACTGGTCCTGAAGGGGTCATCTGTCCCTGTGTTTCCAGTTCCTATCTGTAACAGTGTACATCCTCTGGTCTAGCCGGATTTGTAAGGTAGAACTGGGATCATGATAGTGGGGGGAGGAGGCATTTAAGAAGTAGAGGAAAGCTGTATGTTTCATCGATGCTACCCTGCAAACTGACTGGCTCATCTCCACCCCATGACCCTTCAGTAAGGGAGTGTCCAGTTGCCTACAGATGGGCTTTGTTTGGGTCTCCACTCTGCACTTTGGGTCTCTCACCCACATTTACAATGATATGATTTTTTTGTTCTTTGATGCCTGATCCCTTTGACTCCTCTTGGTCACACAGGCTGGTGTGCTTCTTCCATGTGGGCTTTGTTGCTTCTAAGCTAGATGGCCGCTTGTTTACCTTCAAGTGTTTAAGACCCCAGATGCTACATCTTTTGATAACCGGGCACCATCAGCTTTCTTGACCACATTTGCTTATGCACGCATTTGTCTTCAGTGATCATATAGGGAAGGTGGGCACCCACTGATAAGATTTTTTGTTCTTTTTTTTTTCCAATCATTTTATTAGGGGCTCGTACAACTCTTATCACAATCTATACATACATCCATGTATCAAGCACATTTGCACATTTGTTGCCATCATCATTCTCAAAACATTTGATTTCTACTTGAGCCCTTGGTATCAGCTCCTCATTTTAAAAAATAATTTATTAGGGACAACTCCTATCACAATCCATATATACATCAATTGTGTAAAGCACATTTGTACATTCGTTGCCCTCATCATTCTCAAAACATTTGCTCTCTACCCAAGCCCCTGGCATCAGGTTCTCATTTTTTCTCCTTCTGCCCCCTCCCCCTCCCTTATGAACCCTTGATAATTTATAGATTATTATTTTGTCATATCTTGCTCTGTCTCACGTCTCCCTTCCCCCACTTTTCTGTTGTCCGTCCCCCAGGCAGGAGGTCACATGTATATCCTTGAAATAGGTTCCCCCTTTCCAACCCACCCTCCCTAAACCCTCCCAGTATCGCCACTCACACCACTGGTCCTGAGGGGATCATCCGCCTTGGCTTCCCTGTGTTTCCAGTTCCTATCTGTACCAGTGTACATCCTCTGATCTAGTCAGACTTGCAAGGTAGGATTCGGATCATGACAGTGGGAGGGTGGGGAGGAAGCATTTAGGAACTAGAGGAAAGTTGTATTTTTCAAAGTTGCTACATTACACCCTGACTCTCTTGTCTCCTCCCCAAGACCCTTCTGTGAGGGGATCTCCAGTGGCCTACAAATGGGCTTTGGGTCTCCACTCCGCTGCTCATTCACTATGGTAAGATTTTTTGTCCTGATGATGCCTGATACCTGATCCCTTGACACCTCGTGATCTCACAGGCTGGTGTGGTGCTTCCACGTGGGCTTTGTTGCTTCTGAGCTAGATAGCCACTTGTTTACCTTCAAGGCTTTAAGACCCCAGAAGCTATATCTTTTGATAGCCGGGAACCATAGCTTTCTTCAACCATTTGTCTTTAGCGGTCGTATCAGGGAGGTGAGCACATAATGATATGATTTTTTGTTCTTTGATGCCTGATACCTGGTCCCTTCTATACCTTGTGGCCACACAGGCTGGTGTGCTTCATGAAGACATTTTTGATGTGAGGAAGTGTTTATATTTTAATGTTGGTGATGGCTTCAGATGTATATACATCCATCAAAATCATTACACTGAATATAAAACATGAGTACATTTTAATTCATGTAAATTATATTGCAATAATTTTTTTTTATCTAGATTTTTTTCAAATGGATAAACACAAAACTATGTGCTACCTAAACACATATGAAGCCATAAGGCACAGACAGAAATGTTGAAAGGAGATGTAAACACATCTTTCATATTACAATCCTACCAACAACTAGATAACATCAACACAAATAAATGAAAGCAACAACTGCCCAAGTGATGTTCCTGAGCAAAGTCATTTCATAATTAGGTAGATACAGGTATAATTACAAAATGTGTTAAGTTTTCATGTAGCTGTGGCATTTATATGAAACAATGAAAAATGAATCACTGCTTGAAACAATGGGCTATATTGTCTTCATGATTCACACACAGAGAAAAGCTTTTATTTATAGAAATTAATTTCATTTTTGAGAAAAATGATTAATTAAAATGACCATGACAACATAAATAAAATATAAAAAGACATGAAATGGGCAGAGAAAGATGGTGACAGGTGGAGGGAAATGTGATATTGAGAAAGCATTTACTTACTTATTTTACAGGGAAGGTTGTCAGCAGCTTACGTGCTAACAGGGAAAATCCAAGTCCCTGGGTGGTGCAAATGGCTGATGCGCTTGACTGGTAACCAAAGGGTTGGCAGCTCAAATCCACCCAGCGATACCTTGGGAGAAAGGCCTGGTAATCAGTCACTGAAAACTCTTTGGAGCACAGCTCTATTCAGAGGATTATATTGGGTCGCCATGAGTTAGTGTGATCTTTTTTCAAAATCATTTTATTGGGAATTCCTACAGAAATCATATTTTCCATAGGTCAATCAAATCAAGGAGTATTGTTCAATTGCTACCCCAATCAGTTTCAAAACATCCTCTTCCTTCTTGAACTCCTGGACATCGACTCCCTTTTGGAGGCCCCCAGCCGAGGCATGCTGATGGAAGCTGTTTTGTTTGGGTTTAGGCAAAACCAGAAGAAGAGCAGTTCCAGATTCTTGTTTAGGAGGGCATAACGCAGGGAGCGAAGGGCTGCAGAACACAGAGGAATTGTTCTTCAGTGGGAAGAGTCAAAACAATGTCCTCATTGTTGAACCAGGAAAAAACCAAACACACAAACGGAAGGAAGAATGGGCAGAGGTATTGGCAAATAAACGGTTTGGTGGTAGAATGTGAAAGGCAGTCTGATAATTATTTCTCTGTGGAGTAGGCCATGAGACCATCTTCTGAGAGCCAGAGTGGAGACGGCGGCTTGAGGAGGTGGGAGAGACCCGGAGGCTGGGAGAGTGGCCTAAGGAGCAACATCGAAGCCCAGCGTTAGGGATTTCACCAGTCCATTGTGCAGCAGCAGCGTGTCTGGGGAGGGTATGGACAATTATCTCTACACAGGTTGGGGGAGACCGAAAACAAGAGGTGAAGGAGTTGAGGCTTGCACGTATGATCCTACAAATGGCACTATAAAAGGAGCAAGGTGGGCAAACCCCGCCTGTATCATTAACGGTGTACCAAGGACCAACTGCAGGGCCCGCAGCACTCACCTTACCACATTTCCACCCTTTGTGCCCAGTCACCTTTTGGGCAGTTCCCTCTCTGACTTTAACCACACACAGCTAGGCCCAACTTCATCCCCAGCTATCCTGAGCCATGTCAAACAATCCCTGACCACCTGAAGCCAGGTCATCAGGGCGCAGCTCTCGAAAGCTGCAGTTCCCTACACTTAAACCCAGCTGACCTCTGCCCCTAGTTCCCTGGCACTAGGTCACATATAGCAAGCCTTTGTCCTTCTTTGTCACCTGCCCATGCAGCCATTTCCTATCATCTAACCAGAGCTGGACCTCTGCAGAATCTGTGCTACCAGCCCCTGATGGTCTGTTGCTCCGGTGGATTCACTGATTATCAGAGGCTATTTATGCTCGCCTGAAAGGAGACCAGTGCAGAGAAGCATCAGGCCAGGTCTGGGAGAAGCCACAGCATGACACTCCCATTGTCTCTAGGGACATAATGCATCCTCTCTTATCCAAGGACATTTTTACTAATTTCAGAAACCCGCCCCCTCTCCCCCAAACTACTCCAAGAACCCTTGTCCCTGGGCTCAGTGAACATGCATTACTTGGGTCTTAATGCATAGATACAATCAAAGAAGATTCATGACTGAATTAGGCCCAAGTGGTTAATGGTCATGAGATGGGCTGCCAGGGACAGCAGTTGGAAGCCCTCAGCTACTCCACAGGAGAAAGAGGCGGCTTCCTACTCCTGTGCAGATTAGCAGTCTCCGAAACCCTGGGGGCAGCTCTTCTCTGTCCGAGAGGGTTGCTATGAGTCAGAATTGGCCAGATGGCAGTGGGTGGGGGTTCCCTTCCTGAAGTCAGTCGGTGGTGGGTCACAGTGGTTTTATAGTCCCTACTTGTCTGGCTATTTAGGAAAACTAAGGGATCTTGATTATTTCAGTGGTTTTCAGTCACCCCGGCCAAAGGAAGGCCAAAGCAAGGACCCTAGCAAAAGAATGACCAGGGAGTGCAGAGTGGAGACTCAAAGCCCAATAGCAGCCAAACGCACACCCCTTACTGAAGGGCTGTGGGGAGGAGATGAACTAGGCAGGGTGCAGGGTAGCAACGATGAAACATATAACTTTCCTCTAGTTCTTAAATACTTCCTCCCCCCCACTATCGTGATCCCAATTCTACCTTACAAATCTGGCTAGACCAGAGGATGCACATTGGCACTGATAGCAACTGGAAACACAGGGAATCCAGGACTGATGAGTCCTCCAGGACCAGTGATGACAGTGGCGATGCCTGGAGGGTGGAGAGAATGTGGGGTAGAAAAGGGAACTGATTACAAGAATCTACATATAGCCTCCTCCCTGGGGGAGGGACAGCAGAGAAGAAGGTGGGGAGAGACGTCAGACAGTGTAATATATGACAAAATAATAATAATTTATGAGTGATGAAGGGTTATGAGGAAGGGGGAGTGGGGAGGGAGGGGAAAATGAGCAGGAGATATTAAGGGCTCAAGCAGAAGGCAAATGTTTTGAGAATGACGATGGCAACAAATGTACATATGTTCTTGACACAATGGATGGATGTATGGATTGTGATAAGAATTGTATGAGCCCCCAATAAAATGATTAAAAAAGAATGACCAGGGAAGGTGGATCATAATATCTAAGCTGGAGCGGAAAAGATGGGAAGATGCAAGAGTGCTGACTTACAGAGAAAAAAATGTAGGTGATAGATAATGCGGGTGTGGCTTTTAGAAGAGAACAGAAGGCTGAAAATAAACTCTGAGAATACATCCATCTACCTTTGGTTGAATGGAAATCCTCTTCTTCCCCACCCCCACCCGAGTGCAGGTGAGGGAACATGGAGGTAGGGAAGACCCATACAATTGAAATGACTCACAAACAGCACAGACATTATTAGAATGGTTTCCTAGGACACGATTTCCTTGTTCAAAGATTGAGTGGAGGATTTACATTTCCTGATTTCAAAACATTCTATCAAACCACACTAACCAACACATTCTGGCACTGGTATAATGACGGACACATTGAACAGCAAACAGAATTGAGAGTCTGGAAATAGAAAGTGAACATTTTTGGTCATTTGATTTTCAACATGGTGCCAAATCCATTTAACGAAAGAAAGAATCTTTTCAACAATAGTGTTGGCATAGGGGCAGGCTGAACAGGTGTAGGAGGGGCCATGGGTGCACCGTGAATTATTTACTATGGCTCTTCTCGTCCTAGCTGCTGTTACTCCCACCAAAACGACTCTCATTCTCCTGATGGATCTGAGTGGGGGAAGAGACTGGTTGTATTATATGATTCAGGTGTGAGTAATTTCGATCCTGCTGGGTATAAAGTGCGCCTCTCCGAAGTAGTGAGTGGGGCCTTATTACCAGCAAGACCTAGTAGTGGAGCATCCTCTGGACCTCAGGATCCTTGGTCAGCGATCTTCCTTATCCAAAAGATAGCTGGGACACCAAAGGAGTGCAAAGGGGCAGCAGTAGCAGAACCAACAGCCAGAGCATGAGGCAGAGCAGCGGCCCCCGCCCCCAGGCGGCAGAACAAGTACTTCTGGGCAGGAGACTAGCTTGTAAAGATGGACCGGATACATTTGACTCTGCCCCCACTGGCCTTGATCTCCCTGCTTCCCCTTTCTGGTTCATTCTCAGCTCTGTGAGTGTGAAGAGGGCTCCAGCTAGCTTTGTGTTCACGGACTTGAGTTGGGTTGGGATGGGACACCTTCCTGATATAAAGTTCTTTTTATGCATGTATGTGCATCACCACTTTTATTTCTCTAGACATTCCAGCCTACACCATCCTATTTTGGTGAGTAGCAATTCGGGCCTTAAATGCTCCTCAGGTGCAATTATTGGTCTCTTGTTGTCTAGAGAAAAGAAAACTGAGGATGCAGAGAAACAATACCAGGAACTAATAGACAAGTGAGTTGCACCTTCTGTGATTCGGGGATCAGAAGAATTATATGGTGCCTAGCTACCACTATACTGCTCTGAGGGGGATCACATTACCCGGTCCTTCATAGAATGAACGAAAAACATGGAACAAAACTCAATGTCATTTAAAAAAGAAACAAACAAGTCAGGTTTACTGGTCAGATAGAACTGATGGAACTCCCAAGATGATGGCTTCAATTACCCTTCACACCTGGAAAGGAACCCACCCCCATGGCTCGGTTTTCAGCCAAACAACAGACAGTTCTATACGGGGAACAAGAACACAGGCAGGCACACCTTAGAATAATTATCCATTGACAGTAAATACCCACTGTGACCAGAAGTGTAGCTAGTACTGAAGCAATGCTCAGAGGGGTTAGGAAGGAAGGAGGGCTTGAGACAGGAAGCTCTGAAAGGAAGTGAGATTCATCTTTCATCGCAGGGACCGTAATCAATAACATGGAATCAAATGTGTATGAATTGTTGAATGGAAAACTGGTCTGCTCGATAGACCTTTACTTAATTTACAATAAAAAAAAAGTCTTTTAAAAGTGACTTCATAGTTTACAGGAGAAAATGAAATAATCTCAGTAGCTGCAAAGTGCCTTGAATAAATTCAAAATCCAATCTAGACTTTTAATTCACATGCTAGTAGAATCCATGAAATAACTCATATTTAACTGTTTAGCTGGATAACACACACACAGAGGAAGGAAGCTGGGCCCATACCTCATACCAGGTACGAAATGAACTCAATATGGATCCAGGACCGACATTTATGAAACTTAGCCAGGAAACTCGTAGAAGAGAACGCAGAACAGTGGTTAGGAGTCTAGTTTTTGTCAGTGGGTTTTTATATAGGGCACCAACAGCACAAACAACTAAAGCCAGAACAGGTCCGTTGGACTTCACTAAAACTGAAAACGTTTATACAGCAAAGGCTTTATCAATAAAGTGAAAATCCAACCTAAAAATTGGGAGAATGTTTTGGGGAGCCATATATCAGCTAGAAGTGTAATTTCCAGATGAACTCCTACAATGAATCAGCAAAAAGACAAAGGACTCATTCAAAATTGAGGCAAAGGTCTTGAATAGCTATTTCACTGAAAAAGAAGACATACAAATGAACAAGAAGATTATTAAAAAAAGAAAAAAGACTAAGCACTGTTAGTCATTGGTTGTTGAGGCCAGAAGCAGACTGCCAGGGTTTCCTCTCCTGGAGGGGCTGGGTGGTCCAAACCTGCCCCCTGGCCTGTAGCAGCCACCAGAGCTACTTTCAGAGTCGGTCAACCAAACCAAACTCAGAGGCATTGGGTAGATGCTGACTCATAGTCATGACGGAAATGCACATCAGAACCACAGTGAGCTAACACTGGGATAGCTGCACTCAGAAAACAATTGTTGGTAAAAAAAAATGTTGAAAAATTAGAATCCTTACTCTTGCTGCTGAAATTATAAAAATGGAACCACTATTGTGGCTTAAACCCCTCAGCTGTTCCTTGGGAGAAAGATGTGGCAGCTGGTTTCCCTAAATATTGGGAATTCGTCAGGGCAGTTCTACTCGGTCCTGTAGGGTCACCAAACCAAAAAAACCCAAACGCAATAGCTATTGCGTCTATTCTGATTTACGGCGATCCTATAGGATGCAGTAGAACTGTCCTTTTGGGTTTCTGAGAGTTCAAATCTTTTCAGGAGTAGACAGCCTTCTCCCTCAGAGCAGCTGGTGGTTTTGAAATACTGATCGTGCAGTTGTAGGCCAATCTCAATATGCAAAGGTACTTAATCTTATCCCCACTATTCCATCACAAGCTCCTTGTAGGGAATTAACTCCATGGCAACAAGTTTGGCATCTGCTTCCTTCCCCCCCTTTTATTGTGGAAAACAATTTAGCAGTTCCTCAAAAAAGATAAACATGGAATCCACAAATCAAAATCCAAACTCACTGCCATCAAGTAGATTATGACTCATAGTGGCCCTATATGATAACTATAGAATTATAGAACACAAATAGAACTGTGAGTTTTCACGACTGAAACTCTATGGGAGTAGAAAGCCTCATCTTTTCCCCCAAGAAGTTGGCTGGTGGCTTTGAACTGCTGGTCTTGTGGTTAGCAGCCCAATGTGTAACCACTAAACCATGATCCATTAATTCCACTTTTTCTTACAAGTGTATACCCCACGGAATTGTAAGCAGGAATGCAAAGATTCCTGTACATCAATGCTCATTATAACACTGCTCATAGTAGCCAAAAGTTGAAACAACTTATATTTTCATCAACAGATGGATAAACAAAATGTAGTGTATAGGAGTCAATGAAATACTATTCAGTCAATAAAGGAAATCAAGTCCTGAAACAACATCATGGATGATCTCTGAAAACATTATACTAAGTGAAACCAGTCAGGTACAAGAGGTTAAATATAGTATTGTCCCACTTATATGAAACATCTAGAATTTTATGACCTAGAACTAGCAAATGGGCCCTGGTTTTCTACTGCTGTACAGTTAGTCTCAGGCACCCACAAGGGGTTTCTATGAGTCAGCATTGGCTGTAAGACGGGGAGTTATTTTTTAGAATTAGCAAACAGAGACCAAAGCAGTGCATGACAAGATCCATCCTCTTCCATATAAGACTCCAGTGAAGATGTACAGTCTCAGAAGCCCAAAGGAGCACTCCTACTCTGTCCTATAGGGCTGCTACGAATACACAGCAACTGGATCACAGCGGGTTTTCTCCAAATGGTGTTTTCATCTTTGAAGATGGTCTGCTTTTAATATGATTATGTGTAGTTATGAATCAGGAAGATACTGGGAATGAAAAAATGACTGATCTATTTTAAAAGAAGGCTGAGGCTGATGGGAGGTGGGTGGGGTGGGTGGAAGGAGAGGAAGACATATACATAAATATACCACAACACAAGCTGGACATCCTAGAAGTGAAGGATAAATCAAGCACTGGGGAAAATCTAGGAATGTCTTTCCTAAAGGGATAGGGGGATAGGCAGATTTTATAGGCAGATATTCAAATTGAATAAGGCAGGGTGAGCAGAGTCTGCTAGAGGAGGAGAAGAGAGAATAATCTAGGGCAGGGGTCCTCAAAGTTTTTAAACAGGGGGCCAGTTCACTGTCCTTCAGATCTGTTGGATGGCTGGACTATAATTTCAAAAAAACCCCACAAAACTATGAACAAATTCCTATGCATACTGCACATATCTTATTTTGAAGTAAAAACCAAATCAAACGGGGCAAAAACACCCAGTGGGCTGGATAAATGTCCTCAGCGGGCCATGTACGCTCCATGGGCTGTGTACGTTCCAAGGGTTGTAGTTTGAGGACCCCTGATCTAGGCCTTAGGAACAATCGAGTGCAAGGTGGAGAGAGGACGGTAGACCTTTTGGAACCTTTTCAGGGGGACAGGTGCAAATCAAACCCACACGGATATGTTAATTCACAATTGTTTTCTTTATGCCCTCAAAAGCTTGTTTTTTTTAATGGAATATAGAAATAAGATACACACACACAAACGAATGTTGTTAGGTGTCATCCAGTCAGTTCCGACACAGCGACCCTCTGCCCAAATAAAATTGTTGCTGCTCCAGCCTCACAATTGTTATGAATGAGTCCACTGTGGCCGTCACTCCCTCAACAGTCATCCTACATATTAATATGAAACTAGTAGTCTTCCTAAAGAGAAGAGCTTATGTCCTCGGAGCGACCTCCTCTCAGGGACTTTGGATGTGTTATCAGTGAGACCAGTCCCTGGAGAAGGTCACTAGGTTTGATAAAATGGAGGAAAAAGAAGTCCCTTGTGTTAGTCCAGGTAGATTAGAGAAACAAATTCATTGACACTCATATACGTGTAAGAAAGAACTTTACATAAAGAGTAATATTCAGAAAATATCCCTAGCCCAGATCAAATGCATCAGCTCAGTGTTAGCCCATATGTCCAATCCCAGTCTATAAATTCCTCTTCAGACTCACAAACACATGCAATGACACTGAAATCAGGAAGATCACAGGCCAGTGTGAGGAAAGTCTTGGGTATCCAGTGGCAGCGGAAGCATCTCAGCACTGGCAGGGGTCTCCATGTGGCTCCGCCAGCTCCAGGGTTCCGGCTCCATCAGCGTAGCTCAAGTGGCTTGTCAACAGCAATGTGTAGCAGAGAGAGTATGTTTAGCTTCCAGCGAGCTATTATCTCGGTTGTGCCTCCAAATGAGGTCATCAAGCTGCGACCCGATTGACAGGCTAGACTCCAAATTGACA
This sequence comes from Tenrec ecaudatus, assembly GCF_050624435.1. NCBI lineage: Eukaryota > Metazoa > Chordata > Mammalia > Afrosoricida > Tenrecidae > Tenrec > Tenrec ecaudatus. Next base: position 234,762,182 of record NC_134530.1, read on the forward strand.
GATTTCCCCCACATCCTGACCCCAGTGCTGCTTCTCACTCTGGACTAGACTGGAGTGTGTACACAGGTACAGATATGAGATAAAAGCTCACGACACATGGAATCGAGAAACAAGAATGAGAATAGCTATACCAGAAGGGTAAGGAGCAGGGGGGGAGGGGAGAGAGGGAAGGGGGAACTGATCCCAATGATCCATACGTAACCACACACACCCCTCCAGGGGGAAGAACAACAGAAACCATGGGGGAAGAGAGATAGCAGTCAGTATGAGATAAGAAAATAATAATTTATAATCTATCAAGGGGTCATGAGGGCGAGGGGTGAGGGAGGGAAAAAAGGAGCTGATACCAAGCAAGGGCTCAATGGAAAATAAATGTCTAGAAAATGATGGTGGCAACATATGTACAAATATGCCTGATACAATTAATGTATGGATTGTGATAAGAGCTGTAAGGGCCCTCAATAAAATGGTCTTTTACTTACAAAAAAAGGTAATCCACATACTGGGATAGAAAGTACAGTTGTGTTTTTCTTTTTTGAACATAGCAGTTGCTATGTTCTATAAGTCTCCACCCCCACCCCCAAATCGACAGTCCATTATGTAACTGCCACAACCCTAGAGGAGATGGGTTGTTGTGGAGGTTGCAACAATAGCCCCAAAGATAACTGTGAGGTGGCACAGTCAGGTATTGATGTCACAGGGTTGTTATAAGTCGGAACCCTGGAGGGCATCTGACAATATCAGCTTCGAAAATTCTTTTGGCTGCGATGCTTGAACCCGCCAGCGAGTATCCAGTCTCCTGTGACAAGATGATCACTAGAGAGCAACAGAAGATCCTGCACATTGTTTTCAGTTCCTAGTTACTTAGCTTCTGTGTCCAAGGCTTGTTCAGAATGTGCTGGGTGCAGCATGCATAGTACCTCGTATCTATGTCCTAAGTGAAATATTTAATAAAGATACGTGCTGTCTCTGGGTAAGTTTTCTACAGACCGCACACGCGACAGACTACATCCGCATAATCAGCTGGCCCATTCCCTGGCTTTTGTCAAAATAATCCCAAACGCGTTGCCCAGCGGATGGGCCAGACTAGAGCCCCTCCTAGGGGATTTGAACGCGGTTTACAACGCAGCTCTAGCAGCGGCTGGGCGTTCCCACCTCCGACCTGCGGCCGGCAGCCGGAGCTCAACCGTGGCGCCACCAGAACAAAACAGCGGTTCAAAGCAGCAAAGGCAGGCCACGACAAGGAAGGTTCAAAACAACACAAAAACACCCAAAACACAACCACCCCTAACGCGTTAAAGCAGGCGCAGGCGCCTTAGAGCGTGAGGACTTGATTTTAAAAACCCATTCAAAAGGGCCAATCAGAGGACTCCTTCCCGACGCGGGCGCTCGGATTGGCCCGGTAGAACTTACCAGGGACCAATGGGCTTGCCGGAGCGGGTTGCCGGGCCGGAAGTAGGCTTGTGGGAACGGGTGGCGGCCGCGGGCCGTTTGAATCCAGACTGCGCTTGGTCCCGGGGCGCCGCGTCGGAACCCGGCTCCGTGGGGAGCTGCTTTCCCGGTTCCGGTGGAAGGGTGAGCGTCCGGCTGAGGCCCGGTTCTGGCCACGGGCGCGGGGAGCGACACGGCCAGCGGGGGAGGGAAAGCCGGCTTGCCCGTGCGCCGACGGCCCTCTGGGTCAGCAAGTCGCGCTGCCGCTGTTTCCAAGCTGCCTGTTCGCCCTGCAGCCCGTGGGAATGCGGGCCGCGGTCCTTGGCGGTGTGGCGCGGAAGAAAGCGTGGGGTTTGTTCGGGGCGGCGGGTGGGGAGTGGGTTGTTAATGACGAGAGCGTGTCGCTCCTCTTTCTCGCCTTCCCGCGTTTATTCCTTCGCTCCCGTGGGCCAGGCCCCAGGAACCAAGCGGCTTGAGCGCCGTCCCTTGTCTCGCTCGCTCCGAGGCCCGGCTGGTGGCCGCAGGCAGGGTCGGAGGCGACTCCCCGAGAAGGAAGGCAGAAAACGCGCCTGCCAGGCCCGGGGCGCACCAGACTAACGAGGGATCGGAATGGGGATGGGTGATTCGGGCGTGAGCTTCTCTCGACGTATTTAGGCTACAAAGGACGGCATTTTCTGGAAGACGACTGGCCTGTAAAGCCTTCCAGGGACTTAGTATTGAGGGCTACCTTCACCCCACTAGCCTTAACATTTCACATTTCAGGTTCGCATTAAACATTCCCCCCCCCCCCCCATTTGCTCGGAGTGGCCTGATAGACTTTGAAATGGAAAAAAGCCCTCCCAATTTGCCAGTCCTCTTCTGGTTCCTTTATTCTTGCCTGTTTTCTGCATCACTCCTTTTATTCCAGGGCTCGGTTTAGTATTAAAAACCAAAACCAAAACCTGTGCATTCACAGCCTGTTGACAATAGCTGGAAATGGATTGTTCTTTCAGCCTAGTTCTAAAGACCAAAGAATAAGTAATGTAAAATTCCTACCGAGTTTTTTAAAACCACTAAGATGTGGTTGAGAAAGAGACAGGGCACATCACAGAGTGCAGTAGGCTGAAAGTTACAACCCCCTCCTTGCCAAAAAACAACCCCCCCCAAAAGTTTTCATGACTAATATAAGTAGCCTGCATAGAGGGTTCACCAGGTGACATCACTCAAAGCCTTTAATAACTTTAAAATGTACTTCAGCCTTACAGTAACCCCAAGAAGTTGCCATCATTGTTTTAATCTCATTTTACAAATAAGGATACAGACACAGAACAATTTGCTTACATGCCAGAGTATGTACAGTTAAGAGCTCTTGATACCGAATCCAGGGCAGATAATACCCTTCAGGAACAAATGGGAGTAGCTATTGATGTAGGGGAAAATGAGGGAAGAAAGGGGGGACTGATGGCAATGATGGACATATAGCCCTACCCCCCCAGGGTGATGAGCAACAGAAACATGGGTAAATGGAGACAGCGGACGGTATAAGATATAATAATTTATAATATGTCAAGGGTTTATGAGGGTGGGGGAGGTAGGTAAAAAATGAGCTGATACCAAGGGCTCAAGTAGAAAGAGAATGTTTTGAAAAGGATGATGGCAACATATGTACAAATGGGCTTGACAAAATGGATATATGGATTGTTAGGAGATGTAAGAGCCCCCAATAAAATGATTTTATAAAAAGAAGAAAATAATTTGCCTAAGGTCACCCATTTTGTAAGTAGCTGAGATGGTATTTGAATCCAGCTTTGAAACATTAAGGCTCTGTACCTGTTTCCTGGTCCAGGTCCTGTGGAGTTGACTTTACGGCCCTATGTAATGAGTCTATTACTAATGTGACACTCACCGTTTGTCATTTATTCTTGCATGCATTCATTCAACAAGTTAGAACTGCTGGGAGGAGAAAAGGGGCAGCTGTGCCACGCGAGACTGATCCCGAGAGGTCAGCTCTCCTTCCCACAGGAGGAGATACTTGAACCGAGGGACTAAGCTTGAGTGGGGAATTAACAATGTGAAGAAGGGAAAGAACATCTGCTGCCAAATAACTTGTGCATTTTATTTATTTATAGAACCTACCTTACTTGGTGGTGTAGTGGTTATGGGTTGGGTTGCTAACAGCAAAGTCAGCAGTTTAAAACCAAGGGCTCAGAGGGAGAAAAAGGGGCTCTTTACCCCTATAAAGAATTAAAAATTAAAGTTTTTTAATACATCATCTTATTGGGGGCTTGTACAACTCTTATCACAATCCACACATACATTCATTGTGTCAAGCACATTTGTAGATTTTTTGCCATCATTTAAAAAAATTTTATTGGGGGTTCGTACAATTCTTATTACAATCCATACATACATCCATTGTGTCAAGCACATATGTAAATTTGTTGCCATCATCATTCTCAAAACATTTGCCTTCTACTTGAGCCCTTAATATCAGCTGCTCATTTTCCCCCTCCCTTCCCACTCCCCCCTACTTCATGAACCCTTCATAATTCATAAATTATTATTTTGACATATGTTACACTGTCCGACGTCTCCCCCTGCCCTCTTGTCTGCTGTCCATGCCCTAGGGAAGAGGCTATACGTAGATTCTTGTAATCAGTTACCCCTTTCTACCCCACATTCCCTCCACCCTCCAGGCTTCGCCACTCACCACTGTTCCTTAAGGAGTCATGTGTCCTGCATTCCCTGTGTTTCCAGTTGCTATCTGTACCAATGTATATCCTCTGGTCTAGCCAGATTTGTAAGGTAGAATTGGGATCATGATAGTGGGGGGGGGGAGGAGGAGAAGAAAGCATTTAAGAACTAGAAGAAAGTTATATGTTTCATTGTTGCTACCCTGCACCCTGACTGGCTCATTTCTTACCCACAACCTTTCAGTAAGGGGTGTCCCTTGGCTACCGATGGGCTTTGAGTCTCCACTTTGCACTCACCCACATTTACAATAATAGGATTTTTTGTTTCTTGGTGATTGATACCTGATCCTTTCAACAGCTCGTGGTCACGCAGGCTGGTGTGTTTCTTCCATGTAGCCTTTGTTGCTTCTGAACTAGATGTTGCCATCATTTTCAAGGCATTTTCTTTCTTCTTGAGCCCTTGGTATCAGCTTGTCATTCCCCCCCCTTCCTTCCTCACCCTCCCTCATGAACCCTTGATAATTTATAAATTATTATTTTTTCATGTCTTACACTGATGTCTCACTCCACCCACTTTTGTCCATTCCTCATTGTTATTCCTCCATGTCCATTATTGTTGGTTACTCCTTTTTTCCCCCACCTTTCCCTTCCCCTCCTGGTATGGCTACTCTCAATATTGGTCCTGAGGGGTTTATCTGTCCTGGATTCCCTGTGTTTCTAGCTCTTATCTCTACCCATATACATGCTCTTTCCAGATAGATTTGTAAGGTAGAATTGAGGTCATGATAGTGGGGAGGAGTAAGAATTAAAGAACCAGAGGAAAGTTGTATGTTTCAATGGTACAATATTGCACCCTGACTGACTCATCTCCTCCCTGCGACCCATCTGTAAGGTTGTCCAATTGCCTACAGATGGGCTTTGGGTCTCCACTTGCACTCCCCCTCATTTGCAGTGTTAAGATGTTTTGTTCTGTGTCTTTGATGCCTGATACCTGATCCTATTGACACCTCATGATCACACAGCTGGTGTGCTTCTTCCATGTGGGCTTTGTTGCTTCTCAGCTAGATGGCAGCTTGTTTATCTTCAGGCCTTTAAGATGCTATATCTTTTGATAGGCGGCACCATCAGCTTTCTTCACCACATCTGCCTATGTACCCATTTTGCCTTCAGGGATCCTGTAGGGACGGTGAGCATCATAGAATACAGGATTATTAGAATGAAGTGTTCTTGCATTGAGGAATTCTTGAGTAGAGACCCAATGTCCATCTGCTACCTTAATACTAAAGCTAAAAATATACGTATATAGATCTGTTTCTCCATTGTCATATATAAATATATTTACATATGTACATGTCTTTATTTAGACCTCTATAAATGCCCTTTGCCTCCTAGTTCTTTCCTCTATTTCCTTTGACTTTCCTCTTGTCCCACTATCATGTTCAGCCTTCATTTGGTTTTCAGTAATTCCTCTTTGTTACATTGCCCTTGTTCAAGTCTTTTTGTTGTTGTTTTTTTAATCGTTTTATTAGGGGCTCAGACAAATCATCACAATCCACACATACATCCATTGTGTAAAGCACATTTGTACATTCATTGCCCTCATCATTCTCAAAACATTTGCTAACTACTTAAGCCCCTGGCATCAGTTCCTCATTTTCAACCCCTCCCTCTCTGCTCCCCCTCCCTCATGAACCCTTGATAATTTATAATTTATTGTTTTGTCATATCTTGCCCTATCCGACGTCTGCCTTCACCCACTTTTCTGTTGTCCGTCCCCCAGGGAGGAGGTCACCTGTAAATCTTTGTAATCGGTTCCCCCTTTCCAACCCACCCTCCCACTACCCTCTCAGTATCTCCACTCACACCCCTGGTCCTGAAGGGATCATTTGCCCTGGATTCCCTGTGTTTCCAGTTCCTATCTGTACCTGTGTATATCCTCTGGTCTAGCCAGACTTGCAAGGTAGGATTGGGATCATGATAGTGGGTGGGAGGGCGGGGAGGAAGCATTTAGGAATTAGAGGAAAGTTGTATTTTTCATTGTTGCTACATCACACCCTGACTAGCTCGTCTCCTCCCCGAGACCCTTCTGTAAGGGGATGTCAAGTGGCCTACAAATGGGCTTTGGGTCTCCACTCTGCACTCCCCCCCTCATTCACTGTGGTAAGATTTTTTTGTCCTGATGATGCCTGATACCTGATCCCTTCGACACTTCGTGATCACACAGGCTGGTGTGCTTCTTCCATGTGGGCTTTGTTGCTTCTGAGCCAGATATCTTCCATGTGGGCTTTGTTGCTTCTGAGCTAGATGGCCGCTTGTTTACCTTCAAGCCTTTAAGACCCCAGACGCTGTATCTTTTCATAGTTGGACACCATCAGCTTTTTTCACCATATTTGCTTATTCACCTTTGTCTTCAGCGTTGTGTCTGGAAGGTGAGCATCATAGAATGCTAATTTAATAGAAGAAAGTATTTTTGCATTGAGGGGGTACTTGAGTGGAGGCCCAATGTCCTTCTGTACCTTAAATACTAAACCTATAAATATATGCACATAGATCTATTTCCCCATTTTCATATATAATTATATTTGCATATGTACACGTCTTTATCTAGACCTCTATAAATGCCCTTTGCCTCTCAGCTCTTTCCTCTATTTCCCTTGACTTTCCTCCTGTCCCACTTTCATGCTCAGGCCCACCAAGGTTTCAGCAATTCCTCTTGGTTACATTACCCATGATCATGCCCTACCAGACCTCCCACACCCTCCTCACCACTGATATCGCACACTTGTTCCCTTGTCACTGGCTTTGTTAACACCACTACCTTTACCCCCACCTCCCCCTCTCCGATGGCCCCCCCGGGAACTGTTGGTCCTCTTTTTTTCTCCTCCAGATTGTTCATCCAGCCAATCTTATTTAGACAGGCCTGTGGAGATAATAACATGCACAAAAACAAGACAGAGCAAAACCAAGCCACAATATGCAGCAAAACAACAATAAACCAATGACAAAATAACAAGATAAAACACATCAAGAAAGAAAAGCTTGTAGTTAGTTCAAGGATCGTTTGTTGGCCTTTAGGAGTGTTTTCCAGTCTAGTCTGTTAGGGCACCACGCCCTGGGCTCATAGTCTACCTTCAGCTTTCCCTGGGGACTTCACTGCACGATTCCCTTGCTGTCCTGTTGCACACCCTTAGTGTTTTGCCTCGGTGTGGCGGGATCAGATCCCTTGATCAAGTCTTACCAGGCCTCTTATACCCTCCTAGTCATCAATTTTAGATCACTTGTTGTTCCCTTGTACCTGAGTTTGTTGACATCTACTTCCTTTTCCCCTTTTCCCCTTCTCCCCTTCTCCCATGTGCCTACAGAATGGTTGGTCCCCTTGTTTTATCCCACGTATCTTATCTGGATAGACGCGCAGAAATAATATGCACAAACACAAAGCAACAAAAGAAAACAAAACCAACGATAAAAAACAGAAAGAAAAGCCTATAAATAGTTCAAGGCCTGTTTGTTGACCTTTACGAGTGTTTTCCACTAGAGTCTGATGGGGTACCATGCCCTGGCCTCACAGTCTGTTTTTGGTATTCCCGGGGACATCATTGCTTTGCTCCCATTGCTTTTCTGTTGCACACCCTTAGTGCTTTGCCTTGGTGTGGTGTGGTCAGGTTGAGCACAATTCCTGCACTGTGTCTCCAGTGTTGTCCCCCGTAGTGCTTTGGATCAGTGAGGGTCATCACGTCTCATAGTGGGACCGGCTCTATGGTCCTCTGTGCATTGGCTACTCTGAGCAGTAATATCATCCTCAGGGCTTGTTGGGCCAGGATGTGTTCCACTCTTTTGGTCCCGTGTGCTCTGATCAGACATGTCCCTACCCCTCAGCTGTAGCTTCAGTGCTGTCCTCTGGAGTGAATTCTTCTGGGCGGAGGGGGGTCTGTCTGTGTAGTTGGGATTGGGGCCGGCCCCCTTGTGAAGGGTTATAGTCTAAGAAACTCACAGGGGCAATTCTACCTTGCTGTCCTTATAGGTTTCCTATGACTCAGCATCAACTCAGTGGCGGTGAGTGAGTAATGTCATCTGAAAATCTTAAAGCAAAATATTCCTATTTTGTATTACAAAAGCTGAGCTGTAGGGGTTAGGTAGCCATGTAAGTCAAAACTGATAAGTGAGAAAACAGGAATGCAAGGGGAGGCCAACCAACTACATTCAAAACAAAACAAAAAACCTCAATTGGTATGGACTCAGTCATGACCTTTTGTAAACCTTTATGAGGACCGCCGCATCTTTCTCCTAGAATGTAAGTGGTGGGTTTGAACTTCCAACCTTGTGGTCATTAGCCCCGTGTTTAACCCAGGATGCTACCAGAGCTCCTTAAGCCTGTTATGTACTTAATAATCTAAGTTAATTGCTTCCAGGTCATGGAGAAGATAAATACTATACTTGGCTATCTTTATAAATGCGAGGTTTTGAAACTGGATTCTTAAATGTGGTTTGATAAACTGGTTGGTTTTGGAGACTTTAAGATTGACAGAGTTGTTTCTTTACAGTTATTTATAAATGTTTGGGTAAAAAAAGGCAAGCAAAATGAGCTGGGTTTTAGAAGAGTGGAAGGAAGGCCTGCCTACAAGAGCGCTTCAGAAAATTCAAGAACTTGAAGGACAGCTCGACAAATTAAAGAAAGAAAGGCAGCAAAGGCAGTTTCAGCTCGAAACGCTGGAGGCTGCATTGCAGAAGCAAAAACAGAAGGTACGATCACTGAAAGGATGGTGTTTAAAACAGTTCATTCATTGTTTGGATTAAGCTTTTTTTTTTGTTTGTTTAATGCAATTATTTTATTTTATTTATTTTATATTTTTCATTTTTTAAATACATCTTTTTATTGGGGCTCATACAACTCTTATCACAATCCATACATACATCAATTGAGCAAAGCACCCTTATACAATCGTTGCACTCGTCATTCTCAAAATTCGCTTTCCACTTGGGTTCCTGGAACCAGCTTGGGTTTCCTCTTTTTTTTTTTTCCCTCCCTCCGCGCTCCCCCCTGGATTAAGTTTTTAAATTTAATGAGGGGATTTTGCTACCTGCAGGTGGTAATCTACATTTCCTCATTTCTTGTTTTATAAAATGCAATTGCCACTAATTTTCATCTTCATTTGGGCTTACCAGCTAATATTTAGGGTTACTGACTTCCACTTTTAGTTTGAACTGTGTTTTGGGGAGTGCTTTCCATTTTTAAGTAACAAGGCCAAAGAGCTCTGGCTGTGAATATGGAGCAAAATTAACAATGATTGGGTTTTTTTTTTTAGTGTAGGCTTTTCACTGGAATTTGCAAATCTTGTATCTTTAGGGCCTTCTCTGGTATAATCACTGCTTCTAAATAATTTTGTTGGAGAATTTTCCAGTTCCTCAGAAATAACTAGGCTTAGCAGCTGAATTGGAAATGAATTGTTAAGGGAGATTTGTAGCTTCTAATTTTTTATTATAAAAAATATCGAACTAAATATAGGATCAGAATACAAAATCTGTGATAAAATACAAATAAAGTTTGCCATTTTTAAGTGACATTAAATGCATATACCGTGTGGTAAAATATCACCACTATTTATTTGCAAAGCTTTGGCCTTACCTCAAACAGAGAGTCAATACCTGACCCTTTAGACCTCTGTCCGTCTCCCCACCATCCAGGATTTTTTTCACTTCTTGCCTAGGAAGGTTATGTGCAGCCTTGACTGATGGCAGCATCATTCAAGACGTAGAATTTTCCTGCCGATAGGCTTCGAAGTGTGTCACTTAAAATGTGATCACACACAGTACTGACAGCTGGATTATTACAGCCATGCCTGAGAAATTTTCAGCCAGTGTTAGTCATATTCATAAATAATGTTTGACAGATTCATGAATAAGTGAACATCATTTTCTGAACAATCTCATTTAGGTTGAAAATGAAAAAACAGAGGGCACGAACCTGAAAAGGGAGAACCAAAGCTTGATGGAAATGTGTGAGAATCTGGAGAAAACTAAGCAGAAGATTTCTCATGAACTTCAAGCCAAGGAGTCCCAAGTGAATTTCCAGGAAGGACAACTGAACTCAAGCAAAAAACAAATCGAACAGCTGGAACAGGAACTTAAAAGGTAGTTGTTTACAAATGACATTTATATGGATTTGGTTTTTATACAAGGGGCCTTCCAAAAACTCACAACAAAATGTAAAAGTAAAAGGTAGTGGAAATTTTTATCAACTGTTTGGAGTCACCAAATGTGTTTGTTTTCCTTCTCCAGTATGTATGTAGTTAGACATGGTGAGGTTCTATTTCCCCTTTTTGTGGCAGAAATAATGATCCAGGCAAATAATTCTTTCCTAAAAATCTCAAAACTTCTATTGCAAGACTAGTAATTTATCTTTTTTTAAAAATTTAAATCATTTTATTGGGGGCTCATACAATTCTTATCACAATTCATACATATATCCATTGTGTCAAGCACATATGTACATTTGTTGCCATCATCATTCTCAATTTATCTTTTTTAGCAACTTGTTTAAATTTGTCTAATGGTTGCTTGCTTAATCTGTTCAGTAAAAAAGCAATAACAAGCAGTTGTTTTCCAGTTGATTCTGACTCTCGGCAACCCCTAGGACTATATTCCATTGGGCTTCCAATGGTTGATAATTGGAAATGGATTGCCAAATCTGTCTTTTGAAGTGCCCGAAGCGTTTGCACTACAAGGGACTCACTTGATTCATGTCATGTTTATTAAGCTGCTATAGATAAGGGCTTCAGAAAATTCTGTTATCTGTTAGGTTCATTTTCTTATAAACTTTTTGAAGCCCCTAGTGTTCTAGTGCATTGCCCTCCTGGATTTTACTTTAGAGAAATATTTAGATTCTCAATTTGCAATTTCTAGTTAATATTATCAGTGAAAAGTATAAGATGTATTGGATTGAATCATTAAGGGAACCCTCAAGGAAAAGGGATTTTTCTGTTGAATCTTGACGTCTCAGTAGGAGTTGGCCACGAAGGATGATTTCAGCAGAGAGAATTGTGTGTTGAGAAGCCGGAAAAAGGCGAGATGCTCAGGGACCCCAGAGTAGTGCAGTAAGGAACTGAGTAGACACCAGTCATGACAGATGAAGTTGGGTAACTAAGGAGGGTCAGTGTAGGAAGGCTTAACATCACCCTGAACAGTAGACAGCTATGGAAGGTTTGAGCATGGGACTGCATGGTGAAGTGTGAGAAAGATCACCGTGACTGCAATAAGGAGAGTTGTTGAGAAGGGATTGAACTGGAGCAGGGAGACCCTGAAGGAGAGACAGACCTAGGAGAGAGAGAACAAGCTTGAATTTACATACGTAAATCGGTGAAAAATCAGTACGTTTCAGTGACTGGTTGGCTGTGAGGGAGAACAGTATCAGGGGAGAAAAAGATGATTCCTAAGATTCCGGGTTGGAGAGCAAGACAAGTGCTTGTTCCCTGAGAGAGGAGGTAGTTTTGAGAGGAATAGCCGAGGCTATGCTTGGATAAGACTTATTCAGAGAGTTAGATAAGTAAACCTGGCAACTGTTGTCATCAAGTAAAAGTATAGAGTAAGATCGATTCCAGAACCTTGAGAGATAGCATTGCATAATCGTGAAAGATAAGAAAAGGAAATTGAAGTGAAGGTGGAATGAATACTGGGAGAATTATGGTATCATTGAAGTCAAGAGAAGGTGGAAGTTCAAGGAGGAAGGAGAGCAATCATCTCACAATTGTGCAGAGAAATCTGTATATCTTGAATATAAGAATTAATATTGAAGATGTTAATAGAAAAGATAAAATAAGTTCTGTCCATGGGAAAGTAGATGATGGGATTCTAACACAGGAGTGGATTGTGCATTATTCTAGGTTTTATTTTATACGTGTTCTGAAAGGATGGAAGAAGGAAAAGGTAAATAAATGCAGTCAAGGTTGAAGGATGAAAGTTCAAGCATGGCTTAGACTGAGGGGCGTGTGTGTGTGTGTGTGTGTGTGTGTGTGTGTGTAAGTAAGCTTGAGGGTGATGAATAGGGAAGCAAGAGTTGGAGAAGCACCTCATGGTCTACTTGAAGCTGGAGACCATGATTTTATAGTGGAACGTTTTTGTTAATTAATGAAAGATTTCTGTGGTACATACTATAAGTTGATTAGATTTGCTGAGGAATCATTATTCTCAGCTCATATATTGTTTCTTTCGTCCCAAAATATGGAGCTCAGAGAAACTAGGGACACAGAGGCACCTTCTTCACTCCCTATGTGGAGTAAGGCTCCCATGTGTAAACAGCCCAGGGGCCACTTCTGACCACCTCTGACTTTCCTGTTGCCACGAAGTAGAGGTCAGGCATGCCTCCCTTCTTTACCAGTTCTGATGCAAACCCTTCCTCTCATGACACTGCTTCTTTGCTGGCTTCTATAGTTTGTTGAAGTGGCCACACACAACTCGAATACGACTCGCGATTAAGGGCGTTAACTGGTGAAATTAACAGGTTACCACAGCCAGGGTCAGGAAACATGAAGGATATAGTCATTGGTCCACAACAGTATCTCTTCTCAGCCTGCAGCCGTGCCTCGCTGTCTCTGTGGGCCAGGGAGGTCAACACTGCTGTCTCAGAGTCTCAGCATTGCTCCTCTGCTCTGGCTCATGGTCTCCTTGCTTTGGCCTCTGCTGTTGGCCTGGTTCCTATGCTCTGTGCTATAGTCTCCTTGCTGCAGCCTCTGGTGCCGTAGGCCGGCTCTGTCACTTGAGACAGTGACCCTGAACATGCTCCACTGATGATTTTCCTTCCTTTATGTTCCTGGGAATATGTAGGAGGAATGGCTGTGATGGAAGTGTGGTTTTCCTCTTCTAGTAGAGCATTGTTGTTGTGTTAGGTGCACTGAGTCTGTTCCAACCCATTGCGATACGGATACACAACAGAACGAAACTGCCCGGCCCGGCCCCATCCTCACAATTGTTCCCATGCCTGAGCCCATTGTTGCAGCCACTGTGTCAGTCCATCTCACGGAGGGCCTTCCTCTTTCATGGTCCTTTCACTTTACCGAGCATGCTGTCCTACTCTAGGGACTGGCCTCTCCTGACAACATGTCCAAAGTATGCGAGATGAAGCCTCGCCACCCTTGCCTCTGAGGCAGCGGTTCTCCACCTTCCTCATGCCGCAGCCCTTTAATACAGTTCCTCATGTTGTGGTGACCTCCAATCATAAAATTAGTTTTGTTGCTACTTCATAACTATAGTTTTGTACTGTTATGAATTTGGCAACCCCAGTGAGAAGAGCGTTCGCCCCGCAAAGGGGTCATGACTCACAGGTTGAGAACTGCTGCTCTAAGGAGCACTCTGGACACATTTCTTTCAAGATAGATTGGTTTGACCTTTTTGCAGTCTGATTCTTTCACTGTTCTTCACCAGTACCACAATTCAAATGTATACCCCTAGCGGACCATCCCTCCAAGGAAACAAAGGGTCATGACTTGGCTCCCACCGTCTGCTAAGGCGGATACTTAATCCCAGCGTAATCTAGTATTGCAGAGAACTTGCTCCAAAATGGGATGACAGCCACAGTCGAGAGGCCAGAATTTATAATACATCACATACAGGATTATGGCTAGGAGTAGACCATGTTGACTACATCTCAGGCCACCCCCTGGCTCTTCTAGCCATTAACACATTCATACTTGCATAATTGAATTCCCCTTTTCTTGCACTTACACCTAAAATGATAATTCTTATCATCATCAAATGTCATCATGGACATTCATACCTCAGTCATGTAATTCCATCAACATCTAGTCTCACCCTCTTTCCCAAACTTAACAAGAAAAGAGGACAACTATTCTGTGGGGATCCTCCCTTGTTAATTTCTTTGGCCGCTATGGACACCATGAGACTTGTGAGTCAGCATCTTCTTGCTTCCTGGTGTATATCATTGAGGGGTTCATTGTAGTTCCCTTATTAAGCTAAAATTGGATAGTGGAGACTTGGAAGGGTTGAGCCCTCTGACATCATGGGTTGCTTGGTTCTGAGATGTGTTTAGAACTTACTTGAATTATAGAGATGTTTCTGCATTTATGTACATATATAACCTTTCCCCCTTTTTTTGTGTGCAGCCATATATATCTTTTCTAGAGGTCTAATGATAACTCATTTTTATTTCTTTTAAAAATGTTATAGAACTTTTGATAATTCTCTAAAGTCTGTGCTTTTGTCATGAAGAAATACAATAAATCACCTCAGGTCCCTCTTCATGACTTGTTCTCCATTCTCAGAGATGTCTATTTCCTCCCTGGTTTCTTAGTTGGGCTTTTACATCCCCATGCCTCTCTGACTAGAATAGAAAATATGCTTGGGCTCTGTCCCTAACCCCCGACTCTTCATTGGTACTGTAGTGGTTAGTACAGGTCCTCATTAGAGAGAGCCTTTTCGACATTGGGTCATTATTGGTTTCTTTGATGACGGGGCGTGTGTATGTCTGACACATTAGCACTTCCTAAATGTCTGTTGGATAAAGGAAGTGGTATGAATTCCTAGAGGGGTGGGATTCTTTGTGAGTGGATTACTGTTTTTGGTTTTGGTGATTTGGAGCCGTTGCTCTGCTCTAAATGATTTGGTGTCCTCTTGGGCTTTTTCTACCAGGTATAAATCAGAGCTTGAAAGAAGCCAACACTCTGCGACACCTGCAGACGTTTCTCTGAATCCCGGGGGAACACCCCAGAAAGTCTTTCCAACTCCACTCACACCTAGTCAGCATTACAGTGGTAAGAATTTGGTGCTGAGAGGTTTTAATTCCATCTAATAAGCAAATTAACTCAGTAGTGACACCACCTTTTAATGTAGGCCTTAAAAACTGACACTACTTTTTCCATAGTATTTGCATGCTTGAACTAGATTGAAACACTGAGCCTTTAAACTCTTCTCATCCTTTATGTTATGTGGTATGCTTTAAAAGTAGTTCGTCTTTCGAATGTTCCAAACACCCGTGTTTCTGTGTGAGTTAAAATTTGAGAAATTTGATCCGCATTTTGATCCTTTGTCCTAGCACGATGTTCTTTCTATTTTGGTGTACTCACTCATTTTCAGATTCTCTTCTGTAACGACTATTGACCTGTGAAATTCTCCATGAAATTAGTGATGGAAAAAATCAAGCGGTATTTCATTGTGTTTAGGTTCCAGGTATGAAGACCTAAAAGAAAAATATAATAAAGAAGTTGAAGAACGAAAAAGATTAGAGGCAGAGGTTAAAACCTTGCAGGCCAAAGTAAGTTAATTCAGGGGTATTGATTGATAGGGGCTACAGCGAGGTTAGGTGATGGAAATTTGCTTTACCTAGAGTGGACACTTATTTCTTACACTGAGAAAATTCTCCTGGCTTATTGATTGTGACGATTTATAAGTTTTAGTTTTGAAAATAGGTATGCGTGAAATTGTGTAGGGAGCTTAGTGTATCTCTAAACGTTCAATATTCATAATCTAGAAATCATCGCCATATAAATATTTTCCACTAAAAACTAATGCTAGATTGACACAGATGCCACAGTGGGTTCAAACCTGACAGTGATTGTGAGGGTTGTGTAGGACTGGACAGGGTATTGTTCTGTTGTCCGTAGGATAACACACTGAAGGACTCAGCAACTGCTAATAACAACAAACAACAACAAGAACTAATGATAAGAGTGGGTTTGGAGAGGGTAGGATGCCTCGAGGCAGCGGTTTCTTTTGCAGCCCTTCTGATGGGCTCTGGTGATTCCTAACAGACATTGAGGTTTGGGGATCATTATTTATGAGCTGTTGGTTCAGAGAAGATTATCAGCATCTTGAGTCTTTTAAATAAGCTGCTAATAAGAGTATTTAGCTACTTCTTAGATATGAGTAAAGAAGCTACGAGAGTGAGAGAGGTGGTTAAAGAAGATTGACCTAATCTCCACAAAAAGTCCTATAGTTCAGGAGGCCTGGCCCTGACAATACTTGCTACACAGATGTGCTGAATTTTTCCCTATTTATGTCTATGATATGTTGTGTGTTAGGGGAAACCCAGTTCAGCATTAATTGACATTTCAGCTATACATAAAAACTTGCTGAGGTGGCACAATTCAGTAAAAATTTAATGCTGATGTAGGTAGATACTGTAAATTTAAGCCACTGAGATACTGTAGATAATGAGAATTTAAGAATCAGGAAAAAAAATCAGTATCAGCCACCTATTTGTTATAATTATGACAAGTTCTTTTTGTGCCTTTATTACCACCATTATTTTGAAGTCACTGAAATTATGTTCAGCAAAGGCATTGCTTAGCAAGACAAACCAACTAGAAATTGTCTGGTTTGTCCTAGATGTACCGTGTTGTTTCTGTCCCCGTCACTCATTTGTGCCAGTTCTCCTGATAGTGATGCTCAGAGTCTCTTTCTGGAGGAGTATGAGTCTCCATGATGGCATTTCTCTTACTATGGCAAGAAAAGCTCTCACTGTAAGGAATCGAATACAGCATTTAAAGCTAAGGCAATTCAAAGCAGATAATTTACAAAATTTTTATTCCATAACAGTTTTTTGGAGGAAGGTTAAGTTCTGAAAAGCATTTTTAGGCTGATTTTTAGTCTCTGTACAGAGCTATAGGAGGACTTGACCGACGATAGGCAAGGAAAGTCAGATTGAAGATGGCGGTGAACACTCACATGTCTAGTGGAGTATAAAAGGATTACGGAATATGTACTAAGCATTGTAAATAGTCTGAGCCTCAGCTGGCACTGGCTTAAATGCTGGGAAATCTGATCTTTAGAGAATTCCATCATTGGATCCTGGAGCTTGGTGGTTGCCTTGAGTTGGTGAATGTTCTTTTTTTATAGGTTTAGAAAATTTTTGTTTTCACTTGTTTTTAAAAATTGGGTCAAAATATATACAAGAAACATTTAGCAATTTCATAATCATTATCACTACCCTCTTCTGAATTATTGTGCCACCAGTATTGCAAACTGCTTTTCAAACAGTAGCTTTCCCTCTCACCCTCTTAGCACGAATACACTTCTCATTTCTACACATGTGCCCGTTTCATGAAGTATTGTGCTTTTGTGAGTGGCTTTCTGTCACTCAGCATGTTGTTTCAGGCGTGGCAGGGAACAGTCCTCTTTCTGAGTGACTGACAGTGGGAGCTTTAGCTCCTTTTTATTATTGCTTCATGCTCTCTGAGAATAGTAATGAATATTGAGATTTTTAGGGGGCTCTGAGGCATTTCTCTTCTTGCAGAAAGCAAGTCCTGCTATTTCCCAAAGCACTATGAATCACCGAGAGATTGCTCGACATCAGGCGTCCTCGTCTGTGTTCTCATGGCAACAGGAGAAGACCCCAAGTCGTTGCCTTTCGTCTAGCACTTGGAAAACTCCGAGTCGGAGAGGCTTCTCTGCATCTTACTCTGCTGGGGAACAAGACGTGACGCCGAGTAGGTCAGCTCTGCAAGTAGGGCAGAAAGACATGAATGGCAGCATCTGTGATGATTCCAGCCATATTCATATGGATCAACTAAAAGCCCAGAATCAAGGTAACTCCATACACTAAGCTTAGTTTAAATGCAGTGTGCTTGATACAGTTTAAGAAGTGATTTTCAAGATTATTTTGGTCCTGGAGAGTACTTAATGTATTTTGTTTTAGATATCAGTGATATCCCATACTGTCTTTTCCTTAAAGAGTAGAGATGGCATTGCAGTCTGGGAATGTATCTTTATTTGCATTAGGAAAAGCTGGTGCCCAGCAGCCTTCAAAAGTAGGATGGGTGGATGAATAACAGGGTCAGTAGAATGGTCACAGCACTCCCACACTTGGAGCCTGTGTGGCCACTTTTGTAGCCCTGTGATCTGACTCACTTTGGCCAGAGGCATGGCACATGTCTGCAACACAGCTTTCCTTTGCAATGCCAGCTTCTCCATATGGGATCAAACCTGTAACCTTGGCTGCTGTACCGTGCTGGAGCTGACAGCCAAGGAAACCAGGTGGTGTTTTGGAATCTACTCTGTAGAATATGATAATTTCCTGTATGAGGATATATTGAAAATCACCATCAGTGTTCACTGGTGAGAACTGTCAGCCTGCCAATACTATTGGAACCAATTTATATGTATATGTGTGTACAGGGAGAGGGAGGATAAAAAAAATGTTAATTTTGGCAGTATAGGAGATTCACACTGTCTTGATCTTCACTGGAGGTGAAGCTACCAGAAAATATAGGAGAGTGGTTCTTTTTACGGTTTAGCGCGAATTTGCATTCATACAGGCACGAAACAAGTGTTAGTCTTAGTCTGTCAGTGTATAAACCCAAGTAGTAATTTTAACAGAGGGTGTTACATATGATGCACTTTTTGCAGTCAAAATAAAACTGTTTTAGGATAGCATTTGCCCTCCACCACCACTCCTCATCCCCATCCCCCAGGTTTCTTTTCAAGTATAGGAAAATCTATTTGCCTGTTTTCTATAAGGGTATTTGAATGGAAATGATAATTGAGGCTAAACATTGAAATTTAAGCTAGTTAAAAGTAGCTCAGTGTTTAATGCAAATTAATTTATATTTATCTCAGCAAAGATATCACAGTAAGGTAATAAGTAACTGATAAGTTATTTGGTGGAGAATGCATATTGAAATGTGGATTTTGTTTGTGATTTTAGAACTAAGAAGCCAGATTAGTGAATTAGAAGTACATCTACAAGGCAAAGAAAAAGAAATGAAAATCCAAGTGAATAAATTTCAAGAACTCCAACTCCAACTAGAGACAGCAAAAGTAGAGTTATCTGACAAAGAGAAAGTTTTGAACAAAAGTAGAGATGAACTAGTGAGAACAACAGCACAGTATGACCAGGCATCAACTAAGGTATTTATTTTTTCTGGGGTAATTGAAAATCTTCATTTTACCATATAGATCATTGGAACAAGAACATACACTTAAATTCATGAAATCAGCTGTATATTTTTAAACCAAAGCTTTGAGGCATTTTATTATAAAAACTCAGACTCATATAAACTAATTGTTACTTCAAAATTCATCAAACATTTACTTCATTTGTTAGCTTGGCCTTCTAGTAAATCTTTAGCTTTGTTGATTTTGGCTTTTATCTAAGAATAGATATCTGGGTGATTTAAGAGTCTTAATTTGTTGATGAGCATCTCTTAGTTTTCCTTTATTGGCAGTAGGACTTCTACTTAGAATTAGTACTGCATCCATGTTGTCATTTTGTGTTCCAATCCACATTGGTAACAGCCACCACTGGAGGCAGATTTTGGTAGATTTTGAAAAATTTGTTTTACTTGTGGCTCCACGTGCTTGATGTCTTGTAAAACATAACTGTCTGCAAATTCTGCAGCAGCAATGGTCAGTCCAACTGTGACCACTCTTCTGGCCATGGCTTTGGCTTGGCTGTCCTGCCTCCAACTGGCGCACAGTTCATCCCAGCCAAAGGCCGAGGCCACCTGCCCCACACCTCTACCAGAAAGCGACAGGTCAACATTATTAAGGATCTTCATTAATACATACTAGATAGTGTTGATGCCACTGAACTTGTAAGATGATTCAGAATTGGCCAGTCTGGGGTCAGATCTTGGTTTCACATTTTCTTCGCTGAGTGAGTGGCTCTGGGCAAGTCACTGATCTCTTTTATGTCTCAAGGTGTGGTGAGTAATAAAAACAGTGCTTACACAGCACCTGAGACACACTGGTGGTATACTGTTAATTACTTGGCTGCTAATTGAAAGTTGATAGTTCGAACTCACCCAGTGGGAGGAAGACCAATCTGCTCCTATAAAGCTTCCATCCCAGAAAACCCTGTGGGGGTGGGGGTGGGGGTGAGGGTGAGTTCTCTTGTCATGAGAGTTGCTGTGATTAAGAATCAACTTGACAGCATCCGACACCACTAATACATGCAGCACCTGACAGTGTGCGCTTGGCCCGTAGAAGAAGGCACATACACATACTAAATTAATGAAGCTTTAAAAGAATTTTAAGAGATGGTAGGATTTAGGTTGATCTAGTTTTACTGTCTAGCCTATAAGTGCATAAGCCCTGATCGCATTGTCTGTAAGTGTTGGACTGCTAACCTCAAGGTCGGAGGTTGGAACTCAGCAGCCACTCCATGGAATAAATTTAAGGTTTTCTGCTCCCGTAAAGATATATAGCCTTGGGAACCCTATATAGTCACTAGGAGTTGGAATTGACTCGCTGATAGTGGGTTTGTTTTTTCATATGTGAACATAGTCCTTTTTAAAAAAAATTTTAATTTATTGGGAGCTCATATAATGCTTTATCACAATCCATTAGTCCATCCATTGTGTCAAACACATTTGTACATTTGTTGTCATCCTCATTCACAAAACATTTTCTTTCTACTTGAGCCCTTGGTACCAGCGCATTTTTCCCCTCCCTCTTGCCCCCCCGCCCATGAACCCTTAATAATTTATAAATTATTATTCTTCTGTCATGTCTTCCACTGTCCGATGTCTCCATTCACCCACTTTTCTATTGTCCTTCCCCCAGGGAGGGAGTTATATGTAGATCCTTGTAATCAGTTCCCCCTACCCTCCCAGCGTTGCCACTCTTAACACTGGTCCTGAGGGGTTCACCTGTCCTGGATTCCCTGTGTTTCCAGTTCCTATCTACCAGTGTACACCCTCTGGTCTAGCTGGTTTTGTAAGGTGGAATTGGGATCATGATAGTGGTGGGGAAGAAGGATTTAAGAACTAGAGGAACGTATGTTTCATCGTTGCTTCACTGCACCCTGACTGGCTTGTCTCCTCCCCACAACCCTTCTTTAAAGGGATGTCCAGTGGCCTACAGATGGGCTTTGGATTCTCACTCTGCACTCCCCCTCATTCACAATGATATGATTTTTTATTCTTTGATGCCTGATACTTGATACCATAGTCACCTTGTGGTCACACAGGCTGGTGTGCTTCTTCCATATGGGCTTTGTTGCTTCTCAGCTAGATGGTTGCTTGTTTATCTTCAAGGAGGATACTCCTTTTTTAGGCCTCAGTTAAGACTAAGCTAGTCTGTTTTTAGGCTTGTAAAAAAGCTTTCAATCTTTTACTTGCATGTGCTTTGCCTCCAACCTACCTATATCCTTAATGATTTTTTTCTTTTCAAAATTATTTTATTGTGGGCTCATAGAGCTCTTCTCACAACACATACACACACATCCATTGCGTCAAGCACATTTGTGCATTTGCCATCACATTCTCAAAGTACCCTCCTTCTACTTGTGCTCCCGCTATCAGCTCCTCATTTTTTCCCCTCCCCGTGTGTTCCTTTTTTCTGTGCATTCATTCACTCACTTGTTTGCCAATTAAGTGCCTACCATATTCAATTTGAAACCACCAGCTGCTTGGTGGAAGAAAAATGAGGCTTTCTACTCTCATAAGCACTTAGTTTCAGAAACCTGTAGGGGTAGTTCTGCTCTGACTTACTAGGGTCATGAATTGGAATCCAAGTCTCCAGCTGTGGAGCAGTGAGGAAACAGGCAGCACTCGTAGTTGGACTGTGTTGTAGGAGGTAGAGTAATGAAATTAAAGGTGTGACACATATATGGTGAGAAGTGGAGAAAAATAATCTCTTTATCAGCCAGATTTTGATGTTTTCTGAACATGATGTTTAGGCCTAATACTTTGCTCACACTTGCCCTTCTGCTAGAAACCTTCTTCAGGTGTGACTCTTGGCATCTTTCCCTCCTTGTGAGCTCCGACTCTTCCTTGCAGTGAAAACTGTTTTTCCTGGCACTGCCTTAGGGGTTTTATTGTGGTTGTTTGTGTCCTAACCCTGTGGCTCCTACATTTGGTTATTATATTGAATGGGAACCTTACAAAATTGACCTAGTCAGACCCATTCCTGAGATAAACCTATGAGATTTACAGAAATTCTTCACATTGTATCACCATGCTCATTGTCTGTACCCATATCGTTTCTTCACAGTTAATTTAGACCAGTGCTCCCCAAGTGTGTGACACCACCACTGCAGGGCTTGCTGGAGTGATCCGGGTGCTGCTAAAGCAGATAGCTAACATTGCATCCGGATTGTGGCCTATAGTAACAAAGTGTTTAATTGCCAGTGGGGGCTGGGGGGTGGGGGTGATGAGGTCGGCGCTGAGTAATTTCCTTTCTAAAATAAGACAGTAGGCCAATGAGCTTGGAAATCTGTGATTGAAACTCTAGATGACACACTGCCATCAAGTTGACTTTGACTCATAACTACCCTATGGCCACCTACAGGGCAAGAGGCACTGGTTTCCTTAAAGATCTCGTGTGTTTTAGATTAACTTGTTAGTGTTCATTCAGATAGTTCTTTATAAGATAGGGAACTTATTTTTTTATTTCTATTTTTAAAAATCATTTTATTAGGGGCTCTTACCACTCTTATCACAATCCTTCCATCCATCCATTGTGTCAAGCACATTTTGTACATTTGTTGCCATCTTCAACCTCAAAACATTTTCTTTCTGCTTGAGCCCTTGGTATCAACTCCTCATTCCCCATGAGCTCTCTTCCCTCCCAAACCTTTCATAATTCATAATTATTATTTTTTTCATGTCTTACACTGTCCGATGTCTCCCTTCACCCACTTTTTTGTTGTGCAGCCCCCAGGGAAGGGGTTCTATGTAGATCCTTGTGATCGGTTCCCCCTCTCTCCCCTACCTAGGATTAAGTACAAGCCTGAAGCCCATTCTTAGATTTTTTTTTTTAAATCTGCTTTTGTCTCCTTTTAGACATCTTGTTACTTTATGGTAGAGAGTCTTATTGACTATCTCCTCATTCATTTTGTTTTGTTTTTTAATTTCCTCTGAGATTTTCTCTTTGCCCCATGGATTATTTAGAAGTATGTTGTTTGGTTTTGGAGATTTTCCTCTGCTTTCTAGTATTTATTTCCATTTTGATTCCACTGTTACCAGATTTAGCTCTTTAAAATATGTGGCGGTTTTTTATAGGCTATGACATAGCCAAGGAATGTTGGTGATGTAGTAGACTCCACACAGAGCTACTAAACACAAGGTCCGAGGTTTGAGCCTATGTTGTCAGTTCCCATGAAGATTTAAAAAGTCTCGGAAACCCAAATGGGATGTTCAGCTCAGTCCTGTGGGGTCACTAAGAATCTGAATGGACAATTGAGTTTGAAATTATTTTTAAGATAAAGCCTGTTTTGTTTTATGCCTTATGGACAGTTGAAAAACTAATTCTGCTGTTGACTGGGAGAGGCTTTAACAGTGTTATAGATTTTACAGGTTATTTTACAGGTTCATAAATACTTTTCAGTTCTTTCATATCTGTTGATTTTCTGTCTAGTTCTATCAATTGAGACAGGGATGTTGACATCTCACACTATAATTGTGAACTTATTTCTCCTTTTAGTTCTATCAGCCTTTGCTTCATATGCTTTCTTAGCTCTGTTGTTGGGTACATTAACCCTTATTTAATAATGTTACTCATTGTCACTGGTAATTTCCTTTGCTCTGAAGTCTATTGTTTATGAAACTAGTGTAACTACTCTCGCTTGATGTTTACATAATATATCTTTGTCTATTTTTCTTTAAACCTTATTATATTTGAAGAGAATTTCTTAAAGACAGCATGTAGTTCATGGAATCATATTTTAAGAAGTCTAGTATCTATATTTTATTTAGACCATTTACATTTAATGTAATTTTTAATTTGTGAGGGCTTAAGCCTGCTACTTTGTTTCCTGCTTCTTCTTCTTTTTTCTATTTTTAGCATTATTTTTTTCCCCATGTTTTCCTATGGACTACTTAAACTTTTTGGCTTATTTATAATTAAATTGTTTTGAAACCACCAACTGCTCCTCATGAGAAAGTTGGGACTGACTTACCGTAGTCTTGGAAACCCACAGGAGCAGTTCTACCCTGTCCTATAGGGTCCTTGTGAGTTGACATCGACTCCTGGCAGCTTTAGTTTTTTCTATAGTCAAATTGTAAGAATATATGTATATAGCAAACATTTTCCATTTCCAAATTTTGTGTGTACAATTCAGTGATACCGTATGCACCATATTATACGCCATCATCACGATCCACTTCCAAATGTTTTCATCCTTCTTTATAATCGAAACTTAGGATCCTGTCCTTGGGAAGCACGAATAGAATCTGATCTCTACATTTGCTCATTTTGGGTGTATCATAAAAATGGGACATACAACATTGTAGAACTGATTTATTCCAACTAGCTTAGTGTTTTTGAAGTCCACCTGTAGCATGTGTTAGAACCTTATTTCTCTTTACGATTGAATAATGTTCTATGTATATTTTTAAATTGTGAATTAGGTGGGGGCAGGGGGCTACTCTTCAGATCTCTGCATTTGACAATTCAAACCAGTCATCAACTGTGACACACCCCACAGCACCTGCATCCTATCCTCCTCCCATCCCCTGATTTCTCTTCACCCAATGGACTTCCCATCTTCCCTTCCACCCAAGTCACTTCCTTGTCATCCTATTAGTCTTTGGATTTATCTTCTCACCCTTACCCTCCATTGCTAGGGAACCACCACAGTCTGTCACCCTTTGGTAGACAAGTCTTTGTCTTGTTCTTTTATCCTTATAGCAGTGGTCTCATAAATATTTGCCGTTTTGTGATGGACTGTCTTAATTCGGCATAATGTTCTCCAAGTCCATTTGTATCTTGGAGTGTTTTGTGGCTTCATCAGTGTTGTTATTTTTAGCAATGCATACTATTCCAGTATGCATATATCACAGTTTCTTTATCCATTCTTCTATTGGTGGGCATTTGGCCTATTTACAACTGCCTTTGTGAAATATGCTGCAACGAATATGAGAGTCGATATGTCTGTTTGTGGTTTAGCTCTTACTTCATCAGGGCACATACCCAGCAGAAGTATTGCTAGATGGTATGCAATTTGTATTCCAGTTTGTTTGAGGTAATCCTCATATTGTTTTCTACAAAGGTTTTCTATATTTATAGACCTACCAGCAGTATATGAAAGTTCCAGTGTTTCCACATTTTCTCCAGCATTTGTTGTTGTTTTTTTTTTTAATTTGGCTGTCATTGACATAATATAAATATATTATTTATATACGACATTTTGTTTGCCCATGTGTCTATTGCTATGTACTTGGGCTATTTCTACTTTTTGTCTATGGTGAGTACTACAATAGTGATCACTACTGTGTAAAGAATTGTTTTGTGTTTCTTTTTTGCAAATCCTAGGAATGGAGTTGCTGGGTGATGGGTTAATTCTGTGTAGTAACTTTTTTAGTTAGGACCAGCTTGTTTTTCCACAGGGGCTATTCTATAATTCCATCAAAACTGAATGGGAGGGTTTCAACTTGTCCAGTACTCACCAACACTTTTTTTTCCCTTTTTCATCATAGGTATCCTAGTGGTTAAATTGTATCTAATTGTAGCTTCAAAATGCATTTCCTTAATGACTATTCACATTAAGCATCTTTTCATGTGCTTGCTGGTCATTTGTATATCTTTGGAAAAATGTGTATTTAAATGCTTTGTCTATTTTTTGATTGGGTGTTTGTCCTCTGTTGTGTTTTTGAATGTTTTTATTTTGAACATTTTAGGTAAAAGTTTGCACAGCAAATTAGTTTTACATTCAGTAATATGTACACAAACGATATGGCATTGGTTCTTATCTCCCCAGTGATCACTGTTCCTTATTTTAGTCTTCCTTCTCCATTTCTTTCTCTAGTTTCCCGCTCTTACCTTCCTCCCTTTGCTTTTGGACAAATGTTGCCTGTTTGGTCGTGTTTAATGGAGTGATCTAAGGAGCACATTCCTTGTAGGTGTTACTGCATATTTTATAGACCCATCTATTATCTGCTTTAGAGATAACCTCTGGGAATGCCTGTAGTTTCAGGGTAAAAGTATATTATGGTATGATTCTCTGGAGTTCCTTCAGTCACTGTGAGTCCAGAATGTTGTTCTTTATGAATTTGAGTTTTGTTTTCCATTTTCCTTCCCTTCTAACTTGGATCTTGTATTGAGTCCCTGGTTAGAGTGGTTGGTAGTGATAGTTGGGCATCATCTAGTTCTTTAGTATCAAGTTAGAATAGGCTGTGATTCCCGTGGGTCATTAGTCCTGTTGAAGTAATTACATCATTGTTTCTTTGAGTTCATACACTCTCCTTTGATCCATCAAGAAGAGACCAATTGCTGTATCTTAGATGGCTACTAAGGTTTTTTTTTAAAATCATTTTATTGGGGCTTGTACAACTCTTATCACAATCCATACATATATCCATTGTGTCAAGCACACTTGTACATTTGTTGCCAACATCATTTTCAAAACATATTCTTACTACTTGAGCCCTTGGTATCAGCTCATTTTTCCTCTTCCCTCTTCACTCCCCCCTCCCTCATGAACCCTTGATAATTTGTAAATTATTTTCTTTTCATGTCTTATACTGTCCAATGTCTCCCTCACCCACTTTCCTGTTGTCTGTCCCCCAGGGAGAGGGTTATATGTAAATCATTGTGATCGATTCTCCTTTTCTCTTCCCATCTTTCCCTTGCCCTCCTGGTATCGCTACTCATTATTGGTCTTGAGGGGTTTATCTGTTCTGGGTTCCCTGTGTTTCCAGCTCTTATCTGTACCAGTGTACATGCTCTGGTTTATCCTGATTTGTAAGGTAGAGTTGGGATCATGATCATGGAGGGAGGAAGCATTAAAGAACTAGAGGAAAGTTGTATGCTTCGTTGGTTCTATGCTACACCCTAACTGGCTCATTTCCTCCCTACGATCCTTCTATAAGGGCATGTCCAGTTGCCTACAGATGGGCTTTGGGTCTCCACTCCACACACCCCCCTCATTCACAATGATATGATTTTTTTTGGGGGGGTTGCTACTCAAGCTTTTAAGACTTCAGTTACTACTCATCAAAGTAGGATGTCAGCCATTATCTTTGTGAATGATGTTATGCCAATTAGATGTTGTCTGGGACATCCTTAGGCTTCAAACCTGGTAAATCAGTACTATGACAGATTTGGGTATGTCTAAGAAGTTTCCGTAACTGTCTCTATATCTAGGAACATGCACTCCCCCAAAAGGAGCTCAGGTGGCATGTAGTGGGTGACGCATGGGGCTGCTTACCTTAAGGTGAGCAGTTTGAAACCACAAGCCACAACAGGGGAGAAAAATGGTCTTTCTGCTTCCATAAAGATCCACAGCCTCAGAAGTCTGTGGGGGCTATTCTACTCGGGGCTCGCAGATTGTTGTGAGTCGGAATCAACTTGATGGCAATGTGTTAGATTTTCCGTTTGAAATTCCCATATAGCCTTCTACACTTGAATAGCATGCATACATGTCTGCTTATGTAGATATTACTGCTTGCAGAATTGTATCTGTTGTAGCATTTGCCTTGATCACCTGGTGTGCTGACTTCATCCATATTGTGTATTTCCTTTATTCACAATAATTGACAGATGTCTTCTATTTAGTCTGTGACTTTCTCATCCCCGATACCCATCCAAGAATGTTGCTTCCTGTGTGTAAACATATTCCTGACTTTTTATCAATGTGGTCTCATAGTGTTTGTTATTTTGTGATTTACATATTTCACTCAGCACAGTGTCTATTTGGTTCATTCGTATTATGAGAAGTTTTACAGACTCATCATTCTTTATTGTTGCATAGTATTCTATTATGTGTTTTCCACATTTTATTTATTCAGTCATCTGTTGGTTGCTTAGGTGTTTCTATCTTTTTGCTGTTGCCAATAATGCTGTCTTAAACATGGTGTTCCATCAATACAGTTTTTTGTAGAACTTTCTTAAGTGGTTGCTCTAGACTTTATATTCTATGTATGCCAGTTATCAGCCTTCTTTGATCATTTTACCACTTTGAGGTAACTGTAGAAAACTTACCTTTCTTTTTGTTCCTTTACCCTACATTAGCTCACTACCCAAAAAACGCACTGCCGGGTCAATTGTAAGTCATAAGTGACCTTATAGGACAGACTACAACTGCCCCTCTGGGTTTTGATTGATGTAAATCTTTAAGCGAGCAGAAAAGCAGGCGTTTTTGAACTGCTGACTTATGATTAGCAGCCCAACGTGTAATTCACTAGGCCACTAGGGTCCACACATAGTTTATAATGGTCTTAAACATTTTCCTCAGCAATATGCAGTAATTATGTTATTTGCAGCAATTATGTTATTTGTAGTATAGTTATGTTCTAGAAAATCCTTGCCAATGCAGAATTAGTGAATTCTGAATTGGCCTGGTTTGAGCTCAGTTGGGAATTATTCGCAGCACAGCGCTTGGACGTGTCTAAATGACTTAGAAATTGCCACGAGTATTTTTGTTGCAAATAGGCAAATTTATGACTATAGAATTTGCAAATAATGAGGGTTGACTCTTTAGAATTACATCAGGCTGTGCTACAATTTTTTGTTTCATCTTTTAAATATGTAGAAAAGTAAAGGGAATGAAAGCCTATTTGATTTCTGTTGCTTCTTACTATGTTCTTTTTCCTTCTGATTGCTTGCAAGGTTTCTTTTGTCACATCTTTAGTAGTCCTGCTGGTAACAAATTCTCTCAGTTGTCTTTCATTGAAGAATGCTCTAACTTGCTCTTTATTACTGAAGGATATATTTGCTGGGTATAGGATTCCATGTTGACAGTTCTTTTCCTTTAGTACCATTGTGTTGCTTCCCAGAGTCAGAGGCCCCTAGTTAGCTTGCCTTCTCTTCTTTCAGAGATCTAGGGTGTTTAGTTATTTGTAGCAGGAGCTATAGAAAAAAGTAAGTCTGTACCATTATCTGGAAGTGGAGTTCTGACTTATTTAGACATGTAATCTTCCCATAGCATATGTTGTTTTAGACCTAATATTGATGGAATGGTAAGGAATCGAGAACCTCCTTGTATCCATATATTTATTCTTTGCACATAATCTTGAGTTCATAGTGGTAATTTGGTCTTTTAAGTTGAAAGGCTTGCATTTGATTCCTGGATCCGCCATGTTCCAGTTGTATTGATTGTGGAGCTTTTTAAATAATTTCTAAGCATCAGCTGTTTCATTAAATGATGGTAATAATAGCTTTCTCATAAGATTGTTGTGGCGATAATTTTTAAGAAACCTTTAGCTTAGTGCCTGGCACATGGTAAACTTATAATAACATGAGGTATTATCATATTGAGTTTATAGCCATGCTCATTTTAAGTTTCAGTTTTGCTATATCATGCCTTCCTAAGTATGAGAATTTATATTTACCCTTTTATACACATTTTACCCTGTAAAGTTTAGATATGACAACATACTTGATGAGATAAAATTTTACCAATTAAAATTTTGATGAAGGCCGTGAGAAAGCAGAACCCTCTCTATTAGAAACTTTCCTCTAGGCTCCTTTGCCCAATCTCCTTTTGAGCTCTTTTCCCCCATAAGACCACAAGCCCATCTAACAAAAATCCAGTCGACCTTTTTCTTCCTTTTGACTTTAAGAATAATAAGACTGTGCCAAGTGAGTTACAGAAATTAAATTATGCTGTTTATGTTATTCCCTGATGTATCAATAGAGTTACCAATCAAATAAAATGAAGCCAATTAAAAATAAATGAATAAATAAAAAGTAAGTATTGTGGAATGTAAGCTATTTCTAGTATGCTTGTTTTCCAAGTGCTCACCTTCCAGGTGGGGTATAAGAGTTAAAGTCTTGTAGAAACAGAGTGCTGAGGCTGGCAACAGACCTGGAGTTTAGCACCTACATTTTATAAATGAGAAACTTGGGCTAAGAGTTCTGAGTGAGTCTCCAGGACTATGCACTTTGTCATTATTTATGAGGACTTGGTCGTTGGTCACTGTTGTAAGGTAAATATGGATCATTCATGACACCTAGTGGTCAACTGCTTTGATATGTATCGTGCATTGGAATAAAGTGTAAATGCTTCCGCAGGTCTCCTTTCCCCAATGTTTTAAGAGGGAAGAATTCATGGTTCTGAGGAAATTTGGTAGAATGTTTTGCAGTTTAAAGGAGAGCCAGCAGAGGGAGCCAAGGGTTCATTCATAATCTTCAGCATGCATACCTTTTACCTGAGAATTGCCAACCATCAGAAGTTTAGAACAATCATCTGGGCAGTGGCTTTGTCTGAGTTGTTCATTTTGCATTCTCAGTACCCAGAATAATCCCTGACATCTTCCAAATACAAGCCAAAGACTACCATCAAAGAATTCTAACTCACAGTCACTCTATAGGAAGAGAAGAACTTCCTCCAGTTCGAAGGCTGTAAATCTTTATGGGAACATAATGCCTCATCTTTCTCCCATGGAGTGGCTGGTGAGTTTGAACTCCCAGCCTTGTAGTTAGTAGACTAATGTGGCAGCAGTTGACATTTAATATTTGCTTTTGAATTCCTCTTGTTATAACCTGTAATACTACCCCTTCTCAAACCAAACTCACTGCCATTGAGGCATTTCTGACTCATAGTGACTTCTATTTAAGAACACCAAATAAAACAAAGACTGTAAAGAACAAAGGCGTTTGAATGTGTGGGGCATAGTTCCTAAACCTTTCAGAAAAAAAATTACCTAGAGCCTTGGCAATGAAAAAGTTTTGTACTGTCATTCAGGATTAAGTGTAGGTACCTGCTTTTGCAGCTCTCCTGCATCATTCCAGTGTTCCCCAGGAGGTGGTATTGCTTACTTTGGAAAACACTGGTCTAGGGCAGTGGATTGATTTGATCCCGTTTACTTATTCTTTGAGTTTCAATTTTTATTGTTCTGATATTTGTATAACCATGTGGCCATTTATGGATAGCGTTGCTCTTTTCATATTTAGTTATTAATTATTGGACTGTTAGGTCTTCTGATAAGGTATTGTCAGAGTGATTTCTTTTCCTCTCCCTTTTTAGTTAAGGTTACAGCATTTCTAAGAGTTCTAAATGAGATTATAATGAATCTTAGAGAAATCTACCTAGTAGATGAAGATTTACTAAGTTTGGGCAGATTTCTCTTGGACCAGGGAGTTCTTCCCAACCTATGGGAAGTTTTCTTACCTTTCTACACGACTGTAGAGTTGTTTTATAGGCAGTTTAGGGATTTGAGCAGCAAGGGGGGTGGGATTCAAAGGAATGAGGCTCAGCATTTGAAGAATTCAGACCAACTTACCTTAATTTAAGTTTAGAAGAATGTTCTAAATTTTAAAGTAGCATATATATATATATATATATATATATATATATTTAAAACCGTGTCTCAGGGATGACTGACGGATCAGGGCTGTGGCCATACGGAAAGGCGACAGGAACCTTTTCAGTATTGCTGTGGTAGCTTAATTAAAAACCTCTTAGGATTTTTCCTGAACCTCTAGAAAGTTAAAGGGACTTACAGAGAGCATTGTGGATCATTTTAATACTTAAAATTTCCAACAAAATCATTACATTTGAAACAGACTTGCATTTGAAGGTAGTGGGCACCCTCTGCTCATTCCCAGATGTGACAAAGGTCAGCACACTGCGCAGTAACCTCGCTTTCGAGTAACCAACCAAATGCTCCAAACGAGTGCTCCCCCGGGATTCTGGCCTCTCTTGCCACAGTGCGGATGACTTCATGTTTACTTAAACACGCTGGCCCTTTACATCTTTGCTAATGTTTCCTCAGTAGGACTCTTCTGTGTGCTAAAGTAATTACTGTAGTTTTGATACTTGTCTGATATCTTTATTTCATAGATTTTGGGTATAAAACTATCAAAATCCACTGGTAAACTTCAACCGAGTCTTAGAACTAGTATGTTTCCTTGAGTAATTTTCGTTGTGTATTAAGTGTTTTCTTTTGTTGTTAGTGTGCTACATTGGAACAAAAACTGAAAAAATTGACCGAAGATTTGAGTTGTCAGCGACAGAATGCAGAAAGTGCTAGATACTCCCTTGAGCAGAAAATCAAGGAAAGGGAAAAGGAGTTTCAGCAGGTAAGGTGAACAGATCTGTGAGAAGTTTGTCTGGAAAACTCTTGCCAGAATTTCATACTCTGATCATTGAAAGGAAGAGTTGTTCTCATCGTGCGGCCTTTTCATTAGTGGGTGAGTGGGTGGATGGGGGAGATGTTCTATGAGCTTTTGTGCCTGTCAGTTTTTTACTGGAGAAGGAAATTGGAAGCCAGGATTTTGTTTTATCCATGTTTTCTGATCTGTATGAGACTTGTTACTGAATAAGATAGGAAAGGATCATATTTCTTCTTTCCAATACTTTGCCTGCTGTGAGGGAAAATTGTCTTAGCTGCTCCCACTGTTTTAAAGACTATGGGTTGGCTAATAATGAAAAAAGTACTTGCTGTAGTGGGAAGAGAAGTTTTAGGACAATTTAATGGTGAAGTGTATTGCTGCCAATCTTTTTTCCTTTAGGTGGTTTATCCTGAAAGGGTATCACATGGATTAAGAATTCTATATAGCCTTTGAATAAGCATCACTGCAGATGTGAGTTTGGTATCCTTCTGTGGTTAACAAAGTTGATTGGTGACATGTTTTCTATCCCTCTAAGCTGAAGACCATTGTAACGGGTATGTGCTGTGATTTTGATGTTAGTGTACTTTCTCAGCTGAGCTGTGACTGCCCCAGCTCAGCTCATCTTCTTTGCCTCCTGCCCGCCAATGATTAGTTTGAGATTCAGGCATGAGGAAACAGACCAGTTTCTTTGTGGGCAACTAAAGGACTCCTTCCCCTTCCCCTTCAGAGACTTGGATTTGATTACCAGGACCAGTGCTAGGGCTAATTATGTTTTTCATTAAGTGGATGGTCGGCTGGGCTCCCTATTGTCTACTGTCCTTTCAACCTAGCACGGCTCACAGGCTTGTACCTCCCAAGAACCTCCCCTCTTAATCATTGTCAGTTTAATGTGTATATGTTTTGCTTTCTAGGAGCTTGCCTGTCAACAGCGGTCTTTCCAAACCTTGGACCAAGAGTGCACTCAGATGAAAGCCAAACTTACCCAGGAGCTACAGCAGGCCAAGAATACTCATAATATCCTACAGGCTGAATTGGATAAAGTATGGCACTAACTTTTTTCTTTCCTCAGTCATCCTTTTATTACTTAACAATTTTTTGTTGCCATACCAGACAGGCAGTACTTTTAAAAGAAAGAATGCTCTAGCCACTTTTTGTTTATCAACAGATGAAGTGCAATGGGAGTTTTCTAGGTTTCCGTTTTCTTATCTCGCGAAGGAGGAGGTTGTTAAAATTTCAGATCTGAAAGCCCGTGTGTGTCCCTGATACTGATTCTTGGTTGTGTGATCAGGTGGGAGCTGTCCTGCATAATTTATATCCAATAGCATCGCTCTTCTCTTCAAAGCCTTGCAATCATCTTCTGCCTCTCAGTGAAAGGCAGGTCCTTCCACAGGTTGCAGTACACTAGATGGCCTCCTGCAGCCCCTCCCAGTTTCATCTTCTTTCAGCTGCCTGACCTTGCCGTTGGCAGAAGAACACATCAAACACATACTGTCTCTAGGCCTTTACTCTTGCTGCTCCCTCTTCCTGCAATGCCCTTTCCCTAGAGCAGAGGTTCTCAAACTTCCTAATGCCGCGACCCTTTAATACAGTTCCTCATGTCGTAGTGACTCCCCACCATAAAATTTAATAATAATCTTGCTACTGTTATGAATCGTAATATACATAAATATCTGCTATGCAGGATGTATTTTCATTGTTACAAATTGAACATAATTAGCATAATGATTAATCACAAAAATATGTAATTATATATTACAAAATATTTATTTCTAATTACAAATAAATGAAATTTAGTCTTGGAGCGTGGTGTAGTATGGGTAATAGTCTTCATGCCGGGTACTTGTATGTGGGCGGACCCACCTGGAGACAGATAGAGGAGCGGTGTCTCAGTTCCTAAGACCATTGGATATGTGTGTTTTCTGATGGTCTTAGAACCCCTGTGAAAAGGTCATTCGACCCTCAAAGGGGTCGTGATCCACAGGTTGAAAACTGCTGCCCTAGATAGAGCTGCAAAGCTTCTTCCTGCTTTCACTTGAGCTACCTGCTCAAATATTACCTTATCAATGAAATTGTCTCGTCACCACATATATTCCTGCCCAGTACTTTGTTACCTGTATTCTGCTTTCCCCCCCTTCCCCAGAGTAATTACTATCTCCTCAAAATCTTATAGGTTATTTATTTTTATACTCTAGTTCACTCCTATAACACCCGAGATACTGAGTATCTATAGCTGTAAGATGGCAGGACATGGGCAGTAGAGTCATTTATTCTCTTTGCTACTTTGTTTGACAGAAAGTACGCATTTCTACTTTAACTCTGAATATGTCAGATACTCATCTGTTGTCTGAGTCACGTTAATTTCTAAAATTAAGACATCATTTAAGTAGAGCCTTGTACATTGCATATAATATAGTCGAGGCACCAGGGCTGGGGCTTGGGAGCTGAGGATGGGAGATGGGGGGTGAAGCTAACGCTTATTGATACCTGTTCTATTTGAGGAATTAAGTGAAGTGTTTTTAGACGTACTGTCTACCCATCTGTCTAAATGTAACAAAAATAAATTCAAAAAAATTCTCATTCCCCTTCCTAGGATAAATTTTTATGAACATTTCAGTGGGTCTTTGAAGGCTTTTTAAAAAGTACATTTATAGGTGCTTATTGGTTTTCATTTTAATTAAAAGGAGAACTTTCTGTTGGTATTGTCTAAGCCTTGGCTCTGTTGAACATTTTGTAGTATATTTAATCTGTGTGATGGATATATAGGTTCCCAGTGTTTCCTTATTCACTCTAGCATTGTTGGTAATTTCTTTGTGAAGTTTTGTGTGTGTTTGTGTGTCTGTGTAGAATTTCTATAAAGTCAATTTCTAGACATGAAACTGGTAGTTTAGAAGGCACATTCTGTCTGACATTTTATAGATAGTGCCAGGTTGCCCTCCAAGAAATTTATAGCGGTTTATCCTCACCCCAGCTATGAGTGAAGACCTTTCCCGTCTCATCTTTGCTGATAGATATCCTGATTTTACCAATGTTGCCAACTAAGGAATGAAAAAATGACACCAGAAATGACACTGAGGCGTTTTTTAGAAGTTGGTTCTTGTTTTTCTATTTGTATTTTCCTATTTTTTTCTGTTTCTATCCTCTATTTCTTATACTTGTCATTTTGTAAATTGTGTTGTTGATATATACTTTATTTCTATGGATGTGATCCTGCAGTCTCATGGAGTTCCAACCTGTGAGAGTTGGAGATCCACGAGCCTGCCTTGTTTTTTTCGGGGGTTTGCAAGTTCTCTGCCTATTGCTATGCATTCTTGCCAGTATTTTGTTTCTCTTTTACTGTTTTTTTTCTCTCTCAAAACTATTTGAGTTTTCCTTTTCTGACAGGTTTTTTGCCTTCTGGAGGTCCAAGTTTTGGTAGACTTTACTGTATTGCAAATGTGTTCTCCATCTGTTTCTTGCCTTAATTTGTTTTATGTTGGCTTCTTTTAAGGTGTTATACTTTTCTGCGTAAATGCTTTTATTTTGTGACCTTCTCCCTTAACCCAGTTTCTTTTGTTTTCTGTATATTGTCCCTACATCATGTCACAGGCTCCTTTTTTTTTTTTTTCCGGTTCTTTATAGGGACTACGATATTTGCTGTGACACATGTTGTGTCCCACAGGATGGAGATCATAAATGATTGTATCCAATAATCTTGTTAATGCTTACGTACTAGATATTATTTGTAAAGATCCAAGGTGCATGTATTGTTAAATTGTAAACCGATCTGCTCTGTAAACATTTACCGAGTTCACAATAAAAAATTTGCAGAGAGAAATGAAGTAATGATATTTTAAAAATTAAGAAAAAAGATTAACTATTGCTTTATTTTGTTTGTTTCTTCACCCTTCTTGGTATAGGTCACATCAGGAAAGCAACAGTTAGAAAAAAAAATGGAAGAGTTTAACCAAAAATTCTGCAGAACTGAACAGGCCTTACAGGCATGTGTGGTCAAAGAGAATGAGCTAAGGAGAAGCAGTGAGGTAAGGAGTAGAGATAAGTATTTATCAACTTTGGTTAGGAGTAAAAAAAATATGAGTGCTAAATGGATTCCTAGATTGTTTTTCAGAAGTTCATCATGCTCCAGATGAGTGGGCTTCAAGAAATTTGTGGAAATAGTCCATTATCTTTTTTCCATTTTCTCATGAACTCTTCGAAGCCTTCTCATATAGTCAGTCTTCTCTTTTATTTAACAGAGGACACTGGGTGGAGCTTTCATAGTATGCGTTTTTCCCCCGCTAGGTGAGCATCAAGCAACTCACTCCGAATTGGTACCCAGTGGCGTCACCTGTTTTCATAAAATCAGTTTCTTTCCACCCTCTTTTTTTGTGATGGCCCATTTAATAGAACAGGGTGTGGCTATGAAATTTTGTTTCCTGCTTAGGAAAAATGCCGCAGAAATTGTTGTGATATTTAAAACAGCTTACAAGGACAGCGCTATGGGCAGAAGTCATGTATGTGAATCGTTTTCTCATTTCAAAAAAGGTGAAATGTCAATTGATGACAAATCTCGTTCTGGACACTTGTCAACTTTTTGAATGGATGGAAATGACAGCAAAATCCATGCACTTGTGCTCTATGACCAACAATGGACCGTTGAAGAGCTGGGGAAGTTAGCTGGGCTATATTGGAGTCCGGTTCAGTGAATTTTAATGGAAGATTTGGGAAATTTGTACCTTGGGTTCTGACTGACCAGCAAAAAAAAAAGCATCGAGTGGAAACATACTGTGCTTTGAAAGAACATCTCCGAAGTGACCCAGACTTCTTTTTTACCAGGTCAAGCTTTCTATTTAGAGGTTCTGAAAAGATTGCTTGCCATTGTGTGACTGAAAAAGCCTGATCTGTGCCTGGCGTGGGACTGGTTTACCACCATGGCAATGCGCCTGCTCATGCAGCCATCTCAGTGTGCCAGTTTTTGGCAACAACAGCATTCCTCTTTTGCCCCACGTACCTTAGTTTGACTGTACTCCATGGTAGTGGGTTTTGTTTATATAAACATTGCATAAATAATAATAGGAAACCATGGATGGTATTAGGAACTTGTGCATTTTTTAAAACCTTTTATTTTAATGCTAGGCCTTTAGACCACCTAGGAGACTGGAAATGAAAAACAAAAAGGAAAAAATATACCAACTCATAAAGTAAATTCTAATTCAAAGTTACCATGTAGGATTCTCTAAATGGAAAGAAACAGAATTGGTGTTGGGAATTACTCGGAGTGGAAAAGGGGATGGCTTTTGATTCAACATATATAAAAACCTTTGTAGAAAGTCATATATTTGCATAAACAAAAGTAATAACAGATGCAAGAGTTTCTTGCTTTAAAAGTCTTATGAAAGCATTAAGTAATATTCATGGTTTTTGAGATTCATCTTCATTATACTAAAAAGAGTAGATGATGCTTCACAGACAGCATAGATGCTAGGAATACTCTATCCATCGGCTTTTGTTCATACAGACTGGTAGTTTGGCATCTGAGTTTGTTTGGTGTGCTGGAGTTTATTATAAAGGACTTAATTAAGAACCACTTAGGGACAGTTAATAGACTGAAGCAATTTGAATAGAGCCATAAATCAATATTGTAATTTTAGGAAGAAATGCAATAGAAGGTGGTGGAGATTTCTCCTCCCACACGTCATTGCCAAGAATGTATTCCCTGTCATTCTTGAAATACTCTCTGATCACTCTAGTCTGTAAAGATTCTTATTTTAAAAATTTTCTCTAAAGAACAGTTAATTATTCAGGTGAGAAAAATCTAAATGCATCTACTCCCAAAGCTTTGAGTGTGTGTCCTGATTGCAAAACCAGCACATCTGTTAGTAGCAAAAAGGCAGTAGTTATAGCAGCACGCCTCAGAGGACAAATGCTGCTGCAGACAGGAAGCCAGAACCCAAGCTACCCAAGTGGAAGAAAACTATCTGATGATGGCTTGCTTTCATTAGTGAACATTTTGAAATGGAAGTTTTTGTTTCAGCAAAACAAATGTTTGCCTTTTGGCCAGTGGGGACCAACCAACAGATGCTTCTGCTAACATTTCCACAGGCAGCCTGGCACCGAACTCTTCCCTCTGTGAGCTTCCCTCCAGGCATCAACTCTCCTGCGACTCCACTGGCTGCTCGGTGGAAACGTTTTGTAAAAGCAATTGTCTGGTTAAGTAAGAGCTTCCAAACATTTTTAACATTGTTCACTTGACCCAAGTTGCAGTAGGCTGGACGTTGTCATGCAGGTTGTTTCTGAAGACTTGTTCATTCCCACAAGGTCTGGCTTGTCAGCAGTAGAGCTTCTGCAGATGGCTCTAGCCTTTACTAAGTTAAATGCATGGTATGCTTGAATTTTATTTTTCTGTCAAATGAGAGTAGTCATGAAAGTATGTTGGACAATGCCTGGTGATTTACTTTTTGTTTGGATGTGTGTGTTCGTTCTTTGAGGGTGACATCAAGAGTTTAGCTGGCTGTTGACCTTGAATTAGAATTGCAATCCGCTAAGTTGTTTAACCAGTCTGAGCAGTGGTCAAATGGTGCTGACTTTAGATTGAGAGAGAACTGACATTGATTGTATTGCTTTCCCACCATTGACCTGCTGTGTGATCTTGGGAAAATGAAGTGCCTTCTCGCAGCTTGACTTTTTTCATCTGTATACTTTAAAAACTAAACCAGTTGCTGTTGAGTTGATTCTGACTCACGGTGACCTCACGTGTGCCAGAGTATAATTGTGCTCCTGAGTTTTCAATGGCTAATTTTTAAAGAAGTAAATTGCCAGTCATTTCTTCTGAGGCACTTTTGGGTGGACTTTTGAACCATGTCTAGCCATTTGGGTTATAGTTGAGCCCTTAACTACTTATGCCACCCATGTGGCCTCATTTGTATGTTCGGGCTAATAATGTCCCCTTTTTAAGACTGTAATAATGGCTACATTAAGTGTTGCATGTGAAGTGCTTTGCCCCTGTTTAATACAGTGTGTTATTACAGCCCACCTGTTCACTACTTTGGTCTTCAGAACTGTTACGGGCTTTTGATGTTGCCATTGTTTACTGTCACCAATAGACATAGAAAATGATAAGGAGGTCACAGTGCACTTGAGCTTTTTAATGTTGAAATTTTATCTTCTGCTCTATCTGGATAGTTTTCTCTATCTACTTATAAGCAAATACAGACAAGTTTAGCATGTTTGTATATTTTGGATGCTAGCAGAATGTGACGGTTGTAGTGAAAGTTTCCTTGTTCATGTTTAGTAAACTAATATGCTGCTTACACTGAGAAATGATCAATGCTGGAAATGTAATTTAATGGCTCAATTAAGGGTAGAGTTAAATTTTAGTATCTAAGAGAATGGAGGGTTTAGACAAGCTATTCATCCAGTATCCAGTGCCAGCCCAGTAAGTGGTATTGGGTTTGGGCAATAAAATACCCCCATTTGACGGTCAAGATCAGGAAACACTAGCTTGGGGATCTTTCCAAGCACCCGGATCTGCATTGCACTAGGTCCTCTAAGGAGTTTGGTCTGGCAGGCAAGAATGACTGGCGGAAAGGGAAAACCCATCCTTTGCATCATCCTCTTTTCACGATATAGATTTTACTCAGCAGGGGACGTATTAAGCTTAATTCATGGATGGGATCATGAAATGCCACACAGTAACTGAAATTTGTTTTGTCTGGCCCTAGGAAATGATGTTTCCCTCGCTGCTCCTAAACCGAAGTCGATCTGGGTGGAATTGCTTGCTAAGCTCCAATGTTGGCTTGTGGTTATAGGGAATTGTGTTGTGTTTTTCTAGAATAGTGCCCAATTTTGTACATCATATGATGTACAAGGGATGCCTAGGAGAATATATCTTTGTATGCTTAACTCATTGTTGATAATGAGCTACACATTCAAGTCTTAAGTGGCTGTGGTCTCGTCGAAAACTAATTACTGGTGGATGGCAGCCGACATACAGATCCATTTTCAGATGCTTGTTTTCTAAATTCTGGCCTTTTAAAGTCTTGGGTTGGTCATAGCCCTAGCATGATAAGCCTGCTGGGTCCCAGGATTGGCTGAACATTTCTTCATTGGCAATAAAATATTTGCGGAGCTAGTGCCAGAAGAGAGAAAGCCATTTTAATCTTTCCATTAAGCTTGCTTTTCGTTTAAATGTCTCCAGTTATGGGCAGAGAGATTGACAGACACATAAATATACGTAATCTCCTTCCTCCCAGCTACCATCTTCTCTCTTACTCTCCTTCCTTCCTTCCATTGGGATGCACTCAGCTTTTGGTACACAATGTGTTCCCAGCTTTCTTGTTGAACCTCCAGATATAATTGATTGATTAATTCTTTAGTACAATCCACTGAACTGCCTCCATGGGGCTTATAGAAGCTGACTGCCTCATCTGTCTCTCAAAGAGTGGTTTTTGGGCTTGAACCGTTCACCTTTTAGATTGCCAATTGGATATAGCATAATAATGCTACACCAATTTTAGGTGTAATACTTGCTGGTCACTCTATTGCTGAAATCATTCAACAGTTCTCAGCGTCGGTCATGTAGGTCTGGCTAATGGTAAATCTTGGGAAACAATACTACTATTGACTGCTCCATCAGCCTTGTTAAAGTGCTTTAAAGGTGTTTCCCCTTTCATATCTCTGATTTCATTTGAGTGGTGATTGTACTGAACCTGAAGAACAAACAAGTGACTATAATTTCTGTGGTTTACTGATGCTAATTTAGATCTGTAACATTGCTGCATCTTAATGATCATTCTGTAAAATTTAGCACTAACTAATGTGATCTTTAGCTTGTCAAAGCTGCCCACCACTTCTAATTGATGCCTGAAGTTTAGCCGAGTGGAAGGGAGGAGGGATTAAGACAAAGGAGCTAAGGAATATAACTACAACAGGCTGTCTTAATTAATGAAGAGATGAATATGTACCTGAATAGGACAGTGATCAGCAAGTTTTCAAGTACTTTTTACTAGCCAGATTTTCCCTTTTCTTGAATTTGGCTGTGCGACATGGGTACCCATCTGCTGGTGGTAACCAGAGTGATAATTGAGGGCAGCTTTCCAGCACAGCACTGCCATCGCCATCTTTTTCTTAATGATGCCGGAGGATGGGTCTCAATGGTTTCTTTAAGATTCAAAAATTTCTCCCATTTCTCAGAGGGGAGTTTGATATTTTAAAATAAGTTTTCAAAACTATGTTAAATCAACAAAGAATATATGACCTCTGCCTTCTCCCAAGTATTGGATGGATGTGTTGCCGCTGTCAGCTTGGAAGAGTGTGTGCCAGCTCTCTGGTCCAGAGGCTGGCATATAATACAGAGTGAGTAAATCATTCGATAAAATGATTGAAAGTTGAAAAACAGGTGGAGGAATATGAATTGAGGATTTATTTGAGGATGTACATCTTTATGTGGCTAGTAAGCCATAGTTTTTTAATCTGACATGCAGACATTGCTTAGTTTGGAGAGTCAGTAAAATAAATAGTCTCCCTAGATTAATAGACCAGATCTGCATATCTAGCTCTGTTATTTTACTGCATATCTTTACCAGATATTTCATTTAGTCAAGTATGCAGAGAACTTGTTTTTACCAGGAAAACGCAGATGCGCCATCCTGAATGAATTCTTCTGTTCTCTGTGCTTCTTGTTTTAAGTAGTGCTGACAGTCTCTTACACCCATCCACTTCCTGAGTCGCTAGGAGCAGAGTGGCTCAGAAGCTACTCCCTGCCAACAGTTTTTGTCGTTATTGTTTTGATGTGTTTACACTGCATTTCTGATACTATAGTTGACCCCACTGCAGGGGCTGGGGATACCTACCTTGAGGGCAGGGACGCTGTTTTCTGTTTGCATCTTTCAGAATGCCCAGCACAGTACCTGACACAGTACCTTATTTTCCTGTTAAACCTTTGCTGACGATACTTTCACCTGGAAAGGCATGGGGAAAGCACAAATTTGTGACATGAATATTTTGTTAAATAAACACTTCAAATCTTTGCAAAGATGTACTTAATCATTAAGATGTGATGGAAACATGTGTCTTCCCTCTGAGGATCTTGTAAATAGGATTTTCCATATGTGCTTACTATTTAACACACAAAGTCAGAAAGTTCAAAGAAATGTGTTTCTTAGGAAAAAAATTAACAGATTTGCTCTGGTTTCTGCATATAGTATTTAGTTTTTAGTTTAGTTTCTGCACATAGTATTAAGTATTTCTGATTTCGTCAAGTACTCAAAGTGAAATTGATTTTTCCCCTAGTGAGATGTACAAACAATTCCATGAGGGATCCTCACTATGACAGAAGCCCTAACTTGTTTGAGCATTTTCTTTGTCAGTAACCAACTCTGTGTTTATTTTAGGAAATGAAGAAGGAAAGCCACCTTCTTAAGAATCAATCTGAGCAAAGGGCCCGAGAACTCTGCCACCTGGAGGATGAACTCAAGAAGACCAAGGAGAATTTAAATCAAAGCCAGAAGTTTGCAGAAGAAATGAAAGGTAAACTTACGTGTTTTATAGTTATTTCTCAAAGCTAATGTTCCCACAAGACATGGTGGGGGACTTTGGCATATTAGTGAATCTTTGAATTTTCAGTATTGTCACCCAGAAAGATGTCTACGTCTGATGTGGAGTCTGAGTTTAGTGTCCAGAGCAATACTGGATAGCATTTTATTGGAACATAGTGAGTTCCCAAATGCCTGGCGTTCAGAACTTTGAAGCCAGAGGGTAAATGTTTGCTACACCAAAATCTAAACCATCAATGCCATTTCCTTCCTGAGAGTAATTACTCTTCGTGTGTGTTTGTTGGTT
Source organism: Tenrec ecaudatus (assembly GCF_050624435.1). Classification (NCBI taxonomy): domain Eukaryota; kingdom Metazoa; phylum Chordata; class Mammalia; order Afrosoricida; family Tenrecidae; genus Tenrec; species Tenrec ecaudatus. The sequence goes on from NC_134530.1 coordinate 234,805,042, forward strand.
GCATCCAGACTGCTCATTACCTCTTCACTCATTACCATTTCTATGATAGAAGACACAAGCCTATGTTAATGCATGTTCTCTAAGCTCTTCATCACTTGTTTTTTGGTGGCTTACTTGATTGAATGATTTTATTGTCTTATTTTAAAGCCAAAGAATTTTGGTATATGCACTAAAGGAATCTAACATTAGTTTCATATCTGTTTGCAGCACATGTCTTAAAAAACAACAGTAGCATTTTATTGGGTTTTCAGTGAAAGTGTGCAGAGCAAATTCATTCCCCATTCAGCAATTCCTTCGTATATTGTGTTGTGACATTGTTTGCTTACTCCCTAATGTGTCAGCATTCTCCTTATTTCTGCCTTGGCTTTCCTGTTTCTAACCTCCAGTATCCTTGCCTTCTTAGCTTTATTTTTGAGCAGAAGTTGCCCATTTATCTCATATAATTGATTGTTGTAAGGCACACCTCACAGGTCTTATTTGTTTGATAGGTAGTATTTGGTAAAGAGATGACTTCTGAGAGTAGCTTCAGTTAGCAGGGTGCCTGCTGTAGGGAGATGGTCTTGGGGTACCTCTAGTTACTCTTAGTCTATTAAGTTTGGTCTTTTTTTATCAATCTACCTTTTGTTTTGGGTTTCTCTCACATCCCAACTGAAATCTTTCATTGTGTCCCTGACCACAGCTGTCAACAGTGCTAGTCAGGCACCGCCTAGTTCTTCTGGTGTTAGACCAGAATAGGTGGTGGTTTGTGTGGGGTTCATTCACTCTCTTTGTCCCAGATGAGAATAGACAATTGCATATTAGTTGGTAAGATGGCCACTAACAATTTTTAAAGACCTCAGACACTATTCATCAAGTTTGGTTGTAGAATATCATCTTTGTGAACTGTGTTAAACCAATTGACCTAAATGTACTTTGAGAATATGGGCCTTAGGCTTCAAGCCTATAACTTAGTCCCATATAAAGTTGTTTTTTTGGGTGTGCCCCTAAGTACTATGTAATAATGTAATGAATAGAATAGCATTTCTATATGAAATACCAATACATGTACACAAACGTCCACAACTGTACTTTGTGCACATGCATGTCCCCCATACATATAGATCATACATAGCTGTCCATGTAACAACATACGCACTTTAGGTTGCTATTACTTTAATGCAGAGCTCTTGTGCTGCTGTTCAGTAAGTGTTGAGCTGCTGATAGAAAGATAAAGCTTTCTATTCCTATAAAGATTTACAGTCTTTATAGAACAGTTCTCCCCTGTTGGTTTTTCCATTTTATTAAACAATGTTGTGATTTGGATCAGCATTACAGTATCTCTATAGATTGCATGTAGTAGTATCCATATTTTCACAATATTAAGTTGTGACATGTGCCTTTGCTTAATTATCTTCTGTGGCATAATTTGCATATCTAACATTTCCTTTGACTAATTTGTGAAATATGTCTTACACTTTGATATAACTATTATTTCATTCTAATTTTCCTAAGATATGTTTTAAACTGAGATTAGGACATTAAACATGTATTATTTTCTACAATGGAACACTTGAGATTATAATGCAAGTTACTTTTATCTTCTGAGCTTCTCCCTTAAGAAAGACACTTGATGCTTGTGAGCCTTTTTTAATACTGGTTTAATGAAACTATTTGTAGTTATTCTTGAATAGGAGGGATCATTGGGAAGAGATGAGCTACTGGTAGAAAATAAGATGGTGGTTCAGTTGGAAAAAGTTTGTGCTTGATTCTCATATTCTTAGACAATGTTTGGTACTTTATCAGGGAGCTTCCAAAGGTTTGTGGAAAATAGAATGATAAGATAATTGGATTTTTTCATGTTGTAGGTAATTAAGCTTCTTGGAATGAATAACCATCCACCAAAATTCCATTTTTCTCATTTATCTATACATATCCACCCTCCTACCCACTGCCATCAAGTTGATTCTGGTTCATAGAGATTCTGTACAGGGTTCTAAGTCAATACACCTTTATACTGACTTATGGGAACAGATAGCCTCCTTTTCTGCAGAGCAGCTGGTGGAGTTTGAACTGTTGATGTTGTAGATAGTAGTCGACCACTTCCCCAGAAGCTTAGATGATTACTAGGCAATCTACTTTTTAGAAAAATACCCTGGTAACAATGCCATTTTATCGTAGAACATGTTTTAGAGTTTAGGATTCTTGTAGAATAAATACTAAAGCATTATTGTTATTTTTCCCCCTTCCTTAGCCAAGAATGCTTCTCAGGAAATAGTAGTAAGAGATCTTCAAGAAAAAATAAATCAACAAGACAACTCCTGTACTTTAGAGAAACTGAAACTTGCCCTGGCTGATCTGGAGAAGCAACGAGATTGTTCGCAAGACCTTTTGAAGAAAAGGGAGCATCACATTGAGCAACTGAATGAAAAGCTGAGCACCGCCGATAACGAGTCTCGGGCTTTGTTGACTGCTCTGGAGTTGCAGACGAAGGAATGTGCAGAATTGAAAGAGGAGAAAACTCTGTTTGCTCATTGGAAAAGTGAAAGAGAACATCTTTTAAATCAGATAGAATCAGAAAAGGAAACATTACAGGGCAAAATTAATCACTTGGAAACTTGCTTGAAGACTCAGCAAATAAAAAATCACGAATACAATGAGAGAGTGAAAACAATGGAAATGGAAAGAGAAAACCTAAGTGCTGAGGTCAGAAGCCTCCACAGTGTGGTTGATAGTAAGAGTGTGGAAATGGAAGCCCAGAAACTAGCTTATACAGAACTCCAGCAGAAAGCCAAGCTCTCAGAGCAGAAACATGAGAAGGAAAGAGAAAATTTGTGTTTGAAAACTTCTAAGCTTACTGAACAAGTTGAAGATCTAGAACATAAACTTCGGTTACTGTCACATGAACTAATGGACAAAGAGCAACGTTACCAAGACTTGCATGCTGAATTTGAGAACTTCAGAGCGCTCCCAAGATCCAAAGATCCTTCTCCTGAGATAAACGAGGAGCATCGCAATAGTCTTTCAGCTTCTGTGCAGCAGGCTGCAGTGAACAGCGCCCTTTCAAAGACAGTTGGCGAACCAGAAAGCATGCCTTTAGAAAGCACCAGGTGCCATCCACAAGCAGACCAAAGCTCCACAGACTGTGCTGTATCACAAAACAGAGTCGCTTCTCTTGAGGATTCATTAGAATGCCAAAAACAGATGACCTCAGATCTGCAGAAGCAATGTGAAGAGTTGGTGCAAATCAAAGGAGAAATGGAAGAAAATCTCATTAAAGCAGAACAGATGCATAAAAATTTTGTGGCTGAGACAAATAAGCACATTAATAAGTTACAAGAAGACACTTCTGTTCATCAAAATGTTATTGCTGAAACTTTAATTGCTCTTGAAGACAAGGAGAAGGAGCTGCAACTTTTGAGTGAAAAATTGGAGATTCAGCAAGCAGAGTATCAGAAATTAAAAGACAGCAGTGGTCTACTTGAAGACTCTCTAAGGGAGCAACAACTTTTGTCTGAAACCTTGAACTCAGAGAAGAAAGAAATGGGTTCTCTCCTTTCTCTAAGTAAACAAGAAATTGAAGAACTAACCCAAGAAAACGAGAGTCTGAAGGAAATGAATGCCGCCTTAGACCAAGAGAGAAAGAACTTGCTCCAAAAAAGTGAGCATCTTTCCAAGGGTGCTGAAGAAAGAGAGAGAAGCTTTTCAGAGAGATCTGATCAGTACAAACAGGAGAAACTTACTTTACTACACAGATGTGAAGAAGCAGAAAGTGCATTTGAGGGTCTTAAAGAAAACTACGAAGCAGTACAACAGAAGAACTCTAGATTAGAATGTTTGCTGAATGAATGTACTAGTCTTTGTGAAACCAGAAAGAATGAGTTAGAACAGCTCAAGGAGACGTTTTCAAGGGAACACCAAGCGCTAGCAGCAAAATTAGCGGTAGCTGAAGAAGGAAAACAGAGTTTAATGGTGGAGTTGGAGACTGTGCAGCATGATTGGAGATCTGAGATGACAGATATCCAACAGAATTCCAAAGGTGTGGCTGATGATTTAAGGCAGGAAATTATGACTTTAAAAGAAAATCAAAGGCAGATGCAAAAGGAAATTGATGTCTTACTGGAAGAAAAGGAGAGTTTGATGAAATTAAAGACTGAGCCCCAATATCAAAATCTAGAATTGGCACCAGTCAGCAATGCTGTGAGAGAACGACAGTGTGTGATAGATAAATACAATGCTGAATGTCAGATGGAGCTTGATATGGAAGGCATGTCTCTAGACAGTTATAATGCACACTTAAGAGAGTTGGAAACTGTGATAAGAAACATGGAATTAAAACTTGAGGAAAGTGAGAAGGGGAAGGCATGTCTGCAGCAAGAATTACACAGGATTAGAAGAGAATTGGAAGCAGGAAATTTGAAACAAGACACTCAAACACAAGAAATTAGTGATTTTAAAGATTGCGAAGTAGACAATGAAGAAAAATATATATCAGTGCTTCCTGAGTTGTCTGCCAGTCAAGATGACTCCACACATCTCCCATCTTCTTTACAAACAGTAATGACCACGCTGAGTGAGCTAGAGAAAATGTGTGCAATATCACAGGTGGAAAAGTGTGACCTAACATCTGATCAGAACGACTCAAGATCAGCATCTCTCACAGTGACCAGCAGAGCAACAGAAGCAGAGAAACTAGTAAATGATGTTAAAATATTAAACGATGAAAATGGTCTCCAACGTGAGTTAGTGAAACCGATGCCAGAAGGGGATTTTGGTGAACAGCAAGATGAGCAGAATCCTCTGTCATTGAGTCCTTTGGATGACAGCAATTTCCAGGAGCACTTGACACTGTCAAGCAAAGAAGTTCAAATGCATTTTGTTGAATTACAGGAGAAATTCTCATCTTTACAAAGTGAACACAAAATCTTATACGAGCAGCACCATCACATGAGTTCAAAGATGTCAGAACTTCAGTCCTATGTTGACACATTAAAGGCAGAAAATTCAATCTTGTCAATGAATCTGAGAAACTTACAAGATGACATGGCAAAGGATGTGACTGAGGAGGGACGTATTCTGTCACTGTCATTCTCTGGTGTGACTGATAACTCTATTCTTAAAAGTTTTGGGGAATTCTCTTTTTGCAAAGATCTTTTGGAACAGACAGGAGAAATATCTCCTTTGAAAAATTTGGAAGACAGTGTTTCCGCGAAGCAGTCTGATTCGCATGAGATAGCCTGTAGCAGCCTGCAGGAGGGCACTCAGAACAAGGAAGACATTCCCTCTGCCCCTGTGACGAGTGTTGGAGACCTTGAGACTCTTTGTCAGATGTACCTTCAGGCCCTCAAGAAGTTGGAGCAGGAAGTGGAAAGTCAAGGCACTATGAAAAATAAAGAAATCCAAGAGCTTGAACAGTTGCTAAGTTTTGAAAGGAAAGAGCTTGATTGCCTTCGAAAGCAGTATATGTCAGAAAGTGAACAGTGGGAACGGAAGCTGAAAAGCGTGACAGTGGAAATGGAGTCCCAGTTGGCAGCGGAAAAAAAGCAGACTGCACACCTGTCACTCGAGCTAGAAGTCGCACGACTCCAGCTACAAGGTCTGGACTTAAGTTCACGGTCTTTGCTTGGCACTGACTTAGAAGATGTAAGTACATGAGATTTGCATGCTATTTCCCACTAGTTACATAATTTATACTTAGAGTACATGTTTGCTGAATTGCAAACGATATTTCAGTTAAGATTTTTAGGGTTCATGAAATAACTAAATTATATACCTGCTCTGATTCAGAATGAATAGAACTTTTAGAAAATGAGTATGCCTTATTTGGGGACACTTCGTTGGTTTGACTTGTGATTGTTAATTGCAAGCAAGTTGATTTTTAGTCAAGGCAACCCCATGTATGTAGAGTAGACCTATTCTGAGGTTTGCGAGACCTTTTGGAAGCAGATTTGGCACACCTGTTTTCCTCGGTGCCTCTGGCCTGGTAATTGTTCCGTGCTTAACCACATGGCTCATCATGTTCACTCATAGCTGACTTCTGGCACCGCTGAGTGTGTCCGAGTAAAACTGTGCTCCATAGCATTTTAAAGGGCTCATATTTCAGCATTTTTTCCAAGGTGCTTCTGGGTGGATTAGAACCTCCTTTTGATTAGTAGACGAGGTTGTGTGACCCAGAGACTCCATACTATTTATTACATGGAAAATTATTAGAGATGGTTTTAAAGTCTCCTGCAGAAAATTAGAGTATAGAGTCAGACAGAGGTCCTCTTTAGGATGTGTATGTGCTTGTTCTCTGAATTATAAAGCACAGTTAAGTATTGGATTTGAATTACAGGGTGAGGTAGAATTTAACCTCACATGCTGCTTCGGACACTTTTTAATGTTACAGAATAATAGTCATGAAATAGATGTGGAAGATTCTCATATAACCAAAGTTCCTCTCTTAATTTGCAGTGATACAAGTAGATGGTTTGTTATTTAAACAGTAATTTCTTTAATAAGTAGTTATTGACTAATTTTGACATTTTTTATTCATCAATCAGCATAATAATAAATGCAGTGTGGTATAGGCATGTCACTTGATACCCTTTGTTGTCTTCTGTTATGTATGGAAGGCAAGCAGTGGAGGTGGGAGTAGTAATAGTAGCACCTGGGAATCTTCATTGTGCAGATGAGGAACCAGTGAATCTCCAAGACACATTGCTTGCAAGTGCTAGGTTCATTCCTTGGACTAGGAATCTGGTCATGAAACTTTTTCTTAGAATGTATACAATAAATGCTTAAGATGGAGAGGGAACATTTTGTGTGAAATTTGTTTGCTTTTTATTTGATAATCATATAGGAAAATTTTAAGTTGGGGTTGGGGGATGCTATTTAGAATACTCCTAGCAAGATTAGAGCAATCAAATTTAGATGGCTTGTAATTTAGATGGTAAGGTCAATGGCCTATCTTCCTGATATATCTGGCCCGTGATATATGCCTTCTCCAAGAATGTTGACAGTTTAATTGAGATAGATCTGAATGCAGAAAAAAGTGTGGAGGAAATCGTCACTTGAATCATCAAGAGAATGTGTTTAGCTCGGGCGAGAAGCTAATTTCTTTTCTTTTTTGAGAAGCTAATTTCTATAAAGTAATAATTAAGCTTCCTATTTTCTATTTTGTTTCTCCTTTAATCTTTTTTTAAAAGTTTTATTCTCAATCCACATATCACATAATCCAGTATTTCAGTCATATCAAGAAGACTTGTACAGTCATCGCCACAATTGATTTAGAATATCCACCCCCCACGGTTAAATAACTTTTAACATGAGTTGTGCTGTTGCCATCAGTTTTGTTAATTCTGTCTGGCTATTTTATTTATAGGCTATTCAAGGCGGAATTGAGAGCGGTGACATCAAAGAATATACTCCAAAAACTAAAAGAATACCAAAGCAGGACATTCATCAGATTTGTGAAAAAGACGTTCAGCGGGACCTTAGTCTGGAGCCGGAGAAAATAACCGAGACTGATGCAATCAGACAGACTGGAGAACTGTCTAGGGAGCCGTCTTTGGAAACAAACTGTCTGACTCCAGTGCAAGACAGAACTCAGGACAGTTCAGAGTGCATTTCTGAATCATCTCTCTCTTATTCTAGTGCTTTAGTGCCTGCAGATTTTCTAGAGAATCAGGTAGCCATTCAGAATCTCCAACTACAGGTAAAAGAGACATCAAACGAGAATTTGAAATTACTTTGTATCATAGACGAGCGTGACAAAAAACTTGAAGCTTTGCTAAACGAAATAAAGGAATTAGTTTCACAAATTGATTTACAGAAAGTACAAATAACGACCAAGATTGAAGCATGCACAGAATTGGAAAAAGTGGTAGAGGAACTTAAGAAAGAAAAATCAGATTTAAGAGAAAAATTGGAATTTTTCTCCTGTGGTAACTCAGAGTTATCTCAGAAAGTAAAAACGTTGGAAGGCTTCAGTTCTAATTTAGATATGACTGATAAGGTGTCAGATGAAATTATTGAAGATAATGTAGGCATGGTGAATGACAACTGGAAAGAGAAATTTCTTTATGTAGAAAATGAGCTTGAGAGAATGAAATCTGAGAAGGCTAGCATGGAGCATCACGCCCTCTCCATGGAATCTAACTTGGAAACATTGCAGACAGAGAAGCTGCGTTCAGAAAAGGACAATGAAAACAAGCAGAACGCTATCACCTCTCTTGAAGAAGAACTCTCTGTTGTCACAATGGAGAGAAATCAGCTTCGTGGAGAAATAGATATTATGTCCAGAGAAAACAAAAAACTGCGCCAGCTGTCTGAAAGGATGAAGGAAAAAATACAAGACCTTGAGTCTCATAATGGTGAATGTCTGCATCGCCTTCAAGTTGTGGAGGCTGAGATCGAGGAGAAGGCAGCACAGCTTCAGGCTCTATCCTCCAATGCGAATGGGCTGTTAAAGGAGAAAGCTGAACTCCAGGTGCAATTGCGTACTCTGGAACAGGATTCACAGGTACTCTCTTTGGTAAAAGGAGATCTGGAAAACCAAGTTGGACTATTGAATACAGAGAGAGACTTGCTTGTAAGGGACTTAGAAAGCCTGCAGAACAAACTGAATCAGTCCGAAGATGAAAAAGTTACCCACTCTAAGGCCTTAGAGGCTGCATTAATGGAGAAAGGTGAGATCGCAGTGAGGCTGAACTCGACACAAGAAGAAGTGCACCAGCTGAGAAGTGGCATTGAGAAACTGAAAGTCCGAATTGAGGGCGATGAGAAGAAACAACTCCATGTCTTAGAGAAACTGAAAGAAAGTGAGCGTCATTCTGATTTCCTTAAGGATAAAGTTGAGAATCTTGAACGGGAGTTGCAGATGTCAGAAGAAAACCACGAGCTTGCTATTCTTGATGCTGAGAATTCCAAAGCAGAAGTGGAGACTTTCCAATCAAAAATAGAGGAGATGGCAGAAATACTGAAAGGTTTAGAATTAGACCTTGTCACAATAAGGTCTGAAAAAGAAAATCTGACGAAAGAACTAAAAGAAAAGCAAAATCAAGTGTTAGAATTTGAGCCCTTGGTTTCGTCACTTAGGAGCCTCATCGAAGAAAAGGAACTAGAGAAAATACAGGCGAAAGAAGAATGTAAGATTTCTGTAGAGTTGCTTCAGACACAGTTGAAAGAAGTAAATATGGAAATAATGGCCTTGTGTGCTAACCAAGAGACATGTACAGCCCAAGACGAGAACGTGGACTTTTCAACAAAGGAAGGATGTCAACTGAGAAATAGCATTGAAAAGCTGAAAGTCCACCTGGCAGCAGATGAAAAGAAGCAGCTTCATGTTTTGGAAACACTGAAGGAGAGTGAGCACATTACCGATTTGCTCAAGGGCAGAGTGGAGAATCTGGAAAGGGAACTAGAAGTTGCAGGGAAAGCTCGACAACGGCTCGGTCTTGATGCTGAAAATTCCAAAACTGAGGCAGAGACTCTTAAAGCAGAAATACAAGAGATGACTGAAAGCTTGAAAAGTTTAGAATTAGATCTTGCCACAGTAAGGTCTGAAAAAGAAAATTTGACAAAAGAGCTACAAGAAAAACAGTGTCAGATGTCTGAGTTAGACACGTTTGTCTTTTCACTTAAAAGCCTATTAGAAGAAAAGGAGCAAGAGAAAGTACAGATGAAGGAAGACTGCGAAAGCGCTTTAAATTTGCTTCAAACACAATTGAAGGAAGTAAACACGAAAATCGTAGCCTTGTGTGAAGACCAAGAGATATGTCCAGCCCAGGAAGAGGGTCTGGGCTCTCCGGCAGAGGAAATCTGTCAGCTGAGAAGTAACATAGAAAAGCTGCACGTCTGCATTGCGGCCGACGAAAAGAAGCAGCTTCGCGTGTTAGAAACACTGAAGGAAAGCGAACGCAGTGCAGATTTGCTCAAGGGCAGAGTAGAGAACCTTGAAAGAGAACTAGAAATTACAGGGAGAAAACAAGAGCTTGCTGTTCTTGATGCTGAGAATTCCAAGGCCGAGGTAGAGACTCTGAAGGCAAAAATAGAAGAGATGACTGGAAGCTCAAAAGGCTTGCAATTAGATCTTGTCACATTAAGGTCTGAAAAAGAAAATCTGACACAACAGCTACAAGACGCGCAGAGCCAAGTGTCTGAGTTAGACACGTTTGTCTCTTCACTTAAAAGCCTATTAGAAGAAAAGGAGCAAGAGAAAGTACAGATGAAGGAAGAATCTGAAACTGTAGTGGAGATGCTTCAAACACATTTAAAGGAACTTAATGATGAAGTAGCAGCCATGTGTGATGACCAAGGGGTTTCGATGGTCAAAGAAGAGGGTCTGGGCTCTCCAGCAGTGGAAATCTGCCAGCTGAGAAGTAACGTTGAAAAGCTGAAAGTCTGCATTGCAGCCGAGGCAAAGAAGCAGCTTCGCGTGTTAGAAACACTGAAAGAAAGCGAACACAATGCAGATTTGCTCAAGCGCAGAGTAGAGAACTTCGAAAGAGAACTAGAAATTACAGGGAAAAAACAAGAGCTTGCTGTTCTTGATGCTGAGAATTCCAAGGCTGAGGTAGAGAGTCTCAACATAAAGATGGAAGAACTGGCCCAAAATCTGAGGGATTTGGAAATAGATCTTGTCAATGTAAGATCAGAAAAAGAAAACCTTTCAAAAGGGTTACAAACTGAGCAAGGGCGAGTATCTGAATTAGAAGTACTGAATTCTTCATTAAAAAATCTACTACAAGAAAAAGAACAAGAAAATGTACAGATGGAAAAGGAATCTAAAGTTGCAGTGGAGTCGCTTCAAACACAATTAAAAGAACTAAATGAAAAAGTCGCCGCTTTGTGTATTGACCTGGAGACATGTAAGTCCAAAGAACAAAATCTGAGCAGTGAGGTGGATTCTCTTGAGCACCAGAAGGCTCAATTGCTAAAAGGCTTTGAAGAGGCCAAGCATAATTACATTAATTTGCAGTCTACTGTGGATGGCCTCATTCAAGAAGTAGAAGATGGCAAGCGGACACTTGAGGAGAAGCATGAAGAAATCAATATACTAAAAAATCAAATAAAAAATCAGGAGCAGTTAGCCTCTAAACTGTCCCAGATGGAAGAAGAACAGCAACTTTGGCAAAAGCAAAAAACAGAACTGGGAAGTCGGACGGTAGAATTGGAGCAGAAGATCCACGTGTTGCAATCCAAAAATGCCACTCTGCAGGACACTTTAGAAAGAATGCAGAATTCTTACAAGGATATTGAGAAGGAGCTTGAGTTGACGAAAATGGAAAAAATATCCTTTATAGAAAAGGTAAATGTCTTTAAAAAATTTTACATTTTTAATTGTTGAAACTAATATTTTGTTTACATTGAGTGAGGGCTTACATAGCGGTTTAAGGTTCCCATTCAAAGCTTTCTATGAAAGTTGTTCAGTGGCAGTTGTTAAATTCTCCCCAACATGGGAACATTCTAACTTGTACTCTGGTTGTTCTGCTTATATTAATCTAGTGTCCCTGCTCCCTTTTCATCTTTATTTTAAGGTAATTGTTAACCATTTAGGTCTTCTAGGTGCATAGTCTCAGAATGTCAGTTAGTCTCTATTAGGGTCCAGCTATTGCGGCCCTAATTAGAACAGTGGTATTGGTAGCCAGCACCATTTAGTTCTGACCTCAAGGTAGATGAGGCCCTAGTGTGTGTAGACTCTTGTCATGTAGATGGATTTCTTCTCTGAATCTTTGATTTCCTTTCTCTCTTTTTCTTTTGTTCTTGGCAACTGGAAACCAATAATTAGATAGCAGCTCACAAGTTTACCAAACTAGAATGTAGAACATTGTTTTATGAACTATATTTTGCCAGTTGACTGAGCTGTTCCATGAATCTAAAACTTTAGGACAAGGTTCTGCTTCTAATCTTTCAAATCCAGAAACCCAAGCCTCTGAGTGTTTGGTTGTTTAATCGCGTTAACATTTAATTGACTTAGTTCTGGGGAGAGGACCTACTATGTGAATTAGATTTTCATATAGAGCAGTGGTTCGCAACTTTCCTAATGTTGCAACCCTTTCATACGGTTACTCATGTTGTGGTGAGCCTCCCACCCACCCCTCCCCAATCATAAAATTATTTTCGTTACTACTTCATAACTGTAAGTGAATCGGGCGACCCCTGTGAAAGGGTCGTTCAACCCCCCAAGGGGGTCACTACCCAGAGGTTGAGAACCGCTGACCTAGAGAGTGTGTCACTTTGGACCAACTGCGTAGGCTTTAACTTTACGGGGCCTTGTGGGAGCATTATGTCTGCTCTTGAATACCAACTCTTATGACATGTTCACATGAGATACTTCATGGATTGACTTGCCTCTCATGTAGCACCTCCACATTGGTAAGGTGGTGCATATGCACAGATCTTGATCTGAATTCTTTTTCCTTTTCTTTCAGTAGATCAGAATGGAATGTGTTTTTGTCAGACCCGCAACTCACAGTACTCTCTTTGTTGCAGAGTAGAATTGTTCCACGACTATTACCCTTTTTAAAAAAAAATCATTTTATTAGGGGCACATACAACTCTTATCACAATCCATACATATATCAATTGTGTAAAGCACAGTTGTACATTCATTGCCCTCATCATTCTCAAAACATTTGCTCTCCACGTAAGCCCCTGGCATCAGCTTCTCATTTCCCCCCTCCCTCCCCATCCCCCCTCCCTCAAGAACTCTTGATAATTTATAAATTATTATTTTGTCATATCTTACACTGTCCTTTGTCTCCCTTCACCCACTTTTCTGTTGTCTGTCCCTCAGGGACGAGGTTATATGTAGATCCTTGTAATCGGTTTCCCCTCTCGACCCCACCCTTTCTCCACTCTCCTGGCATCACCACCCTCACCACTGGTCCTGAAGGGATCATCCGCCCTGGATTCCCTGTGTTTCTAGTTTCTCTCTGTACCAGTGTACATGCCCTGGTCTAGCCAGATTTGTAAGATAGAATTGGGATCATGATATTGGGTGGTGCGGGGAGGGGGGCGGGGAGGGGAGGAGGGCGGGCTTTCAGGAACTAGAGGAAAGTTGTATGTTTCATTGTTGCTACACTGCACCCTGACTGGCTTGTCTCCTCCCCGCCACTTTTCCGTAAGGGCATCTCCAGTGGCCTACAGATGGGCTTTGGGTCTCCACTCCGCACTCCCCATCATTCACAATGATAAGGTTTTTTTGTTCTGATGATGCCTGATACCTGATCCTTCAACACCTCATGATCACCCAGACTGGTGTGCTTCTTCCATATGGGCTTTGTTGCTTCTGAGCTAGATGTCCACTTGTTTACCTGCAAGCCTTTAGACTATTCACCTTTATGGCAGCAATTTGCCCAGGTCACCCTTTGGGTCAGCAGTGGATCACAAACCACCCATGCCTGATGGAGAGCATACCAGACCAAAACCAAACCCACTGCTATTGAGTCAGTTATGACACATAGTGAACCCTGTATTGGATTTCTGAGGCTAAATCTGTACAGGAACAGGACAGCCCCATCTTCTGCAGAGTGGCTGGTGGATTTTTGAATTGCAGACTGCAGTTAGCAGTCCCAAGTCTAACCCATAGCAGCACCAGTGCTCTTCTCTTCCTCCATCTTTTTACCTTTAAGGAAGGAGAAAGGTAATATGAAAAAATTATCCATTTTAACCAAGAAAACACCCGGCCTCTCTTTTGGGGCTTTATGCTTTCATTCCTCTCTTTGTGCAGCATTTCCTAGTCAGTTAGCTGTGACCAGGAAGCTCCATAATAGAGAAAAAGTAAGTTTTGCCCAGTGTGCTTACTTACTGATAAAGGAAAGTAAATTCCTTCAATTTAAAATTTTTCCTGGACAAATATTAAAAGGAAAAGGGAGTGTTCAGGAAATAGAATTAATCCTAGGTGCATCTTTTCAAAAATTTTCAGGTTTTTATGGAGCTTGCAAGAGATGGCAGTTACTGTAGAGATGATTAGACGATGGATTTCAGGCTGTTACCCCTTCAAGGGACAATTCCAAATCACAGGCATGTTCTTTGTAGATAAGTCTGACATTTTGGATTACCCGATACCCAAGAACACATAAAAAATCTAAGAAGCTCCATTATACAATATTCTCTGATGTTTACATGTAGTGTAATACCTCCATGCAGGCTTTCCAGACTTAGTAATATTACTTCTCTTTATCATTCCTTTCTTTTTACTGTTTTCTGCTACTGTCTTTGCTGAAGAGAAAAGATAAGCTTACCAGTAAGTTTTTAGAACATTGGCTAAGTGGATTAGTAAACTGAAGATAAACCAAGTTTCGTTTAATTTTTTAAGAGGAAAGTAAATGTCAGTATGTTGTATCAGGATGATTAATTTGATTAAAACAGACATCCATCAATAGATCCTAAAAAAAGATTACTTTTCAGGTCAAAACATTGACTGAGAAGGAAGTGGAGCTGCAGAGGGAAATGCAGGAGGTGGTGCAGAACACTGCAGTGGCCAAAGCAGAATCTGAAGGAGAGAAAAACAGGCTCACTGAAGAGTTAAACTTAGTGCTGGAAGAAATCAAGAATATCAAAGTAAGTTCCTCTCTGGTAGATTCATTGGACTCTGATAATTCAGTGTGCACACTCACTGCTTACGGTTTGACATGGCATCAGTAATGCACCAACTTTTTTGGCTTTTGAATAAAATAATCCAGAGTTGATATTCAGATTGGACTTGGGAGCAATCACGACCATCCAGCACTGTTAAGAGCAGGAAGGAATCATGAGTGGCCTCTGAATAGTGAAAACTCCAGTTATGGGGCCCAAGAATTTCTTCATTGAGGAGACCCTGGTATTATAGTAACTCATATTAGAAGCAGTTTTTATGACTCTGGTACCCTCGCTTGCCACAGATCAGAAGCCAGAATTTGCTAGAGGCAGATGCACTGACAGATGCTAAGAACTAAAATAATAGCAGAAGGGAAGTCACAGTAACATGTAGTGACAACCTCATGCGGGTGCTATTTTAGGGTCGGATTGATGTGGCAAATCTACATAGCACGTGGGCTGCTAGTTCCCATGGCTATTTACGTACCACATACGCTGTCACAGACTCGGTTCTGACTTATGGCAATCCCATGTGTGTCAGAGTAGGACTCTGTTGGCTAGGGTTTTCAGTGAGTGGTGTTTTAGAAGAATGTTGTCAGGCCTGTCTTCCAAAGTGCTTCTAGATGGATTCGAACCTCCTACCATTCAAGTGAGTACTAACCGTTTTTACCACGCAGAGACTCTTGCAGTCACATGCACTGCTAATTCATAAGTTCCTTTTCTCTGACATCATGTTACACTGCCCATAGTCGTGGCTGCCACTCAGGCAGAATGGGCAGAAGAACTGAAACCTGTCTGCTAAACCTAATTGAGTGGTGAGCGTTTCCAGCTCCCAAAGTCCTCATGCACTTTTAGAATGGCAGAATAAAAGATAGCCATGATGATGTCCCCTGTGAACAGAGTGTTGAGACTGTATCTGTAATTCCCTAGATAAGGAGTCAGGGAAATCTGTACTCCTTTTTTTTTTTTTTTGGTGTGTGTGTGTTTGTCGTACACTATTTCATTTTAATACAGTAATTTATTTACAACAGACAACTTTGTCATTTCATCTAAGCAGTTGACTAAATTTTCTGACCACTTTGTTTTTCTTGGACGAGCTGGTGAGCTCTACCTAGGCAGAAGTTCCTGTGATTGGTATTTGAATGATAAATCTGTAGAAATCTCGTTTGGTGCTGAGAGACTGGGACTATTCCCCATATGTTGTTATGTGCATTTCATTCTTAGGCTTTGTTGTTATTAGTTGTTACCAAGTTGATTTTGAATCATATTGACTCCATGTGACATTGTAGAATTGCCCTTTGAACTTTCCTAGGCTGTAATATTTATAAGAACAGATGGCGAGGTCTGTAAAACTACTGCGTGGATTCTAACCACTAACCTTTTTGTGTGGACCCAAGTGGCTTCCTTAGGCTGTACACCCCAAACTCCTTCCTTAGGCTCTACATGCCAAACTAAACTGCAGTCATAGAATTTATTGCTGCTCACAGCAACATTGTAGGACAGAGTAGATCTGCCACACAGTATTTCTAAGGCTATGGGATCAGACGATTTCACCTTTCTTTAATGTAGCTGGTGGGTTCAAACTGCAGACTTTTTGGTTCCCAGCCAAGTGCTTAACTGCTGTGTCACTAAGGCTCCAACTTAGACTCTACTAAGAGAAAACCTTTATGTTCACCCTTGGTCCCCACATGTGATTATGTTGGTTTGAAATGACTATGTATTCAAACTATAAATAATCAATGCTTCCAGATTGAGGAGCTAGACTGTTGAACAAGACAGCTCTGGTTTTGGCACATAATAAATAGGTAATGTTTAAAATAATCTTAAACTTGTAAGTGCCCTGAAGGCAAGAAGTACCGGTAGGTTTCTTAGATGTGGTTTGGGTGAGGAATGGGCCGTGTGGACAGATTGAGCAACTTGACTTAGATGGCATGGTCAAAGAAGGTCACCTGCAGGATGAGCCAGAGCGCAAGGCTTGGTGAAGAGAGGAGAGGAGCATGCAGGGTCTAATGAGCAATGTGATAAACGCTCTGCTGTTAGAAAGAACTTTGTAATTTAAAAACTGGCATGGAAGCTAAATGATTGAAGCCACAGAGAAAAGGAAATGAACAAAGATTGGAGAGGTAGGAATTAAAATAAGATGATTGAAATGTGTCATCAAATACATTAGCCTGGAATGTATCGAGAGACGTAGAATGGAAATGCTATTGTGCTAGTTGAGTGTGTGTATGTGTGTGTGTATATGTATGTATGTATATATATATATAGCAGCTAGCTGTTAGTGGAAGAAAATACAGATGGATGTAAGATGTAGCATAGAGACACTTGAGCCTGTGAGGTAGAAGAGGAGGAATAATTCAAGAACACAAGACTTTGAGGCAAACCAGGAGAGTGTTATTCTCTAGAAGTCTAGAGTGGAGGTTGTCTTGGAAAGGAAGGGATGGTCAGCAGCCATTAAGACTTCTTCGGGGTCATTTGAAATTAAAACTGAAATATACCCTTGGGTTTAGCAGCTCAGTTTGGGGTCAGTGATGCCCAGAAATGGTAGTTCAGAAGGTGCTGGGGCAAGGGTCTGGGGAGAAGAGTGAAATAACATGCCTAGGCAATGTTTTAAATAAGCTTGACTTTGAAGACCAGCTAGGAAATGGGGCGATTCTTGAGCAGATGTGGGTCATGAAAGGACTTTTTAGAATATGTTTCTGTGCTGACAGGAATAATGCAGTAGAAAGTAGACGGCGAGGCTGTAATGAATGGGACAAGAGAGGAAGGAAGGTCAAGTAACTGGAAGATCCACACCTTGAGAAGAGAAGAGGCATGGGTTCTCAACATATGAAATTAGATTCTAGCATCTTTATTTCTTTTTCTTAAGCTTTATTTTATCTTGTCTATTGTGTTAAATATACACGTGACAAAAATGTTTTTCACTCCAGTGATCTTCACATACAAGTTCAATGTCATTAGTTATGTTCATCATGTTATTCAACCATCACCCTTATCTGCTCCCCAACTCTTCCAGTGTTCTTTGTAGAAGCTCAGTGGCCCTATAGGCATTGAGTCCTCTCCACACACTCATCTCCCAGGGAGGGATTGGCTGTGCTGTCTTAGCAAGAAGCTTCAGGAAGGAAGGAGAAGGTGAAGTGTAGGGTCAGGGCAATTATAGGAATATGAGCTCCCCGGCTACCACTGTTGATCTCTGAGTTCAGGAAACTTGTCTATTTGTTGTGGAATTGTTTGTGTTTGAGATGAGGAGATAACCGTGAAATGGTCCTTTTGAAGAGTAGGACAGGAAAAAGAACTACAGGGTGGTGTTGCTGAGTATTTTCTAGAGGTTTCTAGAAGTTTTCCCAAGAAGCAGCTGTGTGAGGTTCTGTCAGCCCTGCACAGTGGTAGGAGAGAGCAACCAGAAATTGTGGGCATTTGGAAGAAAACTCTTAAGGATAGAACATGGAACTTAAGCTTGGTTAAGGAAGAAAATGATGAATAATAATTCTGAAGGGTGATGCTGCTTATGGGGTCAATTAATTGTTGCAATGGAAGTACTTGAGTGCTCGAACCTGGCAGTGTAAGAGGATATGGTCCCAGAGTGGCTGAGTTGAACTAGGGATTTCAGTGGGTCTGTGGTCTCTGGGGGTGTGACCTTGGTGAGTCAGTTTTGGGTTGGAACATAATAGTGTCACTGGAGATACCACAATTTTAAATGAATGTGTTTCTTAGAATTACAGTGCTATTCTATGTAGATTTCGTTTAGTCTGTAAACAATATTTTTTCTTACCACTAAGTATTTCCTAAAGATCTGTGTCCACGTTCTTAATTTTGCTTTCCTGTTCAGATTCAGTTGAAGGACCTCATGCTAGAAAACAGCGAATTGAAGGAGAGTTTGGATTGTGTACACAAAGACCAGGTGAAAAAGGAGGAGAAGCTGAGGGAAGAAATAGCTGAATATCAGCTGCAGCTTCAGGAGGCGGAAGAGAAACACCGGACTTTGCTTCTGGATGCAAACAAACAAGTAAACTTGGGGTTTGGTTCCTGGCGACGGTGGGAGATGGGTGTGCTGGCATTCTAAGTAATAAGGTATATTTTGCAAGATCACAATTCTGCATTATTCAAAGGGACCACATCATAAATCTTTTGTTAGGCCTTCCCTGGTGGCACAAAGGGTTTACACTTGACTGCTGACCTCTAAGGGGTTGCCAGTTTGAACCCGTCTGTGGCGCCATGACAGAAAGACCACAGAGACTCTTGTCCAAACCTTATAGAGGACAGAGGAAAATGTGAGGTCACTGTTCATCGGAATCCACAGCAGTGATTTTTTGGATGCAGGGGCAGCGTTAGGCACTCCCTGATTATCTGTACGCTTTATTTCCTAACTTGAGTTTTGAGAACATTTTTAATGTGGAGCAGAACAGGAGACTCACAGTGACTGCTTGCAGTGGTCCTTGGCCCAGTGCTTGTGTTTTCCTGAGAAAGCAGAGCCTCCTGGCTGAAGTGGCCTTTTTCTGCCCTAGCATGAAATGGAAACACAGACGTACCGAGAGAAGCTAGCTGCTAAAGAAGACTGCCTCAGCTCCCAGAGGCTGGAGATGGACCTCGTGAAGTCCTCCAAAGAGGAGCTCAATAAGTCCTTAAAAACTGCTAATGAGATGTTAGAAGAATTGAAGAAAACAAAGGTATGTGCATTTCTCAGTGTTACCTGACTTAAATTGTTTTATATAGGTAATAGTTTTTTAAAAAAATTATTGTGGCAATAAATTGCCATTTCAACATTTTTACGGATACAATTTAGTGATATTATGTTCCTTATGTTATGCAATCTTGACTCATCATCCCTAACAAACACTCAATACACCCATAAGCAGTAACCTCCCCACTTCCTCTCCCCTCAGTCACTGTTACCTACTAATCTTCTTTGGTCTCTACACATTTGTGTACTCTTGGTATTTTATGTACGTGGCATATAATATTTGTCCTTGTATGTCTGACTTATGTCATTAAGCATAACGGTTTTAAGATTCTTTCGTATTACAGTATCTATTTGTTGTTATTGTTATGTCCCATCAAGTTTGTTCTGATTCATAGTGACCCGATCAATGACAGAATGAGACATTTCTTGATTTTGTACCATTCTTTCAATTCTTGGCAGCCACATGTCACCCCTCTTGGTGAGGGCTGTGTTAGTCAGGATTGACTAGAGAAATAAATTCATAGACACTCATATTTGTATAAAAAAGAGCTTTCTATAAAAGAGCAGTGTATATTGAGAAAATAGCCCAGTCCAGATCAAGTCCGTAAGTCTAATAATATCCCATGTGTCCAATACTAGTCAATAAATTCCTCTTTAGACTCACGCAGCACATACAATGATGCCAGATGCAAGAAGATCACTGCCCAGTGGGTAGAAGCTCTTGTGGATCCAGTGGCAGTAGAAGCATCTCAACACCAGTGTGGATTTCCATGGGCACCCTCCAGCTCTCTGAGTCTCTCAACAGCAGGAAAGGAAGGCAGAAGGAGTGGGTCTGGCTTCCAGTGAGCGATTTATCTCTGTTGCTCCTCCAAATGAGGTCATCAAGCTGTGACTGGATTGACAAGCTAGACTCCACCCCTTTGCTTAAATTCACTGGAGATTATGTAACTGCCACCAGGGTCTTCCTTATTTTCACTCACTCTACTTAACTAAGGCTCAACACTTTTCTGTAGGGATTGGTTTCTCATAACATTCGGAGTACTTGAGATGAAGTCTCATCTCCTTTCTTGACTGCTGATTCCATGGGTGTTGCTTGTGGAACCAAGTAAAATGAAATCCTTGACAACCTCAGTATGTTTTTCTTGATGCTGCTTCTTGGTCTAGTTGTGATGAATATTGTATATGTTGTGTAATGCACTGTAAAGTGTGTATGTAGTTTCTGAAGTTTATCAGTGCTTCCACTCGCCTGTGCTTTCGGTAAGCAGAAGTATGTCATATGCTTTTGCATGTTATTAATGAGCCTTCCTCCAAAATTGGAGCCACATTCTTCATGTAGTCCAGCTTCTCTTTTTTGCTCATTGTACAGACTGAATAAATATGGTGCAAGGATGCACCCCTGATGCCTGCCTGTCCTGATTTCAGCCAGGCAATCATCCCTTGTTCTATTTGAATGATTATGTCTTGGTCTGTGTATAGGTTCTGTTTGAATGCAATGAAGTGTTTGAAATTCCCTCCCTTTTTTTCATAGTTTTTTTATGATGCACACAGTTGAGTTCCTTTCGATACAACCTTCGTGCACACCCTTCTTGCTGCTAAATACACCATATCCCCATACTTTGTTTGCATGTCTGCCTCTTTGTCCATGCGGAGAATGCAAGAGCACAATGGGGTGCCCTGAATAGCATGTACAGCCCTTCTTTCGATTCCAGGAGAGATTGGTTCCAGGAACTGCCACTCCCCAATACCAGAATTCACAGTCACACAAGTCCCTTATTAAAATGACACCGTATTTGTTTATAACCTCTGCACATCCTCATGTGTACTTTAAATCATCTCTAGATTATTTATAACAATAAAATGAAATGTTTTATAAATACCACTTTATGTTTCCCCTTAGCCTTTGAGGATTGCTTTGACCACTTGCTTTTTGCGAACCATATTTCCCCATGTAAATGAGAGTTTCACACAACACCAGAAGCCAAAGGTTGAGATACTAAGTCAGTGATTTTCAACCTTCCTCATGCCGAGGCCCCTCAATATAGTTCCTCATGTGGTAACCACCCCCAACCATAAAATTATTTTCGTTGCTACTTCATAACTAATTTTGTTACTGTTATGAATTGGGTAACTCCTGTGAAAGGGTCATTCAGCCCCCAAAGGGGTTGTGGCCCACAGGTTGAGAACCGCTGTGCTAAGTGAACAGTGCTCAGACAAGTGTAAGGGAGAGACTGAGGATCTGTGAAATGTTGAGAGACTATACATTATTTCATTGATGTGTATTCAGTAGAGTGCGCTGTGCACAACTAATTAATATTTTACTTTCTGGAATGCTTTTATTTGGACTATTTTCAGTACTTGGTTGGTGGAACCTGTAGATGCAGAAATGGCAGATAATGGAAACCCAACTGTTAGCACTTCATTTATCTCTCTGGTTGATTTTATTGTGTGTGTGTGATGACTCTTAGTGGCACGGTGGTTGGTGGTTAGAGGATTTGACTTGCTAATGCAGAGTCAGTGGTCTGAACCCACTAGCTTCCCTACCGGAGCAAGATGTGACAGTCTTTTTCTGTAGAGATGACAGCCAAACGACAAGATGTATTTGTCCTATAGGACTGCTGTGAGTCTGAATTGACACCATGCCATGGGTTTGGAGTATGTACACAACACATTTTTGTTCATCCATCCATGAGTTGATGGACACGGTTGTTTCCCTCTTTTGGTTATTGTGTATAGTGCTGCAGTAAACATCGGTGTACACATCTCTTTGTGAGCTTCTGCTTTCAGGTCTTTGGGGTGTGTACGTGGGAGTGGAATTACTAGTCATATGGTGGTAAGTCAATGTTTAACTATTTGAGGAAACCGCCAACTTGTCCACAGCAACTGCTCTTTTCCCACCGTCATGTGGTTTTCACTGCATCCTTACCAATGCTCTTACTCCATAGGCCAGAGACGGGGCACTTTGCCCCTGGAGTGTGGGCACTTGCACTCTCTAAGTTGAGTCAACTTCGTGGTTGTGGGTTATGTGGAAAATAAATCCCTGCCAGTGAAGTTCTTTACTGGGAGACTTAAGTTTTCTAATTAAATGCAAACCAATAAAATTTAAAACAACATTATAAGTGATGTTCTTCTACAACAAAACGAGAGATTCTGGGTTTAAAACAGACGTGGTTCTGTGTTTATTTCTTTAGTAATTTCTGTGTGCTAAATCTTGTTCTGTGGATACTATTTATTTGTATGCATATTATGTGCAAAATGGTACTTTGCTAGTTGAGTATATCTTTTCAGATCCTGTATTACTTTAATTAGATATCAGTTGCTAAGCATTTCAAAAATTTAATTAGATGGATGTCCAATCCACTTGTTGGAATCAGGCAGAGAAAAATTTGAAAGTGCAGCTTTCCTGCTACATTTTAAATAAATTATTTCAAGGTGAAGCAGAGATGAGCTCTGCATAGCATAGCAACATGAATATGATGATGTATCATGAATATGTTGTGCAGTCTTTTGGTTTCCCCACCCCCCTCTTTGTTTCATCTGCCTTTACATGTTAATGATCCCTTATCAAAATCTCTTGCAGGTAGATTGTTTTAGAATTCAGCATCTTTTAAGCTATTGCAGAATATAATGCATATACTATATATTATATAGAACCCCAGTGGTTATGGGCATTATTTCACACTGAAGTGCTATCATATTTCTATAGTCTACTATGTGGACATTCTCACCAAATGGGCTGAAGTCTGTAAAGACCTTCCTTTCTCCTCAGGGTAGGTTTCCCTTCTAAGTCAGTTCAGAACTTCCTTTGGATTTTGGAATTATGGCTAAGTAACTGTCATGTGAACCTGCACTCTTATGAAGTGTCTGATAACACAGCCCATGAAGCATTCGATTCTATTTCAACTATTAGAAAACTTAAATTTATTTTGTGAGTAGCAATGTCAGTGTTCATTTGGTATGAGTAAAACAAATGCAATATTAGGTAGTGAAATTGACCCGTCAGGATTTGTCTTTGGATACCTGAGCCTCACTGTGTAAGTGTGATTTCCCATTGCTACACACAGAAGTATGGCATTATTTTAGGAATTGTGATTTATGGTTGCTGATATTATGTAAACACATTTATTGGCAGACTTCAGAAAGCAAATTCTTAATGCATTGTCTATCTTATGTTTTTCTGGGCATAATCATCATTCTTATACTTAGACGTTTCCTAATTACATCTGTTAATTGTTTTGCTATATGTTCACCAAAAAATTTCAGATTTTAAACGAAAGTATTTGTTTTGTAGATGGACAACCTAAAGTATATAAATCAGTTAAAGAAGGAAAATGAACATGCACAGGGGAAAATGAAGTTGTTGATCAAGTCCTGTAAACAACTGGAAGGAGAAAAGGAAGTGTTACAGAAAGAGCTGTCTCATCTTGAAGCGACTCGGGAAAAACAGACAACAGGTGAGTGTTCACTGTGGAGCAGATCACTCATCCTACATGATTTCCCAATAGTGAAATTTAGCACAGGTGTGGTGTGCCTGGATTAGACGGTGTTTTCACTCGTCTGTTACTTAGTGCTGACTTTAGCAGTTATCCATCTCCCAGTTTCCGAACTTTGTACTCATTTGGGACCATTATGAGATTCAGAATGAAGCCTGCAATTTGAGGTAGAGTTATCCCTTCTGCTTTAACACACAGGCAACTGGCTTTTTGGTATGGAGTTGTCCCAGGGGGGTTGGGGGGGTTGTGTGTGTGTGTGTGTTCATCTAAGTAGATTCTGTCTCTGAGGCAGACTGGTATGTGAGCTGGTATTACTAATTTACAGACAGCTGATGTTCGTTCTCCTTGACCGGTCCTTGTGAGTGAACCAAAGGGAAAGGAAAAGGGTATTTGGAAGGCAGTATAAAGTGTATTGGTGTTTCATGGAGTCTCTTTAATGGAATTGATGCCAATCATGGCAGTTCAAAGTTGCCCAAGATTCCTGTGCTTTATAATGTTACTCATCACCTTATGTTTGTCCCTTCAAATAAGCTTGTCAGTTTTTAAAAAATTTAACTTGCCTCCATCCTGCTTTCCAAAGCTCACAAACACTTGTTTTCTTACATTATTTTACGCTTCACCCACTTATCGTGGAAAGAATGGACAAAGGATAGCAGAAGGAGATAGAATGAGTTATTAAATATTGTATGAGTAGCTCCATAGGATATATGGTGGGTTGGTTAGATTGAATTTGGGATTTTGGTGAATTTTTTTAAAGCAATTCCAGTAAAAGTTGTATGCTCCATTTGAAGAATATGCATTAATTTGTTTTTCTAAGTGCATTGAATTCACACCATGTGACAGAGTAGAACTGTCCCATAGAGTTTTCCTGGCAGTGCACTTCATGGAAGCAGATCTCCAGGTCTGTCTCTGACAGAGCTACTTGGTGGTTTCTGACTGCCAGCCTTTTGGTTATCACCCAGGTGTTTAGGCATCTGTGTCACTGGAGCTTGTTGTACCTTGATATGATACCAACTCCCCCATCAAACAAAGGAACTGAAAACGAAAGCACCGCTGTAATGTTACCCTATTTTCAATGACCACTGTTCGCTAGAGAAGCATCAAGCTATTTGTATACGTGATGTGTTAACTTTATTTTTGTTAGGTGCTGTTGTGGATGCTAATGTGGATGAATTAATGACTGAGATTAAAGAGCTCAAGGAAACTCTTGAAGAAAAAACCCACGAGGCAGACGAATACTTGGATAAGTACTGTTCCCTGCTTATAAGCCACGAAAATGTAGAGAAAGCAAAAGAGATGTTAGAAGCACAAGTTTCTCGTCTGAGTTCTCAGCAGTCTAAACGTAATCTCCGAAGTTCACCTTTGTCAAACTCAGTTGTTCCAGAAGTGTCTCCAGCCCCTTCTGTTAATGAAAGGAAGATGTCAGCCAGCCAAAGTAAGGTTTCAGGCAAGAGGCAGCGGTCCAGTGGGATTCGAGAGAGCAGTGGTGGACCAGCGCCTTCCACACCAGAGACAGTTTCTAAAAAGAGCCGGAAGGCAGCCAGCAGTGGTGTTCAGTCTGCAGGTGACACTGAAGACACTGGGTTTGAGCCAGAGGGGCTTCCAGAAGTTGTAAAGAAAGGTATGTATAATCTTGAAAATCCAGAATGTGTACAGTTAATTCGTGCCTGAAAAGACCAAAGTATATTTTTTATGTTAGTGGGTAGCATTACTAATTGACTTTTTGAAAAGGTAATGCGCTTATAAATTGGATCACATAAATTATATATAAATCCACAAGGTGGTTTTAAAAAAGCTAATGGAAAATGGAACTAAAATATAATGGGATTTTTCTACACGCTTTGAAATGGCTTCTTATGTACCGTATATACTCGAGTATAAGCCGAGTTTTCCAGCACATTTTAAATGCAGTTTTTGTGGTAAAATTAGGTGCCTCAGCTGATACTCGGGTCGGCTTATACTGAATATATGCAGTACTTATATATGAAGGTAGGTCTTTTCTAACTTTACTATTATGAGAGAATAACTAGGATTCAATCACTCCTGCTACATTACAAAAAGAGCTGGTAGACATGAAATGTAATCATCAATCAGTTTGGAACCTGGTGTTTCTCGGGTGACAACTCCCCAAATTGAGGAGACTTTTGCAGCTTCCCTAGCTGCATGCTAGCTGACCTGCTCTAAGACAGTGAGTGAGCTGGGCGGCACGGATGATCCCGGCCCCCGGGACGGAGCCACTTAACATGCTTTCTATCTTTGTTTTTTTTAACCCACGTATTCTCAGCATGGCCCACAGAACTGGCCAGTGTAGAAACGTTATTAATGATCCATGACAAAAGAAGAACAGAAGTTGAGAAGACGAGTTTTGAAATTTTAACAACTTAAAAGACTACAGTCATTTTTCTACTGATTTATTCGTACTGTGTTACACAAAAGGGCCCTTCCTCACTGGTTGTAAGTTATACACATACCTGCGTGTGTGGGATCCCAATGGGTTTCCTTTTCCACTGAGGTTACTATCTTTTTCATCAGAGGAAACCTGTTTATGTAATTTGATCGCTCCATAGACAGCATTGACCTTTGGAATGCCCTCGTTTTTAGTACAACTTTCCCAGGTGCTTATCATCTCAAGAGCAGATAGATTTGGACAGGTCTCTGTGGAGCTCTAGGCATTCGGACAGTGTTCTTGCCCTTAGGGTTTGCTGATATCCCTACCGGAAAGACAAGCCCGTACATCCTGCGGAGGACCACCATGACCACCAGAACCAGTCCGCGCCTGGCTGCACAGAAGTCAGCACTGTCCCCCTTAAGCGTCCACCAAGAAAATCTTGCGGAGACCTCCAAACCAACACCTGGTGGCAGTAGACCACACAAGGTAAGCTGCTGTGACCACCTCCTGTTTGGAATGTGGGGAATTGCAGTGTTTCTGAGCAAGGCCTAGATTTCTGACTCCGGGGCTCCTGGTCTATAAAGTTGGGCCTTTCCTCAGTGTGTATAAATCAGTCAGCCATGAGAAGAGTGGAGAGCAAGCAAGAACAACCCTGACATTATCCTGCTATACACGCTCCTCCTTGACTAAACATGGCACTGACAGAGTTTGATGAGAAATGGCGATGTTAGATCCAGCGACACAAAGAATTTGTAAGGATGTCTCAAGCATTGCTCTGCGGAGAAATAAGCTCATTGACGTTAAATTTCAGGAAACAGTCTTTTTCGTTAAATTAGGACTTAATAGGTTTGTTGTTGACTGTTCTCTTTAAGGGAAGAGAGGAGTTTGGCACTTTAAAAAAACATCATTTTATTGGGAGCTCGTACAACTCTTATTACAATCCAGACACACATCCATTGTGTCGAGCACATTTGTACGTATGTTGCCATCATCGTTTTCAAAGCAGTTTCTTTTTACTTGAGCCCTTGGTATCAGCTGCTCATTTAAAAAAAATCATTGAGGGCTCGTATAACTCATCACAATCCATACCTACATCCACTGTGTCAAGCACATTTGTACGTTTGTTACTTTCATCATTCTCAAAACATTTGCTTTCTACTTCAGCCCTTGGTATCAGCTCATCATTTTTTCCCTCCCTCCCTGCTTGCCCTTCCCTCATGAAACCTTGATAATTTATAAAATATTATTTTTGTCATATCTTACACTGTCTGACATCTCCCTTCACTCACTTTTATGTTGTCCATACCCCATGGAGGAGGTTCTATGTAGATCCTTGTAATCGGTTCTCTCTTTCTACCCCACCTTCCTCCCTCCATCCTCCTGGGATTGCCACTCCACACTGGTCCTGAAGGCATCATCCGCCCTGGATTCCCTGTGTCTCCAATTCCTATCTATACCTATGTACAATCTCTGGTCTAGCCAGATTTGTAAGTTGGAATTGGGATGATAATTGTGGGGCGGGGAGAGGAAGCATTTAGGAACTAGAGGAAACTTGTGTGTTTCATCGTTGCTATATTGCACCCTGACTGGCTCGTCTCCTCCCCACGACTCTTCTGTAAGGGGATGTCCAGTTGCCTACAGATGGATCCTGGATCTCCAATCTGCACTCCCCCTCATTCACAATGATTTGATTTTTTGTTCTTTGATGTCTGATAACTGATCCCTTCGACACCTTATGATCACACAGGCTGGTGTGTTCTTCCATGTGGACTTTCTTGCTTCTTATCTAGATGGCAGAAGGTAGAAAGTCTTGTGGATACAATGGCCGAGGAAGCATCTCAGCGTTAGCGTGGGTTTCTATGTGGCTCCTCCAGCTCTCCTTCTGTGACTCTTCAATAGGAAGGTGAAGTAGAGGCTGTCTCTGGCCTCAGCGAATCTGTGAGTGGCTTGTCAACAGGAAGAGGAAGGCAGAGAGAGAGGGGAAGTTCCGAGAATCCTCATGGAAATGCCAAGCCCCAAAGGAGGCATCATCAGGCTGTGACCTGATTGACAGGCTAGACTTCATCCCTACACTTATTTTTCAAGTGACATGAAATTATTGAACTCCCACAATTGTGGATCCAGGTAAGACAGTCCTTGACAACTTCAACCTTTCCTCCGCTTAGCATGATGTTCCTTATGAGGATTTTGTGTTTCCATGCTGAACACTATAATCCTTGATCATCAGCAAGTGCTCCAATCCGCCTCACTTTCAGCAGGCAAAGTTGTGTCAACTGCAACTGGAGGTTGTTAATAAGCCTCCCTCCAATCCAGATGCTGCATTCTTCTTCCTCTAATCCTACTTGTCTGATGATTTGCTCAGCGAATTGATTGAACAAGTATGATGAGAGGATACAACCCTGATGTACACCTGCCGAGTTCCTTCAGTTTCAGATATGCTGAGTGTGTTCTTCCCATTTGGTTTTCTAATTCTAGGTCCTTGCACATTGCATTAGAATGGGCTTTGTCTTCTTGAGCTGAACTTTGAAATTTTCTGTTCAGCTTCTTGACATCATCCTTTCTTCCATTTGCTTTAGCTGCTCTCTGATTAAGAGCAGATTTCAGAGTGTCTTCTGACATGCCCTTTTTTCTGTTCTTCCCTGTCTTTTTAAAGAACGGTGGTCTTGATGTTCTCCCACAGCTCAACAGGTCGTCTGTTATTAGTGTTCAGTACCTCAAATCTGCCCTGGAGATGTTCTTGTTCTCGCAATTCAGGTGGGATAGACTCAAGGTTGGATTTTGGCTCCTGTGGACTTGTTTTAATTTCCTTCAGCTTTATCGTGAACTTAAATATGAGCAATTGAAGATGGCCCGTTACACAGTGGACTCCTGGTCTGGTTTTAGCTACTGAGACTGAGCTTCTTCACCGTGTCTTCCCACGGACGTAGCTAATTTAATTTCTGTGTAATCCATCTGGAGAAGTGAGGTCTACCTTTTGTATTGCTATAAAAAGTATTTGCTATAAATAAGCCATTGGTTTTGCAAAATTCTACCATGCGATTTCCAACTTCATTTCTATCACCAAGTCTATTTTCTAAATACTGTTCCCTCCTCTGTGTTTCCAACGGTATCATTCTAATCACCAATAAGTATCAGTGCAACTTGGTGGCATGTTTCATCAATTTCAGGCTGAAGAATTCTTCAATTTCCTCATCACTAACCTTTGTGGAAAGCCTATTCTGGAGTAGGGTTTACTATTTTCCTTTATAGATGTCTTGCAGCCACTCAATCCGACAGTCAGTACTAATCCATTCCTGCCTCTCTCTCACTTTTGAGGAGCATATAAGTTAATTGTCTCTTAAAACACATTATACCACCACACACCACTATCACTCCCATTATCTTAAGGGAACTCATTTTATTGAAATTACTTGTCTATATATTTTCAGATCTGTGGAATGAGTTCTGTGTGGTTACTTATTTTACCTAATATTTGCCTGTGTCCTTGGCATAGTGCCTGACATTCACAAATGTTTGCTGAACGAATGAAGTAAAGGCAATACTAGTAGCGTGAAAAGTGTGGCACGAAATCATCTGAGGAAATCACTACTGGGTCTCTTTTCCTCTTCTTTTATGAGGAAGTAACTGTAAAAGCAGTTTGTTTATGGCATTTTAAAGTTGCTGTCCAGGAAAAAGAGCTTTGCACACTAGGGGGCCTGCTCTCCACACTGCTGTTGAGTCTGCTGACCAGGGAGTAGTAACCATGGTTTCCTGGCAGTTTGTGTTCTGTGCATTAGCCACCGGCAGGCAGTTCAGTGGCACTGGCAGGTACGCATTGCTCAGCAATTTCGTGCAACCTGCAAATGGTAGGTTTCCCTTGAGAAGAGGGTATTATAGGTGCCTTCATGACATTGTTCACTCTTCATAACCAGCCTAGTGGGTTTTAATTTAATTCACATTTTCTGAGCCCTGCAAAATGCTTGTCTCATCTGTTAAGCATATTTTATCATATTGTTTTAAAAATAAAGGGCAAATTCTCATTTCCTAGGGCAAAATTACTTAGAAATTCAGGATTATGTATTCACCCTGATGTGACTGGCAGAGTTTTTAGAGAGATAATTCCCTAGGTCATTTAGCAGGACTGTTAGTGACAGCTAATAATATTTTTATTTATTTTAAATTTAAAAAATCATTTTATTGTGAGCTCGTATAACTCTTATCACAATCCATACATCCATCCATGTGTCAAGCACATTTGTACATTTGTTGCCTTCATCATTTTCAAAACATTTTCTTTCTACTTGAGCCCTTGGTATCAGCTCCTCCTTTCCCTCCCTTACGAACCCTTGATAATTTATAAATTATTATTATTTTTTGATGTCTTACACTGACCGCTGTCTCCCTTCATTCATTTTTCTGTTGTCGCCTCCCTAGGAGGAGGTTATATGTAGATCGTTGTGATCAGTTCCCCATCTTCCCTTCCCCTTCCCCTTCCCCTTCCCCTCCTGATATTGCTACTCTCATTATTGGTTCTGAGGGCTTTATCTGTCCTGGATGTCCTGTGTTTCTAGGTCTTATCTGTACCCGTGTACATGCTCTGGTCTAGCCAGATCTGTAAGGCAGAATTGGAGTCATGATAGTGGTGGGGAAGAAGCATTAAAGGCACTAGAGGAAAGTTGTATGCTTCAGTGGTGCTATACTGCATCCTGACTGCCTTGTCTTCCTTGTGACCCTTCTGTAAGGGGATGTCCAATTGTCTACAGATGGACTTTGGGTCATCACTCTGCACTCCCCCTCATTCACAATGATATGATTTTTTGTTCTGGGTTTTTCATGTTTGATACGTGATCTTATCGACACCTCATGATCACCCAGGCTGGTGTGCTTCTTCCATGTTGACTTTGTCGCATCTCAGCTAGATGACCGCTTGTTTATCTTCAAGCCTTTAAGACCCCAGACACAATATCTTTTGATAGCTGGGCATCAGACAGCTGATAATCTTAATGGAAAATAACAGGAGAGAGAGAGAATATGAATATTTGGATAAGTTGAGGATTGGTTTGGTGTGGGTGTAAATTTGGATTAGTTGAGGATTGTTCTCTAGCTAGGTTGAGTAAGCCCAAGAGAGCCTGGGGAACTAGGGAGTTCGGGTGAGTATGGACAGGGCCTCCCTGAGCCTGGGTCGACGGCAAGTCTATATGCTGTGGAACCCTTTGTGGATGGCAGGGATGTGTGTCATCATCACAGCTTCCCTCAGCATTTTAATGGGGGACTTGTGTTTCTTTCCACGAGTGACTTTCATTCTCACTGCACCGTCTGCATCCTTACCCTCTCGCCATTGTGACCGTAGCCATCATTGGTAACATGATTAGAGGGTGGGTGTGCTCACTGTCTTCAGTGTTTAAATACTTAGTGAATTTTACCTTGTGGGTATTGGGGGAGGGGCATCAAAGGTGGTTCAGTGAAAGAATTCACACCGTTCTTAGGAGAGATTCAGATTGATTTTGGACTAGTGCATCTGTCTGTGGATGCATGTGTTGCTATGATGTTGAACAGGCATTAGGCGGAACATCCAAACTAGGTCTAGAAAGAAAGGCCTGGCACTTGTACTTCCTAAAATCAGCCTGTGAAAATCCTATTGGAATATGGTGTTTCATTTGGAGATAGTCATGTGTATAGATATTGTTTCATTCTATTGTGCTTGGGACCCCCTTAATGACAGCAAGCAATAATTGGTGGACTGACTGACATGAGAATCAGAGCTATAGTTTCAGCTCCGTTCAGTATAATTTTCCCAGTTTGGTGTTGGAGAAGTTGAATCTCAGGAAGAAGCTAAAGGAAGGAATGGGTTTGGGCCATTTCATTGGAATTAGGAAAGAGCTTTACTGGCGTAACTTCCTTTTTCCCTGGTGTGACATCTTGCTTCTTATGGTCGAAGATTTGACTTGACTCTATTGCATCAGATAGGTTCAAAGGAAAGGCCTGTAAAACCAGTACCAGTAAACGCTTTAATTTTTTTCTTTGAACTTTACATGGACGGTAATTTTCCATTAAGTCCTCACCCTCCTTCAAGGACTGCTCCTTTTAAGTGTCCTGCATGTAATCTGATGGAGAGGCAAGCTTTCCACGATTTGATCTGTTGGCCAGATTTACTATGTTTTCTGTACCGAAAAGTATTTAACTGCCTCTTAAAACCACATACTTCCTATGGAAAGAATATAAATGGGAAAAAAATATTTCCATTCATTTTTCTTTTGTTTCAGAAGGCGGTCACTGGAAGTCAGTTGCTCAGGGAGAGAGTTTTCTGTCACAGTTGCTTCTTGGCACCATGCTGAACACGTACTGGCCCTTATTAAGAGCCTTGTCCCCTCCTCTTTTTCATGACCCTGTGGATGCTATTTTTTACTGCCCTGTCAACCTCAGGAAGCTTTCCCTCTGCCAGCCGCCCTACTCTCTCCTGTCCTTCCATTCCCATATGTTCTGGGAAGTCTCCTCTCAAGAGTGGGATGCTCAGGAAACGATTTGTTCTTTCTGGATATGATTATTAGCTAGCTGCCTTTTTGCCACAATCTAAATCAGACGGGGGAAACAAAACATGTAAGTACCAGTGTGTGAGGAGCAGGGGCCTAGGTCTTTTATACATTGTGGATATAGCTTCTAGCCTGTGAAGGTAGAATGACTCTTTGTACCTATTTTGAATGAATGCAGGGACTCAGGACAGATGGGAGCCAGTTTGGGTTTCCACTGTCAGAAAACTTTAGAAAAGTCAGTTCACCAGATTTTGTTGCATCACCCATAAGTTATATATCAGGCATATGTACCCCATATTAGAGATACACCAGACCCAGGTTGACAGAATCAGTTAAGCACTCGACACCTAACTGAAAGGTTGCCAGTTTGAATGTATCCAGAGGTACCGTGGAAGATGGGCTTGGCAATCTGCTTTGAAAGGTCGCGCAGCCCTGAAGACAATTCTACTGTACACATTTTGGGTTTACCCTGAGTCAGAACTGTGATGGCGGTTCTCAGCAGCAGCAACAATAAAAGATAAGAAAAAAAAATCTCTCAGCCCTTGAATCAGTTCTGACACATAGTGCCTCCTATAGACTGGAATAAAACTGCTCCAAAGGGTGTCCTGGAGTGTGGAGCAGAAAGCCACATGTTGTCCTAGGGATTGGCTGGTGGGCTTGAAATGCTGACCTCTCAGTAACAGCCTGGCATTTAACTCTGTGCGACCACGACTCTGTACAAGGGATGGAGTTGGTGGATATGTTACCCATGCTGTGGGAGGAGAGTCTGGGTAGCAGACATGGTGGAGGAAGGCTGGGAAATGCCTTGCCCAACCGTATCTGGCATCCTCCTCGCGTGTCTTAGCTGTGGGACCAGTTCTTAGGGAAGAAGAACTACTGAATAGAATTTAAGGTAAGCTTAAGTGATGTTACCTATTTTTCATGTAGCAATGTGGATAGATATATTGTCAACCTCTAACAAAGATGTTTGTGTTGCAGGGCAAGACTGCTCAGCAGAGCCCAGAGAACTCAGACGCTGCCATCCAAGAGCCCGTCACAAAATCCCTCTCCTCCAGAAACTGCTCTGAGAAGCGCTTGGCTGACAGCCCCAGAGAGGGACTGAGGGCCAAGCGAGTCCAGTTTGCCTCCAGCTCGGATGCTGGACCTGACCTCAAGAACAACGAGAACTGTAGGGTCCAGTAAAAGAGATCCAGTCTCCCTGAGTGTTGGGACTCCTGCTGAGACATTTCATTAGTTTCATGCTGATAGGCAAGAAACCCGCAGTCCTTTAGACCTCTAGAGGAACGGCCCCTTTCTCTCTCCCCTGGGCCTGCATTGGAAAGGACTGATCACCAGTCACCACTAACATTCTAACTTTGGAGAAAACTTTATAATTAAATAGCAAATACCATGTAACAACTTCTGCTTTTAGACATTACTCTTAAAAAAATTCTAAATCGAATGCTTCTAATGAACAGCATCTAGCAAAATGTGAACTTGTTTTACAATGAGATTTTAGACCAAGAGTTTCTTTGAGCTGAGTAAATGAAGGAATATAGCATGTTGTGTTCTGTTAAGGAAACATATGTATAGTTATGTATATGAGTGCTTATTTTTCTCTCTCAGTGTGTTTTATAAATCTTTGTGTTTCTACACTGTACATATTTGTGTGTTGGGGAGGCCAGGAGGTATGTTTATTACCAGTTAGTTTCCTTGCAGGCTCTTCTGTAGAAGAATTATCAAGTTCCTGTCAGGTGTGCTGTTTTTTAGTGTGTGTTTTTTTTTTTTTAAGACTACTTTGTTGCAATTCTTTGGCTTGCCTTTTCTTATCTGGTGCCATTGTATTTAAATATGGTTTTCTTTTTTCCCCCTTTGTCTTAAAAATAAAGTTACTTTTGTTTTTTCTAAAAATGATTTCTAAATAAATTCATTATAAAATGATGTTATTTCTTTCTAGTTTCAACAGTCTCTAAAAAATATGAGCAAGTGGTTCAGGTCTTGAACTAAATGATAGTAGAATATTTAATGAGCATAATTATCTTGAAAAATATGAAAAGGATGTGGCTCCTGAAGAGTATGTTAGAACACATGTCCAGGCTGATGCCTAGCGCCCTGGACGCACTCGGCCTGGTAACAAGCCCATGGTATTCTCCAGTACATTTGTCGATGGTGTGCAGTCATAATGATACATACCACATTAAAAACATTTGAGCAAGCTCTTGTGCTCTTGAATCTGGGTTTCAAAAAAACTCAGGACAGGAGTTTGTAAAAAGATGGCCATAATTTGCTCCTGTTAGTTCAGATTAATAAACACTGTTTTTTATATTTTAAAATTATCTGCAAGATGGCTACTACTATTGGAAAGTGCCCCAAGAATATTGAGCTGTGCTCAGTATTCATTTGCAGAAAGTTATATTCTGTCACTTTTGTTGTATGGAGCTGTGCATGGGTCTGGTGCAGTCTCTTCATAAAATCTCCCTGGGTGACGTGTACCCAGGGGCATGGCCCTGAGTCCAGAGTTGGCAGTGGCCCGTCGGCATCCTGGCCATCTCTAGTTATTAGAAGATTCCATTCAGTGGGTCTTGCTGGGCCTGTTCTTCGGGTCCCTGAAAGTATCTTCAGCTCTCCCCAGCTGTGCCCCACTCTTGTTTCTATTTCAATGACTGTTCGACTTGCTTTCCCTTTCCCTTTTAACGAAAGAATTGGTGACAGTCTTCTAGATAGGCCGCCAGGACGTTAAATACGCCGTTCTCAAGTTAGCAATCCTCCTCATGCTACTTGGAGCTGAGCTGCATATGAAACGAAAAGGGACCAGCTGTGTAGTCCTAACTCAAGTAATTAGCCAGTTGAATCAAAAGATGTTAGCCGATGATTTATGATGAAGTCTCAAGATTTTGGAATTGGATCCTTTTAAAGATCCCTGTCAAAAGACAATGAAAACACGTAAAGATAAGATTTTGGATGCAAAATTTAGTAAAATACAGACAGAGTGAGTCTGAGGTCAGAATGACTGGAATCCTCATTCCACCTTATGCAAATTCTTCCAAGGTAGCTAGTTATGATGATTAAGTAAGTTAAATCAGCTTATTGATATTTATATCTAAATGCTATTTTGAATATAGATAATCCCAACAAAAGCTCTGAACTCGCTACCATTGAGTCAATCCTTGGTGACCTCCTGGAGATTCCTAAGACTACTGGAGTAGAAAGTATAGCCTTTCTCCCAAGGAGCTGCTGGTGGTTTTGAACTGCTGACCATGCAGATTGCATTCCAATATCATGTACCACGGATGCTTAGAATTAGTATATACCAAGGGCTCAAATAGAAAGTAAATGTTTAGAAAATAATGATGGCAACAAATGTACAAATATTCATGGTACAATTGATGTATGGATTGTGATAAGAGCTCTCAATAAAATCTTTAAATGAAGTAGATATTTCAGCTTAAAACTCAAGATAATTAACAGCACATTAATTACAGATTAAATTCTATGCTACAAAAGAAGCCACTAATCACAGTACCGCTGTTTGCTTAACAAATGAGTTTAATCACTTAGATTTTATACATATTCAATTTCTGGTTGTGTAAATGGACCATTCACTGCTTTGGAATTTTTGTTTGTCTTGTTAAATACAAGGAGGCTTCAAAAAGCATGTGGGGAAAAGTCCCTCTAGAAAATACTCATACTTTTCCATGAAGTTTTCGAGGCCCACTTAAATCCTAAAAAAGTTGCCGGTGATTTAATTACCAAGTAGATTGTGTGCCTGG
Organism: Tenrec ecaudatus; assembly: GCF_050624435.1. Lineage (NCBI taxonomy): Eukaryota > Metazoa > Chordata > Mammalia > Afrosoricida > Tenrecidae > Tenrec > Tenrec ecaudatus. Next base: position 234,841,398 of record NC_134530.1, read on the forward strand.
AGTTCAAATGTAAGTTTATTGGAACTAAGAATATAGGTTCTTAGACAAGAACGTTGCAAATTATTCCTAAATTCGAGGTCACAATATTTCGCCCATAAATTAAAATTGCTATTATGTCTGTTCCTGTTATATGGAACCTGTAATAAGTATTATTTCTTTGGAATTAATTTTTTAAGAATCACATTACTAGAAACTCACTTTTTTACCCTTCAAACATTTCTCATGTGTCCCACATTTCTTGTTTTGGGGTACTGGGCAGGAGCTCTGGTGGTATTGTTGGTTAACCATTGCTTTGCTACTTGGCAAGGTTGGTGGTTCCAACCCACCAGCAACTCTGAAGGAGAAAGGTGAGACCGTGAAGATTTGTAGCAGTAGGCACCCTGTACAAAACCATTAAATGGTGGGATAGACTTGCTGGCAGTAGGTGTGATGGATGGGACAGGAATTCTATTCTGTTGTGGAGAGAGAAATAGGACTGAAGATTCCTATCCATAGTGTGTCCAGACTGCTGTTCCCATTATGAAGGAGAAAGTGGTGGCTTTATGCTAGCTTGGTGCTGTTGGCAACACTAGTTCTGCTTAGTGATATATTACACAGAGAAGTTTACACGGCTTATTTAATTGATATTTTAGAAAATTATAAGGGAGCACCTCTCCCCAAGCTTCTTCCACTCTCCCCAAACTTCCTCCATGTTTCAGGTCTTGTAGAAGTTTCAGCCCATAAGATTCCCACCAGCTCCAGTCCCTTCAGTGCAAAGATTGTTGCAGGTGCTTGCTTTCTTCCTTTCTTTTCCAGGGAATCTTAAGGATGACAGGAGTGTAATGTTTATCTGTACAAAAATGCTGTACTTAACAAAGGACATCTTTGCTATTTCAAATAATTAGTTCATGTGATATTTACTAATCTTGTGAGGTGGATCCAAAATTCTGACTTCATAGATCTTAAAAGGTGATTAAGTTAGTGGCAGGACAAAACTGAGGACTGGAGTCTTGGCCCCCAGCCCAAAGCTCTTTGAAACTCCTCATAATCTCTGATACCCTCCAGTAAGCGGTAAATCGGTTCATCCAATTGACCAAGAATTGACTAGGAGCATTGCCGGACCATTTTAAGACCCCTTAGAACGCTAGGGCTTCAGACAACTTCAACTTCACATTTGTTCAAACTTCTTTGAACCTTTAGGTAGAGTCCTGAGATGATTCAAAGATTTAATGTGCTTGCTTGCCAACTGAAAGATTAGAGGTCCCTTGGAGCAAGGTCTGCTTATCCAGTTCTGAAAAATCTGCCATTGAAAACCCAGTCGATTATGGTTCTGTCTGGACACACATTGGGGTCACCATGAGTTGAAATCAACTCCAGGTGAACTTACATTTTAAAAAAAAAATAACCGTTAGCTGTAGTGAGGATTTGGCATCTAAGAGTCCAGAAAAAGACATATTTTTGTCATAGTAGGGAATTTCACTTTCATTTTCTCCAACTCTGTTTGCAAGGGTATAGGGAACAGCGCACCCTTCCACCATTACAGAATTCTAGCCACGCATGGGGATTTTCCTGAGTTTTCAATGTGAACCACTCCACACGCTGTTGAAGTCACAGCTGTGTTATCTAACAGCACTTGCTGGCCGAGTGCCCGCTCCCTCCTGCTAGACCTTGACTCCTGGCTCATCCACATGGATCCTGCTTGCCATCTGTTTGTTGTTTTAATGGTCATGGTCTTGGGCTTAGGCCAGCGAAGGGTCTTGGCTGTGCCCTGGGTTAGTGTGCATCCCTCTGGTGATATTGACCGTAGGGTGCACACCCGTGCAGCCACATGGTGAGGTGGCAGGGTGGAGTGGGGGCTGGGTGGGGAGGTGTCACTTTTATTAGGATGGCAGGCATTTGAGAGGGGGAAGACGTGCAACTGCTCTGGTGTGTAAATAGCTTACAGTGGATGTGGAGATGGCTCCTTTTGCTTCCAGACCTACAAAGACCTGGAGCAGACAGGTGAGCTACATCTTGGCTCTGTCTGAATAGGATTTTCACCCTTTGGGTTCCCTCCATGTGGAAGTACCAGCTGTTCCCAGACTTTCATGTATATATTTCAATGGCAGGGATTAAGTTCTAGAATTAAAAATCAGTCCTTTCTGAGATTCACTACAACATCCACCTACCAATCTGTTGTCATGAGGAGCAGGAGCTCAGATCGGCATCCAACTTTTGTTCCAGCATGTAGAAAAGAATTAGATTCCCTCTCCCCCTGCCCCTTTTGAAATAATCATAAACCCATTTAAGAAGAGAATATATTGGTTTGGAAGCATCTCACACTGATTTCCCAAATGTGCCATAGGTTATAGTCAAGAAGAATTCGTCTTTGAAGCAAGTTCAGCCAAGTTTTATTATCCCCAGGCTGAATATCCTTGTGGCTTGTGGCAAAGACGCTTACCCACCCCATTGCTACTTCTGCTTTATTTTTTCCCTTGCCAATTGGACCTCACTTTTGCTCAGATACTAGATGGCAATTGACTCAGGGAGCACGGCCCAGGAAGGAATGCTAACTACTACAGACCAAGTAGGAGCACACCAGTCTGCGGACTGTCTCAGGATTACCCTGCCATCCCAGAGCAGCAGGGGGCCCTGCCAGGAAGATGGGATGTAACTGGGTCCTGGGTAAGGGGCACCTCTGAAGGCACTCCGCACCTTTTGTCATGCCACAGCATAAACCATTCTTTTAAAAAACAGCTTCCAGAAGGGAATTCTGTTACTTTACCCTAAAGTTGTTCGAAATACTTGCTGACTGTTTCCAGATATTTTTAGTCCCCGCCCACTCTGCTTACACGCTGAGTTCTGCCTTGATCTTGAGCAAGAAAGCTTTTAGGAATTCAGTCGTATCTTTCTCCTCTTTTCTCCAGGTCTGCCGTGGAAAGCAATTCTGGGTAGCTTGTTACTGAGCACAGATCTGAAACCACGGTAGCCTCTGAAAGGGACTGAGGTACATTGGGGAAGGATTGAAGGTGGTGACATCGACCTTTCTAACGCCTCTTGATTCAAGACTTTCACGTGACTTCGGTAGTCAGTCCATTGTAATTTCCCTAGCACTCCTGTCATGTAAAGTATAATACCAGATGCTTAAGTCAAATGAGTGCTTGTACATACGTAACCATATGATAAAATTTAATTTTCTAGATCTGTGCTGCTTTGAAGATAAGCGGAGATCCTGAGTGGGACATGGCTTTCCTCACATTCCACTGTATATCTGGAAATCTCGATGTCTAGCTGCCCAGGATAGGGATTTTAAACAACAAAGCTTGGGTCAGTCAATGTGTGGCGCTATTTGCCTCTTCTAAAATATAAACAATAAACAATTCTTAGTATTGGAAGGAGTAGCAAGTTTGGAACATAGCAAGAAAACTCTTGAGGTCAATGCATTTGGGATATCCCTTCTCTCTGCTTCGCCTAAGGCAGGGATTCTCAACATTCCTCAAGCTGTGAGCCTTTCATACAGTTCCTAATGTTGTGGTGACCCCTAACCATAAAATTATTTTTATTGGTACTTTATCACTGTCAGTTTGCTACTGTGATGAATCGGGCGATCCTGTGAAAGGGTCCTTCGACCCCCAAAGGGGTCACGATGCACAGGTTGAGAACCGCTGGCCTGAGGACTGGGGCTATGACTAGATAAAGCTGGCCGGAAACCATAATTAGCTGGCCAGCTGCAGAGAGATGTGGACACGAGCCTGTTAATGGAAAGCGTGCCCACTCAGTTTCCAGGGGCAGGTTTACACCCCTCTCCACATCTCTCACCAAGCTTCCTTTTCAAACTAAAGCCCACACTCACGCTGCCTCCACCCAGCCAGCAAGCCCACATGCTCCAGTTCACGCATGCCTGCACTATTACAAACCAAGCGGGCTGAAACCCGTCTCTGCAGGTGGTGCACGGCTGCATTAGTGGTTCTTAGCCTTACGAGGGTACCTTCAAAACAACAACACAAAAGACACCCAAAAGATCAGCCACCTCCGAGTCGATCCACCCGTCAGCCTTAAAGCAAGACCAAGGAAGATGAATGATGTTATGGGATGAATCATAACCACAGACACATCTTGGATGTACCAACATGATCCAGACAGCAAGGACCATCCAAACCAGGGTATTGTGGGGCCCTGCTGTGTCAGCTCCAGCCACGGCAGACAGGCCAGCAGAGGAGGTTATGTCAACTGTTTTTGAGGGATCCCCAAGGGGTGATCTTGATAGATTTTCTCCAAGGACACGGACAAACACAGGGGCTTATGAGGAAACTTTCAGAAAACTAGAAATATATTACTGAGAAAAGGTCAGGAAATTTGCACTGAAGCAAAAATTTCCCCATCATACAACGCACCTGCTCACTCTTAAGGAGTTGGAAAGGCTGGCCTATGGGATCTTCACTGGAAGACCTGGCTCTGCCAATCCCAGAGCCCCGATGGCGTCTCTTTAGCCTTCCTTTCTGTTCACAACACTTAAAGAACACGTCAAAGGAACATGGTTTGAGTCCTTCCAGGATGTTGAAACTGCCACTTTGAGTGGTGTAAATTGAAGAACAGAGAATTTTTCAGGGCAAGGTTAGAGAGATGGAAATCCCATCTTTCAGAAATGTAGACCGAGCTGGAGGACATGTCGAGAGACAACAGCTCCACATTTTGAGATTAGGGTTTCATCAAGGCTTCTATACTTTTGTAGCAATGCTTTGTGACTTACCCAGTTATACTGTCATCAAATCAGCCCTAACTCATGGCCCCCTTCTGCACAGCGGAACAAAATGCTGCCTGCCCTGGGGTCAGCCCCATGATCAGATATGGATGGACCGTGGTCCCACATGAGGTTTTTATTTGCTGAAGTAGGTTCAGAAGTAGATTGCCAGGCCTTTCTTCCTAATCTGTGGTGGCCTAGAAGCTCCCCTGAAACTTGTTTAGCAAGACAGAAACACTTCAGTCTTCACAGACTGGGAGGGTCTACAAATGAAGAGCACGGGGCGGACTGACCTTAAGTCTCAATGTGCACGGAATGTGAGAATTCTTTTTCTTTTAAAAATCATTTTGCTGATCACGATCCGTACATCGATCCATTGTGTCAAGCACATTTGAATATTTGCCCTCAAAACATTTGCTTTCTACTTGAGCCCTTGGTATCAGTGCCTCATTTTTCCATCTCCCTCCATCACTCTTTGTTCCTCATAAATCCTTGAAAATTTATAAATAATAATAATTTTTTTCATGTCTTACACTGTCTGACGTCTCCCTTCACCAGTTTTCTGCTGTCTGTTCCCCAAGGAGGGGGTTATCTGTAGATCATTGTGATCAGTTCCCCCTTTCTTTTATACCTTCCCCTTCCCCTCTTGGTATTGCTACTCTCATTATTGGTCCTGAATGGTTTATCTGTCCTGGATTCCCTGTGCTTCCAGCTCTTATCTGTACTCATGAACATGCTCTCATCTAGCTGGATTTGTAAGGTAGAATTGGGATCATGATCGTGGGGGTGGGCGGAGAGGAAGCATGAAAGAAGTAGAGGAAACTTGTATGTTTCATTGGTGCTATACTGCACCCTGACTGTCTCATCTCCCCGTGACACTTTTGTAAGGGGATGTCCATTTGCCTACAGATGGGCTTTGGGTCTCCACTCTGTACTCCTTCTCATTCACAATGATATGATTTTTTGTTCTGGGTCTTTGATGCCTGATACCTGATCCTATCGACACCTTGTGATCACACATAGATCTATATGCACATAGATCTGTTTCCACCATTCTAATATATAAATGTATTTACATATGTACATGCCTGTATTTAGACCTCTATAAATGCCATTTGCCTCCTATTGCTTTCTTCTGTTTCCTTTTACTTTCCTCTTGTCCCACTATCATGCTCAGCCTTCATTTGAGTTTCAGTATTTCCTCTCAGTTACATTGCCCTTGATCAAACCCTCGCAGGTCTCCTACACCCTCCTCACCATTGATTTTAGATCACTTGTTGTTTCCTTGTCCCTGGGTTTAACAGCCACTTCTTTTCCCTCACCTCCCCCTCTCCCATATCCCCCTGGAACCGTTGCTCCCATTGTTTTCTCCTCCATATTGTTTATCCCGCCTATCTTATCTAGATAGACCTGCACAGATAATAATATGAACAAAAATCAAGACAGAGCAAAACAAAAGAAAACAACAACAACAAAAAAAGACCAAAAAAGAAAAAGCCTATAAATAATTCAAGGTCTGTTTGTTGACCTTTAGGAGTGTTTTCCGGTGGAGTCTGATGGGTGTCACACCCTGGCCCCAAAGTCCATTTTTGGTATTCCCTGGGGACTTCATTGCTCTGCTCCCCTTGGTGTTCTTAGTGTTTCTCCTCGGTGTGGTGGGGTCAGATAGGGTGCAATTCCCACACTGTGTCTCCAGTGTTGTTTCCCACAGCACTATGGGTCAGTGAGGGATGTCATGTTTCAATAGTGGGGCCAGCCCTATGGTCCTCTCTGTGCATTGGCTACTCTGAGCGGGGATATCATCCTCAAGTCTTGATGGGCCAGGACATGCTCCACTCTCTCTTCCTCCCTCTTCATTTGCTCCTGTGTGTTCTGATCAGACATGTCCCTCACCTGGAGCTGGAGCTTCAGTGCTGTCCTGTGAAATAAATTCTTCTCTGGGGACGGGGTGGGCTGTCCACGTAGTTGGGATTGGGATCAGCTTCATTTATACACTCTAAGACTTCTCTTTAAGTAGTTCTTAAATATGACAGCATGTCTTTTACCCAATTTGGGCTTTTACTTAAAAAAATCCTTGATATATATATATATATATATATATATATGGATTGTGATTAGAGTTGTATGAGCCCCCAATAAAATGATTTTTAAAAATTCCTTGAATATACTCATGGAAAAGCTACAGTAATTATCGATGGATCACACTTTTATTGTAGGTCGGCGCCTTTGATCCTGTGTACGGCGGACAAGACACTGCTGGACACTGCACCATCCTCACAATTTGTCTCATGCTTAAGCCCATTGTTTCAGCCACGATATTATTTCATCTTCTCGAGGGTCGACCTCTTTTTCACTGCCCCTCTGTTATACCTGCCTTTCCAGGGCCTCATCTCTCCTGATAACATGTCCAAAGTATGTGAGATGCAGTCACGTCGTCCTTGCTTCTGGTTGTACTTCTTCCAAGCCAGATTTGCTTGTTCTTTAGAAATATATGGTACTTTCAATATTTTTTTCACTAGCCCCATACTTCAAATGCGTTGATTTTTTTGGGGTGTGTGCGTGTGTCTTCCTTATTCAATGTCTAACTTTCACATGACTATGAAGCAATTGAAAACATCATGACTTGACTTAGTCCTTAAAGTAACATCCTTGCTTTCCAACTTTAAAAGACCTTGTGCATCAGAATCACCCTTCGCAATGAGTTGTTTGATCTCATGACTGCTGGTTCCATGAACATTGATTCTGGATCTAAGCAAGATGAAATCATTGATAGCTTCAACCTTTTCTCCATTTATCATGATGTTATCTCTTGGTCTGGTTGTGAGGATTTTGGTTTACTTTCTAGGATTAACCCATATGACTTACTAATTTAAAAAAGCTAGAGTATAATTGCGTAGACACTGAAGATGGATTCCCCCCGCCCCCCAGTAGAAACAATGAGACTGTAGCTGTTGTCTTAGATTTTTTAAAAAACTTTTTATTAGGGGCTTATCAACTCTTATCACAGTCCATACATATACATACATCAATTGTATAAAGCACATCTGTACATTCTTTGCCCTCATCGTTTTCTTTTTTTTTTCTCCTCTTTTCTTTTTTTACATTTTATTAGGGACTCATACAACTTTATCACTATCCATACATATACATACATCAGTTGTATAAAGCACATCCATACATTCCCTGCCCCAATCATTCTCAAAGCATTTGCTCTCCACTTAAGCCCTTTGCATCAGGTCCTCTTTTTTTTTCCCCCTCCCTCCCTGCGCCCCCCTGTCTTAGATTTTTATAAAGAAAGCTGAACAGGGATAAATCAGTTTCATTTTGGAAGCAGTTAGGGTTGTAATCATATCTCAGAATTTCCTCTCTCCCTCTTGCTTGGAGTCCTTATGGCATTGTGGGTGACATGCGGGGCCGCTAACGCCAACCCAAGTGAAACCAGCAGTCACTCCTTAGGAGAAAGGTGTGACTATCAACTTCAGTAAAGACTCCCAACCTTGGAAAGACACAGTGGAAGTTCTACTCTGCTTCATCGGGTTTATACACGTCAGACCTGATTTGATGGCAGTTTGGCTTTAGAACTTGGAAAGCGAATTGAAAATTTACGGGTTTGAACTCACTCAACGTCTAGTGGGAGAAAGACATGGTGCTCTGTTCCTGTAAAGACTGAAAGCCTTGGGAACCTGAAGGGCGGGTTCTATTTTGTTCTTTAAGAATAGACTCAGCAATAACTGATTTTTTAAAAAGTTATAGCTTGGAGCTATAACTAAAACCCCAACCAAACTATTTGGCTTATGGCTCCTCAATCCACTCACTCCTTGACCCACTTTCAAATTGATTTTCATTGTTCCTCAGACTCCTTCCAAATCCCAAAATTCAACCTGACTCTTCAGGGCTCAAAGCAAGCCCCACCTTCCCTAATACCTACTTTCTTACCACCTCTTCCTGGAGTGGCTCCATGGTTTCTCATTTGATAACCATTCCAATCACAGCTGTGTGACACTGGCTACATTATTATGTATTGACCTCTTTCTTTTACTGAGTTCAATGACTTTTTAGAGATAATAGCATGTCATTCCACTCTATACCTCAGGGTCTAGCACAAAACCCAGTCCACAAATACTCACCAGTAGTTGTTGCCCAGGTGATAGCTGCCTCCTCTCTTTTATCAGAACATAAGAAGAGTGAGAGAGAAGTTTCCAGAGAGGCACTAATTTATCCACTTTAACTCTGGCTGGCACAAAGAGCTATTTTACCAGCAGTGTTAAATGCATCTTGACAAACAAAAATATTCCTCCTCAGCTGTCTCCTGGGGGAATTCCAAAGCCATCTGTCTTAGCCCAGACCCGCAGAGCTATTCCATAGACAAGCACTCGCCCTCCCACCTATTTGGCCGCCGTTAACACTCATTATGCAGGCCAGAGAATTCTCCATTTTTCTTTGAAATAAAAATCAAGAAGGCATATAGTTCAAGGATTTAATCACAGAAAGGTCAAGAAATGGACAACCAGGAGTTTTGTGTGTATTTCAACATTACACACACACACACACACACACACACACACACACACACCCCTCAACAAATAAGATGAGCTTGCTGACTTCCAGGAAAGTAGAATCTACTGAATCCTATCACCTTAATTTTGGAATCTGTGCCAATGTTTGATGTACAGAGCTTGCCATCTGTCTCAGGGGAAGAGCAGGTTGTCTAGACTGGCTCACAAACGCTAAGTACCTAAGTACGATCTCAGGAGAAACGTCTAGCCTACTTAACTGTTAACATTCATCTGTTTTGTTACTTTTTAACAATCATTGCTTGCTTGCAAAACATTCCCCCCCTTTCATTATTGGTGCTTTCTAAGTGTCATTTATAAGGCTGTTTTTCTTAGCTGAACACCTACGTTTCCATAGTTGCTCACCACAGTTGAGACTCTGTCCATTGTCTGTGTTTTGTCATCTCCCCTCCTGATAAGCTTTCTCAGGGCGAGATGATAAGGGCCATGGGGCAGCTGGGCGAAGAAGTTACCAGCCCCTTCCTGTGCTCCCCTCAGCACCCCTCTGAGCCTCACCTCTTGGCTTTGGCAATGACAGTTGGGTTCAGTAGCAGCATCTGGATTCAGTTTACGACTCTTCCAACACTCATCAGTCTCATTGTGCTCGCCTCACAGAATGTACTCTAGTGAGGGCCTTCCTCCGAACATTTGCGTTTTTATCATTTCCACCCCTGCCCTTGGCTCCTCGACCTTAGAAGTGCTAGTGGCGTATTACAGCATCTTCCTCTGTGAATCCTCGGTGTTCTTTCTTGGCCCTCTCAGTTCTTCAGTAACTAGTTAACATTTTAAAACATGCATATTCACTTCACTCTGCTTAAATAACTTGTGTTCATTTCTCCTCTGGATTGGACTTTGATATAGATGGGCATGTACTTAGAGATCATCAAAACATTTTAAGGAAACCCAGATTAGGGGAACTATGGAAGCAATAACTGGGTGAATAGATTCAGAGGAGGCCGGTGGGAAATGGGGATCGAGCAACAAGCCTACAAAGAAGAAGGAATGTCCTGGAATGGATTGTGGTGATCACTGCATAACTCTCAGGAATGTGAATAGAACATGGAAACCTATTTGAGTTGTGTCGATGAAATGGGAGATAAGCTAACTAAAAACATTTTAAAGAAAATGTTTAATCCATATTTTTCACCATCTTAAATTTGTATCAACTGTGTCTAAATTGTGGAAGAAAGACGAGACTTTCTGCTTCCATAAAGAGTTACCATCTTGGAATCACCAGAGGCTGGTCTATCTAGCTCCATAGGGTCTCTATGAGTCAGAATCCACTCTATGGCAGTGAGTGTTTAGATTAATGGCATATTCTAGAGACCATCTTTTTCTTTCTACAAAAACTTTCTTATCCGGCTGGATGTTGCTTCAACACTTAAAAAACAAAACAAAGCGAAATCTACCCAAATCCAGGGAATCACAAATCTCTATTTCCAGCAGGCGACAAATGATATTGTTCTGGTTGCCCTGGCCTCCAACACTCCAGAAAGAGGGCTGATTTGCAACAGAAACATCAAGTCGTCCCCACTCTTGCAATGCTTTCCAGCTTCTAGGAGGACTCGTTGAGAACTGTCACTCTGGGGAGTTGATAGTCATGGCTGGTATTAACTCCCACCATGGGGAGGAGAAATCCCTGTGGGAGCAACAGGCTTGATCTAACTATTCTTTAAAACATCACTCAGCATGAATGTGAATAGATTTGAGAGAGAGGCACATTGGCTTGATGTCCCTGTTCCAGGAAAGACACTTTCTTCCTGAGGAGTTTCTATGTTCAAAAGTCATGCTCTGTGTTTCTCCATCCGATCGCCCCACCCCTTCTGATTATGAAATGGTAATCACTGATGTATTCATTTGCTTAGCAAGATATCCCGTGAGGCTACAATTTCGATAGGGGAAGAAGAAAAATACAATATTTAAATGTAGAGGATATAAAAAAATTCAATGTAGAGGGTAAGAGCTGGCAATGATGCTGTGAAGTCATGTTTTTCATCTCTCTTTTGAAGCTGATAGAAGGGACACTCTTAATTAACTCAAAACCCACATCTTATCAATGGTAGAGTTCCCCCTTTCAATATAGGACTGCCTTTCCTGAAATCCTAAATTCTGTCCACTTTTTAAATATTGGTACACACTGACAGGGAATGAAATGACTTGTACAATTTTCCAGATAGAAAATTCTAGGGAATTCTGGAGCAAAGGAAACACTGGACCTTGGCATTTTCATAGTACAGTTGTTATAATTAGTGAACCAATCATTCATTATTTTTTATTAACTAAGGTCTTTATTAATAGGGGCAATTTTAGTTCAGCGGTAGAATTCTTTTCTTCCATTCCAGAGATTCTTGTTTGATACCCAAACCAGGCACCAAACGCACAGTTACTCCTCATCTGCTGGTGCAGGCTTGCATGTTGCTGTGATACTGAACAGGTGTCAGTAGAGTTCTCAGACCAGACAGACGAGGAAGAAAGACCTAATGTTCTACTTCTGAAAACTGGCCATTCTGCGATGCACCTGATCATGGGAATGGTGCAACATTGGGCAGGGTTTCATTCTGCTCCGGGTGACTTTGTCCAGAGCTGACTTGACCACAGCTACCACCACATATATTTATAACAGCATACTTATAAATATGAGGGAGCTTCAGAAATTTCCTGAGAAAATTCCATTTTTGCACAAACTTTTGACACTTCTATGTATTTCCTTAGTTTTCACTTAGTGTCCTCTTTTATGTTAGAAGATCCAACACAGAATACGACATTATGTTTAGTTGTCGTGTCTTCTCAGGGCTCCCCTTGGCTGTGACCGCTTCTCAGACTTTCCTAGTTTTTGATGCCCTTGACAGTTTTGAGCTGTAATGGTCTGGTATGCATATGATGGCCCTCATTTGAGATTTCTCTGGTATTTTTCTCTCTGAGGTTGTGGCCTTTGGGGAGGATGACCACAGAGGTATAGTTCCATTTTCATCACATCATGTGATGACTAGATCCTAATGCCACGGTTTACAACTATTTATGCTGACCTTCATCACCTACCTGTCTACAGTAGTGTTTGCCAGGTGTCTCCGCTGTAGAATTACACTTGAACCCTCTTTTTCATACTCTACTCTTTAAAAAGAAGTCGCAACTCAGGGTCAATGATTCAGGCGTAAGGAGCAGTAGTAATTCCCTTCTTTGAGGGAATTATTTCGAATGACTGTGCCCAGGATGTTTGTAACCTTCTTCCCCATTTATTACTTTATGCAATCATTTATTTATATCTGTGCAGACTCACGGATACTTACTTGCTATTTTGGTTACAATCAGTGCTGTTTTATTGATGTTGTTGCTCAGATGGTTACTGCTTTGGCTGCTGAGAAGTCTTGTGCAGTTTTAGCAGACTTCTACCTATTGTCCCCCTAGAGTACTTCCTTACTTTTGACACTCCAGACTAATATGTTCTCTGCACCAGTCCCTGAATGGGCTACTCCCAGGACCCCGGTTCTTTTTTTTGGAGCATAGTACAGGAAATGATGGTCTGGGCATTGTTGTCGCTGTGAGTTGCCCTCAGGATAATTCTAATGCTTGGTGACTCTGTGTAGAATCGAACTTCTCTCCTCAGTAGGGCTTTCTAGGCTGTGAACTTTTGGAAGCAGATAGCCAGACCTGTCTGCCAAGATTCAGACTGCCTTTCGGCAAAGAGTGAGGGCTTAAACATTTGTATTTCTCCATGTGCTCACTGCCATTCGGGGGTTCCTTTTAGGCCCTCTCAGCTGACTACACACACACACACACACACACACACACACACACACACACACACACACACCATTGCCATCAAGTCAATTCTGACTCAGAGTGTCATGTGTCTCCATATGGGTTCTCCAGTTCCTCGGCTCTGGCTCCATCAGCGTATCTCCAGGTGGCTTGTCAACAGGAATGTCTTGCAGGGAGATGAAGTAGAGAGAGTGGCCTCCAGTGAGCTATTTCTCTCCATCATGCCTCCAAATGAGGTCATCAAGCTGCAACCTGATTGACAGGCTGGACTCCACCCCTTCTTCAAGTTGACAGTAGATTATGTAACTGCCACAAGTAGTTAAAAAATACAGCCAAATTTGCTTTTAAATGAGGGCATTGAGGCACAGACACTTGAAAGGATTTTTTGAGTCTGCGATTGCTTATTTCATTTAATCTTAGTGAAACTACAGTCTCAAGGGAAGCAAAACGAAACAAAACAACCAAACCCATTGCCACTGAGTCCATTCTGACTCCTACAGAGCCTATAGGATAGAGTAGAACTGCCGCTGTGGGTTTCAGTGACTATACATCTTTCTAGAAGTAGAAAGCCTCACATTTCTCCCACAGAGCACCTGGTTGTTTAGAATTGCCATGTGTATGATACATAATACTATATGTATATGTGCATAGAAGTATATTATATAGCTATATAATATAAATATTCTGTTTGTACACATTTATATTATATAGCCATATAATTAACATATCACATAATTAATTTATGACTAATAATTTCTGATTAAAAATTCATCATGTTTATTATTATTCAGGGTGCTTGACTTAAGGTTTGCTTTTTGAATTTCAAGAGTTTGATAAACTGGGTTTATCACTCAATGAGGTACAATTAAGAAAGAATAGAACCTATATTTCATTGATGTTTTGCTCTGCAATTTTATGCTTTTATAGATACTACAGCACAAAAAGGGGGGCAGTGCTTTAGAAACATCATGATGTCACATTTTCCCTCCCACTGTATTTGCTCATTGAAATAGCTCAGTAACTCCACTTCTCTTTGGAAATTTCATAGATATAAACTAGCTTTCCTGGGATAGCACTGAATTTTTCTTTACAGATATGTGGTAGGTATGCTTATCATGCCAACCAGGTCAATAGGAACTTGTGGGCAGAGTTTAATCAGGTCCAAGCTTGATTGGAGGGCAATGAGATAAATGGCTCTGCAAGGCCCACCCCCCTCTCTCTTGCTCCCTGGTGATTGGACCAGCATGCTGCTCTTTTAGATAGTTCTCTGCCTCAACCTGTGTGTTATACTACCTATGGGCCAAGTTAATCCATGGATCTTGTTGCTAGAGCTTGAGGCTCCTCCAAGATCTGTTTCGCCACGCCGCTGGTGCCTACATTGCTTGAGCTTGAGGTTGGTGGATTCTGTTGCTGTACTTGAGTTCCAGATACCACCAGGGCCTACTTCCTTAATCGCCCAAGCTACTGACTGTTGCTGATCCAGCCTGAGGTCTGCTGCCTGTGGGCAGACTCTTCCTGCCTTGTCTGAGGGAGGATGTCTGCTTCCTTGACCTTGAACCAGGCAGCCCATGAGAATTGAAGGACTTCCTGTAGGAGCCCTCTGTGCTGCTGTGTGAACTTAATTAGCTCTTATATTCCTTCTCGCTGTATAAAGCGATCTATCTATCTATCATCTATCTATCTATCTATCTATCTATCTATCTATCTATCTATCTATCTATCTATCTATCTATCTATCTATCTATCATCTATATATATGGATATATATGTAATTATAAGTGTCCTGGTTTTGCTCCTCTAGAAAACCCTGCCTAACACAAGAGGGAGATAGCGTCTTTTACTCCTAGAAGAGACGCATTCAACGGGGAGTTCTTTATCTCTCTGAGGATTCTGCCCCCTCTTCCTCATCTGTTAGGTTAAAGGAGCAAATATGAATGTGAATGCTTATCAAATAACCACTTGTCGTAAATAACTGATTAGGTGATGTCAACAAGTGCTGCTTGCCAGCCTCTCGGCAGAGCACTGATTGTGTTAGGTTTGGGCTGATCAATTTATTTTAATTCAAACCATATTGGATGATGGGTATTTTATGCCTTTTAATTTCCTTTAAACAGTCTTCTGAACCAAATGCTTACTGCATTCAAGTGCAGCCAAGTTCTGGCCCGCACAGAGCCCACTGCCGAAAAGGAGCTGCTGCTACTTTAGATATTGTCTTGGCTTAGGCATAAAGTAAAAAAATACTGGATAAAAAAAGCATGTTCCTGATTTTATTTCATATTTTGTGCTTATTTGAGCTGCTTTAGGAAAATGAAAGTAACTGTTTTCATCTATCGAACCGTCCTGTAAGGAAGTCTTTCTCTTTGTCTCTCTGCTTTATTGTTCCTGTTTCGGCTTAACTAAGAATCCCTGACATGTTGACATTCAAATCTGGTAGCAAAGAGCAACATGGGATGGGAAGAGGTATGGAAAGCAATGGGGTGGTTTCTGGAAGGATGCCAAAGAAATTGGCAACCAGGGTGGTGGTGGTGGTGGCTGGAAGCCTGATTAAGCTAAACAATTGGGAATAGAAGTTGTTAGGTGTTTCCATAGCAATGGAACCATAGCAAAGCCTCAGTCTATAGGTTACATAAAGAAAGATAGCATTGATAATAGGGATATGGAAATGCAGAAGAAGCAGGTACTTCATATGGGCACCTATGGATGTGGTTGGAGAGGCATTCTGAGGGTTAAGCAGAGGTGACAAGCTCAAACATTAGCAGGGAGTAGGCAGGTGACCTATTTGCAGAGAGACTAGTGAAAACACTTATATTCTCCAGAAAGTGCAGGGGCACCTGCAGAATGGAAGATAACAGTTGGGAATTCCATATCTGATAAGGATTTAAAATCAATTATACAGCCAGACCAGACAGGATTAGGATGAATTCAAGTTATGACAAACTGCCTGTGTGACCATCTATGTTAATATTTTCTTTATTTTTGTACATCTTATTGTTAGTGACTCTTCCTAGTAGGAACTTGTGGGAACATGCATGCGGGACATATGTGTAAAATATTGCTGAGGCATGTGGCCTGTGTAGAACGATGGAGGAGGGTGGTGGGAAAAGGCCCACGTGGCAAGAAAGTCGAATCTATCCCTCATGTGGAATATCCCGGAGGTTGTGAAGAAGGGTAATTAACAGAATAAGACAATGGATTTTGAATACGCAAGAAATAATGAGGAAGAGGGAGGAGACAATTTGTCTTTTTTTTTTTTTTACAGCGAAAGGATTATCTCAAGCTCTTTTCTAAACGAGTTCAGCTACTTCTGCGTTTGAAAACACGGGCAAATGCTGGTCACTTTGCTAAATTAAGGTGATAAGTAGATTTGGGGACCAGTGAGCTGTTACCAAGACCATACAGACAACTCTTACGAATTTTCTGACTAGAAACTTCATTCTTGTTGAAGTGATAATTCAGATGATCTAGAACTTTCCAAAAATGAGGTTATTATCCCAACCGACAAAATGCCAACATTATCTAACTCCACCTCACCATTATAATTTGTGTATTCTTTTATGTATGTAGGAAAATATATCTGTAATTTTATGCGTAATGTTTTTCAAACTCCAAAGACAAATAAAGACTCATTTTATAAGGATGCTGATAATAATAGGTAATATAAAGGAGGTATTTGACTTGTGTCAGAACCAAACTCTGATGGAGTTTTCAGGACAGAACTCTGCCATAAGCCAGGGATTCCTTGTATATAAAGAACTTCAACATTGCAATAACAAAATAACATTGACCCAGTGTCCAAATTGGCAAAGAAATAGATATTTCTTCTAAGAAAAGGTACAAAGATCACTAGGCATATGAGCCAACCAAACCAAACTCATTGCAATTGAGTAGATTCTAACTCACAGCAACTGTATAGGTCAGAGTAGAACTGCCCTGGGGGGTTCTGAGACTCTATGTAACTCTTTATGGTAGTAGAACACCTTACCTTTCTCTGTTGGAGCATCTGGTACATGTCACTGGTCATTATTAAACAAACAAGCAAAATCCTCTATGCTTGGGTCAATTCTGATTTCTGGCCTACTGGATAAGTTAGAACTCCTCCAGAGTTTCTGAAATGTCTTTACAGAAGCAGACTGCCTTATCCCATGAAGAGGGGTGGATTCACACTACCAAACTTTTGGTTAGAAGTTCAATGCTCGACCCACTGTGCCACCAGGGCTCTCTTATTAGATATTGTGGTTGTTGTTCGGTACCACCACTCAGTTCTGACTCAACAAGCTTATGTGCAACTGCTCATTCCCGGGCCATCCTTAAAATTGTTCTTAAGGTTCAGCCCATTGTCACAGTCACAGCGTCAGTCCATCTTGTTGAGGGCCTTCCTCTTTTTCACTCTCTCTAATTTACCAAGCATGATGTCCTTTCCTAATAACATGTCCAGAGTACCTGAGACGAGTTATCACCACCCTTCTAAGGAGCATCTTCCAAGACAGACATTTATTTATTTATTTTTGGCAGTCCATGGGACGTTCCGGATTCTTCCCCAGCACCATAATTCAAATGCATCAATTCTTCTTTGGGCTTCCTTATTCGATGTTCAGCTTTTACATGCATATGAGGTAATTGAAATACCATGGCTTGGGTTGCCACACCTTCATCCTCAAAGTAACATCCTTCCATTTCAACATTGAAAGAGGTCTTGCGCAGCAGATTTGCCGAATGCAATGAGTTTTTTGATCTCCTGACTGCTAGGTCCATGAACACTGATTGTGGATCCAAGCAAGGTGAAATCCTTGACAATTTCAGTCTCTTCTACTTTTATCATGATGTTGCCTATTGGTCCCACTGGAAGGATTTGAGTTGTAATCCACACTGAAGGCTGTGGTCCTGATTTTCATCAACAAATACTTTATATCCTCCTGACTTTCAGTTAGCAAGGTTGTGTCATCTATAGATTGAAGGTTGTTAATATGCCTTCCTCCAATCCTGGTACCACATTTTACTCTAATTTAGCTTCTCTGATGATTTGCTCAGCATACGATAGAATAAATAAGATGAAAGGATACAACTCTAGCACACACTTTTCCTGATCTTAAATCATGCATTCTCTAACTCTGATCATACAGTTGCCTCTTGATCCATGTACAAGTTCTGGATGAGCACAATGAAGTGCTCTGAAATGCCCGTTCTCCTGCTCAAGGTTATTCATACTTTGTGATGGTCCATACCGTTCACAGAGCAATTAGTATACGACTCAACAATTATCCTAGATATATACCCAGCAGACATGAAAACAGAGACTCATTCTGACACATATAAACTAATGTTCATTTCAGCATTATTCACAATAGGCAAAATGTGAAAGTAACCCAACGATATCAGATAAATGGATAAACAAATGTGGTATATTTGTACAGTGGAATATTACTTAGCCGTGAAGAGAAATGAAGCTCCAATATACATATGCTACCACATGAATACACCTTTATAATATTATGCAAAGTAAAACAAATCAGAGAAGGATAAATATTGTATGATCCCACTTAAGAGAATCTAGGATAGGCAAATACATGAATACAAAAGTTGTTTAGTGGTTATTAATGGTTCAGAGGAAGAGGGAATGGAAGCTATTGCTTAAAGGGTACTGTATTTCTATCTGGGGTGATGCAATTTTTGGCACTAGATAGTGGTGATGGTAGAACATGGTAAGGATAGTTAATCCCACTGAACTGAACACCCAGAGCAGGTACAAATGTCAAACCATTAATCCAGCTACTGTCTCCATAGATTTACCTATCTTGGATTTCATATACATAAAAAAGTCCAAACAACAATAAAGCAACCAACAACTATCACAAATTAAAACAGAGAAAAATCTCAATTTAAAAGAAAATATTAAAAACCACAACAAATTTAAAATGGGTCAAAAAGGAGACCTAATGATAGGGTGTGTGCTTGTCTGGGTTGACTAGAGAAACAAATTCATAAATACTCATATATGTGTATAAGAAAAAGCTTTATATAAGAAATAATTGTATATTAAGAAAACATCCCTCCCAAGTTCAGATCAAGTCCATAAGCCCGATATTAGTCCCTATGTCTGATATCAATCTATAAATTCCTCTTCAGACTCACACAACACATGCAATGATGCTGAATGCAGGAAGATCATTGCCAGTGAGTGGAAAGTCTAGTGGATCCAGTGGTGGTGGAAGAATCTCAGCACTGGTGTGGGTCTCCACATGGCTCCTTCAGCTCCAGGGCTCTGGCTCTCTCAGTCTAGCCCCATGTGGCTTGTCAACAGGAATGTCTTACACGGAGAGTGTGTGTGTCCCACCTCCAGTGAGCTATTTATCTCCTTAGTGCCTCCAAATGAGGTCATCAAGCTGTGACCTGATTGACTAAACTCCATCCCTTCACTCTTAATAATCTCAAATTGACACCAGATTATGTAACTACCACAGGGTGCTAAATTATAACATAATTGCATTTACAATAGTCCACTTTCCAAAGCATTCTGCATGATAGCAAAGCTATTTACATTTCTGGTCTATTGTCAGAGAGGTTGCACTGGAGACTCAATCCATGTACATTTCCCCTTTCCTTTTTTTTTTAAACCGAAACAACTTCAAAACGGGAGATCAAAGTTGATAGTAATTTTGCCTTTCCACTAGGTATAGAGTGAGTCATTTCAGAAGCAGGACTGGAACATCTCATGACCACCAAGAAAGAGGAGCCACAAGTGTAGCCTGTCTGAGACGCCTGTATTAATAAGAGTAGCAGCAGCAGCAGCAGCAGCAGCACTAAGACCATCGACAGTGGCAGACTTCCCTGCCCGCAGAAGGAATACAGTTGAGTGTTTCGGGTAGGAAGTTGACTTTTAGAGTAGGTTGTTCTTTGGGAATTTATGAACTCTAAAAGGAGCTTTGTAAAGCTTACATAGGCAGGACAGAGTCCCAGAACCCTCAGGCTGAGAGGCTGAGGACCAGGCATAGTTATGCTTGTCAGCATGGCTGAGAAGAGACACTTTGAACACAAGAACTATATCTGATCCTGAATTGTAACCTGTTAGCTTCCTAATAAACCCCAACAAGATTAGTAATGTCTGAGTTCCGTTTGGCCAATGCAATGTATTTTCAAACCTAGCAGAGAAGTAGCGTGCTGTGGAAGGGACAAGTGTTATCATAATGGGGTAAAGAAGATTGAAATATGAAGGAATTATCTCCTACGCAGAGGTTCTCAACCTTCCTAATGCTGCGTCCCTTTAGTACAGTTCCTCATGTTGTGGTGACCCCTCCCCCCAACCATAAAATTATTTTATTTGCTACTTCATCATTGTAATGTTGCTACTGTTATGGATCAGATGACCCCTATGCAAGGATCGTTCGACCCCCAAAGGGGTCGTGACCCACAGGGTGAGAACCACTGCCCATAGGAATCGTGTGTGTGTGTGTGTGTGTGTGTGTGTGTAGTTGAATACTGCTCTCCCTTGTGTAGAAATGGGAAGTCAGATGTGATTTCAGTGCTATTTCATCACTGTCCCATTAAGATTTCTGTGAAGTTGGATTCTTCTTGCCTATGTATGTTGCCTTCTGCATCTCCAGAGGGTCAGATACAGACAGCATGGGGCCCTACACCTTGTCTCTCTATGGTTATTGCTTTCATTTAGTCTCATCTTCCAATTGGTGTTTAATCCAATTCGTGTCTTCTCACTTGATTTTGAGCCTTACAGGATTATCATCTGAATATATTTCTTTCTTTTAAAAATCACTCTATCGGGGGCTCATACAAGTCTTACCATAATCCACGCATCCATCCATTGTGTCAAGCACATTTGTACATATGTTGCCATCATCGTTTTCGAAGCATTTTCTTTTTATAATCTGTGTTTTACTTAGTTAGCAATTTATTTTCATTTTTGAGCAATGATTAGAGTTAGGTAAGTTTCATTATAAATTGAATAGCTACATCCAATCATATATATATGATTCTAGTGGTACTTTTCTTTCTTTTTAAATCATTTTATTGGGGGCTTGTACAACTCTTATCACAATCCAGACATACATCCATTGTTTCAAGCACAATTGTACATATGTTGCCATCATCGTTTTCAAAGCATTTTCTGAGCTATTGGTATCAGTTCCTCACTGTCTTCCCTCTCCTCCCCTTCCCTCCATCATGAACCCTTGATAATTTATAAATTATTATTGTTTCATGTCTTTCACTGTCCAATGTCTCCCTTTACACCCTTGTCTGTTGTCCATCCCCCTGGGAGGGGGTGATACAAAGGTCATTGTGATCGGCTACCCCTTTCTCCTCCCACCTTCCTCTTACCCTCCTGGTATGGCTACTTTCAATATTGGTCCCAAGGAGTTTATCTCTCCTGTATTTCCTGTGTTTCCAGCTCTTATCTGTACCCAATGTACATGCTCTGGTCTATCCAGATTTTTAAGGTAGAATTAGGGTCATGTTTCATCTGTGCTATATTGCACCCTGACTGGCCCGTCTTCTCCCCACCACCCTTCTGTAAGGGGATATCCAATTGGTTACAAATTGGCTTTGGGCCTCCACTCTGCACTCCACCCCCCTCATTCAAATTATGAGTTTTTGCTCCCGGTCTTTGATACCTGATGCTATCAACACCTCATGATCGCACAGGCTGGTGTGCTTCTTCCATGTGGGCTTTGTTGCTTCTCAGCTACATGGCCGCTTGTTTATCTTTAAGCCTTTAAGACCCCAGATGCTATATCTTTTGATAACTGGGCACCATCAGCTTTCTTCAACACATTTGCTTTTGTACCAATTTTGTCTTCAGCAATCGTGTTGGGAAGGTAAACATCTCAGAGTACCGGATTATTAGAAAAAAGTATTGTTGCATTGAGGGGTACATGGGTAGAGATCCAATGTCCATCTGCTTCCTTAATACTAAACCTACAAATATATGTACATAGATCTATTTCTGCATAATCACAT
This sequence comes from Tenrec ecaudatus, assembly GCF_050624435.1. Classification (NCBI taxonomy): domain Eukaryota; kingdom Metazoa; phylum Chordata; class Mammalia; order Afrosoricida; family Tenrecidae; genus Tenrec; species Tenrec ecaudatus. The sequence continues at coordinate 234,863,376 of NC_134530.1, forward strand.
ATAAATATATTTACATATGCATATTCCTGTATTCAGATCTCTATAAATGCTCCTTGCCTCTTACTTCTTTCCTCTATTTCTTTTTACTTTCCTCTTGTTCTACTATTACATTCAACCATCATTTGGGTTTCAGTAGTTCTTCTCAGTTACATTGTCCTTGATTAAGCCCTACCAGGCCTCCTACACTCTCTTCACCATTGATTTCGGTCACTTGTTGTTCCCTTGTCCCTGGGTTTGTTAACACCCACTTTCTTTCCCCCGCCTCCCCCTATCCCATGTGCCCCCAGAACTGTTGTCCTCTCTTCCAGCTTGTTTATCCCACCTATCCCATCCAGATAGACGCGCAGAGACAGCAATATGCACAAACACAAGACCGAGCAAAAAAAAAAACAGCAATAGAAAATAAAACAATAGCTACAACAACAACAACAACAAAGGCAACGACAAAAAAGAGAAAAGCATATAAGTAGTTCAATGTCTATTTGTTGACTTTTAGGAGTGTTTTCCAGTCCAGTCTGATGGGGTGCCACACCCTGGCCCCACAGTTCATTTTTGATGTGCCCTGGGGACTTCATTACTCTGCTCCCCTTGCTGCTCTGTTGCGCGCCCCCAGCATCTCGCCTTGGTGTGGTGGGGTCAGGGTGGATACAGTTCCCACTGTGTTTTTCCTGTGTTGTCCCCCGTGGTGCTATGGATCAGTGAGGAACGTCGTGTCTTGTGGTGGGGTTGGCCCTATGGACCTCTCTGCGCACTGGCTCCTCTGAGCAGGAATATCGTCCTCAGGGCTTGGTAGGTCAGGATGTGCTTAACTCTTTTTTCTTCCCCACTCATTTGCACCCATGTGTTCTGATCAGACACATCCCTCCCCTGAGCTGTAGCTTCAGTTCTGTCCTCTGAAGTGAATTCTTCTGGGGTGAGACGGGGTTGTCCACTTAGTTGGTAATGGGGCCAGTCCCTCATCTGAATATATTTCATTCAGTTTTTCTGGTCTCTGCTTGTAGAGAGGGTGGGTGAAGTGTGTCACTAGGAAGCCATCCTGTCTCTGCCCTTTCCACATATTTCTTTTAAAGAATGTAAATGAAAGAGAAGACAATATAATTGACTTAATTCTGACACTATTCTTTGGCAATTCAGAAGAAATCTTATACTCTTGAAATGTTTTCAGGGTAGAAATGTGAATTTCAACATTCCCTGTACTAACAAAGGGCCAGGATGCTTGCAAGTTGAGATCTGAGTAGATTGAAAGCGAAATAAATCCATGTATGCCATCTGAACGACGGCCCGGATACGTCGATCCAAGTCTGAGGAATAATCTGGGAATATTTCCAGTTGTTATGGTCTTTAGGTCTGACTCAAACAAGATAAAGTAAATGACTCTTCTGCTCTGATTTGGAACCAGTTATTTTAATGCCTTCTAAGACAAAACGAAATCTTCCAAATTTCGATATATGACCAATATTTGTCTTTGTCCATCGAGGTTTATTCTCACTTTCTTTTTCCAGTGCCGTATCATTATTCTCTTTTCCTCTTACTGACCCTCTGAGAGTCCTAGGACTGGAAGATTGGTTGGCTTTCAGTTCAGAACTCAATGGACTCTCTCCTTCTCGTGTCCCCGTGCTCATCCTTTATGGAAACATATGCGGTCCAGGGTACACCTCACAGTTTGACATTATCAGTCTGCATAATGGACATTTTGCATTCTCTCCAAGCCATGGGGTCAGAGTGATAGTTGGTCCACAGCAAGGAAGATCCAATCTCCCTCTTTATTGTGGTTAGAGCACTGGCTAGGCTTGGTGTCACTTTGTGTGGTAGCTCATGGTGTGATGACCCACAGAGTTGGTTTATGGTGCCAACCTGGCCAATAAACACATGTGGGATTAACTGAAGGGCGGAGAGATAAATGGCTCAGTGAGCCTCGCCTTTCTAGTTCTTGGGTATCTTACTCTCTGATGGCTGGACCAGGGTGCAGCTGCCTTAGCCAGTTCCCTGCTTCAATTGGCAAGGCTCACTTCCTGCAAGACATCCCTGAGGAGAAGCCACATGGACCTACCCTGATGCAGCTCTGTGTGCTGGAGCAGCCATGTGGAGACCCCTGCCAGTGCTGAGATGCTTCCACATTCACTGATTTGGCTTTCCTCCTACAGTCAGCATCATAGTGTGTGTTTTGTGAGATGGAGGAGGACTTTGTGGATCGGTGTTGGACATATGGGTGAATGTTAGACCTTGTGGGCTTGGGCAGCACTGGGTTGGGATAATTTCTTTATGTGCACTTACCCTTTATATAAAACTCTCTCTTATACATGAGTTTCTGTGGATTTGTTTCTCTAAAGTACCCAGCCTAACACACCCACCCTCACTCCCAAGGACCTTCTCCCATACCAGACTGTACAGACTCCTTAGTAATGTTTGTTATTAATTTTAACAATAGAATCACACAGGATAGATTTAGCTGAAAATTGCTTAAATATAATATTCTGTAGATATATGAGCAACATTGTTTTGAAAAATCTTTCACATTGAACTATAACATGGTTAATTACAATATTAATAGTAATGAAGCAGAAGATTCTCCACCCCACCCCCGCTTCCTTATTTAAGGAGATCTGATGGTCGAGTGTGTTATGAATTAGAGGAATAACTACAAGTTTGGAGGCCCCATTACCCCAGCTGCTTGAGGGAGAAAGATAGATTTTTTTGATTCTATAAAAATGGACAGTTTCAGCAACCCCCAGGGCAGTTGCGCCCTCTCCTGTAGGGTCACCGTGAGCTGGAATAGACTCCATGACAGTGAGAATGGGAGCGAATTTCCTTTAATTACTACTGCGTTTTCCAAAAAAGTTATTGAGATAAGTTCATAAACACTAATGACTACTGCACTGTAGCTGAAACCCCAGAGAGATACAAAATCAGAAGCTATAAACATACTGGCAGCAGCAAAACAACAGTGTGTGCAGACGAAGCCATGCCATTGGAAGTGCCTTTGGAACTGAATAATAATAACAACTCTGAACTACATTAGAAGGCTCAAAAAATAAATTAACATAGAGACTTAGCTTTGTAGATATATTGATACATGAAAGCTGGGCTTATGGAAAATGTTTATGCTGTTCTAACTATAGGGATATTTTAATTAAAATACTGAATTTGTGCTGAAACATTGTAAATATTTTTTACAGACAGTCACTTTGGTGGTCACCTCTCTGACAGTGTCACCTGCCATGGTCAGCACCCCGGAACCCCTGTGGTGAGGCCACTGGGCTAGAAGGTGCATTACAGAATCATGCCCGGAATGCAGCCCTGGATCCTGAAATTACGGGTAACTAAATAATACTTTACAGAAAGAGGGGACTCCAAAAGTATTCCGACTGACTGGCTGTCTTAAGGAAATTAACAGACTCTGCTACCAAACATAATTTTGTCTAGATTTCAAAGATATGTGGTACTATAATCTTAAAGTGGATTGCTGAAGCCAAAGCTCACCCCAATTCCTAAGGGATTAAAGTCCCTTTATGTGGCTTTATTGCTGGCAATGATTTGGAAGTTTATTTCTTTTGCTCCACCAGAAAAATGCTGTCAGTTATGTTGCCAAGAGATACAAAACTGACTGAGCTTCATTGAAGGCTTATTAGGAAGGCATGAACAAAAGATTTCCCAGAAAAGCAGCAACTTGAGTTCCTGCTGGTACCCCGTGGACCCCTTAGGAAGACCATTGGACCTTGAAATGTTTATATTCCAAGGCCAGCCATTGATAATGTGTTCAACAAATTATTATGTCCATCAAGAGAAAAGAGCCCTGATACATACCACCAGAAAGATCAACCATGGGAACATTATGCTGAGGGAAATACGTCAGTGACAAAACGATAGCTATTGTTATCAGGTGGCTGCCATGAAATGCCTAGGAATTGTGCTCTCCCCTAGCCCCACCTCTCCCCAAGTAAGTGTCAACTTGGCTAGGCTAAGATGTTCAATATGGTTTATCTTCCATTATGTGATCTCATTGTCCTAGGTGTAATCATTTCTAACCTGCATGGTAATAATGAGGCAAGATTCAATGCACTCTCTTCTATTAGGAAGTATTAGGCAGTATCTTGAGATTGTCTTTTGAGATATGAGAGAGATTAATCAAGTGAGTGAGGTGGGGCCGCATTAACATCAAGAAATAATTGAAGTGGGGTGTATCTGTTGGGCCCCAGGTTCTTGTCCTGAGAACCCCTTGATCCAGAGGAAGATTGTGAGAAGTATCATTCCCCAGAGCTGTCACAGAGAGAAAGCCTTTCCTTAGATCTGGTGGCTTGAATTAAAATTTCTGGTCTCTTAAATATGCTGCACAAAGATTTCTTTAAAGTACTGAAAACCAAGGATGTTACTTTAAGGACGAAGATGTGCCTGGCTCTAGCCATAATGTTTTCCAAGACGCCGTATGTCTGTGAGAGTTGGACATTGAATAAAAAAGACCAAAGAAGGATTGGCGCATTTGAATTACGGCGTTGGAGAAGAACATCCAAAGTATCGCGGTCTGACAGGAAACAAACCGGTCTGTTCTGCATCAAGTACCGCCAGAGTGCTTTCACAACTTAGGGCGGTGACACTGCGGCTCACATACTCTGCACATGGTCTCAGGAGAGACCAGTCTCTGGAAGAGGGTATCGTGCTTAGTCACATAGAAGGGCAGAAAAAGCTGAGGACTTTGACCACATAGATTGACGCAGCGGCTGCAACAATGGGCTCAAACATGACAATGATTGTGAGGATGGTGCCGAACTTGGCAGTGTTTACAGTTGCTACGAGTCAGGATCTACTGGCCGGCACCGAACAGTAATAAAACAGCGACAGCAATGCACTGACGAAGAATAGATTTCTATTTGTTATCACCATCTACTTGTGGTGTTTCTGTGATAGGAGTACTAGCTAACTAAGGTGCATAGATCAATGTATGTATTGAATTTAATAGTGGGTACTAGACATGGGAGAGAGAAGGAAAAGGAAGAATCATTGTGCAGTCATTATTGACGTCTCCCTGAGTTTTTGCTTATGGGGATAGAAATTTAGCAGTGGATATTACGGTGGTTCCACAACATGAATTGTTGTAATTGGCTTTATTGAACTCTACATATAAAAAATGAATTAGAAAATATAATGTCTGTATCTTTACAACAACATAGTAAAGAGATATAGCTGATACAAGAGATAGCGTAATAGGAAATGTTTTCTATTTTAAGCTGGGCTTCCCCTCAGGCAGTTCTGTACTCCCATGCCAGTGTGGAACACACATTAGCATCTCTCATTTTAAGAAACTCAGTGAATCAAAACCCAAACAAAAGGACTAAGAACATATGTAGAAGAAGGACTATTTTTTTTAAGAAGGACTATTATGAAAGAAGTTTTCCAATAGCCTAAGAAGACACACACACACACACACACACACACACACACACACCCCTCACACCTCTATGGGATTTCTTTGAATAATGAGATTTGTAGAAATCTCTGCTTTGGATTTAAGCAGATTAATTATTTTCCCTCTGTTTCGCATAGGTTCTTTCATGATTTTTTAAAAAAAGTTACCCATTCTCTTACATCAGGATTCTCATGATCAATTATAATAGAGCCCCGGCGGCATTGCAGGGTCTGTGCAAGGTCTGCGGTTGCTGTTCCGCAGGAGAAAGGGGAGGCTGTCTGCTCCTTCCTTATGTTGGAAACCCTGTATAGGGGCTCCATGAGTTGGACTCAGTCCAATACAGTTAAAATTTAAAACAAGAATCAATTATAGATCATTCTTAGGCTCTATTAATTCCAACCCACGCTCTCTTCTGAATCTAGGTCCACATATGCAATCATCTACGCGGCCTCTCCACAGTAGTTACCCAGGACTTTGTCCAGAAGTGTTCCATTGCTGCTGCTTCCATTCTGAGTCATAGCAACTCTATAGGACATATTAAAACACCAGATGGCAGGCGCGTTCGAACCTTTTGGTTACCAGCCTAATGTTACCATAGCTTCTTCTAAAACTTCCAGTCACTCGAAAATCTATTCAACTGACAGTCTTCCTGATGTCATTTTTGGTAATTCCAATATTCCAGTCACTCAGGTCAAAAGCCTTGGAGTCAACATGAACTCTTTTTTCTTCCACATCCCACGTCTAACCAGTCAGAAAATTATCTTTCAAAATATCTCCCCAATCTAATCATGTCTTTTCTCTTCCACTTCCACCATTATTCAAAATGTTCTCCATCTTAGATGAGCACAATAGACCCTGTGTTAAACCGGATTGCCTAGAGAAACAAATCCAGTGACACACATATATATGTGTGTAAAGTAGAGCTTTATATCAAGAAGTAATTGTATATCAAGAAAACATCCCAGCCCAGACCAACTAGTTCATAAGTCCAACACTAGACCCTAAGTCCCTCTCCCGACTCACGAAGCCACAAGCAAGGATGCAAAATGCAGGAACCTCCCTAGCCAGTGGGTGCAAAGTCCTGTGGCTCCAATGGAAGTGAATGCATCCCCAGGGCCCTCACAGGCCCCAGTGTTGTTCATCAGCAGAAAGGTCGAGGCAGAGAGAGGAGGGAGGTTCTCAGGACCCTCTTTATGGGAAGGTCACGCCCACAAGGAGGCATCATCAGACTATGACTTGATTAACAGGCTAGACTCCATCCCTACACTTTTATATCTTCAATTTAACATGCAATTATGTAACTACCACAGATCCTTTTAAAGCCTTTTCTATCTTGGCCTTTTAAAGCTTTTCACCAAGATTTAGAAGTCTGCAGAATTGTGAACAAGGGAGTGACAGCATACAATTTATATTTTAACAATCTTCTTCTTCAAAATTCACCCCATGAGACACCTTGTTTAAAAGTGAAGCTACTCTCCCCTCGGGAGTTCCCCAATGACCTTAGCATGATCAATTTTCTTTATCGCACTAATCATTAAAATATGTTTGTTAAATATTCGAAACACATTGATTGATATGATTATGTAGTTTTTCTACTTTTGTCTGGCAGATGACACAGATTGATTTTCTGTTACTGAACCAACCTTGAGTTCCCCCAGGATAAGCCCCACGTAGTCATGTGTATAGGGAGCCCTGGTGATATAGTGGGTTATGCTTTGGGCTACCAACCACAAGGTCAACAGCTACTCTGTGACAAAGATGAAACTTTGTATTCCCGTACAGTTACACTCTAGGAAACCCTCAAGGGCAGTTCTATCCTGCCCTACAGGGTCACTAGGAATCCACTCAATGGCAGTAAGTTTATGTATCATGTGTATAACTCTGTATGCATACATATATTGATACAGATGAATTCTATTTCCTTGTATTTTGCTAAGGATTTGTGCATCTTTATTCATGACTGATTTTGATTTGTAGCTCTTTTTCTTTTTTCCATACACTGTCTTTGTCTGATGTTGGTATCAGTGTAATATTAGCTTCATAAACCAATCTGGGATTCCTCCCACCCCTTAAAAGAGATCGTGTAGAATTGATGCTAATTATTCTTTAAATGCTTGTTTGAAATGCCTAGTCAAACCATCTGAACGTGAGGATTACATTTGTTGGAGTTTTAAACCTCAAATTTAGTCTTCTTAGTAGTTAGCATGCTGTTCAAATGAACTATTTCATGCTAGGTTCTAGCTTGTGCTTTTTGATGTATTGATCCTTCTTACCTAAACTGTCAAATGTGAGCAATGTTGCTTGTAATATGCTCTGTTTTCCCTTTGATGTCTGCTGGCTCCACCCCCCCCAAGAGGTCTCTTCATTTTACTGATTTTTCAAAAAATTACCTTTTTCTTTCATTGATTTTCTCTATTGCTCTCTGTTTTTAATGTCATTGATTTCTTTACTTAGCTTCATTGATTCCTTCCTTCTTTGGCTTTAATTTGCCTTCTTTTTCCAGGTTCTTGAGGTGGGAACTTACATTATTGACTATGGACATTTCCTGCTTTCTGGTTGTATTTAGCTGGTGTCATCAATTTTCCCTCAGCTCTGTCTTAGTGTGGCCCACTTACTTTGACATGATGTGTTTTTTTAATTTGCACTCAGTTGTATTTATTTTAAAGTTTCCTTATTTGAAGTGTATTGTTTGGCTTCTAAGTGTTTGGAGATTTCCCTGTTATTGTTTTCTAGCTTCAGTCTATTATAGACAAAACATAGTGTATAATTTTAATTGTTTTATACTGTTGAGGTTTGATTTATGGTTCAAGATAAGGGTCTGTCTTGTATACTCCATAAATGTCAGAAAAGAATGTAGACTCGGCTGTTGTTGAATAGAATGTTCTAACAATACTGACTAGATAAGGCTGGTGGATGGTGTTTCTGAGTTTGTTTGTTTTTAAAACACTGTGTCAGGAACTTACTTCTGATGGACCCCAGCAAGGGAGTTGCTCTGATGTGTACAAACCTTGACCCAGAAGCATGTTCTTTAAGAATGGCTTATCCCTAGACTCCTCAGTTGTTGAGTAGTTTTATGTTCTTGCTGATGTTGTTTCTCTTTGTGGACCATGTTATGCCACTGCAACTTTGTGTGCCTGAAACTATGGTCTTGAGTCCCCAGGCCCAGTGACTCATTCTTTTAAAGTGTTTGGTTGGGGATAAGACGTGTTCATAACTTTGCCCCTTATATGCTCTGTTATATTCATGGATATATTTGCAGCATAGGTAAATCCATGTTCAGAAATATTTTTTAGCAGTCCTGTCTATATTTATTTGTGGTTTTCTTGTCCCATTTCCCTTCTCACATCTGTTTAGTCTGCATGTGTATGTATGCATCTACTAGTAGATTATTATTATTGTTGTTGCTGTTGTGGGATTGTTTATATACCAGTATTTACCTCTATTGCCCAAAGGATCACTTTTCCCCATAATATGTTATCATGTTTATTGTTGACTGTCTACCTCTTCTCCTGGATAAGAATGTAAGCGATTTTAGGACAGATGCTTTGCCTATTCACTGACATATATCCTAAGAATCAGAACAATACATTTCACGTTGCAGGCGCTTCATAAATATTTGTTGAAGGTTTAAAAACAAGTCTTTTTCCTCTAATCTGTCCAAGAATCTTCCATTCTGTTCCGTGAAGACTACATTTCCCTTGTTTCACTCCCATGTCAATTCTCGGTTATATTCCATAGTTAGACAATGAAAATGTTTTAGGACACCTCTTGTCACAGAAATGAGCTCATTGCCAGATTTTAAATGGTGGTTCGCTATGACAAAAATCTGACCTTCTGTCAAATTTAGAGTGTTCTTCCTTCCCAGTTCACAGCCCGCCTTAGGCTGTGACTCCTGTCGGGGACTCTCCTGCTCCAGATCCTCAATGTATTCTTGTTCTGCTTCTTCATCTCCAAGCTCACTAGCCTTCATCATTGGGAAAAAGGAAACAAGAAAATGCACAGTACTCAGAGAGTGATATTTTTACCATCTATCTTTTGTTTGGTGTTCATGAGGCTTGGCAACTATAAACCCTTGGGATACATTTTGTAGGTTTTTAGAAAACTTCCCCATTGAGAACATCCAATGACCAGTCTTATGATGTGGGATGTGGGTGACCACTCAATGACCCAAGTTTTTGTTCCCTGGGCATTTAGCCTTCCAACCCACAAGACTTTCTCTGGTCAACCTCTTGAGAAAGGCCTTCTTGGAGCTGGCTCCAGCCTGACTCCCACCAGACTCATAAAGGTCCATGGGAACGGCTCCTTCCTCTTTGTAGCTCACTCCCAGTACTGCCCACTCTCTCTGAACGTAGCTCTTTAGGAAGGGAGACTCATTACTTCCTGTCTTTTGATTTTTCAGCTGAGTCAGGAAAACCAAGCCTATCCTGCAAGTAGAGCCCTGAAGTCCCCTCACTGGGTTTCAAAGGTGAGAGTAAAATATCCAAACACCAGCTTTTTGGCTAGTAATCAAATATATAGGTGTTGCATCACCAGGGCTTTTAGTTAATGATATGAATACAACGTTTAGAAGGATGCTTGGCACATCGTAAGCACTTTAAGGTGTTATTAATTGCACGAGGAAAGCACTGACTATGTAGTAGGTGTAATCTTTTGGGAGAACATTCAATAAATCATTGTTTTTTTAAGAAGAAAAAACTCCAAGAAAACCTTATTTTCCACCACAATCTAGGGCAATCACTCCAATGTAGTGTTTCAGGAAGTGTGAAATCATCTGTGGGTAAGTTCAGGTGGATCAGACCCTCACCAGAGAGTGCCCTGGAGCCCAAGGGAATTCCATATATTTGGGGACAGATCATTTGGAATAGTAGTCTAGCATAGTGGTCCAAGCACAGGTTTGTGACGACTAGGTCTTGGACACAGAGTGGGATCGTTTTCTTATTAACTCTGTGACATTGAGTAGTTATTTGATTTCTCTAAGTCTGAGCAAGAATATGATTCGAATGTTCCTCTGAAGGTAGGATGACAAGTCTTCGACTTGCTTCTGTTGGACAAATCATTAAGAAAGACAAGCGCTATCATGTTTGGTGGAGAAGAAGACAATGAGAATGAGATCAACCCTCAACAACATGGGTTACACAGGACCAGCCAATATTTTCTTCTAGTGTACATGGAGTCACCATTAGGCAGCAGCTAACAACAACACCTTTCCATATAAAATGGGCATAATAATAGCACCACTTCACAGGGCTGTTGTATATGTGACAGTATTTGGCACATTAGCAAAGTGCTTTTGTTAATGTTGTTATCTGTAACCATAGTTAGCACCACAGAAAACCAGTGAACAAGGACTCTCTACTTTTTTAGAGGTACCTTTTTAGAAATAGCCCGAGAGGCCTTTTTCACCACCTTCTTTCCAGTTATTGTTATAGCTAACATGCATCTATTTATTATACACAATCCCATATAAGGAAAATGAAGCAAAAAAGCCACAGATTGAATATAAAATGAATAATAAAATTTCCATTCACTTCCTATTTTAAGCAACATTCAGTGCAACTAGTACCTAGTACCTAACATACATCAGATTGCAAACTTGAGGAATTACATATTTGAATCCCAGTAATTCCTGAATGTATGGGCCCAGGAAGCACCTCCATGTGAAGGCACTTTGAACGAACATTGAGGGTGCCTTGTAAATCGAAGGTGTTAGAATTATTCTAAGTGAATTCAAGCACTGAGCTAGCCCCTTTCCTCACACAAACAGGTTTCTTACTAGAGATCTCTAGAGCATTGACATAAAATCCATATGTCCAGTTTCCTGGAGAAAAACACATACCTTGATGATCTCAGAAATGCAGATTTCTAGTGAGCTCTAAGAAAACTTGAAAGAGTATGCCTGGTTTCCAGTTAGACTTTATCTCTTTGTTTGACTTGTACCCGCTATTTTTTCTCCAGGGGAAAATCAAGTGGATGAAAAAGTTTGTCCTTCAAAATTATGCAGCTGTTCAGAATAGACTTGAGACCCTGTGTCCTGGATGCTGCACTCAGCAGCACCCATTATAATTAGGCTTGATAAATAAATGTTTGGAAAACATTTTCTCCTTGACAGTTATGTGCTTTGATTAAGTGTAGGTGATGTTTTGTGATTTCATTGTTTACCCATAGAAGCTAGATTAGTGAGCTAAAATTTAGAAGTTTTTTTGTGGGGGCTTCTGAAAGGTTAAGTAATACTTCTAAGAGGACTCTGGATCTGTGGTCCCTGTGTGCTCTAGGCAATCACATGTTCCTGCTTCTGGCCAGAAGCCTGGGGTGATTGTACTTTGATCTCTCCAGGGTGTACTTCTAAACTGTGGGCCATTCAATGTCAGAGAAACTGTGTTCCAAATGTCAAGGAGCCCCATGGCCTCAGGCTGGTCACACACTTGGGTTGCATCTGCACCCTGGGCCACCTTCCTCTATGGCTTCTTCCCTCTTTCTGCCTTCTGTCATTGGAATTCAGGCTTCTGCTTGCTCACCTCAACAGCTCTGGTTGTAGAGTCAGAGAGCCAGAGCTTGAGCAATCAGTAATGTGGTAGAGTGAAGAGGACTCTTTTTTTTTTTTTTTATCTCTCAAGACCGTGCAATGCCTGGGAAGTGCGTTTGAGAAGGAGGTCCAGCCACTCAGTCACTTTTCTCCTGAAAAGGTGTTTCAGTATGTTTACTTGTAAGCTACTCTCCCTTCACTGTAACCCTTTTGTTTTTCTGTAACACAGCCAGATCCTATATTTCCTCGATGTTGAAAAGAGACTGAGAGAGAAGTACCTGGCTGAAGTAAAAATGCTACCATGTGCTTGTTAAGGTTGCACTCCACCTATATATAGTTCAGGCATTCATCTCAGTCCATGTACTTACTACCTGCAGTAGTGTGTACCTTTCCACTGCACTTGGAGACTTTGAATGGGATAAGGGTGCAACTGAAAATTCAGCTTGAGGCTGACATTTACTGACACACTCTTCATATTATGAAGTTCTGGTGATGTAGTGGGTTATACATAGGGCTGCTAACACAAGATCAGTAGCGGTTCAAGTTCACCAGCTACTCTATAGGAAATGTAAGAGGCTGTCTACTACTGTTTAGACTCAAAATCTCAGAAAATCAAAGAGGCAGTTCTACCATGTCCTATAGGGTCATCATGACTCAGGATCAACTCACTGACAGTGAGTTAGAATTTATTCTTTGTATTGGCACCTAACTGCCAATTTAAGAGTATAGGTTTTGCTTATGAAGGCATTTATACTACATTGGAAATAGAATGTTTTAATAATACTTATTTTTGAGGACTTCTAAAACCCTTATAAAGCACAATTTATGTATTTAGGATAGACTATAGATATAGCAGCCTGAACCTTTGTTTCTTATGGGATCCAGATAATGTATGGGGTGGTATGAAAAGGGCATGGGCTTTGGGCAAGATGGTGACTGGGTAACACATACCATAGGGACTCTTCAGAAATCAGCACAGAAGAGCAACTGAGACAGAAATTCCATGCTTCTGGGACACAGGAGGAGCATCATAAAGATAAGTAGACACAGATCCACTAGGGTTTGAGGAGCTGTGGGCTTTTGACTTAACATTGTGGAAGATGACTAAGGCTTAACCTTAGCCCTGTCACAGTCTCATCCAGAGCCGGGCTCCTTTGGCTGGCCCACGGACTTTATTTCAACAGTCACAGCTTGCCGCCAACTCTGGGAAGGGTTTAAACCCCTCCAGCTCCATAGTTAGGCAATGGGGGCTCAGCTATATATTTACTGTTATTTCTCTCTCTTTTCTATTTCCCCCCACAGTCACAGCAGTCGCAGTTTTTTCTCCTCTTTTCTTCTCTCACATGCCACTGCCAGCCTCCAGACCACTCCTCTTTGCCTAGGGTGATTACATCTGCCCTCCACCCACTGGGGGAGTCCCCGCCCCCTGAAGCATTGCACGTGGCTGGGAAAATCCTGCCCACCTTCTGCCACAGGGAAACTCACGCATACCCACCAAGGCCCCTTAAGCATATGGGGGAAATCCTGTCAGCCCTTTTGGGTGCTACGCTGGCTGGGGGAGCCTCTGCCTGTTCTCCGTGGTCCCACGTGACTGAGGGAACTTCCTCCCACCTGCTGTAGTACCTCACATGGCCTAAGGTAGATCCGCCAACACTCTCCAGTGCTTTATGCTGCTAAAGGAACATCTGCCCAACCTATGCAGTGATCTAGCTGACTAGGGCAATTCCTTCCACCATTTGTGGTGCTCTACACCAAAGCAGGCACACCTACCTTCCCTCCATGGAACTTTAATTGCAGCAGGCACCCCCACACACCTGTGAGGTGCCCCAAAGTGCTGTGGGCCTCCAACCATGGCTTCCTGTGAGATCATCCAGTGCAGTTCCATCCTCGTGGGTCCACAACCACCCAACCATCGGCCCCTAAGAGGATCATCCAACTTGCCCTCCAAATAACAGAATACTGGTTGGCTAGGGAAAGAGTGAAACCCAGGAGGATAAAGGAGTAGTGCACAGTGCAATTAGCTGCAAGAAGTTCAAAGAAGCATTCCTATGAGTCTCCCAAAGAAAGAGCCAAGTGCTTCTCAACTGTCAGGAAAATGACGTTGGGCTCCTCTTAAAAAAAGCACAACACAAACAGCAATCAACCCCAACAGCCTTAATGACAAAACAGGAGAAATAAAAGTCAATGTCAGAAGAAGTCCTGAACTTACTGATGTGCATAAAAGAAGCAGACAGTGATCTGCCACAGAAAGAAATCTTCAGAATGCTGTTTGCAGGCATACAGGATACGAGGGAAACAATACAGAAGAAAGATGTAATGATAGAGAAGATAAAGGCTACAAACAAGGGAAATATAAGACCTAAGGGACGAGAAAACAAAAATCAGTAGCAAATCCACAGACTTTGCCAACAGACTTGTGGAGGCAGAGAATCGTCCAAGGGACCTACAGGATAACCAGGCAGACTCAACCAACAGGAAAGAAAGTCAAGTAAGATAATCAGAGAAGCTGAAGAAAACCTGAGAGCCATGTCTGATGCTATGAAGGAGAACAACATTAGAACAGTTGGATTACCTGAACAAGGCACATTGAAGAAATCAATGGCAAAAATAACGAGGGAATTCTTAAAGGAAAACTTCCCCAGGTTAATGAATGAAAACCAGGCAAACATTCAGGAGACAAAAAGAACACCAGCTAGAATGAATCCCAAGAAGCCACCATGGCATATAATAAACTATCCAACTTTGAGGAAAAGGAGAAAATCATGAAAGCTTCTAGGAAGAAACAAGCCATCACTTATAAAGGTACCCAAATAAGGATATGTTCAGACCTATCAGCAGACACTATGAAGAAGAGGAGAGAGTGGAGTAACGTATTCCAAAAATTAAAGGAAAATATAATGCCAACCCAAGAATTCTCTATCCAGCCAAATTATCTATCAGGATAGATGGAGAAGTAAGAGTCTTCCAAGACAAGGAAAAACTCAAAAAATGCATGACAAAAACGCAACCCGAAAAAGATCTTTGCCAACCAGTATGGGCAGAAGAACAGCACTCATCTAGCACAAATAGGAGACCACCAGAGGGCAAAAAAGAAAACATTCTCCAAGATAACATTGGCTCAAGATGGAAAGAAGGCAAGAATGAAATACATACACACACCTTCACAACACACTGATAAGGAAGGGAGGTAGGAAAACACCCAAGAAAAAAGGTACAAGATGACATTACAGAGTCCACAGATGGATGTAATAACCCTGAATATCAATGCACTGATCTCAGGCATTAAAAGACAGAGGATAGCAGACTGGCTTAGAAAACACAATCCATCAATATGCTGCCTATAGGAGATATATCGCAAGATTATTGACAAAAATAAACAGAATCAAAGGCTGGTGAAAAATATATCAAGCAAATGACAATTCAAAAAGTCAGGGTTGCAATCCTAATCTCAGATAAAATTGATCTCAAGGTGCCAGTCATAACGAGAGATAAGGAAGGGCACTGTATAATGCTCAAGGAAACAGGAGACCAAGAACCAGTGAGCATAATAAATATATACATGCCCAATGAGAGACATGCAAAATATGTCAATCAAACACTCAAAAAGATGAAAAAAGAAATCACAGACCCAACAATTATAGTAGGTGACTTTAGTACACCAATCTCTGAGAAAGATAGATGACAGGGAATGGAACTTAATAGGAGGCTACAGATCTAAACATTATTAGATGACTTGACCTGATGTTTTCAGAACTCTCCACCTAAATACAAAAAGCCCCATATTCTTTATAAGCCCATATGGCACAAAATCAAAGATAGATTATATGCTGGGACACAAGTCAAACCTGTGTAAATTCAAGCATACAGAGATCATACAGACTTTTCTTTCTGACAACTATGCCATAAGACTGGAAATCAACAAAAGGAGGGTTAAGAAAACAAGAGAAAACAATTGCAGGATGAATAACTGTATTGCAAAAGGCATGGATACTGGCCCAGATCAGAGATGAAATCAGGAAGTTTCTAGAAGGCAATGAGAATATGACATCCCAAAATCTTTGGGACACAGGAAAGGCAATTATCAGAGGACATTTGATGACAATACATGCACACATGAAAAAAGGAGAGACTTATGATTGATACGCTGAAACAAAACTTACAGCAATTAGAGCAGAGTCTTCAGGAGAATCCTACTAACAGCAAAAGAAAAGGAATAATAAAAATCAGGGCTGAGGTTCATGAGAGGGAAAATAATAAAACGATGGAAAAAAATTTATGCAGGTAAAAGCTGGTTCTTTGAAAGGATGAACAGTTTTGACATACCATTGGCAAACCTAACCAAAGAAAGGAAGGGAAAGGTTTAAATAGCAAGGATGAGGGATGTAAGAGGGGGCATTATAATGGACCTAATGAAATAAAAAGGATTATTACACAGTACTATGAAGCCCTGTCCTTCAATCAATTCAACAACTTGGAAGACATGGACAAATACTTGGAAATACAGCCCCTCCCTAGACTATCCCAGATGGATGCCAAGAATCCAACAGACCCATTGCAATAGAAGAAATAGAGAAGGTCATGAAGGGATTGTCAACAAAAAAATTATCAGAACCAGATGGCTTCACAAGACTGGCCCCAATCCTAACCATGTGGACAATCTCCCCTCTCCCCAGAATAATTCACTTCAGAGTACATCACAGAAGCTACAGGTCAGGGAGAGGGGCGTGTCTGATCAGCACACATGGAAGCAAAGGAAGAGGGAAAGAGAGAGAGTGGAACACATGTTGGCCCACCAGGCCCCCAGAATGATATACCTGCTCAGAGCAGCCAGTGCACAGAGAGGACCATAGATGAGACAAGACATCGCCCTACCATGAGACAAGACATCGCTCACTGACCCATATCACTACAAGGGACAACACTGAAGGCACAGTGTGGGAATTGTGCCTGATCTGACCCCATCACACTGGACAAAATGCTAAGGGTGTGCAACAGAGCAGACAGGGGAGCAGAGCAATGAAGTCCCTGGGGAATACCAAAAAAAGACTTTGGGGCTAGCGTGTGGCACCCCATCAAACTTGATGGAAAACACTCTTAAATGTCAAGAGACCTGGAACTATTTATAGGCTTTTATTTTTTTTGGTCGCTTTTTTTGTTTGTTTTCTTATACTCTGTCTTGTTTTTGTGCTCATTGTCTCTGCATGTCTATCTAGATAAAATAGGTGGGGTAAACAATCTGCAGGAGAAAACAATGGGCTCAACACTTCCAGGGAAACGTTGGAGACGGCTTGTGAGGGAATGGAAGTGGGTGCTAGCAAACCCAGGGACAAGGGAACAACAAGTGATCTAAAATCAATGGAGAGGAGGG
The DNA here is from genome assembly GCF_050624435.1 of Tenrec ecaudatus. Taxonomy (NCBI): domain Eukaryota; kingdom Metazoa; phylum Chordata; class Mammalia; order Afrosoricida; family Tenrecidae; genus Tenrec; species Tenrec ecaudatus. The sequence goes on from NC_134530.1 coordinate 234,880,668, forward strand.
CGTATGAAGCCTGGTAGGGCTTGATCAAAGGGAATGTAACTGAGAGGAATAACGGAAACCCAAATGAAGGCTGAACATGATAGTGGGACAAGGGGAAAGTAAAAGGAAATAGAGGAAAGAACCAGGAGGCAAAGGGATTATAGAAGTCTAAATACAGGTATGTGCACATGTAAATATATTTATGTACAACAATAGGGAAATAGATCTATGTACATATATTTATATGTTAAGTATTAAGGTAGCAGACAGACTTTGGCCCTCTGCTTAATTACTCCCCCAATGCAAGAACACTTTGTTCTAATAAACTGGCATTCCATGATGCTCACCATACCAACAGATCGCTGAAGACAAAGTGAGTACATAAGCAAATGTAGTGAAGAAAGCTGATTGTTCCCGGCTATCAAGGGACATCGCATCTGGGGTCTTAAAGGTAAACAAGCAGCTATCTAGCTGAGAAGCAACAAAGTCCAAATGGAAGAAGCACACCAGCTGTGTGATCACGAGGTGTTGATAGGATCAGTTATCAGGCATCAAAGACCCCAAACAAAAATTCATATCATTGTGAATGAGGGGTCGTGTGGAGTGGAGACCCAAAGCCCATCTGTAGACAATTGGACATCCCCTTACAGAAGGGTAACAAGGAAGAGATGAGCCAGTCAAGGTGCAGTATAGCACCCTGATGAAACATACAACTTTCCTCTAGTTCTTTAATGCTTCCTCCCCACTATCATGACCTCAATTCTACCTTACCAATCTGGCTAGACCAGAGCATGTGCACTGGTACAGATAAGAGCTGGAAATACAGAGAATCCAGGACAGATAAATCCCTCCGGGTCAAAAATCAGAGTAGTGATACCAGGAGGGGAAGGGGAAGATGAAAGAGAAAGGGTAACCCATCTCAATGATCTACATCAGGACCGAGGACATTTATTGGCCCACCGGATGTTTTTGCCCCATTTTTTTAACTTCAAAATAAGATATGTGCAAGGCCATGTGGGAAATGAAGTCCAAACCCTGTGCTGCCTCAGGCCAGCGCTCCATAGTGCCGTAGGCTTTTCCTGCCCCTGTACTGTTTCCTCCAATGGCATTTCTAACCCCTAGCCCTAGGTTCCAGGGACCAGAGGCGCCTTGACGGGCCTGTCAGATCCTGAAGCTCCCATCCCCTGGGAACGGAAAGGTTCCGGCCTGCCTGAAGCTTCGAAGCTTCGGGCTGTGGGACAGGAGGCTCTGGTCAGCAGGCAGAGCAATCGGGAGTCCTGGGGCCGGATGGCCCAGGGCAGCAACTTTCCAAGCCGAGGGCTGTAGATAGAATGGCTGTCCTCCAGGCACTTCCGGCATTGAAGTCCAGGAAGGCGTTCCCATGACAACTGAGGATAGCTCTTTGCGACCCTTGCATTAGAGCAAGAGAAATAGCCCTGATTCAGACTGCAGGCCTTTTCTTCTGGGTGGGTGCTACAGCCAAGAGCTGTTTTCTGGAAAACTCTGGAATGTGCCCCTGGAGGCCCAAGAGAGCAGAAGGAAGACGCTCCAGACCGGTAACTACATCCTGGTGCTCGCTGTAGTTCCTATTGCTGACCTATGACCTCTTTGTCAGTTCCTTCTCGGAGCTCCTCCCAATAGCTCCCGTCATCCTGCTCGTCCTCTTCATCCGCAATTCTCTTCAACAACATCATCATCTGCCTCATGTTCTTCAACACCTTTGTCTTCCAGACAGGGCTGGTCAACCGTCTGTTCCACAAGTTCAAAGGCACCATCCTCCTGATAGTAGTGTCCTTCACCCTCAGCATCTCCCTTCACATCTGGGTGATGAACTTATGCTGGAAAAACTCCAACCGCGTCATCTGGACCACTGCATACACTGTTTGTGTTTCAGAGACTAGCGGCCGTCCTGTACTGTTACTTCTACAAGCGGCGGCTGTGCGCCGGGGGGATGCGCGCTTCTACCAGGATTTGCTCTGGCTGCACAGGAGTTCCTGCACGGTCGAAGGTGACCTCTGGGACAGCGCTCTTCCTTTCATGTGCTGCTCCCAATCAGAGGTTGGCCTCCTCGGACATGTGCAGGCCCACGTTGTCAGCATTCCTGAAGGAAGAGCCTCCCCACTTGCACAGTCCAGTGTTCGAGTCCCTCCTGCCTACCTCAGCCCCGTGCCCCACCCTCTCCTGCTCCACCCCTTCATCCTCTTCTCAGGAGGGAGGGAAAATGAGGAGCTGATACCAAGGGCTAAATGAAAGAATATTTTTGAGAATGATGATGGCAACAAATGCACAAATGTGCTTGACACAATGAATGGATGGATGGATTGTGATAAGAGCTGTATGAGCTCCCAATAAAATGATAAATAAAGGAAGAATAAAAAAGTAGCTATCTCTGGTAGAGGCGTCCAAATTTTTATAATACGGTTTCCTATTAAAGTTTTTAATGTATCAAAAAACAAGCAAAACAAAACAAAAAAACCTTTACTTAATTCACACAAAAAGTTAAAAATATGAATAGAAAATATTTAGAAATCCAATGAAGATGCTTATTTTATAAGGACTATAATGGAGCCCCGGCGGTGTAGTGTTTACTCCTTGGGCCGCTTACTTAAGGTCAGTAATCTGAACTCACTAGCTTCTCCCCTGGGAAAAGATGAGGCTTTAACTTCTGTAAAGAGTTACAGTCTCACCAGGGCAGTGGAGCATCTACATTTCAGAGGAGGGACGCATATTTCTGTTGGTGGATATTGTGGGTAAATGGGGAGAAGCAAACTCACATTGGGAGTGGATGCTGAACAATAATTGTAGGGAACTCAAGGGCAGAATAACCCCCCTTCTATGTTCCTGGACAGGTACTTCGAATATGTTTCTACCAAACCCTTGGTGAACCACGCCATAAACTAAGCACCATAATAATGACATTAGACCCTGACCTTACAGGGAACACAGCATCCCTCAAGGGCCACACCAAAAGGACTTAAAGTGGGAGTCCAAATGAACTGACTGAGTCTTATCTCAAAACTACCTGTACCTTTGGACTTCGGACTGAAGTAGTGTGATGGGAGAGGAAGCCAAGGATGGCTGTCTCAGGACTGTGGGAATGGTGGTTGTTGGACCTTGGTCAGGACCCCTGGCTTAGAGGGTGTCCAATGAAAGGGACCCAGAAACATATACTTAGTACTTCAGTGCTTCCCTTTCATTAAGAAGACACGTATTAGTCTGATAAGCAAGGATCCATCCTTGTAAGAAATGGTTTAGGAAAATTTCCCCAAGCACCAATCCCCATACTCAATGAAAACAGAGCTCAATTAGGAAATAAATCTATACAAAGCAACAATTCCTAAATTACAGCTTGTAGTTGGACAAGACTCACATAAACTCCTCATATCAACAGTACCTTAAATACTATGTCATTGGATTAATTATTGATGTTATCAAAGCAGTAGCCTTATATTCCAGGGGGATGATCGACATGGTTTTCCTTTTTTGTTTGTTGTTGTTTGTTTTTGTCATAACATGATCACCAAAGTAAACCAGAGTCATTCATAACCTGTGAACCAAGTACCAATAAAACTGTTAAACAAACAAAAATAAGTCAGACAATTAGGGGGGGAAAATTACAGTATTGGTAACCAACAGGAGAAGTTCTAGTCTGCCATATCGGGTCACTATGAGTCAGAATTGACTTGATGAGAGTGAGCTTTTTGGTTTATCATGGCAATGAGCTTCCAAGGTGGTACAAATGGCTTTCTCTTGACTCTTCTGCTAAAATTTAGTGGTTTAAACCCACTCAGTGTACTGCATTCATCAAGTTTATAGATAAGAAACCCTAGGAGAGATAAAAGAGGAGCCAATACCAGGGCTCAAATAGAAAGTACATGTTTAGAAATAAGGATGGCAACCTATGTACAAATATGCTTGATACAATTGATGTCTGGATTGTTCTAAGAGCTGTAAGAGCCCCCAATAAAATGATGTTAAAAAGAAACGAAAACCCGCGGGAGTAGCTTTATTCCGCACACCCAGGCTCTCGAATTGGAAGCAACTTGACAGCAAATAACAACAACCATGAAGATGTTTACCAAGTCTTTTGAGATTGGCGACGGACAGAATCTGTTTCCCTTTCTGGTTATTTTTATGCAATCTATAAAGGCGACATAAAATTAAAGTGCTATAAAGACTTGGGTAACAATTTCTTTCAAAGGTGTAGAATTCCTGGTAATCTACGTAGGAAAATACCGTGAGAATTAAGCGATCTGTTTGTGGTGTAAAGGACCCATTTTGTAATATTATCTAAGCATAACTTTCCTTTTCAGGTAAGAACGTACTTTTCCTGTTTCCCAAGCTGCCTCAGCCTTTTATGTACCTGTTATATGCAGTATTAATTTTGCTACACAATGCTCTTGAGAATTCACAGCGTATCTGGTTTCTTCAGAAAAATGTTTTAGGGGATTCCACTGCTTGGTTTTATGTTACTGGCTTCACATAACCACACATACTGTATTGACTGGATGAAAATTACTTTGGAAGGCTTGGGACATTTTATGGATGATAATATAGGTATCTATTTCAGCATTATATCACAATTTTTTCAATTTTCTCTGAGAAAATGAGACCTAGGCACTGGATTAATCTCTAAAACTCATTTCAGTCTTGCTCGTAATCAAACGTTACCAGATCTACATATCACCAGGAAAATTAGTTTGATTTTGCAAGCCTTTATCTGTCCATTTTCTGGGAGAGTTGCTAATGTAATATAAAAGATGAATAGTGATAATAGCAAAAAGGAGACCAGATGAGCCATCACTGGCTATACAATTCCCTTCCTAAATTGTAGGTTCTACAATATGAATAGAATGTTTCCTGTACCGAGGTGGATGCAAAATATAAGTTAAAAAACACCATTGGTTATTGATCTGCAAACTAGTGGTGGCAATGCAATATTTGACAGATGGAACATTATCATGTCTTACACTAGCAGTATATTTCAGTGGGCTAGCAATGCAGTTTTTGAGTAGAACTTTTAGCTTAGAACCATATGGAATTGCCATTTTTGTAGGTCGGATATTGATAACTTCATATGGCTCAATGTAGATCAGTTGTACAGACTACGCATATTGTGAATCACATTTTAAAATATCAAAAACCTTCTAGACCTCTCTCAGGGCAGGAGTAATAGGAGAACAGCTGGTTCACCTGGCACAGGAAGGAAGGGAGATGAGTTTTCCTAACAGTGGCAGAGCTTGAAAAATATGCAATTTAACTTTGAGGCAGATTGTCTGGGTAGGACAAATGATAAGTTGCTCTACTACTAACCAGAAGGTTGGTGATTCAAACCCTGTCCCGGTAGGAAGACCAGGCCATGTGCTTCCAAATGCTCACAGCCTATAGAACAGCTCTGCTCTGCACACACGGAGTCATCCTAAATCAGTCAGGTCACCTCCATTTCCACCCCCACCCTCACCAGCACTTCCAAGCAGCAATGAACTGACGGGAACACTGAGGCCCAAGAGTCTGCATCAGTGAAGAGTAAGGGCGTTAGCTTTCCCCAGCATGGCACGGAAGTGCAGAGTGCGCTGCCCTTGGAAGAGCAGCCGGGGCCTCCACAGACACTGCGCAGGGGAAGAGGCCTCATGCAAGTCTTATAAAGGGTAGCTGATGAAGCTCTTCCAAGTCTAAATTCAGAGGAACTGCGATCAGAGAGAAAGAGTAGTTTTTGCAGTGAGTTTCCAATGCAGACTGCCTGGGTGGTGGGGTAGTATGACACACAATTAAAAAGAAGAAAAAAAAAGGAAATAAACCATAGAAAGATCCAGAACTTTGATGAACAAGGTGTAGCGTTTACGGGTTGGACTGCTAAATGAAAAGTCAGTAGTTTCAAACGAGCAGTCCCTGCCAGGGAGGAAGATGGGCCCCCTACTGCCCTGGAGTTACAGTCTTGGAAATTCACAAGGGCAGTTGTAGGGTCACTGTCCTGTAGGGTCTCTGCGTTGCTGTAGGGTCTCTGCATTGCTGTAGGGTCTCTGCGTTGCTGTAGGGTCTCTGCGTTGGTGTTGATTCGATGGCAGGGAGCTTGGGTTGGTTTATTGATGGTAGGACCCAGGTTTAATTTCTGGCCTTTGTACAGTCACCATGTCTGTCAGGGGAAGCTTCTGCGTGATATGATGCTGAACATAGTCAGTGGAACTTCTAGACTGAGACGCTCTAGGAAGAAAGATTTGAAAATCTACTTTAGAAAGTTAGTTAATACAAACTGTGAATCACAATGTTCATTGTGCACAGGGTTACCAAGGGTCAGGGACTGCCTCTCTGGCAGCTAATTTAATCAGCAACATTTATATTTTAATCATGTGACTTATTGTAGGAGCCCTGGTGGTGTAGTGGTTACACATTGGCTGCTAACCACAAGGTCAGCAGTTTGAAACCACCAGTAGCTATTCAGGAGAAAGGCAAGGTTTTCTTCTCTAATAAAGAGTTACAGTTCAGGAGCAGCTCTACCCTGTCCTATAAGATTGCTATGAGCTGGAGTTGACTTAATGATAGTGAGGGGTAGTGGAATGCGACTCATTATATTTGCTCACAACAATTGTTCTAGAACAATTCCTACAGAGTTCTGTTTTTGTTTTTTCTGAATTTTTATTTTTGATCTGCATGAAACGTTACAGAGCAAATTGGCTTTCCATTCAACAATTCATTCACATTTTGTTTTGTGACATTGATTGCAATCGTGCAATGTAATAGTGCTCCCCCACCCCTGGGTTTACTGTTTCCCTTCCTCCTTCCTTCTTTCATCTTTTTTTCACTTTTAAAATACATTTTAATTTAATTTATTTTCCAACAGTTGTATTGGCAAGTAATTTACATAACATATAGTTCAATCATTTAATCATAACAATGCGAATTATACAATTACCCCCAAAGATATTTTAGAACATTCCCCCCTCCCATGGTTAAATCACCTTCAAGATGACTTATGTAATCACCATCCATTCTAGTGCCTCTTCTCCCTTCTACTGTCACCCTTTACTCCCAAGATGCCCCTACTGTCTCCATCAGCCACTCCCACCCCTGTTTTCCCTATACAGGCTCTCCTCCTTCTTATGCATTATTTGTACACATGTCTGTATACTATTATGTTTTTATCCTTCCCACCTTAGTATGACTTTGTTTTTTATTGTTTTCTGTTGGGTCTCGCAGCTGTGAAGCACAGGAGGCGTGCATGCCTACTCTCCCTTCTTTCTTACCCATCCAGGCTTCTGGGCAAGTGCTGGCCTCTAGGTCTGGCGCGGCTGATTGCTCTAAGGAGTGTGCCCTGATTCCCCAGCCATTCACCTTATGGAACTGTTAATTGTTTGAATGAAAACACAGACCTAAGTTGTATGCTTGAAGCAAGCCCAAGGACCATAATATCATGAATTCCACAAGTTTCTTTTAGACTAGTAAGCCTTGGTTTTTTTAAAAAGTAATTTTGAGTTTTGTTCTATGTTTTTCTCTCATTCTGTTTGGACCTACCGTTGTAAGTCCTTTCCTGAGCTGGCAGCAGTGGTAGTCAGGCACCACCTCTTCTTTTTCTTGTCTTAGGGTTGTGGAGGCTAGGTTTCTTGTGATCCATTAGCCCTTTGTACAAATTATACAATATATGCTTTGTTGATTTTCTTTGCTCCTCTTGTTCTAGATGAGGAAAGATCAACAGCTACCCAAGTCACTGCTAACCAATGTAGGATGTGGAACACGGGCTTTATGAACTACATTATTTACATACTTTACTTTGGAGTCCCCTACGGCTCCAGTTCTGACTCTCTAGGACCAGGTACTCATCCCCTTACAGTGTTTGGTCATGTCTAAACAATTTTCCCTAATTCTGCCCCTGACTGCATCATCACATATATGGGCATATTTGAAACACATACAAACACATATGTATGACTATCTAGATAAGACAGGCAGGATAAACAATCTGAAGAGAAAACAATGAGACCAACGGTTCTGGGGACATGAGAGAGGGGGAGGCAGGAGAAAGGAAGTGGGTGTTAACAAACCCAGGGATAAGGGAACAACAAGTGGTCTAAAATCAATGGAGAGGAGGGTTTAGGATGCCTAGTAGGGCTTGATCAAGGGCAATGTAACCGAGCGGAATAACTGAAATGCAAATGAAGGCTGAACATGATAGTGGGACAAGAGGAAACTAAAAAGGAAATAGAGGAAAGAACCAGGAGGCAAAGGGATTATAGAAGTCTAAATACAGGCATTTGCATATGTAAATATATTTATGTATAACAATAGGGAAATAGATCTATGTACATATATTTATATGTTAAGTATTAAGGTAGCAGACAAATTTTGGCCCTCTGCTTAAGTACTCCCCCAATGCAAGAACGAACACTTTGTTCTAATAAGCTGGCTTTTCTTCCCAACAGATCGCCGAAGACAAAGTGGGTGCATAAGCAAATGTAGTGAAGAAAGCTGATGGTGCCCGGCTATCAAGGGACATAGCATCTGGGGTCTTAAAGACTTGAAGGTAAACAAGCAGCTATCTAGCTAAGAAGCAACAAAGTCCACATGGAGGAAGCACACCAGCTGTGTGATCATGAGGTGTCGATGGGATAAGGTATCAGGCATCAAAGACCCAAACCAAAAAATCATATCAGTGTGAATGAGGGGTCGTGTGGAGTGGAGACCCAAAGCCCATCTGTAGACAATTGGACATCCCCTTACAGAAGGGCCACAAGGAAGAGATGAGCCAGTCAGGGTGCAGTATAGCACCGATGAAACACACAACTTTCCTCTAGTTAATCCTTTCTCCCCCCAATAGTCAAGACCCCAATTCCACCTTAAAATTATGGCTGGACCAGATCATGTACATGGGTACAGATAAGAGCTGGAAACACAGGGAATCCAAGACAGATGAGTCCCTCAAGACCAATAATGACAGTAGTGATACCAGGAGGGTAAGGGGAAGCTGGCAGGAGAAAGGGTTACCGATCACTATGATATAACCCTCTCCCAGAGGGATGGAAAACAAAAAAGTGGGTGAAGGGAGACATTGATCAGCATAAGACATGAAAAAAATATTTCAGAGGGAGAGGGTGATGAAGGGAGGGAAAAATGAGGAGCTGATACCAAAGGCTCAAGTAGAAAGCAAATGTTTTGACAATGATGATGCCACAAATGTACAATTGTGCTTGACACAATGGATGGATGTATGGATTGTGATAAGAGCTGTATGAGCCCCCAATACAATGATTAAAAGCAACAACAACAACAACAACAACAAATACTTATGTAGAAGCAGCCTCTGACAAATCTGTGTCATGGGTGTAGTTCCATTTGTCTTCCCACACCTGTTCACCGTCCAGCTCTATGTAGGTATTTGCTAGTGAATTGTTGCTTTTATGGCTCGTGCAGGATTGTGTATGTGATAGTATTTACCTTTGTGACCGTTAACTCTTATGCTCTCTTCAGGTCTGATTTGCCTTGGCCATTTCGTGCTGAACTTTCCCTTGGATAGTGTCTTTCCTTTCACCAAGTTAATACACGTCAACTCTCTTATTAGTGATTTCAACTCCGCTGCCCTTCCCCTGTCCCTGCATCTCTGATAATCTTTAAGGAATGTTTCTTTCAGGGGGTAAACCTTTCCATGATTTTCTAGAGAAGTAGCCTCACATACTATTTGCTCTTTTGTAGCTATTTCACTCATCTTCACGTAGTCTAGGTACACCCAGGTTACGGGGTGTTTCGTGATGCACTGCGATTCTTTAATGCTGTGCAGTCTTCCATTGTGCTATCGATCATTGCTTATTATCTATCCCTTCATTGCTGATCACTTAAGTTGTTTTTATCATTTTGATAATGTGAAGAGCAATGAATATGACTCTTATTTTTCCTGGAATCCTGGGAGTTCCAGGTCATATGGTATCTCTAGCTCTGACCTTTTAAGGAAGCGACATACCATTTTGCATAGCGATGCCATCCTTCTACCTCCCCACCGGCAATGTGTGTGGGTTCCAGTCTCTGCACACCCTCGCCAGCATTTGCTTTCTGTGTTTTTTGAACCTTGCTAGACTGGTTTGTTTTTCCTGATAGGTCTATGTTCTGCATCTGTTATATCACTTGAGAGTTACTCTGAAATTATGAAACAACATGTTTCAGTGAAGAACAAAATTAAAGCTCTCTGTTTGAAGTGTAGCTGGGTTTCTAGACTATGTTGTTCTTGCTATAGGCACAGGTAGCCCGCGTAGACTTTAAAAACCACCCAGTTTTCTTGATCTCAGTTTCTGGGAGTTGTTCTTTGGCCAGTGTGGTGTCTTTGGTGTGTTATTCAGGAAGATTACATCACAGCGACATAATGTCCTTGAATGTGGGAGCACAGGCTGTACACCACAAAGACAAGTCACCGCTGTGCTGCGCATTCATGTGCAATTCTGTGTGCAAATCCCATCCTTGGATACTTTCACTCTAGTGGACGAGGGAAAGCATGATAGACATTCAGGTAGTTTATTGTGCCAACCTGGCCGGTAAAGACATGTGGGGTTAATTGAAGGGCGGAGAGATAAATGGCTCTGTGAGCCTCACCTTTCTAGTTCTTGGGACTCTTGCTCTCTGATGGTTGGACCAGGGTGCAGCTGCCTTAGCTAGTGCCCTGCTTTAGCTGGCAAGGCTGACTTCCTGCAAGACATCCCCAAGGAGAAGCCTCATGGACCTACCCTGATGCAGCCCTGGGTGCTGGAGCAGCCGTGTGGAGACCCCTGCCAGCGCTGAGATGCTTACACATTCACTGATTCGGCTTTCCTTCTGCAGTCGGCATCACTGCGTCTGCTTTGTGAGATGGAGGAGGACTTTGTGGATGGACATATGGGTTAATGGGTCAATGTTGGACTTGTGGGCTGGGGCAGCACTGGGTTGGGATGTTTTCTTGATGCTCACTTAACCTTTATATAAAACTCTCTCTTAGACATGAGTTTCTGTGGATTTGTTTCTCTAAAGTACCCCGACTAACACAGGCATTAAGCCATAAAATGGGCTGGAAATTATTCTCAAGGGGTCTTCCATGTCCAGTGAGGGAGCACACATAGAGGACAACTAGGACACATAGAAAATAAAATAAAAATTTAATGGCAGCGATAACTTGCAAAGAAATGCGTCACACTCTCTCAAAGGAGTTGAGTTTATACCTCTGTCTGAGACGGAATGACTCTTACAGTAAATCCTTAATGAGCTGCTGAGAGAACACCCAAACATCAGCACAGTAGACAGATATTCCTGTGGAAGAAACTCTGCTAAGAAGACAAACACATCGAATCCGGGATCTTCAGGGTGCACGGCATGGTGCACAGGCGGCATCAGCGAGACCTGATGTGGAAAATCCACGGGATGAGCTGGATTCTCTCTCAGACACACTTGTAATTTGAGGACCTAAGCTTGAAAATTCATGGTCTGAGGAAGTGGAAGACAGCTATACCAAGATTGTTGAACTGTTGGTAGGCAGACAAATATGATCTTGCTACAGCAATGCCTGATATGGTGTATTAAGATATGTATTATTCCAGCAAACCTGTGACAGATATTATTGGTGATTATTATTATAAATTTCACTGACAACCCCCATTGTTTGTGTTAATAGCATCCAGCCATGACAAGATTGATTTTGTACAAGTAAATACTTCAATATGGAGTCAGTCTACATTGGCCCAATATCCCTCTATTAACGTGGCTTTAGAAAATTAGTACCAGGGACTAATCAAAGACAATATTAATGAAAGATCCTAAGCCCCAGGGATATGATCAATAAAACGCTACCATAAATTAACAAAGAGTGTTTTAAAGGGAGCCAAAGGCAGCTGAAAAACACAACAAAATCAAAAACATAAGCCTAGGAATGGGTTTTGGGCTCACATTAAATCCTAGCTCCAATTTTAGAACAGTTAGTTCGTATAGCATAGCTTCGCTCTACACTCACCCCAGGAAGGGAGCCGAGAAGCTATGGGTCCCGTAGCAAAGTGTGGTGAAGCAAGTGGCTACTATCTAGAGGGCATTGGAGAGATGACAATGGAAGATCAAAATGATATAGAACCTGGTCAGTTGGTCCCTCCTCTGATGCACATTAGGCCTCCTTTGTTTCTGACACGTCTGTATTTTTTGTTTGGTCATAGTGGGGTTCATCTCAGATGTGTTATGTCATGAGGGTTCACCCTCTTGAACTGGTGTTTTGTGTTTCAGTATATGAAACCCAGGATTGATGAATCTATAAGGACAGCGAGTACAGTGAGGGTTTCTGGGGGGCACTGTGGTGAGGTCGAGGGGTAAAAGGGAGCGGGTGTCAAGGTGTTCAAGAAGGAAAAGAATGTTTGGAAACAGTGGCAGCAATTGTGCAATATTGTTTGATGTGATTGAACTATGGAATGATATGATTTCTGTATTAACTCCCTATGAAATACTTTTTAAAATTATTTTCACTATAAAAAAATAAAGATGAAGACAAATAATTCTGAAGAGAGGGTAGGAGGGAAGGAAAACATAGATTATTATGGTCTTGAACCAAATCCATTGCCTTCAAGTCAATTCCAACTCACAGAAGCTCTGTAAGACAGAGTGACATTGGCCCACAAGGTTCTCTAGGGTGTAACTCTTTACTGAAGTAGACTGCCACAACCTTCTCCCTTAGCATGGCTGCTGGATTCAAACCTCCAACCTCTTAGTTGGCAGCTAGGAGGTTAACTCCTGCACTACCATGACTTCTGATGGGGTCACTGTAGGGCCTGCAGCGTCCACAGTGTGGGCACTCAGTATTCTTTTTTACAAAGTTCTTTTTTTTGCTAAAAGATGATTGGTTTTAAACTATTTCCATTTATTTTTCTTTAAAAGACTATTCATTGTCTACTACATGCCATTCAAATTAAAATGCAAACAAGCACTGAGAACAACAATTCTATACTGAGATCTTGTATAGGTCTCAAGAATACTGTTATTATTTTTGCATTAGTGCACTTTCAAAACATGCATATTGTGATTCAATTATCATATACCGTGAATATTTCTTCTGTAAAAATTTTTTATTGTGATTTGAGTGAAAGTTTACAGAGCAAATTGGTTTTCCATTCACCAATCCATATGCATTTTGCTTGGCGAAATGATTGCAGTCTCCACATGTACAAACATTTATTCCACCTCCTTCCTTGTTTACCACTTCCTTTTGACTTTCTTTCTTATCCCTTTGTACCTTCTGAGCTTTATTACTGGGTGAAGGCTGCTCTGTTGGTCTCATGGAGTTGACTGTTCTAAGCATGTATAGAAAAATGTGGAACAAAACCCCAAATCATAAAAAAGCCCAGTCCTTAATTTTTTTTAGTTAAAAAAATTTTATTTGGAGCTCTTATAGCTCTTATCACAAGCCACACATCCATCCGTTGTGTCAAGCATTGGTACATTTGTTGCCATCATCATTTTCAAAATATTTTCTTTCAATTTGAGTCCTTGGGATCAGCTCATTCCCCACCTCCCTGGCACCCCTGCCCTTGATAATTTATAAATTATTATTTTTCATGTCTTACACTGACTTCTGTCTCCCTTCACTCATTTTTCTGTTGTCCATCCCCCTGGGAGGGGGTTATGTGTTGGTCATTGTGATTGGTTACCATTTTCTCCCCCCAACCTTCCCCTTACTCTCCTGGTATTGCTACTCTCATTATTGGTCCCGAAGAGTTTATCTGTCCTGGGTTCCCTGTGTTTCCAGCTCTTATCTGTACCAGTGTACATGCTATGGTCTAGCTGGATTTGTAAGGTAGAATTGGGGTCATGATAGTGGGGAGGAAGCATTAAAGAACTAGAGGAAAGTTGTATGTTTCATCAGTGCTATACTGCACCCTGACTGGCTTATCTCTTCCTTGTGACCCTTCTGTGTGGGGATGTCCAATTGTCTATAGATGGGCTTTGGCTCACCACCTCACACTCCCTCTCATTCATATTGATATAATTTTTTGGTTTGGGTCTTTGATGCCTAATACCTGATCCCATTGACACTTCATGATCACACAGACTGCTGTGCTTCTTCTATGTGGACTTTGTTGCTTCTCAGCTAGATGACTGCTTATTTATCTTCAAGCCTTTAAGACCCCAGATGCTATATCCCTGACAGCCAGGCACCGTCAGCTTTCTTCACCACATTTGCGTATGCACCCATTTTGTCTTCAGTGATCATGTCAGGAAGGTTAGCATCACAAAATGCCGGGCTATTAGAACAAAGTGTTCTTGCAGTGAGGGAGTACTTGAATCAAGGCCCAATGTCCACCTGCTACCTTAATTCTTAATATATAGATATAAGTAGATAGATCTATTTCCATATTGTTATATATAAATATATTTCCATATGAATATACCTGTCCTTTGCCTTCTAGTTCCTAGCTTTCTTCTATTTCCTTTTACTTTCCGCTTGTCCTACTATCATGTTTGGCCTTCATTTTGGTTTACTAAATCCTCTTGGCTACATTGCCCTTGATCAGGTCCCACAACTTAGCCTAAGCCCCCCTCGTCATTGATTTTAGATAATTTGTTTCCTTGTCCCTCGGTTGGTTGGCACTCCCTTCCTTTCCACCACCTCCCCCTCTCCTGTGTCCACCTCCAGAACCATTGGTCTCATTGTTTAATTCTCTGACTGTTTATCCTGCCTATCTTATCTACATAGAAATGCAAACACAATAATAAGCACAAAACCAAAACAAAGCAGAAGAAAACAACACAAGAAAACAAAAACAAAACAACAACCACACACACACACACACACACACACACACACGAAACAATGACAGAAAAGAAAAGCCTATAAGTAGTTCCAGGTCTGCTTGTGGACCTTTATGAGTGATTTCTGGTTGAGTTTGATAGGGTCTGATTCCAAAGTCTAATTTTGGTATTCCTTGGAGACTTATTACTTTGCTCCTCTTGCTGCTCTGTTGCATGCCCTTAGTGTTCTGCCTCAGTGTGGTGGGGTCAAATCAGACACAATTCCCTCACTGTGTCTCCAGTGTTGTCCTCTGCAGCGCTATAGGTCAGTGAGGGATGTCATGTCTCATGAAAAAAAGCCCAGTCTCAATGGTTTGCTAGAGTCTAGTGGAACCCCTGAGAGTACAGTCCTTGGTCAACCTTCATGCTTGAAACTGAATTCACCACATGGCTCAACTTTCAGCCAAACCATCTCAAACCCAAACTCACTGTCACTGAGTCAATTCCAACTCATAGCGATCCCACAGGGTGGGGTAGAAGTGCTCCTGTGAGTTTCTGAGACTGTACCTCGTTGTAGGAGTAGAAAGCCGTGTCTGTCTCAGCGAGTGGCGTGCAGATTTGAGCTCCTGAGGGCCTCTTGGTTAGCAGTCCAGCTCATAAGCTCAATGCAGTGAGGGCTCCTATAGCCAAATCACAGAGACAAAAAGCTAACAAGAATGACAAAATAAAAGTGAATAAGCTCAATCAAAAAGCAGAAAATATTAAAACCAGAACAATTTAAAATTAGGCCCAAAGGGAGATCAAATGATAAGGTTTTAAATGTTAACCTAATGACATCTGTCATAATCCACTTTCCAAAGCACTCTGCATGATAGCCAGGCTTGTCACATCCCTAGTCTATGTTCAGAGGGGTCACCGGTGACTAATCCACATTTATTTCTCCTTCACTTAAAAAAAACCCAACTAATACTTTTAAATGGGTCAAAAAGGAGATCAAATAAGATGTTGTGCTTTAACTTAACTCTATACTATAATGTTGTTTTTTTTTTTAATACTCTGTCTGATAACAAGGCTGTTCACATCCCTTCACTGTGGTCAGAGGGGATTCACCGCAGGCTTGATCACGTGTGGGCCCTGCAGCCGGGTTTCGGAGAATGTCGTGTTACTTTTAGAGGTGTTCCCTGTTTTGGCTTTGGCGATCAGAAAGTAGTTCAACTCAGATGACATGAACATAATGAAGAAACGGAAGAAGCTATTACAACTAAGATTAAAGCACATTATTATTTTTGTTTTAGGGAATATACAATTGGTTAAACACACACTGAGGACAGATTTCTAGTTGTATTTCACATGATCTCATCCACCCATGGCCATCAAGTCTATTCAGACACATGGAAACCTTATACAAGGTTTCCGAGGCGGTAAATCTTTACGGAAGCGTATAGCCTCACCTTCCTCCCATGGAGTGGCTGGTGGTAAGTAGTCCAACATTAACCGGACACCACCCTCAGTGTTCCTCGGTGCGTGTTTTCATCAGTACAGCCAAAGTAAGTACAGAAAACCACACCCGAATGTCAAAATCCCTAACGTATTTGACTAGTTCCTTCCCCTCACCAAAACAAACTCAGTACGGGAAGTCACCTTTCTTCAGCACTCCCTCACTGGGCACATGGTCCTGCTGGTCACATCGCAGTGTTGCAAATTGCTTGTTCGAGGAATGAAGGAGTCATTTCCAGAACCGCTTCAGCCAATTAAAGCGTATTCACCACATTGCAGAACTTCAGCCTCTCGCTTAATATTTCTCTAAATATTCATTTTCAAATGTCTAAGATAGATATCATGAAATATTATAGAGAATGATTTAGTTAAAACTTTCCATCTTCTTAAGTGTTTCTGCCTAATCTTTGACCACTTCTCTCTTTATGAATAACCTTTCCTTTAATTTCATAGACAAATTTGAAATCAGTGTCATGCACATCTTAATCTTCCTCTTGGACACCTCCACATCCTTTTTTCCATTCACTAGACCTTTATTAACTTAAAAATCATTTTATTGGCGGCTCATACAGCCCTTATCACAATACAAACATGCATCCATAGTATCAAGCAAATCTGTACATTTTTGCCATCATCATTTTCTTTCGACTTGAGCCCTTGGTATATAAGCTCCTCATTTCCAACCCCCCTCCCTCCCTCATGAACCCTTGATAATTTATAAGTTATTATTTTTTCCTATCTTACACTGACTGATGTCTCCCTTCACCCACTTTTCTGTCGTCTGCCCCCATAGGGAGGGGTATATTCATATGTATATATATACATATGTATATATATGTATATATTCATATATATATACATATATATATATACACACACACTTCTTTGCTGGGAAAAATTGTCCTTTGTCTTTGCTGAAGTCCAAAGTTGACCTCTGATCTTATGATCCCATATTGCTTGTCCTCCGATTTGATCATCCTTTAAAACCAATCCCCCATCTCCTTTGCATCTTAGGTTTTGACTTCTCTAATTGCTCTACCACTTCTGCCTCCACATGTGTCAAGTTCTCTGGGTACCACACACACCCTTTTGATCCTGAGGTCATCTCAAGTTTTATGTATCCCAGTATAGAGCATGCGGGTTAAAAAATTAAACCCTGGAGCTAATCTTGGAAATCCTATACAGGGTTTCTAGGAGTTGTCCCCCTCCCTGTTTTAAAATTTTGTAGCTAGACTGCCTGCATTCAATTTCAGCTCTGCCTCTATTAACTACGATGCTGTATAAAAGTTCCCTTTGGTTCTAGCAAGTATAATGGTGTGCTGATAGACTGTCTCTGGAGGTGGAGAGGAAGTCCTGAGCTGAGCTCACCCCCACCCCCCAGTTTCTATTGTGTAAAGATTTCTGTGCTAGCCTGGGTTTTGTAGAGAAATAAAATCAATGGCACTCATACGTATAAGAATGAACTTTATATCAAGAAGTAATTCTTTTTTATGAATGGGTCTGAATAAGTGAGGTAGTGGGTGGATGAGGCCACTATGAAATAAAACTAAAAATTTGTCCTTAATGTGTTTACCCAATATTATGTTATTTAAAGCAATAATACTAATGCACTCTTATCTTAGTTGTGATAGCCACTTCAGCCCAGTCCAACTCAATTCCATGAGCCCAATGCTAGCCAGACTCCTCCTGCCCTTGGCAAACTCATGTAGCTGTAGGCTGATAATGCAGAAAGGTGATGTGAGAAACAGGGAGATCACAGTACAGGGTTGCATGGATCCAAGGTTGGTGGGAACATGGCAAGGTGCCAACTGCTCTTCAGGTCAATGACCTACACTGGGATACCCCTGGAGGAAGACAGCATCCCAGCAAGGAAGAAGGCAAAGTGCCAGAGAAGTTCTTGTTATAAAAAAAACTACACCCCAGAGGAGGGATCACTAGGATACCACCTGGTTGACAACACCCCTACCTCTACACCCACAACACCCCTACCTCTACACCCAAACCACACTCACTGCCATTGAGGCCATGGCCACTTACAGTGATCCGATAGGACAGGGTCTAACCACCTCCATGGAAGTAGAAAACCTCACCTTTCTCCCTCAGAGCTGCTGGTGTTTAGCAGCACAATGCATAACTCAATGTCACCAGGGAAGGTACTGTCAAGTTGGCATAAAATCTAACCACCACAACTTCCTTCTAGGCAATTTTCAAGTTATTCATATGGCCTCTGGTAGAGTACTTTGGAAACTGTTTCACTGTCACTTCCCTAGCCAGTTCAAGGAGCAGCAGCATAGCTCTAAGCCTTTGCCTGAGTGTGCTGTTCATGGAAATTAGGGCACTAGGGCTGCGTGGTCATGAGACACTTCCTGACAGCCTGGGTTGGAGGTCCTGAGTCAATCTTGTAAGCTGTTCTGTGTAGCGTGAATGTACGTGTCCCACTTGTGGTGCTGCTCCTGCTTCTGTAGTCCTTCCTATAACTGTGATGTAGCAATCATGTTTTTGTGGACAGTTTCTGTTTTCTTCCCTCCTATGTCCTTTTTAAGACTCTGAATCTCGGCAATTATGGTGCTGTGTTAGTCTAGGTAGACTAGAGAAACAAATTCATAGACACTCATATGTGTATAAGAAAGAGCTTTATCTCAGAAGCCACAAAGCCCACATGAAGAAATACACCAGCCTGTGTGATTATAAGGTGCCAAATGGAGTAGTTATCAGGCATCAAGGACCACAAATCACATCATTGTGTGCTCTCCTCCCTCATACAATCACTGAAGACAAACGGGTGCATAAGCACATGTGGTGAAGAAAGCTGATACTGCCAGGCTATCAAAAGATATAGCATTTGGGGTCTTAAAAGCTTGAAGATAAACAAGCAACCATCTAGCTCAGAAGCAAGAAAGCCTACATGGAAGAAGCACACCAGCCTGTGTGATCACGAGGTGTTGAAGGGATGAGGTATCAGGTATCAAAGTACCAAAAAACATATTACTGTGAATGAGAGGGAGTGCAGAGTGAGGACCCAAAGTCCATCTGTAGGCAACTGGACATCCCCTTACGGAAGGGTTGCAGGGAAGAGACAAGCCAGTAAGGGTGCAGTGTAGCAATGATGAAACATACAACTTTCCTCTACTTCCTGACGCTCCCTCCCCCGCTCTCCCCCCACTATCATGATCCCAATTCTATTTTACAAATCTGGTTAAACCAAAGGATGTACACTAGTACACACACAAACTGGAAACACAGGGAATCCAGGATGGATGATCCCTTCAGGACCAGTGGTGAGAATGGCAATACCGGGAGGGTGGGGTGGAAAGGGGGAACCGATTACAGGGAACTACATATAACCTCCTCCCTGGGGGACGGACAACAGAAAAGTGGTGAAGGGAGACATCGGACAGCATAAGATATGACAAAATAATAATTTATAAATTATCAAGGGTTCATGAAGGAGGGGGAGCAGGGAGGGAGGGGGGAAATGGAGGAGCTGATGCCAGGGGCTTAAGCAGAGAGCAAATGTTTTGAATATGATGAGGGTAACAAATATACAAATGTGCTTTATACAATTGATGTGATGAGTTGTATGAGTCCTCAATACAATGATTAAAAAATAAAATAAAATACAAAAAAGAAAAAAAAGAGCTTTATATAAATAGTAATTGTGCATTAAGAAAACATCCCATCCCAGTCAAGATCAAGTTCATAGATCCAGTATTAGTCCATATGTCTGATACTAATCTATAAATTCCTCTTCAGACTCTCATAACTCATGCAATGATGCTGAATGCAGGAAGATCACAGGTCAGTGGGTGGAAAGTCTTGTGGATTCAGTGGCAGTGGAAACATCTCAGTTCTGCAAGGGGTCTCCACATGAATCCTCCAGGTCTTGGTCTCTAGTGTAACTTCATGAATGTCTCACAGGGAGAGTGTGTGTGTCTCGCCTCTAGCGAGCTATTGATCTCCACCGCGCCTCCAAATGAGGTCATCAAGCTGTGACCTGATTGACAGACTAAACTCCACCCTGTCACTCTTAATAGTCTCAATTTGACACCAGATTATGAAACTACCACAGGTGTTAATAATATCCTTCATCTCTGGATGACATGTCTGTCTTTGTCTTGTTTTTTTCCTGTTTAACTCTGAATAAAGAGTTAAGTTATATTTGACTTGTTAAGTTATATTTGGGGTTTCTTTTGTTGCCATAAACAAGTCAAGCTGTTGACTTTGAGGTTAGCAACCTAACACATGTGCCACTATATCACTTGAGCTCCTTTCAGCTTTTATCTACTTTTCCTTAGATTTTCTTCTTTAACCCAAGTGCTATTTATTAGGATATCTTTTGGTTCCCAGACATGTCAGCCATCAACATTTTGTCTTATTACTTCTGGACCAGACTGTAAGCTCCTTCAGGGAGGTGTGGGTGCTTTTTGTCTTTTACTACTGCATTTCCTTATGACACTTAGCATAAATATTTTATACATCTATAAATACTTAATACACTTTTATGATGAAGCTCCTAGTCTACAGTAGAAAATTACTAAATTGATGTTTTGATAGCACTGTTGTCATTACTAGTTATAATGATTTTTCTTCCTGCCAGATGGTAAAAAATTTCTCAAAAAAAGTTATGTGCAATAAATTGCTCTGTTGACAGGGTCCAAAGAACAAAGTGCTCAAGCACTGTAGGAGACGGTTGTATTTTTTCCCCTTTTCATATAGCACATGTCTTATCTTCCTCTGAGCAACTTCTCACCCTTCATTAAGGAGGAATGTGTCACAGAGCTGCATAGCAAGTTTCCTTGAAGGGTTTTGCATGCTTGGTCCCAGCTTTGCAGCTAGTATTTTTTGGTTAGCCTGATTTTGGAAAGCAATTGAACTAGATGAGCTAGAAGTGACTATCAGGAGAAAGTCAGGGCTTCCTACTCCTATGAAACATACTGTTGGAAACCCACCGGGACAGTTTTACCTTGTCCTATAGGGTCCCTATGAGTCAGAATCAACTTTATGAGAGTGAGTTTGATTTTGGACTTTGATAAACTCCATCACTGAAAATCAGCCAGCAGAAGCCATACGGATGACAGTGGTCTGATTTAGCTCAATCCAAGGACAAACAAAAGATCAGGCAGTGTTTCCTTCCATTAGGGACTGAGGACTGATTGGACGGCTGCAGCTGCCAACAATTCTTTATTTGTATCTCCCGAAGCTTTGCATAGATGATTATTTCACTATTCTGAAGGTATTTGAAATCACTTTCTCTTCACTCAGAGTAGATGATGCAGTGTATCACTTTGCCAGAAATGATGTAAGAAAAGTCATTACTTCTGGCTCTCTGAAATACATACATATGTATAACTTTCCCTTTTTATGTTGACTTAATTTGTAAAACTACACACTAGGATGTAAATAAACAGATACAGTCTAATGTTTACAAATTTTAACAAGCTCCTCTTAAATAACTACTGCTGTTTTCTGCTCTCTGTTGAAAAGTACATCTACTCAGTCTTCAACTTATTCTATTGACAGTTTACTCAGCCCTTGATTAGAGACTTCAGTCTTTCTTTGAACCCTGTACCTACAGAAGGATTTTTCTTCTCCTCCTCCTCCTGTTCCTCCTCCTCCTTCTTCAACAGTTTTATTGGCACTTCATCCACATATCAAACAATTCAGATAGACTTGGCTTTACCAATATAAAACTGGGACTAGTTTCTTCAACACCCGTCTCACTTCCACCCTGCAGTGTGTCCATCAGCTTGCTAGAGCATGCCCTGATAGGATTTTCAATGAACACCAGACCTTGTCTATGGCAGGCTGGCCTTCACCAACTTTACTGGGCATTTTGGTTACCTTCAGGTCTTGTGGAAATATAGATTCTGATTCCACAGGCCCCCGGCATACTCCATGAGTCTGCATTTCCAACCCATCCTCAGGTGTTGCTGCTGATAACTACCGGTCCAGGAACTGCACATTAAGAAGCAAGGATATACAGTAAAACCTGCAGAATCCTGGAGAGAAGAAAAGCTCAAATACTTTTCACAAATAGAGAATGATATAAAAATGGTAAGACTATATTCTGTTACAGGTGTGAAATTGATTGCAAGACCCAGAAAAATAAGGCGGTCCTGCTGAGTTCCAGCTCTCACAGGTTTCGCTGTAGTTACTTTCTTTTCTTTTGTTATCATTTTATTGGGGGCTTGTCCAACTCATCACAATCCATACCTTCATCCATTGTGTCAAGCACATTTGTTGCCATCATCATTCTCAAAACATTTGCTTTCCACTTGAGCCCTTGTTATCTGCTCTTCATTTCCCCCCTCCCTCTTTCATGAACACTTGATAATTCATAGATTATTATTTTTATTATTATTTTCATGTCTTACATTGTCTGATGTCTCCCTTCACCCACGTATTGTTGTCTATCCCCATGGGAGGGGGTTATAGGTAGATCATTGTGATCAGTTCCCTTTATCTCTCCCACCTTCCCTTTCCACTCCTGGTATGGCTACTTTCAATATAGGTCCTGCGGGGTTATCTGTCCTGGATTCCTTGTGTTTCAGCTCTTATCTGTACCTGTGTACTTGCTTTGGTCTAGCCAGATGTGTAAGGTAGAATTGGGGTCATGTTAGCGGGGTGGGTGGGGGGAAAGGAAACATTAAAAACTAGAGGAAAGTTGTATATTTCATTGGTGCTATAAGGCACCCTAACTGGCTCATCTCTTCCTTGTGGCCTTTTGTAAGGGGATATCCAATTGTCTACAGATGGACTTTGGTCTGAACTCTACCCTCCCCCTCATTAACATTGGTATGATTTTTTTGTTCTGGGTCTTTGATGCCTGATGCATGATCCCATTGACACCTCATGATCAAAGAGGTTGGTGTGCTTCTTCCATGCGAGCTTTGACCACTTGTTTATCTTTAAGCCTTTAAGACCCCAGACACTGTATCTTTGAATAGCCAGGCAGCATCAGCTTTCTTCACCACATTTGCTTATGCACCCGGTTTGTCTTCAGTGATTGTGTCGGGTTTGTGAGCATCATGGGATGCCAGGTTATTAGAACAAAGTGTTCTTGTGTTGAGGGAGTACTTGAGTAGAGGCCCAATGTCTATCTTCTACCTTAATACTAAACTTATAAATATATGTACATAGATCTATTTCCCTATTTTCATATATAAATAGATTTACATATGTACTTGCCTGTATTTAGACCTCTATAAATGTCATTTGCCTCCTAGTTCTTTCCTCTATTTCCTTATAGTCTAGGGAGGGATTGTTTTTCCAATAATTTTTCCATGTCTTCCAAATTTTTTAATTCACTGGAGTACCATCCTTCGTAGTACTGTATAATTATCTTTTTTATTTCATTAGGGTCTGTTGTAACATCCCCTCTTTCATCCCCCATCCTTGCTATTGAAATGTGTTCCTTCCGTCCTTTGGTTAGGTTTGCCAGCAGTCTGTAAATTCTGTTTATCCTTTCCAACAACCAAGTTTTATCAGCATTCATTTACTTCATGGTTTTCTTATTTTTCCTCTCCTGAATGTGAGACCTGATTCTTATTTCTTTTCTTCTGCAATTAGTAGAATTGCCTTGTTGTCTCTTCTCTAGTTGCCTTAAATTTTGTGGCAGCATATCAGTCATAAGTCTCTCTACCTTTTTCATGTGTGCATGTATTGCTAGATAATGTCCTCTGATAACTGCCTTTGGTGTGTCCCTTACATTTTGGTACTCATGTTCTCATTCTTGTTGGTTTCTAGAAATTTCCTAATTTCATTGCTGATCTGGGCCAGTACACACTCATTTTGCAATAGAGAGTATTCATCCTCCAATTGTTTCCCCTTGTTTTCTTCATCGTCCATTTGCTGATTATGAGCCTTATGGCACAGTAGTCAGAAAGGTTTATATTATATCTATGTGCTTAAATTTATGCAGTTTAGACTTATGCCCCAGCATGTGGCCTGTCTTTAAATATGTGCCATGTGGACTTGAAAAGAAAGGATTTGAGTGGAGAGCTCTGTAAACAACAGGTCAAATTGTCTAATTGTGTTTAGATCTGTCCTTGATGAGTTTATTTCCCAGTGATCTATCTTTCTCAGAGAGCAGTGCATTGAAGTCACCTACTATAATTGTTGACACTGTGATTTCTTTTTTTCATCTTTTGGAGCATTTGATTGACATATTTTGTGGATTTTTTGCTCAGTGAGTATATGTTTAGAATGCCTACTGGTTCTTGGTCTAAGACTCCCTTGAGCATTATACAGTATCCCTCCTTATCTTTTTTTGTGGTTTGCACTTTTAGATCAATTTTATCTGAGATTGGGATTGTAACCCCTGCTTTATTTTGAATTGCTATTTGCTTGGTATGTTTTTTCCCCAGCCTTTGATTCTCAGCCTATTTTTGTCAGTAATCTTGAGATGTGTTTCCTGTGGGCAGCAGATCGAGGGACTATATTTTCTAATCCAGTGTGTTAACCTCTGTTTTTAAGGCCTGAGTTCATTCCATTGATATTCAGGGCTATTACATCTATCTGTGGACTCTGTGATGTCATTTTATCCCTCTTGTGTTGGGTATTTTTCTACCTCCATTTCTTTCCCATGGATTTCAAATGTGTGTGTGTGTGTGTGTGTTGTTCATTCTTGTCTTCTTTTCATTGTTGAGCTAATGTTATTTTGGGAGCTGTTTTCCCTTTGACAGTCTCTGGGTGGAGTTATTCTGAGTGGTGGTCTCTTATTTGTGCTTGTGTTGTTCTTCTCTTCTGTTGTTCTTCTGCCCATACTGGGTTGGCAAGTATCTTTTGTAGTGCTGGGTTTCTATTAGCATGTTCTTTTTGTTTTTCTTTGTCCGGGAAGACTCTCACTTCTCCATCCACCTTGATAGATACTTTGCTGGATAGAGTATTCTTAGGTTTGCATTATTTTCCTTCAGCTTTCAGAATATGTTGCTCCACTCTCTCCTCTTCTTCATAATGCCCATTGATAGGTCTGAGCATATTCTTATTTGCTTGCCTTTATATGTGACTGTTTGTTTTTCCCTAGCTGCTCTCATGAGTTTCTCCTTTTCTTCAAAGTTGGATAGTTTAACAATTATATGTCTTGGTCACTTCTTCTTGGGATTTAGTCTAGCTGGTATTCTTTAGGCCTCCTGGATGGTTGCCTGGCTTTCATTCATTAAACTAGGGAAGTTTTCCTCCAAGAATTTCATTACTATTTTTGACGCTGATTTCTTTGATGTGCTATACTCTGATAATCTAATTATTCTGATGTTGGTTCTTCTCATAGTATCAGTAGCTCTGAGGTTTTCTTCAACTTCTCTGATGCACTTGTTTGACTTTCTCACGATTATTAATTTATGCTTGGGAGTCCTCTAAATCACTGGTACGGTTCTCTGCCTCCTCCATTCGCTGGGCGAAGTCCATGAGTTTGTTATTTGCTTTTGTTATTTTGCCCCTTAGCCTTGTATTTTGCTTTGTTGCGTGGTCTTTATCTCCTTTATCATTTCATCCTTTTTTCTATAATGCTTCCTTCATGCTCTCTATAACTGTAAGCAGCATTCTGAAGATTTCTTTCTGTGGGAGGTCAATGTCTGCCTTTTCTATCACTGCCATTAGGTCCAGGTTGTCTTCTGACATTGGATTTTTTTCTTCTTTTCTTGAGGTTGTGTTTTCTTCTTTTCTTGAAGCTTGCTGCTTTTTTGTCATTTTATTTGAACTAGGTGCTATTTTCCAGGGAGTCACAGAGCCCTGGGCTCTCTCTTTGGGAGGTTGGTGTTGGTGTTTCTTAAGGCTGCCTAAAGCCAACTTCCTTGAGTGGCTATGTTTCACCTTAGTCCCGCTAGGGTATATCCCTCTGACCTTGGCCTATGCTTTGTGCTCCAGCCACCCTTAGGCCTCCATAGGGGCTGTTTGCAGCTGTTCCTGCTGCAGTCTGAAGGAAAGTATTGGCCTGGGGTGCATAGTTCACTGATGGGGAAGGGGTTGGGAATCGGTGGTCTGTTCTGGCTAGTGGCACTTCTGTCAGGAAGGCGGGTGGGAAGGGGGTCACTGCTACTTCTGTTAGAGCACAGTTCACTGTGTGGAGCACAGTGGGCAGGGGGGATTGTGGAGGAGAAAGGTAGAAGGGACAATTCAGTGTGCGATCCCTGCAGGGCTGGGTCACTAAGCTGTAGCTGCACAAGCTTCTGCCAGACTTGTGCCAGGCATCTGGCAGGCCTGGAGCATCTGGGCAGGATGGGAACCCCTGGAGGATGTGGGGAGGAAGGGCTGGCTGGAAGGTCTGTGAGGAGTGCCAAGGTAGGGAAGAAGCCTCTGCCATAAGCCTGGCTGGCTGTGGCGCTGGTCGAGGTGGGGTGGGCACCTGGGGCACCACAAAAAAGGCAGCTGGTGGGCCTGAGACCTCAGGAGTCTGCAGGGAGTACAGGTGATGGGGTTCAAGTTAGCTTCTGGATCAGATTGGCTAGTAGGAAATCAACCAAAAGCCTCGATACCCCTACTCAGCCCACCAATTTCCCAATTCACTGATCTCCACTGAGCTCCCTGCGTGAGCTTCCTACCTGGTCACCATCTTGCCCCTCCTCTGTAGTTACTTTCTAAAGGGTTTCTTTTAGTAGATTTCGGGGATTTGTGCAGTAAAGTTCAATGTTCTACCCTAGATGTCACTTTGATAGGTATACATATATGTCCTCTGTATTCTCCCTGATTTATTAGCAATTTCTTCACTAATTTAGTACATGAGTTTTGAGTACCTGGCATTATTGTAGGTTAGAGACACATCAATGAAAAAAAAAAAGACAAAACCCTATATGCTTAAAGAATGACTATAATTGAAATATAAATTCTAAATACAAAATGGATGGCAAATACTCTTTATAGTACTGTTCTCCTGGTCTTATTTCATGAAATAGCCTTTTAAATTGTTCTTTAGTAACAAATGGCTCCACTCATTATCCTTGGGTGTATGTGGTGGTCTCTATTGAATGCTATCTTAAATTGGATTGCTGTATCTTTTATTGTTAAATTGTTGTCAGTTACCACTTAGTTCATTCCGACTCCCAACAGCCCTTGAGTGGGGAGGAACTGCTTGCTCCACAGGGTGCTGATTTTTTCAAGGTTATGATCTTTCAGAAGCAGATTGCTAGGCCTGTTTTCTGAGGTGTCTCTGGGTAGAACTGAACCACACAACTCCTGAATAGTGCTCTTAATTAGGACTAAAAACAAACACACCAAATAACAAGAAAACACACACTATTCACACTATAATTTTATTTAGGATGAACAACTCGCACGTTGCAGTGAAAAGTTACTAAGAGTAGAACACACTTCTGAAAGAAACCATGCTAAAACTCTTGCAAAATAATTTTTTTTTGATCAGCCCATAGGTAATTTCCATCTCTCTCTGTGTTTTCTGACAGGCCAACTTTCTCCCATTTATTATTTTGCTTTTGTTTTCCACCATAGGAATTGATTCTCAACGAAGCCTAAAATTCAGGTTATCTTGGTGTGTGTCCACAGACACTTCAAGGCAAAGCTTTGAAGTGGAGAGAACTTCAAAGTTGGACCCTAAGCTTTTGAAGTGGATTTACCCTGAGACGGATTTTCAAACCATAGTATTATATTTCTCATATTCCTTAGTGCTTCCCCACACAACACAGAAGAAAGCTGTTGTGAGAAATAGCACCTCTAAGGAGACCTAAATGAATTTAAACTAATAAGCACAACGTTCTGGAGGCAGCAATAAAATCATGTTTAAAATATAAAAGGAAAGTTGGATGTTCTCTTTGCACACACAATGGGTTTAATTTTCTCACTTGATATGGAAGACAAAAATATATACTAACAGGTGGATGTTCCCACTGAAGAGCTCGAAGCTCACCCGTTTTACTGATTCTTAATATGTATGCAAAACGCAGTCAAATGCCCCCTGAGATAGAATAAAGGAATAGAGAATTATTTTCAGAACACACACACACATGCACACACACAGAACAGCTGATTTTTTTCATAAAAAGCAAATACATTGATGGGCTAATTGTGATATAATAGATAAAAATTATAACTATGTTGTAGGTTCTCTTGCTTATTAAACACCACCCACCCGCCACCCACTGCTGTTGAGTTGATTCTGAATCATAGTGACCAGATAGAGTAAACTGCCCTTTTAGGTTTTTGAGGATGTAAATCTTTACGGAAGCAGAAAGCCTTCTCTTCTCAAATTGGCTGGTGGATTCAAACTGTTAACTTGAAGTTAGCAGCCCAAATTGTAACTCACAGCACCATCAGGGCTTGTAGGGCACAGCAGCCTAGCACTGCCTAAAACCCAACCAAAAACAATGCTCACAAGACCATGAAAACCATCTTATTGGTAAAAAAGAACATGTTGGCTATCATCTGACCTCCAGTGAATCACAGTCACTTTGCTGCTGGAGGGTCTTGCCTCAGTGCTGATGGCTGCTGAAAGTTGTATGGCTGTGGCAATTTCTTAAACTGTGACAACAATGGAATTTGTCACATGATGGACTTTTCCTTTCCCCTGAGCACTCAGAGGCCTTTGTAGGGTTATTATTGGCCTAAGAGCAATATTGTTGTGCCCCAGGGATTAGGAAGGATCCAGGAGAGGGAGTGAGATACGGGAATTGATGCTTAGTGGAACAGTCAGAATACAGCCAACATTTGGTAACATGATAGATGGGCACGGCAAACCTAAAACCATTACATTCATCACAGGTCACTATAACAGACACAATAATAATGAAAAAGTTTGAAATATAGTGAGAATTGCCAAAGCATGACACAGACACATGAAGTGAATGAACACATTCTGTTGAAAAAATGGTACCAATAGACTTGCTCAATGTAAGCTTGCCATAAACCTTCAATTAAAAAAAGGTGCAATACATGTGAAGATCTATACATGTAAGTGCAATAAAATGAAATATGTCTGCATTTGTATCAATATAGATAAAATTCAAACCTAGACATAATTTACATTTTCTTAAAAAACTTTTTTGAAGATTTTCATATAAGGAAATTTTAATAAATAATAACCAATTTTAGTAAGCAATAAAGAAATGCTTCTAGTTTTCACTTCTACATAAGACCATTCTATCAGGTTATGTCTTTTTTTTCCAGGTTATGTCTTAAAGTTCTCATTTTACAGAAATGTTGTTTAAAGAGAAATGTTATCTCAATTTAAAAAACAATCATGGTGAGTTTACATAAAAGTTTTCATAGCAAATTAGCTTCCCACTCCATACTTCATACACACATTGTTTCATGATGTTGGTTTTGATCCACTCAATGTATCAGCACTCTCTTCATCTTCATCTCAGGTTTCCCATTTCCATCCATCTGTT
The DNA here is from genome assembly GCF_050624435.1 of Tenrec ecaudatus. Taxonomy (NCBI): domain Eukaryota; kingdom Metazoa; phylum Chordata; class Mammalia; order Afrosoricida; family Tenrecidae; genus Tenrec; species Tenrec ecaudatus. The sequence goes on from NC_134530.1 coordinate 234,910,190, forward strand.
TCCCATCTCTCCCTAACATCTCATCTTTGCTTTTGAGTGGATGCGGCCCTTTTGGTCTCTTCTAGTTAACTGTTCAAAGAAGCACCTGTCTCCCAGGTGTTGTTTATTTTCCAGGGCACTCAATTATTTGGCTGAAAGTTGGGCCTCAGGGATCATCAGTTCTAGCTTAGAAGGTTGTCTTTAAGAAATAGTCTTAGAGGACGTCCTCTAGTCTCTGTTAAAGTCTGCCTATTTTTAGGAATTGGAATGTTGTTCTACACTTTCCACCTGCTCAATCTAGGACCGCCTGGTGTTGACAGTAGTGGTATCTGGTTACACTCTAGTTTCTCTGGCCTGAGGTTTACACAAGGCTGTGGTTCCTGTGAATTATTAACCGTGTCCTTGCATCTCTGGTTTTCTTTTTTTTCCTTTGCTCCAAATGGGAAAAGACAATACTTTGATTTATTTTTTTAGTGAGAGACCAATACTTGTATTGTTCATCCCAGACTATGGTTCTTAGTCTTCCAATCCAGTAGTTCAAACTTTGGGAAGGCTTGGTTATATCTAAGAAGTCCCATGAACTATGTCCCTTATATGTTCTACTATGTTAATGTAAATAAAAAATATTGCCATGGAATCATAGAAATCATTATTTTAAAATATCAAATAGTGAACCATTTTTTTTTTCTTGACATACCCTCCATCTAGGACAAGGTCCTTCTAAAGGCAGGGTTGCCATCTCTCTGAAGTGCAAAGACCTAGACTTAGAAAACCAAAAAGAAAAGGAGGAACATGCTCAACGTATCTTAAAGGGAAAGAACTCAAGAAAAAAGTCAGACCTCGAGTCACAAGATTGAAAGGTTCTATGAGCAAAATTTTGAGTGATTCAGAGAGCGTCAAAAGAAGACGGAGAGACTACGCAGATTCCCCTCTACTAAGATCAATTGGCTGACAATCAGACATTTCAAGTGGTAGCCTATGAGCGAGAGCTAATGTGCTGAAGGAAAAAGTACAAACCAAAAGCATTGGCCCAAAGCAAGGTCCCAGGAATTGATGGCATACCAAGTGAAATGTTTCGACAGAACACTGGGATTATTTACTAGTCTATACTAGGAAATTTGGAAGACACTTAGCCAAATGACTAGGAAAGATCCATATTTGTACCCATCCTAAAGAAAGGTGATCCAACATAATGTTCAAAATATAGAACAATATCATTAATATCACATGCAAGTCAAATTTTGCTGTAAATCATCCATCCATAGTTATAGCCAGTACAGGGAGCTTCCAGAGGTTCAGGTCAGATTGAGAAGAGGACTTGAAAACAAGAGATATCATTGCCGATGTCAGATGGATCTTGGTTGAAAGCAGAGAATACCAGAAAGGCGTTTACTTGTGTTTTATTGACTATGCTCCGGCATTCGACAATGTGGATCATAACAAACCATGGATACCCTTGGGAAGAATGGTAATTCCAGAACACTTCACTGTATTCCTGTGTAATCTGGAAGTGGATCAAGTGGCAGTTGTATAAAGAGAAGAAAGGAATACTGCCTGGCTTGAAATCAGGAAAGGTGTGTGTCAGGTTGTATCCTCTCCCCATACTTTCTCAATGTCTATGCCGAGCAAATAAACAGAGAAATTGGCTTACTTGAAGAGGAATGCAACATTAGGATTGGAGTAAGGTTTAAAAACCATCTGGATATGCAGATGACACACATTGTTGGCCGGAAGTAAGGAGGACTTGAAATACTGGCTGATGAGGATCAAGGATTACAGCCTTCAGTCTAGATTACAATTCATTGTAAAGAAAACCAAAATCCTCAAAATTGGACCAATAGATAACATCATGATAAATGGATAAAAGATTGAAGATGTCAAGGATTTTGTCTTTCTTGGATCCACAATCAATGCTCATGGAAGCAGCAGTCAAGAGATCAAACATTGGGAAAATCTGCTGCGCAAGACTTCTTTCAAGTGTTGAAAAGCAAGGATGTTACTTTGAGAACTAAGGTGTGCTTGACCCAAGTCATGTTATTTTCAATTGCCTTCTACATGTGGAACTTGGACATTGAATAAGGAAGAGCAGATGAATTTGAATTGTGGTATTGGTGAAGAATATTGAGAGTACCATGGACTGCCAAAAGAACAAATCCATCTTGGAATAAGTACAGTCTGAATGCTTCTTGGAAGCAAGGAAGGTGAGGTTTTGTCTCATTCTTTGAACATGTTATCAAGAGAGACCAGTCTCTGGTAAAGAACATCATGCAATGTACACTAGAGGAGCCATAAAAAAGAGCCACACAGTGGCTGCAACAATGGGTTTAAACATAGGAACATTGTGAGGAGGATGGCATAGGACTGGCCACTGTTTCACACTGTTTCACAGCGTTGCTATGAGTCGGAACCAATTCAATGTCATCTAACACACCAATATTGGGTGCTGGTTTCACATTTATACTCTTTAATATGCTGAGCAATTTCTTTTCTGTTCTTATTTTGTTGAATGTTCTCTTTTGTCAAGAATGGGTGTTAGATTTTGTCAAATGTCTTTTCTGCATCGATTGATATGAAAATATGATTCTTTAAAAAATAACAGTTTTATTGGCACTTCATCTACATATCATATAATTTGATAGTTCAACCATATCAAGAAGAGTTATACAATCTTTGCCACAATTAATTTTACATTTTCTCCCATATGCATTGTTATTCATGTAATTTTTTGCAATTTTGGCAAAAATATACTTCACTAAACATTTACCAGTTCAACAACTTTTACATGTATAATGAAGTGACATTGATTATACTCTTTGTGTTGTACAAATATTATTGTCATCCTTTTCCAAATTGTTCCACCACCATTAAGATGAAGTCAATGCCCCCTAAGCAAAAACTCTTTCTCCTTTACCCATGGCAACCAGAGGTCAAATTTGGTTTCGCTTCTTTTTTTAAGTAGTTTTCTTGGTATAATATTCACATATCATAAACTTCCATAGTTAAACTGCTTCTAAAACTACTTGTAGATATGTCAATCTGCTGTAATGCTCTTACCCACCTCGCATCCACTGATCACTCCCTAATTCCTCCTCCCTTCTCCCTCCTCCCCCCTCAAGCCCTACCCTGCACACCCCATTCCTGGTAAACTGTTCCATCAGTTATTGTTTCTATGCATCAACTCTTTCTGTGCTTCCTAAACTGGGAGACCTAACAACAACAATAAAAAACAAAAAAGAAGCAGAAAGAAGAAAACAACAGCAATAATATAGAGATAAAAATAAAATTAAAGTGTAAGAAAGGAAAAAAAATCATCAATATTTTAAAAGCCAGAGAAAAAATTTCTGTCTTGTAACAATCAAGAAATATTTGAACATAGAGCAAATTCAGGTAATGTCAAGAGAAAGGTTAACTTACCAAGTATCATATTATACTATGTTTCAATTTACCATAATCAAGGTAACAATAATATCTGTCTAAGAGTAACACTGTTCGAGTCCCTCACCTGTGACTAGAGGGGATCTGCCAGAGGCTCCATCTGACCAGAAACTCTTCAGATGAATTTTGGGTTCCCACCATCCTCCACAGCTTTCTATAAATTGGGTGTTTACAATTTAAGCTCTTATACTATTCCCTTCATCGTATTGCATTGATAGCATCAATAATTTATTCAATGACATTAAGGTACTGTTGATATGAGTTTATGCGAATATAGTCCAATTGCTAGGTGCAATCCAGGAGTTGTTACTTTGTACAGACTGATTTCTTAAATGATTGAGCTCTGCTTACATTGAGCATGGGGATTGATGCTAGGGAAACATTTCCTGCATCATCTCCTACAAGGGTTGACCCTTGTATCTCAGACCCAAAGCTGTCATATTAGTGCAAGGGGAGCATTGAAACGCCACAGACATGGTGATTCTCCTTCTTCTTGCATTGGATACCTACTAAGTCAGGGGTCCCACCCAAGGGCCAATGACTGCCATTTCCACAGTCTTGGGGTGGCCATCCTTGCATTCTCTCCTATTAGGGTATTTCTGTCCTAAGTCCAAGGGTACAGGTAGTTTTGAGGTAGGGTGAAGTTCATTCATTTGAGCTTCCACGCCGATTCCTTCTGGTGTGGTCCTTTTGCTATGTTCGCTGTTAGGCCATTTTAAGGTCATCATAGTGCCCAGTCCATGGCATGGTCCACTGAGGGTTGGGTAGAAACATTTTCGAGGGTCAACCCAGGACCATAGAGCTGGGTTTATTCTCCCTTTACTTTTCCTATGATTATTGTTCAGCACTCCTTCCCGATGTAAGATTTCTCCTCCACAATACCCACCAATAGAAACATCAGTGCCTCCCCTGGAAGGTAGATGCTCCCCTCCCTTGGTCTCAACCTGACTTTCCAGTAAGGTTCTTTCCTCTCATTCCTATGGAGGGCCTGCTGATCTGTCACAGCCTTGTCTCCATGTTGTACAGCATCAAGTGGATAGTCTTCTCCCTTTCCCCCCTTCTTGAATGAGTGACACCAGCCAATGTGAGTGATGCCTCTTCCCTTGAAGTAATTCTTAAGTACATATAAGGGGGGAGATGTATGGTTTGTGGCCAGAAGGTAGATATCCCACCTCTTTGTTTGGGAATTGGTCCCTAACAATTTCCCAATTAGTGTTTCTCCTTATGTTAGTGGACCCATCCAATATTTGTCCTTTTGTGATTGACTACCATCACTCAGCATAATGGTTTTCAGGTCCTTTCATGTCATGTGGTGTTTCATACTTTCATCACTGTTTTTCAGGGATGCATAATATTCCATTGTGTGTGTGTAGAGATCATGTGATTCTTTTTGCTTTATGTAATGAATCCCACTTGGTCATGATGTATTATTATTATTATTACTTATTTTTTCTTTAAAAAATCATTTTACTGGGGACTCGTACAACTCTTATCATCATTCATCCATCCATCCATCCATCCATCCATCCATCCATCCACCATTCATCCATTGTACCAAGCACATGTGTACATTTGTTGCCATCATGATGTATTATTTTTTATCTATTTTTGGATTCTACTGGGTAATAGTTCTATTTCTTGATTTTTAAGGAAGCACTGTAACGTATTTCATAGTGGTTATACCATTGGATAATCTCACCTGCAGTGAATCAGAATTCCCATCTCTTCACTTTCTAGCCTGCATTTGATGTTTTTGAAGTATCATATATATATTTGTATATAAGTCGAGTTTTTAGCACATTTTTTATGCTGAAAAAGCTCCTCTTGGCTTATCCTCGAATGAGGGTCCCTTGACCTGTTCTCCAGTACAGTGCGGTGTTCTCAGATCTCTCCTGCTTATCTGTGGGAGCTTTCAGCCTCTGTGGGTGGTCCCATGACTGCTGATATCACCGGTTTTCTCTTCTCCTGCACGCTGGCAGCCTGTGTTGTCCGTGCTGTACAGGACAAGAACCTGCCACTTGTTGTGCTGGTACCTGGGGCCCACCGCATCCTTGTCAGATGAATGTCTCATGCAGCCGCTCTTCTCCTGCTCTTCCCAGGGCTGTGACCAATGAGGTCGGCTTTACAGTCTTACCAGTGCTTGGTCACAACCCCTTGCTCCACCCAAGCATTGCTGAATACAAGTACCGGCAGATCTCTAGTCTTGGATATACAGTATGTTTATTTACAGTACTTAGTTTGCTATATTTTGTTTTTAATTTTCTCATTAACCCCTATCTGGACCCAGTGCTGACTATCTTGCATAGAGCAGCTGGTGTTAGGGCTCATAATATATACGCTGCATTGTGTACACCATGTTGCTGCATGCGTTGTGTTATCGCTTTCCATACATATGCAGTAATGCTGCACATGCAGTAACACAGAGCATGAAGTAATACCGTTCACACAATATGCAGCGTGTATATTATGAGCCCTAACACAGGCTGCTCTATGCAAACAGTCATGTCACCACATTCTGGACTATCATCAGCCTGCATTAGACCTCAAACTATACAAACTGTGTTGTGTACATGTGGGAAGGCAGCGTGTACAGTAATGCAGCACATGCAGTAACACACTATGTATAGTTATTGTTGATACCATGTTGTTTTTATTGATCATCTTTTCCACTTACAGAGCTAGTTTGCTGTTTTTCTTTAAAATAAATATTCAAAAACATTTAACCTACTGTGTTGGACAGAGTTCTCTAGAGAGACAAACCAGATTGCTAGTAATTATATGTAAACATATTTATAAAGATAGATATATAATACAAGAAATGAACCGTTAAATTATATACAGATAGATAATACAAGAAATTAACAGTTAAATTATAAAGCAGTGAGGCACTAGCAGTCCTTTAAGGCTTGAGAGCCGCCAGTTGCCAGTCCCCTTCTGTAGAGAGAGCTGGGCTATATATCTCCAGGCAGCAAACAGCAAGGCAGTCCCCAACTGTCATCAACTGTCGGTCCCCAGCTCCAGAGATGAACTTTCCAATCGTGTGGGCTTAAAGGGACCTCAACTTACAGCGACACAGTCCACAGGCTAGGCATTCCACAGGTAGTGTACCCCTTTCAACTGAGGCACAGAACAAGCAAGGTGAGGCTCACTGAGCCATTTATCCCTCTGCCCTTCAGTTAATCCTACTTGTGTTTATCGGCCAGGCTGGCACAATAAACTATTGCACCTACTGATGCCTCAATTAATGTAATTTTATTGGTAGCTATTTTTATTTTGAAATTTACCAGTAACTGCTGCATTCCCCCTCTCCCCCCAGACTTATACTCGAATCAATGTTTCCCAGCTTTTTGTGGTAAAATGAGGTGCCTCAGCCTATATTTGGGTCGGCTACTATTCGAGTATATATCGTATTTAGATTATAATATACATTTCCAAATGGTTTGAATACCTTATGGGTTGAACCGTGTACCCCTACAAAATATGTTGAAGCCTTCACCCTGAGTTCCGGTTATGCAACTTTTGTTTGGAAATAACATCTTCGTAGATGTACTTAGTTCACAGGAACTCGCATGGGAGCAGTGCAGCCCCGACTCCCATATGACTGGTGTCCCATTGAAAAGAGGAGAAGACACAGAGGGAGGCACCCAGGGAGACAGTCATGTGCTGAAGGAGGCAGGGTCTGGACTTTTTCTGCCACAAGCCGAGGGACCAGAAGCCGGAGCAGACTTGGAAGGAATTTCGCCTGGATATTTCAGAGAGAGCATGCCCTTGCCACGCTCTCAATCCACACTGTTCCCATCCAGAACCTGGAGGCAATGCACTTTTGATGCTTTAAGCCACAGAGAACAGAAGTGCCTCACAGCAATTCTAGGCAATTAAAACACCCAAAGTTTAAAAATTCAATAAAAAGTTTTACCACGCTAATGATAATAAAAGGATATATTTTCAACAGATAAGCATGCTATTTCAATCTGGGCATAATCCTAGAACACAATTTTTATGTTTTCACTTCTGGTCATATTGCTGTTTCAATCCTTTTCTCTCTAGTTTCCTGACTTGGTGAAGAAAAGAAAGCTTATTAAAATTATCCTGAATTCCTCTAATTTGTACAAATTAGCTTATATGAGAAAAACTCCATTTTGATTCTTTACCATTCTTTTTCTATTTTTAAAGGGAAATTACTTCCTTCAGATTTTCTTTTTTAGGGGGAAGCTCTGTCACATGGATCTCTGGTTTATAATGGCTTAAAAAATATCAAGCCTTATAATTTAGTTTGAGCTTTATCTTACTAAAGACTGCATGGCTCATCAGTTAACAATCCAAATAGTCATAGATCTCATGCTTAATTAAGTTGCTTTTGTATCACTCATCTTATTTAAGACAAAGTTTTACTTTCTGATCTTACAACTCCTACATATTATTCTCCCCTGTGTACTTTCTCCAATGAGTTGGTGCATGAAATGATATGAATTTCAATATTAGGAAATCTATTATGCCCACGCCCATGCTTTTGACTCAGCTGGCTGTATCTTGCACACCCATTCTATGATCCATAGGAGGTCATTGCAGTACAACACGGAGCTGATGGAGACAGGGTCAGAGATATCAGCAGCTTGCAGTATGAATTGCTTCGTTTCTTTCTGTTCTTCTGCCAAAATCTGCATTGAAAAAATTCTGCACAGTTGCTTCGTACATGTGCTTGACATATCACAAGAAAAACCAGGTGAAAGAATGTAATACTAGATTAGTTCATCAAAATCACCACATGTGAAAAAAGAGTAAGCCAGGTTTCAATGACAGCCTCAGAAGGCCCAGAACATCAATTCTATGGCACTCTAAGGTGTTAAGAATCTGGCGGTTTTTAGAGGGAGGGAACAGACTCCAACTTCTGATGGGGTGTGGGGTTGGGATGGGAGGTAGATGGCACACGTTTTCAGGGAAGGAGGGAGGGAATGGAAGGCGGTTATCAAGGAGTTAAGAGTTTCAGAAACCTATAGGGGCAGTTCTGTCCTGCCCGATTGGGTCGCCACGAGTCAGAATTAAATCAATGGCAGTGACTTTGATTTCTGGTTTGGATGTGGGACATAACCTACAGGTTGGGAGTTTGAACTCACCCATTGGCACTGTGAAAGAAAAGGCCGACAACCTGTTTCCATAAGATTAGAGCCAGGAAAGCCCTGTGGAACTCAGCTCCACTCTGCAACATGGGTCTTCATGAGAAAGAATCAACATGACAGCAACTGGTTTTTTGTTTTGTTTTAATCTGGGACATAAGTTATCACAAGAGCATTTTTATATGTTGTGAACAAGCCTTTGAGGGTGATGACCTGCCATCATACACCACATGGTCTTTTTGTGTTTTCTCCTCTTTTCTTTTTTTACATTTTATTAGGGACTCATACAACTCTTATCACAATCCATACATATACATACATCAATTGTATAAAGCACATCCATACATTCCCTGCCCCAATCATTCTCAAAGCATTTGCCCTCCACTTAAGCCCTTTGCATCAGGTCCTCTTTTTTTTTTCCCCTCCTTCCCCTTTCCCCCCTCCCTCATGTGCCCTTGGTAATTTATACCTCGTTATTTTGTCATATCTTGCCCTATCCGGAGTCTCCCTTCCCCCCGTCTCTGCCGTCCCTCTCCCAGGGAAGAGGTCACATGTGGATCCTTGTAATCAGTTCCCCCTTTCCAACCCACTCACCCTCCAGTCTTCCAGCATCGTCCCTCACACCCTTGGTCCTGAAGGTATCATCCACCCTGGATTCCCTGTACCTCCAGCCCTCATATGTACCAGTGTACAGCCTCTGCCCTATCCAGCCCTGCAAGGTAGAATTCGGATCATGGTAGTTGGGGGGAGGAAGCATCCAGGATCTGGGGGAAAGCTGTGTTCTTCATCGGTAGTACCTCGCACCCTAATTAACCCATCTCCTCTCCTAAACCCCTCTATGAGGGGATCTCCATTGGCCAACACTTGGGCCTTGGGTCTCCACTCTTCACTTCCCCCTTCATTTAATATGGTATATATATACATATATACATATACATATATACATATACACACATATACACATACATACACACACTTGTATCTTTTTTTTTTTTGCATGATGCCTTATACCTGGTCCCTTGGCACCTCGTGATCGCACTGGCCGGTGTGTTTCTTCCATGCACCACATGGTCTTTTGTAGGAACTCATGCCCCTTGATGGGTGGCTTCCTGGTGCTCAAGTCACTTGTATTTTTGAAAAAAAAAAAAAAAGTAACAATTCACTTGGGGCTGGGGAGGGTTAATGGAAGCAATATGATTTCAAATGCACTTAAGACACGTTAGCAACTTCAACATTGTGATTCTCTTTTGTATATTATGCTTTTATCCTTAGGAAAAATACATTCTTGAGTTGATGTTATCTGCAGGTAATAATCAGTTTCATTAATGAAATATGTATCTACTTCTGAGGTTGACTCTTTAAACTTCTAAGGAAAATTCCCCTAGTGTTTAGACACAAAATTTTATCAATACCCGTGGAATGTCTTGGAAGTTAAATATTAGGGGTCCCTAAAATTCTTCTGCCTGACAGTTATGTTATGAATAGTAACGGCGGTTCTAAGAAAGCTGGAAGAGGGAAAATGAAATTATATTTTAAATACAAACAACTCTTCCACTTTCCCCCTGTGGTATTTTACCAGCAATAAGAGTTCTTTTAAATAATAATAACATAATCTATATCTTAATCCATAACTTAATTATAACTTAATCATAGACCAAGAGGTAGTTGATTGAACAGGACAATGGGATGCAACATGGTTTAAAATTGTGTCAGTGTTGTATCTTTTCACCATATTTATTCTATCTGCTAAATCAAGAATCAGAGAAAGTGAAAATCTAACCAAACTCACAGGGAAGTAAGTAGAACTCACTAAGGAAGGGTAGAACAGTCCCTGTGAGATATATGAAACTGTAATTTTTTACAGAGGTAAAAAAAGCCAACTTTCTCACATTCTGACAAGCTGGACTCCATGGAGAATTCTGCATCATGCCTTGAAGAGAGCTTATTAACAATATTTGATTTGCAGACAACACAACCTTGCTTGCCGGAAGCAAGAAGGACTTGAAGTACTTGCTTACGAAAATCAAGGACTGGAGCCTTCAGTATGGATTGCAAGGTCATGCAAAGAAAACCCAAATCCTCACACCTGGCACCATAGGTAACATCATGATAGACAGAGAAGAGTCTGAAGTTGTCCAGGATTTCATTTTACCTAGATCCACAATCAGTGCTCATGGAAGCAGAAGTCAAGTAATCAAAGAAAGTATTGCCTTGGATAAATCTGATGAACAAGACTGATTTAAGGTACTAAGAGCAAGGATTTTACTCTGAGGACTAAAGTGTGCCTGACCCAAGCGGTGGCATTTTCCGTTGTCTCATATGCATGTGAAAGTTGGACAAAGAAAACGGATGGCCCTGGAAGAATGGACGTTTTTGAATTGTGATATTGGCAAAGAATGCGGAAAGCATCACAGATGGCCAGAAGAATAAACAAATCGGTCATGGAATAAATGGAGCCAGAATGCTCCTTAGAAGGGAGGATCCCCCAAACTTCTCATATACTTTGAGTAGGTTATCGTGGGAGAACAGGTCCTAGAGAGGGGCACCGTGTTCGGTGAAGTAGAGGGTCAGCGAGGAAGAGGAAGACCTTCCAGGAGGCGGAATGGCAGTGACTGCCACAATAGGCTCAAGCATAACAACCACTGTGGGGAGGGTGTGGGACCAGGCAGGGTTTCATTCTGTCATACATAGGGTCCCTGAGTCAGAACGAATTGGACCTAACTACTACAATCGATAGCTACACCTTTTAAACAAGCTTAAGCCTTTATCAGTCCAGATGGGACCGATAGGCAGCAGGTAGAGTAGAAGGAACTGTGGGGACACAGGGATCAGCTCTCACCTGCGATTAGAGAGGGTGGCAGGTAGAACCCACTAAGCTGTTCCAAGGGCGAGAAGAACAACCCCACCCCTGACAATCTTCTCTTGCAAAGAGAACATTTTGTGTGTGTGTTTGTTTGAGATGCACTTCTTGCTAATGGCTCCAAGTCCATTTCAATTGTACTTTTCCTCCTCGTTTTTGATGTAAGCCATTCAGACCACTGTTTAGGTGTGAGGGAATCTGGAGGCTTTTCATTTTCTGTTTTCAAATACACAGACTATATATTTTTACATAATCCATCTAAGGAACTGAAATCGACAGCCATGTCCTGTGAAACTTTTCGTATCTGTGGCTCCATAGAAAGGACATTTTATGGGAAAGTTGTACTTTGTCACACGGAGTCACTGAGCCAGAACCAACTCCAAAGCCAGCACAGAAGTGCAGAATATTGGGCAGAGCAGGGCAGAGAGGGGATGGAGCCAGGGGACTGGAGAAGAACTGGAAAGAAGCTAGAGCTGCTTGTGCTTGACTTGGCTCTACTTCCTGCCTTGGGCTTCATGTCCCATGATGAGTCTGCAAGACAGTCCCCAAATCAAGAGCTGCCGTGAAGCTGTTATGGACCAGGCTTCTACTCGGCACGTTTCATAGACCATCATATTTAAAGCTCACAGTTTTGTAATGCAGTAGTATTCTCTCTCTACTGGTAAGAAAAGAGGTTCCGTGAGTTTGAATAACTTGCCTAAGGTTCTTGGCTAACAATTGAGGAGTAGGAATGTGGTTAGAAGTCTGATCCGAATTCTACCTTGCAAGTCTGGATAGAGCAGAGGTTGTACACCGGTGCAGATAGGAGCTGGAGGCACAGGGAATCCAGGGTGGATAATACCTTCAGGACCAGGGTTGTGAGTGGCGATACTGGGAGGGTGGAGGGTGAGTGGGTTGGAAAGAGGGAACCGATTACAAGGATCTACATGTGACCTTCTTCCTGGGGGATGGACAACAGAAAAGGGGGTGAAGGGAGATGTTGGACAAGGCAAGATATGACAAAAATTATCATTTATAAATTATCAAGGGCTCATGAGGGAGAGGGGAGCAGGGAGGGAGGGGAAAAAGAGGACCTGATGCAAAGGGCTTAAGTGGAGAGCAAATGCTTTGAAAATGATGAGGGTAATAAATGTACAGAGGTGCTTTACACAATTGAGGTATGTATATGTGTGGATTGTGATAAGAGTTGTATGAGCCCCTAATAAAATGTTTTAAAAAAAAAGAAGTTTGTTGGTCTCCAAAATCCATTCACTCTGCTTTTTACAACATACAGGGATAAACATAACATCTTCATGAACCACTTCATAACCTGTGATGAAAACTCTCACAATGTCCTTTTAGAGATGGGAAAACTGAGGCTCAGAGAGTCCCGCCCCCTGCCCCTCCTCCCCTACAAACAAGGGATGTGCAGAATGCTTTACATGAAAGCGGATGCAGTGGACAGAGGAAGGGCTTAGAGCCCCGCCTTTGTCACCTGTTTCTCTAACACTGAGTGGCGTCGAGCTGCTAGCAGTAGGAACACGGTTCAAACAGAACAGCAGGTCTGAGGGAGAACAGTGAGGCCGTCTGCTCTTGTCAAGATTTAAAGTCTCAGAAACCCACAGGGGCGATTCTTCTCTGCCTGCAGGTCACCATCAGCTAGAATTGACTCAAGGGCAGAGAGCTTGTTTTGTGTTTGCTTCTCCAACTGAAGTGCATTAGGAATCAACAGGTGCTTCTGTTTCTACTTTGCCCATATTGATAGAGAAGCTGCTGAAAAATCTATTTCTTAATTTAAGAAACTCTAAAATGTCTTCATTCTCTCACTTCCCAGCATCCAGTTATGTGGGTTTTGTTGTGGTATGCTATTGAGTTAAATCTGACTTGTGAGATCCTGTACGATAGACTAGAACTACCCCATAGAGTTTCCCAGGCTGTGAACTTTTTTTTTTTTTGGAGGCCCTACCGGGAACCGAAACCTTTTTGTTTTTTAATAGTTTTATTGGCATACACTTTACATATCATGTAATTTAATCATTCAAGTAGATTAAGAAGATTTGGGCAATCATCACTACACTCAAGTTCAGAACATTTTCTTTTCCTACATATTTTTGCTAGCTCCCCATTTCCCTCCATCCTACCCTGCCATGCCCCTAAGCAATTATCAGTCCAGTTACTGTCTCTAGAGATCTATCATGAATTTCAAATGCAGAAAACCATACAAACCCAGGAAATAAACAAACAAATGAATGCACAACAAAAGCCCAGCAACAATGACTAGACAAAAGAGAAAAACTTCAGGCAAAAAGAAAGCAGAAAAATATTAAAAACATGAACAACTTTTTAAAAGGATAAAAATTAAGGATTGCATTGTAACCTAACTTCACCTGCCACAATCAACTTTATAAAGCTCTCTGTCTGATATCAAGGCTACTCACATCCCTAGATTATGTTCAGAGGGATTCACCTGGGGCTGAATTCAGCAAAGAGAATTTGGACTTCCCCTGTCATCCACAGTCTTCTGAAAACTGGTGTTCACAATTTAGGCTCTCAGCCCGTTTCCTCCTTTGGATTTTAGTATTTACAATCCTTGGATTACACAGGCCGGTGTCCTTTTCCCAGGTGGACTCTAGGTTGTGATCTTTAGGAGAGCAGATCACTAGATTGCTTCTCCTGCAGAGCTACTGGGGAATCAAACCAATCGCATTTCTTTTGTAGCCAATGCTTCACCAGGCCCCACCGGGGATCCTTAAATAGTTATTTAGTCTGGTCTTTTATTAGCAGGCTAAAATATTTAAGGGGGTTGAAAAAGGTAAGATGCCTTTCCTTGTCTCCAGAGTCAGAATAAATGGTTCACTTCACATTTTCCTTTTTTACACTTTCTTGTTTGAAATGAAAAAAAAACAAAACCCAAAAAACCAAAAACAAAACAAAACAACAACAAGAACAAGAGCTCAAGGTCACACCTACCTGACTGAGTTTTTAACTTTATTTTTAATTTTTCTGTCAGGTTTGAGCTTACAACTTAATTACATCTAAACAGTTAAAATATGTTCAAACCACTGCAATTCTAAGCGGGGGAGATTACCTTGTATTTTGAAGGGGTAGGTGGGATTAGATTTTGAGAAAAATCATTGACATTCAGCCAACTGAGACATGATCTCATTTACTTCATTGGCAAATGGCCTTCTTGGTTGAGGAAAGGTCAAGGTTTGAGTACCTCTGTGGCCAGAATGATCTCTTTGTATCTGGAGGACATGACCTTGCCTTCACTTATGTCAGTAACAAACTCAAATTGAGAAAAGACCTTGAGGGAGGAAAGCTCTCTTTTTTTTTAAAAATTTTTTTATTTTAACAATTTATTGGGGCTGATACAATTCTTTTCACAGTTCATACATATACATACATCAATTGTATAAAGCACATCTGTACAGTCTTTGCCCTAATCATTTTTTTCTTTTTTCTTCTTTTACATTTTATTAGGGACTCAAACAACTCTTACCACAATCCATACATATACATACATCAATTGTATAAAGCACATCCATACATTCCCTGCCCCAATCATTCTCAAGGCATTTGCTCTCCAGTTAAGCCCCTTGCATCAGGTGGAAAGCTCTGTTAATGTGTGTGGTATGGAAACTCATATTTTGTCATAATGAAGAATATATTATGAGGAGTTAAAATGGTTGGGTAAGGGGAGCAATATTATTTCTCAATCTTTTCCAGATTTCCTGATTTCTTTCTAATGAACCTTTTATTTTTATTTGTAAGACAGACAGAAATGACAACACTGACCAGTTAAAGCTTAAGGCAGATGCTGTCTGTCTTTTGTATCAGCCACACCTACAGCCCTGTTTTGAGGAGAAGTGTTTTGGGAAATCAGGGGTTGGGGGAATTGTTGATCATTAAGGTTTTCTCAGCGCTACATGGATTAAGGCGTGTCTACATAATAGATCAGAAGCTTGGAGGAATTAGTTAATGATATGGGAAAATGCTCATGATAAAATGAAAGTGTAAAATCAGGATACAAAATCATATGTCTTTATGAGACCTCAAGACAAGAAAAAAAAAAAGACTGGGTGGAAGAATACTAACTGTGTTAGTCTGGGTACTTTAGAGAAACAAATCCACAGAAACTTATGTAGAAGAAAGTGTTTTATATAAAGGTTAAGTGTGTGTCAAGAAAATATTTCAATCCAGTGCTGCCCAAGCCCACAAGTTCAATCTTAACCCATTAATTAACCCATATGTCTGACACCAATCCACAAAGTCCTCCTCCATCTCACAAAACAGACACAACGATGCCGACTGCAGGAGGAAAGCCGAGTGAGTGAATGTGTAAGCATCTCAGCGTTGGCAGGGGTCTCCACACGGCTGCTCCAGCACTCAGGGCTGCATCAGGGTGAGTCCATGTGGTTTCTCCTTGGGGATGTCTTGCAAGAAGTGAGCCTTGCCAGTTGAAGCAGGGAACTGCTAAGGCAGGGTGCGACCACCAGAAAGCAAGAATCTCGAGAACTAGAAAGGCAGGCTCACCAAACCATTTATCCCTCTGCCCTTCAAGTAACCCCACATGTGTTTATCAGCCAGGTTGGCAAAATAAACTAACTACCTCACTAACATTAATGCTTTTATCTCCGGGGGGCATGCTTACTGTGATTTTAATTTCTCCTATATTTCTGTACTCCGTGGTGATTATGGGTTATTACTTGGTCAGAGAAAAGATGACAAGAACATTAAAGAAGAAAAAGATTAAAGAAGCAGCAACCAGGTCTTCTTCAGGTCTGTTGAGTGGAAAAGTTAGATTTCCATTGTGTTTCCATCTCGCCAAAATTTGACCCCCTATGCCCAGTTTACCTTGCTGCTTTGTTGTCTCTATTTCAGGAAAAGAATTTTGCGTAACCATGTAGGGATGCCTGAGAGGAGCTGAAACGTAGAAGACATTCCCGATCAATATTCCCAAAGAGAAAACAGAATAAAGTAAATGAAGGAAATAATAGTAGATGAGAGAAAGAACTAAGGCAAAGAGGGAGGATTCCTGCGTTCTGTTTCTGCACATACAACTTAAGTTCCTTTAAGGTTCTCTCTTTACCATTTCTAGTTTTCCCCTTTCCCTTCCCGGCCCTCTTATTCTGTCTTCTGCTTACATTTCAAATCTCTGTTCCTTTTGCATAGGGTTTGTAATTATAGTTACCCCATACTGAGCATCTACTATGTCCACTGCGATGTTAGACAGTTGATAAGAGGCAGGGCCAGGATTCAAATCTAGATCCTTTTGATTCCCAAAGCCCACTTCCCCGGCAACTTCCTTCCTCAATCATATTGTTCCAAGATTGAGATCCAAGAGAAATAACCACTGTGTGATTTTGCTTGTTAAAAATAAATGAAGACGATAAAAGCTGCTTGTAATGTTTCTATGCCATTTCGGTTTCCCACCAAATAAAAATAAAATCAACCTTATCATATCCTCAGCTTTCCCAGTGTCAAATGGCATTGCGATATGCAGAACACAGAATCAGATCTATAATCTTTACACCCAGAATAGAAATACACAAGCCAAACACATAAGATGCAGTAAACAAAGGAAGGACTGTAAGCCGTATTAAGTTTCTCAGCAGCTCTCATTCATTATACACTTAGGTAACTACTGTAAGGTAATTCTTATCATTAGCTAAATTTAAATGAGGAGAATTATCTCACTTGCTGTGGTAGCATTGTTGAATCAAAAAGCAATTGTTCTTTTTAGAACATGGGTCAAGGGCTCTCGGTACAAAACCTTTTGTGTAAACCAATCCCCACGCATGCTTGACAGTGTGCTTCTTCAGAAAATCATGCACAGGCTTGCAACTTTGCTCATCACGTTATTGCTTTAGGAGCAATGGCTGTCATTTACTATTGTGGAAGCTTTTTTTGTCAAGATTTTCTGGAGAAAATAAACTGTGTTTTTCCTATAAAGCCTAATTAGAGCTCAGCTAATTGGCAATTCACATCTAAAACATAATTATATATGGCAACGATTCTTTTTGTCTAAGAAAGGTTTTAAAAATATTGTTTTATAATTTAAAAAATAAAGCTGTGTACACTCCCATAGTCAATTAGTTGTTCAGGGTCTCTTCTGAAAAGCAACAGTTCCCCGAATGCCACCCCCATCCCCACCCCTTGTATCACTTTGCTGCCTGGTTTTCTTGCTGTATAAAATCTGATGGAAATATAAGCTCTCACTGACCTGTGTGCGCTTTGAGCGTCATTCTGCGCCTCTCAGGTAGTTCTTTCCCTGGCCTCTCAGTCAGGTGCCCAACACTACGTTGCCAGCAGGTGTCCAGGCCTTGGGATCCCTCTGTGAAGGCCTACCCTCCAGTTTTCCACCTTGAAAATTCCAGCCATCCAGGCGTGTTCGACCAGCACCCACTCAGCTTTCAGGTTGCTCGACCGTGGTGGCTCTCATGCACCTGTGATGCTGGAAGCTGGGCCGCCCCATCTCCAATGCCAGCAAGGGCATCCACGGAGGGAAGGTATCCACAGAGCTTCCAGACTAAGACAGACAGGAAAAAAAGAAAAAGGGCCAACAATCTACTTTTCAAAATTAGCCAGTGAAAACCTTCTGGATCACTACAGAACCTGTGAGCTATCGTGTTTGAAGATGACACGCATAGGTTGGAAGACAAAGTCCACCGGGGCCACAACAATGGCTCAAGCGAACCAGCCAGCATGAGGATGGGGCAGGACCAGGCAAGGTCTTGTTTGTCCTGCGTGGGGTCTCTGTGGCAGCTAACAACAGGCCTCTCTGTCTCTTTTTGGTACCCCCCACCACCCCCACATTGAACCCTGGAAACTGCCTCAAGCCGGGGTGCCAATAGGGTCACCGTGTTTGTTTGTTTGCTCTCAAGGGTCCCAACCTGTGGGGTGTCTTGTCCAAGGTCCGAGAACAGGTTTTTCCTTACCCGGTTTTCTAACTCTAGCATGTGGGAGTCAGGAATCTCTTTCCGTTTGTTTTTTTGTGTGTGTGGGTGGGGGGACAGGGAGGGTATGCCTTTCTTTTGAAATTTCCTTCTACCAATTCAGTTTATTTTTTTGTGTACCCCTCATTTTGTTTGTTTTGGGCCTTGTCTTCAATAACAGTGATTTTCTCCAAATGCCTGGTGATGCTCCGCTGCCTGCTTGTCTTTCACACTCTGGATCTCAGCTGATTAGAAGACCCAGGTGCGTGGGTGGAGGTTGTTATCAGATGGGTCGCGCTGCCAATTCATCTAAATTTAGAGTTTTAATGGCCATCTTAGCCTTTCCACCTGGAATTAATTAATAGCAACATTTATTTGAAGGAATAAATATGTTAACTGAAGTAATGGCCAGTGGAATTGATAAGGAAAAGTAAATGAATAGAAAGAAACTTTTGTATAAATCATATTATAAGTTGACCACTCTTACTTTGTATGTGCACAAAGAACAAGTGTGTTCTCTGCTTTACATGAATTCTTTCTTTATTTTGAAGGGATAATCAAATATTATTATTACTTACCTATAGTGTAAACCCCTGGAAGACAGAAATCATGGCTTATATTTCTCTTTTTCTCTTGGATTGCATCCTTTCTTCCCTTCAACCTCTTTATTCATCTGGCCCCTACCTGGAGAACTCTCCTCAGAGGATGGCGACCACAGGGTTCACCTGTTCAAGGTAGGTCTTGTGAGTAGTTAACTGCCAGACATAGACTCTTGAGACCACAATTGATGTTAGAAGATTCTTCAGAACTCTGCAGCAGCCCCAACCACAGAGCAGCTTCAGGAGATGTCAAAAGAGTCTGTGGGAGGTGATGAAGATACATGCTCGTTTATATCCAAATCCTGTAGCTGTGACATGTCAAAATTGTCACCGAGGCATAAAGAGGAGATTTTATGGCCTTTTAAATATATATTAGGTGCCAACCTTAAATGAAAGCATTCTCGGGAAGCACCTGTTCGCACAATGAAATCCTCTTTAAATCATCATTCCCCAACTCCATGTACATGCAAAAGGCAGTAAAAGATAAAATAGCGTGGCATGCAAAAATGAAGATAATTCACACTTTACCCAGTATTTTTCCTAATGAGATATTTTAAAATCCACCTAGCCAACTGTCATGTTTACACTCTAGGTTAAAAGAAACAAGAAATTTATTGTTACTCAGTTGACTGAGAGTTATTTCACTCCAGAAGATGGTTATGAACTGGTCTGGGTCACCATTTAGCATTTCAATTTGTTGCTCTTTGCTGATCTTTGACTAGGTTTAGTTTCTGAATTAAACATAAAGATAGACTTGTGATTCATCTGAATTTAAAATTTTGTATGATCCTAGGGCAAACTTGTAAATAAGCACTGAATTTTAATAGTTTTTTTTTAAAGTGGCTAGATTGTACACATCAGGTTTCAGAACTCCTGGTTCATTTCCTATTGTTTTCCTTAACAGAATTTAAAAATCTACATTATTTTTGTTCTCTTTATTATCTGGCTTTGTGCTAAGTGAGATCATGTTGAAAAGGTTACGAGACCTGGGAATTTACAACATGTTCCGAGCTTCATGTCCTATTCAGCTCCTCTCCCAGGAGAGAATGTTGAATGGGCTACTCATCTCTGGCATCAGTGATTCTGACCTTCAGAGCCATTGGAGTAAAGCTGCACTGAAGAACAGGGGAAAGGGTAATACACGTAATAAATAGCTAGAGCTATGGAGGGCAGAGAGAAAAGAGGATATGATTCCCAGCCATATGGTGTGTTTATTGAGATGCTGCAAATCAGAATGCCATGAAAAATTAGAGGACATTACAAGAGAATACACAACAAAGAGATGTCCTGTGTCCTAGCCACAAGGTCAGCAGATCGAACCCATTAATTACTTTTTGGGAGAATGATGAGGTTATCTGCTCCCATAAGTACTTAAGTGCTCAAAACCCAAATGGTTGATTCTACCCGGCCCTATGGGCTCACTCTGAGTCAGAGTTGGCTCTATGGTGGGGTGGGGTGGGGTGGGGTGGATGCAAGTGCTCTCTCACTTGGTGTGAACGCTAGGGGTTTAAAAAACTCATAGAAAGGAGAAATCGTTGTGGGTTAGAGCTATTGGGAAAGATGGCAGAATATTCTGGGTGTTTACCTTTGAGGTGTAGGTAGAACATGTTCAAAAGCCAGATGGAAGGAGTACTTGCTTTCTCGATGGAGCAGCACGGAGCAATGAAGAGGCAGTGACAAAGAGATGACATGGAGGTAGGTCTCACAGAGGGAACAGATCCATAATGAGAAATATGCCACCCACCTGTAAGTTTCTCAGACTATGGGGCTTGTTTGCTGCTTTGATGCTGGCAAAGAGATAGATAGCTCTGCAAGGCCCACCTCTCCCCACCCTCTCTTGTTCCCTGGTGAG
Source organism: Tenrec ecaudatus (assembly GCF_050624435.1). Taxonomy (NCBI): domain Eukaryota; kingdom Metazoa; phylum Chordata; class Mammalia; order Afrosoricida; family Tenrecidae; genus Tenrec; species Tenrec ecaudatus. The sequence continues at coordinate 234,930,946 of NC_134530.1, forward strand.
AGGACCAGCATGCTGCTGCTTTAGTTAGGTCTCTGCCTCAACCTGTGAGCTACACTACCTGTGGGCCAAGCCAACCCATGGACCTTGTTAAGGCTCCTTTGAGATCTGCTTCGCCATGCTGCTGGTACATACATCGCTTGAGCTTGAGGCTGGCGTATCCTGTTGGCTTGCACTTCTTGAGTTTGATATCCCATCCAGGCCTGCTTCACTAAGCTCCTTAGCTACTGACTGTTTCTGACCTGACCTGATATTTGGTACCTGTGGGTAGACACTCTGCCTGCCTTGCCCAAGGGAGTACTCCTCTGTCTGCTTGCTTGACCTTGGACCCAGCAGCCTATGTGAATTAAATGACTTCCTGAATATTAACTGTTCCACGGAAGCGAGTTGGACTGAGCCCTCTTTACTGCTGTGTAGACTATCTGTAATATTCCTTATTGCTGTATAAACCTATCCATGTGTATATATATATATATATATATATATATATATATATATATATATTCATGAGTATCCTGTTTTTGTTTCTCTAGAGAACCCTGCCTAACAAAGAACTGATGCTGATTCATAATGACACTAGTGTTTCCAAGACTGCAAATCTTTATTTTTTACTTTTTAAAAATTCCAATGCTTTAATGAAGGGCCAAGTCAAAGGGGTAGGAAGTGACCAGAGTTTGAGCTGGGTTCTGCTGGATAGGAACTAACTTCATGTCATCTTTCAGTCATTTCATGAGCACAATTAATTCCTGACAGCCTGGCTAGAAGGCTTGTCCTTGGTTTCCTGTGTATTCTTGCTCCGTGGTCCTTGCTTTTCTTCCTAGACTCATTAGCCTTATCCACAATTTGCTTTGCCTCCTTTCTGGTAGCTGATTCTTGTACCTTTCCCTTGACCTGCTGCGACAGGCGCCTTTGTTGGACATGGTGACCAAGGAAAGGGAGTGTCCGTGGAGCTGTCAAGTCTGGAGGAGCAAAGTAGGACCCTCTTCACAGTGTGGAAGACTGTAAATCTAGATAGGAGCAGACAACATGACTGAAATAGTTAGTTTATTGTGCCAACCTGGCCGGTAAACACATGTGGGGTTAATTGAAAGGCAGAGGGATAAATGGCTCAGGTAGCCTCGTCTTTCTAGTTCTTGGGTCTCTTGATTTCTGGTGGTCACACCAGGGTGCAACTACCTTAGCAGTTCTCTGCTTCAGCTTGCAAGGCTGACTTCCTGCAGGACATCCCCGAGGAGAAGCCACATGGACCTACCCCAAACAGTCCTGGGTGCTGGAGCAGCCATGTGGAGACCCCTGCCAACACTGAAATGCCTACACATTTGGTCTTCCTCCTGCAGTCAGCATCATTGCATCTGTTTTGTGAGATGGAGGAGACTTTATGGATTGGTGTTGGATATATGGGTTAATGTTAGATTTGTGGGCTCAGGTAGCACTTGATTGGGATGTTTTCTTGATGCGCACTTAAATTTATAAAAAACTCTCTCTTCTACATGAGTTTCTGTGGATTTGTTTCTCTAAAGTACCCAGACTAATACACTAACCTTTTTTCCCTTTAGGATGGCTGTTGGGTTTGAACTCCTGACCTTGTGGATATCAGGGCAATGCTTAACTCACTGAGCTATCAGGGCCTCTTGGACACAGAGATAAGGAAGCACAACTAGAGGAAAGCACAAATAGTAGTGGCCAAGGAACTGAGAAAGAAGTCCAGAAATATTTCCCCTAGTGATCCTATTTGAACAGGGCAGAGCTGCACAGAGGATCAAGAGCTTGTGCCTTATTTTCAAACTTCTAACCTCTGAAACTGTGAGAAAATACAGTTTTGATTGTGAGGATCATCCACTTGTAGTATTTTTGTTACAGCAGTGCTAGAAAATAAGTACTTTGATATTCTTAGTGGCTGTACTGTGTACTGATGTGTGCTGAGAGAAGTTAATGGGGAAAAGGAGTTGCCACATCCATCAGATTCTGATTTCCTTTTTAATTTTTCACTTTTCACAGTAGGTAGGAGATAGGAGAATGAAATCTTGGGAGTAGACCCAGTGAAACATATAATAATAAATATCTGTTTACAGAGAGTTTCCTTATAGAATTTTCCCAAATGATAATTTTCCACAAGTTTAGGTGAATAACCACACAGCTATATTTCCCCCCTGAGAAATTTTATAGTTGTATCAATAAGTCCCTCGAACATTGTTTTAACATAATATATAATATTTTTATGTTTACGCTCCATATTCTGGACCTGGAGACTGATTATATATTAAAAATAATTGCTGTTAACTTTTGTTAAATCTGTTTATCCCTGTAGATCAATTTCCTTAAATATTTACATTGAAAAATCAAACTTTTGACACTGAAACCACCATTCTTATGCAGATGATTATGATAACATCATTAAATTATTCATCACTTAATTGATAAATCATATTTAGAGGATTTTAATGTGCGAATATAGATGCATCACACAAGTGCAAATGTTGAACAACATAATTGGAAGTTGGAAGAAAAAATACAGATTAAAAAATTTTTTTATTAAGGGGCTCAAACAATTCTTATTACAATCTATACATAAATCAATTGTGCAAAGAACATTTGTACATTCATTGCCCTCATCATTCTCTAAACATTTGCTATCTACTTAAGCCCCTGGCATCAGCTTCTCATTTTCCCCTCCTTCCCCTCTCCCCCCTCCCTCATGAACCCTTGATAATTTATAAATTATTATTTTGTCATATCTTGCACTGTCCGATGTCTCCCTTCACCCACTTCTCTGTTGTCTGTCCTGCAGGGAGGAGGTCCCATGTAGATCCTTGTAATCGGTTCCCCCTTTCCAAGACACCCTCCCAATATCACCACTCACACCACTGGTCCTGAAGGGATCATCTGTCCTGGATTCCCTGTATTTCCAGTTCCTATCTGTACCAGTGTACATCCTATGGTCTAGCCAGATTTGTAAGGTAGAATTGGGATCATAATAGTGGTGGAGGAGGAAGCATTTAGGAACTAGAGGAAAGTTGTATGTTTCATAGTTGCTACATCACACCCTGACAGGCTCGTCTCCTCCCCGAGACCCTTCTGTAAGGGGATGTCCAGTGGCCTACAAATGGGTTTTGGGTCTCCACTCCACACTCCCCACTCATTCACTATGATATGATTTTTTGTTCTGATGATGCCTGATACCTGATCCCTTTGACACCTCGTGATCGCACAGGCTGGTGTGCTTCTTCCATGTGGGCTTTGTTGCCTCTGAGCTAGATGGCCACTTGTTGACTCTCAAGCCTTTAAGACCCTAGATGCTGTCTCTTTTGATAGCCAAGCACCATCAGCTTTCTTCGCCACATTTGCTTATGCACCCATTTGTCCTCAGCGATCATATCATGGAGGTGTGCACCCAATGATATGATTTTTTGTTCTTTGATGCCTGATAACTGATCCCTTCGGAGCCATGTGATCACACAGGCTGGTGTGTTCTTCCATGTGGACTTTGTTGCTTCTGAGCTAGATGGCCGCTTGTTTACCTTAAGCCTTTAAGACCTCAGATGCTATCTCTTTTGATACCAGGCACCATCAGGTTTCTTCACCACATTTGCTTATTCACCTGCTTTGTCTTCAGCGGTTGTGTTGGCAGGGTGAGCATCATAGAATGCCAATTTAATAGAAGAAAGTATTCATGCATTGAGGGAGTACTTGAGTAGAGGCCCGATGTCCTTCTGCCACCTTAATACTAAACCTATAAATATAGGCACATAGATCTATTTCCCCATCCCCATATATATATTTGCATATGTACATGTCTTTGTCTAGACCTCTATAACTGCCCTTTGCTTCCCAGCTCTTCAGGAAGTGATTTCTGTAGCTTCTCTTACTTCTCTCTCATGATATTATTGCTCTCTTTTAGTTTTCTTCCTTTATTATTGCTTTTTAATTTAATAAATGTTGACTTATATTTCAAACATAAAATTCATTGTATTTACTGGACTTGACATATAATTAGAGAAGTTCAGAAAGCTAATTACACATTGTAATTAATGGAAGTTGTTTTTCCAATCCAGAAGGCTTTTCTAGTGACATCATTAGTCTCTTAGCTCCCTGAGGGTGTGCGAAGTGCATGTCTTAGTCCACACACTTGTGCTGTAGTCTTGGGAAAGTTACTTAATCTCTCTAAGCTTCAATTCCTCATTTGAAAAACCATCATAAAGATGAGTATTAATTCACAGAGTTGTTATGAAGATGAAAATATTGCTTAATATAAAACACTTAGAGCAGCTCTTATCTCAGTAAATAGAGTCTAGGCAGGAATGGCTAAGTACTTGATTATTAGCCAAAAGGTTGGCAGTTCAAACCACTGAAAGGTACCTCAAGAGGCAGGCCTGGTGATCTGTTGCCCAGAGGCCCCAGTCTCGAAAACTTTGTGGAGCAGTTCTATTCTGTATATTTGGGGGTTGGTGTTATTTAAAACACGACTAATGATAGCAAGGTCAGCAGTTTGAAACCACCTGGTGCTTTGCAGCAGAAAGATGAGATTTTCTACTTCTGTAAAAAGTTAGTCTCTGAAACCCACAAGAACAATTCTATCCTGTTCTATAGGGTTTCTATGACTGCGAATCCACTCCATGGTAGCGAGTTTTCAAACAGTTACAATGACCTGATCTCTAAAACCTATATAAAAAAACAACACCAGGCACAAAAAGACAAAGAATACAATTATAAAATGGGAAAATAATTTGAACAATAAAGAAGACATTCAGATGGTGAAAAAACACCATAAATTAGAGAGATACGAATGAAAACAGCAATGAGTTATCATCTCACCCCAGCAATGATGGTAGTCTGGAGTTGGGGGTGGGGGAAAGAAAGAAAAAAGAGCACAGTAGATGATTAACCAGGAAGGTATGGAGAGACTGGAACTCTCATGCACTGCTTGTACAACTGTAAAATGGAGCAACTACTGTGGAAAATTGTATGGGGATTCCTTAAAAAAACTGGAAATAGAAATACCATACAATTTAGCAATTTACAACTAGGTATCTATCCTAGAGAAATCACACATCTATATGTATATCCATATTCATCACAGCCTTACTCATTATGACAAAAAGATGGAAACATTCAACATGTCTATTAATGGTGAAATGGATAAGCAAATGGGAGTGCACACGAAGGAGGAATGTGCAACATTAAAGAACAACGATGAACCGGTGAAACATATACTATGGATTAATCTTGAAGGGTACTATGCTTAATGAAAATAGTCAGTCACTGTTATACACATTAGAGAAGACCCCAGAAGTCAAGATCAAAAAGGTGGTACCCTTCACAAAAGTCAAGCACAAATGGAAATATCTATGGACATATCTGACTAAAAGTACAAAAGATTTATCTGAGGAAAATTATAGAACAATATTACAAGAAACCAAGAATGACCTCAACAAACGGAAGAATATCCCATGCGTGTGAATTGGAAGACCCAATATAGTAAAGATGGCAGTTCTGCCCAAGGCACTACATAATTTTATGCAATCCCGATACAATTACCCTCATTTTTCTGCAAAGAAGTGGAAAAACTGATTACCAACTTCTTATGTAGAGGGAAGAAACCTTGAATTAGCAGAGAACTCCTCAAGAATAAGGACACAGTGGGAGGGCTTGCTTTACCTGACTTTAGTACATACTATACAGCCACACTTGCATGGTATTGGCACAATGACAGACACTCAGACCAATGGAAAAGAACTGAAAACCCAGAAAAAAATCATCAGCATACAAACAACTCATCTTTGATAAGGGCCCCCAAAATATCAAATGGGAAGCAGATGCCTTCTTCAACAAGTGGTGTTGGAAAAAATTGATATCTTCTACCTGCAGAAAAATGAAGCAAGACCATTATCTTACTCCATGCACAAGAATAAACTCAAGGTGGATCACAGACCTTGAGGTAAAACCCCAAATTATTAGGGCTATCAGTGAGGGAATTGGTACAAAGTTCCTGAGAACTTTGGTGCAGGGAACACATGGGCTATCAGAAATAGGGAAGGGCACAAGCACAGATGGGTCACAAATTGACAAGTAGGATAAACTCAAGATAAAACACCTGTGTACATCGAAAGAATTCACCAAAAGAGTAACAAGAGAACCCACGGACTGGGATGACACTGCTTAGCTGTGCCATCTTTAGCCATGACACACCAGACAAAGGCCTTATTACTAAAATCTACAATACTCTGCTAGCTTCCAAAAAGAAAAAATCTAATTGCCCATTGATGAGGTGGGAAAAGGACCTGAACAGAAGTTACACAAAGGCAGAACTCCAAATGGCCAATGAACATATGAGAAAATGTTCCCGATCTTTAGCCATAAGAGAAATACAAATTAAAACAACCATGAGATACCACCTAACACCCTCAAAGATAGCCCAATTCAAAAAATCAGAAAGCAACAAGTGTTGGATAGGCTGTGGTGAGATAGGAACTCTCATCCACTGCGGTGGATCTGTAGGTATGCACACCACTATGGAAATCGATTTGGTGATATCTAATACAGATGGAAATTGAGCTAACATACAACCCAGCAATCCCCCTACTGGGCATATACCCAGAAGAGCCAGGAAACAAATCATGACCAGACACCTGTGCTCCAGGGTTCATTGCGGCACAGTTCCCAATTGCAAGGAGTTGGAAACAACTCAAATTTCAATCAACAGATGAATGGATTAAAAATTTTAGTACATACATACAATGGAGTACTACACATCCCTAAAAAGCAGTGATGAATGCATGAAGCACATCATTGCATGGGAAGAACTAGAAGAAATCATGCTAAGCCAAGCATGAAAGGACAAGTACAACATGAATCTGCTGAGTAAGCTTAAAAAATGCAAAAGGGGCATAGGGAAAAAGCTACTGTATACAAAAAACCCTAGGGTGAGGTCCAGACAGTATAGCAGGGGCCAGACCAAATCCAGGGATGCATATGGTAGCCAACTAAAAAGGAGGTGGAAAAAAGAAAAAAAAAGACATACCACATTTCCCTGAAAGTAAGACATCCCCCCCAAATAAGACCTACTTACAGTTTTGCCTGTTGCTGAAATATAAGGCATACCCCGAAAATAAGACCCCCCAAACATAAGAACTCCCTGATAATAAGGCTCCCCGAAGCTAGCGTAACTATGGACTTGACTGTAGCGGCAGTACCACCACGCAGATCACTGTTGGCCGCAGCGCAGCCGGAGCAGACAGGAAGTGCAAGTAAATGTACCATAGATTGTTGTACGTGGAAATAATGGTACTAACAAGAAATTTTTGATACTGTAGGATTCACAGTTTGTCTGGTTATGCTGGTTTGTGATGACAACTACTACCGTACCGTATACAGGTAATAAATTTCCTTTTTTTGGTTCAACAATAAATGTGTACTATATCATTCTTCATAGAACAGTAAGATAGCTCCTGAAAATAAGACCTAGAGCATCTTTGGGAGCAAAAATTAATATAAGACACTGTCTTATTTGGGGGAAAACAGGGTAGGTAGTGGGGGAACAGGCATTAACCCACCCAAGGGCAACATGCCGGCATGAAGCAGGGACCCAGCAGAGAGGTCTGAGTGCTAGCCCCAACCCCAACTTTGTGAACAGACCCCAGAAAAATTCACTTCATAGGACAGCACTGAAACTACAGTTCAGGGAGAGGGGTATGTCTGATCAGAGCACACAGGAGAAAATGAAAGGGGAGGAAGAGAGAGTAGAGCACACACTGGCCCACCAAGCCTTGAGGACCATATCTTTGTTCAGAGCAGCCAAAGCACAGAGAGGACCATAGGGCCTGCCGCACTATGAGGCACGATGTCCCTCACTGACTCCTAGCACTACAGGGACAACATTGGAGACACAGTGCTGGAATTGTGCCCGATCTGACCCCACCACACTCAGGCAAAACACTAAGGGCGTGCAACAGATCAGCAAGGGGAGCAGAGCAATAAAGTTCTGAGGGAATAGCAAAAATAGACTTTGTGGCCAGGGCGTGGTACCCCATCAGATTCAAGTGGAAAACACTCCTAAAGGTAAACAAACAGACCTTAACCTATTTACAGGCTTGTCTTTTTTGTCATTTTTTGGTTATTGTTTTGTTTTCTTTTTTTACTTTGTTTTTCTCTGTCTTGCATTTTGTGATATTATTATCTCTGTAGGTCTATCTAGATAAGATAAGTGTGATAAACAATCTGGAGGAGAAAACAACAGGACCAAGAGTTCCTGGGGGGACATGGGAGAGGGGGAGGTGAGAGAAAGGTGGCTGTTAACAAGCCCAAGGACAAAGGAACAGGTGATCCAAAATCCATGGCAAAGAGGGTGCAGACGCCCAGAAGGGCTAGGTCAAGGGCAATGTAACTGAGAGGAATTACTGACACTCAAATGGAGACTGAACACGATAGTGGGACAAGGGGAAAGTAAAAGGAAATCGAGGAAAGAGCTAGGAGGCAAAGGGCATTTATAGGGGTCTAAATATAGGCATGTAAATATGTAAATTTATTTACATATGATGATGGGGAAGTAGATATATTTATGTACATATTTATAGGTGTACATATTTATAGGTTTAGTATTAGGGTAGTGTACATATTTATAGGTTTAGTATTAGGGTAGCAGATGGACACGCGGCCTCTACTCAAGTACTCCCTCAATGCAAGAAAACTTTTGTTCTCTTAAACTGGCATTCCATGATGCTCGCCTTCCAGACATGATTGCCAAGACAAAGCGGGTGCATAAGCAAATGTGGTGAAGAAAGCTGATGATGTGCGTCTATCAGAAGATATAGTGTCTGGGGTCTTAAAGACCTGAAGATAAACAAGCGGCCAACTAGCCGAGAAGCAACAAAGCCCACATGGTAGAAGCACACCAGCCTGTGTGATCATGAAGTGTCGATGGTATCAGGTATCAGGCATCAAAGAACAAAAAAAAATCATATCATTTTGAATGAGGTGGAGTGGAGATCCAAAGCCCATCTGTAGGCAACTGGACATCCCCTTACAGAAGGGTTGTGGGAAGGAGACGAGACAGTCAGAATGCAGTATAGCAACGATGAAACATACAACTTTGCTCTAGTTCTTTAATGCTTCCCCGCCCCCCACTATCATGATCCCAATTCTACCTTACAAATTGGCTAGACTAGAGGATATACACTGGTACAGATAAGAACTGGAACCACAGGGAATCCAGGACAGATACCCTTCAGGACCAATAATGAGAGTAGAGATACCAGGAGGGTAAGGGGAAGGTGGGGGAGAAAGGGGGAACCAATCACAAGAATCTATATATAACCCCCTTCTTGGGGGATGGACAACAGAAAATGGGGTGAAGGGAGACGTCAGTCAGTGTAAGACAATAAAACATAATAATTTATAAATTATCAAGGGCTCATGAGTGAGGGGGATGGAGAGGAAGGGGGAAAAATGAGGACCTAATACCAAGGGCTCAAGTAGGGAAAGAAAATGTTTTGAGAATGATGATGGCAACAAATGTACAAATGTGCTTTACACAATGGATGTATGTATGGATTTGTGATGAGTTGTATGAGCCCCCAATAAAATGATTTTTAAAAAGTTCTCTGTTCTGATTAAATTTTCTGGTTTTTATAACCATGAGTTAAGGTATTTTTGACTTGGTTTTTGGAATAAATTTGAAACAATCTTTTCCAATCATTTCTGTACATAGCACTCTTCTTCAGTGTCCATTGTAGGATTTCAATGATTGAGGTGAGAGTGGGGAAAGTTACCACTTTAGAAAATTAAGATGAGCAACAGGAAAAGAAAAGTTATCAGCTTCTTAGAGGGGGGTAAAAAATGAAATCAGATGAAAGTGCTCATTTTCTTTTATTCTTCAACTTGACAAAATGGTATGTGTCCATTTTTATCAAAAAAGCTCCAGCTAATTGTCTTTCTAGACTGGTGACAGCCTTGTCAGGACAGGATTGAGGTTCAGTGGTCTGGCCACTTAATGCGAATTTGAGTTTAAGTAATTCATGTTTTGTTTTATAATTTCTTATGACTGGTTGCTTGTTTTCCTAAGATTTAGCCTCTGTTGTAATTAATTAGTTTCCTTTATTTGTTTATCTTTTAAACAGTAGGGATGCCAACAGTGGGCACCAACACAGTTTATAGCATTGCTGCTGCTTGTTTAATGATTTGACCTCAGTTATGCTCTCAACTTGGAGAGGAATGAATCCCAAAGGAGCTGGATGTCTTGTAGTGAATGAGAAGAGGTGAGTTAAGTTCTTTTCCTCTGTGCTGGGGCAGGGGTGAGGGGGGGGAGGGAAAGACTTCAGATTCAAATATACTCGATATAAGTCCTTTATGAAGACAAAAGGAAGGCCCTCGTCCTGGATGAAGGAAACTAGCTGCTTATACACAATATAAAAATACAAACGGAGCTCGCTGACTCACAGCCATGGGACTGTAGACAGTAGAAAACACAGGAAACCACCACAAATATAGGATTGGTGGCTGGTCATCTCATGGTTGTAGCAGGCAGAACTACATAAATGAGGAAAGGCCCATGAATTGGATACATGCACAACTGCAGTTTTAAACAGTTCACAAAAAGTTCTGGGGCTTTGACCACCTGGCTACATGGTGGTTAGGGTATGAGTCATGATTATATGGCCCAAGTGATAGACACTAAGACTCAGATTTAGAGTTGAAAGTAGATCACTAGAAGGTATGTTTGGTAAGGGAAAAGATAAGGCTTTCTGCTCCAGTAAAGAGTTACAGTCTCAGAAACCCATGGTACAAACAGAAGAGCACGGAATTCTTTGGAGAGAGGGTTGGAGCGATGGAAAGACTGCCTTCAGAAGTATATAGACCTAGTTTATGTTGACACAAAATCGCTTCTCAATTTGATTATTTTTATTTAATCAAGGTCTCAATGATTTGGTAGCATTGCTCTTTTGACTTAACTCTCGATCTAGGAAAATATCCAGTCTGAAGAGTTTGTAGTTATTTATGATTTCAGACCCAACCTAGATGTAGTCTATTGAAGAATAAAAGAAAAAGTTCCTTTGTTAGAATTCTCTAACAAATCCATTTCCACTGATGTGATCAATTCAGTGAGTCAGAATAATAAACAGATCTGTGACCGAGGATGTCCCATCTTGGCATCTCAGAAGTAATGCATTTTCATTTGATCAAGTTCCAAGCATTCAGAAAAGCATGGAAAGTGCTTAATTCCAGCAATAACCTTTCCCTTACTCGGCAAGCATTACTATTATCATCCATGTTTGTGTATTTTCTCCCAATCATTTTCCACACAAGCAATCATTCCAAATTGATGTTTCCTCCCAAGCATATTAATCCACTCTTCTTTCCCACATATCCTTAAGCGTGATTTGCCCAAGATCCAGTGAAACATATAATTTCCCAAGAGGATGATGAAGGTTTGTTGAACAGGAAGGCGAAGATAGCTTCAGACTTAGGATAGGATCCTGACATCTATGATAAGACCGTCTTAAAAACTAAGCTTATTGATGAAGAAAAGAGTTCTCAACATTTGACAACTTTCCTTTCACATAACAAGAGCAACATTTGCAAGTCTAATCAAAGAGTTTCTTTAGAAATCAGAGAGTAGCCGAATGTGAAACATGAAAGTTTGCACTTAGGTTGGGGGCAGGGGAGAAAGGAAAGCTGGAATGAAGGTGGGAGGAACGAGATGGAAAGGTGAGGAGTAGGTTAGAGGAAGTTTCTGGGTGCTTGGTACCCTCCCACCCACATTCCCTCTTTCCTGGGCTTTAGGCCAGCAATCCTCGGTGCAGTGAGATCTTCTAAGATGAAAGGAATTCCAGCCCCTAGAGAGCTGGAGAGGTGTGCTTTTCTTCCTGTGGAGGCTGCAGGCTCTGGAGAGCATTAAGAGGCCAGGAGAAGGGGTTCTGTGGGAAAGAAGGAGGTGGAAGTGCCCACATTTCAGGGGTGGGGGTGGGGGCGGGCAGTTGCGATGCTGGTTGCTTAAGGTGCTTGTCAAGAGGTCACCTTACTGCAAACGGATTGCTCACTCTGGGGAGGAATGGAATTTGATCTCAGATTTCAGAGAATCTGAATCTTAGAAGGGAATTTCTGAGTCAAAGGACGTGAATCATTAAGAGTATTTGGTACACATTGTCAAATTATTTTTCAGAACAGATAGTTTGGTAGTGTTTGAGATTACATTTCACTATCTTGGGCACCATTTTTTTAAAGTCTGCCAGATTGATAGGTATTATTATTATTATTTTTAAAATTTTATTTATTTTTATTTTTTGATAGGTATTATTTTAATGCACAATTTTTATAACTGGTAAATTTAAGTGGTGTTTCAGTTTTTCTGGATATTTGTGCATTTTTAAAATGGAATTTCTCTTTTTAATCACTGCTCAACCATTTTTCTCTTGAAGTCTCTGTGCCTTTCTTATTAAACTGTAAAACTGTTTTATATGCGATGCATATTATTTCCCTGTCTGCAATATTTATCACAAGTAACTCAATTATCGCCATTTTTCTTTTGTTTTATGAACTTAGATTTATAACTTTTATGGCTTTTAATGGTTTCCTTTGGCACATTCCTTCAAGAAATTTCTCATTTCTTTCACTTAATTATGAAAATCTTTCCCATTTGGAAATTAATTAAATATGTAGCTACCTTTCTCTATAACTATGCTTTTATCTATAATATTTTGTGCTTTTTTGGAGGCTATTTTTCAGGGAAACATCAGCCCTCTGAACCTTGTTTTGATGCAGGTGATCAGATCGTGAGGGAAACATGTCCCCTGAAGCATGGTGGAGAGACCTGGTAAGAGTATCCTTGGCAAAAAGAGAGGGTGTCGGTGCCTGCCAGGAAAAAGGCCACTGAGTGCATTTTTCAGGGATGCAGAATTTCAGCTCACTGTAACGGAAATCTTTAAAGTACTCAAAGATTTCACAAACAGAATTCTAAAAAAACCCTGTGACTTTCCCCTCTGGCATTTTTAGAGAGATTGGGGCTGTGCCAATGGAGGATGGAGTTAGAACAGATGATCTCCCCGAGCACCTCTTGGCGATAACAGAAATGCTACAAGGTACGAGGGCAAGTCTAGAGCTCATTCTCAGTGGCCACTTCAATAAACAGCCTGCTTGCTCTACATAGGGTCTGAGGAAAACCAAGACCCACAAAATCAGGGCTTAGTCTTCAGCCTGCACACTCTGTTGTTCAACTTTTGGGGTACCTGGAGAGCATTTTTTGGTGTCAAATGGGGTACTTAGTAAAGCTGAAGAAGTTCCTTTATGCTGTGAAGTGAAGCTTCCTAATATGGCTCATCTCTCCATGTTTCTTCCCCACCAAATGACTGGTCGGGACTGAGTAGGGTAGGGTTTATGAAATAGGTGAGGGGATTGGTCAGTTTTTGTTACTACTTTTGGGGCTATAAGAATAAGCCATTTCAGAAGCAGACAGGGAGAGGATTCTTGGGGTAATCAATGAAGAAGAACCACATGTTGGACATGTTCAAGATCTCCATTTGAAGCTTAGACTAGAGGCACCAGAGCAAGGGAGCCAGCCTGAGACAAGATGCTGAAGAAAGGTGACCATGAGACAGAACACAGGAAGAGCCCTGAGACTATGAGACTGTGAGACAGTGCAGCAGGAAAGCTTCCTGGCCCACAAATGGAGGCAGAGGCTGCGGAACCACTTGGCTTAGAGGCTGAGGGCCTGAGAGAGTCTTGGCTGCTGGCTGAGGAGAAGTATTGCTGTGGAACAATGACTGCCAGAACCACTGCTTTATGATCCTGACATGTGCTTATCCGTAAACTTCCCTGATGAACACCTACACCGGTTAGTGTTGTCTGTGAGTTCTGTGTCATCATTGCAATGAATTACTGAAACCAGCAGAGGCAGAGTGCCGTGGGAGGATGGTTGGTATCACAAGAGGTAAAGGATGGAGGCTGAAGGCATGTCTGACCTGTGTCTTGTGGCAACAGACCTTGGACACTTTGTAAGCTTTTAAATGCTCAGATCTGTTTTTATATTCTCCCTTTTCTTATCCACCAAATATGAAAATACACACACAGAAAACTAGTGTCTACATAAGAGTCTTCCTTTTTTCATAGATCATAGTTGCATCTAGAGTTATTTTGGACTATGAAGTGGGTTGGGTCAGTATTTGGGAGGCACAGGGTACGTAGAGCAATCATTTCATGGAATGTTGATGAGACTGTCTAGTCCATGTGAATGGGCTGGAAGAAGGGCTGAAAACTTCTGCATAAGAAACAAATGGCAAGTTGCTTGATATAACAAGCTTGATAGAAAGGCACTGAAACCCTTGGTAGTCAGACTTTGTATAATATTTGTGTTTTTAGTATATCACCAAAGAGACTTAGCAACACGTTTAGAGCATTGTGGTTGTTAGGTGTCATCAAGTTGGTTCTTACTCATAGTGACCCTCTGTACAACAGAACAAAACACTGTCCAGTCTTGGATCAACCGCACAATTATTATGTTTGAGCCTAGTGTTGCAGTCACTGTATCCACCCTCTTGTGGAGGGTCTTCCGATTGTTTTTATGACCCTCTACTTATGAAGCATAATGTCCTTCTCTGGGGAATAGTCCTCCTGATAACATGTCCAAAGTACGTGAGATATAGTGTCTCCTTTCGGCTAGCAGTCCGAAACTTAACTGGCAGTGTGACCAGTGCTCTTATCCATCTCTGTAGTTAACTTGCTTCTGAGAGTCACGCACCCCTCTCGATCCTACTCGAATGTGAAATTGATGTTATTGCTTCTCACAGTGTGCCATCATTTAGTGTTTCAGTTTTTTAAAAAATGATTCAACTAGAAGATATAATCTGTGAGGGGAATCGTAGTTTCTGAGATTCCTCAAATCGTTGTCTTGTTCATGTTCGTGATTATTTGATACCGTTGGTCTCCCTTTAGGCCTCCGTGCACAATGATAGAATCTTATTCATTTTAGTTGGATGCTGACACCAAATAGCTAAATATGAACATATATAGCTATGTATGAACTATATAACTATGCTATGTATGCACATAGTAGGGATACGCCATAGCAGGTGCTCAAACACTAGTTGAATAAGTAATACATTTCAAGTTAATGGACATAGCATTGGCTTTGCAGATAGACAGAACTGGGCTGCAATCTTTGTTCTGCTCTCATAGCTACATGATCTTGTACACACTAATTACCCTCTCTGAACTCAGTCTCCGACTTTTCAAAAGCAAATAGTAATAGTACCACCCATAGGGGACTGTTGTAAACATCTGGAATGAGTTTAATATATGGTCTTGTCGAAATGGAAGCAGACTACAAATGAGCTGTTGTGAGGATCATTTCATGATTTAGAAAGCTCATTATGGAATAATATAGACATATACTCTTTCATGACAAGTCCTGGGACATCCTTAAGTCAAAAGATCCTAGGAACTCTGTGATATCCATACAACTTTCTGTCTGGATGCTATCTCTCCAGCAAAGACAATCTATTTGCTAGCAAGCAGGTCAAACAAGACAAAAGTTTAGGCTGTTTATAGAGGTTCCCTGAGAAAATGGTTTTATAGTAAAGGGAAAATTTACAAAAATCAATATTTAAAATGTCAAGCACTGCTGTTTAAGCAGGACTTCTCATATATTTTGATGTTCCAGGAACATGGTATAAGTTCTAGCATTTCTTAATCTTATTTGACCATAGCATCCTTAAAAATTAAAAAAAGAATTTGATTGGCTCCCATTATGAAGGATTGTTTCTCAGAACCTTCTTGAGAGAACAGAAGATGCTTGATTTCCCTTCTGTGCTAACACATGGTACAAGTAACCTATCCCAGTGTCCTTTGTAGAATATAAAAGGTGGAATCGGAACAGATTTAGAGGTAAGAATCAATGAGTGATAGTCATCAAATGAATGCTTTGTGAGAATAACAACTCACTGCTGGTGAATCAATGGATACACAGTGACCCTTTGGGACAGAATCAAACTACCTTTGTGGGTTTCCAAGACTATACCTCCTTATGAGAGCAGAAAGCCTCATCTTTCTCCCACAGTGTGTTCAAACCCTTGCCTTTTGCAGGTTAACAACCCACCGTATAACCCCTTAGTGACCAGTCTTTTGGATGTCTCTATAGTAAGGCAGATAAAGCCACATCTTTTGCACTTCTCTCAATCGTCCTATGCCTCTCAAGCCACCACCTCCCACTAAATGTGGATGTTCTAATTGCTATACTGGAGAGAACCCCAAAGCTTGCTTTCCTTCTCAGTGCATGCCCCTTAGCAGAATGAAAGAAGAACCGGAGCAGGTAGAACCAGGTCGGAATAAACCAGAATATGTTATCCTTCATTGCATAACCCAGAGTTTTTATGCTTGACTCTTTATACAAGTGAAGAAAGACTAATATCCTATTCATCAAAGATCATATTATGTTGCAACTTGAGGTCTGCCTAGCATTTTTAAAGCTTTGAGATTCTGCTATGATCTGAGATACTGCACACTGAGTCATGCCTGCAGATATCTCTTACATGATAATTGGTAGATATAATATTAAGTAAATACCCTTTATTACAGTTTATTTTCCAATAATTTCCAAGAACTGATGCAAAAGAGTTGAGCTAACCCCCAGATGCTTGGTTGACTTCTTGTAATAATCTGAGATTTTGGGACAAGGGATCTCAATAGTAATATAGACCTTTCCTTTATCTTCTTTAGCATTTTTTCTCTTTTTGACATGAATTTCTTGACTTTGGAAAGGACTGGAACTTATTACCTCCATTGGCAGTAAACATAAATTTTCTCTTTTATTAAATAGGCCTTGGGAGGTAAGAGCTTGGAGTGTAGTAAGGGACTGCTCTGACAGCCCACACATGCTTTTAAATCATGTATATATCTTCTAGGAGCCCAGATGGCCTTGTGAGTTAGGCCGTGTGCTGCTAATAACAAGGTTGGTGGGACAAAACCCACTGGGTCGTTCTGTAAGAGAAAGATGAGGATTTCTATTCCCATAAAGATTTACCACCTGAAAGCCCCACAGGGACAGTTCTACTCCAGGTCTCTGTATGTCAGAACTGACTCGATGAGAGTGAGTTTAAGCCAGTTTGAATTGTGAACACCTGATTTGCAAAAGGTTATGGATGACAGTGGTATACCAAAACCCATTCTCAGGGTGCACAAATGGATTCAGTCTCTAGAGAATCCCCTCTGATGATAGTTGAGGGATGTGAATAGTCCTATTATCTGACAAAGAACATGGTAAACTTGATTTATGTCAGATGAAAATGTAATATCTTATCACCATTTGATCTCCTTTTTGATCAACTTTAAGGCTGTTTAAAAAAATTGAAGAGGGAGGACTTCTGGGAAGATGGCAACAGAGTGACACATACCAGAGGGACTCCGCAGAATTTAGCCCAGGAGAGTTGCTTAGAGGGAAATTCAACACTGCTGAATTGCAGGAGGAGCATTATAAAGATAAGTAGGCACAGACCCATGGGGTTTTGAGGAGCTGGGGGCTTCTGGCTTACTTCAGTGGAGGCCCACTGGGGCTTGACCTTGGCCTGGCCACTGTCTCTGCTGGATCCGGGATCATTTGGAGCCCGTAGGGGCGCTTGGTGTCAACACACCCACAGTTTACCACCACCTGTCTCTGGGCAGGGACTGGACCCTTGTAGCTTCACAGTCAGGGATCAGGGTTAAGCTACATTGTTACTTTTCTTTCCATCTCTTCTCTCAATCCCCCCATAGTGGTGGAGGGTCCTGCAGGGGCTTTTTCTCAACACAGCCATGACTTGCTGCTGCGGCATTCTCTGGCAGGGAGTAAACTCTTGCAGTTCCATGGGTGGGGATCAGGACTCAGCTACATTGTTGCTTTTGTTTCCCTCTCTTCTCTATAACCCTGCATAGTCTTAGCTGGCTTGCTTTTTAAATTTTTCATCCTCCTGTTGTCTTTCCTGTTCTTTTACACTCCACTGCTGACCTCCAGACCAATCCCCTTAGCCTAGGGAATTTATGCCTCCACCCCACCCAACTAGGTGAGTTCCACCCTGTGTAGCTTGCCCTAGGTTGGGGAAAGCCCTGCTGACCTCCACCAGGGGATACTCTGCCCAAATTCTTACCGGGGAATTCCTGCTGTGTGCCTGGGAGCCAGCTAGGCCTGGGAGCCAGCTTGCCAACATTCCAAGATGCTGCAGGAAACTGCCCAACCTCTACAACACCAAAGCAGGCAACCTACCAGCCTTCTGGGGCACCCCCCTTAGAGGGAAGGAACAGGAATATGAAGCGGTAGTTTTATTTCATAGTGAAATTAGCTGTCGGGAGTTTGAAGAAGTATTTCTACGAGTATCCCAGAGAGAGTCAGTGCCCTTTGACTCGCTGAAAAATGGCACCTGGCTCCTCAAACAATGCAACACAAACAGCCATCAGCACCAATGACCTCAATAAAAAAACAGGGGGAAAAAGGCAATGGCAGAAGATATCCTGAACATAATGACATATATAGAAGAAGGAGACATTGAGGTGCCACAGAAAGAAAATTTCAGAATGCTGCTTGGAGTCATACAGGATATGAGTGAAACAATACAGAAAAAGGATGAAATGATAGAGGAGATAAAGGCTATACACCAATGAGAAATACAGGAGTTTAAGGAGGAGATAACAAAAACCAGTAGCAGAAATATGCACTTCGAGAATTGACTGGAGGAAAGAGAGAACCACATCAGTGACTTGGAGGACAGCCAAATAGAATTTAACAAACGCAAACAAAAATCTAATAAGATCATCAGAGAAGCTGAAGAAAACCTAAGAGCTATGTTTGATGCTATGAAGCAGAAAAGCATTAGAATTATTGGCTTACCAGAAAAGACCCAACAAAGAAGTCATCTGCAACAATAGTGAGAGAATTCTTGGAGGAAAACTTCCCCAGCTTAATGAATGAAAACCAGGCAACCATTCAGGAGGGCAAAAGAACACCAGCTAGATTGAATCCAAAGAAGTCACCAAGGCACATAGTAGTTAAACTATCCAACTTTGAGGAAAAGGAGAAAATCATGAGAGCAGCTAGGGAAAAACAATCAATCACATATAAAGGTTCCCCAATAAGAATATGTTCCAGTCTATCAGCAGAAGCTATGAAGAAGCGGAGAGTGGAGTAACATATTCCAAAAATTGAAGGAAAACAATGCAAACCCAAGAATACTCTACCCAGCCAAATTATCAAGATACATGAAGTAAGAGTCTTCCCAGCCAAGGAAAATCTCAAAGAATACGTTAGAAGAAACCCAACCCTACAAAAGATCCTTGCCGACCCAGTATGTGCAGAATAACAACACTCACCAAGCATAAATAAGAGACTGCCACATACAACAACCTTACCCAGAGGGCCACAAAGAGAAAACAGGCCGCAAGATAGCACTAGTTTAAGGATGGAAAGAAGTGAAGAATGATACACACATACAGACAAAAATAAGCTGAGAATAAAAGGCCAGAGAAAGGCATACCAAGCAAACAACAATTCAAAAAAAGTAGAGGTTGCAATCCTAATCTAGCATAAAATTAACCTCAAAGTGCAAACCATAAAAAGAGATAAAGAGAGACACTATATAATGTTCAAAGAATGGTAGACAAAGAACCACTAAGCATTGTAAACATGTATTTCCCGAATGAGAGACCTGCTGAATACGTCAACCAAACACTCCAAAAGATGAAAAAAGAAATCACAGCCTCAACAATTATAGTGGGTGACTTCAATACACCACTCTCTGAGAAACTCAACGAGGCAAGAAACTCAACGAGGCAAGAGATCTAAACACTACAATTAGACAATTTGAACTGAGCGATATTTACAGAGCTTTTCATCCAAATACAAATAATTCGTATTCTTCTCAAGTCCACATGGCACATATTCGAAGATAGACCACATGCTGGGACATAAGGCGAATCTACATAAATTCAAGCACATTGATGTCACACAGACCTCTCTCCCTGACCACTGTGCCATAAGGCTGGAAATCAACAAAAGGAACACAAAGAAAACAAGAGCGATCAATTGGAGGATGAATAACTCTCTGCTGCAAAAGGAGTGTGTATTAGCATAGGTCAGAGATGAAATTAGGAAATTTCTAGAAACCAATGAGTATGAGCACATGGCATACCAAAACTTATAGGACACAGCAACGGCAGTTATCTGAGGAAGTTTCATAGCAATACATGCACACCTGAGAAAGGAAGAGCGACTCATGTTTGATATACTGGCACAAAATTTACAGCAACTAGAGCAGAGTCAGCAGGACAATCCTACTAATAGCAAAAGAAAAGAAATTATAAAAATCAGGGCTGAGATTCAGGAGAGGGAAAATAAGAAAATTATGGAAGCTGCTAAAAGTTGATTCTTTGAAAGGATAAACAGAATCGACAGACCACTGTCAAACCTAACCAAAGAAAGGAGGGAACAACTTTCAATAGCAAGAATAAGGGATGATAGAGGGGACATTACCACAGACCCTAAATCAAAAGGATAATTACACAGTACTACGAAGGATGGTACTCCAGTGAATTAAAAAATTTGGAGGACATGGACAAATTCCTGGAAAAACAATCCCTCCCTAAACTACCCGTGATGGACGTCAAGAATCTCAACAGACTCATAGCAATAAAAGAAATAGACAAGGTTACCAAGGGATTACCAACAAAAAATCCCCTGGACTAGATGGCTTCACTGGAGAATTCTACCAAGCATTTAGGGAAGATCTAGCACCAATTCTACACAAACTCTTCCAGAACATAGAAAAAGATGACAAACTCCCAAACTGTTTCTATGAAGCTAGTATAACTCCGATACCAAAACAGGGAAAGGATCCCACAAGATTAAGAACTACAAACCAATATCTCTAATGAACATCAATGCAAAAATCCTTAACAAAATACTAGCCAAAAGAATACAAAAGTATATAAAACAAATGATTCACCATGACTAAGTGGGATTCATACCAGGGATGCAGGGATGGTTCATTATATGAAAGACCATTAGTATTATTCATCACATTGACATGAAAAAGTACAGGAACCACATAATATCGATAGATGCAGAAAAAGCATTCAACAACGTAGAACACCAATGCCTGGTTAAGACACTTGAGAAGATAGGAATGGAAAGAAAATTCCCCAAGACAATACAAGCTATATATAAAAAACCAACAGCCAATGTGGTAGTCAATGGAGAAAAGACTAACACAATCCCACTGTTAAAGGGGACCAGACAAGGATGCCCCTTGTGCCCACTCCTATTTAATATCGTGCTGGAGGTTTTAGCTAACAGCATCAGGCAAAGAAAAGACATCAAAGTTATACATCTGGGGAAGGAAGAGGTGAAACTATCGTTATTTGCAGATGATATGGTTTTATATATGGAAAATCCCAAAAGTTCCACAAGGGGAG
This sequence comes from Tenrec ecaudatus, assembly GCF_050624435.1. Lineage (NCBI taxonomy): Eukaryota > Metazoa > Chordata > Mammalia > Afrosoricida > Tenrecidae > Tenrec > Tenrec ecaudatus. The sequence continues at coordinate 234,952,363 of NC_134530.1, forward strand.
TACTGTAAGCAATAGAGGAGATTGGCAGAGTGGCAGGATACAAGATCAACAAACAAAAGTCCATCGGACTGTTATACACATTGGATAAGAACACAAAAGAGGAGATCAAAAAGGTGGTATCCTTCACAATAGTCAAACACAAATTGAAATATCTAGGGATATACCTGACTAAAAGAACAAAAGATCTATATGGGGAAAACTACAGAACACTATTACTAGAAACCAAGAGTGACCTCAACAAATGAAAGAATATCCCATGTTCGTGGATTGGAAGAATCAATATAGTCAAGATGTCAGTTCTGCCAAAGGCACTATATAAGTTTAATGCAATTCCGATACAATTATCCTCCTCTTTCTTCAGAGAAATGGAAAAACTGATTACCAACTTCATATGTAGAGGGAAGAAGCCTTGAATTAGCAGAGAACTCCTAAAGAAGAAGGACAGAGTGGAAGGGCTTGCTTTACCTGACAAAAACCGCATGGTATTGGTACAATGACAGATACTCCGACCAATGGAAAAGAACTGAAAACCCAGAAATAAAATCATCAGCATACAAACAACTGATCTTTGATAAAGGCCCCCAAAATATCAAACGGGAAGCAGATGCCTTCTTTAAAAATGGTGCTGGAGAAAATGGATATTTACCTGCAGAAAAATGAAGCAAGACCCTTATCTCACTCCATGCATAAGAATAAATTCAAGGTGGATCACAGAATTTGAAGTTAAATCCCAAACTATTAGGGCCATCAGTGAGGGAATTGGGTCTACCTTGATTACTTTGGCGCAGGAACTACATAGGTTATCAGAAATAGGAGCGGACATAAACACAGAGGAGGCACAAACTGACAAATGGGCTATATTGAAGATAAGAGGCCTATGTCTATCGAAATAATTTACCAAGAGAGTAAAAAGAGTGTCCACGGACAGGGAAATCATCTTTAGCAATGACACATCAGACAAAGGCCTCATTACTAAAATCTACAATACTTTGCTAGCTTCCAAAAAGAAAAAAAAAAGCTATTTGCCCAGTGAGGAGATGCACAAAGGACCTGAACAGAAGTTTCACTGGGGCAGAAATCTGAATGGCCAACCAACATGTGAGAAAATGTTCCCAAAATTTAGCCATTAGAGAAATGCAAATTAAAACAACAATGAGGTACCACCTAACACCCTCAAAGATAGCCCAATTAAAAAAATCAGAAAGCAGCATATGTTGGAGGGGCTATGGGCAGACAATAACTCTCATTCGCTGCTGTTGTACCTGTAAGTATGTACAGCCACTATGGAAATCGATCTGGCGATATCTAAAATAGATGGAAATCCAGTTATCATACAATGCAACAATCCCCCTACTGGACATATACCCAGAAGAGGCAAGAAGCAAACCAAGGCCAGACATCTGTACCCCAATATTCATTGCAGCTCAGTTCACAATCGCAAAGAGTTGGAAACAACCCAAATTTCCATCAACTAATGAGTGGATTAAATAACTGTGGTACGCTAGAGACATATGGCGGGAATTGTGCCTGCCATGAGCTCACCATGCCGAGGTCAGCCTCTGGGGACATTCAGCAGAGCAGTAGGGAAAGCAGAGCAATGAAGTCCCCATGGATAGAGGCAGTGCCAGGGCATGGCACCCCATCAGACTTGACTGGAAAGCACCCGTGAAGGACAACAAACAGACCCTGAACTATTCATACGTTTATGTATATATGCGTGTGCGTTATTGTTGTAGTTATTGTTTTACTTTCTGTTGTTGCTTCATGGTACTCAATCTTGTGATAGTACATAGCATGTGTACCTGGAAGGGGTAGGCGGAATAAACACGCCAGAAGAGAGAACAACAGGATAACAGTTCCGGGAGGACATGGGGGCAGGGACGGCAGGGGAAAGGAAGAGGGTGTTAACAAGCCCAGGGACAAGAGAATAACAAGGGATCCAAAATCAGTGTCAACGAGGGCGTGGGAGGTCTGGCAGGGCTGGATCAAGGGCAATATAACCAAGATGAATTCCTAAAACCCAAATGCAGGTAGAACATGATAGTGGGACAGAGGAAAGTGCAAAGAAACAGAGGAAAGAACTAGGAGGACAAGGGTAGTCATAGAGATTTAAAAATAGGCATATAAAGATGTAAATATATTTATATATGATGAGCGGGAAATAGATATATGTACATATATTAAAAGTTTAATGTTAAGGAAACAGATGGACAGTGAGCCTCTGCTCAAGTTCTCCCTCAACACAAGAACACTTTGTTCTAACAATTAGGCAGTCTGAGATGCTCACCTGCCTGGCACGATCGCTGATGACAATGGGTGCACAAGCAAATGAGGTGAAGAAAGCTGAGGGTGCCTGGCTACCAAAAGATATAGCACCTGAAGTCCTAAAGACCTGAAGATAAACAAGCAGCCATCTAGTTGAGAGACAAGAAAACCCACATGGAAGACGCTCACCGGCCTGTCCTGACTAGATCGCTGAGCACAAAGTGGGTGCATAAGCAAAAGTTGTGAACAAAGCTGATGGTGCCCAGCTATCAAATGATATAGCATCAGAGGTCTTAAAGGGTTGAAGACAACCAGGCAGCCATCTAGCTAAGAAACAGCAAAGCCCACATGAAAGAAGCACACCAGCCTACCCTGACATGAACACTGAAGACAAAGTGGGTGCATAGGTAAATGTGGTGAAGAAAGCCGATGGTGCCTAGTTATCAAAATATATAGGTTCTGGGGTCTCATAGGCTGGAAGATAAACAAGGGGCCATCTAATTGAGAAACAACAAAGCCCACATGGAAAATGAACACCAGCCTGTGAGATGAGAAGGTATCAAAGGGATCAGGTATCAGGCATCAAAGATTGAAAAACCAAACCAAACCATACCATTATGAATGAGGGAGAGTGCATAGTGTGGACCCAGGACCCATCTGGGGGAAATTGTACATCCCCTTGCAGAAGGGCTGTGGGGAGGTGACAAGCCAGTCAGAGTGCAGTGTAGCAACGATGAAACATACACTTTTCCTCTAGTTCTTAAATGCTTCCTCCCAGCCCCCTCCCCACTATCATGATCCCAATTTTACCTTACATAATCAGCTGGACTGGAAGATGCACACTGGCACAGATAGGAACTGGAAATACAGGGAATCCAGGACAGATGAACCCCTCAGGATCAGTGGTGAGAGTGGTGATATCGGGAGGGTAGAGGGAGGGTGAGGGAGAAAGGGGGAATAGATGACAAGGTCTACATATAACCTCCTCCCTGGAGGATGGACAGTGGAGAACTGGGCAACGGAGATGTTGGATGGTGTAAGATATGACAAAATAATAATCATTTATAAATTATCAAGAGTTCAGGAGAAGGGGAGAGCATGGACAGAGGGCAAAAATGAGGAGCTGATACCAAGGGCTCAAGTAGAAAGCAGGTGTTTTGAGGATGATGATGGCAACATATGTACGAATGTGCTGGACACAAATGATGTATGTATGGATTGTGAAAAAGTTGTATGGGTCCCTAATAAAATGATAAAAAAAACCTGTGGTACATGCATACAATGGAGTACTACACATTGCTAAACAGCAGTGATGAACATATGAGGCACATGGCTGCATGGGAAGAACTGAAGGAAATCATGCTAAGCAAAGTAAGTCAAGCACAAAAGGACAAATACAACATGCGTCTGCTGAGGTAAGCTTTTTAAAAAATGCAAAAATGGCATAGGGAAAAAGCTACTGTATACAAACATTTCTGGGGTAAGGACCAGGTAATATGGCAGTGAGCAGACCAAATACAGGGATACACATGGTAGACAACTAAAAAAGGAGATAGGAAAGGGAAAAAAATGTAAAAGAAATGGGTAGCGGGAGCACAGGGCACTAACCCACCTAAGGGGAAGGTATTGATTATATCACCACAGGGAAAGAGGGACCAGACTTCAACCCAGCGCTCCAAGATGTGAATGCAACATGCCGGCATGGAGTAGGGAACCAGTGGAGAGGTATTGGGGGCCAGCCCCAATTCCAACTACTAAGTGGATACCTGCCCTCTGCCCCTACTCCCAGGATAATTTGTTTCAAAGGACGGCATTGAATCTGCAGCTCTGGGAGAGCCACATATCTGATCGGAGCACATGGGAGCAGATGAAGGGGGAGGAGGAGAGAGTGGAGCACATCCTGGCCCACCAGGCCTTGAGGATGATGCTCCCAATTAGAGCAGCCAATACACAGAGAGGACCACATAGCCGGCCCCACTATGAGACATGACGCCCCTCACTGACCCATTGCCCTACATGGGGAATGCTGGAGACAGTGTGGGAGTTGCACCTGATCTGATCCTGCCACACCAAGACAAAACACTAAGAAGGTGCAACAGAACAGCAAGGGAATGGAGGAGCGAGGTTCCCCAGGGAATGCTGAAAGTGGACTTTGTGGCCAGGGCTTGGTGCCCCAACAGACTGGATTGGAAAACTCCTAAAGGCCAACAAATAATCCTTGAACTAACTAGAAGCTTTTCTTTCTTGTTGTGTTTTTTTTTGTTATTCATTTGTTGTTTTGTTGTATATTGTTGCTTGGTTTTGCTCTGTCTTGTTTTTGTGCATGTTATTATCTTTGCAGGTCTCTCTAAATAAGATAGGCTGGATAAACAATCTGGAGGAGAAAGCAATGGGACCGACAGTTCTGGGGGACATGGGAGAGGGGGAGGTGGGGAGAAAGGTAGTGGTATTAACAAACCCAGGGACAAGGGAACAATAAGTGATCCATATTGGTGGCGAGGAGTGTGTGGGAGGCCTGGTAGGGCATGATCAAGGGTAATGTAACCAAGAGGAATTGCTGAAACCCTGGTGGGGACTGAGCATGGGGACAGGAGGAGAGTCAAGGGAAATAGAGAAAAGAGCTGAGAGGCAAAGGGCATTTATAGAGGTCTAGATAAAGACATGTACATATGAAAATATATTTATATATGAGGATGGGGAAATAGTTCTATGTGCATACATTTTTAGGTTTAGTATTAAGGTAGCAGAAGGACATTGGACCTCTACTTAAGTATTCCCTCAATGCAAGAATACTTTCTTCTATTAAATTGGCACTCTATGATGCTCACCTTCCTGACACAACCGCAGAAGGCAAAGTGGGTGTATAAGCAAATCTGGTGAAGAAAGCTGATAGTGTCTGGCTATCAAAAGATATAGCATCTGGGGTCTTAAAGGCTTGAAGGTAAACAAGCGGCCATCTAGCTCAGAAGCAACAAGGCCCACATGGAAGAAGCACACCAACCTGTGCGACCACGAGGTGTCAAAGTGATCAGGTATCAGGCATCATCAGAAAAATCATATCATAGGAAATGATGGGGGAGTGCGGAGTGGAGACCCAAAGCCCATTTGTAGGCCACTGGACATCGCCTTACAGAAGGGTCTTGAGGAGGAGATGAGCCAATCAGGGTGTGATGTAGCAACTATGAAACATACAACTTTTTTCTAGTCCCGAAATGCTTCCTCCTCTCCCAGTATTATGATCCCAATTCTACCTTACAAATCTGGCTAGACCAGAGGATGTACACTGGTACAGATAGGAACTTGAAACAGGGAATCCAGGGCAGATGATCCTTTCAGGACCTGTGGTGTGAGTGGCGATATTGGGAGGGTAGATGGAGGGTGAGTTGGAAAGGGGAAACCAATTACATGGATCTACATGTGACCTCGTCCCTGGGGGACGGACAACAGAAAAGTGGGTTAAGCGAGACGTCGGACAGGGCAAGCTATGACAAAATAATAATTTATAAATTTTCAAGGGTTCATGAGGGAGGGGAGAGTCGGGAGTGAAGGGAAAAATGAGGACATGATGCCAGCGGCTTAAGTGGAGAGCAAATATTTTGAAAATGATGAGAACAATGAATGTACAATTGTGCTTTACACAATTGAGGTATGCATTAAATGTGATAAAAAGTTGTATGATTCCCTAATAAAATGATTAAACAAAATTGAAGAGGAAACATAAAGCATTCCTTGAGTTTCAAAATCTGGCTCCTGCTCCTGCTCAATCTCCTTCTCTGGTTCCCACAGTCAAGTGGCCACATGCACCACACTCTGTGATTACTGATGGGTCTGCCTTACCACAAGCCAGAGAGTCTACAGAGGGATGGGCCTTTTGTGCTAATTCACTGGTCTCTGCCCAGGCCTGGAACAAGACTGGCAAGTGCCAGATGCTCAGTTAATATTTGCTGAAGAAATGATGGAATCTGTAAATGAGTCAGCAATAGTGTCCAGTCACTGTGCCTTTGCACGTGGTCCGGGACCACCTGGTGTATTCCTCTGATCATGGACCAGAGATGTGAATAATCTTGCTATCTTGTAGCACGCACTAGAAATAGGATTGTTGCAGATGCAGTTAGCTTAAACTTTAGCCCCCTATCATTTGATGTCCTTTTGGATCCATTTAAATTTGTTCTAGCTTTTAAAAAATAATTCCTGCTTTCTTTTCTATTGAGATTTTAAAATATGTTTTAATTTATTGTTGTTTATTTTTAGAAAATATTTTCCCCCATTTGAAGTCTAGGCTAGGTAAACCTGTAGAGCCAGTAACTGGATTAATGGTTCCGTGGGCATATACAGGGGGAGGTTGGGGGGAAATGAGTACAAAATAAACAAAGTGTTCTAAAACTGTGGTGATGACTGTACAACTTTTTTTTTCATTAGCCTAATGTATTTTTGTCTTTTATTTATGTTCACTTATGTATTAACTACTTTTACTAGGGCTCTAACATCTCTTCTCAGAATCCATATATTCATCCATTGTATCAAGCACATTTGTACATAAGTTGACATTATCATTTTCAAAGCATTTTCTTTCTACTTGAGTCCTTGATATCAGCTGCTCATCCCCCATCATTTGCCCTCCCTTCCTCCCTCATGAACCCTTGATAAGTTATATATAATTATTTTCATATTTTATATCATCCTGTCACCCTTGACCCATTATTCTGCTGTTTGTCCCCCAGGGAAGGGGTTATATATTGATCCTTGTGATGTATTTCTCCTTCATCCACCCACCGCCCCCCACCACCCCTGGTCCCTTATCCGCTGGGTATTTCTATTCTAATTGTTGGTCTTGAGGGGTTATTCTATCCTGGATTCCCTGTGTTGTTGCCTCTTATCTGTAGCAGTGTACATGTTCTGGTCTAGTTCAATTTGAAGATAGAATTGAGGTCATGATGGGGGGGAGGGAAGAGGAAGCATTAAAGAACTAGAGGAAAGTTGTGTTTCATCTGTGCTACACTGTAACCTGACTGGTTCCTTGTGACCCTGTGACCCTTCTGTAAGAGGATGTCCAATTGTCTACAGATGGAGTTTGGGTCTCCACTTCATGACCTCCCACCCAAATTCACACTGGTATGGTTTTGTTCTGGGTCTTAGATGCTTGATACCTGATCCCATAGGCACCTCATGATCACTCAGACTGGTGAGTTTCTTCCATGTGGGCATTGTTGTTTTTCAGCTAGATGACTGCTTGTTTATCTTCAAGCCTTTAAGACCCCATACTATGTCTTTTAATAGCCAGGCACCATCAGCTTTCTTCACTACATTTGTTTATGCACCCATTTTTAATTCAGCAATTGTGTCAGGAAAGTTAGCATCACAGAATGCTGGATTATTAGAACAAAGTGTTCTTGAATTGAAGGAGTACTTGAGTCAAGGCCCAATGTCCATCTGCTACCTTAATTCTTAATACATAGATATAAGTAGATAGATATATTTCCCTATTATTATATATAAATATACTTACATATGAACATGCCTGTATTTAGGCCTCTATAAATGTCCTTTGCCTCCTAGTTCTTTCTTTTATTTCCTTTTACTTTCCTCTTGTCCCACTATCATGTTCAGCCTTCATTTGGGTTTAGTAATTCCTCACTATTACATTACCCCACTAGGCATCCTATGTCCTTCTCTACATTGATTTTAGTTCACTTGTTGTTCCCTTGTACCTGGGATGGTTGACAACCTCCCCCTTTTTCTCACCTTCCCTTCTGTGGCAGTCCCGTTGTTTTCCCCTCTGAATTATTTGTCCCACCTGTCTTATCTAGATAGACATGCAGAGACATAAAAAATGCAAAACCAGGCAAAGCCAAACAAAACAACAAAGGAAGACAAAGCAAAAAACCCCAACAACAAACAAACAAAAAACATAACAAATAATAACAAATAACAAGAAAGTCATTGACAAAAAATGAAAAGCCTATAAACAGTTCCAGGTCTGTTTTTTTTATCTTTAGCAGTGTTTTCCAGTAAAGCCTGATGTCCCCAAAGTCTATTTTTGGTATTCCCTAGGGGATTACATCACTTTGCTCCCATTGCTGCTCTGTTGCATGCCCTTAGTGTTTTGCCCCAGTGTGACGGGGTCAGATCAGGCACAATTCCCGTACTGTGTCTCCAGTGTTGTCCCCCCTAGTGCTATGGTTCAGTGAGGGACGTTGTGTCTCGTGGTGGGGCCGGCCCTATGATCCTCTCTGTGCATTGACTTCTCTGAGCAGGAATATCATCCTCGGGGCTTGGTGCCAAGATGTGTTCCCCTCACTATTCATTCCTCTTTCTTTCTCTTGTGTGGTGTGCTCTAACCAGACGTGTCCCTCTCCCAAAGCTGTAGCTTCAGTGCTGTCGTCTGAAGTGCATTCTTCTTGGTGGGTGGTTGGGCTGGGGGCCAGTCTACATAGTTGGGATTAGGGCTGGCTCCGAAGATCTCTCTATTGGTTCCCTGGTACATGCCGGTATGTTGTATACACGTTTTGGTGCACTGGGTTGAAGCCTGGTCTCTCTCTCCCTCTCCTGTGGAGATATAAACAATACCCGCCCCATGGATGGGTTAGTGCCCCCTCCCATGTTTTTTCTCTTTCTCTTTCTTTCCCCCTGCTATTTAATTGGCTGCCGTATGTGTCCCTGAATTGGGTTTGGCCTCTACCATAGTACCTGGACCTCACCCCAGGAGTGTATGTATATAGTAGCTTTCCCCCTATGCCCTGTTTTTTTTAAAGCTTACCTCAGTGGACTCATGTTGTTCTTGTCCTTTTGTGCTTGGTTGACTATGCTTAGCATGATTTCCTCCAGTCATTCCCATGCGGCAATGTGCTTCATGCGTTCATTGCTGCTTTTTAGGGATGCATAGTACTTCATTGTATGTATGTACCACAGTTTTTTAATCCATTCATCTGTTGATGGAAATTTGGGTTGTTTCCAACTCCTTGCAATTGTGAACTGTGCCGTGATGAACACTGAAGCACAGATGTCTGGCGTGGTTTCTTTCTTTGCTCTTCTGGGTATATGCCCTGTACGTGGATTTCTGGGTCTTGTTGTAGCTTGGTTTCCATCTGTTTTAGATATTGCCAAATTGATTTCCATAGTGGCTGCACATACCTACAGGTCCACCAGCATGGATGAGAGTTCCTATCTCACCAAAGCCCCTCAAACACTTGTTGTTTTCTGATTTTTTTGAATGGGGCTACCTTTGAGGGTGTTAGGTGGTATCTCATGGTTGTTTTAAGTTGTATTTCTCTTATGGCTAATGATCAGAGACATTTTCTCATGTGTTTATTGGCCATTCAGGTTTTTGCCCCCATGAGACTTCTGTTCAGGTCCTTTGCCCACCTCCTCAGTGGGCAGTTTTTTTTTTTTCTTTTTGTATGCTTGCAAAGTACTGTAGATTTTAGTAATAAGGCCTTTGTCTGATGTGTCATTTCTAGAGATGTTTTCCCAGTCTGTCCTCTTATTACTCTTGGTGAACTCTTTTGATGTACAGAGGTGTTTTATCTTCAGCATATCCCACTTCTCAATTTGTGCCTCATCTGTATTTGTATCCTTTACTATTTCTGATAGCCTATGTGTTCCGTGTGCCAAGGTTCCCAGGTTTGTCCCAATTTCCTCATTAATGGCCCTAAATGTTTGGGGTTTTACCTCAAGGTCTGGGACCCACCTTGAGTTTATTCTTGCGCATGGAGTGAGATCGGGTCTTGCTTCATTTTTCTGCAGGTAGATATCCGTTTTTTTCCAGCACGACTTATCAAAGAGGGCATCCGCTTCCCATTTGATGCATTTCCGGCCCTTATAAAAAATCAGTTGTCTGTATACTGATGTTTTTATTTCTGGGTTTTCAGCTCTTTTCCATTGGTCTGAATATCTGTCGTTATACTACTAATACTCCACTGTTTTTACCACTGTGTCTGTATAATATGTGCTAAAGTCAGGTAGAGCAAGCCTTCCCACTTTGTCCTTCTTCTTGAGGAGTTTTCTGCTAATTCTGGATTTCTTCCCTCTCCATATGAAGTTGGTAAACAGTTTTTCCAATTATTCAAAGAGGACTGATGGTATTTATATCGGGATAGCATTAAACTTATATAGTGCCCTGGGCAGAACTGACATCTTTACTATATTTAGTCTTCTAATCCATAAGCATGGGATATTCTTCCATTTGCTGAAGTCACTCTTGCTTTCTTGTAATAGTGTCCTGTAGTTTTTCTTGTACAAATCCTTCATTTTTTTTAGTCAGTTATATCCCTAGATATGTCAATTTGTTCTCGGCTATTGTAAAGGGTAGTACTTTTTTAATCACCTCTCCTGTGATCTTGTCTGATGTGTATAACAATCTTATAGATTTCTTTTTGTTGATATTGTATCCTGCCACTCTGCCATATTCCTCTATTGCTTCCAACAGTCCACTTGTGGAGTTTTGGGAATTTTCAATATATAAAATCATATTATCTGCGAATAATGATAGTTTCGCCTCTTCCTTCCTCAGATGAACACCTTTGATGTCTTTTCTTTGTCTTATGTTGTTAGCTAGGACCTCCAGTACGATGTTAAATAGGAGGGGGGGGGTGTCAAAGGCCATCCTTGTCTTGTCTCTTTTTTCACTGGGATTGTTTTCCTCTTTTCTCCATCGATTACCACATTGACTGTTGGTTTTTCATATATATCTTGTATAATAGTGAGGAATTTTCCTTCCATTCCTATCTTCTTGAGTGTCATACACAGGAATGTGTGTTGGATGTTGGCAAATGCTTTTTCTGCATCTATTGATATTATCATGTGGTTCTTTTAATTTTTCATGTCAATGTGGTGAATAATACTTATGATCTTTCATATGTTGAGCCAATCCCTGCATTTCTGGTATGAATCTCACTTAGTCATGGTAAATTATTTTTTATATGTTTTTGTATTGTAATGGCCAGTATTTTGTTAAGGATTTTTGAATTGACATTCATTAGGAATATTGGTCTGTAGTTATCAATTCTATGGGACCATTGCTTGTTTTAGGTAAGAGATTTATACTAGCCTCATAGAAAGAGTTTGGGGCTTGCCATCTTTTTCGATGTTCTGGAATAGTTTGTGTGGGATTGGTGTCAATTCTTCCATGAATGCTTGGTAGAATTCTCCTGTGAAGTCATCTGACCTGGAAGATTTTTTTTGTTGGTAATCCCTTGATAACCTCCTCTATTTCTTCATTACTATGGGTCTGTTGAGGTTCTTGCCGTCCATCTGGGATAATCTAGGGAGGGGTTGTTTTTCATGTCTTCCAAGATGTTAAATTCATTAGAGTATAGGTCATCATAGTACTTTGTAATGATCTTTTTGATTTCATTAGGGTCTGTTGTAATGTCCCCTGTTCCATCTCTCATCCTTGCTATTGAAATTTGTTCTTTCCTTTCTTGGGTTAGATTTGCCAGTGGTCTATCAACTCTGTTAATCCTTTCAATGAATCAACTTTTAGCTGCATGATTTTTTCCCATAGTTTTCTTGTTTTCCCTCTCTTGTAGCTCAGCCCTTATTTTTATTATTTCTGTCCATTTGCTATATTAGTAGGATTGTTTTTGTTGACTCTGCTCTAATTGGTGTAAGTTTTGTGTCAGCATTTCAACTATAAGTCTCTCTTCCTTTTCATTTGTGCATATATTGCCATCACACTTCCATTGATAAATGCCTTTTCTGTGTCTCAAAAATTTTTTTTATGTTGCATTTTCATTCTCATTGATTTCTAGAAACTTCCTGATATCATCTCTGATCAGGGTCAATACCCACTCCTTCTTCAAGAGAGATCTATTCTTCCCCCCATTGTTTTCCCTTGTTTTCTTCATTGTCCTTTTGTTGATTTCCAAGCGTTATGGTATAGTGGCTAGAGAGAGAAGTCTGTAAAATCTCTATGTGCTTGAATTTACTCAGGTTAGACTTGTGTCCCAGTATGTGATCTATCTTTGAGTATGTGCCATATGGGAGTGAAAAGAATGTGATTTTTTTTCCATTTTGGTGGAAAGCTCTGAATATATTTATGAGATCAAGTTATCCAATTGTGTTGTTTAGATCTGTAGCCTCCTTGTTAAGGTTCTTTCCCTGTGATCTGTCTTTTTCAGAGAGTAGTGTTTTAAAGCCACCTACTATAATTGTTGAGCCCGTAGTTTCTTTTTTTATCAGACATGGCTCGCAGGTTTTCTTCAGCTTCTCTGATTATCTTATTTGACTTATTTTCCTGTTTGTTGAAGTCTGCCTGGTTATACTCTGTCACTGGTGCAATTCTCTGCCTCCTCAAGTCTGTTTCAAAGTCTGTTAAGTTGCTACTGGATTTTGTTTTTTCCTTAGGTCTCATATTTCCTTTAGGTCTTGTATTTCCCTGTGGTGCATTGCCTTTATCTCCCCTATTACTTTATCCTTTGTCTGTGTTGCATCCCTAAAATCTTGTATCACTACAAGCAACATTCTTAAAATTTCTTTCTGTGGCAGGTCAATGTCTCATTCTTCTATGCATGTTTTTAGGTTCATGACTTCTTTCTTATTTTTCTCCTACTTTTTAGTTGAGGCTGCTTGGGCTGGTTGCTGTTTACATGTTGTTTAGAGGAGCCTGATGCGATTTTCCAGAGTCAAAGAGCATTGGGTTCTCTCTTGGGGGACTAGTATGAGTTCTTTTTCTAACTTCCTGCAGGTAGCTGCATAGGGGTGTCAGGCTACTGTTGTATCTTCCTGTGGTTTTACTCTTACCTAAGCCAACCAGTATTCCATTAGTTGGAATGTGATTGGATAGTTTTTTTCATAGAATGCTGGTCCAGTGATTGTGGCCTCAGTAGGATAGCACTTCACTGGATGATCTCCCAGGAAACCATGGTGGTGTGTCCCATGGGACTTGGAGCACCTCAGGTGACATGTGTTGTTTCCCTCAGTAACTGGAGTGCCTCTGAGGGCCTGTGGGTGTACCCTCCTTGGTATAGAGCATCGTGGATGGCAGGCGGAATTACCCTAGTCAGAGAGAACACTGTGGAGGTTGGGTGGATGTTCCCACAGCACCGTGGAGCACCACAAACAGTGAGCAGGAGTTCCCCAAGTCACTTTTAGGGTCTCCTGGTATAGGCAGCAGTTTCCCCAACCATTTGAAGGGGAGATCCTCCAGCCGTTTGGGGTGTAGCAGAGGGTGGGCGTGATTTCCCCAGATGCATGTAAAGCCAACAAGTTTGGGCAGGAGCTCCCCCAACTGGACAGTCAGAGTTTACCTAGGCCTAGGGAAGTGCCCTTCAGGTCAGTAGTGGCTTGTAAAAAGAAAGCGAGGGAAGAGAAGAAAATGAAAGAAAGGAGCAAAGACAAGAGCAAAAATAAAAAACCAGCTGACACACACACACACACACACACACACACACACACACACACACACACACAGAGCAAAAAACCCCAAAAACAAACAGACAAAAAGAAAACAAAAATAGTTCTCTGAGACTGTGGTGGGAAAGAGAGAAGAGATAGAAGAAGAGGGAAAAAAGAAGAAAAAGGGAATGAAGAAGAAAAGAAAAAAATAGACAAAGATATAGCTGAGCCCTGTGCTGTACTGTGTGCAGCACTGCCACAGGAGGCAGGCTAGAGTTCTCCCTGCTGGGTGGGTGGAGTTGCCCTAGGCAGATGGTAGGGGACTGCAAGCCAGCTGTGGCATGTGGAAGGAAACAGAAGCCAATGAGAGAAACAGACAGGAAGAAAAGAAAAGAAAGAAAGAAAAGAAAGGAATGAGAAAGAACTAAAAAACACTGCTGTGCTCACTGAGACCGACTGTTGGGACAGAGAGAAGAAAGAGCAAAGAGGAAAATAAAGAGTAAAGAGATAGATGATCCCTGATCACTTGAATGTAGGGCTGGAGTGGTTCAAACCCTGCCTCAAGTTGATGGCTGGGCGTGTCCTTTTGGTGCAGGGTCCCACAGGTGCTGGGTGGAATCACCTGGGTCAGCAAGATCATTGTAGTGACCAGATGGAGGTTCCTCAGCAGTGTGGGTTGCTGGAGGCTGCCTTGTGCAGTGTGCGGTGTTTCCACAGAGGGCAGGCTGGAGTTCCCCCTGCTGTTTAGGTGGAGTTGCCCTACGTGGATGGTAGTGGCCTGGAAGCCATCAGTGGTGTATGAAAGGAAAGAGAGGGAGAGAAGAGGAAAAAAGAAAGAAAAAGAATAAAAAATGAAAGAAAACAAAAACAAAACAAACTGGGCCCGCTGATACAGACTGTGGTGGGAAAGAGAGAAGGGAGAGATAAAAAGAATAGAAATAAGGAGATAGCTGAGCCCTAATCACTTGACCGTGGTGCTGGAAGAGTTCCAAACCTGCCTTAAGGTAGCAGGGTGGTGTGCTGCTTGGTGTAGGATCCCACAGATGTTGGATGGGATTACCTTTGTAGGCAAGATCACAGCAGAAGCCAGGCAGCAGTTCCCACAGTGGTGTTGAGCACTAGAGATCACTGGTATAGCTGCCTTGTGCAGTATGCAGCACTGCAGCAGGGTGGGGGGAAGTTCACTTAGTCACATGTAGGGCCCCAGGACAGGCAGGGGATCTCCCAGTCATGGGAAGGACAGGTAAGACCTCCCCAGCTGCATGTAGTATCACTGAGGGTGGACAGTAGCTTCCCCTTTTGGGCTGTAGAGTTGTCCTAGCTTGTGCCAAGCTGGCTGATGCCCCAGGAGCTCAGAGAAGTCCCCCCACCCCACTCCCCCTGCCCAACTTGAATTGAATTAAATTAAATTGGCCCCTGGGCTTGGGCTCTGTGTTTTGGCTCAGTGGAATTATTCTGAGACTGAAGCTTGCTCCAGAAGCTCTTAGTTATGTTGAAAGCCTCTAGGCTCCGTAGGTAAGTTCTTGAATGGTCTAGCACAGGCTCCCTTATTGTGCTAATATATGTTAAAGGACCTGTTCTGTAAGTTTGTCTTGGAGTTAAACAATGAGCCTGAGAATTGCAGTTTTTACAGAGAAAATATTTTTTCTCTTTCTATTTTGGGCTTGTGTAGTACCCTGATTTTGGGGCTATCATGCTGACCCCTTGGGGAGGAGAGCTAGCTTATCAGAGAGGTTGTTTCCTTCTTGGCCACCTGGAACTGAATTCGCACTCCCCCCCCCTCCTCCCCCCCTACCTACAGTTACCCGCTTGTGCTCTGCCACACTGTGATCTGACTCAGGTAAATTTCCTGCAGTCTTTTCTTTTTTTTCCCTGAAGTTTTTTCATTGCTCCAAATCAATGACTACTCATGCTGACTGGACTGTGAGCGCAAGGGAGCTAACCGCGCGGTGAGCTCTGGAGTGGGGTCTTGTGACTAATTTTCAGAGGTTCTCTTTGGGTCTGGGCTTATGACCCCTTTTAGGCAGCAGCCAGGGGTAATTGCTACTGCTGCAGGTCCAAGGGGCTGACAGAGGTTCAGTCTGGAGTCCTCGAGCCCAGCACAATGAATCTCGTGTATTTCAGTGTGTTCTTGGTTCATTTTGTAAGTGAAAATTAAAAAAAAAAAAAAAAAGCTGGGCTTGGGGACAGACCCTAGTACCCTGATTCTAATTTTAGGGGTCAGCCTCCAAGTCTCCTTCTCTTTACCTCTTAATTTTCTGGTCTGGCAGCAGGGGCTCTGGGCAGGTAAACCTACCTGGACGCCATCTTCTTCCCCCTCTATACAACTGCTTTTAAATACAACGGAATGATGGAAGTATGTGATATGTGAATTTTATCTCAATAAAACTAAATGGCTTGATCACTATCAGGCTGTGTGACCTTAAAAGAAACCATTAATATGTAATCAATTCAGACTCACAGTGAACCTATAAGTCAGAGTAAGACTACCCGTGGGGTTTCCAAGGCTGTGACTTTTTTTTTCTCCCCCCCCCCCCGAGGCTGTGACTTTTATGGATGTGTACTGCCACTCTTTCTCCCTGAGACCTGCTGTTGGGTTAAAACCACCAACCTTTCTATTAGCAATTGAGCACTAAATCACTGCACCACAAGAGCTCCTATAGTGACCGTTGCCTCCAAAATATATTAGCCTAGAGGTTACACTTAGGACAGGCCTACAATAACCAGGCCCACTACTAGGTTCTCTGGAAGTCTTACACCAGACCTTCCTGGCAGAAGGCATGCCTGGACCATTACTCATGACCAACCATGGCTAACATCATCCCTTTCTCTTCAACTACTCCCATCTTCAAGAAGATCCAGGCTACCATGATAAATGACTTCTAACACAGCCAACTTCTATTACAACCATCACTTGGCTAAACTGGAGGAAAACTGTTATCAAACCAATAAACAGCTCTAGCCTATTTGATCATCCTAAATTAATACATACTGGGACTGTTTTAAGCCCTGGTAACGTAGTGGTTATGAGTTGGGCTGCTAATTGCATGGTCAGCAGTTCAAAACTGTCAGCCATCTCCTCAGGAGAAAGATAGGGCTTTCTAATCTCATAAACAGTTAGAGTCTCAGAAATTCACTGACGCAGTTCTACTCTGTCCTATAGTGTGGCTGAGTCAATATCAGCTCTTTGGCAATGAGTTTGGGTTTTGATTTGGGCATATTCTATTTTCTTCCACATTATTTTATTTGTTTTAATGTTTGACATGACTCCTGGGGAGTCAGGTCAAGATGTGTTGCATCCTTACCCAGGCCTTCTGGGCTGACTGAGCTATATTGAAAATATGATGAGGACAGGCATCACTTTTCTGCCCCACTCTCACTCAGCTGTCCCTTTACCCCACTGTTTAAGACTATGAAGAGAGGGGCTTTTTAGGCATGAGGAGGGGAGGTTGGGTTCAGGAATAAGGTAGTGGTCCCCAGTCATTCTCTTAGACTCTGTCAGAGCACCAGGCACAGGTGTTAGAAGGAGATGATGAGGTGCCCAGGCTCCGGGTGCTGCTGCCTGAGCATCCTGCTACCTGAATTTTCTTACCTGTAAAATGAAATTATTGTGATGATTAGATATTCATTTTAAAGTCAGACATCTAATAATCACTCATGAAGTGTGGCTTGGAGTCCTTGGGTGGTAAAAACCATTAACACCACCTGGTACCCTTAAGGGAGAGGATTGGAGGAAGAGGGAAGCAACCGCAATGATCAACACAGAACCACACCCCACTAGGGGAAGTAACAACAGAAAACCATGGGGGAAGGGAGACAGAAGTCGGTGTAAGATATGAAAATAATAATAGTTTAAAATTTATCAAGGGGTCACGAGTGTGGGAGGGGGAAAGGGAGGGAAAAAAGAGGAACTTATACCAAGGGCCCAAATAGAAAGCAAATGATTAGAAAACAATGTATGGACTGTGATAAGATTTAAGGGCCCCCAATAAAATTATTTAATTAAAAAAGAAAAGAATGAATGATGGCAACATATATACAAGTATGCTTGATGCCACTGATGTATGGATTGTTATAAGAGCTGTAAGATCCCCTAAAAAATGATCTTTTTAAAAATTTAAAATCATTTTATTGGGGCTCATACAACTCTTATCACAATCCATACATACATCAATTGTGTAAAGCACACTTATGCATTCGTTGCCCTCATCATTCTCAAAACTCTCTTTCCACTTGAGTTTCTGGAATCAGCTCCTTGTTTTCCTTTTAACCGCCCTCCTTCCCCACTTCCCCCTCCCTCATGAACCCTTGATAATTTATAAATTATTATTGTATCTTCTCTTACACTGCCCAACATCTCCCTTCACCCACTTTCCTGTTTCCCATCCCCCAAGGAGGAGGTTATATATAGATCCTTGTGACCGGTTCCCCCTTTCTACCCCCCATTCCTTCCCGGTATCACCACTCTCACGACTGAGGGGGCTCGCCACTGAGGAGTCCTGAGGGGTTCATCTATCCTGGATTCCCTGTGTTTCCAGTTCCCATCTGTACTGCTGTGCATCCTCTGGTCTAACCAGGTTTTCAAGGTAGAATTGGGATCATGATAGTTGGGGGGAGGAAGCGTTTAAGAACTAGAGGAAGGTTATGAGTTTCATTATTGCTACACTGACCCTGAGTGACTGATCTTCTCCCCACTACCTCTCTGCAAGGGATGTCCAGTTGTCTACAGATGGGCATTTGGTCCCCACCATGTGCACCCCTCATTCACGATGATATGATTCCCCCAGCTTTGGGGGCTTGAAACCTTGTCCCCTTGGCCCTTCATGATCACACATGTTGGTATGCTGCTTCCATGTGGGCTTTGTTGCTTCTGGGCTAGATGACTGCTTGTTTACTTTCAAGTCTTTAAGACCCCAGACACTATATCTCTTGATAGCCGGGCACCATCAGCCTTCTTCACCACACTTACTTATGCATATCTTCATCTTCAGCGTTTATGTGGGGAAGGTGATCACACAATGATGGTTTTTGTTCTTTGATTCTGCTACCTGATCCCTTCAAAACCTCGTGATCACACAGGCTTGTGTGCTGCTTCTCTCTGGGTTTTGTTGTTTCCGAGCTAGATGGCCACTTGTTTGCCTTTAAGCCTTTAAGACCGCAGACGCTGTATCTTTTGATAGTCGGGCACCATTATCTTTCTTCAGCATGTTTGCTTATGCACACGTTTGTCTTCAGCGATCATGTTGGGAAGGTGGGTATCATGGAGCTGAGCAAGAGGCTCTTGTATTAAGGGAATGTGCATGAGGAGGCCCAATGTCCACCTGCTACCCTACTATTAACTTATAAATATATTCACATAGGTTTATTTCCCCCATAATCATAAATATATTTGCATATGTACATGTCTGTATTTAGGCTTCAATGTATGCCCTTTGTCTCCTACTCCTTTCCTCTATTTCCTTATTCTTTCCTTCTGTCCCACTAGCATGTTCAGCCTTCATTCTGGTTTCAGTAATTCCTCACCCTTGGTCACTCCATACCAGTCCTCCCATCCCCTCCCTGCTACTGGTTTTGAACCACTCGTTGTTCCCTTGACCCTGGGTTGGCCAACACCTCCTCCCTTCCCCTACCTCCCACTTTTATGTCCGGGATCGTTGGTCCCGTTATTTTCTTCTCACATTGTTTGTTCAGCCTATCTTATCTAGGTGGACCTGAAGATATAGTAATATGTGCATAAAATAGTGGATGGCTTTGACAGCACCAAACAAAATGGCACATAAGAACACGGGTCCAACGGCAGCAACACTGAGAAGCTAAAAAACAAAAAAGCCACTGACATGCAAAATTTAAAAGCAGAGAAAAAAAGAAAACAAAACAGATAAAAAAAGCCTGTTAGTAGTTCAAGGTCTCTTTGTTGACCTTTAGGAGTGTTTTCCGGACGAGTCTGATGGGGTGCCACATCCTGGCCCTGAAGTCCATCCTTTATACTCCCTTGGGACCTCCTTGCTCTGCTTCTCCCACTGCTCAATTGCACACCCCAGTGTTTTGCCTCAGTGTGGTGGTGTCAGCTCAGTTACACATCCCACACTGTGTCTCTGGTGCTGTCCCGTGTAGGGCCATGGGTCAGTGCAGGATGTCACATCTCGCAGTGGGGCTGGCTATATGGTCCTCTCTGTACATTGGGCCCTCCTAGCCAGACTATCGTCCTCTGAGCTTGGTGGGCCCAGGTGTGCTCCGCTCCATTTCTCCTCCTTCCTTTGCTTCAGCTTCCTTCTGGGTATGGTAATAAAATGATCTTTAAAAAAAAAAGAAAGAGGATGAGATTAAGATCTGACCTTAGTAGGTTATGATACTTGTAATGGCTGTAAGAAATGACATAGTACAGCTGGCAGGAGAAAAGCTGCTTCTGGAGTGGCTTGGAAAAATGCCTGGCTGAGCACAATTCATATTAGTCCAATGCCTACTGGAAACATCCTTCTGAGGCCCAGGTCATATGTGCATAAATAAGATACAGTCTAGGGGTGGGGAATAGATGATTATATTTGGGTGAAGACTTATATGTTAATTTGATTACATCACTAGTACTCAATGTAACTCCCAACAAACAATTTTTCTCTGCCTGGGTCTGATGAGAAGGTGGGGAGAAGATACTGGTAGGATTTGTCTGTGAGTAACTGTGAACAGGATTCCCCACAATGCCATCCTACTGCACATATAATGAGTCCGTTAAGAAGCAGGGGATATCATCTCATCATCGGCAAGAGAGGGAGTGGAGCACATCCTGTGGTCCCAGCATTTGGCTCACCTCTGCATGACCTTCATATTTTGGATTGAACAGCACCCACCACCAAATGAAACATTTTCCCCAATTTTTGTGAATTTCTGTGAGACACTGAAGCGATGTTCAAAACCCAGAAATATGAAGGAATATACTCAAGGAAGGAATTGGGGGAAGTGTGGGGATGGAGTAGACTTGGATCTTGGAAGAGTTCTACCTTTGGAACGTCTACAATCTCCAACTCCTTGGGACTGGTTTGGTATTAATTCTTACAAATGAAATTATTGCCCCACTTTCTTTATGGGTCATTTCAAAGTTCTAAAGACTCAAATACTGGTGATTATTTTCTGTTGAAATAAAATCCAATTTTATGAGCAAACAACAAACAAACAAAACCGTGGCACGTTTTTAGGGGAAGAGAATGTTATAGAGCCCTACAGAAATACAGGAAGGTGGTGAAGGTAAGGCTATCACATGAATCTGTGATGAGAGGATGCCATTGTTTAATTCTGTAAGCAATGGGGTGGTGGTGAAGTGAAGCGTGACAGGAGAAGGTTAATAAGATTTTGAGCAGAGAAGTGACACGATCAGAGTCTAGACTTAGTAGTCATCCTCTGGTTTGAACATGACGTATTGCTTGAGATAGAGAGCGGCTGATGGTAGGAGGCAAAGCTGGTGACTATAGGACTTGAGGAAGGAAAGCAGCACGATGCATGCATTACGAGTTCTGCTTGAAAGAATTAGAACTCATTTTTGGTTCACTGGGCGAACAGCGACTTTATTGGAAGGATTGATAGCAAGGCTATGGAAACCATCCAAATAAATAATCAGAATGAAGAGGAAGAAACAAAACTGGAACCACAACTTAGAAGACTTCACACATACAGTGTGCCGAATCCTGGGCTGGCTCGTGCTGGGGCATACACCACTGGGCGGTTGGTAATTTTGCTTTTGTGGATCTGCTTTAAACAGCTCCTGCATGTTCTCATCACTCTTTTAATGTCAACTGGTGAAGCGTCTGAGTGGATGGATTTGGGCCAGGACAGGAAAAGAGGAGCTCCTTGGCTAGAGTGGTCCAGGTAGGAGCTCTGGAGCTACACCTTCCTAATACTGCACATATTAAGAAAGGGATTTGGTCGTTGGGATGCCACAATACAAAAGGCCAATATGCATGGGGCCCTCACTGGATTCTCAACAAGTATATCCTTGCCTTATGTTTACACCGAAAAAGAAAAAATAATTGAAATAACACCAACAACCTAGACCACATGCAGTCCTTCTGTTGGAAATGACCCAAAGGTCTGTCAGATTTTGCATCTGGTCTGAGAAACGCTCGTTTTCCTTTTTTGTGTGTCTCCATCCTTCTTGATCTTCTGCCTTCTCTGGACCAATGGAGAATATATTCAATACCGGGAGGAGGGGAGAAGTTATGGGCAGGAACCTTGATTGAGATACCCTATTTATAGGTTGTGACTTGACTCTTCTATGACTCTTTGGAGGTCCCTCTGCTTCCAGTATCTGAGGGTTTTTAATTGGCAGGATGAGCCCAAGGCTTATTATGTAGGGACCCAAGCCTTTGGTGGTCATTTTTGTATAATGTGGCCATGACTTATGTTAGTGACTTACACTTACTGGGGTGAACCTGCTAACATAGATCAGATCTTATTCCTTCTCTGCTCAAAACCCTGTGATGACTCTCATTTTGGCCAAAATAAAAGCCCAGTTACTGGCAGGGGCTTATGAAGCGCTACTGAATCTGGTCCATTTACTTCTTTATCTTGATTCTCACTCCTTTCCCTTGAGCATTGTACGCGTGTCTTCTGACTTTTGGCCTCTGTAGACTAGTTCTGTCTCTTGGCTGCTCTTCCCCCTTGGTATCCACAAGAACACTCTGTCACTCCTTCAGCTCTTTGTTCAGAAGCCACCTTCTCAATGAGCCTCCCGGCCTTCTAACATCCTTCCCCCCTTTTACCTGCTCTGCTTATCATGTTTTCCACAGCCATTATCACCTGCCAATTAGTATGTAACGTATTCACTTATGGTGTTTCCTGTTTTCTTTCTGTCTTTTCTCTTTGTAACATATGCTCCTCAAAACAGACATCTTTATTTTGTTTTTTTTTATGGCTATATTCTAATGGTTACTAAGGTGCCTGCCAAGAATAGGTGTTCAATAATAACTTTTATTTCTATACTGGTTAATTAACTTTTACCCCTGGGCATGTCTAAATGAGAGGAACTCCCTGTCTCAATGATATGAAATGGAGTCAGTCTCTGGGTGTGCAATTGACATGTTTGATTGCTAACTGAAAACTTGGAGATTTGAGATCAACCAGGGGCAGCTCTGAAGCAAGCGTGGTGATCCATTTCTGGGAAGCTGGCCCTTGATAGCCCTGCCGAGTACAGTTCTATTAAGGAGACTACTTTTAAAACAGGGTTCAATTTGTTAGCAAATTGGTCTTCTCCACATCGACACTCTGTATTTAAGAGCTATCTATCATCTGCCTGGGCCAAGATGAAACCCATGTATCTTTTAAATCTTTCATGATGATGTTCATCCCTGAAATTTCCCGGAAGGAAATATCTATTTTTGTTTGTTTGTTTAAAGGCTTCTCATCTACTATTCTGGCATGGAAGAGGAGCGATGATGCCCTTACCAAAAGGCCACATGGTGGTGGTGGTGTCAGATGGCCTTTGACTTCACACGGGGAAAGGGGAATCAAACTCAACATCAGCCTGACGCTGATTCCTATGAGTGGAGGTCAGATGTGCCTCCACCCTCCACACTTCTCTGCTCATTCTGACACTGACCATCCCTTGTAAGACTTGTTTTTTTGCTATCTCCCCCATGCTTCTGTCTCCTAGAGTGAGGAGGTTTAACACGCAGAAATGTTGGGGTGCAAAGGATGCACTCCAGTCCTGACTATTTCTTGATGGTAATGAGTTTTCCTATTGAGACTTCTGTGATGGCTTCTTTAAAACTCAACAGGGTGGCAAAACTGACCAACTCCCTCATTAGAACTTGATACACATTTTTTTTGGTTGCATGGAATTTACAAAGACTATGGCAACAAGAACCAGAGCAAGAAATCCACTGCGCCACAGCCACAGCCACAGCCACAGCCCTTTATTCTGTTTCAGCTTCCACGGCCATAGGCTGGTCAGCAAATACAAGGAGCATCCCCATTTTAAGTAAATAATTCCAGATCGTGTTTGGAGGTTTACTCAGATTACTGGGAAACTCAGTAGGAAATCCATTTATCATTTGATTGGCACAGTAGATCTCTGCTTATCTGGCATCTTTCATTAAAAAACCCCAATCATAGGGGACTGAATTCAGTTGCTGTCTTTAGGACCCCTGGTCATTGGCAAAGAATCAGACCATTGCCATGGGATGCTCTGTTTTCCTGGATGTTGATTATGAAAGGCACACTACTTTGCTGCTGCTGATTAAGGCCTTTGCTCCTCTAGGATCTTTCCAATTCAATGGGAATCAGAAAGTCTTTTCCAATTCAGTCAGTGGTTAAAGAGCTTTCATAGGCGTTGGCGCTGCCCTCTGAGGACTGGGTGAGCACAGTGATTCTGAGATGACTTTAGGGCACGCAGTCGGGGGTGAATGGCGCTGCTGCACATGCTAAACAAACTACGGCATTACTTCCTTCCAAAGCCTTCCTAGTCCAGTCGCGACAGAGGCTGAGGGATTTCTGGCATTTCAGCTTTGCGTAGTGTGGGCCAGCACTGAGTCATGGTTTCTGTGAACTAGCTGAACACCCCGTTAGGGTTACACCCAGCTATCTGAGCAAGGGCAGCACATCTAAGATTTCTGCCCAGTGTGCTCATATGAATAAATTTAGGTCTAATCTAAAATTAAATCTCTCTTCTTTGGTTGAGTATCTCAAAATACATTCTTGTAAATACCCCTCAAGTTTCAGCCTTATAAGTAAGTTGAGTTCAGGATTGTTATTGGTAACCTTTTAGTCTTAGGTTTGAATGTTTTCTGGCCTCCTGGGGAATGTTTGGATCTAGCTCCAGTTATGAGACTGGAGCCAGTCAGGTGTGTGTGTGTGTGTGTGTGTGTGTGTGTGTGTGTGTGAATGAGTGTGAGAATGTGTGACATGAGTATGTGTGAATGAGCATCACTGTGTGTGAATACGTGCTTGTGAGTGTGCGCCATTACGTATTTGGGAGTGAGAGAGTGTGTGTATATTTACGTGCATGTGCCCCTGCATGCATCCACATATGTTGGGGGCGGGCCATGAGACACCAGCTCTATCTTTCTGGGCAAAGCAAGGAAGAGATTGAAGACATTGATTTCACATGTGAATCCACAGTTTGGATTTGCGGATAGAGATATGAACCATGGGCCCATTAAACACTCATTCAGAAACCATTGCCAAATTGTTGAAGGCTGATTTCTCAATGGACTCATTTTCATAAAATCTTTTTTCCAGACAAAGGAATATTTCCCTGGATCAAAGGCTAGATTTGGCTGGGCTAGAACTGGCCTCCTACTCTCTAAATAGAAATCAAGACCTAAGTAATTCCATTGAGAATTAAACTTGAATCTGATAGTCAATGGGATCAAAGATTCACTTTTGCTTTCTATAACTTCCTTTTCTTTTTATTTTTTGCATTCATGTATCTGATCTTCCTTAGACAAACCAGATGAAGTTATTGCTCACAGATAGTACCATATTAAGGTTAAACAAGAACTTGATTTTCTGTACACTTGGGTTTGCAACCATGTACCTGTGAGATGAATCAATAAAGAATTTAATGAGTTCATTTTCAAGTAGAGTCAGAAGTCCTTGGAATCATTCACTAGCATGCTCACTTTTTGCGCAAACGATCATTTTAAACTAGACCACAAACCCAAAGCAAACGCACTGCCACTGAGATGGTTCCAACTCATAGTGATTCTATGGGCCAGAGTAGAACTGGCCCATACTCTTTGCAAAGTGGCAACCTTTCTGGACACAGACTGCTGCATCTTTCTCCCGTGGGGCAGGAGTGGGCTCAGAACCACAGGCCTCCTGGTTAGGAGAGAGAAAAATCTCATGACCTTCTTCCATAAAGATTATAGTTTCAAGAACCTGCAACCCCCCAGGGACAATAAGGAGAGTAGAGATACCAGGAGGATTAGGGGAGGGGTAGAGGTGGGGAGAAAGGGGGAATCGATCACAAGGATCCACCTAGAACCCCCTGTCAGGGGGACGGACCACAGAAAAGTGGGTGAGGGGCGATGGAGGACGATGTAAGATATGAAAATAATAATCTATAACTTATCAAGGGTTCATGAGGGAGGGTGGTGGGGAGGGAGGGGGAAGAAATGGTGAGCTGATATCAGGGGGCTCAAGGGGGAAGAGAATGCTTTGAAAATGATGATGGCAGCATATGTGCAAATGTGCTGGACACACTGGATGAATGTATAGATTGTGATAAGAGATGTAAGAGCCCCCAATAAAAGTAATAATAAAAATAAATAAATTTTAAAAATTAAGATCATAGTCTTGAGAAGGCTGCAAAGCAGGTCTACCCCGTCAGTTGAGGTTGCTCGGAGTTAGAATCATCTTGGTAGCAACTAGCACCAACCACCACTCTGAGTTGGATCAGTACTCCCAGACACTTCCGTTTGTTCAGAGGATTTTATTAAGCGGCGCAATGGTCATCTTTTAGGTTCAGTACTTGCTTCAAATGTTGGCTTTCATCAGCTTCAATACTCAAATTATCTCCAGGTTTTATATTTTAATGTTTGGATCTGAGAAGCAGTTGTCTCCTTCTACTCTTTAGCTACCAGAATTCATGACACTTTAAAAGCAATCTTTGGGTGGTGTGAATAGTTAATTTGCTTAGCTGCTGACCAAAAGGTTCGTGGTTTGAGTTCAAACCTAAAGCTCGACAGTTTGAACCCACCAGCGGCTCCGAGAGGGAAAGTTGAGGCTTTCAGACGACACCCACTGCATCTGTTCTACTCTGTCCTATATAGTTACCATGAGTCAGAATGGACTTTATGGCAGTGAGATGACATTTAAAAAGTGTAAACACATTACACAGCGTTGTAATAAATATATCCTTTGCTAACTCTTAGAGAGTAAGAGATTCTTGGCAGGAGAAGATTGAGTTTATTATTGTAGATATAGCGTGTCGCTAGGCTTTCTCAAAATTGCAACATATATGCATGTCATCTAAATGTATCTCTAATATTTTAGGGAAACTTTCAGTTTGCCTTTTAATTTAGAGACAAATAGCAAGCCCTGGTTTTCAAGGGAATAGTCGAAGGAAAACTCCAACTTCAATTTATTTTTCAATATCTGGTGTTGCTTAAGAAGAAAATCCTTTGATCTTTGACTCCGACTCAGATGCATATCCTTGTTAGGGGGTTGGACTACACGCTGACACATTTTCTTCTCTCCTGATCCACCTTAAATTATGTCTGATTCCTTGGTGCATGTAAATATGCCCTTCTAGTTGGAACTTCACTTGCAGATGGTAGAATGATAAATATAACTAAGAAAACTAGCAACAAGCTCAGGACACTGCAGATATTATTAATGATACACAGGTATGAAAAAATGTAGGCAATTTCTTTTCTTGGATTGAATAGGCCATTTTTATCTCTTATTTGCATTTTAAAACGAGATGAGCAAACAAAAGGACAGAAACTTGTGAAATAATTTCTTTAGGTGAAATTCCATGGCTGCAGAGTGGGGTCTGTTCAGTGCACTATAATTCTTGCGGCATGTTGAGACTGTTTAATCGAAGTACCCAGCCCAATGTAATGAACTTTAAGAAAGTTTTCTGTGCACTGTGTGAGAATTGAGGTACTTTAAATAAAGCGTGTACTTCTTGATATCATTTTATAAAGCTCCACATATGGGAAAGTCATGTTATTTGAAGGTGTCTAAAAAATTCCTGACATATAAAAGTAGTTCCATAATTTGAAGGTTTACTAACATCAGCCAATATCTTCATTGCCATCTGAGCACAATGGTTAGATACTGAACAGGGATAACACGTCACCCTCGTGCCATACCTGGTGTCGTCTAGTTATCGCAAGAGGTCCAGCACATTGATGTGTCTATCCCCATGGTGTAGACAAGGAAAACCAATTTCAGAAAGGGTCCAACCAAGCTCACACTGCCAGTGAGTAGAGAATGTATGAACCAGCTTGCTATATTTATGTGTCTTGACCACTACTTTAGTGCTTTCTAAACTTTTTTTCCTGTCATACTCCATATATAAAGTGATGGCATTTATATGTGAGTGGGGGAAACTGAAGGGGATTTGGCACAGGTTCTTTAAGTCATTCAATAGTAATCGTATGAGGAAAAATAAAGAAATATTGCTAATATTGTGACTAAGATTCTGGTTTATCCATGCACTGGTTTATTCTAAACAAAATGTGTTCAAATATGTCTCTGCCATTGGAGGCGGACTGCAGAGAGTTTCTCTCAGTAGCACACCTGCCTTAGTCTCAGTAACAAGGAACGGTCCACTTAAACATGGCTTCTGAGAGGATGTGCTGGGCCAGTTCCGCTAAGGGAGCCAGGTGAGCTCTGATGGCAATGGAAACTGTAATCTCGATAGATTTTCTCAAAGAACGCAGGGCAATAACAGCGACTTAAAAAAAAGATGTTTTAGGAAACTGAACACTATTGATAAGAAAAAGGCCACACACCAGCCTGTGTGATCGAGTGGTCCCAAAGGGATCAGTTACCAGGCATCAAAGAACAAAAAATCATATCATTGACTGCACACCTCCATGATAGGATCGCTGAAGACAAATGGGTGCATAAGCAAATGTGGTGAAGAAAGCTGATGGTGCTATCAAAGCTGATGGCTATCAAAAGAGATAGTGTCTGGGGTCTTAAAGGCTTGAAGGTGAACAAGCGGCCATCTAGCTCAGAAGCAAAAAAGCCCACATAGAAGAAGCACACCAGCCAGTGTGACCACGAGGTGCCAAGGGACCAGGTATAAGGCATCATGCAAAAAAAATAAAGATATAAGTGTGTGTATGTATGTGTATATATGTGTATATGTATATATATACCATATTAAATGAAGGGGGAAGTGCAGAGTGGAGACCCAAGGCCCAAGTGTCGGCCAATGGAGATCCCCTCATAGAGGGGTTTAGGAAAGGAGATGGGTTAATTAGGGTGCGAGGTAGTACCGATGAAGAACACAGCTTTCCCCCAGATCCTGGATGCTTCCTCCCCCCAACTACCATGATCCGAATTCTACTTTGCAGGGCTGGATAGGACAGAGGCTGTACACTGGTACATATGAGGGCTGGAGGTACAGGGAATCCAGGGTGGATGATACCTTCAGGACCAAGGGTGTGAGGGGCGATGCTGGGAGAGTGTAGGGTGGGTGGGTTGGAAAGGGGGAATTGATTACAAGGATCCACATGTGACCTCTTCCCTGGGAGAGGGACAGCAGAGAAGGGGGAAGGGAGACTCCGGATAGAGCAAGATATGACAAAATAACGAGGTATAAATTACCAATGGCACATGGGGGAGGAGGGAAAGGGGAGGGAGGGGAAAAAAAAAGGAGGACCTGATGCAAGGGGCTTAAGTGGAGAGCAAATGCTTTGAGAATGATTGGGGCAGGGAATGTATGGATGTGCTTTATACAATTGATGTATGTATATGTATGGATGGTGATAAGAGTTGTATGAGTCCCTAATAAAATGTAAAAAAAGAAAAGAGGAGAAAAAAATGATTAGGGCAAAGACTGTACAGATGTGCTTTATACAATTGATGTATGTATATGTATGAACTGTGATAAGAATTGTATGAGCCCCTAATAAATTGTTAAAATTTAAAAAAAAAAGAAAAAAGAAAAAGGCCAGAAAAATTTTCCCCTTCACCCCAGTGCATCCACTCATTCTTTGAGGGTAGAGCAAGGGCCGTCTTAGGACAATTGTTTTTAAAACATTGACCTCTTTACCTTCAGTACTGATTGTGCCTCTATGGTTTCCTTTTTGCTTCCCTAACTCAAAGAAAATTTCAAAGGGATGTGCTTTGAGTCCCTTGAGGATGTCAGCACTCTTGTTTGGATGTGGTGTAAGTTAAAGAGCACAGGGTTCTTAGTGGAAGGATAGAGAAATTGAAACACTGCCTTCCGATATGTGTAGAACCAGATGGAGGATATATTGAGAAACACTAGCCTCATATTTCTGTTTAAGAAAGGATTCTATGATTTTATAGCAAAACCTTTGTACTTACTCACATATACACTCATTATTTATGAAGAGCCTCAGTGGCGCAATGATTAAGTGCTTGCCTACTAACTAAAAGACCTGTGGGTAGAACCTACCAGCTGCTCTCTGGGAGAAAAGTGTGGTAGAGTTCTTGCCTTTCATGAAGGAGACATGGGTTCAATTCTGGTCATGCACCTCCTACAGAGCCACTGCTGTGATGGGGAGCAGGTGTCAGTGGCACTTCCAGTCTCAGATAGACTAGGAAGAAACACCTGGGGATCGCCTTCTAAAAGGTCAGCTGATGTCAACCCGATGGATCCTAACCAATGCTGAATGGTCATGGGATGGTACAGAACTGGCAAGCATTACTTAAATGAATTTATTTAATGGCTGAGAGTATACATAGCAAAACACATGGTGGTTCAACATTGCTCCATGCACAATTCAATAACCTTAACTACATTCTTCAAATTGTATGGCCATTTTCATCCTCTTTGTCCAAGCGGTTCTTCTCCCATGAACACAAACTCACTTTGCCCAACGTTTCTATTTAATCTATCAATTTGCTGATGTCCATTTCACCTGTGGCAGTTACATAATCTACTGTCAACTTGAGTGAAAGGGTGGTGACTAGCCTGTCAATCAGGTCAAAGCCAATGAGGCCTCTGTGTGGGCATGACCTTCACCTGAGGATTCTGGGAATTCCCATTTTCCTCCCTGGAGGTGGGACACACACTTTCCCTTTGAGACATTCCTGTTGACAAGTCACAAGGACCTACACTGAGGGAGCCAGAGCTCTGGAACTAGAGAAACTACATGGAGACCCTTGCCAATACTGAGATAATTCTGGATCCACACGACTTTCCATCCACTGGACTGTGATCTTCCTGAATTCAGCATCATTGCATGTGTTGCGTGATTCTGAAGAGGAATTTATACACCAGTATCGGACATATGGGTTAATATCAGACTCATGGACTTGATCTGGAATTAACTGGGATGTTTTCTTAATAAACAATTACTCTTTGATATAAAGCACTATCTTAAATATATATTTGTGTCTCTGGATTTGTTTCTCTAGTCTACCCGGACTAACACAGACCTATAGAGAGCATTCTTAAAAGAGCAGAATGTAATTTTTACCAGTTATCTAAACAATTATTTGAGTTTTAGAAGATTTTATGGAATATTATTGGCTTAAGGTTTAAAGATTATTTTAGGAAAATATTTTCAGGGGTTCATCCAGCCTCTTCCATGTCTCCAGAAAGTCTGGGCGCTATAAAAAATTAAATTCTGATTGGCATTTTCACCCTTTGATCAAAATGTATCTATCGAATTGGTCCAATATTTAGTAATGGTAGCTGGCACCCTCCACTTCTTCTGGCTACATGGCAAAGATGGAAACTGTTCATGACGGGAATTAGCCACACATTCCATATTCTCCTTCTATTCTTCATTTTCCTTCTTCCTCTCTTGCTTTAGGTCAGTAGTTCTCAACCTTTCTAATTCTGTGAACCTTTAATATAGTTCCTCATGTTGTGGTGACCCCCAAACAAAAATTTATTTTCATTGCTACTGCATAACTATATATTTTTTACTGTTATGAATTGGGTGACCCCTGTGAAACGGTTGTTTGACCTGGAAAAGGATAGTGACCCACAGGCTGAGAACTGCTATTTTAGGTGAATGGAGACTGCTTATTCTTCTTTGGATGGCTGTGTGTAAGCCTTTAAGACCTCAGGCACTAGGCAATGAAGGAGAAGGTAGATTGGTAGCACAAAACACAAAATTAGCCAAATTAGCAGATTGTTGCATGAAACTATGACCTGAAATCACTGAATCAAGGAACTGAATCATAGAGGTTTTTGTTTATACATAAGCAATCTCAGCAGCTACACCTCAAAAATTTTATTGCTTTATATTTCTGTATATCTATCACATAATTTTTGTCAATTCAACATTTGCCAGCAATTACAATGATCAGCTGTACAATCCTACCCTTAATCAGTGAGATGCTTCGTCTCACCATTAACCTACCTGCTCTGCTCCTCTCTCTCTCCCCTGGTAATCTCTAATCAACTTTGGTTTCTATATATTTCTCTTTTTCACCCCTACTGAGGTCATATAATAGTTTTCTTTTCATGAATGCTGTATTTCTTTTGGTATGCAAAAAAATAATATCTTCAAGCTCCATTCCCACTGTAGCATGTTTGAAGACAATCTCTCCTACTGGCCGAGTAGCATGCCATTGTACGTATGGACCAGATTTTGTTCATCCATCATCTGTGCATGGATAGTCAGGGGTTTCTACATTGTGCTTTGGCTTTTGGGTATATGCTTAGTAGCATAATTGTTGGGTCCTATTTTTTGTGTTTTTGAGGAACTGCCACTATTTCCACAAATTTTATACCAGTGGGTAAATGTTCCAATCCTCACCAATCTTTTAATTATGTTTTTTAAAATCTTGTTAGTTTAAAAAAAAATCTTAGCCATCCTCATTCACTCACTTCCCATCAAGTTGATTCTGACTCATCGTGACCCTAGTATAACTGCCTAGGTTTCTGGCCAAACATTTTTTGGGGAACAGAAAGCTTCATTTCTGTGGAACAGCTGGTGGTTTTGAACTGTGAACCAAGCATAACCCATTATCCCACCAAGCCACGTTAGCCATCCTCTCACTGCCATCCAGTGGATGCTGACTCATAGCGATGCCCCTGTGGGTTTCTTTTTTTTATTAAATATTTTATTGGGAGCTCTTACATATATCATAACATTCCACCAATCACATAAAACAGTATTGTACAATTGCGACCACAGTCGATTTAAAAACATTCTTTTTACATAGATGGCATATAATTAAAAAAATACCTTTAAACAATGTATTATTTAAGGTTAAGTATAATATGAGGGGATTTTTTAAAAGTGTAGAAAAAATGAATTTAAATATAATGGCATCTTCCTACTTTCCCCCATTTCTTCTTAAAAAAATCATTTTATTAGGGACTCATACACCACCCATCTCGATCCATACATACATCAATTGTGTAAAGCACATTTGTACATTCGTTGCTCTCATCATTCTCAAAACTTTTGCTCTCTACCCAAGCCCCTGGATTCAAGCCCTCATTTTTTACCCTCCCTCCCTCCTCTCCCCTCCCTTATGAACCCCTGATAATTTATAAATTATTATTTTGTCATATCTTTCTCTGTCCCACATCTCCCTTCCCCCACTTTTCTGTTGTATGTCCCCCAGGGAGGAGGTCAAATGCAGGTCCTTTAGATAGGTTCCCCCTTTCCAACCCACCCTTCCTATGCCCTCCCAGTATCGTCACTCACTCCACTGGTCCTTAGGGAATCATCCGCCCTGGCTTCCCTGTGTTTCCAGTTCTCATCTGTACCAGTGTACCTCCTAGTCAAGCTTGCAAGGTAGGATTCGGATCATGACAGTGGGAGGGGGGTGGGAAGGGAAGCATTTAGGAACTAGAGGAAAGTTGTACTTTTGATCGTTGCTACGTTGCACCCCATCTCGTTTTCTCCCCAAGACCCTTCTTTAAGTGGATGTCCAGTGGCCTGCAAATGGGTTTTGGGTCTCCACTCCACACTCCACCGCTCATTCACTGTGGTACGATTTTTGTTCTGATGATGCCTTATACCTGATCCCTTCGACACCTCGTGATCGCACAGGCTGGTGTTCTTCTTCCATGTGGGCTTTGTTGCTTCTGTGCCAGATGGCCGCTTGTTTACCTTCAAGCCTTTAAGACCCCAGACACTATCTCTTTTGATAGCCGGGCACCATCAGCTTTCTTCACCACATTTAGTTGTTCACCCACTTTGTCTTCAGCGGTTGTGTTGGGAAGGTGAGCATCATAGAATGCCAATTTAATAGAAGAAAGTATTTTTGCATTGAGGAAGTACTTGAGTGGAGGTCCAATGTCCCTCTGCTGCCTTAATACTAACCTTATAAATATATGCACATAGATCTATTTCCCCATCCTCATGTATAAATATATTTGCAGATGTATATGCCTTTATCTAAACCTCTATAAATGTCCTCTGCCTCCCAGCTCTTTCCTCTATTTCCTTTGACTTCTCTCCTGTCCCACTATCATGCTCAGTCCCCACCAGGTTTTCAGCAATTCCTCTTAGTTATGTTGCCCTTGATCATGCCCAATCAGGCTTCCCACACCCTTCTCACCACCAATTTGGATTGCTTGTTGTTTCCTTGTCCCTGAGTTTATTAACACCACTACCATTCCCCCCATCTCCCATGTCCCCACAGAACTATCAGTCCCATTGTTTTCTCCTCCAATTGTTCATCCAGACTAACTTATTTAGACAGACCTCAGGAGATAGTAACATGCACAAAAAACAAGACAGAGCACAACCAAGCAACAATATACAACAAAACAACAACAAACCAATGACAAAATAAAACAAAACACAAGAAAGAAAAGCTTGTAGTTAGTTCAAGGATTGTTTGTTGGCATTTAGGAGTGTTTTCCAGTCCAGTCTGTTGGGGCACCATGCCCTGGCCTCAAAGTCCACCTTCAGCTTTCCCTGGGGACCTCGCCACTCCATTCCCTTGCTGTTCTGTTGTACCCCCTTAATGTTTTGCTTCGGTGTGGCAGATCTGGTCGGGTGAAATTCCCTCACTGTGTCTTCAATGTTGTTGCCTATAGGGCTATGGGTCAGTCTGTGAGGGACGTCATGTCTCACAGTGGGGCCGGCCTTGTGGTCTTATCTGTCGACTGGCTGTTCTAATTGGGAACATCGACCTCCTGGCCTGGTGGGCCATGATGTACTGCACTCTCTCCTCCTCCCCCTTCCTGTGCTCTCGTGTCCTCTGATCAGATATGTCCCTCTTCCAGAGCTGTACATTCAGTGCCGTCCTTTGATACAAATTCTTCTGAAGGGAGGGGCAGATGTCCCCTTAGTAGTTGGGGTTGGGGCCGGCCCCTCAGACCTCTCCACTAGTTCCCTACTCCATGCCAGCATATTGCATTCACATCTTGGTGCATTGGGATGAAGTCTGGTCCCTCTTTCCCTGTGGAAACACAAACAATTTTTTTCCTGTCCCCACCTCCTTTTTTAGTTGTCTACCATGTGTGTCCCTGTATTTGGTCTGGTCCCTGCCATATTATCTGGTCCTCACCCCAGGAATATTTGTATACCATAGCTTTTTCCCTGTGTCCCATTTACGTTAAAAAAATTTTTTTTAGAGCTTACTTCAGCGGCTTTTCAAGTATTTCTATATTTAATTCAATGCTATCTTGTAGCCTGCTTTCTCTTTTTTGTCCTCTGGATGATGTTGTTCTATGTGGTGGTCTCTTATTTATGCTTGGTGGGTATTGTTCTTCTGCCCATACTGGGTCGGGTAGGATCTTTTGTAGGGCTGGGTTTCTTCTAACGTATTCTTTGAGTTTTTCCTTGTCTGGGAAGACTCTTACTCCTTCGTCTATCTTGATCGATAGTTTGGGTGGGTAGAGTATTCTTGGGTTTGCATTGTTTTCCTTTAATTTTTTGAATATGGTACTCCACTCTCTCCTCTTCTTCATAGTTTCTGCTGATAGGTCTGAGCATATTCTTATTTGGTAACCTTTATATGTGAATGCTTCCTTTTCCCTAGCTGCTCTCATGATTTTCTCCTTTTCCTCAAAGTTGGATAATTTAACTATTATGTGCCTTCATGGATTCTTCTTGGGTTTTTGTCTTGCTGGTGTTCTTTCAGCCTCCTGAATGGTTGCCTGGTTTTTATTCACTAAGCTGGGGAAGCTTTCCTCACTATTGTTGCAGATGACTTCTTTGTTGTGTCTTCCTCCAGTAATCCAATAATTCTAATGTTCTGTTTCATAGCATCAGACATAACTCTTAAGTTTTCTTCAGCTTCTCTGATGATCTTATTAGATTTTTGTTCGCGTTTGTTAAAGTCTGCATGGCTGTCCTCCCAGTCACTGATGCAGTTTTCTGCTTCCTCCAGTAGTTTCGTGAGGTCAATGAGTTTTTGTTATCTCCTCCCTAAGCTCCTGTTTTTCTCTTTGATTTATGGCTTTAACCTCCTCTATCATTTCATCCTTTTCCTGTATTGTTTCCCTCATATCCTCTATGACTCCAAGTAGCATTCTTAAAATTTCTTTCTGTGGCAGCTCAATGTCTGCTTCCTCTGTTCAGGCTATTTTCTGGCATTGCCTTTATTTTCTCCCATTTTTTGTTGAAGTCGTTGGGACTGATGGCTGTTTGTGTTGCGTTGTTTTAGAAGAGCCAGGTGCCATTTTACAGGGAGTCGAAGAGCACTGGCTCTCTCTGGGAGACTTGTAGGATTGCTTCTTCAAACTGCCTATAGCTTATTTCACTATGGAATTAACCTACCTCTTTATCCTCCTGTGGCTTCCCTCTCAGGGGAGTGACCCAGAAGGGTTGTCTGCTTTGGTGTTGTGGAGGTTGGGCAGAGGTTCCTGCTGCAGATTGGAGCGTTCAGGAGTGTTGGCTGAGCTGCCTTATTCCCCCAGGCACACATGCAGGAATTGCCCAGTAAGAAGTTGAGCAGAGTATCCCCTGGTGGGAGCCAGCAGGGGCTTTTCCCAGCCTAGCTAATTACACAGGGTAGAGCTCACCTAGCTGGATGTGGCACAGGTGTAAATGCCCTAGGCTAAGGGGTGTAGTCTGGAGGTTAGCAGTAGAATGTGAGAGACCAAGAAAGAGGCAATGAGGAGACAAAAAAGTTAAAAAGCAAGCCCTGATGAGCCTGAGGATTTTATTTATCTCCCTGGCCAGCTAGAGCATACTCAAATGTAATTGTCTCTCACAGTCACTGGGCTGCAGCTCCTTGCTGTTTAAAGCTGACTTTTGCTACAGCGGGTCTTTGTTATGCTAAAAGCTGCCAGGCCCCATAGGTGAGTTCTGGCATTCCTTAGCTAGGTTGCTTCTTTGCTGATTTAAGTTAAGGGCCTCCACCTGTGCGCTCCTTAGAGCTGAGCAACCAGACTTCGGTTTGAGTTTTAAACCAATAATATATATTTCACCCCCCCTTTTTTTTGTGCTTGTGATGTGCTGAGATTTGGGGGCTGTCAGACTGGCCCCCAGAGGGGGAGATCCAGTTATTAGGGGGGTTGCTGCCTTCTCAGCCAATTGGAACTAAATTTGCTCCCTGGACTCCCAACTTTCCGCTTATATTCTCCCACACCGTGATCTTCCTAAGGTAATACTATATTTTTTCATTTACTCTAAATTATGCCTACCCGCTACCACTACCCTGGCCATGGGCTCAAGGCAGCCAACTGTGCAGAGAGCTCCGGAGTGTGGTTCCCCTCGTCTCTGGGATTCTGACCCATCTCCGCCATCTGCCTGCCGAGATAGCTGCTCCTGGCAAGGGCACAGCCGGCGCCTGCGGGCTCACCAAAGCTAGAGCGCTTTAAAGCATTCTTGGTTTGCTTTGTGAGTGGAAATCCCACACAAAAAGTGGTTCAGGAGAAACCCTGGTACCCTAGTTGTAATTTCAGGACTTCACCTCCCCGTTTCCTTTGCCTTACCTCGCAATTTTATGGTCTGGCAGCAGGAACTCTGGAGGGATGAGTCCTACCGGGTCGCCATTCCCCTCCCCCAGTGGGTTTCTGAGACTGTAAGTGTTCACAAGAGTAGAAAGCCCCATCATTCTTCCTGGAGTAGCTGGTGGTTTCAAACTGCTGACCCCAAGGATACAAACCAACATATGAGTGCTACAGCACCTGGGCTCCGACTTGGAGTAAAATGGCATCTCACTGAGTCCTAAGAAAGTTGGGCACTGATTCATGTGTTTTGTAGTCATTTAAATGTCCTCTGGTGAATTGTCTACTTAATTCTCTTCATCATTTTATGTTTGGGGTATGTTTCTTGTTGGTAAAGTTTTATACATATATGAGGAAGCTCCAAAATTTGTGGAAAATGAAAATTTAAAGATAATGTTTTTTTCCACGAATGTTTTGAAGCTTCCTCATATAATTGCTCTATGATTCTTATGAGATATATGGTCTCCCTAGATATTCTGGTCTACAGCTTTTTTTTTTTTCTTTTCACCTTTTTTGGTTAGTTTTTGGATGGACCAAGGTTTTAAGTGTTTATGAGGTACTGTTTATTTAATTTATTTTTGCTCTTTGTGACTTTAAAAAATTGTTCCTTTAGTTCTTTAATCCTTCCCTCCCCCCTATCATGACCCCAATTCTACCTTACAAATCTGGCTAGACCAGAGCATGTACACTGGTACAGATCAGACTCTTGACACACTGAATCCAGGACAGATAACCCCCTGAGGACCAATTAGCTGTGAGGGTAGGGGGACGGTAGGGAAGAAGGGTGTGTAAGGGGGAACCGATTGCAATGATTCATGTACACCCCTGACACCACCCCAGGGATGAACAACAGAAACATGGGTGAAGGGAGACAATGGACAGTGTAAAATATGAAAATAAAAATAATTTATAAATCTTCAAGGGTTCATGAGGGTGGGATGGTGGGAGAGGGAGGAGAAAAAAGATAAGCTGATACCAATGGCTCAAGTATAAAGAAAATGTTTTGGAAATGATGATGGCAACATATGTGCAAATGTGCTTGATACAATTGATGTATGGATTGTTAAAAGAGGTATAAGAGCTCACACTAAAATGATTTACTAATTTTTTTAAAGTATGCCGGACACCATTGTCCTTGAATGTTTTTCTAAGAATTCCTATGGTTTACATAGCAGGTTCTTAATCCGTTCTGAATTTACTTTGTGTTCAGTGTGAGGAAAAGATCCTATTCCTTTTTTTCTGTATGTGGTAATCTGCTCAATACCATCTATTGAAGAGACTCCTCTCTAGACATACGCCTTTGTCAAAAATTATGTAGTTAATTATAGGTGTGTTGGTTTATTTCTAGCCTCTCAATTCTGCTCTACATATTTATTGTTATAATGATACCAGGCTGTTTTGATTATACTGTACTATGTTTTAAAACCATAAAGTTTGTTCTTCTATTCAATATTGCTTAAGCCATTTGGGGTCTCTTGCCATTCCATACAAAATTGATGATTCATTTAAGGGGGCTTCAAGGTACTCATGGAAAAATTCCATTATCTTTCAATTCCACGTTTTTCATAAGCTTTTCCAAACCCCCTTGTATATGAGCTGACTCATACTGAAGAATTTCCTTTCTATTCCAATCTTCTTTAGGGTTTTCATCATGAAAGATGTTGAATTTTATTAAATGCCTTTTCTACATCCACAGAGATGATCATGTGGTTCCTTTCCTTTGTTCTTTTGATGTAGTATATTGAGTTGATTGATTTTCTAATGCTGGATTAACCATATATTTTTGAAATAAATTCTACTTGGCCATGATGTAAGACTCTTTTAATATACTGTTGAACTTTTTTTCACTAGTATTTTGTTAAGGATTTTTACATCTATATTCGTAAGGGAAATCGGTCTATAGTTTTCTTGTGTTGTTTTTCTTCCTTTGGTATCAGGGTTATATTTGTTTCAGAAACTGAATTAAGGTCTCTTCTTTCCTTTTCTATCTTTTGGAAGCGGTTAAGTACTATTGATAACACATCTCTAAATCTTTAGTAGGATTTCCCAGTGAAGCTATCTGATCCAGGATTTTTCTATTGTTGTTGGGAGGTTTTTGATCACTCATTTTATGTCCTTTTTTGTTATGAGTTTGTTGAAACTGTTTATTTACTCTGTTTCAGTTGAGCAGGTTGTTTGCTTCTAAGAATTCATGCTTTTCATTTGGGGTCCCTACTTTGTTGCTCTACAGTTGTTAATAATATTCTAATTCAATTAATATTATGACTTTAATTGCAATGCCATATCTTTTATTTCTAACTTTAGTTATTTGTGTCTTTTTAAAATTTGTCAATTTAGATAAAGGTTGTACATTTTTGTTTATCTTTTCAAAGAAACAACTTTTGGTTTTATTACCTTTACATTTCTGATTTTAATGTAATTGAATTATTTTTACTCTGGTACTTATTTCTTATGATGGGATTACTTTTAATTGTCTCTTTCCTTTCTGGTTCCTGGAGTTGCCAAATTACGTTATTGACTTGAGATATTTCTTCTTTTTCTGTACTGGCATTTGTTTCTGTGTTTCCCTTCATTACACCTCAATTTTTGGTATGTTGTGTTTTAATTTTCATTTAATTCTAAGAAATTAGTGATTTCTTCCTTGACCCATTGGTATATTAAAGGTACACGGTTTAGTTTGCATATATATATATATATATATATATATATATATATATATATATATATTCCAAGGGTGTTTTTGGTTATCGATTTCTTGCTTCATTTTATTATGGTCAAAGAAAATACTTTGTGTGATTTCAGTCTCTTTAAACTGATCAATACCTGTTTTGCAACTGAAAATGTGGTATACACTAGGGAATTATTCAAGTATGCTAGAGGAGAATGTGGATTGTGCTGCTGTTGGGAGGAGAATTCTATATCTGTCTGTTAAGTCTAGTTGCTTTGGTATCGTTGGGGCCTCTGTTTCCCTGTCGATCTTCTCTTCAGATGTTCTCTTGATAATCGAAAGTAATGCAGCGAATTCTCCAACTATTATTGTAGTGCTATCTATTTTCTTTTAATGGTATCAAGCGTTTGCTTTATATATCTGGGTGCTCAAATGTTGGGTGCATACATATTTATGGCTCTTAAATATTCCTAATATCATTATATAATGCCCATCTTTATCTTTTCTAACAGATTTCATCTTAAAAGACTTTGTCTGACATTAAAATTATCAGCAGAATTCCATTTTGGTTAGCATTTGCATTGAGTACTTTTTCCCATCCTTTCCTTGTTAACCTATTCATGTCCTTGAATCTAAGGTGTGTCTCTTGCAAACCACATAAAATACGATCCTGTATTTTAAAAATCTATTTTACCACTCTTTGCCTTTTGATTTATGCATTTATTCCAATTAGATTCTTTGTAATTATTGACAAGAAGTGACAACTGTGACTTTTTGTTATTATTATTTATGTTTTACCCCTTTTTTTGTCCTGTAGGGCCGATTCCTCTAGTGTTTTCTTGGTTAAATGCGGTGACACATTTTAGGCCCTTTCCCCTTCTTATTCTGTATTGTCTTTTACAAAAGATACTTCCTTCGTGGTCACCAGGAATATTGCATCTTACAGCTTGTCTTTATAACATCTCAGTGTAAACTATTATCAAATTAATCAGTAACATGCTAGAAATTATATATCTATAATTCTTTAATTCCAAGTGCTCTGAAATATCATTTTATCATTATTTTTATGTGCATCTTATAAAAAACATGAAGGCCCATATAATCAGAATTAGCAAGCATGAACACTTTATCACTAGCCCTTATATTTGTCCATGGAGTGCCCTTTAAAAGAGATCTTTCTAACGTACATATAGCTTTGTTTTTTCTCTCCTATCTTTCACCACTTCTATTAGTATTTTTGGTAAGGTAGAGGCTATGAAGTCGGGATATGTCTGGATGTGTCTGGAGGATAGGCACTTTCTCAGTTTCTGTTTTTCTGAGAATTTAATTTCATGCTCCTTCTTGAAGGACAATTTCACTGGTTGACAGCTTTTATTCCCCTTAGCCTTTACTGGACTTCATTTTATTTCAAAGTTCCTGAGGTTGTCACGTGTGAGAGGCTAACTCAATAGCAACTAATAACAAAATTGGATCAAGAATATGAATAATAAAATTACCAATAATTTTTACAGAAATTGTGATAGAGAGGTATTAAACTTCTAGAAGCTTAAGTAAAGGGTTAAGAGATAGATTGACTTATATTCCTACCAATTTATGTGAATCCCTGAACTCCAGTCCATGTGAATATGAACTTATTTGGAAACAGCATCTTTGAAGATGCTCTCAGGGATGGCATCTTGAGGTCATACTAGATACCAAAAACTCACTACTATCACGTTGATTCTGATTCACAGCAGCCCCACAGGACAGGGTACAACTGTGGGTTTCCAAGACAGTAACTAAAAAAAATTAAATATATTTTGTCTACTCTAGATTTTATACAGACAGAAAAATTCTGAAGTATGTTATAATATAAAATCAATTCTAACATGATATTCAATGCCACTCTTTATTTTTAAATTTTATTTTTGGGGGGCCTCTTGTAGCTCTTATCGCACATCCATACATATATCCATTGTGTCAAACACATCTGTACATATGTTGTCAAAACAATTTTTTCCTACTTAAGCCCTTGGTATCAGCTCCTCATTTTCCCTCCCTCTGCCACCCTCCCTCCCCAATGTCACCTTGATAATTTATAAATTATTCTTTTTATTTTCCATGTCTTACACCAACCGCTGTTTCCTTTCACCCACTTTTCTGCTGTCTGTCCCCTGTGAGGGCGGCCATATGATGATTATTGTGATCAGTTGCCCCTTACAAACCCCCAGCCTTCCCTTCTCCTTGTATCACTGCTCCCCTACTTGTCCTGAGGGGTTTATCTGTTCTGGATTCCCTGTCTTGTGAGCTCTTATCTGTACCATTTTCCATGTCTGGTCTAGTCAGATTTGTAAGATAGAATTGGGGTTATGCTAGTGGAGGGGCAGGTGGGCAAGAAGCATTGAAGAACTAGAGGAAGGTTGTGTGTTTCGTTGGTGCTGTACTGCACCCTGACTGGCTCTTCTCTTCCTTGTGGCCCTTCTGACCAATTAAGTACGGATGGGTTTTGAGTCTCCACTCTGCCCTCCCCCTCATTCCCATTGATATGATTTTTTGTTTGTTTTGTTTTGGATCTTTGATGCCTGATACTTGATCCCATCAACACCTCATGATCACACAGGCTGGTATGATTCTTCCATGTGGGCTTTGTTGCTTCTCAGCCAGATGGCTGCTTGCTTATCTTCAAGCCTTTGAGACCCCAGATACTATTTATTTTGAAAGCTGGATACCATTAGCTTTCTTCACCACATTTGCTTATGCACCCATTTGGTCTTTAGGGATCATGTCAGGGAAGGTGAACCTCACAGAGTGCCATGTTAGTAGAACAAAGTGTTCTTGCCTTGAGGGAGTACTTGAGTGGAGGCCCAATGTCCATCTGCTGCCATTAGTACTTTATAAATAAATATATGTACATAGATCTTTCCCCTATCATTATATATAAATGTATTTACATACATACATGCCCGTATTTAGACCTCTATAAATGTCCTTGGCCTCCGGAAACCTCATCTTCCTTTCACAAAGTGGCTGGAGATTTCGAACTGCTGACTTTGTGGTTAGCAACTTAATATAGAAGCCACTATGCCACCAGGGTGCCACACCAGAATAGTGTGTATTCTAAACATAGATCTATAAGGATTAGAATCCAGAGGATGAGGGAACCTTGAGAGCCCTGACATGAACAGAGACCAAGGGCAAGAGAAGACAAGTTCTGATGGTCTCAGGAAGTTAACTAAGGTGATGATGGGGAGTCCGAGTCAGGTACCATTAGTGGGCCCTGTTATGGATGGCTTTGGAGGCTATAGAAACACATTCTACTCCAAGCTCATAGCAGGTTTTTGACCTTGTGATGATAGCAGCCTGAGGAGACTCTAGCCTGCTTTTTAAAGAAATATGTGGCCCAAGGAAGAGGAAAAAGGATGAGGATGAAGCTGTGGGGAGAAAGAGTAGGAGGAAAAAGAGAAGAATGAGGTTGGGGAGGAGAAAGATTGGGATGAGGAAGAAGAGCAAGGAGAAAGAAAGATGAAGGGCCCATTCTTCATTCATATATAGGTATATTTTAATATATAAAATATATAATATTTGTATATATTATATATAATACATAAAAGTATCTATTTTAAAGATAATTTTATTGGGGCCTTACAGCTATTATATCAATCCACATACAAATTGTATCAAGCATATCTGTACATATGTTGCCATCATTACTTTTAAACAAATACTTTCTATTTGAGTCCCTGGTATCAGTTCCTCTTGTTCCCCCCACCCCACCCCCTTGTGACTGCTTGATAAATCACAAATTATTATTATTTTCATATCTTTCACTGGCTGCTGTCTCCCTTCTCACAGTTTCTGTTGTTTGTCCCCCTGGGTGTATGTGTGTACATATGGTTATATGTCAATCATTGTGATGGGTCCCCCCCTCTCTGCTCCCTCTCCCCACCTTGCACTTACCCTCCTGGTACCACTACTCCCATTTCTGTTCCTTAGGGGTTTATCTGACCTAGAGTCCATGTGTCGTGAGCTCTTATCTTTCCCTGTGTACATGCTCCAGTCTAGCCTACAGTGAAAAGTAGGACTGGAGTCATGATAATGGGGGGTTAGGAAGCCTCAAGGTGTCAGAGGAATATTGCATGTTTCATTGGTGCTATACTGTGGCCCTGGTGGACTCATCTTGTCCTTGTGACCCTTTTTTGTCTACAGATGGGTAATTTGCACCTCTGCTCTGACCCTCCTTGTTTTCAACAATATGTTTTTTTGTTTTGGGTCTTCTGATCTGTTAATCAATCCTGTTGACACCTCATGATCACACAGGCTGGGGTACTTTTCCATGTGGGCTTGCTGTTTCTCCACTCAATGGCTGCTTGTTTAACTTCAAGCCTTTAAGACTCCAGATGCTATATCTTTTGATAGCCAGGCACCATCAGCTTTTTTCACCACATTTGCTTATGCACCATTTTGCCTTCAGTAATTGTGCCGGAGGGGTGAGCATCACAGAATTTCAGGTTGTTAGAACAAAATGTTCTTGTGTTGAGGCAGGGCTTGAGCAGAGGCCAAAGGTTCGTCCACTACCTCAATGTATCACATATAAATATATGTACATAGGGCAATACCTCTATTTTTATGAATTAATGTATTTACATATATACACATCTATGCTTATACCTCTATCCATAGCTTTGTTTTCTAGAGCTTTCCTTTGTTTCCTTTTACCTTCCTCCTGCCTCACCATCATGATCATGCTTCTTCTGCCTCTTAGTAATTCTTTTCAGCTATATTGCTGTTACTCTTACCTCCCTAGGATCTCTAAGTCCTTCTCGTTATTGATTTTAGTTGTTTTCCTGTCTATGGTGTTGTTTGCTCAC
The DNA here is from genome assembly GCF_050624435.1 of Tenrec ecaudatus. NCBI lineage: Eukaryota > Metazoa > Chordata > Mammalia > Afrosoricida > Tenrecidae > Tenrec > Tenrec ecaudatus. The sequence continues at coordinate 234,996,995 of NC_134530.1, forward strand.
GCCTCCCTTACCCTGCAACTTCCTCCCTCTAAGTCCTTTGGGAACCATCAGTCCTATTACTTTCTCCTTGAGTTTGCTTCCCATGCCTATCTTACATAAGTAGGCAAACGAACAATAATGGAGACAAAACAAAAATACAACAAAAGATTGAATAAAAAGACAAAAAAAAATCATCTCCGTCTTTTTCCCCCCATATACTTTGAAGCTACTGCTTGCTTATTATTATTATTATTTTTTAGCATTTTTTCACTTGTCTCATGTTAAGGTCACCGCCCTTGTTAGCACATTTATTTCTTATTTCCCGTGGAGAATACAGGCACTCCTTGCTTTATTGTGTTTCACCTTATTGCCCTTAGCAGATCTTGTGTTTTTTATAAATTGAAGTTTTGTGGCGACCCTGTGTCTAGCAAGTCTATAGGCCACATCTTCCAACAGCATGTGGAAGATTGTATCTGTGTCACATTTTAGTATTTTCCACAATGTTTCAATTTCTTTCACAGGATAATTGCACAGCTAATAGATGACAGTGTGCTGTAAACATCCCTCTTATAGGAAACCATGAGTTCTGTGTGGCTCACTTTCCTGTTGTAATGGTGTTGAACTGAACTCACAGCGTTCCTGAGGCCTGGCTGTATTGTTGTTAGGTGCCGTTGAGAAGAGTCATAGTGACCCATGTTGTAGAGTAGAAGCATAAGGAAATTATCACATAAAAGTCTGGATACTGGTAACTTCTTGGAGGAGAGACATAACATGGTGGGAGGGACACATGGAGGTGCTTCTGGAGACTTCAGCAATCGCCTTTACCTGGATAGTAGTTACCATGGTGTTTGTTTCATCTTGGCTTCTTGACTTGTACTTATGTCTTATGTGCTTTTCTGCATGTGTGTGTATGTTTCCCTTGTGGAAGGTGAAAATTCACGGTGAACATGTTACCACTGACTCACCAAGACCTCATTCTAGCATATTACTCATGGCAAATACTATATAAAGAGAATGTTGATTCCTGTGACCACTAAGATGAACCTTGCTTCAGTTACCCTTTGAATTTCAGTAAAGAAATAGCTATGAAAACAAGAAAAAATTGGAGGAGAAGCTGCAAAATTACTTTCCTCTTTCTTGGTCAGTTTTAGGAAACTCTTCTTATTTAATAAAGATAATGAAATGCAAAATGGAAAATAGAAGTAAGACCCTTTATGTTTTGTGATAAAAAGGAACAAATTATGCATGTAATCTTTCTTAGTAGGAAGAGTTGTTAGCTAATAGTCATGGATAACTAAACTATTGTGTTGTTGTTTAGGTGCCATCCAGTCGGTTCCAACTCATAGTGACCTTGTGACAACAGAGCCAAACACTACTTGGTCCTGTGACATCCTCATACTTTTTTTTTTTTTAATGTTTGAGCCCATTACTGCAGCCACTGTCAATTCATCTCATCCAAGGCTTTCCTATATTTTTGTTGTCCCACTACTTTATCAAGCATGATGTCCTTGTCCAGGGACTGGTTTCTCCTGATAACATGTCCAATGTAGGTGAAACTAAGTCTCTCCATCCTTGCCTCTAAGGGGTATCATGGTTGTACTTCTCTTAAGACAGATTGCTTTGGTATTTTGGTAGTCCAAGGTACTTTCAATATTCTTAGTCAGTACCTTAATTCAAATGCCTTGATTCTTCGTCAGCCTCTCTTATTCAACATTCAACTCTCACATTCATATAAATCAATGGAAAACACCATGGTTTGGGTCAGGTGCACCTTTGTTTTAAAGTCACATCCTTGCTTTTCAACACTTTAAAGAGGTCTTACACAGCACATCGAGCCTATGCAATGTGCTGTTTCATTTCTTGACTACTGCTTCCGTGAGCATTGAGTGTGAATCAATCAATTTGAGCAATCAAAGGTTGTGTTTGTGGAACAATTCACAAGACAAAATTTTTGCAAATCCGATCTTCTCCTTGTTTATCAGATGTTACCTACAGGTTGTGATAAATGGAGAAACGTTGAAGTTGTCAAGGATTTTGCCTTGTTTGTATGCACAATCAAGTATCAGACTTTTCAATTGCTTCATATGAATGTGGAAGTTGGACATTGAATAAGGACCACCAAAGAGAACGGAGTCACTTGAACTGTGGTGCTGAGGAAGAATACTGAAAGTACCAGAGACTGTCAGAGAACAAACAAGTCTGTCTCAAAAGAAGTACTACTGGAATACTCATTGCCTCACGTGCTTTGGGCATGTCATAAGAGAGACCAGCCCCGGGAAAAGGGCACCATGCTTGGTTAAGTAGAAGGGCAGTGAAAAAAGAGGAAGACCTTTAATGAGATAGACTGAGCCATTGGCTGCAACAATAAACTCCAACATAACAATGTGAAGTTGCTATGAGTCAGAACTGACTCGGGGGCACCTAATAGCAGCAACAATGACAACACTGTGAACTGCCTAACATTGTAAAACACAGATGACTGTAAATAATATAACGATGTGAACACAAGGTGCTGAGTCATTTTCAGAACTCTTTCCATGAGAAGAGATTAGAACTGTCACAACTCAGTGGCAGGGTCATTGTCCATGCAGGGTTCAATCACACAGACTTCCTGCAGGGAAACAAAAATTATTCTGGGGATGTGTAATGAAAACAGAGACATGTAATTCTACCTTGATCTCAGAAAGGTCTAAATTTGTATCTCCTGTCCAAACTGCTTTCTAACTCAATCTTGTATATACAACTGCCTCTTCAATGGTCTCATTTATGCATCTAAATGACATCTCCAGGTGGACATCCTCAACTGATTCCTGATCTCTCTGGCAGACAAGATCCTCCCACTCCCTTCCCTTTGCAGTAAATGGCATGCCTAGTCTTCTAATTTCTTTGGCAAAATACCTTGGAGTTTTCGATTCTTCTCTTTTCCTCACATCCTCCGTCAGATCTAAAGTACATTTCATTGACTATATCTACTAACTGTGTTCTGAAACGGATCATGTCTACTGAATTGAATCTTGGTCCTTTCCATTCTATTGATCATTGCAATCATTTCCTTACTAGTTTTCCTGCTTTATTCCTTGTCCTTTTCAGAGGATTCCTAACAAGTTAAAGATCCTGTTAACATTTAAGTCAGATCTTGAAACTCTTGTGTTTAAAACACAACTTTACAATGGCGGCTTTACAGTGGCGGCTTTACAATAGCCTCAACATTTTCCTGAGCTGGCTGCCCTCAGCTCCCAGAGTTCATCTTCTCTGACTGTTCTCCCTTCTCTCTGTCCAGTCTAGCTACAGTGTCCTCCCAGTGTTCTCTAAATATATAGGCAGGATCCTGTTTCCGGACCTTTTTTGCAAATTCATCCATCTTCTTGGCTATTCTTTCTTCACATAGTATGGATTACTTCCTCACAGACTTTATTCATTATTACCTTTTCTGTGAGAATTTTTCTTATCACACTAACATTGTAACTCCTCCCCAGGACGCTCTATTCCAACTTGACTGCTTTCCCTTTCTTTTTAATATTTAGCACACACTCATTATCTTATTCACTGTCTACCCCCTCCTAAATTTGCAAACTCCATGAGAACTTCACTTATGACCGCGTCTTTCATGCATAGAATAGTCCCAGGTACATTAGGAAACATTTGAAGAATGAATCAGCCTTGTTTGTAGTTAAGTAAAAGATTCTCAGATGTCCTTGTCACCAGTAATTACAGTGGCAGGGTGCTGTTCAGTGCCATCTTCAAGTTGATTTTGGACATGCACTTATAGTGACCCCATGTAGCATTGTAGAATGACCTCCCAATGTTTTCTTGGCTACGATCTTTACAGAAGAAAATTGTCAAGTCCTTTTCCCTCTGATCCTTTGAGTGGGTTTGAACCATTAACCTTTCCCTTAGTTGCTAAATGTTTAAGCAATGAGTCATCAGGGTATCTTTATTGTACTATATGATGCCAGTTTTTGAAAAAGTATAGCCTATGGGCTAAGAACCAACCATAATATTTTATTATTTGATTTCCCCCCTTAGATCTGCTCAGGAGGCCTTGGGTTAATCCCCAACGATCTCTGAAACTCCACAAAAGAGAAAATAATATGTTATAAGTGATTCTGAGCTCCCTGGATAAAAGCAGCACAGCTTACCTTGTCTTTGTCATCTGTTGTCAGTTTAGAAGCATTGCTGAAGCCTGTTCACTTTTGGTGACCCTGCTGGTATTTGAAACACCAGTGACAGAGCTTCCCACACTGTAAAGCTTGAAATACTAGTGACCTATCTTCCAGTTTTGGAACAGCAAACCAGCCACCATAGAATGACAAACAGCTGACAATCATATGGTTTACTCTGCCGGGAATCAAATTCAATAGGAATGACCTCATATTAATCACCAAAAAGGACATTTAAAGGTATCTCTTGAAGTACAAGCTGTCTGTGATAGGATAATACTTATTTGCATATGAGGAAATACAGTCAATACAACCATTATTCAAATTGAAGCACCAACCACAAAGCTAGTGTTGCATATATTAAAGAATTTAATCATCTTCCTCAGTCATAAATTTACCAAACACGCAATCAAGGTGCATCATAGATAATTATTGCCAATTGGAATGCAAAGGCTAGAAACAAAGAAGGAATAGTGGTTGGAAAGTATGGCCTTGGGGATAGAAATGAAGCTTGAAATTGTATGATACAACTTTGCAAGAACAATGACTCATTTATTGCAAATACCTTTTCCCAACAACACAGAAGGTGGCTTCTCCAGAAAGAATACACTGAAATTAAATGGACTATATCTGTGGGAAGAGGTGGTGAAGAAGCTCAATATCAGCAACCACAATGAAATTGGGGTCAACTATGGAACAGATTGTCGGGTACCTTCCTAATAACAACAACGGAGGATGCAACTCAAAACATGCATTTTTATATCAACTAAAGGAAAATACATTTTATAGGCAAAGGTTAATACATTCATTTTTTAAAAATTAAGTAAGAAGCTAAGTTTGTGACTGATGTCAATGGTGCTCCACTGGGCTCCTGAACTTGTGTGTTCATTCACCTAATCAAGATTTCTTGTCAGTCTTTCATATGCTTTTTTATTATCACAGAGATGATTAATATGGAAGGGTCCCCTGACAATCAGGTAGACTGCTGAAGATAAAGCTTTTAGCTTTGTTCTTTTGGGAGACACCTTGGCAGCTGTATCATATGTAGGTGGAGATATATAATCACCTTGAATTGCTGAACATGGCTTTCCTATAGGATAATATTTGTCTTAGATGGAGTATAGTCAGAATGCCCCATAGACGTGAGAACAGCAAGGCTTTGTCTCATTTTCAGGCTTTGGACATGTTATCAGGAGTCATTAATCCCTGGAGAAGGACATCATGCTTAGTAGAGTGGAGGGTTAGAGAACGAGAGATGAGTGACACAGTTGCAGCAACAACGGGGTCAAACACAGTTAGTGATTAAGAGTTTTGGAACAGGGATAACTTTTCATTCATTTCAAAGGTGGAAGTGAGTTGGGACCGACTGGATAGCCTCTAAGAACACAACAAAGGATTAATAAGCTCCATTGCCTCACAAAACTTATAGTACCCACTCCCCTTAGCATTGAATCCTCGGGTTTTAGTATTTTGAGATGTTGGTTGGTGGGATCCATCCTGACCCAGGGCTTTGGGGACCGCTACATCCATGTGCAGGGAGTTACAAACCCAGAATGGATTGTGAGTAACTGGAGCACAGTCAGTGCGGAAGGACTCCAGAGCACAAGACAATTGCTGTGCTTCAAATTTAGCTTTTGAGGATGGTTTTGAGGATGGTTTTGAGGATGGTTTTGAGGATGGTTTTGAGGATGCAGCCAATGTCTCCCTACCCAGAAAGTCATCATTTCTTCAAGAGCTCCTGACTTGATTCCTTTTTCGGAGCAGACTTTTATCTCCCACTGAGAAAACCATATTGCCTTTGTATTTCTGATCCACCTTGCTTCACAGCAGGCCAAATTCAAAAGTGGAATTTTCATCTTACATCCGGCTCCCTTGTTTCTCCTTTCCTCAGTGTGGGAGTAACCCACCGCTCTGGGCCTAGCAGTGGTGAAGTGGTAGCGGTTTAGTCTCTCATTTCCATCCCTTCTTGTTCTTCGTCACACACCAGGTCAGTGGTTGGGGCATCGTAAAAGAACGAGTAAAGAAGGGTGTGAAAAGTCATATAGACTTTGTTCTTTTTAAAGTTCCTATTGTGTATTATAGTTTTCTTGGTTATATTGATTATTGTTCACCATGATAGAGTGTACTTCAACTCATGGGCAGCCATCTACAATAGAAATGTTACCCAGTCATGTGTCCCCTCGCCATCTTTATGACAGCAGGCATGCTTGAATCCATTGCTGCAGCCACTGTGTACGTCGAGAGCCTGAACCCTGGGGCTATCTTCCAGCATTCTATCACTTAATATTTTGTTGTGACTCATAGGGTTTAATTGATGAATTTTTGAAAGTAAATCACCAGATGTTTCTTCTTAGTCTGTCTTAATCTGGGAGCTCTATTGAAATCTGTCCAACTTGGATGGCCCTGCTGGTGTTTGAAATACTGATAGCGTAGTTTCCAGCATCATAACAACCCAGAAGCCAGTGTTTTCTTAGCAGGTTTCTGCCCTGATAGCCTTCAATCTGAAAATGCACCCTCACAATGTTTTCCCCCTTGGGGGGGAGATATTATGCTGACCTATCTCCTGGGAAGACGCCTGTCTTTCTGCCCCTCCACCCACAGTGCCACTCCCTCCCAGTATTTCCATGCCCTGTGATTTCAGGACATTACACGTAATTTCCCTCCTCAGAATCCTCGAATTCAGCAAATATGCAGTGAAGCGTGTGATGTTAGGCTCTCTTTTTGTAAAACCGCAAGCCCTTAGACTGGTTCTCTTGGGGTTCTCCTCGTTCAGCTGGAGAACAGAGACCAAGGAACCTACAGGAAGGGGTGAGGAAATACCTTGTCACTCTCTTTCTTCGAATTCTCTGCCAAGACCCTCCCCCATTTCATTACTTCATTAAAAAAATGATTGAGTGCCAAGCCCTGTTTTTGGTATACAGTGAACAAAACTAAATCCCCGTCCTCACACATTCTAGGCAGAAGACATGCTCTTCCCAAAGAAGGTACATGACATACCGATGATGGTAATTGCTAACGAGATGAATGAAGCAGAACCCAAGCATAGAGCACCTGGGGGTGGGGTGGGGCTGGCAGCTCTGCTTTATATAAGGTGGTTTTCTCTAAGAGGATAGGCCTCACTGACGCAGAGACAGCTGTATGCAGATTTGGGGGAACGGAGAGGAAAACAGCGAGGAAACTTGAAGGAAGCACAAGCCAGGCAGAGGGATAAGGAAAGGCAAAGGGCCAAAAGCAAGGGCCTGGCTGTCCGCTTCATGGAGCCGTGTGGCCGGAGCATAATTCCTCAGAGATGATCAGGAGGAGAGAGGTTTGAAAGCTCTATGACGAGCAGGCCCGAAGCCTTTAAAATCTACCCCATGGCTGCTGGGAAGCATTTGGATGTGAGTGATACACTCTGATGAATGTTTCACAGACACCCCCAGGCTGCAGGTGGAGAGAAGACTGGCTATCCAGGAGCAGGGAAGAGGCAGGGAGACCAATGTGGTAGCAGTTTGGAGGGGCTAACTCAATAACCATCCCCTCTTCTTCCTCCTTCTTTCCTTCCAGCCCTGGTTGCCCCGAGGTGGCAATAGACTCAGTTTAATCAAAGTGCATTTCCCCAGACTTCTTAGCACAGAAGTGAGGCCATGTGACTTCTGAGCAACGACATACAATCAGAAGTGGTTGACTGGGGCTTGCAGGTATGCTTGCAGGTGTGCAGAAGGGCCGTGGCCTCTGCCCGCCCAGGCCTGTGGCCATTTGCCTTCTTGCATAAAGCATGGGCGTGCTGGCTGCAGCGGAAGGAGCCATGCTAGGAAAGGCAGCTTAGAGCCACGGTGAGAAAACACCGCACACCTCTCAGAATTGAAATGGAAGAAAAAAAAAACAAACGACCAGAGTAAGTGCTATTGAGGACTTGAAGCAACTCTTGTATGTGGCTTATATGAGTGTCGAAGGCTGCAATTCCATTGGAAAACTGTTAGAGTTTTAAAAATAAAATTTTAACAGTCTTATGTTATGATCAAGTTACCCCAGTCTTGAGATTTCTCCAAGAGAACTGACAAATTCTGCTTATGTGACTTTTCCTCCCTACAGGACAGAGAAGAAGTACCCTGTGTGTTTCTGAAGTTGTAAGTCTTTATAGGATCAGAGAGTCTCATTTTTCTCCAGTGGCATGACTGGTGGGTTCAAACTACAAACCTTGTGACGAGTAGCCCAACATGCAGGGCTCCGTATAACACCCTTATTTCTGATTTCCCCAAATTGAAAACAAGCTAGGTGTCGTCTGATAGGTGAAATGATTGAAAAAAATAGTGGTGTAACCACAAAATGGTATATCATTTGGCAATAAAAAGAACAAATGATTATACATCCAATAACTTGAATAAACCTGAAAAGCATTTTGCAAGTGAAAAAGCTAGGTCCCAAAGTCTATCTATTGTATGATTTTATTTTTATGACATTTAGGGCCATGCAAAAATCTGGATTGGAAAAAAGAGAGGTGAGCGTGAGGGTGAGAGTGAGGTGCTGGTGGATTACAAAGGGACATTTGAGGACGTATGGGGTGATAGAGCTGTTCTGTATTATGATATGAAAGTGGCAGCGAGTACACAACTCCCCGCCTACGCAAAAACTACGAGTATTGTCAAGTCTTACACTTGAACACACACACAGCAGCCGCTAGCGCATCACCAGGAGTGACTGTTATAGTATTAGGGAAAAATGATGAGAAAACTGATCAAGGTAAACCTGCCCACCCCCATTGGGGACACAACCCAGCGTGGACAAAGAAAGCCCCGTGACGCCTTGAAGTCTCCACTGGGGTTCAGGGACAGATGACTCAATTCCCCACCTGAGTAGATAGTCTGCCTTCCAGATGACGTAGAAGTTCTTATGTAGGGAGCAAAATAGTTCTGAGACGGTGAATTTTGGTTGTGTTTTCCCTGTCTTATCATCTACTACTGAAAACATTGGAAGGGGTTAGAATGGATAGAATGACAATCCATATGCTTAGCTCCAACTCTTTCTGGTATACACCTTAAAAGCTACTCCCATTGAGTCGATTCTGACTCAGTGACCCTACAGGGCCGAGTTGAACTGCTCCTTCCAGTTTCTGAGGCTGTGAATCTTTATAGAAGCAGACACCCCCATCTTCCTCCAAAGAGTGGCTGATAGGTTCAAACTGCTGACCCTGCGATTAGCAGCCGCATGTGTAACTAACCACGCCACCAGGTGGTCTTCCTTTCGGAGACAGAAAGGTTAATATGCCAGACAAATGACAGCCTAACCTGTATGAGCATAGTATGGGAAAGAAATCGCAGGGATGTTTATGTTTTTAAACATCCCTTTCCGCCTAGAGGTATCACGAAAACCTTTTCCTGTGTAACTAGTTTAGGCCGACTAGGTTGGGTTTATTATTAGCAGTGAAAAGGCTGTAGAAGGACTGGTTAGTGCCAAGAAGCGATGGGACGAGACAGCTGAAATCCGACAAAAGGACGGAGAGCGGCAGCATCTGAACTAAATAGAGCTGCAGTCTGCTCAGCTCCCAGATGGCGAACACTGCCAGCCGCATCCCTGTCACCGTTACTCCCTATAAATGGTCTTTCCAGGGACATGCTGCGAGGCTTACACTTGGATACTCCCCTAGCAAAGCTTCCACCGCTCCCTTCCTTGCTCGGCATTTCTCAGGCCAGTCTCCAGGGGCTGTGGCCGGCCCAGTTTAGCTAGGAGGGAATCCTCGACGTGCGAATGACATTCAGCAGACATTGTGCGCTCAGGGGGTGCAAATTTTACAGGAGGAAAAAAGTCTCTCTATTTGGGAGGGAAGAAGAAATAGGGGTCAATTCAAAGGCTTTACCCCAACGGCTTTCTTTGTCAGAGGCTAAGATAGACATGGGAATTCTTTGGTGGCGCGAGTGGTAAAGCACTCTCTGACAAGCCCAAAGATGACTGGTTCACACCCATCTGGAGACACCGCAGAGTACAGGCCTGGTGACCTGTTTCTGAAAGGTCAGCATGTCGAACCTGCACAGAGCAGCTCCGCGGGGCACACATGCACTCTCCGTGAGTTGGGCTGATTAAGGGGACTCATACCAGCAACCACCACATCAAGATAGGTATTGTGCCTATCTTGACACCAAACGTTCTGCCATTGAGTCAATGTTGACCCATAGAGACTCCCTGTGGGTTTCAGAGACTGTAACTTCTGATGGGAGTAGAAAGCCCAGTCTTTCTTCCATGGAGCTGCTGGTGGTTTCAAACTGCTGATCATGGGGATGGCAGCCCAATGGATAACCATTACACCACCAGGCCTATAGAATTTTGGTGATGCCCACATGGATGGATGGAGGGCTTCGTGATACTCAAAGCTGTACAGAATGCAATGCTGAACTAGTGGTATGTATTAGTGTAAACAAAGTTAATGTTTCAGGTGAAATAAAAATGCAATCCCAAAGGTGGAAGAGGGGAAGTAATTGTCTAGAAGGCTCCAAAGGCCCTCTCTTATTTAGTCTCAAGCCAGCTGGTGCCCCCATCTAGCAGCATCTGGACTTTTTACTAGGATGCTGAACAGTTCAACATTCTATTTTTAAAGCATTTCTTTGGCTCTCTGGGCAGGACTGAAGGCCTGGCCCCCAGGAATCATTTTTTCCAGCTGTGTGAATACAATGCTTTCCAGGAGGGTGGGGTGAAGGGAAAAAGAAGGCGGGATTGGCTCAGCAATGAAAAACCTGCCTGCTGGTGTTTCTGGCTGGGGATGGAGCCCTTTCCTTTATGACCTGAAATTCACCTGATGCATGGGCCAGGTCACGAAAAGAGACTAAATAGATCTCAATCCAATGATATGAACTAAAATGTGCATTTGACATAGAAGTAGTTTCTACAAGTTTGTTCAACCTCAAACCCATCCACTGCCAACAAGCCAATTCTGACTCATAGCCACTCTATATAGGGTTTTCTGAGGTTTGCCAAGTCTTTATGGGAATAGACAGCCTCATCTAGTTACTGGTGGGTTTGAACTGCCAGTCTTGCTGTTAGCAGCCAACACTTACCTGACAGAGAAATGGGAAGTGTTCCCAGAAATGTCAAAGGAGATCCCTTACACTGAGTTAAAGATACTCCTTTGCCTCCTTCTCTTAGCAGAAGCAATTGCACATTTTTCTATCTCCTGTGAGATACTCCCCACCCTCCTCCTTTCCAATTCCCAGTCATTGACATTTCCCTCTGGGGCTCCTTGCAGCAGCCGTTGGCTAGCATCTCTTGTGTCTACTCCAGTCTGTTTTCTCCAGAGCAGCCAGAGGGACCTCCTTAAAGCACACCAGATTTTGCCATTTCCGACTTAAATAGTTTCCTTTTTATTTAAAAGAAAACAATTTTTTTTTCAAATCATGGTTTATGGGGCCTCGATTGATGGTCTTTGTCCATCTCACCATGATTGATATAAAGCATTCGCTCACTTGCTGACAGCCCTCTGGATAACTGTTCTTCAAGATGCAAAGCCCTGTCCCAGCCCTTGGCCCAGCCCCAGCTTCTGCCCTTGCTAGGCCCATTGCCTAGAATGTGCTTTCTCTGGTTCTTCTGTGGCTGGTCCTGCTCTGCAGAAGGTAGCTCAGAGAGACTAACCAACAGTGGCCATCCTCAGTTACTCTTGACTCATTTGTTCATTATCTTCCTCAGAAGAATATTCACTGAGTGCAGATATGTCTCTGTTGTCCCCGTGCCTAACACAGTGTAGAAATTGGAATATGAAACACTTGGCGGACCAGTTGCCATCGACTGGATGTTGACTCATGGCAAACAGATGTGCTTCAGAGGAGAAGTGTGTTCCCCAGGGTTTTCATCGATTGCCAGGCTCTTCTTCAGAGACATCTGTGGGTGGGACTCCAATGGCCAACGTCTTGGTCGGCGGTGGGGAGAACTGCCTGTTTACACCACCCCAGGGCTCTAGAATTTCGTGACTCACTCAGTGTCAGCGAAATGAACAGATGGATGAAGCAATGAATGACTGAGAAGAACTTCTGGTTTCCTTGGTCTTTTGTCATTTCAGAAAGTAGTTTGTGATGATGCCGTCACTACCATGATCAGCTAGCTGTTCTGGGCCTGAGAAATGAAAAAATTTATTCAGGATGGTATGTGACATTTAAAAAAGTACAAATGTCTCAGATCAGACGAGGGTCTGAAGTTTGATGAGTGGAGAATGCCTCTCCAGGGAATTCAAAGCCCTTCACCATGAACAACTGATCCACTTTCAGATGCCCAAAGTCACAAAGCAGATTCAGGACATGGGGGAGGCGAGGGTCCTTGTGCAGAATGAGGTCTCAGTTGTAGGCACATGGACCTGGAGGACAAATGCCAAAGTCATAACCCAGAGGTCGGGGCAAAGGCCAAGGCCAGTGTGCTTTTGACTTCATCCTTCTAGCACTCAAGTTCTGTTTCTGAACTGCAGGGCTCTCCTACCTGCAGACCGTGTAGACTATTGAAGACTGACCAGTTGGATCCTCTTAACTTCTCCTGTAACCAAAGTAGGAGCCCCAGACTTAACTCAGCTTTATTTTTTGCCACTCCCCATGTTTAATCCATCATGGTCTGTTCAAGTTTCTTCCTCAGTGGCCTGGCCTTGACTCATCCATCCACTTGTCTGTATCTCCAGCGACCACACTGGTCCATGTCACTCACCAGCTTTCTTGCTTAGATGACTTCCGTCAGTAACATCCTAAACTTGTAATGTTCTGAATTGCTTTCCTCAAATGCACCTTCCACAGTGCAGCCAGTGAGGCTTAAAGCTACAAATCAAGTTGCAGTTCTCATCTGCAGGCAATCCCTTACCAGCTTCTCTTGATGCTTCAGTGAAGTTTTACTCTGACATACTTAGTAAAAGGCACAAATGGGACCTTGACTTCATCTTCCAGGTCTTTACAAAATGCGTCCGCTCTCCTCTGACCCGCATATTTTGCATTCTGCTGCTGGTGATCTTCTTTCAGTTCTTCAAACACAATGGATCTTCTTTCCTTAGGACCTTGGAATATTCCCCTCCCCTCTGCACCTGGCTTGGCTATTTATCTATCAAAGCGTCACTGCTTTAGTGAAGACTGCTTTCTTTTCCCAGCCGAGGAAAGAGGGTGAAGGCCACACCCGACCTCCTCCAGTTCCCAAGACGATTTCCACAAGACACAGGTCAATCATGCCTCCATCCTCCATCCCACCTTTTTTTTTTTTGGTGATGCCAATCTTCCTTCCCAAAGCACTGTATTTCTGTGACTGGGTTGATAATTCATTGCAATAGCAACACAGAACTCACAGATGATGCTCACAATTGCGGGCTTATTACAGAAGTTAACGGGTTACATTTCAGGGGAGAAATATTCAGCGGTTCAGTCAGAACAGTTTCTTTTCTTTTCTGCCTGCAGTCAAGCCTTTCTCTGGCCTTTAGCACTTGCCCTGTCCTCTGCCTTGCTCGAGATTGCTATAAAGCTTTTTTAGGTCTGCCAATAAGTGCCCAAAAGACATACCACTCCACTGTAGCCTCAGCCTGAAGGCACTTAGCTCCAGTTCTGTGGGTCAGCAAGCCCAGCTACCCTATTAAGTGCCTGGAGGCACTTTATAAACCAGTCTCCTCACCCAAAGCACTCAGGTTTACTTGCTCTGTGAGTTGGAAAGTCCACTGCTCTGTCTCAAGCTCTGGCTCCTATTGCTGCTGATTCTGCTCTGGTGTCAAAGCTACCTCCTGAATCGAGGATGGCCCAAAGGATGAATTTCACTCCCGGGTCTCTTCTCTTGCTGGTAGTAAAATCCCCCTTTCCTCTTCAGGAGATAGTTCATGTTATATTTAGCAGAATGATAACATTCACTCACAGTTGACTCATATAATCGTTTCAGTCTCTTCCCCCACCTTCTCTTACCTAGACTCATCAGTGAAAGGTCCTTTGGTGAAATTAGAGACAGTAGGGCTCAAAGAGTCACATTAAAGAATTCACTGCTCGGTACCAGCTTAGATCGGCTACTCCTGCTCTACTTTCTCTTGGCAGCTGATTTCCCCCCCAGGGCTTCTCGCATCCCTATTATTTTAATTGATGGGCTGTTTTCCCAGTTGGATGCCGGATTTCTCAGGAAAGAGACTTCTATAGTTGGTTTGCTATTTATAACACCTCACACAGTGCTATTTATAACAGCTAGCACAGGTCTATTTATAACACCTAGAAGCAGTCAAGAGATCAAACAGTGCACTGTACTGAGGGACTCTGCTGCATAAGGATTCTTTAAAGCGTGGACTCTGCTGCATAAGGATTCTTTAAAGACAGAAGGTTACTTTGAGGACTAAGGTGCACCTGACCCAAGCCATGGGATTTTCAATTGCCTCATATGCAAGCGAAAATTGAACACTGAATAAGGAAGATCAAAGAAAATCGGTGCATTTAAATTATGGTCCTAATGAAGAGTATTAAAAATGCCAAGGACTTCCAAAAGAACAACAAGAAAACAAATCTGTCTTGGAGGAAGTATAACGAGAATGCTCCTTAGGGACAAGGATAATGAGACTTTGTCTCACATGCTTTGACGATATTGTCAGGAGAAACCAGTCCCTGGGAAGACCTTCATGCTTGGTCGAGCGGAGGGCTGGGAGGAAGACGAAGACTTTTCACAAGATGCATGGACACAGGGGCTGCATCGAGGGACTCAAACATAACAACAGTCTTGAGGCTGGCACAGCACCAGGCAGTGTTTCATTCTGTTGTACGAGGGATGCTGTGAGTTGGAACCCACTGTATGGCGCCTCACAACTACAAGAGCACAGCACAGGTGCTTAATAAAAGTACGTTGACAAAAGAATCTTATTGATTCTTGTCCATCACATTCAGTGGCAGTTTGGGGGAGACCCTGTTATTCTGCGCTCTTCCATTGTGCTGCTCACCCTTTGCCTTTAGCCTTTTTGACGGAATCCTCACTACTATTGTATCGACACCTGGGTAACCCCGAATGCTCTCAACATACATACATACATACATGTACACACATCTTCACACACACCACTCACAGTCACACATATACATATGGACACTGCATACATACAGTCACACACATGCACGCACACAGCATGCACTACAATACACACACACACACCTGTCTTGGAAGAAGTACAGAGTGCTCCTTAGAGGCAAGCATCTGAGACTTCATGTTACATACTTTGGGCATGATGTTGGGAGAAACCAGCCCCCGGAGATGGCCATCATGCTGATAACATAGAAGCGCAGCAAGAAAGAGGAAGACCTTCATCGAGATGGGTTGACACAGTGGCCGCAATGGCATAGAGACAAGTGTGAGGGCGCTGCAGGACTGGGCAGGGCTTCGTTCTGTTGGGCATCGGGATGCTATGGGTTGGAACCAACTTGGTGGCACCACCACACACACACACACACACACACACACACACACACACACACACAACTCTTTCAGAGTCAACCCTGCCTCGCTCCTCAGGCCCTGGTTGAGGGCAGCCCTTCTCAGCTTGCCTGTTGTACAGACCCCAGTTCATTAGATAGGGCAATCACCGGCCCGACAACGAGTGTTTTTGCTGGCTGTAGAGAATGTAAAGCACAAAGATAAAGTGCTTTTGTCTCAGGTAGCTATTTTCTGTAATGGTTTAAGGCATGGGTAGTGCGTACATCAGGAACTTCTACAAAGTCACCTTTTCCTAATACTGTAGCGCCATCACAATAAGTGGTGGGTAATCATGATCGCTTGGGTAAGGTGCTTGGCCGATTGTTGCTATCGCATGCCCACACTTGAAAATCACGTCACCAAAAGGTAAGCAAAGTGCTCTGCCACCTTTTCCATGCACTTCCTCCCAGAGTGCTCCCTCCAAGTGCCAGATTTACCTCCTGGGGGCGGGGAGGGGGGTTGTCAGTGGAACTCCCCCGAGAGCCTCTCCCAGCTTACATGGCCATGGCCTGATTTCACGACAATTTCCTTCTCCCTTCTTGACATTAAGAGAACTCTTTGCCACAACTTGCAGCTCGACACCCAGGAAGCATCCAGAAAAGTCACTGAAATTGGACTATTTGTGGGCAAACTGTCGAAAGTAGCGCGATGTAAAAGAGGAGAAGGGAGCTTGCTCTAATGAGCTCGACCCTTGCTTCCTGCTTCCTTTGGGCAGTTTTCGAAGGTCCTCGCTGAAGATGGCCCGAGGGACAGCTGACTCCATTCTTGCAGGGTGATGGTATCTTTTCAGATTCTGACAACTAAAAACTACAAGTGTAAGGAGCCCAGCGTCTTTAAATCCAATCCCAGCACACCGGTACTGCTTATTCAAATCGGAGAAAAGGGCTTTGTGGGGCTTTGTTTTGTGTTCTACGGACAAGCACAGTGCAACTGTGAAGTGCACATGTGAGAGAAAGAACACTGGTTGCCCAGACATGGGGACGTACTGCATTCTCTCCCTCTCTTTCACGTGACTTTAACTCTGGGCTTGACAGAGACAGTAATCATCGCAGATTGGAAATACCTTTGTGAGACAGCATTTTCCTGTGATGCGCAGTCTCAGGATCCGGCATGAGGTCCTGGGTTGACAGCTTGCAGGGAGATCCAGGGGGAAAACGCTGAGAAAAGGGAAAGCTTTTTTTAGCCAGCAGACTTGGAAATCTACAGCTGTATAGGATTCTTTTAAAACTACGCATGATTTCTCTTCATCAGCTGCTAATTAAGGGCGTACATTAATCTATTTGTTCGATACTAGAAACATAAGGCTTAGTTCAACATGAATTATAACTAATCATAGTTCTTAGTTTCTTTTGGAGATTTCAAAATTAGGCCTTGCCATAAATGATTTATTAGCAGTTTATACATCTTATTAAATCAGCATTTTTAATGAATTATCCTTTGGCATTACATACCTCTGAAGACTATTTAAGTTTATTACTCAGTGTTCATTTTAATAAGAACCTTGTGATGTTTCAAAGGGCCTGAGAAGAACTCCCCATGAGTTTATATCCAATTATTGGATGTGGGCCTGGCAGTCAGGGAATCTCCTCTCTACCCACCCTTCCCCAATCCTCTTACATTTATTGAGACACCTTTTTTTAAAGACACCTTTTTAAATGACCAAGAAGATGGTCTATTTTGGTAAATGTTTTTTTTTGCGTGCACTTGAAAAGAATATGTATTTTAATGTTGGGTGATACATTCTATATATATTTAATGAGGTTGGTTTGATTGATAGTTATCCATGTCTCCTATTAACTCACTGATTTCTATCTACTTGTTATATCCATTATTGAGAGAAGAGTTTTGGAATCTTCAGCTATAATTGTGCCTTGAGGTATTTTTCTTATTTCTGTTTCGTGTTTTCTGAAGTTCTGTTTGCACATGCATAAGGGGTGCTCTTATTTTATCCCCTTGTAAAAGGAGAAGTTGGTGATGGGTCCAAATGGACACGTGGATGCAGTAATGTCCTAGGTCTGTGCTTCCCAGGTATTTTCAATTCATGACTCATTTGTAAATTTCTAATTAGCAGCAGCAGCGGCAGTGGCACTGGCATGCAGTAAATAAATGAGGCACACATCTGGAAAGCAGCAGCTTCCAGAGAGGATTCACACTGCATGCAACAGGATACCCCAGGCACTGGAAGCTGCCTGAATTCTGACTCTGGAAGGGAGAAGAGAGACAGGGACTTGCAGGGAGAGTAGGGAAGACACTAGACGGTTGGGACTGCTTTCTCTTTGAAGCATTCTAATTGGGGGAAGTGGCTGAACTTCAGAAAAAAAAGGCAAACTTGATCCCCAAACAAAGACAGATAGACATACAGATAACATCTTTGCCCTCTCCTGCACACACGCACACACACACACACACACACACACACACACGAGGCATTGTGATGATGAGTTAAAGGAATCCTTTCTCTTTGACATATGGATGCTTTTTAAATGCACTATACAACCCAATCCTCAAATAGCCTTTCTTACACGGAATTCAATGTTAAGATGGCAAGTTAGTGCTCGCCAGCCGGCAGCTCATTTTTAACTGCATAGCAGTTTTGTTCCTGTAATTATTTAAATCAATATTTAACTGCATTCCATTCTTAATGTTTAAACACGAGTGAAAAGCAGAAAAACCAAAGTGCTAATACTAGTGATGAAACTGTGGAGACAAAGATTCGACAGCTCCTTCCCTTGCCCAGATTATTTAATATTTGGCCTCAATTGGACACCCACGGGACTAATTAAGTGGGTGCTGAGTTGTGAAACCCCTTCCCACAACAACGCCCCTGCCATTGTGTTAATTCTGAGAATGCAAATCTTTATAGGAGCAGAAAGCTTTCTCTCGCAGAACAGTTAGGGGCTTTGAACTGTCCATTTTTCTGTTAGCATCCTCATTTGTAACTCGCTGCACCTGTAGGATTATTTTGAATTGTAAAGGGAGGATGGGGCTAGGAGAGAAGAGAGAGAGAAGAGAGAAAAACAAGAACCATTTGGGAACATACTACTTGTGATAGTTACATAATTTCATGTCAACTTGAAGATTTATAAAGGTGTAAGGGTAGAGGCTAGTGTTTCACTCAGTCACAGTATGGTGGTGCTTCTTTGTGAGCATGGTCTTCTCATAAGGAGGCCACCTGGGTGTCTCTCTCTCTCTCTCTCTCTCTGCCTCCCCCTTCTTCTTCCTGCTGGCAGGCCACTCTGGTTATTGTGAGCCCTGTGATGCTTCCACCGCCATTGGATCCACACAACTCTGCACCCACCAGCCTGTGATCTTCCTGCATTCTGTATCATAGCACGTGGCTTCGTGAATCAGAAGAGGGCCTTATGGACTAGTATTGGACTTAGGGACTTGAGTTGGATTGGACCGGATGTTTTCCTGACACACAATTACTTCTTGATACAAAGCTCTTTCTTACACATATGAGGACCACTGGATTTGTTTCTCTAGTCAACCGGCCTTACTGAGGGAAGTTGTAATTAGGAATTTTACTTTATATTTGAGATATTTTTTAATAGACAACCTCCAAAAATATGTAAAGCAGTTCTTCAAGGCTTTCTTTCTCTTTTTTTTGCTTTAAAAATTTAAATCATTTTATTGGGGCTCATACAACTCTTATCACAATCCACACATACATCAATTGGGTAAAGCACACTTATATATTCGTTGCCCTCATCATTCTCAAAATTCACCTTCCACTTGGGTCCTGGAATCAGCACTTCATTTTCCTTTTCTCCCTCCCTCTCCCTCCCTGCTCCCCACTCCCTCATGAACCCTTAATAATTTATAAATTATTATTGTATCTTATCTTACACTGCCTGGCATCTCCCTTCACCCACTTTCCTGTTGCCCATACTCCAGCGAGGAGGTTACATGTAAATCCCCAAGATCATTTTCCCCATTTCTACCACCCTTCCCTCTCACCCTCTTCAAGGCTTTCTTATATTTAGTTTTAATCTGCATGTTTTAGAAATTGTTATGTATAAAAAGAAAAGATCATGTCTTGGTCACATCAACCTTCTTCTTCAAAAATGGTTTAGAATATAGCTGGTGAATTTTGTCAATTTTCAAAACTTTAGGAACTTATTTTTAATACTTTTAATGCAAATATTATTGTGTCTGTATGTTTGTCTATGTTTGAGCCCGGTTCAGAAAGGGTTGTGTAAGAAAGGATATTATTGAGGGTGTCAGATGAATCTTGGTGGAAAACATTATTCATTCCAAAGAATATTTGCTTATGTTTTATTGACTAAACAAAAGCATTTGACGGTGTAGATTATTAAAAGATATGGGTAATATTACAAAGCATGGAAATTCTAGAATATGTAATCCTTCTCATGCAGAACCCATACATGGATCAAAGGGCAGTATTTCTAATGGAAGAGGGGACACTTTCCTGCTAACAATTCAAAAGTATCCTAGTGGCACAGTGGATTATGTGTTGATCTGCTAACTGAAAGATTGGTAGTTTAAGTCTACCAGGCGCTCTGAGGAAGAAAAATGCGGCTTTCTATTCCCACGAAGGTTTGCAGTGGTTCTCAACCTGTGGGTCATGACCCCTTTGGGGGTTGAATGACCCTTTCACAAGGGTCATCCAATTCATAACAGTAGCAAAATTACAGTGATGAAGTAGCAACAAAAATAACTTTATGGTTGGGGGGGTCACCACAACATAAGGAACTGTATTAAAGGGTCGCGGCATTAGGAAGGTTGAGAACCACTGGCTTATAGCCTTGGGAACTGAGAGTGGCAGTTTTACCCTGTCCGATAGAGTCACTATGAGTCAAAATCAACTCACTGGCAGTGTGTTGTGTTAGGTTGGGTTGTTTCAAGAAACAAAACCAGTGACACTCATTTATGCATAAGAGAGAGCTTTATATATCAGGGAGGCATCCCAGCCCAGTCCAGCTCAAATCCATGGTTCTGATGCTAGCTAGAGCCTTCTTCAAGCTCACACCACTGCAGGCTGATGATGCAGGAAGGTGAACTCAGATGCAGGCTGGTGGGTGCCAAGTCTCATGGATTCAAAGTCAGTGAGAACATGGCAGGGGGCTTACAGCTTTCAGGGTAGTGCTGCTCACATGGGGCCACCCCGAGGGGGAGGTACAGAGTATGCAGGGAGGCACAGAGGAAGAGAGAGACAGGAGAGGTCTCTAGTGTCTCTCACAAAAAGGACACACTTCCCAGGAGACATTATTAGGCTGTGACCTGATTGATAGGTTGGACTCCACCCTTACACTTTCCTTCAAATTCAAGTTGACATAAAATCTACCTACCATAGGTTGTGACTTGGGTTTTTCACAGTTCTGAATTGATGTTTGGGCAGAGTTTTATCCTTTCCTTTTACTTATTACATATGCTGAATCAATAATCCAAAAAGCTGGACTATGTGAAGAACATGGTAACTGAATTGAAGAAGGGCTTGTTAACAATGCTGTGACATTCAGATGACACCAGCTTGCTTACTGCAGAGGAATACAACTTGAAGCACTCATCATCATATTAAAAGACCCTAGTCTTCAGTATGGATTATATTTAAACAGAAGAAAATAAAAGTTCCCTCAAACATATCAATAAATAATATGATGCTTAATCTAGAAGTTGAGGTTGTCAAGGATCTGATTCTACTTGGATCAATATTCAACATCATTGGACGCAGCAGTCAAGGAATCAGACACATAACATTGCAAAATTTGTGGCAAGAAAAGTGGGTGAACAAGTAAATGTAGTGAAGAAAGCTGATGGTGCCCGGCTATCAAAAGAGATAGTGACTGGGGTCTTAAAGGCTTGAAGATAAACAAGCGGCCATCTAGCTCAGAAGCAACAAAGTCCACATGGAAGAACACACCAGTCTGTGTGAGCGAGTGATCCCAAAGGGATCAGTTATCAGGCATCAAAGAACAAAAAATCATCATATCATTGACTGCACACCTCCATGATAGGGTCGCTGAAGACAAATGGGTGCATAAGCAAATGTGGCGAAGAAAGCTGATGGTGCCCGGCTATCAAAAGAGATAGTGCCTGGGGTCTTAAAGGCTTGAAGATAAACAAGCGGCCATCTAGCTCAGAAGCAAAAAAGCCCACATGGAAGAAGCACACCAGCCAGTGCGATCACGAGGTGCCAAAGGGACCAGGTATAAGGCATCATGCAAAAAAAAAAAAAAAGGAATATGTGTATGTGTGTATATATATATATATATATACCATATTGAATATATATTAACCATATTGAATGAAGGGGGAAGTGCAGAGTGGAGACCCAAGGCCCAAGTGTCGGCCAATGGAGATCCCCTCATAGAGGGGTTTAGGAGAGGAGATGGGTCAGTCAGGGTGCGAGGTAGTACCGATGAAGAGCACAGCTTTCCCCCAGATCCTGGATGCTTCCTTCCCCCAACTACCATGACCCGAATTCTACCTTGCAGGGCTGGATAGGGCAGAGGTTGTACACTGGTACATATGAGGGCTGCAGGCACAGGGAATCCAGGGTGGATGATACCTTCAGGACCAAGGGTGTGAGGGGTGATGCTGGGAGAGTGTAGGGTGAATGGGTTGGAAAGGGGGAACTGATTACAGGGATCCACATGTGACCTCCTCCCTGGGAGATGGACGGCCGTGAAGGGGGTGAAGGGAGACTCCAGATAGGGCAAGATATGACAAAATAACGATGTATAAATTACAAAGGGCACATGAGGGAGGGGGGAGCGGGGAGGGAGGGGGAAAAAAAAGAGGACCTGATGCAAAAGGCTTAAGTGGAGAGCAAATGCTTTGAGAATGATTGGGGTGGGGAATATATGGATGTGCTTTATACAATTGATGTATGTATATGTATGGACTGTGATAAGAGTTGTATGAGCCCCTAATAAAACAAAAAGAAAAAAATTTGTGGCAAGAGACCTCTTTAAATATTTAAAAAGTAATGATACCCCTTACAATTATTATTTATTAACAAATAAGTTTTAATGCCATATAATAAACATATAATATAAAGCAAGCATTTAAACTTATTAAAAAGAGTTGTGCAGTCATTATCACAATCAATTTTTGAACATTTTCTTTTTTATCGTATTATTATTAACTTTCCATTATCCTCCAGCCTCCCCTGCTACAGTCCCAATAAAGTGTCAATCCATTTATTGTCTCCATAGACATTATATCTTGGGTTTAATATACAGAAAATCATACAAAAGCAAAAACAAAAAAATTACAACCACCATCACCAATAAAATAATGTAAAACAGAAAAACTTCACTTGAAAAGAAAGCAGAGTGCACAAGCAAATGTGGTGAAGAAAGCTGATGGTGCCTGGCTATCAAAAGAGATAGTGTTTGGGGTTCTATAGGCTTGAAGATAAACAAGTGGCCATCTGACTGAGAAACAACAAAACCCACTTGGAAGATCATGAAGTGTTGAAGGGATCAGTTATCAGGCGTCAAAGACCCCCCCAAAAAAACACATAGCATTGTGAGTAAGGGGGAGACCAGAGTGGGGAGCCGGGTCCCATCTGTGGATGATTGGACATCCCCTTGTAGAAGGACCACGGGGAAGAGGCAAGCCAGTCAGGGTACAGTGTAGCAATGATGAGACATACTATTTTCCTCTATTTTTTGAATGATTCCTTCCCCCCCACTATCATGACCCCAATTCTACCTTACAAATCTGGCTGGACCGAGGATGTACACTGGTACAGGTGGTAACTAGTAACACATGGAATCCTGGACAGATGAAACCCTTAGGACTAGTAGTGAGAGTGGTGATATCAGTAGGGTATGGGGAAAGTGAGGGAGAAAGGGGGAACAGATTACAAGGATCTAAATATAACCTCCTCCCCGGGGGGTGGGCAGTGGAGAAGTGGGTGAAGGGAGATGTTGGATGGTGTAATATATGACAAAATAATAACAATTTATAAATTATCAAGGGTTCATGGAGACGGGGGAAGCAGGGAGGGAAGGGAAAAATGAAGAGCTGATACCAAGGGCTCAAGTAGAAAGCAAATGTTTGGAGAATGATGAGGGAAACAAGGGTAAAAAAGTGCTTGACACAATGGATGTATGTGTGGATTGTGATAAGAGTTGTACGAGCCCCCAATAAAATGATTTAATTATTAAAAAGAAATGAAAGCAGAAAATAAGAAAAACTAGAATAAATAAAAAAGGGGTCAAAAGAGAGAACAAATGATAAGATATTAAATTTTAATCAAGCTCCATATGCCTTAGTCCACTTTCCAATGCACTTTGCAAGATTATTTGCTTCTCTGGTCGATGGTCAGAGGGGATTTATGAGAGGCTATATTTAAGTGGGGCCCAACAAATGGATTTTGGGATTTCTCTGTCATCCATGGCCTCCTGCAAACTGTTTTCACAATTTAATCTCTGATACCATTCCTTCCTTCAGATTTGGATTTTATTATTTACAATCCTTGGATCACACAGGCTGGTGTGCTTCTTCTGTATGGACTTAGTTGATGCTTAACCTAGATGGCTGCTCGTTTTAATAGAATCCTTTCAGACCCAAGACACTCTCCTTCTGATAGGCACCATCTGTTTCCTTCACTACACTTTGCTGTAACATCCATGTCTTCAGTGATCTCTTTATGATGGCAAGTATTGAGTAGGCCCAAATCATAAGAATTCATTGTTCTTGGATCCAGGGCGTTATTAAGTATAAGCTCAAAATCCATTCATATATCTGTGGTTTACATCTGTCCCTGTTCCTCTTTAGAGATATCATTAGCAATGATGTCACTCTGGTGATTACGATATACATGGCACTTTTAATTGCCCCATATACATATGAACTCTGGACAATGAAAATGGAAGCTAGATGAATTGATGCATTGAATTGTGGTGTCGGTGAAGAATCATTTGGAGAAATCTAGTTGTGAGAAACTCCCTGCTAACTCCAAAGAGATGCACCACTTAACTCCTGGAACTGTGAATATGTTACCTTATACGATCAAAGGGATTTTCCAGTGTGATTCAATTAAGGGTTTTCATATGGGTAGATTGTCTTGAATCATGCACATGGTGCTATGAAATCAGGGGGTCCTTATGAAATGATGAAAAAGGGACAGAACCAGAAACTGCAAGGTGACAATGGAAGCCCAGAGAGAAATTGTAAAATGCTAGGTTTTGGGTTTTGAAATGGAGGATGGAGCTAAAAGAAAAGAAGGCAGAGAAAGGAACTTGCCCTGACAGTGTGGTGCAGAGGTATGACAGAGCCAATACCTTGACTTCAGCTCAGTGAAGCCTTATGAGGATTTCTCACCTTCAGAACGATAGGACAGTACAGTTCTAGTGTTCTAAGCCACTAAATTAGTGGTAATTTCTTATAGAAACAATTGAAAATGAGTGCTCTGGTTATTGCCATTTCTACGTTGACTATTATTTTGAATGCAACTGCAAAGGAAATATGACCTCCCACGATGCTGTATTTAGTGCAGGCCAAGGTATGGTGGTCTTATTTCCCTCTGCTGGTTTTTTTAGGGGTGGCCTCATTCCACCCCCTGGGTAGAGAGGTTCCTGAGAAGGGTTTGATTCCCGAATGCGAAGAGTATAGAGCTGAGGAGTTTTGCCCTTTCCTTCCTGCTTTGAACTGAATCTGGGAAGCTGTGTTGCTCAGAACTGCACTGAAAACCCATTAATCACGATCGTGAAACACATGCTGGTAATAAGAGTGAAATGCGTGGTCAGAAGATGTGACCAGATGGCAACTAATAATTGTTAGAGGGGAAGAGACGCTTGCTACCTTTCCATTACTGAAACATCAAAAAGAACATTTAGTTTGCTGTTCAGGCTAATTCAGATTTCTGTTGGGATTTGTGGTTGATTCAGGACATGAACTGAAGATGTTGTTAGAAAATCAGCATCCAATAATAAACTGATAGGAGTGTTCTAATACAGAGCTAGAAACTCTCACGTGCATCTTTTTAAAAAAGGAGCCCACATGGAAGAAGCACACCAGCCTGTGCAATCATGAGGTGTTGAAGGGATCAGGTATAAGGCATCATCATAAAAAAAAATCTTACCATAGTGAATGAAGGGGCAAGTGCACAGTGGAGACCCAAAGCCCATTTGTCGGCTACTGGAGATCCCCTCGCAGAGGGGTTTAGGGAAGGAGATGAGTCAGTCAGGGTGTGATGTAGCACCGATGAAGAATACAGCTTTCCTCCATTTCCTAAATGTTTCCTCCCCCCCAACTACCATGATCTGAATTCTACCTTGCAAGTCTGGATAGAGCAGAGGTTGTACACTGGTGCAGATAGGAGCTGGAGGCACAGGGAATCCAGGGCGGATGATACCTTCAGGACCAGGGCTGTGAGGGCCGATACTGGGAGGGTAGAGGGTGAGTGGGTTGGAAAGAGGGAACTGATTACAAGGATCTACATGTGACCTCCTCCCTGGGGGACGGACAACAGAAAAGGGGGTGAAGGGAGATGTCAGACATGGCAAGATATGACAAAATATTAATTTATAAATTATCAAGGGCTCATGAGGGAGGGGGGAAAAAGAGGACCTGATGCAAAGGGCTTAAGTGGAGAGCAAATGCTTTGAAAATGATGAGGGCAAAGAATGTACAGATGTGCTTTACATAATTGATGTATGTATGGATTGTGATAAGAGTTGTACGAGTCCCAAATAAAATGTTTAAAAAATAATAAAATAAAGCCTCACCAAATTAAAATAAATAAATAAAATAGCTCACTGGAGGCCAGAAAAAAAAAAGATTCCTATTTCTTCCATTGAACTTTTCACAAAAGGACAAACTGATCAACCCCCCTTGAACTGAACTTGACAAGTACAGATTTGCTGTGGAGAAGCATGCAATATAAAAAAGTCTCTGGAACCTCGTAAAAGGCATTTCTTCTTTCTTTTTTTTTTCTTTGATGGACCTCCTCTGGTGTTTCCAACTATTGTGATTAGAAGTCCAGTCATCCAGGTCAGAATTCTGGGTCTCAGTGAACTCTCCACTATATCTTGCTGCATGATTGATGGGTTTCTTCGCTCTCTCTGGCCTCTGTGCCCTCTGTTTCTACTCCAGCTTGGCCCATCGTCATCAGCTGTCTCGATGGCAGCAGTGGTCTCCACACACATCACCTCATCTCTTGTCGGCCTCATTAAATCAAGGCCTCCACACTTCAGCCAAATAGTCCTTTTAGAAAGCAAGACTGCTCCCACTATCCACCACCTTCTACCCTTTAGTGCTTCCCTGTCTCTCTGGGTTGTCCAGACAGGTAAGTGCTTGATGATTAACGGAGAGGCTGGCAATTAAACCCACCTAGGGGTTTTATGGAAGCAATTGCTTCGAACAGGTCCCAGCTCAGAAGCATGTGAGGGCTGTCCTGAGTGGGGATCGACAGCAGCTGCTTGTTTGATTTAGCCCATGTAATAAACCTTCTTACACTGCTAAATAGACCTTTCCAGGAATGGCTCCTGGCTGGAGTCTTTTTCAGCGCCTTTCCTCCTTAGCATCTGGAAGTCTGGCCACCAGAATGTCCCGTAGGCTCCTGGTGGGCCTCCTTGCTGTCACCACACTGCCTCCTTTCTGTGAATTGAAATTCCTCACCCCTCTGGATACTCAATCCGAACATCTCCACTTCCATAACATTGTCCTGCCCATCTCATCGGGAGCGATTGACCGTTTCTGCTTCCCATCACGAACTTATCTGCTGCTATGTCACTTTAGATTTTCCCCGTTTAGAAATAGTTTTTCTCATGTTCATTAGTGAATGCCTGGAGATAGGAAACAATCTATCTCCCGAGGCTTCAAAGACAGTCAATCTTATAATTACATTTCAGAAGTAACTGAAGTAATAAACAAAGTTTGATTAGATATTAGAAAATTGCATATTATTTAGAGTAAAAGAAAGCTTCTGTATTATTCAATCCACCTGTTCTACAGCTGCTCTGCCCACATTTTAGTCATTGTCCACTGGTGATTCCTGAAGACATGATATATGGCTCTTCTAAATTGAGGGGTCCCGTGATGGAAAATACATATCTTACGAAGAAGATTTGTATTGATTACATATTGCAATGATATTTTGAATATATTAGATAAACAGAACTACTAAAGTATCTTTTCATTCTTTTTAATATGACTACTAGAAGATATTACCCTCTTTATGTGGCTCATGTTTAAAACTCTGGTGGATTGTGTTTTAGATTAGAATTTATTTTACATTTTCAAGTGGTTATATTTGAGATATTTCTCTAAGTATTTAGGTAGCAGCCTTGTTTTGTCTTTGCACATTCAAAGTCTATAATATCTACTATCAGGAGTCTGTAATATTTACTACCTGGGATTTTAAGAGAGGCTTTGCTGACCCTGTTGCAGAAGACAAGCTCTTCTATTGGTCTGAGGTGAAAGAATGTAATGATGAAAGCAACAACCATCATAAGTGCCCCCTCGACAGCCAGAGCGCTTCATGGAGACTGCGTGTGGAATTCTTGGGAAGGTTGGGGGATAAATCTGGGTGTTTTATTTGTAGTAGCTCATTTCATCTTTATACATCAATGAGGTAATTACAACTATTATCTTCAGGTTTTACATAGCAAATCAGGGCACAGAGAGGGAAAAGGAAGAAGGTTGCCTAGCTGGTAGGCAACGAGGCAGGATTTTCAGTTGGATTTCTTGTTTGAGGTAATTGGTAATGACACACAACTAGAACTCTGAACACAGAGTTTGGACTGCTAATCTGACAGAAAAGCGGGTGTTACATGGCTACCTACCCCGCAGGGTGCGGGCTCAGGCCTCCGGTTTGGGTCAGTGGCAGTCTGTGCAGTACTGCCTCTCTAAGGACTTAGGTGTTCTGAAGCTAAAACAAGGTGGTATAATGTAAGTGGGTGGGAATCCGGGGAGACTGTAGAGGACAAAGCTATGGGAAATCCGAAAGCCAGCATGTAGGGAAGCAAAGCAGGATAAAATCAGCCGGGACGTCTAAGTGAAGAGTCGACTCAGAAGGGAGGAGTCCAAATCCAGGAAATACATTTAAGCAGCAGAGTGCTGGAAGACTCATGAAAGTTCTCGGAGGGGAAGCCTGGAGAAATTCCTCAAGGGGCAGGAGTATTGCTTTGCGTGCTTGTACATAGGTGGGGAGAGGAGCTCTTGCTGCATAGTGGTTGCAAATTGAGCTGCTAACCGCAAGATCAGTAGTTTGAAACCACCTGCTGCTTGGCGGTAGAAAGATGAGCTTATTACTTACAGTCTGGGAAACCCACAGGGGCAGTTCTACCTTGTCCTCTAGAATCGCTATGAGTTGGCATTGACTCTATGGCAGTGAGTTTGAGCTTTGTTTTGTGTTTTGGATGTAAGCGGGAGATGAGCCCTGGTGGCATAGTGCAAGATCAACAGTTCGAAACTACCAGCTGTCGTGCAGTGGGAGAAAGAGGCTTTCCCCTCTCTGAAAGATTTACAATCTTGGAAATCCAAGGGGGAGTTCTCTGCCTAATAGAGTCACCATGAGTCAGACTCGACTCAATGGCTGTGAGTGAGTAAGTAGTTGGGGAGAAAGGCACTTTCTTTATTATTAAAAAAAAAAACCCAAACAAAACTGTTGTAAACTTACCTTTGACTAGGTAATGCATGCACCTGCATCAAATTTAAAGCACATACAAGAGTATGTAACCACGAGCCGCTCCGCAGGAGAAAGGAGGCTCCCGTATAGAGTCCCGGTCTCAGAAACTCACAGGGGCAGTGCTCAGCTTCCTGCAGGGTTGCTGCGAGTCGCCGCCAGGGAGGTTTTTGTTTTCTGGAAGGGTGTGTAAGGCAAGCATTTCTTCTCTAACTGCCAGCCACCCAGACCCTCACTCTGGAGGGTACCCCTGCTCCTGGTTTGTTGTGGCCAGTTCCTTATATGTATCCCAAATCAAAGCAAACTCTTTGCTGTGAAGCCCAGATCAATGTATGGCCATCATATAGGTCAGAACAGAATTGCCTCAAGAGTTCTAAGGAGGCCTGGTGGCACAGCTCTGGGGGTTGATCGCTCAGTTGCTGATGGAAAGGTCTGTAGTTTGAAGCTACCGGCAGCCCCACAGGAGAAAGATGCAAGTGTCTGCTTTCGTAAAGAAATGGCCTTGGAAACCCCACAGACAGTTCTACTCTGTTCTGTAGGGTGGTGAGGAGGCTGAACTGAGCTTTGAATCCTTAATACAGAAGCAGACAGCCAGGCCTTTCTCTCGAAGAGCCATTTCAAGCCCCAGGCATGACCATTATCAGCGGAGTGCTTAATCACCGCATCACCAGGATGCCACTAGCATATTAATGCTTTCATTGTTCTTTTCTCAGAAGGAGGGAATGTTTCCAAGTGTTCAGCTAGTGCAGTAGACTGTTGACCTGCATGTATTAGCCATGGCTGTGCATGTTAAAGAAGCCCTCATGAAGTCAAAGTGAAGCGGTCGACCGTTAACCCAATGGTTGGCAGTTGGTGGCTAAAGCCCACCTGGTGGCTGTGGGAGTGAAGACCTGGGTATATTTGCTGCATTAAAATTTGTTGCACTTGTTGTGTGCCATCAAATCAATTCCTACTCATCGTGGTACTATAGGACAGAGTCAAGAGCCCCATAGAATGTCCTCAACTGGAATCTTTATAGAAATAGATCACCTCACCAGGTCTTTCTTCTTCTTCTTCTTCTTCTTCTTCTTCTCTGGTGGCTTTGAACCATCTACCTTTCTGTTAGAACCCCAGTGCTTCATCATTGACCCACCGGGGCGCATTCCTAAGAAACGCTATGGGTCAGTTATACGCTGCAACACATGGAGTCACTGTGACTAGAAACCAACCTCGAAATATAAAGGAACTTTTGTTTCAGGTATTAATCAGGTACTGATCACTTTACTCAAGGCACAGTACAATTTTTTTGGCTATACATCTTTAGTGTTTAAGCGTAGATACCAACCAGAGCACAAATACAATTGACATGGTCTAGAAGAATCTGAGGTTTTTGGTTTTTTTTCATTATCATGCTGCTTATTATGAGCTTTCTATCGCAGTATAAATGTACCCTTTCCTTGAATAATTCCTGGTCATGAGAAAGAAGACATCTACTCTGAGCCACCATGATGAAGATATTGGTTTTAAAAAATTTGCTTACCTCAAACATTCCCCTACCTCCTACTTAACCAGGGAAGGCAACAGATCCCCAGTACAGAGGCTCACAGCCTCATAGGCTCAATTGATTTATGGGTGTTGGCCAAACATGTGTTCTGGAAGATGACTTTCCATCAGGGTTTTTATTTAGGAAAAACACTTGTATTTTTTTCAGTGCTAATATAAACCATACAACCTCATTTGTAGAATTTTCCTAGAGCATTGAAGTAGGTGCCTGGCATCAGAGTTGGAATATTGATTTTAATTTAAAGTACTATTT
This sequence comes from Tenrec ecaudatus, assembly GCF_050624435.1. Classification (NCBI taxonomy): domain Eukaryota; kingdom Metazoa; phylum Chordata; class Mammalia; order Afrosoricida; family Tenrecidae; genus Tenrec; species Tenrec ecaudatus. The sequence goes on from NC_134530.1 coordinate 235,027,947, forward strand.
ATCTAGCACATTCTTCTTGCCTGCTGCTGAGATAAGTGACTTACAGCTTTAAAGTCTTTAATGTTCATGGCAAATATAGGAATTATCATTATTTAAATGTTACAGATGAGGAAATGGAAGTTTATAAAAATTTATTAACTTACCCTGGTTCCAAAGTAGGCCTGCTTACCTCCAAGCTCACACTTGTCATTTGTTATATCAGACTACCTCCAAATGACTTACCTGCTTTCAATTTTCAGTCAAGGATGGTTTTAAAAGAACGAAGTATTCACTACTCAGTCTTTATGTAAGAACAAAAATTCTGTAGGAGCAATCTTTTCAATGTAGTCTTTTAAAAATGTCATGTCATTATTTATTTTCCATAATTAGCTAGTGGTTTAGGCAGGAAGATAAACATAGTCTGGCGGATCCCTGAAAGAATGGCTCATCTTCTCTGCACTCAGAATAAGGAGGAACACCAGAGACTTCCTGTGGAAAGTTACCGGTGTAAAGTCTCACAATCAGCTTCAGGTCACAGTTAGTTCTTTGCTTCTAGTTTAGCTTTTGCAGCTCCCCCCAAAATAGCATCTAGCCATTATATTGGTGACCGCCTTCATTGAACTAGCAATACAATGTAAGACCCTGCTCACTTTTGGGGAACCATTTGTATATTTAATCTGTCATTATCTGTAGCAACCAAAAAGCATCCATGAATTTATTATATAAATATTTATTTGAACACTACTTTGGGCCAGACACTGTACTTACCGTATTCAGGCACTGGGCATAAGACACTGAACAAAATAGCTCTTTACTGATGGATTTTGAAATCTAGTGAGGGGTATTAAAAATGTTTGATGGTTACTGTGGTAGTTATGTTATCTCTTGTCAATTTGAGACTTATGAGTGAAGGGGTGGAGTCTAGCCTGTCAATCAGGCAGCAGCTGGATGACCTCATTTGGAGGTGCTAAGGAGGTGCTCATTGGAAGCACTACACAGGCTCACTTCCTGTGAGACATTGCAGCTGACAAGGCACTTGGAGGTAGGCTAGTGCCCTGAACTGGAGGAGCCACGTGGAAACCCCTGCCAGCACTGATATGCTTACCGTGCCATGGAGCCACACGACATGCCACCCACTGGCCTGTGATTGCCCTGCATTTGGCATCTTTGCATGTGTTTTGTGAGTCTGCAGAGAAATTTATAGATTGGTATCAGACATATGGGCTAATATTGGACTTCTAGACTTGATCTGGACTGGGCTTTGCTGTTTTCTCAATATTTAATTGCTCTTGTATATAAAGTTCTTATACACATATGAGTGTTTCTGAATTTGTTTCTCTAGTCTACCCAGACTAACACAATTACAAAAGGTAGAAGGAAAGGGGTGATAAATTAGTGACTCGAGGAAATATATGCTAACTTGGGTGAAAGAGAAGGTATGCAATAAGAGTGAAGTCAACCAGAAACGATAGAAGAACTGGAAGACAGGATGCATGCCACAAATAAAGGCAGCAGAGGTAAGTGCTACTAATGTACACAATTCTGTTAATCTACAAATAAATGCATAAATAAGCATTCAGTTTGAATGGGTGTTACAAGGAGAGGAGGCATATAGGTTTGTCAGAGGATGTGTGTACATTTGTATTTACATTTGCTAAAAATATACCCATGAATGTAGTGGAATATACAAGGGGTAAAATTATGAAAACTTCTTAGACATATCCAAACACCTTGAGGGAATGTGTCATTGGGCCCCGGCTCAGGATCATGGTTTTGGGGGACATCAAGGTCAATTGGTCTAACATAGTCCACAAAGACAATGTTCTACATCCTACTTTGATGAGTGATGACATCTTCAAAGGTCATGAGTGGCCACTTAGTGGGAAACTATTGATCTCTCCTTGTCTGGAGGAGAGTGAGTAAAAAAAGTTGAAGACACATGGAAACAATTTCCACGACCTAAGATCAGTGCTAAGTCAATGTTTCCTGGCCACCACTTTCAACTGCTTTGAAAATAAGGAGAAAAAATTCAAAATCAGAAAAATGACCAGGTTTATTGGTCAGATAAAGAATGATAGTATCCCCAATATTAGGGTCATTGATCATTCTTCCGGTGTAGAACTCAACTTACTCTCATAGCTTGGTTTTTAGGCAAATAATAGTCCTATAAGGGGAACAATAATACTAGGGAGGTACACACAACTTATAACAATCAACAACTTGAGATTAAAAAAGGCCGATTTACCCAAGGACAATGTTCAGAAGGGTTAGGAAAGAAAGAGCAATGGAAACAAGAAACACAGGAAGAAGTAGGACAACATGATGGTATATTGTAGACACGCCAATCACTTAGATGAAACAAAATACGTATCACTTGTTGAATGGACAATAGATGATTGGCTCTATAACCTTCAACCAATTTGCAACAAAAAAATTAAAGAAAGAAAACACCAGTAGTGCAATTTGATAGTTTTCTAATGTTATCTTTTGTAGATCTTACATTTTCTTAAAGTTCACTTATTTAATTACCAGGTACTTAATATCATAAAATATTTAATATAAGACTATACCAAAACCATCGCTATTCATTTAGATAGATATGCAGACTATTGAATAAATCATTGTATTATATAAACACCAAAATTAATTTTAAAATGTTACTTTTTACTGGCATATTTATACATATTTAAATGAAACATGGTCTGAATACTCCAGGAATACACTCTTTACTAGTTAAGCTAACCTATTATTTGATCATAATAATACATTTCTCCATTTTGATCAGGGGTCCTCTGTAAAACCCTTAATAAAAATATTCAGTAATAGTAGCCACACACCATTCAGTTCTTTTGGGCTCACGGCAAAGGAGGCAGTTGTTCACCGAGGCAATAAGTCACACATTCTGTTTCCACCTCCTTTTCCTGGCCCTTGCTCTTCCTCTGTTTTTCCAGGCAAATGGTGAAGAATTGGTAGCTATAGTTTGGATGGCTAGGAACTACAGAACATGCTAGCAGGTAGGCCAGAAGCACTGAACACATTGTCGAGTCAATTCACTGTGCTGGCATGAAACCCTGTCTGTCTCAAGTAGTACACTTTTTCAAAACCTGTCTTGGAAGAAGTGTGGCCAGAGTGCTCCTTCAAGGCAAGGATGGGGAGAATTCACCTTACATACTATTTTAGGGTACAAAAGAGACCCGTTCTGGAATATAATTTTAAAAGAACATTTTTTGAACCTCAAAAGATGCAAAGACAACACAAGGAAACAGACACATCCTCTGGATGAGGGAGGCCATTATCTCGAGGTTAAAGTGGAGTTCAGGGGGTTGTTGAGGTACAAACTTTGAAAAGGGCATGGGGAAACAAAGGCAACTGCCACAAAAGCATGACTTGTGGCAGATAAATACATCAGTGTTATCTTTGGGACTACAGGAGCAGAAACAAGACCCTGATTGCGACATGCACATTATATTAGATAGAAGAGTTTACAAGATAGTCCAGGGTCCAAGGACCAAGGCAGTTAGGGCAAGGCTGAAGATGGACAGGGCACACACAACTCATGACCATTTAACCTTCTGAGCTATCCCTAGTATGGTGATCTCCATCCAGGCACACCAGGAAAGCCTGGAGCGGGGTGAAGGGAATCTACTTTTCAATGCACTCTGTCTGAGGGCAAGATTATTTACCCTTAATTAATGATCAGAAAAAATTCAGTGGAGGCTTAATCTATGTGGGGACCTTAAAATGGATTTTGGGCTGTTCCTACTATCCAAAGCCTTTTGCTATCCAGGATGCCCGGGATTTAAGTCCTGATACAACACTTTGGACATGTTGTCAGGAAAGACCAGTCCTGGGCGGACATCCTGCTTGTTACAGTAGAGGAGCTGTGAAAATGAGGAAGACCCTGGATAAGATGGATTGACACCATGGCTCCTTCAATGGGTTCAAGCCAATGGAGGGATTCAGCTTTTTTCACACCAGTTCGACGGAACCAATACCTAATTTTATGTTGTGTTAAGTGAACTGCTTGTTAAGATAGCACTGTGATTTGAGTTCTTTCTAAGGTGGGAAGCTACTCAGTGTGGAAATCACACATTTATGTTACTTGCTCTTTCTTAACATTCATCTGTGCAACTGCATGTTATAAGTGCCCATAGTAATGTTCATTCTAGATATACAAATTTGATGGAACTATGCTGATAATATTTATTTCAAAAACTCATTATACTTTTGATGAAATACAATTTTATCCCCTTGTGTCTATTACTTCAATTTAAAAAAAGGAACATAAAGAGAAAATGCGCCAAACAACCAAAGGATTATATGCTGTCATTTGTTTCTGCCTTGTGACACCCCACATTCCCACAAGATATAGAGTAAATCATGCAATTCCTGAAAGAGTTCAAAGAACTAAAAACACTGTCAGAACAATTGCTGGAAGTTCAGCAGAAGATGAAAGGGGCTTTTCAAAGATGAACATTTTATGTTCAGAGAAAATAAGTTGCGGTTTCTAATTTATCAAGCACCATAACTACTGTCTAATTGGTCAACCTCTAAAGGAATGGTATTCTACTCCTACAGTAAAATGATGGCTAAAGATACACAGCCAATGATGCTCAGCTAGAATCCAAGCCTATTCAAGTGAGGACACCAAGCCAGAAGCACTATGGAAATAAATGTTTTATTGTCAGGTAGTATTATTTTTTGTTAATATTTTTGAATTCTAATAACCTAATCTAGTTTTGTACGCCTCTTTTATTGTTCTTATCTAAGTATCAACTGTATGAAATAATAAACTATCTTTCAGTATATTGTTTTTTATATACTTTAAATGGTGATAAGGGTAGCAAACGGTTTGTTAAATTATTTGGATCCCACCACTGGCTCAAGCATAGGGACAATTGTAAGAATAGCACAGGACTGGGCAGTGTTTTGTTCTGTTGTGCTTGGGTCCCTTCGGGTCAGACTGACTCCTCGGCACCTTCCCAACAACAAAGTCTAGCTATAAGGGTTAGATGACAGCAGCAGCTCAGAAGAGTGTATCACAACCTTAGGAAGCAACCAGTTTATCTTAGCGGGGGAGGAACAACTCAGAAAACACGAGTGAGAATGGTTGCTGTGATAGGTAGGTTTATTGTGCCAACCTGGCCAATGAACCCATGGATTAATTGAAGGGCAGAGAGATAAATGGCTCGGCAAGCTTTGCCTTTCTTGTCTTTTGCTCTTTGATGATCGGACCAGTGTGTGGCTGCCTTAGCTAGTTCTCTCCTTCAACTTGCGAGCTACACTACCCGTGGGACACCCAACCCGTGGACTGTTGCTGTAGTTTGAGGTTCCTTCAAGGCCTGCTTTGCCACGCTACTGGAGCTGGGGACTGTCAGACCCTGTCATCTGGCTGGCTGTTGGTGACCTGCCTCACTGTTTGCTGCCTGTGGCTGGATTGCCCGTATTGCCCTGCAGAGGACTCAGCTGTCTTTTTCCTTGACTTGCACCTGGTGGCCCGCAAGACTTGAAGGAGTGCCAGTGTATTAGCTGTCTCATGGAAGTGAGTTGCACTGAGCCATTTTTTTACTGCTCAATAGACTAATTAGCTGTTTATTTATCATGTTGTATATGTCTATCTATATAAATATATATAAAATCATAAGTGTCCAGGTTTTGTTTCTCTAGAGAACCCTGCCTAACATAGTTGCACAACTCCAAATATGTAATCAATGTCTCTTCATTGTACATAGAAACTGTTGAATGGATGTACGTTTTGCTGGGATATTTTCAACACTAACAAAATTAATTAAGTACATGGAAAATGAGGGAGATAAATTTTTAACAAACAAATATGCAAGAAAGACTATATTACCAACAGAGGTTGAGTGGCACAGCAGCCAGGGGAGGGAAGTGAATTTGGGGAGAGGCCCCGGGACTCACCCGTGGAGCACCAGGGCCTTATGCACTGAGCTTGCTCGGTGGTGATGGGAATCTTCTGAATCACTTAACAACACAGGTCAGTGTTTCCAAGTTTATTCTTCCAGTGAAGGATGCAAAAGAGTAGGCAGAAATGTGTGTTTTAGAAGTCAGTTAGAAGACCGTTAAGACACTTCAAGTGAGAAATGAAAAGAAGCCAGAATCAGGTGCGGCAGTTGGGTGTGAGGAGAATCACATCCAAAAGATATTTTAAATGCAAAATGAGGTTTGCTGTGTGAGTGTGTGATATATAGTGTAGAATGTAAAAGAGATGGAAACGATGAAGGATGACTACCATATTTCTAGTTTGAAAGACAGTGGACCAAGCATCCAAACCCAACACCATCTAGTTGACTGATTCCCAGGGACTCTACTCTGTACCATCAAGTTCATGCGGACTCAGATATGGACAGGGTAGGACAGGATAGAACTGTCCTTGCGGGTTTACACGAGTGTAACTCTTTAGAGTAGAAAGACTCATCTGTCTCTTGTCGAGCGGCTGGTTGTTTGAATTGCTGATCTTTCGTTGAGTCCAATGTGTAACCATTATGCCACCAGGGCTCCTTCTGGTGATCCTATGCAGGCTGTAAATCTTTTTTTTTTTCTTTTTAAAATCATTTTATTGGGGGCTTTTACGACTCTTATAACTATCCATACACACATCCATTGTGTCAAGCACATTTGTACATTTTTTTGCCATCATCATTCTCAAAACATTTTCTTTCTACTTGAGCCCTTGGTATCAGCACTTCATTTTTTCCCCTCCCTCCCTGCACCCTTTCCCTCATGAACCCTTGATAATTTATTCATTTATTATTATTTTGTCATCTCTTACCCTGTCCAATGTCTCCCTTCACTCACTTTTCTGTTGCTCAGGAGGGGTTATATGTAGATCTTTTACAGGACCCAACAACCTCATCTTTCTAACCTGGAGTGCCTGGTGGGCTTGAACCAATGATGTTGCAGTTAGTCCAATTCTTACTCATCATCTCTATCAGGGCTGGACCAGAAAGCAAACCAAACTAAGACAAGACAAGATAAGACAAAAATTCACTGCCATTAGTTGACTCAGATAATCCCTACAGAGCAGGGTAGAACTGCTCATTTGGCCTTCTAAGACTGTAACTTTTTATGGGAATAGAAAGCCTCCTCGTTATCCCACAGAGCAGCTAGTGGTTATGAACTGCTGACCTAGTGATTACCAACCCAACATGTAATCACTATGCAACACCATTAATCTAGATAGGGGTAGAAGGTGAGGGGCAAACCTGGAGGGGAGCTAGTGGTAAAGTGCATCGGAAACACTTTCTGGTTGAATCTTCTACTTGAAGGAGTTAAGACCATAAAGACTGAAAGGTGCTAAGGGTATAGATATGAATGGGGTATATATGGACTAGTCCCTGCCTTCAAGGAGGGCATAACCTTGTAGTGGTGGCAGCCTGTAAATAAATTACTTCATTAGAGCATGAGGAAAGATAAAATTAGAAGCAAGATTAAGTAATAATAGAGGTTACAATGTTGAGACAATAACAACCAACTTCATCTTCTGAGTTAGCTCTATTTTAGAAATGATTATGTTGCTCTTGTTACTTCCTCCTGAGTCCTGATGTCCTGACGTATAATGGAACAGTCAGTTGCCCGACCCTGTGCCACCTTCACAATTGTTGGCATGCTTTGGTCCAGTTGGAAAAAGTCCTGCTCTGATCAAGGGGGTTTTCACTGGCTAATTTTTGAAAGTAGAAGCCCTCTTCCTTAGTCCATCGTAGTCTGGAAGCTATGCTGATACTTTTCCCTCCTGGATGACCTGCCCATATTTGAAATACTGATCGCATAGTTTATAGGATCATAGCAATATAAAAGTTACTACAGCTTGACAAACTGCCAGATGAATGGTGGATAAACTAACTTAGTCAAGTTAATGAGTTTTTACTCATTAACATTCTTGACTTTTTGATTTATTTTTCAGGATAACAATTATGACTGAGCCACTATTTATCAAGTAATATTTATAACATCTAAATACCTATTAAACAATATTGAAGATAGTGTTTCTTTCTCTTAAAATCTCACTTTCATGTTCCTCTCTCCACAATGCTCTCTTTTGGCTGAGGTTTTAATTGTTTCCTTTTTCATATCCTTTTCCTTTGTTTATTTTCCTCAATCTATTTTTTAAAAATGTGACAGCCTCCGGATTTTTTGCCATTAAAACATTGTTATATTCCACTATCATTTACCAAAAAAGAAGGCCCTCAATGAGCTGTTTTGATACAGTGGCTGCAACAATGGGCTTGGCTATGGAAACAATTGTGAGGATGGTGCAGACTTTGGAATGATTCGTTCTGTTGTGTGCAGGGTCACTAGGGGTTGGGATCAACTCGACAGCACCTAACAACAACATCATTTACAAGGGTCCTAAACCAACATATTTGGGAATGAAATTGAAATGTATTTTAATTTAATAAATATTTGTCCACTTTCTTATAAAATCTCATATTCAAAGTCTCCCATTGGCAATTTTTCAATATAATAGAATAGCTAGACATTTTGTTGTAGGGTCATATGCAAATTCAGGAAAGTCTTTTAAGGATACATTTTGATATAACTAAACTGACCGCCATGGAGTGGATTCAGAGTCACCTTGACCCTATAGAACAGCGCTGCCCTTTGGGGCTGCCAAGGCTGTACATCTTTATGGGAGCCAAGCACCTCATCACAGAGCAGTTGCTACATTCCAACTGCTGACCTGGAGGTTAGTAGCCCAATCAGAGGGTTCCTTAGGTGAGATGGTTATGCATTAAATAGGTGATAGTATGAGAAGAAATGACCTTAGTTAAATATTTTTTCATCTACTTGCAACAGTAACACTTATACCAATTGCTAATAAAGCTATCAATGTTATAAAAGGTATAATTTAAATATTATTTTGGGGGAGAACACCTTGCATTGTTTAAGAGCCAAAAGTTGGTTCCAGGGAGTGTTTATAAATTCAAGTTTGTCACAGCTAAACTCAAAGGGACAGGTGCACCCTGTCCTTAGGATCACGTTGAGTCAGAATTGACTCAAAGGCAGTGCGTTTTTGATGGAGTGAGGCGCCATGGGGCTTTTTTTTTTTTTTTTTTGTTATCTCATGTTTTTATTCAAGTCGCGTGAGCTTTCTTTGTTTGCTTGCAAACTGCTCTCCAATGCCAGATATAATCATATGCATGGTATGCTAATTTTTAAATATGTAAAAAAATATAGCATACCACCTATGGAAGCAAGTCGCCTGACTTTCTTTCTGAGAAGCCAGTGGGTGGGTTTGATCCACTGACCTTTCAGTTAGCAGGCAAGCACTCAACTGTTTGCCCTATCAAGTTTTTTTCCCCTTCTCTAGAGAGGATGAATGCTTGATGCCTCTTTACTAATTACCAGCAAGGGCAATTTCATTTGCTTTCCATGCTCCATCTTTTCTCTCTTGCTGAAACAACAGGATCACACATGCAATCTAGGATTGTTCTGCATCTATTCCTAACATTTTATTACCTCAGAGAGCCTTGTATAACTGGAAGCAGAATGATATTATTCTTCTCGCAATTGTTTGTAATTTCTATTTTTGTTCTAATGCGCTCCTAATACAAATTTTGAGCAGCCAAATTTGTTTATGTAAAAAACATTTCCTATTTTATTTTATAAAATATAGGATATATAATATTTTATTCAAAATAAATGACTTTAACCAATTAAAGAAAGATTAAAAAAAAGCCAACAAGCAAGTTTCCCCAATCATATTAGTTTCATGGGAGAATAAAGAACTAAACACTAACAATCCTACACTTGACAGATGAAGCTTTCTCTTCCCCTAGAGTTACAGTCTTACAAACATGGAGGGGCAGTTATATCCTGTCCTATGGGGTGCTATGAACTAGAATTGACTAGGTCAGTGGTTCTCAATCTTCCTAATGCTGCAACCCTTTAATATGGTTTCTTATGTGTTGTGACTCCCTCAACCATAATTTTTTTTGTTGCTACTTCTAACTGCAATTTTGTAACTGTTATGAATCAGGCGAACCCTGACAAAGGGTTGTTTGACACCCCCAAATGGGTCGTGACCCAGAGGTTGAGAACCACTGGACTAGGTGGTAGAGTTTTAAGGAAGCACATTTTCTCTGTCATTGCTCTTTATTTTAGTTGTCAAATTAAATAAACAAACAAACAAACCAAGACCACTCACACACAAAACTAGTGCCCTTGAGTTGATTCCAACTCAGGATAGACCCAAGTACTACAGAGAAGACCTGTAGAACTTTCTGGTCCATAGTCAGTCTTGGAAACCTTCTTGGCAGCACTACTCTACCATATAGAGTGGATATGAGTCCGGTTTTGTTTGGAATATTTTCAAAAGCAAATGACTAGGCTTTTCCCCCATTGTGCTGCTGGATAGGCCCAAATAACCACCTATAAGTGCACAATTGATGGCAAACTGTTAGTGCTGCCCAGGGACCTAACCCAAACCAAACCAAACTCCTTGTCATCAAATCAACTTGGATTCACAGTGACTCTATAGGACAGAGTAGACCTGCCCCATAGAGTTTATGATGTAAATCTTTATGGAAGTTGACTGTCTGTTTTCCTCCCATGAAGAAAGTTATCAGAAGCCCAATGCTAAACCCAATTCACCACACTGCTTCTTCCTAATTGAACTGTATAACCTATATAGAGTTATGTACATACATATCTTAGGTAATTATAAATAGGAGATAATAAACTCCTCTTCACAAGGTTGTAAAAAGGATCCAATATAATGACATGCACAAACCTATTTAGAATGATAAATTCTAGATATATATAAGCAAGCATTTTAGTTGTTGCTGTGAGTTTGTTGCTGTGAGTATGAAACCCTATATAAGGTTATTATCAGTCTGAAGTGACTAGCAGGCATGGGTGGGGTTATTGTTAATAGTGTTGGGTGTTAGGAGCAATGGTAATTTTGGTTGTTGTAATAATGGTAGTGATATAAATACCTTAGCTTCTTGAGCCCTCGGTACTATGCAATGGATCAGCTGAACACCTAAATGCAATGTCAATAGAGAGGAAAGAAAAATCCCCAAAAAGCAGGAAGAGAAAGAGTAGGAGGGAAAAAATAGCATGCTTAAGACAGAATGGATGAATTGAAAAATAAACAATAAAGGTGGTAGGATGTCACTTTGGCAACAAATTTAGCAATTGTAGTTTAATCAAAATGGAAAAGATAGTAATAGGTAAAGTATGTTTCAACACAATAGGAACTTAAATGGATTGTTTCACTGAATCCTTAAAGTATTCCATGAGGTAAGTTAAAAAAAGTTTTATTGGCCTATACTTAATATAACATACACTTTACAACCATTCAATTGTTCAATCATACGTGTACAATCACTACAATCAAGAGTTGGACAGTCGACGACTTCCGGGAAGATGGCGATGGAGTGACACATACCAGAGGGACTCTGCAGAATTCAGCACAGGAGAATTGCTTAGAGGGAAATTAAATGCTGCTGGATCACAGGAGGAGAATCATAAAGATAAGTAGGCACAGACCCATGGGGTTTTGAGGGACTGGGAGATTTTGGCTTACCTCAGTGGAAGCCAGCTGGGGTTTGACCTTGGACCCGATACTGTCTCTGGGGGAGTCTGGACCATTTGGAGCCTGTAGTGGGGCTTGGTATAAAAACAGCCTTAGTTTGCCCCTGCCTGCCTCAGGGCAGGGACAGGACCCTTGAATCTCCATGGGCAGGCATCAGGGTTCAGCTATACTGTTGCTTTTGTTTCCATCTCTGCTCTCTGTCCCCCCACAGTCCTGGAGGTCTGCACAGGGGTTTTTTCTCAGCACAGCCACAGCTTGCCACTGCTGCCTCGGGGCAGGGTCTATACCCTCACAGCTCAGTGTGCAGGAATTGGGGTTCAGCTACATTGTTGCTTTTGTTTCCATCTCTCCTCTCTGTCCCCCCAGGGCCTTGGAGGGCTGCGCAGGGGCATTTTTCCGCTCAGCCTCGATTGCTGCCACTGCTGCTGCTGTCTCAGGGCAGGGACTAAACCCTTGCAGCTCCACCTGCAGGTATTGGGATTCAGCTGCATTGTTGCTTTTGATTCCCTCTCTTCTCTATATCGCCCCACAGTCTAAGTGGTCTTACTTTAAAAAATTTTTCCTCCTTTTGGTCTCTTTCCTGTTCTCTCACACTCCACTGCTGACCTCCAGACCACTCCCATTAGCCTAGGGCATTTACACCTGCACCACACACAGCTAGGTGAGCTCCATCCTGTGCATCTAGCCTGAGGCTGGGGAAAGCCCTGCTTTCCATCCAGAGGATACTCTGCACAACTTCTCACTGGGGAATTCCTGCCTGTTGTACCTGGGGGCATAAGGCAGCTCAGCCAACACTTGTCAACATTCCAAGCTGTTGCAGGAACCTCTGCCCAATCTCCGCAACACCAAAGCAGGCAACCTACCAGCTTTCTGGGGCAATTTCCTGAGAGGGAAGCCACTGGAGGATAAAGTGGTAGGTTAAATCTATAGTTAAAGAAGCATTCCTACAAAGCTCCCAGAGAGAGCCAGTGCTCTTCAACTCCTTGGAAAATAGCACCTGGCTCCTCTAAAACAACACCATGCAAACAGCCATCAGCCCCAACGACCTCAACGAAAAAAACGGTAGAAACAAAAGGCAATGGCAGAACATTTCCCGAACATAACGACATGCATAGAAGAAGCAGACATTGAGCTGCCACAGAAAGAAATTTTCAGAAAGCTGCTCAGAGTCTTACAGGATATGAGGGAAACAATACAGAAAAAGGACGAAATGATAGAGGAGATAAAGGCCATACAACAAAGGGAAATACAGGAGCTTAGGGAGGAGATAACAAAAACTGGTAGCAGAAAAACGGACCTCGAGAATCGACTGGAGGAAGCAGAAAACCGCATCAGTGACTTGGAGGACAGTCAAGCAGAATTTAACAAAAGCGAACAAAAATCTAATAAGATCATTAGAGAAGCTGAAGAAAACCTAAGAGCTATGTCTGATGCTACAAAGCAGAACAACATTAGAATTATTGGCTTACCGGAGGAAGACACAACAAAGAAGTCATCTGCAACCTCAGTGAGAGAATTATTGGAGGAAAACTTCCCCAGCTTAGTGAATGAAAACTAGGCAACCATTCAGGAGGCTAAAAGAACACAAGCTAGATTGAATCCCAAGAAGTCACCAAGGCACAAAATAGTTAAACTATCCAACTTTGAGAAAAAGGAGAAAATCATGAGAGCATCTAGGGGAAAAAAAGCAATCATATATAAAGGTTCACAAATAATATGCTCAGAGTTATCAGCAGAAACTATGAATAAGAGGAGAGAGTGGAGTAACATATTCCAATAATTGAAGGAAAACAATGCAAACTCAAGAATACACAGCCAAATTATCGATCAAGATAGATGGAGAAGTAGGAGTCTTCCCAGACAAGGAAAATCTCAAAGAACACGTTAGAAGAAAACCATCCCTACAAAAGATCCTTGCTGACCCAGTATGGACAGAAGAACAACACTCATCAAGCATAAATAAGAGACGTCCACATAGAACAACCTCACCCAGAGGGCAACAAAGAGAAAACAGACCCCAAGAGAGCATTGGCTTAAGGAAGGAAAGCACTCAAAAATGATACACACACATATGCACACCAGGCAACTGAGAAAGGAAAGTAGGAAAACACCAACACAAAAGATTTAAGATGACATTACAGTATCCACAGATGGAGATAATAACCCTGATTATCAATTGCATGAACTCAGGCATTAAAAGACTGAGAATAGCAGATTGGCTTAGAAAACACAACCCATCAATCTGCTGTGTACAGGGGACACATCACAAGGCTACAGAAAAAAAATAAGCTGAGAATAAAAGACTGGAGAAAGGCATATCAAGCAAACAACAATTAAAAAAAAGCTGGGTTGCAATCCTAATCTAGGATAAAATTGACCTCAAAGTGCAAACCATAAACCGAGATAAAGAGGGACACTATATAATGCTGAAGTGAATAGTAGACAAAGAACCACTAAGTATTACAAACATATATTCCCCGAATGAGAGAACCACTGAATACGTCAACCAAACATTCCAAAAGATGGGAAAAAAACAAACACAGCCTCAACAATTATAGTGGGTGACTTCAATACAACGTTCTGTGAGAATGATAGATCACAGGCAAAGAAACTCAACAAGGAGACTAGAGAGCTACAATTAGACAATTTGACCTGACATTTACAGAGCTTTTCATCCAAATACAAAAAAAAATTCACATTCTTTTTATTTTTTTATTTTTTTTTTCTTCTTTTACATTTTATTAGGGACTCCAACAACTCTTACCACAATCCATACATATACGTACATCAATTGTATAAAGCACATCCATACATTCCCTGCCCCAATCATTCTCAAGGCATTTGCTCTCCACTTAAGCCCCTTGCATCAGGTCCTCTTTTCCCCCCCACCCCTCCCTCCCCTTTCCCCCCTCCCTCATATGCCCTTGGTAATTCATACCTCGTTATTTTGTCATATATTGCCCTGTTCGGGGTCTCCCTTCCCCCCTTCTCTGCTGTCCCTCTCCCAGGGAAGAGGTCACATGTGGATCCTTGTAATCAGTTCCCCCTTTCCAACCCACTCACCCTCCACTCTCCCAGCATCGTCCCTCACACCCTTGGTCCTGAAGGTATCATCCACCCTGGATTCCCTGTACCTCCAACCCTCATATGTACCAGTGTACAGCCTCTGTCCTATCCAGCCCTGCAAGGTAGAATTCGGATCATGGTAGTTGGGGGGAGGAAGCATCCAGGATCTGGGGAAAAGCTGTGTTCTTCATCAATACTACCTCACACCCTAGTTAACCCATCTCCTCTCCTAAGCCCCTCTATGAGGGGATCTCCATTGGCCGACACTTGGGCCTTGGGTCTCCACTCTGCACTTCCCCCTTCATTTAATATAATATATATATACACATACATATATACATATACACATATATACACATACATACACACACATATCTTTTTTTTTTTTTTTTTGCATGATGCCTTATATCTGGTCCCTTGGGCACCTCGTGATCGCACTGGCCGGTGTGCTTCTTCCATGTGGGCTTATTTGTTTCTGAGCGAGATGGCCGCTTGTTCACCTTCAAGCCTTTAAGACCCCAGACACTATCTCTTTTGATAGCCGGGCACCATCAGCTTTCTTCACCACATTTGCTTGTGCACCCATTTGTCTTCAGCGATCCTATCATGGAGGTGTGCAGTCAATGATATGATTTTTTGTTCTTTGATGCCTGGTAACTGATCCCTTTGGGACCACTCGATCACACAGGCTGGTGTGTTCTTCCATGTGGACTTTGTTGCTTCTGAGCTAGATGGCCGCTTGTTTATCTTCAAGCCTTTAAGACCCCAGTCACTATCTCTTTTGATAGCTGGGCACCATCAGCTTTCTTCACCACATTTACTTGTTCACACACTTTGGCTCCAGCCGTTGTGTCGGGAGAGTGAGCATCATAGAGTTCCAATTTAATAAAGGAAGGTATTCATGCATAGAGGGAGTGTTTGAGTAGAGGCCCAAGGTCCTTCCGCCACCTTAATACTTGACCTATAAATATCGACACAAAGATCTATTTCCCCAACCTCCTATATATATATGCATGTACATGTCTTTGTCTAGACCTCCATGAATGCCCTTTGACTCCTAGCTCTTTCCTCCATCTCCCTTGACCTTCCTCCTGCCCTACTACCATGCTTCATCGCCCCCTGGGCTAGAGTATACCTCTTCTCTAAGCAACCTTACCCTTGATCATTTCCCATCAGGCCTGCCACTCCCCCTTCTCTACCCTTTGGGGTCCCATGTTTTTCCCTTGTCCCTGGGTTTGTTAACACCACTTCCTTACCCCCCCTACCCCCCACCCCAAGTCCCCCCGGAACTGTCGGTCCCGTTGTTTTTCATCCAGATAGTTCATCCAGCCTGTCCTATTCAGACAGACCTGTGGGGTCACTAACATGCACGAAAACTAGACAGAGGAACACAAAGCAACAGTATACAACCAGACAACAATACAACCAAAACAAACCACTGAAAAAGAACAGAACAAAACAGTTCACAAGAGAAAAGCTTGTAGTTAGTTCAGGGATCTTTGCTGGCCCTTAGGAGCGTTTTCCAGTCCAGTCTGTTGGGGCACCACGCCCTGGCCCCAAAGTCCGCTTTCAGCATTCCCTGGGGACCTTGCCACTCCATTCCCTTGCTGTTCCGCTGCACTCCCCCAGTGCTTTGCCTCGGTGTGGTGGGATCAGGTCAGGTGCAATTCCCACACTGTGTCTCCGGTGCTGTCCCCTGTATCGCCCTTAGTCACTGAGGGGCATCATGTCTCATAGTAGGGTCAGCCATGTTGTTCTCTCTGTGGACTGGCTGCTCTACTCAGGAACATCATCATCACGGCCTGGTGGGCCAGGCTGTGCTCCACTCTCTCCTCCTGCCCCTTCATCTGCTCCCGTGTGCTCTGATCAGATATGTCCATCTCCCATAGCTGCAGGGTCAATGTCGTCCTTCGTTTGAAGCCCTCATGGAACATATTCAAAGATAGACCACATGTTCGGTCATAAGGCGAATCTACATAAATATAAGCACATTGATATAATACAGACCTCTCTCCCTGACCACTGTGGCATAAGGCTGAAAATCAACAAAAGGAAGACGAAGAAAACAAGAGCAAACAATTGGAGGACGAATAAGTCACTACTGCAAAAGAAAATGGATACTGGCACAGACCAGAGATGAAATTAGGATTTCTAGAAACAAATGAGAATGAGCACATGATATACCAAAACTTATGGGACACAGCAAAGGCAGTTATCCGAGGAAGTTTCATAGCAATACATGCACACCTGAGAAAGGAAGAGAGACTCGTGGTTGATATGCTGGCGCAAAATTTACAACTTGAAAAGAGTCAGCAGGGAAATCCTCCTAATAGCAAAAGAAAGGAAATTATAAAAATCAGGGCTGAGATTCAGGAGAGGGAACATAAGAAAACTATGGAAAATATTAATGCTGCTTAAAGGTGGTTCTTTGAAAGGATAAACTGAATCTACAGACCACTGGCAAACCTAACCAAAGAAAGGAGGGAACAAATTTCAATAGCAAGAATAAGGGTTGAAAGAGGGGACATTACAACAGACCCTAATGAAACCAAAAGGATAATTACACAGTACTACAAAGGATTGTACTCCAATGAATTCAACAATTTGGAAGACATGGACAAGTTCTTGTAAAAGCAATACCTCCCTAGAATATCCTCAATGGACGTCAAGAATCTCAACAGACCCATAACAATAGAAGAAATAGACAAGGTTATCAAGAGAGTAGTAAGAGAGTTCACAACTGAGAAAACATCTTTAGCAATGACACACCAGACAAAGGCCTTATTACTAAAATCTAGAATTCTCTGCTAGCTTCCAAAATGAAAAAACAAAAAACTAGTTGCCCATTTGAGAGGTTGGCAAAGTACCTGAAAAGAAATTTCACAGGGTCGGAAATACGAATGGCCAACAAACATATGAGAAAATTTCCCAATCTTTAGCCAAAAGAGAAATGCAAATTCAAACAACAAGGTACACCTTAACACCCTCAAAGGTAGCCCAATTCAAATAAATCAGAAAGCAACAAATGTTGGAGGGATTGTGGGGAGACAGGAACTCTCATCCACTGCTGGTGGACTTGTAAGTATGTACGACCACTTTGGAAATTGATCTGGCGATACCTAAAACAGATGGAAATTGAGTTGCCATACGACCCAGCAATCTTTCTACTGGGCATATACCCAGAAGAGGCAACAAACAAACCAGGGCCAGACAGCTGTGATCCAGTGTTCATTTCGGCACAGTTCTCAATTGCAAGGAGTTGGAAGCAACCCAAATTTCCATTAACTGACGATTGGATTAAAAATCTGTGATATATACATAAAATTGAGTACTATGCATCACTAAACAAAAATGATGAACATATGAAGTACATTGCTGCATGGGAAGAACTGGAGGAAAGCTTGCTTAGCGAAGTAAGTCAAGCACAAAAGGACAAGCACAACATGAGTTCGCTGAAGTAAGCTTTAAAAAAATATACAAAGGGGGCATAGGTAAAAAGCTACTGTCTGCAAACATTCCTGGGATGAGGATCAGGTAATATGGCAGTGAGCAGACCAAATACAGGGACACACATGGTAGACAACTAAAAAGGAGGTGGGGAAAGTAAAAAAATAATAAAAAAGAAAAAGGAACAGGGGCACAGGGCACTTACCCACCCAGGGGAGTGTATTATTTATATCTCCACAGGGAAAGAGGGACCAGACTTCAACCCAGTGCTCAAAGATGTGAATGAAACATGCAGGTGTGGAGTAGGGAACCAGTGGAGATGTCTTGGGGGCTGGCCCCAATCCCAAATACTACGTGGACACCTGCCCCCCCCCCCCAGAAGAATTTATTTCAAAAGACGGCATTGAATCTGCAGCTCCAGGAGAGGGACATATCTGATCGGAGCACATGGGAGCAGATGAAGGGTGAGGAGGGGAGAGTGGAGCACATCCTGGACCACCAGGCCGTGAGGACGATGATCCCAATTAGAGCAGCCAGTCCACAGAGAGGACCACATGGCTGGCCCCACTATGAGACACGACGCCCCTCACTGACCCATAGCCCTACAGGGGCAAGACTGGAGACACAGTGTGCGAATTGCACCCAATCTGATCCTGCCACACCGAGAGGCAAAACACTAAGGGGGTATAACAGAACAGCAAGGGAATGGAGTGGCAAGGTCCCCAGGGAATACTTAAGGTGGACTTTGGGGCCAGGGCATGGTGACCCAACAGACTGGACTGGAAAACACTCTTAAAGGCCAACAAATGATCCTTGAACTAATTACAAGCATTTCTTTCTTGTGTTTTGTTGTCATTGGTTTGTTTTTGTTGTTTTGTTAAATATTGTTGCTTGGTTTTGCTCTGTCTTGTTTTTGTGCATATTATTATCTTCACACGTCTGTCTAAATAAAATAGGCTGGATGAACAATCTGGAGGAGAAAACAATGGGGCCGAAAGTTCCAGGGGGACATGGGAGAGAGGCAGGTGGGGAGAAAGGTAGTGGTGTTAACAAACCCAGGGACAAGGGAACAACAAGTGATTATTGGTGGTGAGGTGGGTGTGGGAGGGAGGCCTGGTAGGACATGATCATGGGTACTGTAACCAAGAGGAATTGCTGAAACCCTGGTGGGGACTGAGCATGATAGTGGGACAGGAGGAAAGTCAAGGGAAATAGAGGAAAGAGCTGGGAGGCAAAGGGCATTTATAGAGGTCTAGATAAAGACGTACATATGCAAACATTTATATATGAAGATGGGGAACTAGAACTATGTGCATATGTTTATAGGCTTAGTTTTAAGGTAGCAGAAGGACATTGGACCTCCACTCAAGTACTCCCTCAATGCAAGAATACTTTCTTCTATTAAATTGGCATTCTATGATGCTCACCCTCCCGACACAACCGCTGAAGACAAAATGAGTGTATAAGCAATTGTGGTGAAGACAGCTGATGGTGCCCGGCTATCAACAGGTATAGTGTCTAGGGTCTTAAAGGTTTGAAAGTAAACAAGCAGCCATCTAGCTCACAAGCAACAAAGCCCACATGGAAGAAGCACACCAGCATGTGTGATCAAAAGTTGCTGAAGGGATCAGTTATCAGGCATCAAAGACCACAAAATCATATCATTGTGTGCTCAACTCCATGATACATCGCTGAAATCAAATGAGTGCATAAGCAAATGTGGCAAAGAAAGCTGATGGTGTTTGGCTATCATAAGATATAGCACTATCTAGTTCAGAAGCAACAAAGCTCACATGGAACAAGCACACCAGCGTATGCGATCATGAGGTGTCAAAGAGATCAGGTATCATCAGAACAAAAATCTGACCATAGTGAATGAGGGTGGGAGTGCAGAGTGGAGATGCAAAGTCCAGTTGTAGGTCACTGGATATCCCCTTGCAGAGGGGTCTTGGGGAGGAGATGAGCCAGTCAGGGTGTGATATAGCAACGATGAATAATACAACTTTCCTCTAGTTCCTAAAAGCTCCCCTCCCCCCCATTATCATGATCCGAATTCTACCTTGCAAGTCTGCCTAGACTAGCAGATATACACTGGTACAGATAGGAACTGGAAACACAGGGAATCCAGGGTGTAGGATCCCTTCAGGACTAGTGGTGTGAGTGGCAATACTGGGAGGGCTTAGGGAGGGTGGGTTGGAAAGGGTGAACTGATTACAAGGATCTACATGTGACCTACTCCTTAGGGGACAGACAATAGAAAAGTGGGTGAAGGGAGACATCGGACAGGGCAAGATATGACAAAATAATAATTTATAAATTATCAAGGGTTCATGAGGGAGGGTGGAGTAGGGAGGGAGGGGGTAAATGGGCAGCTGATGCCAGGGGCTTAAGTGGAGAGCAAATGTTTTGAGAATGATAGGGCAATGCATGTAAAAATGTGCTTTACACAATTGATGTATGTATGGATTGTGATAAGAGTTGTATGAGCCATTAATAAAATGATTTTAAAATGGGGGGGGGGAGAAAATAATGATGGCAGCTTATGCACAAATGTGCTTGACACAGTAGAGGAATGTTTGCATTCTGATAAGAGATACAAGAGTCCCCAATAAAAGTATCATCTAAAAAAAGAATAAACACAACAAAAAGAGTTGGACAGTCACACAGTCAGCTGCAGAACATTTCTTCTCTGGCTTATTGTTGTTAGCTCTCCATTTCCTGCCAACTTCCCCTGCCATGCCCTGAGATCATTATTCATCCAGTTACTCTCTTTGTAGTTTTACTTATCTGTTTTTCATATTTAAGAAAATCATACAAACAAAACAAAAAGACAATGACTAGATGAAACAGCAAAAAATATTTTTTTAAAAAATTTTATTAGGGACTCATACAACTCTTATCACAATCCATATATACATCAATTGTATAAAGCACATCTGTACATTTTTTGCCCTCATCATTTTCAAAGCATTTTTTCTTCTCCACTTAAGCCCTTTACATCAGGTCCTCTTTTTTTCCCCTCCCTCCCCACTCCCCACTTCCTCATGAGCCCTTGATAATTTATAAGTTATTATTTTGTCATATCTTGCCCTGTCCGACGTCTCCCTTCACCTCCTTTTCTGTTGTCCGTTCCCCAGGGAGGAGGTCACCTGTAGATCCTGTAATCGGTTCCCCCTTTCCAACCCACCCTCCCTCTACCCTCCCAGTATCTCCACTCACACCCTGGTCCTGAAGGTATCATCCTCCCTGGATTCCCTGTAACCACACTTTCTTGTTGAAAATTATAACCTCCATAAAAGCAAACCTTCCAGAAGACAGTGTAAGTAGAGAGTTTCAGAATCTTCTTATATGTAATTTTCTGTTTCAAAATGATGAAAAATTTAAAATGACTCAATTGTATTTACTTTCTTCTACCTCCAACACATTGAAAGCAGAAATGAAAGTATTTTTTTAAAGAAATTAAGTGTCTTGATTGAGTTAATCTATAGAAAATGCCCTACGTCTTAAGCTATTCCTGTCAGAACAATATGGGGTGAGTAATGATGTCTTGAAGAAACAGACAAACCAGAAGGCAGGAGGGACTGAGAGAAAGAGAGAGAAGAGAAGAAATGCCAGTGGGGAAAATGCTGATAATTCTTGAAGCCAGGTAATGTGCAGGGCACTCCTCTCTACAGCATGTGCACATTTGAAATTTTCCATAACACAAATTCACAGAGTTCACTTAAGTTCGTAGAAGTCAAGTGGCAATGCCAATATCAATGGGTGACAAACTATTGTGATAAATATAGAGAAACAGTTTAATAGCACCAAGCAATTTGCATGGGAGTGCCATTTTAAACCACAAACTTGCACTGTTTATTTTTCTTGTGTTAGTGTTTTTTAATAAAAAAAAGTAGAGAGGCAACCATGCCCCACTGGAGCCAGTTTGTTTACTAGGAACAATGCTGATTTCATTGCTTTAATGTTTGTAGCTCCCATTTTATTTTTAGCATGCTCTCTTTTATTAGTTAAGTCAAAACATAAGCACTTCCTGCCTTGAGCAAACTCACTATGTGACTTCCCCACCAGACGAAGGGCATCATCACTTGATCTGTCTTATTTTAACTTTGTGAAAAGACACTTTTCACTTTCAAAAAGTTCACGAGTAGGGAGCAAATACCTTTGTGAAGACTTTTCCATTAAAGTGCAGTCCACAATACTGAAATAAAATATATTCTGAACATCCGCCAATCAAATTTTATGAAATCAAGTCAAATAAAAGAAGACATTTGATATAAGTTATCAAATGTGTTATCCCTTTTTAAAGATAAAAGTCTATTCCTAGTTACATTATGTGGGTATTTCATTCATTTTATATCATTTTATTCATTTTACATTAAGTTGAAATAGATTTTGTTCAATCCCTTATATTTTCTTTATCTATAAGCAGCCATCTTCCCAGATTTTATCCAGAAGTTTCTGACATAGTTTAAAAAAAGAGAGATAAAAACAAATTGACAAGCCCAAGATTTCTTCTCTGAAATCCTTGAACTTAGGTGTTTTATGACTTTCTGATCATTTCAGAACCGAGGGAAGTCATAGAGGGTCGCTCTGCGTCAGAGTTGACTGGAGGACAGTGACGTTTGTGGAATGTTTTGCCTAGACTATATATGACACAGAGCTCTGGTGATGGTATTAAGTGTTGTACTGCCACCTGCAATGCTGGTGGTTCAAATCCACCAGCTCCATGGGGGAAAGATGGGGCTGTCCTCTATTTATAACTTCAACCCCCTAAATACAGTCATTGTTAGTTGAAATATACTTGCTGGCTGTATGTTTGGTTTGGGTTTGGGAATAAACCATCTAAATCTCTGGTGATATCTGACAGTGCAATCTGTACTTAAATGCTGTCAGGTTTCTGTAGAAAGATGTATAAAAATTCACATCTGTTTTTGCTAGCTGCCTTACATCGGATCGGACTCATGGAAACCCCATGCTCAACAAAACAAAATGCAGCCTGGTTGATGGTGTTACTCGGGTTGGTGACACCCCATCCCCCTACAGACCTCCTCCTCTCATACCACATCATACAGAACCTCTAGCAAAATGCATCACCAATTTTGGCAACAGAATCATATGAGATCAATGTAGTTAAAAATCACTGCACATTGAATGACAGCATTATTAGTTATAATGCCATTAGTTAATAATTAGTGAGATTTCTCTTTCATTTAATTGCTACATAACTCTGAAAAAGTTATTGATATGTGTTTGCAAATACCATTTACCAGTGTTGTAGCTAAAACAGAAAATCTGACCAAAACAGTAACTATAAAAACCCAGAAAGCAATGAAGTCAACCGAGTGTGCGTGGCGCTCATGCCCATGAAATCTTGCCGGCCAAAGTGCCCCTGTGGTTAAGGAATAACGACATCTGTGGCTGGAGTGCATTGGAATGTTAAAAATATTAAATTAGCATTAAGTTTAGCGTATCTAACTTATGGTAGGAATATGGATACTTGTAAGCTGGTTTTACAAAACCATTTTTGTTGTTAAATTAACTACAGGAATATCTTTATTAAAATAATGTTTTCTGCTGAAATGCTGCATAAGACAGTCATTTGGGGACTACGCCTGGCAGTGTCACCCAGTATGGTCTGCACCCCGAGTGATGACACTGTGGTCCATCCTGCATCATCATCATCATCCTTCATAGCCATCATCCTTCATAGTCATCATCCTTCATATACTTGAAGCCTTTGTTGATATCAGCATGTATTGTGAATGCTTTTCATCTCACAGAGCTCATGTCTCAGCTTTATATGGGACAAGATTCCACTGTGATTCATAGAATTTTCATTGGTTGATTTTTGAAAGTATATCTTTTTTGGAAAGTTCTGTGGCAACCCGCCCACTATGCCCACTTGCTGGTGACAATTGAAGCTCCCGGTGAGGTGACATAGCTTCTAGTACCATGGCAACCCACAGTTCACCACAGTCCCACAAACTGGTGCTTGTCCACGCTGCAATCCACCACCAGCACTCACTGCCAGGGAGTCCATTCTTGGAGGAATCAACAAGTAGAACTGTGCCATGGGGTTGCCAAGGCTGAAGCAGTGCCACTCTGGAGTAAATAGCGACGATAGACTCCATCTTTTTTGCTAGCAGATGAAAATGCCAGATCTCAATCAATGACTCCGGGTGGCAGGGCCTTCGAGAGTTCAGGGTTTCAGATGAAGGATTGTGAGTAGGAAAGGGTACTGGCTTCAGGGCTGGACGGACTCAGTCCTTCTTAGCTGTGACCCTCGTTACCTGTGTGGCCCTCGGGACCTCTTGTCCTCATTTATAGACCACAAACAGGAAAAAGAGGGACTGTATTTCCAGCTCTCTAACCCTTCTCCAAAAATTCTGTGCTCTTCAAATCACACCACGTTGAAACAGTAGTTTGTCATCATTATGGGATTCCTGTGAAACATTCTTTGAATTTTGGAAACAAAAAGAGGTCTGAGAGGCAAGAGCTGGGCCATAGGCTAAATAGGGAAAGGTTCCTGAACACAGTTCTCCTAGGATCGCCTTGCTCGCCTCACACAGTGAACAGGTGCGCTGCTGTGTGGGAAACAATTACTTGGTGCGACTCTCCTGGCCCTTTCTCACCAATGCAGTTTTTATTATTTTCCAAAATGCTTCCTGGTATGATCCCCTGATTGGTTTGTGCTGTTGGGAAAAACCTATCAACATTGCTCCTTAGGAATTCCTGTAAAAACAGTCGCTGTGCCCTGAAACGACCTCTCTGTGTTCAGTGTAACTGGCCCAGCAGACCCCTCAGAAGTCACTGTTTTGATTGGACTTCTTCCTTTCTTCCTCTCTTTGATGGCACCCTCATGAGACCAAGCCAAGTGTCTCTCCGAGGGAAGTTTTCCGCAGCTGTGCACTGGGTTCAGAGAATGCCGAAGCACAGTTCATTTAGTCTCGAACCTTGCATGAATATATGGGAACCTCGGCAGCAATACTTTTTGACTCATTTGCATACTCATCTCTATATGTTTAACTTTTTTCTAATAATTTCCTTCAAATAGGAGCTTTAGATTTAAAAACAAACAGACCAAAACAACAACAACAACAACAACAAAACCCTCTGAGTGACTGGGGAAAGAATGCCTGGAAGAGCTTGTTGCTTCCTCTTTTGTCTTTTCTCTCTCGTTTAACAGAACAATAGTAGAATAATCTGTAATCACAGAACACCTCATTGTGTATCAGACAAAGTGGCTCAGAATAAAGTATGCACCTCTCTTCAGGCTGTCGTGCAGATGGCTGATGCCTGTTTAATGGGAAACGCTGATATGCAGGCATATGTTTAACTATAGGATTGTAGCCATTAAGGAAAGATTGTAACTTCTTTCTTTACCTCTGCCCTGGGTGGAGAACCAGTACACCGGGGAGCCATTTGGGACTCACTGTAGGCAGACAGCACCCAAGGAATGATGGAAATCTCTTAGATTCCTGATGACTCTATACAAAAGCACTTCCACAAGAGCTTGGACTTCAGTGTGTTAGAAACCAACCGCCATTGTGTTTAAGCTGATTTCAACTTAGGTCTCTTGTAGAGCTGTCAAGATTGTGGCCGGGCTCATATAAATGGAAACATCCTTTGTCAGGTAAAAAGTACCCTTAAAAATTCCTACAGAAAATCTTAAATTCATTGATAAGTTATAGGTATGTATTACTTAATATCCCGGACACATTCTGTAAAATAGGGCCTCAGGTAATTTTGATGTTGCAGACACCATGTGTTATATGCTTAGCAAACGTACATGCCTAATTCACAAGCAATAGCCCTTACAGATTTTTCAGCTTTCTGTTGTTTAATAACTGGATCCCTTCCCCATGGACACTTCGCCTTTTCCTGCTGCTGCTGCTGCTGCTATTGCAGGCACCGGTTTCACTGCATTTGGGAGTCATGATGCACTCCATGCTAATATTTTGAAATAAAATTAGATAGATAGCGTTACTACAACAAGCAAGAGTTAGCCAATAGAGGATATTGGGTGCTGCTGCCTCCCAGCCTTAGCATACATTATTACATAGTCATCTTTTATTTGGAAGTTGAAAAATTTCATATTAAAATAACAATAGGAAGTATACTACAGTACATACATAAACCAGCAACACCGATATTTATTACAGCATCAAGCCAGATGCATTGAAGGCTATAGATGCACTGTGCCATCATATATATGACAGTGCAACCACTTTGTACACAGATGTATGAAACTACCATGTTGTGTGTTCTCGATGCCAAGTGTGGTTCCACATCATGGAGACCCTGTGTGTACAGCAGATGGAACATTGCCTGCTCCAGTGCCATCTTCGCCATCTTGCTGAGGCAGCCACTGTGTCAACTCACCTCTTTGAAGGTCTTTTTTTGTTTTTTTTTTTGATGATGATACACTGTTTCTCTAAACACGATGTCCTTTGAGGAGTATTTTGGCCATACTTCTTCCACAACAGATTTGTTTGTTCTTCTAGCAGTATATGGAATAGTCAGCAACATATTTCAAAGGCATCAGTTTTCTTTTGTCTTCCTTGTTCCTTGTCCAGCTTTACTGTGGATGTGATGTGATTGAAAATGCCATGACCTGGGCCCAGCACATTTGAGTCCTGGGATATCTTTGCTTTTAACACATTAAAGGGAACCTTTGCAGCAATTTACCCAGTGTAATACAGTTGGTTTCCTGACTGCTGATTTCCTGGTTGATCTGCCTTTAGATACATTTTAAAGTTGTGTCAGTTTTTAACATTTTCTGCTTTCTTTTTGATTGAGGTTTTTCTCTGGTTTGTTTAGTCATTGTTCTGTTTGTTTGTTTGTTTTATGCTTCCTTTTGAATTTCTGGGAAGCAAACAAACCTCAAACACTGCCATCTAGTTGATGCCAACGCATGGTGACCCTGTAGGATAGGGTAAAGCTGCCCGGTGGGTTCCGGAGGCGATGCACGGTGGTTTCACAGCTTGCAGATCGCAGCCCAATGTGTGTCTACGCCCCACCAAGGCCATTCGTATTTCTGGAAGTTTCCTGTTTGTACTGCTGCTTCAGTGCTTGAGTCTCTCCTGTGAAATTTTAATTGCCGGTGGTATTAATATTGATTGATAATTCTTAAGGGAGGGCTTTATAAGTTTTGATAATTTCTATGAGGGGACTTGAAAATTCTATTTAATGGAATGGAACTAAAATATAATGGGATAATTCTTTTTGAAGTACTCTTGTAGATTCCACTGAGTCACCTTTCTTTGCAACAGCCATAGGTATCAATCATTTTATTCATGACCTCCAGGTACGTTCTCTATGCCCCATTCTCTGGTTGGGCTTTCTGAACTCCACTGTAATCTTAGAGGACCAGAGATGTATACACAGATTGAGGTTGCCCAAACTGATGCTATGTAGCACATGACTCTTAAAAACTTCCTTTAAAATGAGTAATGGGTAATACAACCCAAACCAAACTTGTTGCCATGGAGTCAATGCCAACTCATAGTGATCCCTTAGGGTACAACTTTCCCAGTGAGCTTTCCTCTCTATGGAAGTAGAAAGCCCCATCTGTTTTTCTCTCATGAAACACGTGTCTTCAGATTTCGAAACTTGCAGGTCACAGCCCGGTGCATAACCACGACACCACCAGGAGTCCTATGGGCTCTATAGTCACCTTTATTTAACATAGTACAAAAGGAATGTCTTAGGTAACTTTGGTAAACTATGAAAACAAGGATGACATTTAATATGGCCCTTCCAGCCACAATCTCATTTGCCACGGTTCACTGGGTGATGTGTTGTAGATTTAGCCTCGATGCTGTGGTTATGACCCCACTTTGGAGAGCATTCTCTCTTACAGGATTAGGGTGGGATGAATTTTTAGAGTCTAAGTGTAGACCCTATTTTACTGGACAGTGTGACTTCAGTTACCCTCCTTTGTTTTCTCTGACAGTATGGTTTCTTGAAAAGATAGACATCACACCTCCACCTAAACCTTTGCTTTTGTGACCTGTTTCCTGACTGAGCTTTGGAAGAAAGAAGCAAAAAGTCCTTTTATTTTTTATAATTAAAAAAAATTGGCTTCTGGCTTTGGATCCTGTGTTTGACTTGCCTCTGCCTGGCCTACAGATTTGAGACATAACAGCGCCCACAACCATGTGAGACATTTTCTTAAAAGTTTCACGGGCGTCTGTGAGATCTTACAGTGACTTGCAGAGCCCAGGGACAGCAGGGAATGTGCTCACGGGGTGACGAGTGGAAATGGGAGAGAAGAACATCTTGGAAGAGTTGGTCATTTTGACATCATTAATCTCTACCTCCTTGGACTAGTCTGGTATTAATTCTTTAAAAAGAAATTATTACCACAAGAACAAAAATAAATACCTAAGGACTAACGAGAAAAAAGCAATCTTGAGTTTTACAGAATGAGTGATGGTCCTTATTGAATATGTAAGACAGCCACAGAGGAAATACTAGAATAAAGACAAAGAACGCAAAGAGCTCAGTGAGTTTACTGAATATACAAGTAATCAATGAGAGATCATTGTTATGGATAGGAAAATTAATATTTATAAAATGCCAATTATTTCCCAATTTACACACAATACACACACATATATAGCATAATTATATTAAAAGTCTACATACCTTTTTAATAAGTTGAAAAATAATTCTAAAATTTACATTGAAGAATTAAAGATCAAGAATAGCTGACTCTCCTTAAAAATAAAAAGTTGGGTAGATATGTCCTACATCGCTATCAAGATTTTAAGTAAAGTTATAAAAATATGTATTAGTATGCAGATAAACCTGATGAATGAAATAGAATAGCGAGTCCAGAAATAAACTCAGACAGACAAGAAACTCTGATTTATAAGGAAGATAAGATTGTAGATCAGACAGAGAGAGTATGTTTATTCAGGTGATGTTCCTTAGACAATCATATCTATGGAATGCTACCTGTATGGAAAAAAACCCCAAACCAAGGAAAATGGATACCCATTTGAGATTATACATAAAAACCGTTATGACATAGATTAAGGCTTTGAATTCAAAAAGAAAATTACTCAAACTTCTTAGCATGAACCATAGAAGAATATTCATTGGAGAAGTAGTTCTTAAAACAGTAGCGAAAATACCAAAGAAATTATTACTTTGATGAAATTAACTTTAAAACATTGCGCTCATTAAAAAAATCTATAGAGTGAAAAAACTTGCATCTTGACATTGACAAGTCACAAAAACAAGTCGTACGCTGAGTGTACAGAAAAGTTTTATAAACCAATTAAATAATGACAACTATTCAAAATGAGAAAACAAACACAAACAGGCACAACACACAAAAGGGGAAACATTACTGGCAAGAAAATCTATACAGAGAGATATTTAACTTCTTTTGTATTCTAAATGCAAACTAAAAGCATACTTATCATATTGGACAGTGGCAAGTGTGGCAGAGGCTATGGGGCATTGTTGACTTCTGCAAGCTGTTGGCAGGAATGGAACGTTGGTCCACCAGTCTGGTAAGAAAAAAATCACAATCAACTTAGATATATCTTCTACAGAACCATTCTACACTGAGAAATACCTCACAGAGGACCTCCTGCACATGCTAGAGGGACAGGCAATATATTATGAGTTTCAGTATTTTCCTAATAAGAAAAAATGGGGGTACAAACAAACTATTCATGAACAGGATATTGGAGACAAATTTTAGTACATTCATAGAAATATAATACACCAGTAAAAATAGATACATGGCAACATTTATTTAATCAACTATAAGAATCATGATTCTGACTCAATTGAGAAAAAAATTTCAGAAGAATAAGTGTTTTGTGATCTCACCTATCTAAGCTTAAAAAATAGGCAAATAAAATAACCGTTAAGGGATATTTATGCATGCACGGCACACCTGGAAAGAAAAGCAAGGTGGTGAGCTCAACATTCTCCTCTGGTTATTGCAGGGGAGGAAGCTGGATGGTGTGCATACATGGTATTCAGAGCCGTCCATTGTGCTCTGTTTTTAAGGCTGAGTAATGAATATGAGGTGTTTGCATTGAGCAATTCATGCATGTTAGATACCCTCCTCTACATGTGTGATATAATTCACAATTAAAAAATTAAGATTTTTTTCTTGTGTTTACTTCGTGTTTTTCCAACCAATTTCTCAAAGCATCCCATTCTAGCTTGCAATTTCCACTATTTTCTGAGAACTGTTTTCTTGGGGTGACCACTAATCTTTTCATCGATGGATGCAAATGTATCTCATTTAGTGAGACCCCATTCATGGAACTTCCTTCTCCATTACTTTCTATGGAATTTCATTCTCTGATGTCTAGTCTGCATTTAAGGAAAAAAGAATTATGAAACTCAAACCCAAATTTCAAAATATTCTGGACTGTATTCTTTCTGACATCTGAAACACAATTGCCCTTTGTGGCTGGGGCTGGGTATCCAAACAGAGCAGGTTTACTTTCCAGTAACCTGAATATCTAGCTGCCTTAAAAAAAATGGAGAAGCTGGCTTTTCAGTTAACCAGAATAGTAGAGGAGCCAGAACATTTCTCTCAGCGTTGTTGCAAAACTGGAAGCTGATTTGCCTCTAAAACCCATGCTTGAAATGTTCATTTATGTTTTCCTTCCTTCCATAAAGGACACTGGTTGCAGTTTATAAAGATCAAACAACTTTATTATTTTTTTTTACCACCAATACCGTACCACATTTCCCCCTATCCTTCTTACCTGCGTGCAGGGCATACTCCCCTTTAGGGTCCTTAAAATTATTGATAGTCATTGTTTCCCCCCCAATGGGAAGTTGGTCCTCCCTAAATTATCTTTGAAGTAAAAAATGACTAATGAATTTGTTAGAAGGTATTAATTCAGACTAACATCATTAAGGAATAAATAAGTTTTTCTTCCCAATTGTATGCTGAACTCCATGGTTGCTTTTCAAATTCATATGTTTCAAATTTCAGGTTTCTGTATCTGGAAAAGAGGAAGAAGCAAAAACTGGTAAATACACAGATTTCCTTCTAGTAACAACTATTTCTATTTTGAACTCATTATAAAACTTTGCTTCAGTTCACGGCAGCTTCCTTCGTCTTTCCCCATAGCATTTAATTTGTCTTCTTATCATCTATTAACACCGAAACTACATAAAGAGTGAGATTCGTTTGTGAAAAAAAATTCTTTTTCTGATAGTGAGTAGGTTGTGGAGAACTATAGCTTTGGGCTTTGTAAATTGTTGATTTAAATGTTTAAGGTTGGTTAAACCCACGGCTATTGAATGATTTTGACTCACAATGACCATATATAAGCTTCCTGAAGCTTTAACTCTTTTATATTAACATTTTAAAATGTTTTTCTTATTCTTGAAAATATACAGAGCGAAATATATGCTAGTTTAATAATTTCTACATGTATGCTCCAGTGACTCTGATTATATTTGAATTTTGAAAATTGTGGTTTTGGTAACAGCCTATAGCGCAAGTTCATTTTCCATGTAACGATTATACACTTTTGGTTTTATACCATTAGTCTTAATTCCCTCAAGGTAACAGCACTCTCTCCATTTCTCCCCAGAGTTCCTTATATCCATCTGTCCCCCACCCCCACCCCTTTGTACCTTCTGAACCTTGTTTGGGGGCAAATGGTGCCCGTTTAGTCTTGTATAGT
The DNA here is from genome assembly GCF_050624435.1 of Tenrec ecaudatus. Taxonomy (NCBI): domain Eukaryota; kingdom Metazoa; phylum Chordata; class Mammalia; order Afrosoricida; family Tenrecidae; genus Tenrec; species Tenrec ecaudatus. The sequence goes on from NC_134530.1 coordinate 235,059,678, forward strand.
TAATAGTTTCGAGGCACACATTCCTTAAGGGTGTTAAGGAGTGCTCACTTTGGACATCTCCCTGTTGTTTGGCTGGAAGGTGATCCACGGGGGTGAGTTCAACTCCAGGTTTAAAGCATGTCTAAAATGAGACAGCCTTCTGAGAGCAGTTGGTGGGTTTGAACCTTTGGTCTTGCAGTTAATAGTCCAACACTTGCTTGACTTACCACCAAGGTTCTTAAGGGTGATTGGTGAATTTAATTAGCTATCAATTTTCTCTCTATAGAGCTGTATGATTGTTGTCCACTTAATTTCTAGTCACTGGACAATCTGTTACAATCATTAATCCAAGGAATAATTGATATAAGAAATGCTCAAAAGGCTTTACTGCTGTAAAATTTCAGAATATACACACTCCTCACTCATAGAGTATCTTATTATCCAACAGGTCCCATTATGACAATAGTAAAACATGTACTCTGACTATTTTGTGCTCAAACACCAAAGTAAGAGATGAGAATAAGCACGAGTGTGTTCAACTTGGCTGGGCCATGGTTCTCAATGGTTTGGCAGTTACGTAATGATGTAATTCAGCAGTTTTATAATGATGCATCCTTGGAGGCAAGGATGGCAAGACTTCTTACAGACTATAGACATAATTGTCAGAAGAGACCGGTCCCTGGAGAAGGCCATCCTGCTTGGTAAAGTGGAAGGGTAATGAAGGAGAGGAAGGCACTCAAGGAGATGGATTGACACAGTAGTTGCAACAACGGGCTCCAGCATAGAATGGTGTTGGGCCTGGCAGTGTTTTGTTTTGGTGTGCACAGGGTCGCTATGGGTCATAGCCAACTTGATGACACCTAATAATAGCACTCATCCCCCACCTTGTGATTTTATGTGGTCGTCCTTCATTTCACATAATGTGCATTTGGCATAGCTACCTGATTTTCAGAACCTAATCTGATGCTGAGAAGTGAGGAGTGGGTACAACTGATTTGTTTACAGTACAAATGTTCTAGACAACGGCCACAAAAGGCATCTCTTAATATTTCTAGAGTAAAATGGTGGCGACATTTTGTGGCAAATCATTTTTGAAGATAAAATTAACTCTGAGCCCTACAAAAATAATTTTCCTTAGTTCAAATTTTGTTTGATAAATAAATGCTCATTTGACACATACAATAGCTAGAGTATTGTAAAATTCAGAAAACAATCTCAACTTTCACTTATAGTTCTTAGCCAGTTAGATATAATTTACTGGTACTAAAATTAATAAAGCCATTATGCTTTTCTTATCATAGAGCCATTTTGAAGTTATTACTTTTAATATGAAAGATATGATTGTGTTTGCATAAAACAGCTTTTTCTAAAATTTAAATTATTAAAAGTTAATTGTTTAATATTTATATAGGACTTTTAGTCTTCCTTAAACAGATAAAAACCTAATCTCTCTTGTGAGGCATACTATATTTATATTTTGTTTGAGTATGTATGGGAGACTTATAGTAAAGATTTTCTATTTGTTAATCCTCTTATTTAATTAGGCATTTGACAGAATACAGCTTTTTCACATTCATAAGTGATCATACGCATTTTCTCAAATTTTCCAGAAGAGAAAAAGAGCTATATTTGGGTGGAGATAGAACATGGAATGGAAAGTTCCAGCCCAAACAGCTTTTCTTTTTCCATTAAGTTATGAACATGTGAACATGGAATTATAATTGAAACCATTTTGTATACTTCACCATCAAATTCATATGGAAAGTAATGTTTTAGTAATTTAAACAACAGATATAGAAAACTTTCAATAATCCACAGAGTATATTAAATGCCTGCTATGCTCTCAGCCTAGTAATCACCATGGTATGCTAAATGGGATAGAAGTTAAACTTTTGTGGGTGCTTGATACCTGATATAACAGCTCAATAAAATCGACAGATAAATCAAACTGTTTTACCCAGAATTCAAAAACTTTAGAGATGGTTGAATGCAAAACAACTGTTTAGTCTGTGTTATCTCTTTGATCTCTAATTTCTTCACTCTCTTTGTAGTAAGTCCTCATGAATGTGCTGCTATTGGAGAATATCTATCAAAATTACCCCCTTTAGAATCCCAAACAAAACAAAACAAATCCAAAACAAAATAGTAATATCTTCTGAGAAGACCTCACTGCTTTAAATTTATCTGGCTCAACAGACCCCTTGGAAGCTATCATTTTGGCGGGTCTTTGTTTTCAAGACATCATAGGGGACTAAGAAAAGTATATATATAAGAGAGCTTGTCTATAGGCATCCACTGAGCACAGAGACATATGTGAGCACATTTTGCTTGAAATAGGCCCATGCATGTAAGAATTGGGACCCTAGAAGGAGTATTTTTTTGAGTTAACCTTGCCAGGCAAATATCTGAAGTGAGCTCAAAAGACTTTAATCCATCACTGCAATTTGTAGTAAATACAAAACTGTAGGTCAAGGAAATAGAAATATTCACAAACCATTCAACTAATCAAAAGCATGACAGTCTTAAAATCCAGGCCTCCAAAATACCAGTTCAGTGTGCTGTCCTCTGATGGCTCAATCTGCTAAAAGCCTTAGACTTAATAGGTGTGATGGCTAATTTTATGTGGCAATTTAGTTCAAAAATAGCATGTCTATTTGTTAGGCCAAGCACTAGGCTAGTTGCTCTAGTTAAGCATGATTAAATCAGCTGACAAAAGTAAGGCAGGCTACCTTCTAACATGCAGGTGGACCTCAACCAAATCAACTGAAGATCCTAAAAATGCACTTTCCCCTAGGGTGTATTCTACCTTTAAGCTATAATAACATATCGCCAGAACCCCCATTACCCCTCACTCTCTCCATTGCCTGACCTATAGATCAGTGGGTGTGAATCCAAGGGGATCTCCAGTCTTTTGCATGAAATGTGGATTCTGAATTGCCAGCCTTTTTATAAACACATGAACTAATTAAAAATATCTTTCTCTCTCTCTATAGATATAAATATATACAAATATTTCTACCTATCTATGTAAATATCATCTTTCTGTCCAATTGGCTGTAATTTTCCAGAGAAACCCCAACTAAATCAGAAGGTATTATAAATTTGATAGATAAAAATTGAGAGATGATTTTATGTTTTCATGAGTAGCATGTAGAATTTTGAAAATATAAATATAAGTAAATGGACTACAATTCAATGTTTGTGTAAATATTAAACATTTTATTTAAACCAAGGGTTAAATTTTAAAATTTTTTATTGGGGGTTCATACAACTATTATCACAATCCACACATCCATCCATTGTGTCAGGCACATTTATACATTTGTTGCCATTATCACTTATTTTCTTTCTACTTGAGCCCTTGGTATCAGCTCCTCATGTTTCCCCTCTCTCCCCCACCCTCCCTCTTCATGAACCCTTGATAATTTATAAATTATTATTCTCATGTCTTACACTGACCTTTCTCTCCCTTTATGCACTTTTCTGTTGTCCATCCCCCTGGGAGGGGCTTATATATAGATCATTGTAATCCGTTTCTTCTTTCTCCTCCACCTTCCCCTTCCCTTCCTGGATACTCTCAATATTGTTCCTGAGGAGATCTCCTGGATTCCCTGTGTTTCCAGCTATTTTCTGTACCCATGTACATGCTCTGGTCTAGCCAGATTGGTAAGGTAGAATTGGGGCCATGATAGTGGGGGGAGGAAGCATTAAAGAACTAGAGGAAAGGTGTATGTTTCATTGGGGTCCTGCTGTACCCTGACTGGTTCATCTCTTCCCCATGACCCTTCTGTAAGGGGATATGTCCAATTGCCTACAGATGGGCTTTGGGTCTCCTCTCGCACCCCCCTCCCCATTCACAATGATATGATTTTTTGTTCTGCGTTTTTGATGCCTGATACCTGGTCCTATAGACACCTCATGATCACACAGGTTGGTGTGCTTTCTCCATATGGGCTTTGTTGCATCTCAGCTAGATGGCTGCTGGTTTATCTTTAAGCTTTTAAGACCCCAGGTGCTGCATCTTTTGATAGTTGGGCACCATCAACTTTCTTCACCACTTTTGTTTATGCACACATTTTGTCTTCAAGGATTGTGTAGGGAAGAATGTTGGATTATTAAAACAAAATGTTATTGAGTTGAGAGAGTACATCACTAGAGGCCCAATGTCCATCTGCTACCTTAATACTAAACCTATAAACATATGCACATAGGTCAATTTCCCTATTGTCATATATAAATATATTTACATATGTACATGCCTATATTCAGACCTCTATAAATGCCCTTTGCCTTCTAGTTCTTTCCTCTATTTATTTTTACTTTCCTCTCGTCTCACCATCATGTTCAGCCTTCATTTGGGTTTCAGTAATTCCTCTCAGTTACATTGCCCTTGATCAAGCCCTACCAGGCCTCCTATACCCTCCTTGCCATTGATTTTGGATAACTTGTTCCCTTGCTAACACCCACTTCCTTTCCCCCACCTTCCCCTCTACCATATCCCCCCTGGAACTGTTAGTTCCATTGTTTTCTCCTCCAGGTTGTTTATCCCACCTATTTTATCTAGATGATCTGCAGAGATAATAATATGCACAAAACCAAGACAGAGCAAAACAAAGCAACAAATAAAACAAAACAACAACCAAAAAAAAAAAAAAAACCAATGGCAAAAAAGAAAGAAAAGAAAAGCCTTGAACTTTATAAGTGTTTTCCAGTTATGTCTGAGGGGTGCCATGCCCTGACCCCACAGTCTATTTTAGTACTCCCTGGGGACTTCATTGCTCTGCTCCCCTTGCTGTTCTGCTGCATGCCCTTCGTGTTTTGCTTCGGTGTGGTGGGGTCAAATCAGGCACAATTCTCGCACTGTGTCTCCAGTTTTGTCCCTCATAGTGCTATGGGTCAGTGAGGGACACTGTCTTGTAGTGTGGCCGGCCCTATGGTCCTCTCTGTGCTTTGGCTGTTCTGAGCAGGAATATCATCCTCAGGGCTTGGTGGGCCAGGATGTGCTGCACTCTCTCACCCTCCCCCTTCGTTTGCTTCTGTGTGCTCGGATCAGATGTGTCCTTTCTGATCTGCATCTTCATGCTGTCCTTTGAAGTGAATTCCTCTGGGGGGAGGGGGGTTGTCCATGTCGTTGGGATTGGTGCTAGACCCTTAGACCTCTCTATTGGTTCACTGCTTCTTGCCAGAATGTTGCATTCTTGTTTTAGAGCACCAGGATGAAGTCTGGTCCCTCTCTCCCTGTGGAGATATCAACAACACCTTCCCCTTGGGGGTGGGGAGGGTAGTGCCCTGTTCCCCTGCTACCCATGTCTTTCTTCCCCTACCCCTTTTAGTTGGCTATCATATGTATCCCTTGATATAGTCTGGCTCCTGCCATACTACCTGTACTACCTGGACCTCACCCCAGGAATATATGTATACAGTAGCTTTTTTCCCTACGCCCCTTTTGCATTTGTAAGCTTACCTCAATGGACTCATGTTGTACTTGTCCTTTTGTGCTTGGCTAACTTCACTTAGCATAATTTCCTCCAGCTCTTCCCATGAGGTGACGTTCTTCATGCATTCATCACTGCTTTTTAGGGATGTGTAGTAATTCATTGTAAGGATGTACCACAGTTTTTTAATCCATTCATCTGTTGGAAATTTGGGTTGTTTCCAACTCCTTGCAATTGTGAACTGTGCCGCAATGAACATTGGAGCACAAATGTCTGACTATGGTTTGTTTCTTGTCTCTTCTGGGTATATGCCCAGTGGGGGGATTGCTGGATTGTATGGTAGCTCAACTTCCATCTGTTTTAGAGATCACCAAATTGATTTCCATAGTGACTGTACATACATACCTACAGGTCCACCAGCAGTGGATGAGAGTTCCTATGTTGCCACAGCTCCTCCAACATTTGTTATTTCTGATTTTTTGAATTGGGCTATCTTTGAGGGTGTTAGGTGATATCTCATAGTTGTTTTTAATTTGTGTTTCTCTATGGCTAAGGATTTGGAACATTCTGCCCTTGAGAACCTTCTGTTTAGGTCCTTTGCCCACCTCTTCAGTGGGCAATTAGTTTTTTTTTCTTGTTAAAAGTTAGTATTGTAGATTTTTGTATTAATGCCTTTGTCTGATATGTCATTGCTAAAGATGTTTTCTCAGTCTGTGGTCTCTCTTGTTACTCTTTTGGTGAATTCTTTCGATGTAAATAAGTGTTTTCAGTATATCCCACTTGTCAATTTGTGCTTCCTTTGTGTTTGTGTCCTTCCCTATTTTTTGACAGCCTATGTTTTCCCTGAGTCAAAGTTCTTATAATTGTCCCAATTCCTTCATTGATGGTCATAATATTTTGGGATTTTACCTCACGGTCCATGATCCATCCTGAGTTTATTCTTGTGCATGAAGTGAGATAATGGCCTTACTTCATTTTTCTGCAGATATATATCCATTTTTTCCATACCACATATTGAAGAGGGCATCCATTTTCCATTTGATATTTTTGGACCCTTTTTGGAGATCAGTTGTCTATATGCTGATGATTTTATTTCTGAGTTTTCAATCCTTTTCCACTGGTCTGGGTATCTATCATTATACCAATACCACACTGTTTTGACCACTGTGGATATATAATGGGTTCTAAAGTTGGGTAAAGCAAGCCCTCCAACTTTATACTTCTTCTTGAGGAATTCTCTGCTAATTCTGGGTTTATTCCCTCTCCATATGAACTTGGTAATCAGTTTTTCCAATTCTTTGAAGAAAGAGGATGTTATTTGGATTGAGACAGCATTGAACTTACATGGTGCTTTGGGAAGAACTGACATCTTTACTGTGTTGAGTCTTCTGATCCATGAGCATGGGGTATCTTTCCATTTGTTGAGGTCACTCTTCATTTCTTTGCATAGTGTTCTGCAGTTTTCCTTGCACAGATCTTTTGTTTTTCTAGTCAGGTATATCCCTAGATATTTCAATGTGTGCTTTGCTAGTGGGTTAAATTTTTTAGTTGCATTTCAAAAAAATTGATTATTTTTTGCAAGTCTAATAAGCCATGGTATTTTAAATTGCCTCATATGCATGTGAAAGTTAAACATTGAATAAGGAAGACCTAAGAAGAATTGAATTATGGTACTGGTGGACAATATTGAAAGTACCATGGACTGCCAAAAGAACCACTAAATCTTTCTTGGAAGAACTGCAGTCAGAATGCTTCTTAGAAGAGAAGATGGGGAGACTGCCTTAAATATTTTGGACATGTTATTAGGAGAGACTAATCCCTGGAAAAGGACATCATACTTGCTAAGGTAGAAGGTCAGTAAAAAAGAGATAGGTCCCCAATAAAATGGACTGATATTGTGGCTAAAATGATGGGCTTAGACATAACAACCATTGTGAGGACAACTCAGGACAACTGAGGACAACTCAGGCAATGTTTTGATCTGTTGTACACAGATTTCCTATTTGTTGGAACTGAGTTGATGCCACCTAACAACAACAGCAACAACATCTTTGTGTACATCTCTATTCAAGAGATAGAGTTGACATATATCACCTTGTACCTCACTTTGATGTCATCTGTTCCTACCTTGATGGCTTTCCATGAAAACATCTATGAATTTGGCATTGAGTCATGTAACCTAATTGGGCTGTACATAAGATTGCTATAAATTGACACTGAATTGATCGCAACTCACTACAACAGTGTTCCCAATTTTTGCATTAACCTGGAAAGTGCTTGCAGAATTGACCTTTCCAATACAGTACCCCCACAGTAAGCTGACTTACATCCAAATTGTCGTCTACACTTAACTGAAATCATTCCGTGGCTTAGTGTTATTCAGAATTGCCTTGCTTCTAATGGCTTATCTCAAAATTCCATCTTTCTGACAATAACCACTTTCCTATCTAGAGTTTCTTCTTCTCCTCCTCTTTTTCCTTCTCCCCCTTCTCCTTTGTTTTGCTTCCTACTTCCTTTATATTGAACATTTGGCCTCATCAAGTTCTCTAGTTCCTCAGCATCTCCTTTGACACTCAATCTACCAGCTCCATCCAGGATTCCCTAACTTCATCAACACTAGTTGGTTATCTATCACAAAATGGTTTTGCATACACCCAGAACTTCATTGCTCTCTTTTTGGGGCCCTCATTTTTTCTACAGTCATTTTACTCTAATTAAAGAAATCACTTTATTTCCCCAAAGAGCTGAGGGTTGATGTTTCTGTGAATTGAAAGCCTCCAGTCTCAGCTTAAGGAGACCTGGTGGCATGACAGCTGAGCACTCAGCTTTTAACTGAAGTGTTGGCAGTTTGGAGGCATTATCTTTCATGTGTATGTTTTGCTGTGCCTGTGTCCTCTCTTCTCACTGACTTCTCAAATGACTGCATGGAAATGATCCCTAACACCATCTTAAGCTTTCAGCTAATTCAATGACCTGTAGCAGTCTCAGTATTGATCAGGGAAAGTGCTCTTCCTAAAACTCTCTCTGGCCCTGACTTCTGATTTTAATTTTAACACCAAGACTAATTCTTCTCAACTTGTTCTTGATTCCTCATTTAATCACCTTCTCAATTTTTCATTTTTATTATTTTCCTACCTGGAGTCCAAATTATGGTAGGTTCCTTCCTTCACCACTTACATTTTCACTCGGAACATTTAGAATCCCAGATATGAATTTCCTGCTGAAACCTCCCTTTAGAACTGTATCTACAGCTCCTTCTGGGCATCTCCACCTGGAGACCGTACTGGCCAGAGTCCAATTAGGAGATAGAAATAATGGTAATTAAAAAATCATAATAGTAATTCAAAAGAGAGAACATTTAATATAAAGAATTATTAACTAGAACAAAAGGCAAATAACTGGACCAAAGAGATAAACCAGGGCTCTAAAGGTACAGAAGTAGTAAATGCAAAAAGGAGCTACTTTATTTAGGACCGTGAAGGAATGAAACGTCTGAAACTAAGAATTTAGAAGAATCTAAATTATCTTCTCTGATGTTGTAGTAGGTCACACTTAGACTTCTAACTGCAAAGTCAGCAGTTCAAAGCCACCAGCTGCTCTGTTGGAGAATGATGGGGCTATTGGCTCCCACAAAGATTTAGAGCCATGAAAATTCTGTATAGGGACCATAGCAGTGTTTTAAAAAATTCTTCCTCCCAAGTCTGAAACTCAGATTGATTTAAACAGGGCCTAGCAGCTAATTTTAGTTGTTGATAGGTGCTGTTATATTGGTTCCAGCTCTTACTGACCCTATGTACAACAGAACGAAATCCGCCCAGTCTAGCATCACTTCAAAATTGTTATGTTGGAGCCCACTGTTGCAGCCACCATGTCAGTTCATCTTGTCCAGGGCCTTCCTCTTTTCAGATGCACCTCTACTTTATCAAGCATGATGTCCTTTCTAGGGACCAGGATCTCATGATAACATGTTCAAAATATGTGAGATGAAATCTCACCATCCTTGCCACTAAGGAAAACTCAGGCTGTACTTCCAAGATAAATCTGTTTGTTCTTTTGGCAGTCCATGGTACTTTCAATATAATTCATCAGTACTATAATTCAAGTGCATTGATTATTTTTCAGTCTTCCTTACTCAATGTCCACCTTTCACATGCATATGAGGTTATTGAACGTACCACGGCTTTGGCCAGGCACAACTTAGTCCACAAAGTAACATCCTTGCTTTTCAACCAATTAAAGAGATCTTGTGCAACAGATTTTCCCAATGCAATGTATTGTTTGCTTTCTTGACTGCTGGTTCCATGAGCATTGATTGAGGATCCAGGTATGTAGAAATCCTTGACAATTAAAACTTGTATCCAGTTATCATGATATTACCCATTAGTCTAGTTGTGAGGTTTTTTGTTTTCTTTATATTGAATTGTAATCCATACTGAAGGCTACAATCCTTGATCTTCATCAGCAAGTGCTTGAAGTCTTAGCTATCATCAAGAAAGGTTGTGTCATCTGCATGTTACAGGTTGTTAATAAAGCCTTCCTCCAATCTTAATGCTGCATTTTTTCTTTATATAATCCGTGTTCTCTGATTAGTTGCTCAACATAGAGATAGAATAAGTATGGTGAGGAGATACACCCAGACACACACATTTCCTGACTTTAAACCAGGCAGTATTCCCTTGTTATGGTTGTACAGCTGCATCTTGATCCTTGGACAAGTTCCACACGGGCACAAGGTAGTGTTGTGGAATTCCCATTCTCTCAAAGCTATCCATAGTTCATTATGATCCACACAGCTGAATGCTTTTGCATAATCAATAAACATCAGTAAACATCTTTCTGCTATTCTCTGCTTTCAACCAAGATCCGTCTGATATCAGCAGTGATGCCCGTGTTTCATGTCCTCTTCTGAGTCCGACCTGAACCTATGACAGCTTTCTGTCAATGTTCCTCTAAAATCATTGTTCGACGTCTTCAGTAAAATAGTTTGTGTTGTTGAAAAAGGCATTTGCTATGAAGAAGTTGTTGGACTTGGAAAATTCTATCAGGCAATCTCCAGCTTACTTGCATGTAATATCAATGCTATCATCCAATAATCCAACCACTCTCTTGTGTCACCTTTTCCTTGGACTGAGTGCAAATATGAATTTTTGCCAGTTGGGAAAGTAGCAGTTTTCCAAATTTCCTGGTGTAGACGGCCAAAGGCTGTCAGTTTCACCAGCTCGTTGAAACATTTCAATCAGTATCCCATCAATTCTTGGAACCTTGTTTCTGCTAATTCTTTCAGTGTAACTTGAACTTCTTACTTCAGTACCATTGATTCTCATATGCTACCTCCTGAAATGGTGGACTGTCAACTAGTTTTCTTTAGTACAATGACTGCATTCTTCAAATCTCATTTTAATGCTTCCTAATTCATCCACTATTTTGCCCAGAGGATCTTTCAAGTTTTCAACCCGAGGCTTGCATTTTTCTTGAGTTTTTCAGTTTAAGATGTGCTGCGCATATTCTTCTCTTTTGGTTTGCTAACTCTAGGTCTTTTCACATTTCATTATAATATTTGACTCTGTCTTCTTGAGCTGGCCTTTGAAAGTATCTTTGATTTCCTCATTTCTCTTCTTCATCCTTGGTGAGTTGCTATGAGTCAGCATTGACTCAGTGACAGTGAGATTTTTTTTGTTTTGTTAACTCTAGTGGTTGGTGAATAAATGTGAATAATAGTGGTATTGATTGCTTCTTGGTCCAGCACCATTCCATTATCAATTGTCATTGGCTGATTTTTTGAAATGGATTTGTTGGACATTTCCTGCTGACCCATCTTAGTCTGGAAGTGCTGCTGAGGTCCACTGGGTACCAGATCCTTCACACAGACACATGACATGGGTGTTGGGTTTGCATGAAGTTCATTGTCTGCAAATGAAACCGAGGTGTCCCTCATGGAAGATGAGAATTTCTCTACAGCACCACCCATGATGCTCACAGTACTGGTGGAGGGAAGGAGTAATAGTTTTATTCTGGACTTAATTTGAGGTCTCCCTATCATTTCTTTCTACACTGTCATTACCTTAAGTTGAGGTTTGTGTTTTCTATATTGCCTTCCAATTGAGTTCCTTGCAATTTTGATTCTTCCTCCATTTCTTGCTGAAGTTTTTCTTTTACACTGATTCTAGAATAATTTTTATAAAGTGAAATTTTCACTTTCTTAACCACTTAATTCCTCATCTCCACTAGGATTGTTGTGTCCCACATGCTCTTGGTATCCTAAACCACTCTGAGATCTTTAATCGACTGACTACAATCTCTCTTTTTTACCTTTTCACATCTGCCCTTTGTCTCTAGAATATTCTTTCCCTTCATCTTCATGTTAGTTTTGAAAACTTCAATAATTCAGGAAAGTTTCTCTGTCCCCTCTCCTCCCAGGTTCTTGGTTCCTTCTCTGGCTCTAATGATCTCATGTGAGACCATATATTCCTAATTGTTTAAAGTCTATGTTCCTCACTAGACCAAGAGTTTCTTGAAGCTGGCTAATGTGCCCTTTATCTTCGTATTTACATGGTTTTGTGGACCTTAAACATTCGATGGACTGAATAATCTGGTGGTAAGTGATCGGTAAGGGTTATTTCACCCTTTAAGAGAGGCAGGCCTCTCATAAAGGAAATCTCTAGTGTTGGTCCAGTTGAAAGTCAGATGCAAGCATTAGAGCTTTGCATGAGGACGAGATAGAGGATAACAACCAAGGAAGATGCTTCCCCGACCATGAAGCTCTCTGCCACCAGCTTGCTAATATGCACCTGCAAATTTAACGTTTCGACTCCTGGTCTCTACTTATGTTAGCTAGCTAGAGCGGTTATATTTTTCCTAAAATCAAAGGCTGATGATTTCACTTTTCTAAAACTACTAATGGGCACATATGTTGCTTCCCCAGTTATGCCATTCTCACAATTATTGCTAGGTTCGAGCCCACAATTGTAGCCCCTGGGTCAAGTCACTAGTTGAGCTTCTTCCCTGTTCTTGTTGACCTCTACATGCAAGTATGGTGTCCTTCTCCAGGAGCATGTCCCTCCTGGGAACATGTACAAAGTAAGTGAGACAAAGTCTTCCCATCTTATCTTCTAAGGAACTTTCTGGCTATATTTCTTCCAACACAATGTATTTATTCTTCTTACAGAGCACGGCATGTTTTATATGTTTTGCCAACAATATAATTAAAATTTCTCAATTCTTTTTTGGTTTTCCTTATTCCTTGTACGGCTTTCACGTGCACTATCAGGCCATCGGAAAGAAAGTGGCTTTGGTCAGGCACAATGAGTCCTCCAAGTGACCCTTTACAGAGGTCTCTTGCATCAGATCTGCCACATACAATTTCTTATTTGATGGACATTGGACATTGATTATGGATCCAAGTAAAATGATGTCCTTGACTTCAGTCTTTTCTCTATTTATCATGATGTTACTTATTGGCCCAATTGTGAGGATATTTGCATTCTTTATGATGAGGTCTAGTCCACACAAAAAGCTGTAATCTTCACTAGCCAAGTCATCTTCCCTTTCAGGAAACATGTTTGTATCATCTGCATACTGCAGGCTGTTTCCAAATCTTCTTGCAGTTCTAAAGCCACATTCTTTTCTATAAAGTCCAGCTTCTCAGATTATTTGCTTGGCATAGAGGTTGAGTAATTATAGCAAAGGATAACACTCTGATGCACACCTTTTCTGATTTTCAACAACACAGCCTCTCCTTACTCTGGTCCAACGACTGTTCACGTACAGGTTCCGCGTGAGCACAGATAAGTGTTCTGAAATTCCCATTCTTTACAATGTTACACACAATTTGCTCTGGGTTATATAATTGAATGTTTCACATAGTAGGTAAAATAAACATCGTTCTACTGTTCTTTACTGTAAGCGATGATTCATCTGATGCCAGCAATGGATATACCTCATTTCACATCCTCTTTTGAATCCACCTTGAATTATCTTCAGAAAAATTTTCCTCCTGTGTGATATTAATAATATTGTTTGATAATTTCTGCATTCCCTTGGATCATTTTTATTTAGAATAGGCACATATATGAATCTCTTCCAGTCTGTTGGTCAGGTAGTGGTTTTTCAATTTCATAGATGAGTGAGCACTGTCCAAGAGCAAACTGGAGCTTCTATTAAAATTAAAGAATTTATTGAAGGAACGAAACAATCCAGAGTCTGGCAGGACCTTATAAATATTCACCAAAAAGATTCTGATTGGTTGACTTTTACAAAATTAGGCTTTAACACACACAAGACAATGTCAAGGGCCCTGAAAAATTATTTGCTAACTGTAAAGTTTGTTGTTTAACCATGTATTCCATAAATTTTTTGATTAAATGAGTTTAGATGAGTTTTCTTCCTGGGAGTAAACTACAAGGTGGTTGGGGAGAAAGGAAGAATGGTTATTAATTTCTGGAGCCTTTAAAATAATAATAAAATAGTTATTTCAGCTTGGACCTCTTCTTTTAATAGCATTGGTTGTTGTTCATATGCTACATCCTGAAATGTGTGAACCAGTTCTTTTTGGTACCGAAAACCCAAATTCAAAAGTTGATCCTACCTCATAGCAATCCTGTAGGTGTCCAACACACTAACTCTTTACAACAGTAGAAAGCCTCATTCCCCCCACCCTCCCCCATGGAAGAGCTGGTGGGTTTGAACTGAAGACCTTGCAGTTAGCAGCCTGACACATAACCCATGATGCCACCAGGCCCCTTTCTTTTTGGTTCAGTGACTGAGTATTCCTTATATTCCCTTGTGATGTTTCCTGCATTGTTAAACATTTTGCCCTCCGAATCTTTCAGTATTGTAATTCACAACTTGATTTTTCCCCTCTAAGTTATTGCAGCTCCAAATGACAGCCATGGTTTTCCCTTCTGTTTTCTAACTCCTGATGTTAGAACATTTCATTGTAAAATTTTACTTTGTCTTTCTGCGCTCTCCTTTGACCTCTTCCAGGCAGTCCCTTCACTTCCCCATTTCCTTCTATCAGTTTAGTTTCTCTGCATTCTAGAGCAAGTTTCACCGTGGCTTGGGACATCCATTTTGGTCTTTTCTTTATTTCCTGTCATTTTAATGACTTTTCGGTTTCTTTATGTGCGGTGCCTTCCTCTGGTCTTGAGTCATTAATTTTTATTGTGCCAATTTTATTCCTGAAATGGTCTGGAAATTCAGGTGGAGTACATCTAAGGTTGTAGCTTTGTTTTCAAGAACCTGTTTTCATCTTCTTAGCTAAACTCTAAACTTGTATATGAGCAATTGATGGCCTCTTGGGTCCTGGCCGCCTTGTTCTGACTTAGGGCGCTGTGCAATGGGATAGGTGTAAATGTCATTGCACCTCGTTAGTATGGACAATGTAGATCTGGTATTAAAGAGCCAAAAACAATCTTCTCAAAACCTATTTTTTAAGGTAGGCACAGAGGTTTCAGCTTCCACTCTCAGTTTATTGTCATTCTCTATTTGCTTTTGATTTTTGTTTATTGTGCTTTATCTGTCTCCTTGTAGCATCAAAGAGGAAGTTGATTTATATGCTGGGTGATTTGGGAATCATTTGTGAGAGGAGAAGCAGACAGATATGAAATCTCCTTATTTTGTCTCTGTAAAACCCAAATTCCTGGAATATAGTTTAATACATAGTAGGACTCTGATTCTGTGAATATGAGATCAAGGAGTCTATCCATGACAATGGCTTGCTGTCTAATATAGAGCTACAGCTTTCTGTGTAGCTTTACCTTTGGGCGGCATTGCTCGTTTTCTTTCACTTACGTAGTGAGGAAGACATTTTAACAATACAATGTTGCTTCAATTAGAGGGTTTAACTGAAACTCTGTGGCTTTAGTAAAGCAATATGTTTGCTTATCTGAATCTACTCATTTCAGCAAAACTAAGTAGGCCTTTTCTCATCTGGTTTTTAATTAATTTTATGCTCTGATGATATATTTCCAAAGCTATAATATGGCATTGAACAGAAACTTCTGTTTAATATATATATATATTTGGCTCTGAAATGAATCTTGATTTTATTTTTCCAAAACCATTTTATTGGGAGCTAATACAAACATTATATCATTCCATAGTTCAAGCACATCAAGCAGTACTGTACAATTGCTACCACAATCAGTTTCAAAACATTCTCTTCCTTCTTGACTTTGCATGATTTCAGCCCCCTTTTTGCCCCTCCCTTACTGAACCCCTCAGGAACATTTTCTAATTGTTGTCTCTATTAATCAATCCTGGGTTTTATTTACCAAAAACAGAAAAGCATAGAGCAAAAATTCAAGAGGGTTACCCAAATGACACAATATATCTGAGATAAACCCCAATACGAAACAAAAAATAAAACAAAACAAAATCACTAAAAAAAAACCCCACACAGAAAGTGTTAGAAACCAGACCAGGCCCATCATGCACCAGAGAGGGAATCAATTGACAAAGTTTTAAGTGTTCCAGCCAGGCTTTTCATTTTGGTCTTCTGTAGCCATCTCTCCCAACAGCTATGCTCCCATCCCTCTGTTATGCAGAGAGAGAAATCGCCACAGGCTTATTTCCTACGTAGTTCTTACACATGTATGTTGGACTCCCACTGTCATGCATAACCTTCTGCAAAACAGAGTCTAACAGTTTAGACTTTCATACTATTCCCTCTTTCAACTTTGGATTATATGATTGACCATCCTCTGGTCACTGACGTTGGTGTGCTTCTTCCATGTGGATTCCGTTCACATCTCACTTAGTTGGATGCTTGTTTGGAAACAAGCCTTTAAGACCCACCGATGCTGATAGCTGGGCACCATCCAGTTTCTTCACTACACTTTGTTATAGCACCCATATCTTTTGTGCTTCCTTCTTGTGGATGAGTATTGAGCAGGGCCATGATGTATGAACTAATTGTTCTTAAATTGGAGCTAGGGTTTAGTGTGAGCCCCGAACCATTCCTGGATGTATGTTTGTTTTTAATCTGCCTTTGGCTCCCTTTGGAGACCTCCTGGTTAATTGATGGCAGAAAGTCTTTCAATCATCTCCCTAGAGCATAAAGATCTTCCATTAATATTGTCATTGCTTTTCCCTGGTACTTATCTTTTAAAACACGGTTGAGAGAGGGAAATTGGGCCAATGCAGGCTAACTCCATATTGCAGTGCCTAAATCATTCACTTGCACAGAATCAGTCCTTTTGTGACACAATGGGGGTCGTCAAGGAAAATTCACCATAATATTCCCTGGGAGTGTCAGTCACAGGTTTGCCAGAATAATACATATCTTAATAAAGCACAGAGGGCAAAGATGTAGCAAACCAAGTTTGTCCGCCTGTTCAACAGTTCAACCATCTTGGTACAGCTGTCTTCTGGTTCCTCGGACACCATGAATTTTCAGTCTTAAGTCCTCAGGCTACAAGTACATCTGTGGTAGAATCCAGTTTAGCCAGTGGATTTTCTGCATGGGCTCTCACTGATGTCACCTCTGGAGCATGCAGTGTGCCTTGAAGATCCAGGATTCGATGCCTTCATGTTCTATGGCACTTGGTCTGCGTTCCCAGGTTGCACCCAGAAGCACAAGTTGAAGTGGCCCATTTGATGCATACCACCATGCTCCCTGCCTAGGGGCCCCCAAAATATTTTCAATCATTCTTTCCCCCAGCTGGAGGTTTGTCCTCTAGTTTTTCCTACCAAGAGTCAGGCATATATGTTCCCCCAGACATTTCTGCCCCCTCTCACCTCTCCTGGTTTGATGTCCCATTAGTATTCCTAAGAGAGGGCTGTCTGCTTCTTATGGGGCCTCGCCATAGCTGTGTGGCAGCCATTCAGTAGACAACATCTCTTTTGCCTCTTTTAGCAAGTTGATCCCAGCTGACATGTGGTGCCGTCCGGCAAAGTGGCCTTCAAAATCCATCCCGTGAGCTGGTGGTGTATGGTTCATTGGCACCAGTCAGATCCTCTACCGGGCTGTCTGCCCCCACTCACCCCCCAAGCAGGCCGGATGCCCGATGAGCCTGAGCTTGTGCCCATTCTGCTGCTTGTTCCAACAGCAGTGGGTTAAAACAGTGTTTGCCCTTTTGTGACGGACTAACTTCACTCAGCATGACGTCTTCCAGATCCCTCCACATCGTGCAGTGTTTCTTGGTCTCATCGCTGTGTTAGGGAAGTGTAGTATTCCGTTGTGTGTGTATACACCAAGGTTTTAAAAATTCACTATTCTGCTGATGAGAATTTAGGCTGTTTTCAACTTCTTGCTGTTGTGACTTGTGCTCCAATGAACAGGGGAAGCATACGTGATCTGTTTCTTCTTTCTACTTTTGTACCCTTACCTACTTACTACGAAACTCTAGTCTTTGTTTGTTTTTTGATAGCTGACCCGATGACGGAAGCCTGATTTGCACTTTTGGTTGGATTTCTAAAAGCCAAATTTGGTCAGCTTCTTAAGATCTGTAAGCCTGTCCATGTCATACAATTTGCTCTGTTACCTTGGCTCGTGGCCTCATCTTTGTCCTCAGGACTTGCAGCAGCAACCTGCCTTTCTCATGCAGCCTTGGTTCTCCAGAATTTCTGCTTTTGTGGGTATCTCAAGCCCACCAGAGCAAATTCCTTCTTGCCCGTTTCTCCAACTTATAAGTACACAATTCATTACAAGCAGACCGGGGTGAGGAATGAGCTCCATTCTTAACTCTATATTGCAGACATGTCGGTTAGTGGGAACAGGTGCACCTGGCTCTTTTGTGG
This sequence comes from Tenrec ecaudatus, assembly GCF_050624435.1. Classification (NCBI taxonomy): domain Eukaryota; kingdom Metazoa; phylum Chordata; class Mammalia; order Afrosoricida; family Tenrecidae; genus Tenrec; species Tenrec ecaudatus. Next base: position 235,077,830 of record NC_134530.1, read on the forward strand.
ACATACTTTAATGCAAAGAGAGGTGCAATGGCTTTTTGAAGATTTAAAAGCTGCACGGGTGGCAAGTCAAGGTGCTCGTGATGAAGAATTTCTTGTGAGTTAGAGTTGGTTCAAGCATTTCACAGTTAGGGCAATTTTACATAATATTAAGAGTGCAAATAGCACTTGCCAGTAAGTCTGATGCTGAGGCACTTCCTGTATACACCCTTATCATGTCAGCTCCTCTTAATAGTACATATTGTATTTGCCCAATTGAATTCTACAAGTTTTATAGGAAGGGATTCAAGCTTTTAGCATCTTAATACTCACTGCAATGTGCTCATGCCAATCCATAAGGACCTTATGTACAACCAGCCCCAAACCAAACTCATTGCCATTGAGTTGATTCCTATGCATAACGACCCTTCGGGCCAGGGTAGAACTGCCTCCTATGAAATATCAGCTTATTTCAAACCATGGATTTTGTGGTGCATAGCTTGATGCATAGCCTAAGCTTCTCTTGCTGTGGTTGTGAGGTGCCACCGAGTGAGCGACCCTATGTGCACAAGAACGAAACACTGCACAGCCTGCACCATGCTCACAATTGTTCCTGTGCCCCGGCCCTTGATGCAGCCGCTGTGTCCATCCAGCTCGGCCTCTGAGAGCCTTCCTTTCCCAACATGACGTCCTTCTGCAGGGACTGGTCTCTCCTGACAACACGTCCAAAGTATGTAAGACAACTTTTTGCCATCCTCGCCTTTAGGGAGCACTCTGGCCTTACTTCTTCCAATACAGACAGATTTGTCCTTTTAGCAGTCCCTGGTACTTTCAATATTCTTCTCCAGCTTGACAATTCAAATGCATCGATTCTTCTATGGTCTTCTTTATTAATGGCCACCTTTCACATGCATGTGATGCAATGGAGAACACCAGGGCTTGGGTTAGATGCATTTTAGTCTCCAAAGAAACATTGTTATTCTTCACTACTCTAATGAGGTCTTATGTAGCAGATTTACCTAATGCAATACATCTTTTGATCTCTTAACCACTTCTTCCATGAACGTTAATTGTGGAGCCAAGTAATATAAAATACTCGACAAATTCATGCTTTTCTCCATTTGTCCTGACGTTATTTGTTGGTCCAGTTATGAGGCATTTGATCTTCCTTACACTGCTGGCTTGTCATTCACGCTGAAGGTTACAATCCTTAATCTTCACCAGAAAGTGCTTCAGTTCCTCCTCACGTTCAGCAAGTAAAGTTGTGTTATTTGCATACCACAAGTTATTGAACTTTCCTCCAATCCTGATGCCACACTCTTCTTCACGTAGTCCTGCTTCTCTGATGATTTTCTCAGCATATTTATTGAACTAGTATGGTGAGAGGATACAACCCTGACACACACCTTTCCTGATTTTACACCACGGACACACCACGACACACACCTTGTTCTGTTTGCATAGCTGTCTCTTGATCCATGTAGAACAGCAGTTCTCAACTTGTGGGTCGCGACCCCTTTTGGGGTCAAACGACCTTTTCACAGGGGTCGCCTGATTCAGATCCATAGCAAAGCTACAGTTATGAAGAAGCAACAAAAATAATTTTATGGTTGGTGGGTCACCACAACATGAGGAACTGTATGAAAAGGTCGTGGCATTAGGATGGTTGAGAACCACTGATGTAGAAGTTCTACAAGAGCACAAGGAAGTGCTCTGGAATTCCCATTCTTCTCAAGTTTATCTGTAATTTATTATGGTCCACACAGTCGAATGCCTTGGCACAGTCAATGAAACACAAATAAACAAGCTTCAGTTATTCTCTGCCCGGAGCCATCCATCTGGCCTCAGCACTGATATCCCTGGTTCCACGTCCTTTTTGTTTTACTATAACCATTGTTGGATGATCTTAAGTAAAATTTTACCTCTGTGTGATATCAGTGACATCGCTTGATAGTTTGAGCATTCTGTTGGGTACCTTCTTTGGAATGGGCACAAATGTGTATCTCTCTAGTCAGTTGGCCAGGTAGCTTTCTTCCAAATTTCCTGGCATAGAGTGCTTCCAGTGCCTTTTCGGCGTTCTGAAAGATCTTGATGGGTATTCTGTCAGTTATTGGAGCCTTGTTTTTGACTAGTGCCTTCACTGTAGCTTGCACTTTAGCATCATTGCTTCTTGCTCCTGTACTACCACTTGAAATGGTAGACTGTCAACTAGTTATTTCTTGCACAGTGGCTCTGTATATTCTTGAGTTGAGCTACTATTATGCCTCCTGAATATATAACAGTGCATCACACATAGTGTAGATTCTACATTGTAGATATTTGAACTAATTAGATGCTTTGAAAGTAATTGCTAAGCTAAGTAAAGCAATAGTGTTATCTGTGCCACCCCCCACCCCAATTAAAAAAACAAACAACCTCATTGCTATTGAGTCCATTTCAACTTATAGCGACCCTATAGGAGAGGGCAGGACTGCCCCTGTGAGTTTCCAGATGGTAAATCTCAACTGAAGTAGAAAGCATCATCTCTCTTCTGCAGAGCAGCTGGTGGCTTTGAACTACTTAACAGCTCAATGTGTAATCCAATACCTATGCACTTTGGTAAATGAAGTTTTTTGGATAAATCACTTTTTTTGGTATTATGAGAGCATTTACAAGTTTCTTCTTTGATAAGTTTTTAAGTTTTATAACACAGTGAGTATCCACATTAGTTTTCATTGTAAAGAATATTCTAGGTTTATTTACTGTGTTGATCTCATGCATTCTTTACTCTTTTCATATGTAATTCTCATTTCTATTCTATTCATCTAATTTATACATCTTTCTCCTCTATCTTATTGTTTCATTTAAATGCCTTTTTGAAGAGACAGCATTATGAACACATTTACGTGAGATTTCCTTACTACAAAGGAGTGTATTTTTAATTTATTTTATATTTCATTCAGAAAGCATTAAAAAATGGATCCAAATAAGACAGGCAGAGATAATCTGGGTGCTTCCTATCGAAGGACTATTCATAATTTTTTGCAAAGCCAACTGGTTACCATTTTTAAAGCAATGTAATTTAAGGTGAGCTTTGCAATTGGAACTGTAGATAAAAAGGAGTCTAAAAGCCCATGTATTTCTAATAATACTGCTACATTACCAAGAACAGAGTCATCTGGCTGAACTTAAAAGAAAGAGGAGTAATTTCCTTGGAGCACATCTGCATGAAATATCTTCCAAAGAGTTTTCAAGGCTGTAACTCTTCATGGAAGGAGAATTCAATCTTTCTCCATGGACTTTTAAATTAGCAGTGAGATTCTTTAGCTACTGTGCCGCCAGAGTTCTCTTCAGACAAAATGAAAGCTGGTAGACCAATAAGAAATGATGAACCTAAATTATTACTTAAGAACTTTAAGGGATATGAAGTGAGGATGAAGTCATTACAGTTTTTGTATATTGTTTGTGAAATTATACTCCGAGTTCCGTCTCCAAATTTTTGGAGCCTAGGTCATACTGTGGGCTAGGTGTTGGGCTACCAACTGCAAGGTTGGAAGCTCAAATCCAGCAGGTGCTCTTCAGGAGAAAGATGAGGCTATCTGCTGTCATAGAGATCTATGATCTCAAAAATCCTATATGGAAGAGCTATGAGTCAGAATTGACTTGATGGCAGTAGGCTTGGTTTTTAATTTTTATCCTAGCAATTAGAAAGAAAGGCCTAGTAACCTACTTCTGAATATCATTCAGTGAAAATCCTTTGAATCACAACAGTTTGATCTGCAACCAATCATCTGCAACTGGTTCTATTGTGCACGGGGAGCCAGGGGCTGGCTCCATGTCAGCTAACAGCAGCACAAATCTCTCTATTACCACAATATTGTGCCAAGGGGAAAGTGGCACGTTTTCCATAATTGGTGCTGGGAATTACAATTTATCTCATCCACATTTAATAGGGATTTCTTTAGTATTTTAGTTCTATATTGTTCTATAATTGATTCAAGAACAGAATTTCTGTACAGAAGACCCAAGTGAATGAGATCTAGTAATTGATATTCAAGAGCTTACAATCTACTAGAGAAAATTATATTCCAGACTTAACCTAATTGTTTCAGCTGCATTCGTCTTGTCCCTTCAAATATATGATGTATGGCCCCAAAGAATGATGACATCATATCATACTTTAATAGCTCTCTATTGTGTTTGGTAGAAGAAACAACCCACAGGAAATAAGTAGTTTTTAAAGCAAGGTGGTACAACATTACTGTCAATCTTTTGAGTTAACCGTACTATAAATCACTGCAATATGTAACTGCATAAAAAGGGACACAGCCTTAAAGGATCTAACAAGGGGATAAAAGTATAACTATGAAGTCTAGATAGCCAGCTAGCATACTAGAAATTCTTAGGGTGTCTAGCATAATATGAGTTGTGTTAGCCTGGGTAGACTAGAGAAACAAACTCATAAGCATGCATATGTATAGCAGGAAGAGCTCTTTATACAAAAGCAGTTGAATATTAAGAAAACATCCCAGCCAAGTCCAGATCAAGTCCGATAAGTCTGAAATTAGCCCATATATCTGATACAGATCTATAAAGTCCTCTTTAAACTCATGAGACACGTGCAATGATGCTGAATGCAGGAATACCACAGGCCAGTGGGTGAAGTCTTGTGGATTCAGTGGCAATGTAAGCATCTCAGCAGTGGCAGGAATCTCCATGTGGTGTCTCTGGCTCCATCAACCTCTCTCCATGTGTCTTTTCCACAGGGATGTCTCGCAGTGCTATAGTTTATTGTGCCAGCCTGGCCGATAAACACAAGTAGGATTAACTGAAGGGCAGAGGGATAAATGGCTTGCTTGTTCTGTGCCTCAGTTTAAAGGGGTACACTACCTGTGGGATGCCTAGCCTGTAGGCTGTGTCGCTGTAAGTCCACGAACAGTAGTTTTGGCAGAAGCATCACGTGCAGGGAAGGCAAATCCATAGTACAGTGACACTCTTCCTGACCTCTTGATCCAAAGGCATGAGAAGTTCAAAGTGGCCAGGGGGCATTCTCAGCTGCCAGTTCAGTGGAATCCATGCTGTGTTTCCAGGTGGGAGAGTTCCTTTCTTCGGGACCAGGACCTCCAGGCCTGAGGAACACAGGGTTGCTGGGACAGGAAGCAAAAATGCTGCAAGGGATCACTAGGAGTAATAGTGAGTGGTGCCATTCCAGCTTCCACCCCTTGGTTCCTGGACCCATGAATTCTGGCTATTGGAGACACAGCACCAAATATTGGCTGCTGGTTTAGAGCGTATACAGCTTCCTGAAGAACATTGCCCCAGCCCTGCAAGTTGTTGCCACCTAGTTGGCACCGTAATTGTGTCTTTAGGAGCCCATTCCATCGTTCTATCAAGCCGGCAGCTTCAAGATGATGAGGAACATTATACGACCAGTGGATTCCATGGGAATGGGCCCATTGTCGCACTGTATTTGCTGTAAAGTGAGTTCCTTGATCTGAAGCAATGCTGTGTGGGATGCCATGCCGGTGGATGAGGCATTGTGTAAGTCCATTATATTGATGACATTATGCTGATTGGACCCACTAAGGAGGATGTATCAAAGACTCTAGATTCATTGGTACAATATCTGCGTACAAGGGGTTGGGAAATTGACCCAACAAAGATTCAGGTACCCTCAACATCAGTAAAATTTCTAGGGGTCCAGTGGTGTAGGGCATGTCGAGATATTCCTACTAAAGTGAAGGATAAGCTATTACAGTTAGCTCCCCCAACGACTAAAAAAGAGGCACAATGCCTAGTGGGCCTCTTCGGATTTTGGAGGCAACATATTCCTCACTTGGGTGTTCTACTTCGACCTATTTATCAAGTGACACGAAAAGCCTTCATTTTTGAGTGGGGCCCAGAACAAGAAAAGGCTCTTCAACAATTTCAGGCTGGCTGCCGTGCAGCTGCTTTGCCACTGGGACCATATGATCCAGCTGACCCAATGGTGCTAGAGGTGCCAGTATTTAGCCTTAGATGGAGTTTAGCATGCAGGGAGTAAACTGAGAGAGAGTGTGTCTCCTGCTTCCAAGGAGGAAATACAGGAGCCCCCAGAATCTGCAGGAGAAGGCCATGCCCCAACACAGACCTCATTGACTATATCCCGATGGGCAGGCTAGATTCCTCCCCTACACTCTTACTACTCAAATTGATACCAGATTATGTAACTACCACAAGAGCCAAATATGTTCAACAAATGCTTGATGTTTGATCAATTGATATAAAAGACTCAATTGAAATACTGGGACCAGGACACATCAGTTTATAAATGTGCATATTGCAGAAAGAATACCACCCCCCACACTTTTTTTTGGGGGGGGGGAAAGGGTGAAACATATTTTTAGACATCAGGATGATGGCAATAAAAGAAAGATGTGTGAATTAAACTTGATAATAGTGGAGTTTGGGTCTGGCCTAAGAATGAGAATTGTGATATTCCAAGATATGAAAAGATAATTATTTGGTTTTTGGAGAGCCCTAAAGAGATAAGAAGGCGTGATGTGTTACCTCAAAGTTCTACTAGCCATGTCTATTAGAGGATTAACACTCATATTCTTGCTTTCTGCAATCACCATTACAATCCATTTCCAATTTAACAAAAAGGGACTTCAATGTTTTTAAAGCCATAGCAACAGAAGTGAGATTTTGCATTATTTTTATCACCTATCCATTATTGTTGATGCCATCAATTACATTCTGGCTTATGTCCATGTGACGAATGAGAACTGTTCCATCGGGTTTTCAAGAAATAGAGTACAGATTATCAGGCCTTACTTTGAGGCATCTCAAGGTGGATTTGCACCACTAACCATTTGGCTAGTAACAGAGCATCTAGTGATTTGTGCCACCTATAAACCTCCTTTCTGAAATATATCCATATTCTTTTTTTCAAAACCATTTTATTGGAAACTAATACAACTATCAGAGCATCCCATAGTTCAATCACAACACGCAGCATTGTACAAGTGCTCCCACAGTCAGCTTCAGAACATTCCCTTCCTTCTCCAACTCCTCGACAGCAGCTCCCTTCTAATGCCCACTCTCTCCTGCAGCACCCCCTAGGAACCCCCATTCTACTGCTGTCTCTGTAGGTTCATCAATCCTGGGGTTCATATACCGAAAAAACCAACAACCACATAACAAAAATTCAAGAAGGCTACTTTCAGTGATACAATGAATGTATCATAGATAAACCCCAATATGAAAATCAAACAGAAAACAAGATCAGGACCAACATGTATCAGAGGAGGTCCAACTGACAGGGTTTGAACAGTCTACGTCAAGTTTATCATTTTGACCTCCTATAGTCATTTCTTCTTTTTTTTCTTTTCAGTTTTTACTTGCTTTAATCATATACAAGCCTTACAAAAGTACTCTGAACACCTGTTTCTCCCATAAATCAATAATAGTTTAGAACCTGGGTGAATGAAACAAAAAAGGAGAGCTGGTTCATTGCAAAGCACTCTGGAAGGTCTATCAAAGGTCAGCAATGTTGAAAGGAAGATATCTTACTGGGTACTTGTTCTAGCAGACAGGTACATCGCTGAATATTCTACAGCTTGCTCCAGTATGACAGCGTGACAATCACTAACAACAGTACAGACTGTTCCAATTACCAAGGATCCATGAAACCAAGGGCTGTCAGGAAATACACCGCCCTTCCCTCCCCTGCCCTGCCCCTACAACGCCACCACTCAATTCCTGGTGGGACGACGACTCCACTGGATGCATCAGGTGGCTTTCAGGAAATACTAAGGTCACGTTGAGAGGCTCTGCTTGGTTTACATAGTTCTGAACAATTCAGGCTGGAAAAGACATGTTTCAGGTTGGCGCGTCTTCAAATTTTGACCGCACCGGTCTACAAAGTGTGGTTAGATTCTACAGACTTCGAGGACAGAAAGCCCATTATTTCTTTTCTTTCTTGAGGGGCATCTTTTTCCCTCTTCCTTTGGAAGGATTGCAATATTTTGCTTCCCTCTGAGCCAGGAAATCATCCATTTCCTTTTGCCAGTCCTTTTGTCTGCTCTGGATGGCTGCTCTCAAGTCCATCTCTGCATCAAGCCCCAACTCCTTCCTGCTTATTTCTGCTTCTTTAGCCTCCTCCTGCGCCCTCCTTTTCCGTGCACTCATCTTCTGCTTCGGTTCTCTCACAAAGGCTTGATAGGATGGGACCTGCCCGCCGTCGATGGCTTGCTGGATGATGTTCCTTATCCGAGGCTCTTCCGTGTACTGCACACACAGCACAGACTCCATGATCTGGTCCATGTCGCCCTTGAAGTCCAGGTAAGCCTGCTTAATGTCATCCAACTCTTCAGCAGAACCTTTGTACGTCTTTTCAAAGGCTTGGATGTCCTCTAGAGATATCTTTTTGAAGAGCAGCCTCCAGTACGCCTCCCAGTCCCGCTCTTGCTGGAGCACCGCCGCGTCCTCGTCCACGGTTCCCTGCTCGTGGTACACTGCTCGCTGTTCTCTGTTGCTCAAGACCGCGTAGACTTTCCCGAGGATCTGGAAGCGGCGGGTGGCGTCCTCCTTGTCGCCTTCTCCCACCCGGTCCGAGTGCACCTGCAGGGACACCATGTGGTAGCCACGTCGGACCTCGCCGTCCGAGGCCTCGCGCCGCACGCCCAGCACCCGGTAGAGGTCGGCGGTGCCGAACACTTGCTCACACTGCTCCAGGAGCCCCATGCCGGCCACCCGGCCGCAGCAGGCGGCGGGCGCGGCGTGAACGGCGGGACCCGGCACGACCGCGAGCCCTCCCAAGGCCGCCTCTTCCCGCGCCTATAGTCATTTCTTCAATGCACTCTTTTTGGTAATCAGTTTAATCTCTTCCCTCCACTATGGATAGAGGGAAACCACCAGAGGCCTATTTCTTGTGTGGAGCTCACACATTTTCTGTTCATGATCTGTTTCTTAAGTCTTTAGGGTTATGCACAGTAATGGTATTGCTGGGTCACATGGTATTTCTATTGCCATCTGTTTTACGATACACCATATGACCTTCTACAGTGTTTGTACATATTTACAAGCCCACCAGGAGTGTATAAATGTTCCAATCTCTCCAGCATTTGTTGTTCTCAGTTTTTAAACATTGTGTTATGGTTATAGGCGTTAGGTGGTATCTCATGGTTGTTCTGACTTGCATTTCCCAGATGGCTAGTGAACAGGCACATTTCCTCATGAGTTTATTCGCTATTCGGGTGTCATCCTTTGTGAATCATCTGATCAGGTCCTTTGCCCACCTTCTCAGAGGGTTACTTGTCTTTTTCTTCTTGCAGGCTTGTTGCACACTCTAGATTTTAGTAATTAGCCCTTGGCCCATTATGTTTATTGCTCAATATCTTTCCCCAATATGTGGGCTCTTATATTACTCTTTTATTGAAGCCTTTCAACATACAATAAAACACACGCATTTTATTTTAGTAGATCCTGCTCATCAATTTTGCCCACAGTGCGTGTGTGCTTCCTTTGTTATATCTGGTATCCTGTGTTCAAATATATCCAACTCTGAGACAGATTTCTATAATGCAGTTTTGCTTCGTTTCTAACACAAATTTCATATTGTTGGCCTACACTCACAATATGCTTATAATTTATGTCCTCTTAAGAAACTGCCAAGTTTGGTAAGTTTGAGCTGCACAGTTTGGGTCATGAAGACTTCCTTCTTATAAAATGACAATTGTGCCAAAATAATTACAAAAGAAATGATGCCTAAGTAACAACCTCTCTCCTGTGAAATCCAATCGGTAATGATTACTTACCAAAAGCATATGCATACTTAATAACTTGATATAACAATATTCTGCCTGGTCTTTGACTAAGAAGTTATCGAGAGATAATATTCCTAATAATCAAGGAATTAAGGGAAAGTGGCTTATTATGGGCTTATGATATCAAGGAGGTCACTGGGTAGTACAAATAGTTAACCCCTCAGCTGCTAAGCAAAGAGTTGGTGGTTTGGGTCTACACAGAAACGTTTGGAAAGGTAGGCCCAAGCATCTGCTGCTGAAAGGCCGCAGTCTGGAAATCTGTGGAACGTTTCTTTTCAGCACATAATGGGACTACCTTGAGCCAGATCCCCTTCCCTGGCAACTAACACCAACAATAGCATTTCGTTGTCAGTGGAAAATTGAGAAGGTTCATTTAAAATAACAAAAAATATTGCTGGTGAGTCAAGTCCTACTTATCACAATCTGCAAGAAGAAATTAGCTTAATATTTTGACCTTTGTTATATCTCCAGCAAACTAGTAGAATATGCCTAATTAGCATTTTCCCAGAATACTATAGTCTCTACTTTCTAACAGCAATAAAATGGGAGAGTTTTCTTAAATTTTTTAAAATTATGACTTGTCTTTTTATACAAAGTATTTATCAATATTTGGGGAAAAAATAGGTACTCTGTAGATATTAGTAGAATGAATAAATGAGTCAGGAAAGGTAATTATTAGTTTTATATTTTTAGCTATTCCATATTTATTTTAGTTAATTCTAATCCTTAGCTAAAGAAAATATTAATGTATTATCTTTTAATGGGAGCTAGACTACTTGGTTTGCCATAAATAGCTGATGATATAATTTCCCTTGAAAGGTACATAAATCCATTTAACATGTATATATTTTAAATTAGTTCTAGTGTATGCATGATTTCAGTTTATCTAAGCTATGTGTGTTATGTATAGCCACTCACTCTTCACTTATTGACTGTGTTAGATATGGTTCTTTTGAGAAACAAAACCAGGACACTAATGGGAACATAACAGCTAATTAGTCTACACAGTGGTACAGTGGGCTCAGTTCAACTCACTTCCGTGGAACAGTTAATTACACTGGAAATCCTTCAGCTCAGGAGGGCTGCTGGGTCCAAGTTCAAGGAAGTAGACAGCTAAGTCTTCCATAGAGCAATGCAGATGGTCCGGCCACAGGAAGCAAACAGCAGGGCTGGCATCAACAGTCAGCCAGATGACAGGATCTGGCAGTCCTCAGCTCAAGTGATGTATACACCAGCAGTGTGGCAAAGCAGGTCTCAAAGGAACCTCAAACTCTAGAGACATGATCTGCACATTGGGTGTCCCACAGGTAGTGTAGCTCGCAAGTTGAGGCAGAGAACTAGTAAAGGCAGTCACACACTGGTCTGATCACCAGAGAGCAAGAGAGAGAAAGAGAGCTGGGGCTCTCTTTGCCCTCCTAACTGAAACTTTATTAACCCTCATGTTCCTGTTGGCAAGGTTGGCACAATAAACCTACCTGTCACATTGGCATTCCAAAGACTAGGTCACAAAGTACAAATTGGCATTTTGTGTGGATGGCGATGATCATCTCAAATCATAAAATGGAGAATTGCCTTATTCGTACAGAATTGCCAAGTTACACCATTACTTAACTGCCAAATGTCATCTTTACACAACTGCTAACCCACTGAAAATCATTGCCCAACAAAGTTGACCATGACACCAATTGTTATTCTTGTCACACACCTCTTTATTCATTACTGCCAGATGTATGCCATGAATGCACAAAACAGATATTTTAAAAGTGATGATTGTAAATGCAGAATGGTGGGTAAATGAATTGTTGATAGCTGAGGAGTAGGTGTATATACACATGTATATTTGTATGAGTGTGCTAACATATCTAAATGTCCATGCTATCATTACATTTTTAGATTTTGATATGTAACCATAGATAAATATGCAAATTTCCTTAACAGTAGTTCCCAGAATAAATCCCACTGTTGTTCCTTTACTTCAGAGCATCATCCGTCATCTGTATTCCTGCACATCATTTAAAATAGTTTCCCTTTGTCAATCTTTTTCCTTCCTTCACATACATATTTGATTATATTTCAAAGATGGTTTTACATTTACCCAGTAATTATATCTTTTTCTTTTTTAATAAATCATTTTAGTAGCAATGAGGATGCTGCCACAAGAGTTACTAGAAGTCATGAAAAGGCTCATAAATTCTGTCAGTTTTGTAAAGGCAAGCACTTTAAACATTTGACTGTTTTTGCAACTGCGCAATGAGTTGGCTGAACCAAATAGTGCTCTGCTCTTTCACACTGAAGTGAGATGGTTGTCGAGAAGAAAAGTTTTAAAATGTGATGAACTCAAAACTTTTTTAATCAGAAGGTTGAGAAGCACTGCTCTACAGAATTGATGGTTCAAGACTGAAAAGGGTGGGGGAGAGAAAGGGGAAAAGAGAACTTGATACCAAGGGCTTAAAAAGAAATATTTGCCTATGAAGCTTACAGTGAGTTCTGATGACTTTTGGTGACTCATTTAGTACCAAATATTGAAATCCAGATCAATATCCTAGCATAGCTGGAGCACTATCTTTCAGAAATGAACCAACTGTGTCAAATACATCATGTGCAGTACTTGTCGTTTCAAGAGGTTTGCATAAAAGAAACTCATCTTTAAAGTCACCATCATTAATATACCTGACGTAAACCTGTAACTGTGAACCAGTAACTACTTGCAATGTCTGTTGATTCATCAAGCTGGATGCTAAATATTGGAAGTGGAGCAGATTTAATTTCCTGGATTACCCAATCAAGACTATCAGCAGACATGTCAGCTATTCTTCTGCAGACAGTGTCATTAGATAAGGAAATCACAGTCAATTTCATAACAAATTCATCTTTGATCCTAACTCCACCAATGTCTTTGGCTGCTGGCAACAGTTAATCTTCAGCAATGGTGAAGGTTTCATAGCTCTGGCGATTCTGAGTGCCACCAAATATGAAGCTTCAAAGACTGCTATGTTTTGTTTGTGGTACTTGCTACCATTGTCAAATCTGGCTTACTTGAGTCCATCAGCTTTGCTTCTAAAATAGTTGCTATCCTTGCAGGCAAAACTCAGATGCTTGCTATCAAAATGGCATTTTAGTTTGTTCGGTTCATAGAACTTCACAACAAACATTGTGGTTTCTCAATTCCTGCTGTAATTATTGAGGTCAAACCGTACTGTAAAAAATTCTCATTATATTTTCTTAATGTTCTTCTCTACATGGATCCATTGTCATGGTATGGTTTGGTAATGAAATTAATATGTACCTAAAACTTTAATAATACAAAAGATGATACATGGCATAGTTCAGACAACACAGTTCATTAAAGTTTCCTATGATTTACCATTCTCTGTGTTGTTATTTTTTTACATACCTATCACATGGGGTTCAGTATTCATATATACCACAGCTGAATACAAAATGACCAATCAGTATCCAGATTAAGTTCCTATGGTACAGATATCTTTTTTTGGCAGTAGTTGATGATTTTACAGTAAAATCATGAGGTGTCATTTTACCTCCAATATTTTTGCTTTCAATAGAGCTGTTTTTAACAGAGTAGCTGCTCTCTACACATGTATGACTAGTCTGCGTAAGTACATTATGGCACCAACCCTGTCACATACACCTGTATATGTAGGGGATGTATGTGATGGGGCTGGTATAATGAAATCATCATGCTGAGTACTCTTTTGTGGGTATATCTGTATGTGGGAAGACTCACCTGGAGATAGATAGAAGGGTGTCTGGGTTCCTAAGACCATCAGAAATACGTGTTTTCTGATGGTCTTAGGTGACCTCTGTGAAAGGTCATTCAACCTCCAAAGGGGTCGCAACCCACAGGTTGAGAACCACTGCTTTAGAGGCTAATGAGAAATATCTTCTGACTGTAAGTCTATTCCTATTATCCCTGTCTTAATGGCTTCCATTGTGTATGGCTATCCTTTATCAGTCAGTTTGTTATGCTATGGTGGCTTGCATGTTGTTAGAATGCTGAGAAGCTCTGCCATCAGTATTTTTCTTTTAAAAAGCAAGGTCACTCATGCCGAACAGGTTCAGTATAATTTCCAGACAAAGAACACACTAGGAAGAAGGGATAGACTGTCCACTTCAGAGAGATTTGCCACTGAAAACCCAATATATAGCAGTGGGTCAATGTCCTATACAGTGCTAGATGGTGAGACTCTCAGGCTGAAAGACACAATCATGTAAACAGAGTAAAACTTTTGAGAGCTTTATTTGCTGAACAGACATGACAGAAAAGGAGAAGAAATGGCTGCTAGCATCCATTAGTAATCAAAATTTGGCATGTATGAAGTATGAACTTAGAAAATTGGAAGTTGTCAAAAATGGATGGAACTTATAAAGATCAATATCCTGGGTATTAGTGAGCTGAAATGGACTGGAATTGACTGGTGTACTATATCAGGAATGACAAATTCAAGAGGAATGGGGTGGCATTCTTCATAAAAAGAATATTTCCAGAATCATATTGAAGTAAAATGCTGCCTGTGACAGAGTAATAGCTGTAGGCCTATAAAGATGACCAATTAATACTAATAATCAAATTTACACAATCACTAAAGTTAGGGATAAGGTTGAAAAATTCTACTAGTTTATTTGGTCTTAAATTGATCAAGCATGTATTAAAGGTGCATTATAATTATTGGGGGAAAGATGAGGCTTTCTACCCTTAATACAGAGTTACGTCCTCAAAAACTCAAAGGGGAAGTTCTACCCTGTCCTATAGACTCACTATGAATTGGCATTGACTTGATGGCAATGAGTTTTGTTTTTTTTGGTTTGGAATAAAATAGTTGTAAGTGAAGAGGAAGAATCAGTAGTTGGAAAATATACCTTGGTGATAGCAAAAAAGCTGGAGAGTGCATGACAGAATTTTGTAAGACTAACTACAGCTTCATTACAAATACTGTTTTCCAATAATATAAATGATGAATATCCACGTGGCCCTATCTAGGAGTCTAAGTGACTATATTTGTGGGAAGAGACAACGGGGAATCTCAATAAAAGCATCCCAAACCAAGACAAGGGCTTATTGTAGAATAGATCATCAATTGTTTATAAGTTCAATTGAAGCTGAAGAAAATTAAAACAAGTCTACCACAGTCAAAATATTACCTTTAATATGTCCTCCTTGAATTTAATGACCATTTCAAGAACAGATTTGGTGCATGGAACACTAATGACTGAAGACCCTGCAAGATGTGGATGGCATAACAAATATCATACATGAAGGGAACAGCAGGCCATTACAAAGACAGGAAAGAAAAAAAAGACCAAAGTGAAATGTCAGAAGAGACTTTGGAACTAGCTCTTGATGCAGAGTAACTAAAACAAATGGAAGAAATGACAAAATAAAAGTGCTGAAAATATTCTGGGCTGATCCCAATCCCAACTAGAATTTACTTCAGTGGACAGCACTGAAGCTTACGGAGAGGGCACATCTGATCAGAGCACATAAGAGCAAAATAAAGAGGGATGTAGAGAGAGTGGAACACATCCTGGCCCACCAAGCCCCAAGGACGATTATTTATGATCAGAGAAGTCAATGCACAGAGAGGACCATAGGGATGGCCCTATCATGAGACATGACATCCCTCACTGACCCATAGTGCTATGAGGGACAACACTGGAGACATAGTGTGGGAATTGTGCCTGATCTGAGCCCACCACAAGGGGCGTGCAACAGAGCAGCAAGGGGAGCAAAGCAATGAAGTCCCTGGGGAATACTAAAAATAGACTTTGGGGCCAGGGCGTGGCACCCCATCAGACTCAAATGGAAAACAGTCCTAAAGGTCAACAAACAGACCTGGAACTATTTATAGCCTTTTGGGTTTTTTTTGTAGTTGGTTTATCTTTTTTTGTTGTTGTTGCTTTGCTCTGTTTTGTTTCTGTGATTATTATTGTCTGTGTGTCTATCTAGATAAGACAGATGGTAAAAACAATCTGCAGGAGAAAACAAATGATTTTGGGGGGGACACAGGAGAAAGGGAGGTGGGGGAAAGATAGGCAGATGTCAATCAATTGAGGGACAAGGGAAAAACAAGTGATCTAAAATCGATGCTGAGGAGGATATAGGATGCCCAGTGGGGCTTGATCAAGGGCAATGTAGCTGAGAGGAATTACTGAAACTCAAATGAAGGCTGAACATGATAGTGGCACAAGAGGAAGCTAAAAGGAAATAGAGGAAAGAACTAGGAGGCAAAGGACATTTATAGACGTCTAGATAGAGGCATGTACATATGTAAATATATTTACATATAATGATAGGAAAATAGATCTCTGTACATATATTTATATGTTAAGTATTGAAGTAGCATAGGGACATTGGGCCTCTACTCAAGTACTCTCTCAATGCAAGATCACTTTGTTCCAATAACCTGGCATTCCGTGATGCTTACCTTCCCAACATGATTGCCAAAGACAATATGGGTGCATAAGTAAATGTGGGGAAGAAAACTGATGGTACCTGACTATCAAAAGATATAGCATCCGGAGTCTTAAAGTCTTGAAGATAAACAGGCAGCCATCTTGTTGAGAAGCAACAAAGCCCACATGGAATAAGCACACAAGCCTGTGTGATCATGAGGTGTCGATGGGATCAGGTATCAGGCATCAAAGATCCAGAACAAAAAATCACATCATTGAGAATGAGGAGGAGTGCAGAATGGAGACCCAAAGCCCATCTGTGGACAATTGGACACCCCCTTACAGAGGGGTCACAAGGAAAAGAAGAGCCAGTCAGAGTGCAGTATAGCACCAATGAAACATACAACGTTCTAGTTCTTTGATACTTGCTCCCCCGCACTATCATGACTCCACTTCTACCTTACATATCCAGCTAGACCCGAGCATGTACAGTGGTACAGATAAGACCTGGAAACACAGGGAATCCAGCACAGATAAACCTCTCAGGACCAATAATGAGAATAGTGATACCAAGAGGTTAAGAGGAAGGTGGGGGGAGAAAGGGGAAACTGATCACAATGATTTAAATATAACCCCCTCCTAGGGGGATAGACTACAGAAAAGTGGGTGAAGGGCAACATTGGTCAGTATAAGACATGAAAAATAACAATAATTTATAAATTATTAAGGGGTAATGAGGGAGGGAGGGGATGATAGCAAGGGTTCAAGTAGAAAGAAAATGTTTTGAAAATGATGATGGCAACATTTGTATGTGTTCTTGACCCAATAGATGGATGTACGGAGTGTGATAAGAGCTGTATGAGCACCCCCCCCCGATAAAATGATTTTTAAAAGTGCTGAAAATAAAAGGTCAAAAGGCAGCTTGAAAAGAAAAAAGGGAGTAATATAATGAAATGTGCAAAGACCTGGTGCTAGAAAACCATGGGAAGAAAAAGCCCAGCACATCTTAATTGGAAAGATCTGACAGAGTCACTGAGCCCCCATATTTGTTCAGCATACTACCATAGCATATGAGCAGGAACTGATGGTATTGAATGAGGAGCAAGTCCTAGCTGTATTGGAGGTATTATGGAAAAGCAAGGCTCCAGGAATTGATGGAATACCCATTGAAATGTTTCAACAAACTGGTGCAGTGCTGGAAAAACTTGACCAACCAATTGGAAGTGATCCACATTTGTGCCCATTCCAAAGAAAGGTGACTTACCAGAATGTGGAAATTATTAAACACTATAATTACTAGCAATAAAATTTCACTGAAGAGTATTCAAAAACAATTGCAGCAGTATGTTGACAGGGAACTGCCAGAATCCAAGCTAGATTCAAAAGAGGACAGAGCACAAGGAATACCACTGCTGCTGTCACATAGATCTTGGCTGAGAGTGGAGAAATCTAGAAAGATATGTTTACTTGCCTTTTATTGATTATGCAAAAAACAGTAGACCATGTATGTCATAACCAACTAGGGATAACATTGCAAAAATGGGAATTCTAGAATTCTTCATCATGCTCACCCAGAACTTGTATATAAACAAAGATCTAGTTAAACAAAACAAGGGACTATTGGGCATAATTTAAAATCAGAAAAGATGTGCATCAGGTTATATCATTTTATATACTTATTCAATCTGTAGGCTGAGCAAATAATCTGAGAAGCAGGACTAAATGAAGAATTGTCACCATGCTTGGAGGAAGACTTTTTAATAACCTGCAGTGTGTGTTGAAATAGCTTGCTTGCCTGCTTGCAGCACTACTGATCAAGATCAAAGGCTGCAGCTTTCATGGTTACAACTAAAGTTAAACAACAGCCAGATCCTTACAACTAGACCAGCAGACAGAATCAAGATAATGGAGAAAAGATCGTAGATGTCAAGGATTTCATTTTACTTGGTCCATAATCAATGCCCAAGGCAGCAGCAGATCTTGCTGCACAAGATGTAGTTAAAGTGTTAAAGAGCGATATTGTCACTTTAGGACCTGAATCAAGTACACCTGAATCAAGGTGTTTTCAATGACCTCATATACATGTGAAAGCTGGGCAATGAATAAGGAAGACCAAAGAAGAATTGATGCATTTGAATTATATTGCTGTAAAAGAATATTGAAAGTGCCATGGACTTCTAGAAGAACAAACAAATGTCTTGGAAGAAGGAGAGCCAGAATAAGGGAGGATTGCAAGCCTCTGCCTCATGTACTTTCAACGCGTTATCAGGGCGGAGCAGCGCCTACAGAAGGATGTCATACTTGGTAGCAGGTCAGTGAAAAAGAAGACTGTCCAGTGGCAGCCTGGCGCTGTGCTGGCAACAATGGACAGAAACATTACAATCGTGAGGATGGCACAGGACCAAGAAGTGTTTCGTTCTATCGTGTCGATTGGATCACTATGAGCTGGCGCAGGAAGTCTTCGTGGTGTAGTGGGATACGTGTTGGGCTGCTGTCTGGACAGCAGTTCAAAACCACCAGCCTGAGGGCAAAGATGAAGTTCTCTGCTCCAGTACAGTTTCGTGGCCTAAAGGATCAGTTCTATTTCTCTTATAAGGTTGCTATGAGTCATAATTGACTCAATGGCAATGAGGATTTTTTTCTTTTCTTTTCAGTTAGAATTGACGCTACTGCACCTAACAACAACCACCTTAGTGTGCAGTGACAGAGAATTCCTTTTAATGACTGATGGCCTTCTAATGCACCCACATGCCTCTTCTCCAGTTTCACCTTGAACCCTACTGCATGCCTGATGTTTCAATCCCAGTAAAACACCCCGAGCCTCCAGGTTTCCTCTCATTGCAGACTTTTGCATAAAATGTGTGTCCTCTCTTTAGAATGGTCTTCCCCATCACCCACCCACCCCCACTCCGGAACACTTTCTATTTATTCTGTAGACATCCTCTTCATGTCACATTTCCCAGAATCCTTGCAAAGCAAGTGAAAACAAAGTGCTCCACCCTGTCCATTTCTGGATCCTACACACCTCTTGAACGAAGATGTCCTGGCCCAAGCCATGGTATTTTCAATCACCGCAGATGCAGGTGGGAGTTGAATAATGAATTTTAAAAGCTGAAGAAATATTGATACATTTGAATTACGGTACTAGGGACAAATGAAGAAAACCTATCCAGCCAAAAGGTTTCTTTGAAGGAAAGGGGGCAAACTTCGTCTTACGTACTTTGGACAGGTTATCAAGAGAGACCAGGTGCTGGACAAGGACCTCGGGCTGGGTAAAGCCCTGTCATGGGAAAAGGGCAGATGGTGGAGGACCACGTCATGCTGTGTTCTGTTGTGCACAGGGTCCCCCTGAGTCTGAGCCACAGCTTCTCCATTCTACACCACCCCAAACTCCCTGCTGCAGTCCTGGGTGCAAGCAGCTAGAGCAGGGATTGTGTCAGTTTTGCTGGACATTTTTTTTCTTATTCCCAGCACCAGGACTACCACGTGTAGGTGTTTAGATCTCAAAATACCTGTACAACTGGAGTTATCAATGATCCTTGCCTCGTCTCATTTATTATCCTGCTGCATTTCACATTGCTCTTCCCAAAGGAACATGGTTAATTTCTCAATGGTGACGTGTGATGTCTCTCTCTGAGGTGTGGTCCATACTGTTAACTGATAATAGCATCCTTCTTCCTTTTATCCTTTTAATCCTGCTAGCCCTTCAACGTTGGTCTAAATGCCCTTTTCCTCTAGGAGGCCTACCTTGACCTTCTGCTACCATTCAATTTGGCATCACAGCGCTCTACTCTTATACAGTTTTCCATATGTTCTGTGACACTGGTTGAGTGTGCTGCTCCTGCTTTATGTGAATCTCCAGCACATATCACCATGCCTGTCACAGAGGTTGTGCATCACAACATTTGTGGAATGAATCAAGGATGACAAGTGTTTTGTTCAACATACCTTATAGAAAACACTTATGAAACAAGGGTTTCAGAATATTCTGTTTGCTTTCATACTTTTGGATAAGCAAAACTTAAAACGAACTTCAATGGAATATGTCAATGGGCAAGATCATCCATTCTGAGTGTGTTAGTGTATAATGAAATAATTGGCTAACAAAATTTAGATTATGTACTCCATTGGTTAAATAATTTTGAGCAGTTGTCTATGTATGTGTGTATACACAGATGGGCATTTCTATATAAATAGTCATATAACATAATACACACAAGACAATAAAAGAAAATATTTAAATAAATGTAAATAGAGCTGTTCTTTTCTCCACACTCCATCTTTGAGGGCTACTTATCTAGATTTAAGAGCAACAAAAATACTTGGATTGTACCAATCACTCCATATTTCAGAAGCATTATAACCTTGGTCATAAAGTCTACACATCTCAATTTTAAGATATAAAAAATGAAAGCAACACTACTATGTGTGGTTGTTGGAATGGTTAACAGAGGTATTGTGTAAAAAATTATCCAGTAAGCACATGAAGCCCATTCAGTTGCCATGGGGTTTGTTTTGATTCATACCAACAAACTAAATATTCCTGAGCTATAATATTCCTTCTGATGAGTTATTTTTAAATGTTTTGAGATATAATTAAATTGTATCACATAGATCATCTATCATGTATAGTGCAACTCTCATTTTCAATTGCTGAAGTATTGAATCATGTCATGAAAGCATATCTATTTTTATTAAGCAGTTTTATACTGCCATACAGGAGATAATTGAATAATACAGTGAAGTTAATTATTGCTATGACAATAAATAAAATATAATCTATTATATGTATTTTTTAACTTCTTATTGTGATTTGGGTAAATGTTTACAGAACAAATCAATTTTCCATTCAATAATTCCTACAATTTTGCTTCATGTTATTGATTGCAGTTCCAACAATATAACACACATTCATCTTAACTTCTTTCCCGTGTTTCTTGTTTCCATTTGTTCTCTTCTATTCCTTGTTGATTTCTGAACTTTGTCTCTGAAAAAAGATTTCACTTTTGTTCTCAAATTGTTAATTGTCCTATGGAGTGCATACTTCCCTGGTGTTACTCTTTAACCTATAGGCCTGTCTATGTTTTAACTGAATGGTGAACCATGGTGGTGAGTTCTGGTCCAGACTTGAGGGATGACCCAAGGCCAGGATCTCAGAGGTTCCATTAGTCTTTATATGACTTGTAAGCCTGGTCTTTAATGATGTAGAATTTTGTTACATAATTTTCCTCCACTCTGTCCAGCACTTTCTATTGTGCTCTCACTCAGAGAGAATGGTAGAAGTAGCTGGGCATGATTTAATTCTTCTAGTCTTAGGTCATGGAGGTTGGGACTCACGTGAACAATTAGTCTTTTGAGGACTAACATGTGCCTTAACCATGCATGGTGTTTTCAATAACTTCATATGCACATGAAATCTGGACAATGGATAAGAAAGAGTGAAGAAGAATTGGTGCCTTTGAATTATGGTATTGACAAAGAATAATGGAAGTACCATAGACTGTCAGAAGCATAAATAGCTCTGTCTTGGAAGAAGTACAACCAGAATTCGTAGAAGCAAGAATGGTGAGACTATTTTATGTACTTTGGAAATGTTGTCAGGATGGATACCCTGCAGAAGGACATCATGCTAGATAACATAGAGGGCCAACAGAGCAAAGGAAGGCCTTCAACAAGATTAACTGACATAGTGTCTACACAGCAGGCTTAAACATAGGAATGATTGTGAGGATGATTCTGGACTGGATAGTGTTTATTTTTCTTATATATAGGACTGCTACAAGTTAAAGCTGGCTGAAAGGCACCTAACAACAACAACAACAACAGTAATGCATATAATGCAAGTAGGTGATGCTGTTATTTGTCTAAATCTCAGGTTGTTGGCTGTTGTTGATTATTTGAGGAACTCCTTTTAATATTTCCTGTTAGATTGTTCTCAGTTTTGTAAATTCCTTTTATTTATATTTAATTGAAAATGTACTTATTTGTATTTCAAGGACTTTTTAACTGAGTAAATAATTCTTAGCTGGCAATTAAAAAAACCCATTTTATTGGGCGCTCTTACAGATGTTGTAACAATTTGTAATTCAATTAGATGATACATAATTATACAATTGCTGCCACCATCCATTTCAAACCACTTTCATTCTTGAACTCCCTGATATACGCTCTCCTTTATGCCCTCCCTCTCCACCCTACCCTCCAGAAGTTCTTATTGTTATGTTATATATGTTATAAATTATTATTATCTGTGTGTTACACCTCCCAATATATCCATTCACTTATAATTCTGTTATTCGTTCCCCTTGAATGGGACTATAATCATCATTGCTATTGACTCCCCCTTCCTCCCTTACCCCTCACCCCTTCCTGAATCCTCAGGGAATCATTTCTCCTTACTGTTTCTGAAGGGTTATCAATCTTGGCTTTCATGCATCAAATGATCTTAGTTATACACATGAGCATACTTATATCTAACTAGGTTAATGAGGCAAGACAAGAAACATTAATAGTGAGGGAAGGAAATATTAAAGAACTAGAGGATGGTTATGTCTTGCATCAGTGCTAGGCCGCATCCTGGACATAGCATCCCCTCTATGTGGCCATGCTTTGAGGGACTGACCAATGAACTTTCAGGTGAGTTTGGGGCTTCTATTCTGTCCATGCCTCTTCACTTCTATTTGATTGTGTTGATTTTTGTGTGTTTGTTTTTAAAAAATCACTTTACTGGGGGCTCGTACAACTCGTATCACAATCCATACATACATCCACTTTGCTAAGCACATTTGTACATGTGCTGCCATCACCATTCTCAAAACATGTACTTTCTACTTGAGCCCTTGATATCAGCTCTTCATTTTCCTCTCCCCCCATGAACCCTTGATAGTTTATAAATTACTATTACTTTGTCATGTCTTATACTGCCTGACATTTCCCTTCACCCACTTTTCTGTTTTCCATCCCCCAAGGAGGGGGTTATATGTAGATCCTTGTAATCTGTTCCCCCTTTCTACCCCGCCTTCCCTCCACTCTCCCAGTATCGCCACTCTCACCATTGGTCCTGAAAGGTTTATCTGTCCTGGATTCCCTGTGTTTCCAGTTCCATCTGTACCAGTGTACATCCTCTGGTCTAGCCGGATTTGTAAGGTAGAATTGGGATCATGATAGTGGGGGAAGAAGCATGAAAGAACTAGAGGAAAGTTGTATGTTTCATTGTTGCTACACTGCACCCTGACTGGCTCATCTCCTCCCTATGACCCTTCTATAAGAGGAT
The DNA here is from genome assembly GCF_050624435.1 of Tenrec ecaudatus. Lineage (NCBI taxonomy): Eukaryota > Metazoa > Chordata > Mammalia > Afrosoricida > Tenrecidae > Tenrec > Tenrec ecaudatus. The sequence continues at coordinate 235,101,278 of NC_134530.1, forward strand.
GTCCAGTTGCCTACATGGGTTTAGGTCCCTATTTCACACTCCCTCGCATTCATAATAATATGATTTTTTTTGTTCTTTGGTGCCTGATACCTGATCCCTTCAACACATCATTATCACACAGGCTTCTTCCATGTGGGCTTTGTTGCTTTTGAGCTAGATGGCCACTTGTTTACCTTCAAGCCTTTAAGACCCCAGATACTATATCTTTTGATAGCCGGGCACCATCAGCTTTCTTCACCACATTTGCTTATGTACCCATTTGTCTTCAGTGATTGTGTCAGGGAGGTGAGCATCATGGAATGCCAATTTAATAGAATAAAGTGTTCTTGCATTGAGGAAACACTTGAGTTGAGGCTCAATGTTTATCTACTACCTTAATACTAAACCTATATATGCACATAGATCTATTTCCCCATCATTATATGTAAATATATTTACATATGTATATGCTTATATTTAAACTTCTATAAATACCCTTTGCCTTCTAATTATTTTCTCTATTTCATTTTACTTTGCCCTTGTCCCACTATCATACTCAGCCCTCATTTGGGTTTCAGTAATTCTTCTAGGTTACATTATGCTTGGTCAAGCCCTTCCAGGACTCTTACACCCTCTTCACGACAGATTTTGGATCACTTATTGTTCCCTTGTCCCTGGACTTGTTAACACCACTTCCTTTCCCCCACTTCTCCCTCTGAAACCTATTCCCATTGACACCTTATGATCACACAGGCTGGTGTGCTTTTTCCATGTGGGCTTTGTTGCATCCCTGCTATATGACTGCTTGTTTACCTTCAAGCCTTTAGGACTCCAGATACTATATCATTTAATAGCTGGACACTATCAGCTTTCTTCACCATATTTTGCCTTCAACGATTGGGTCGGGAAGGTGAGTACAATATAGTGCCAAATTATTAGAACAAGCCATTCTTGTATTGAGGTAAGATTTGAGTAGAGGCCCAAAGTCCATCTGCTTTCTTGTATTTACACACATATGTGTATGTGTATATATATATATGGAGAAATACACCTAGCTTTATATATTTACAGAAATACATATCTATGTTTATCCATATATAAATAATTTTTGCTTTCTTCTACCTTCTTCTCTTTCTTGTTTCTTGCCTCCTGCCCCACCATCATGGTTTCCTGTCATTCACATCTCAGAAACTCCTCTTGGATACGTTTCAATTGTTCAAACACAACCAGGAATGTTACACCGTGTCCACCATTTGTTTTAGTACCCTTGCTATTCCCCTGTAGTTGTTGGCTCACCGCTCCCTTCTCAAACTCCCCTGGAACCATTGGCCCTGTCACTGCCTCCTTGGGCTTGTTTATCCTGCCTCTTAAATAGACACCCAAGACAAAGAAAAGATAAAAATAAATAGGTAAACAAATAAAGAGAGAGAAGAAAAAAAGAAGAAACACCATGTAAATAGTTCAGTGTCTGGGTGTTATCCTGTCCCACAGTTGGTGAGTATCTCTCTGTTAAATGGGAGAGGACTTCTATAATCCGTCAGTCCAGTCCCCATTTCTCTCTGGGTTCAATATCCCAGGACTTCTTACCCAACAGCACTTATTCTCATTTAGTTCTCATCATTCGTGGCTGAAAGGTGTCTCCTAAAGATCTCCTTTGTGCTTCCTGCCATCATGGGTTGGAGCAGTCTAGTCTAGCGCCTCCAAACCCCATTCTACCTTTAGACTTTCAGCGTTACCCCCTTGTGGGTAACCTCCAACCAATTCAGATGTGGTGTTCAGCACTGTGCCCCGGTCAGAGGTCTATAATCAGGGTTCCTCAGGGGCTTCATGGTTTCCTCCCACTGCTGATCTGTTTCACTACCCTGTAAGTTTTTCTTTTAAGATTTTGTATGTGTTATCCCATTTCCTTCTTGTCTGCATGATTCCTGTTGAGAAACCAGACCTTAATTTTTTGGTCCTTTGTAGACAACTTTGTTTTCCCCATACTATTTTCTGATTCTTTATTTTTCTTTTTGGAAAATTTGCTTATGGTATTTCTTGGTGACTCTTTTTTCCCCCAGTTAATCATTTTTATTGGGGGGCTTTTATAAATCTTATAGCAATCCATCAGCCAATAGTATTAAGCACACTTGTACTTATGTTATCATCAACATTTCCAAGACAGTTTCTTTCTATTTGAGCCCTTGGTATTAGCTCCTCTATTTTCCCCTCTCTCCCCCACCTTCCTACCTTTGTGAATCCTTGATCAATTACATATTATTATTATTATTATTATTATTGTTATTTTGTGTCTAATACTGTCCATTGTCTTCCTTCACCCACCTTTCTGTTATTCATCCCCTGGGGGCCTATATATCCAATCTTGTAATGGGTTTCCCCTTTATCTCTTTTCTCCTGCCAGACCACCCTCCTACCCTCATGATATTGCGACGCCCACTACTGTTTCTGAGGGTTTTATCTGTCCTGAATTTCATGTGTGGAGAGCTCTTATCAGTACCAATTTGTGTACTCTGGTTTAGTCAGATTTGTAAGGTAGAACTGAGTCATGGTAGGTGGGGGGGGGCATTCAGGAAATAGAGGAATGATGAATGATATATGTTTTATCAATGCTATACTGCGCCCTAGTTGAACCATCCCTTCCTTGTAACCCCTCTGTGGGGGCATGTCCAATCGTCTATAGATGGGTTTGGGGTCTCCACACCGACCCCCCTTTTCCACATCGACATAATTGTTTGTTTGGGATCTTTTGATAGGTGATACCCACCACCTGCTCCTTTCGACACCCCATGATTACATAAGCTGGTGTGCTTCTTCCATGTGTACTTATTTGCTGCCCTGCTAGATGGCTGCTTGTCTAACTTTAAGCCAAAACAAAAGCTACATCTTTTGATAGCTGGGCACCATCTGCTTTCTGTATCACATTTTCTCATGCACCCATTTTGTCTTCAGCAATCGTGTTGGGAAGGTGAGTTCAGAGTGCCAGGTTATTAGAACAAAGTGTTTTGGTGTTAAGGGAGGCCTTGAGTGGAGGCCTAAAGTCCATCTGCTGTCTTAACACCTAACATATAAATATATGTACTTTGACTTGTATCCCTTTCATTATAAATTGATATATTTACATATGTGCATACTTATAGCGATACCTCTATAAATAGCGTTTGTTTCCTACTTCTTTCCTCTATTTCCTTTCACCTTCCTCCAGTCCCACTATCATGCCTACCCTCCATTTGGCTCTCAGTAATTGCTCTGAGATACATTGTACTTGATCAAACTCCACCCGGTATTGTATACCCTCCGTCCCATCAGTTTGAGATCTCTTCTGCCCTTATCCCTGAGTTTGTTGGCTCTCCACTCCACTCCCTGCCCCCAAATACAAACTATCAGTCCTGTGGCTTTCTCCTCGGGATTGTTCGTCCTGCCTATCTTATATAAAAAGACATAAGGTGAAAGAAAAAGGAAAAGAAAAACCAAAACCAAACAATCAAAAAAAATTAAACAAAAAAATCGAATAACTAGTTCCAGGTCTGTCTGTTGACCCTTATGTATGTTTTCTGATTAAGTCTGATAAGGTGCCAAGCCCTGTCCCCTGACTCAGAAGTCTATTTTCAGTATTCCTTGGGGACTTGGTACTTTGTTCCCCTTGCTCCCCTGTTGCATTCCCTTTATGTTTCACTCCACTGTGTGCATGGGCAGAGCAGAAACAGTTTCAGCACAGTGTCTCCAATGCTGTCCCCTGTAGTGCAATGGCTCTGGGAGGAAGCGTCTTGTCTCATGGTCCGGTAGGCCCTACAGTCCTCTCTGTGCATTGGCTGCTCTGAGCAGGGATGAGTGACTCTATTTTGATGTTTTTCCTGTCTGGGACTTCTTGAGCTTCTTGAAGCATATCCTCTTGTTTTTCATAATATTAAGGAAACTATCTTCCAAATTTCCTATATTTCCTATATTTTTCTTTCCATTTCTATTCTGGAATTGCAATCAAACAAGTTCGCCCCCCCCCTTTTTTGGAATACCACATATTTTGTAGACTGTCTTCATTTTTTCCGTAGGGGGTGAGTATGCACATAAAAATACTTTAATAACTAGAGTTAAAAGAGAATTCTATTGGGAAAAATATTTAGCAATGACACATCATATAAATTACAAAAATCTATAGAAAACTGCAAAATACAAATGAACCAACCAAAAAATGAGCACACAGCATGAATAGGCAATTTACTAAAGATGACATCCAGGCAATGAACAATTATATGAAGAAATGCTTCAGTTCATTTTGCCACAAGAGAAATAGAAATTAAAATAATGAAATACCCCCAGCTCACATTGACACTCCTAGCAAAATTTTATAAAAGAAGAAAATAACAAATGCTGTGTATTTTATCTTTAATCATCTTTACACTGTGTGAGTCAGACCCATCCATTCCATTAGTGGTCGGTTATTATACAATAGTCATTATACTTTATATATTAGAAATAGGCAACTTTTCTCTATTGAGTGTGCAGCAATTGTCCTGACAACGTCTTAAGCTATTTGAACCCTTTCAGGAATCGCATAGTTCACTCATATCTTGTGGAAATTTGGGATGTAACATGAAGGTGAAACAAATGATAGTGTGTCACCCTCTCACTGTTTGACACTTCTTCTCTTTATCTTATGCTGTTTATTGAAGTAATAAACACAAGGGAATAAAAATGTAGTGTCTCATCACAATTATGATGAGTTTTATTAAATAAATAAATATTGCAAACATAGTTCCATCAGATGTTTTATACTTATGTATGGATGAACATTACTAGGCGCACTGAGAATATGTTGTTGGGCAGAATAATGTTAAAAAAGATTAAGATGGTAAATTTGTGACTTCTACCTTGGGCAGTGCCCAGTCACCCCCATAGCAAAAACCCTGAGTACAAGAGCCATTTTAACAACTGGTTCGCTGAGCTCAACTTAAATTAGGCATTGGTTCTGCCAAATTGGCTGAATCCCACCACTGATGGTACTGGTTCTGGGGCTAACAGCATGACAGCTAACATTTTATAAAATGCGGGCAGATTGATGAAAGAGTTCTATATTTTTTTATGGAATAGAAGGTGGGTGTTCAGAGTTGGAGGTAGGAATTTTAGTTTTCAGTGATTTGTGGGCAAACAGAGACCAAAAGAGATAAATGGATTTTCTTTTTGATCACTCTTTTATTTTCTTTCTTTTTCATAAAACATTAAGTAGTGAATCCTCAGTCTTAGCTGAGGCAATGTATTATATCACTAGAAAATTCCAAATACTATGAGTGATGTATATTAGGAGCTAATTTTGTTACCAGAATTAAGGATAAGAAAAAATGTTAAATATCTTTAAAGTCATTATTTAAAGCATTTCAAATACTTTAGGTTCATTTAGACTTCAAAAGGTGTCATTTCTCATCAGGATTGAAAGTAAAATTATCAAAATCTGCTTCACTTAGTAAATGGACATGAAAGGGTAGCCCTCAAGAATGTGAGCCAAATCTGAAAGGCATACATGATTTACAGAGGATTAAAGCTGTCGGAAATGGTAACATTTAAATTTGAAGGCAACTCTTCTTATTTAGAGCCAATATTTTTATGACCTATCTGCAGCAATCTGTACGTTTGGAAGAGAAAAATCTCTTACCCTAACTCCCCAGGCTTGCTTTTTTTCCTGTTAAGTAGTATAAAACTTCTATTATTATCTTTCTATTTCATTTTTCTGTGAGCTTTTCGAAATTTGTTTTCACTTTAAAAGTATCTATTAGTTTTCCTGATTACAAAATAAAACATATCCAGTGAACAAGTTTGCATAGTTTGCTTTGTTATCAGATCGAGCACCTTGGAAAGCTGATTACTCCAGTTGTTGTTAGGTTAAATTGTGACACCTTGTCATTGGTCTCCCTCTTGATCCAATGTATAATTATTCTAGTTTTTAATACTTTCTGCCTTGTGTTTGACTGAAGTTTTCCCGTTTCATTCTGTTGTTGTTCGGCCATTTGTTTGTGTTGTCTTGATTTTGTATGTTTTTCTTTATATGAAACCCAAATTAGGTAAGCCTATAGAGTCAATGACTGTGTTAACAGACTTGAAGGAACATTGCAGGGGAAGCTGTCCGGAAATGAGGTGCTAACAACAGGTACAAGGAAGAAGAAGTGCACGGTAATTGACTGTGGTGATGGGTTGATGGGTGCACGATGCTTATGAATGCGATTGAAGTGATGAATTGTGTGTTGGTGAGTCTATTAAAAATAAACACTAATTAAAATATTGCCTATTATAAAATATAAAACAGGAAAATGCTATTTTATTTTTGCAACTTTATTATAGAAAGATGATCACAAATACTATTTTGTTGCTTATGTATCCAGATTTTTTTTTCTATGGATACACATACATGTGTATACAGACACTCAAACTTGATTCTTAAAGATGGTGTTTGACTAAATGACAAATATATGATGTATGAGGAACATTTTCCCAAATAAAAGCATTAAAATCTACATTATTATTTTATTACATTCAGTGTATTATAGTGGTAGGAAAGTTATTATTTAATTAGCAAAACTATTAATGGACATTTTCTGCTTCAAAAATAGAGGGTGAATTGCTAGTCAGTCTATGAAAGTCACCTATTAGATAATGAGATGACTGGGTATTAAAACCAACACTCACTCATAGACTTCTTTTTTGGCTTTTTTGTCTCATTCCTAGGAGTCCTGGTGGTGTAGTGGGTCACGAGTTGAGCTTTTTACCACAAGGTCAGCAGTTAGAAACCACCAGCAGCTCCAGGGGAAAAATATGAAGCTTTCTACTCCTGCAACAATTTAATTTCAGAAACACATAGGGGCAGTTTTATCCCATTCTACAGAGCTCCAAGGAGTCAGAGTCTCTTAACTGGCAGTGAGTTTGCTTTGGCTTGGTGTCTTTCCTAGAGGGGTCATAGCCATCCACAGGTGAACCCTTGATAATTTATATATTATTATTTTGTCATATCTTGCCCTGTCCGACGTCTCCCTTCACCCACTTTTCTGCTGTCTGTCCCCCAAGGAGAATATTATATGCAGATCGTTATAATCAGCTCACCCTTTTCACCCCACCTTCCCTCCACCCTCCTGGTATTACCACTCTCACCACTGGTCCTGAAGGGATCATCCCCACCCTGGATTCCCTGTTTCCAGTTCCTATCTGTACCAGTGTACATCCTCTGGGCTAGCCAGATTTGTAAGGTAGAATTGGGATCATGATAGTGGTGGGGGGGGGGGGGCAGGGAAGGAAGCATTTAGGAACTGGAAGAAAGTTGTTTGTTTCATTGTTGCTACACTGCACCCTGACTGACTGGTCTCCTTCCCTTGACCCTTCCATCAGGGGATGTCCAATTGCCTTCCGCTGGGTCTCCACTCTGCACTTCCCACCTAATTACAATGATATGATTTTTTTGTTCTGATGATGCCTGATACCTGCTCCCTTCAACACCTCGTGATCATGCAGGCTGGTGTGCTTCTTCCATGTGGGCTTAGCTGTTTCTGAGCTAGATGACCGCTTGTTTACTTTCAAGCATTTAAGACCCCAGATACTATATTTTTTGATAGCTGGGCACCATCAGATTTCTTCACCACATTTGCTTATGCACCTATTTGTCTTCAGTGGTCCTATCCAGGAGGTAAGCACACAATGATATAATTTTTTGTTCTTTGATACCTGATAACTGATCCCTTTGGCATCTCATGATCTCTCAGGCTGGTGTGCTTCCTCCATGTGGGCTTTGTTGCTTCTCAGCTAGATGGCCACTTGTTTGCCTTCATGCCTTTAAGACCCCAGACACTGTATCTTTTGATAGCCAGGCACCATCAGCGTTCTTCACCACATTTGCTTATGTACTCGCTTTGTCTTCAGCGATTGTTTTGGGAAGGTGAGCATCATGAAATGCCAGTTTAATAAAACAACGTATTCTTTCATTGACAGAGTACTTGAGTAGAGGCCCAATGTCCATCTGCTACCTTAATACTAAACCTATACATATATGCACATAGAACTATTTACTCATCATCATATATACATATGTTTACATATGTCCATGCCTTTATTTAGACCTCTATAAATTCCCTTTGCCTCCTAGCTCTTTCCTCTATTTCTTTTTACTTTCCTCTTGTCCCACTATCATGCTCAGCCTTCATTTGGATTTCAGTAAGTCCTGTTGGTTACATTACCTTTGGTTATGCCCTATCAGGCCTCCTACACCCTCCTCACCACCGATTTGAGTCACTTGTAGTTCCCTTGTCCCTGGGTTCTCCAATACACTGCAACTAAGTTTGGAAATGGATCCAAAGTTCCTCTTGTGGACTGATCATCTCTTTCCCTAAGTGCAACTAACATGTTAGTCCCTCAGGTAGTTCGTCTATTGTGCCAACGTGGCCAATAAACACATGTATGGTTAATTGAAGGGCGGAGGGATAAATGCCTCAGTGAGCTTTGCCTTTCGAATTCTCGAGTCTCTTGCTTTCTGATGGTCGGACCAGGGTGCAGCTGCCTTGGCCAGTTCACTGCTCCAGCTGGCAAGGCTCACTTCCTGCAAGACATCCCTGAGGAGAAGCCACATGGACCTGCCCTGAAGCAGCCCTGGGTGCTGGAGCAGCCGTGTGGAGACCCCTGCCAGCGCTGAGATGTGTGCACATTTACTGATTCGGCTTTCCTCTTGCAGTCGTCATCATTGCGTCTGTTTTGTGAGATGGAGGAGGACTTTGTGGATTGGTGATGGACACATGGGTTAATGGGTTAATGTTGGACCTGTGGGCTTGGGCAGCACTGGGTTGGGATGTTTTCTTGGTGCTCACTTAACCTTTATATAAAACTCTCTCTTATACGTGAGTTTCTGTGGATTTGTTTCTCTGAAGTACCAGACTAGCACAGTCCCTAAATTTAGAAATGGGGGTGGGTATTGGGACTAAAATACCCCTGTTAGGTCTAGATCCTAAAATTTTGCTCTAGCCATGCTGCGCTAAAGGGGATGAAAAATAGTAGGTTAAATTTTTGACTTCTACTTTTGGGACCCTGATGGATAATGGATTACATACTGAGCTGCTAATCACAAGAATTGATTAGAACCCACTAGGTTCTTCAAGTGAGAAAAATGTGGTTCTCTACTCCTGTAAAGAATTAAAGTTTTGAAACCCCACAGGGACAGTTCTACCTGTTTTTAGGGTCACAGGAGCTGGAATTTCCTCACTGGAAAGCAAAGTATGCTTGATTTTTCATTTTGCATTCTGTTTCCAGTCCTTGAACACTGGGGCACTCATCTGAAATCAATTCAGGAGGAGAGAGGATTGAAGCATTCCAGCATCTCTGACTTTACTACTTCTTTATAGGAATAAAACTTGGCTCATTCTGTCCACTCCATAAACATTTTGTTGAAGTTACCATAAGATCATATCTATTTCATAGTCTTTTTTTTTAAAACAATTTATTGGGGTTCATACAATTCTTTTCATAGTTCATACATATACATACATCAATTGTATAAAGCACATCTATACAGTCTTTGCCCTAATCATTTTTTTCTCTTTTCTTCTTTTACATTTTATTAGGGACTCATACAACTCTTACGACAATCCATACATATACATACATCAATTGTATAAAACACATCCATACATTCCCTGCCCCAATCATTCTCAATGCATTTGCTCTCCACTTAAGCCCCTTGCATCAGGTCCTCTTTTTTTCCCCCTCCCTCCCCATTCCCCCCTCCCTCATGTGCCCTTGGTAATTTATACATCGTTATTTTGTCATATCTTGCCCTATCCAGAGTCTCCCTTCCCCCCCTCCTCTGCCGTCCATCTCCCAGGGAGGAGGTCACATGTGGATCCTTATAATCAGTTCCCCCTTTCCAACCCACTCACCCTCCACTCTCCCAGCATTGCCCCTCACACCCTTGGTCCTGAAGGTATCATCCACCCTGGATTCCCTGTGACTCCAGCCCTCGTATGTACTAGTGTACAACCTCTGCCCTATCCAGCCCTGCAAGGTAGAATTCGGATCGTGGTAGTTGCGGGGAGGAAGCATCCAGGATCTGGGGGAAAGCGATGTTCTTCATCGGTACTACCTCGCACCCTGACTGACCCATCTCCTCTCCTAAACCCCTCTATGAGGGGATCTCCATTGGCCGACACTTGGGCCTTGGGTCTCCACTCTGCACTTCCCCCTTCATTCAATATGGTATATATGGTATATATATATATATATATATATATATATATATATATATATATATATATATATATATATATATATATATCTCACACACACACTTATATATACACACATGTATCTATTATTTTTGCATGGTGCCTTATACCTGGTCCCTTTGGCACCTCGTGATCGCACTGGCTGGTGTGCTTCTTCCATGTGGGCTTTTTTGCTTCTGAGCTAGACGGCCACTTGTTTACCTTCAAGCCTTTAAGACCCCAGACACTATCTTTTTTTTGATAGCCGGGCACCATCAGCTTTCTTTACCACATTTGCTTATGCACCCATTTGTCTTCAGTGATCCTGTCATGGAGGTGTGCATTCTGTCTACTCCATAAACATTTTGTTGAATTTACCATAAGATCATGTCTATTTCACATTCTTTTTTTTTTAACTTTTAAAATATTTTTTTTCCTCATTAAGTGGTCCCATCACACATTTCACAAGCTGTGCAGTTTCATTTGGGTAATTCCGTCAGGCTTCGCTCCTTGTAATACATTTCATCCCTCTGATTCTTCAGCTTGTGATATTCTTAATACTTCCATTTCTCCTGAGGTTGAAGTTTTCTGTCCTGTCAGCGTAGATGACTCCTGAGACGTTTTACCACTGCCTGGGAACTTATTGCCTTTATCATTGACTGATGAATGTGTGTTCTTAGAGACTTCTTTTTTTCACCTACTCTCTTAAACAACTCTGTAAATTACAGTGATAACAAAGTCCCCGGAGATGATCACAATCAAGGCAGAGAATACTGGCACATAAACTGAAAAACAATTTCATTTGCCCATCAGATGGGTACCAAATGCATCATCGATTTAAAACATCATCAGCAACTACAACATCCCAGTTCCCCTCTAATGCTGTTCTCCCTCCTTGCTGCCCAGTCTGCCCAGGTGTGACCCTTCTGGCCCCATCCTCTCTGGAAGTTCACTGTGGAGGTTTTCCACAGCCTTATATTTGCTTCCCTTCTAGAACATTTCTCCCCAAATTAACCTCTGCTTGAATAATACAGTGTCATATTACTAAATTTTTAAAGAATTAGAAACTGAGAGTGTGATATTACATTTATTTGATGGGGGAAAAAGCACATGTGATTATTGTAAAGGCAGATGGCAAATTTTGCACCTTTTTTTTAACACAAATAAGGTATTCCAGGAACCTGAAAGTGATATTACAGAAGAATGGAAATTAAGAAAGAAAGGAATGCTAGGATTTATACTGTTTTTAGAATTTTAGACATTTTTCAATTCAATGAAATGACAACAGCTAGATTTATCAATTATATATTTTGTAAATGGAGAATCAGATTATCTCTAAATCAGAAAAGAAGACAAAATATGTGGGTGTAGAAAACACCATTAAAAACATGGAGAAAAGAAGGTAAACACAAATAAATCAAGTGGAAATGACTGACCAGAAAGTATGTTTTTATGTACTTCACTGATGAAAAATCTGAATGTATACATGCACAGTACACCATTGTGCAAGGCAATTATCCTAAACTGATTCTTCTTCCCACTATTTGTATATAAGTTTGTTGTATTGCGATGTTATGTGTGGTGCTGTGATACTGGAAGCTATTTTAAGTACTAGCAGGTTCATGCAGGTGAACAGGTTTCAGTAGAGCGAAACAAACTGAGAACAGACTACACTTCTGAAGAACTAGTCACTGAAAACCTTATGAATAGCAATAGAACATTGTTGGATATAGTGCCTGAAGTTGAGCTCTTCAGGTTGGAAGTCATTCCAAATGGGACTGAGCCATAATGTGTATCATTGCTGGTCAAATTATAGACTGTGATAATGACATGGATAGAGTGAAGTTTTCAGGACCTTCATTTGCTGATGGGGCATGATTCAATTTGAGAAGATACTGATACAATATCCATTAATAATCAGGATGTGAAATGGATGAAGTATGACTTAGCAAAATTGGAACTGTTAAAAAATGAAATGGAACAGATAAAGATAGATATCTTAGGCACTAGAGAGCTGAAATGGACTGGTATTGGCCATTTTGAATTAGACAATCATGGTTTACTATACTAGGAATGATATTTACAAGAGAATTGGATTTACACTTCTTATCAAGGACATGCCAATATCTAAGCTGAAGTGTAGTGGTGTCTGGGATAAGGTAATATGGATATGCCTACAAGGAAATATAGTTAATAACTCTATTACTCAAATTTATGCATCAACCTCTAAAGTCAATGATGAAGAAACTGAAGAACTTTACTAACTTCTTCAGTCTGAAATTGATAAAATATGCAAGAAACATCCTCTCTGGATGTTGATAATGATTAGTAATTGGAATGAAAAGTTGAAAACAAACAGGAAGAGACAGTATCCGGATAATATGGCCATGGTGATGACACTTAAGAACCCTTTTAAAATTCATTTTCCCTTATTTTTAAATCCCTTGGTCCATTCATATACCTCTTTATTTTCTTCTTTTATCTCTATTCCCTGCTCCATTTCTCCCTTACTTTCACAAATTCCTACTGACTGATCCTGGCAGCCTTTGTCGCTTCCCTGCCTCCCTTTCACTACTGAGCAGTGTCAAGCTCCTGTGAAGTTCTTCCCTGCCCCACCAGCAATTGACCATCACAGAGCACCTCTTCCATCCTCCGACTCTCTCCTATCCCTTCAGCCTCAGTAGCCTATCCACTGCCTGCTCTGAATGAGGATACAGCCTGTCTGCCCGCCCCCTCCCACCCCACTCACACACACACACATACACACACACACACACACACACACACACACACACACACACACACACCCCAGGCCCCATACACAACTGCCACGCTCCACAGCTTCCACTTGTGTTTCCCCTTCATGCAGTGCTTTCTCTTTTTCTTCCTTGTCCCCCCACCCTGTCCCCCACAACGCTGCACTTACCTGATGCAGGGCACGCACACCTGAAGTGGCACTTATTTTCTCTCTGTCTTTTTCCTTTTCACTCCCCTCTGCTTTCTCCTGCATGCACCTCACCTCCACAGATCCACTTGTTTACAACCAAACAGTATCTTCATTTTGTTTCCTTTCTCTCTTATAGTTCTTGTTTTCCTTTAATTATACTTATGCTTCTTCTAATTATATATAATATGGAAATATTTTCTAATTATATATATACAATCATTTCATTGGGGGCTCATACAACTCATCACAATCCATACAAAATTCTTTGTGTCAAGCACATTTGTACATTTGTTGCCATCATCATTCTCAGAACATTTTCTTTCTACTTGAGCCCTTAGTATCAGCTCCTCATTTCCCCCCCTCGCTCACCTCCCTCATAAACCCTTAATAATTTATGAATTATTATTTTTCATGTTTTACGTGATCCGATGATTCCCTTCACCCACTTTTCTGTTGTCTGTCCTCCAGGAGGGGGTTATATGTAGATCATTATGTACAATTCCCCTTTTCTTCCCCACTGATATAGTTAGTTTATTGTGCCAGCCTGGCCGATAAACACAAATGGGATTAATTGAAAGGCGGAGAGATAAATGGCTCCGTGAGCCTCGCCTTTCTTGTCTCTCATTCTTGGATCATTGGACCAGTGTGCGGCTGCCTTGCTTGTTCTGTGCCTCAATTTACAGGCTACACTACCTGTGGGATGTCTAGCTGGTGGACTGTGTCGCAGTAAGTAAGTTGGGGTCCCTTTAAACCCACGCTATTGGAGTGTACATCTGTGGAGCTGGGGACTGATGATTGGTGACCTGGCTGACAGTTGGTGACCTGCCTTGCTGTTTGCTGCCTGTGCTGGGATAGCCTAGCTCTCTCTAAAGAGGACTACCTGGTGGCCCTCAAGACTTAAAGGACTGCCAGTGTCTCACAACTCTCTCACAGGAGTGAGTTGCAGTGAGCCATTTGTACTGCTTTATAATTTAACTGTTTATTTCTTGTATTATCTATCAATCTATCATCTATTTATCTATTTTATATAATTTAACAGTTCATTTCTTGTGTTATATATCTATGTATCTTTATATATATAATTACTAGCAATCTGGTTTTGTCTCTCTAGAGAACCCTGTCTAATACACCCTCCTTCCCCTTACCCTCCTGGTATAGCTGCTCTCATTATTTATCCTGAGGGGTTTATATGTCCTGGATTCCCTGTGTTTCCAGCGCTTATCTGTACCTGTGTACGTGCACTGGTCTATCTGGATTTGTAAGGTAGAATTGGGATCATGATAGTGGAGGGGAGGAAGCATTAAGGAACTGGAGGAAAGTTGTATGTTTCATTGGTGCTGTACTGCACCCTGACTGGCCTATCTCCTCCCTGCAGCCCTTCTGTAAGGGGATGTCCAGTTGCCTACAGATGGGCTTCAGGTCTCCACTCCACGTTCTCCCTCATTCACAATGATATGAGTTTTGCTCTGGGTTTTGATACCTGATACCTGATCCTATTGACACCTCTTGATCACACAGGCTTGTGTACTTCCTCCATGTGGGCTTTGTTGCTTCTGAGCTTGATGGCTGCTTGTTTACCTTCAAGCCTTTAAGACACAAGATGTTACATGTTTTGATAGAAGGGCACCATTATTATTATTTACCACATTTGCTTATGTTCTCATTTGTCTTGGGTGATTGTGTTGAGAAGGTGAGCATCATGGAATGCCAGTTTAATAGAACAAAGTGTTCTTGAATTGAGGGTAAAATTGAGTAGAGGTCCAATGTCCATCTGCTACCTTAATATTAAACCTGTAAACATATACACATAGATCTATTTTCTCATCATCATATATAAATATATTTACATATGTACATATCTGTATTTATATCTCTATAAATGCCCTTTGCCTCCTAGTTTTTTACTTTCCTCTTGTCCCACTATCATGCTCAGCCTCCATTTAAGTTTCAGTAATTCCTCTCGGTTACAGTACCCTTGATCAAGCCCTACCAGGCCTCCTACATCCTCCTGGCCATCAATTTTGGATCACTGTTGTTCCCTTGTCCCTGGGTTTGTTAACACCCACTTCCTTTCCCTCATCTCCTCTGGAGCCATAGGTCCTGTTGTTTTCTCCTTTGGATTGTTTATCCCACTTAACTTATCTCGATAGACCTGCAGAGAAAATAATATGCACAAAAAAATAAGACAGAGTAAAGCAAAACAACAAGAGAAAAGAAAACAACAACAAAAATCAACAACCAAAGGGGGTGAGGGGAAAGCCCTGCAAATAGTTCAAGGTCTGGGGTGCTACTCCCTGGCCCAAAATCTAATTTTAGCATTCCACAGAGACTTTTGCTCTGTTCCCCTTGCTGTTCTTTTGCCCTCAGCGTGGTGGGGTCAGATTGGGCCCTATTCCCTCACTGTGTCTCCAGTGTTGTCCTCTGTAGGGCTTTGGGTCAGTGAGGGACGTCTTGTCTCACAGTGGGGCCGGCCCTATGGTCCTCTCTGTGCTTTGGCTGCTCTGAGTGGGAATATCATCCTCAGGGCTTGGTGTGCCAGGATGTGCTCCACTCTCTTCCTCCCCCTTCATTTGCTCCTGTGTGTTCTAATCAGACATGTCCTTCTCCATGAGCTGTAGTTTCAGTGCTGTCCTCTGAAGTGAATTTTTTGGGGAAAGGGTGCTGTCCATATAGGTGGGATTGGGACCAGCCCCTCAACCCTCTATATTTGTTCCCTGCAACATGCCAGTATGTTGCATTCATGTCTTGAAGCACCGGGATGTAGTCTGGTCCCAATTTCCTTGTGAAGATATAAAACATACCCTCCCCTTGGGTGGGTTATTGCCCTGTTTCCCCCCCCCCCCATGTCTTTTTTTTCTCTCCCCCCTCCTTCCTTTTTAGTTGACTACCATATGTATCCCTGGAATTGATCTGGCCCTGCCGTACTACCTGGACCAAACTCCAGGAATGCTAGTATACATTAGCTTTCCCCCTATGCCCCTTTTGCATTTTTAAGGTTACCTTAGCAGATTCATGTTGTACTTGTCCTTTAGTGCTTGGCTTACTTTGCTTAGCATTAATTCCTCCAGTTCTTCCCATGCGGCAATATGCTTCATGCGATCATCACTGCTTTTTAGTGATGCGTAGTACTCCATTGTATGTATGTACCACAGTTTTTTAATCAGTTCATCTGTTGATGCAAATTTGGGTTGTTTCTAACATCTTACAATTGTGAACTGGGACGCGATGAACCTCTTCCTTCCCCAGGTGTATACCTTTGATGTCTTTTCTTTGCCCTGTGCTGTTAGCTAAAGCCTCCAGTACAATGTTAAATAAGTGTGGGGACAAGGGGCGTCCTTGTCTCGACCCCTTTTCCAGTGGGTTTGTTTTCATCTTTTCTCCATTGACTACCATGTTGGCTGTTAGATTTTTATATACAGCTTGTATTATGTTCAAGAATTTTCCTTCCATTCCTATCTTCTTGAGGACCTTAAACAGGAATTAATATTGGATGTTGTCGAATGCTTTTTCCAGATTTATCAATATTATCATGTGGTTCTTATAGTTTTTCATGTCAATGTAGTGAATGCCATTAATGGTCTTTCATATGTTGAACTTTCCCTGGTATGAATTCCATGTGGTCATGGTGAATTATTTGTTTTATATACTTTTATATTCTATTGGCCAGTATTTTGGTAAGGATTTTTGCATTGATGTTCATTAGGGATTTTGGTCAGTCGTTCTTGATTCTTATGGGATTCTTGTCAGGTCTTTGAATTCATTGGAGTACTGTGTTAGACAGGGTTCTCTAGAGAGACAAAACCAGATTGCTAATATATATATAAAGATAGATCAATATATAACACAAGAAATGAACTGTTAAATTATATACAGATAGATATATAATACAAGAAATGAACAGTTAAATTATAAAGCAGTACAAATGGCTCAGTGCAACACAATCCCGTGAGAGAGTTATGAAACACTGGCAGTCCTTTAAGTCTTGAGGGCCACCAGGTAGTCCTCTGTAGAGAGAGCTAGGCTATATCAGCATAGGCAGCAAACAGCAAGGCAGGTCACCAACTGTCAGCCAGGTCACCAGTCCTCTTCGTAGTACTGTGTAATTATTCTTTTATTTCATTAGGGTCTGTTATAATGTTCCCTGTTTCATCCCTCATTCTTGCTATTGAAATTTGTTCCTTTCTTTCTTTGGTTAGGTTTGCCAGCGGCCTGTCAATTCTGTTTATCTTTTCACAAAAACCAACTTTTAGCATCATTAATTTTTCTATGGTTCTCTTATTCTACCTCTCCTGAATCTCAGTCTTGATTTTTTAAAGTATTTTCTTTTGGTATTAGTAGTATTGTCCCATTGACTCTGCTCTTATTGCTGTAAACTTTGGGACAGCATGCCAATCATAAGTCTGTCGACCTTTTTCATGTTTGCATGTATTTCTATGGAACTGTCTCTGATAACTCTATTTTCTGTGTCCCATAAGTTTTGGTATGCCGTGTTCTCATTCTCATTGGTTTCTAGAAATTCCCTAATTTCAAGTCTGATCTGGCCAGTACACACTCTTTTTGTAATAGAGTTATTCATCCTCCAATTGTTTGCCCTCGTTTTCTTAATCTTCCTTTTGTTGTTTTCCAACCAATGGCACAGTGGTCATAGAAAGAGGTCTGTGTGATATTAATGTGCTTAAGTTTATGCAGATTCCAATTCTGTCCCAGCATATGGTCTATCTTTGAATATGTGCCATGCGGATTAAAAAGAATGTTAATTTATTTTGTATTTGGATGAAGAGCTCTGTAAATATCAGGACAGATTGTCTAAATGTAGTGCTTAGATCTCTAGCCTCCTTATTGTGTTTCTTCCCTGTGATCTATATTTCTCAGAAAGCAGTGCATCAAAGTCACCTACTATAGTTGCTGAGCCTGTGATTGCCCGGTTTGGGTATCAGAGTTTTACAAGTTTCATAGAAGGGGTTCGGGAGTTTGCAGTTTTTTTTCTATGTTATGGAATAATTTGTAGGATTGGTGTCAGTTCTCTCTGAATGCTTGATGGAATTCTCCTGTGAAGCCATTTCTTCTAGGGAATATTTTCTTGGTAAACTCTTGATAACCTTGTCTATTTCTTCTATTTCTATGAGTCCATTAAGATTCTTGACATCCATCGGGATAGTATATGGAGAGATTATTTTTCCAAAAATTTGGGATTTCTTTTTTCATCTTTTGGAGCATTTGATTGACATATTCTGCGGATTTTTTGCTCGGTGAGTATATGTTTACAATGCTTAGTGGTTCTTTGTCTATCATTCCCTTGAGCATTATATAGCTTCCCTCCTCATCTCTTTTTATCGTTTGCACGTTGAAGTCAATTTTATCTGAGATTAGGATTTCAAACCCTGTTTTTTTTAATTGCTATTTTCTTGGTATGCTTTTCTCCAGCCTTTGATTCTCAGCCTATTTTGTCTGTAGTCTTGAGATGTGTTTCCTGTAGGCAGCAGATTAATGGGTTGTGTTTTCTAAGTCAGTCTGCTATCCTCAGTCTTTTAATGCCTGAGTTCAGTCCTTGGATATTCAGGTTTATTATTTCCATCTGTGGACTCTGTGATGTCATCTTGTACCTTTTGTATTGTTTTTTTTCCTACTTCCCTTTTTTATCAGTGTGTTGTGCATGTGTGTGTATGGTTCATTCTTGACTTCGTTCCACCCTTAAGCCAATGCTATATTGGGGGCTGTTTTATCTTTGTTTCCTTCTGGGGTAGTTCTATATGGTGGGCTCTTATTTATGCTTGGTGAGTGCAGTTCTTTTGCCCATACTGGGTTGGCAAGGATCTTTTGTAGGGCTGGGTCTCTTCTAATATATTATTTTGAGTTTTTCTTGTCTTGGAAGATTCTTACTTCATCTGTCCTGATATATAATTTGGTTGGGTAGAGTATTCTTAGCTGCTTGTTTAATTACAAACCTTTAAGACAACAGACGCTATATATTTTTTGAAGGCTGGGCACTATCAGCATTCTTCACTATGTTTGCTTATGTACCCATTTTGTCTTCAGTGATGTGTTAGGAAGGCAAGTATTTAAAACACCACATTAGTAGAACAAACCATTCTTGTACTGAAGATTTAAATAGAAGTTCAAAGTGCATCTGCTTCCTTGTTATATATACATATATACGCCTATTTAAACAAATACATATATATTTCATATACCTCATTTTTACATTTACCCATATTTCACCTATAAGATACTATTCAATTGTTCAAATATGACCAAAAAAAGCTACATGTTCCTCACTGTCAATTTTAGAAGACGTACTATTCTCTTGCATTGATTATTTAAAACTACTTTTATGTCATATTCTACAAATTTTTTGCTCATGAGTATATGTTTACAATGCTTAGAGCATAACAATGATATCAAAACCAGGCAAAGATACCATAATGACAGAAAACTATAGGCTAATACCCTCATGAATTCAGACACAAAAATAAAAAACAAACTCCTTGCCAATAGAATCCAGCAACATATCAAAAAGAATAATACACATGATTTTTAATACACATGGGTTTTATATCAGGTACACAAGATTCAACACAAGATTGTAATCCAACACATGAATGAGACATAAAATAAGAACCACATGACAATATCACTTGATGCAGAAAAGGCATTTGACAATATCCAATATACATTTCTGAGAAAAAAAACACAACACAATAGGGATAGAAATATTTTTAAATTTAAATCATTTTATTAGGGGATCATACAGCTCTTATGACAATCCATCCATCCATCCATTGTGTCAAGCACATTTGTACATATGTTGCCATCATCATTTTCAAAACATTTTCTTTCTACTTGAACCCTTGGTATCAACTCATTTCCCTCGTTCCCCCACATTTTCTCCCTCCCTCCTTCATGAAATCTTGATAATTATAAATTATTTTTTTCATATCTTATACCTACTTTTGTCTTCCTTCACCTACTTTTCTGTTGTCTGTCCCCCTGGGAAAGGGTTATATGTAGATTTTTGTGATTGGTTGCCCATTTCTTCCCCATCTTCTCCTTCCCCTCCTGTTATTGCTACTCTCATTATTGTACTGAGGGGTTTATCTGTCCTGGATTCCCTGTTTTGTGAACTCTCATCTGTACCAGTTTACATGCTCTGGTCTAGTTGGATTTGTAAGGTAGAAGTGGGGTCATGATAGTGGGGGGTGGGGAGAAGCATTAAAGAACTAGAGGAAAGTTGTAGGTTTCATCGGCACTATACTGCACCTTGACTGGATTGTCTCTTCCTTGTGACCTTTCTGTAAAGGGATGTCTAATTATTTACAGGTGCTCTTTGGGTCTCCACTCTGCGCTCCCCCTCATTCACATGGATATGATTTTTTTGTTCTAGTTCTTTGATGCCTGATACTTGATTCATTCAAAATCTTATGATCACACAGGCTGGTGTGCTTCTTCCATATGGGCTTTGTTGGTTCTCAGCTAGAAGGCTGCTTGTTTATCTTCAAGCCTTAAGACCCCAGATGCTATAGCTTTTGATAGACGGGCACTATCAGCTTTCTTCACCACATTTGCTCATGCAACCATTTTGTCTTTAGCAATCATGTTGGGAAGGTGAGCATCACAGAATGCTGGGTTAGTTGAACAAAGTGTTCTTGTGTTTAGGGAGTATTTGAGTAGAGGCCCAATGTCCCTCTACTCCTTTAATACTTAACATATGAATATATGTACATAGTTCTATTTCCATATCATTATATATAAATACATTAACATATGTATATGCCACTATTCATTTAAAAAATCATTTTATTAGGGGCTCATACAACTCCTTTCACAATCCAAACATACATCAATTGTGTAAAGCATGTTTGTACATTCATTGCCCTCATCATTCTCAAAATATTTGCTCTCCACCTAAGCCCTGGCATTAGCTCCTCATTTCCACCCTCCCTTTCCTCTCCTCCCTGTCTCATGAACCCTTGATAATTTATAAATTATTACTTTGTCATATCTTACACTGTCTGAAATCTCCCTTCACCCACTTTTCTGTTGTTCATCCCCCAGGAAGGAGATTATATGTAGATTCTTGTAATCGGTTCTCCCTTTCCATCCTACCCCCACTCCATCATCCCGGTTTTGTCACTCTCATCACTGGTCCTGAAGGGATCACCTCCTCTATATTCCCTGTGTTTCCAGTTCCTATCTGTACCAGTTTACATCCTCTGGTCTAGGCAGATTTGTAAAGTAGAATTGGGACCATGACAGTGGGTGGAGAGAAAGCATTTAGGAACTAGAGGAAAGTTGTATGTTTCATTGTTGCTACCCTGCACCCTGATTGGCTTGTCTACTCTCTGCGACCCTTCCATAACTGGATGTCCAATTGCCTACAGTTGGGCTTTGTGTCTCCACTCTGCACTCCTCCTCATTCACAATGATATGATTTTTTTTGTTCTGATGTTCCCTGATAACCTGATCCCTTCAACACCTTGTGATTGCACAGCATGCCTCAATTTAGACCTCTGTAAATGTCGTTTGTCTCCTAGTTCTTTCCTCTATTTAAAAAGGAAATTCCTAACACAAATAAAGCCATATATAAAGACCAACAGTCAAAATCTAACTCAATGGGAAAAAGCTAAAAGCATTTCCCCTGTGACCTGAACCAGACAAGGAAGCTCCTTATCACCACTGTTATTCAACATGGAGCTGGAGGTTGTAGCTAGAATCATTTAACTCACTCACCTACTGTCATTGAGTCATAGCCAACTCATAGTGACCCTTTGGATAGAGTAGAACTCCCCCTGTGAGTTTTCAAGACTGTTGTAACTCTTTACAAGAGTAGAAAATCCTACTTTCTCCCTTGGAATGGCTCTTGGTTTTGAATTGATGACCTTATAGCTTGATGCATAAGCACTATACCACCAAGATCCATTAGACAACAAAGAGAAGTGTAGGGAACACAATTGGGCAAATAAAAAGTGAAACTCTCACTATTTGCAGATGATATGATTTATATATAGAAAACCCCAAAAGCTCAAGAAAAAAGATTGTTGAAAACAATTGGAAGATTTGGTAAATTAACAAGCAGAAATCAACCAGATTCCTGTATACCAGTGAAGAGAGCTCTGAAGAAGACATCAGGAAAGCAACACCATTTACAATAGCTACACGGAAAAGGACGGTGATAGGTTTAGTTTGCCAACATGGCACCCAAAAGAAAATATGGCTATAATTTAGCCTGTCAATCAGTTTACATCTTGATGACCTCTTTTGGAGGTGTGGGTGAGATAAATGGCTCTCTGGAAACCAGCAACCCATTCTGTCTGCTTTCACCTTCCTGCTGATTGACCCTGATTGCTGCCAGAGCCATCAGTATTGGATCCACATGACTCTGCACCCACTGGCCTGGGATCTTCCTGCTTCCTGCACCATTGCATGTGGCTGCATGAGTTCAAAGAGGGACTTATGGACTAGTATCAGTCTTATGGACTTGAGTTGAACTGGACTGGGATGTTGTCTTGATATACAGCTACTTTTTGATGAAAAGCTTTTTCTTACACATATATGAGTGTCACTGGATTTCTCTACTCAATGTGGTCTGAAACAATGAAATACAGTGATACCTTAGTTTCAGAAATCAATTCATTCTAAAGCTGTGTTCAGACACCAATAAGTCTGAGAATTGACCATATTTTTCACATAAGAAATAGTGGGAAAAAATAATTGTTCCTGGGTCCCCCAAATTATACTTACAAATAATTTCCCCAAGATTTAACACAAAGTAAACAGTCCTATCTAGGCTGTGGAAATATCCCCTGAAACAGCTAAAGAAATATATATGTACATTAAATATCAACACACAATAGAGTAAATGAAACAAAATCATAATATATTTTACTCAAATAAAGTGCACAAAAGCACAATGATGAATATTTTAATGCACTAACATAAGCACTGTGTGTTGTCTGAGCTGAAGCACCACTGACCAAAGCAATACCCCTCTTGTTTCTGATGAGACTCAATATGTGACTCATTCTTGACCAGATAGGTTTTTTTCAAAGTGGCTCTTCAGTTGATTATCAAGCAAAGTTATGAGCAGAGAGCAGATTTTATTTTTCTAGAAATGTGCTGTTGGAGCAGTAGAAAGTTTGAGCTTGGAGCCATTTGACAACCTTGGTATCACCATACTGAGGAATAAGAGAGAAAATATCTCTACAAAGAATACTACAGATGACTATTATAAGAAACCAAGAGACCTACACAAATAGAAGATGATGTTATGTTCATGGATAACTGAAAAAAATCTCACTGCCATTGAGTCCACGTAGACTCATAGTGGCCTTATAGAACAGAGTAGAACTGCCCCTGTGGGTTTCCAACACTACAACTGTTTTCTGAAGTTGAAAGCATCTTTTTTCTCCCATAGAGAGGCTGGTGTTCAGTTTTGAACTACTGACCTAGTGGAACACAGCCCAATGTGTAACCATACTATACCTGCTCCTTGTTCATTGACAGGAAAACTTAATATAATGAAAATGTCAATACTACCCATGTTAGTCTGGGTAGACCAAAGAAACAAATTCATAGACACTCATATATGTATAAAAAGAGCTTTATATACAAGAGTTATTGAATATTGTGAAAACATTCCATCCCAGTGCCGATTAAGTGCATAAATCCGATATTAGTCCATATGTCCAATACCAATATATAAAGTCCTCTTCAGACTCATGAAACACATGCAATGACACTGAATGCAGGAAAATCACAGGACAGTGATGGGAAGTCTTGTGGATCCAGTGGCATTGTAAGCATCTCAGCGCTGGTTGGGGTCTCCACATGGCTCCTCCAGTCAGCTCCCGGCACTGGCTGCATCAGTGTCGCTCCATCAGGCTTATCGTTGGTAATGTCTCACAAGGAGTGAGCATATGACCCACCTCAAGTGAGCTATTTATCTCGTTAGCACCTCCAAATTGACAAGCTACTACCTGTTTGACAGGCTAAACTTCACCACTTCACTCTTAATCCTCTCAAATTGACAACAGATTTATGTAACTACCATACTCCTCTATGAAATATATAAATACAATGCAATTGCAATCCAAAAACTAATCGTGAACTTCATATGGAGACAAAAGAGACCTAGGACAAAGAACTCCTTAAGAAGAACAACAAAGTATGCGGCCTGGCACAACCTGAACTTGCCTTTCAGGAACCCATTACACAGGTGCGGTAGTGAAAACAGCCTGGTACTAGTCCAATGAGAAGTTCATAGGCCAAAAGGACTGGATAGAAAACCAAGAAACAAATCCATCCACTTCTAGGCAACTGATGTTTGACAAAGGGTGGTGAAACATTACTTTTCACAAATGGTGCTGGTAAAACTGGATGTCTATCAGCAGAAGAATGAGACAGGGCCCATACCCTACTGCATGTACAAAAAATTCAAGCTGGATCAGAGAACTAAATATATATCTCAGAGCTATAAAGTTCATCAATATGAATATAGGACAAACTTCAGAGCCCTAGTGCATGACATAGACATACTACCAAATATAGTAAAGAAAACACCCACAGTAGAAGACAAAATAGATGGTTAGTACCTACTAAAAGTAGCACACCTATGTGCATCAAAAGACTTCATCAAAAGAGTATTAAGAGAGATCAGAGAGTGGGAAAATAATTTTAGTTACAACACAATGAACAAAGAAATAATCTCTAAAATCTATAGAACCTAGCCATTCCTTACTAAGAAAAAAAAATCAAATGATCCAATAAAAAAATTAACCAGGAACATGAGCAAACAATTCACTAAAAAGTTATTTTATTGGCTAGTAAACTCATGAAAAAAAATGCTCAAGACCACTAGTTATCTGGGAGATGCAAATAAAAATGATGCCATATTACCCTACATTGACCATGACAGCCCAAATTAAAAAATCCCAGAAAAAAAAAAAAAGCTGGAGAGGGTGTGGGGAGATTAGGACTCTGATACACTGTTGGTGAGATTGTAAACATATACAACCATTTTGGATAATGACATGGTGCTGCCTTAAACAAACCTGAATGGAAATTCCATATGATACAGTAACATGTCCCTTGGATGTATACTCTACAGAAGTGAGAGAGTTAACACTAATAGATACATGTATTCTCATGTTCATTACAACACTGTTCTCAAAAGCAAGAAGTTGGAAACAGCCCAAAAGCCTATCCTTAGAAAAATGAAATTGGTACGTACGCACAATGAAATATTAAGGATCACTATGAAACAGTGTTGAAATCACGAAGCAACTCATGACAGGTTGGACCTGGAGCACATTATGATGAGTGAAATTAGTCAGTCACCAAAAGACAAACATTGTAGGAGAGCACTACTATACGGACAAATACCAAGACAAAGACAAGCAGTAGCTCTCGTCATGCACTCAATCCTGTCTCTCAGGTAATGGTGTGGCATAATTTGTCAGAGCCTGCCGATGCGATGCGTTGAACAGTCGTGAAAGGGAGTGTGAGGATTAAGGAAAAAAAGAGACAGAAGTATTGGGAGGGCCACAGTGAATACTGAAGTCCCGAGTTTATTCTACATACTCCTTTTATCCATGCAGAAACAACCCAGCGCTAATTATCTCATTGTTAAGCAAGCACATTGATACACATAACAACTCTATCTTCTGCCAAGCCAGACATCCTTGAGAAAATTAAACAACCTATTTTCCCAGACTGCATACTTTCTTGTTCTTGACAGTCTATACAAAACGTCATGTCACAGAAGAAATCAGCAAACACTGACACATAGGTCATGAGAATTCTCAGCAGTTTCAAGGCTGAGTCTTAATGGCCTTCAACAATGATTATCTGCTGTTTGTAACCCATTTGTCACTCCCTTAGTTCTACATCATAAAGACTACTTCTCCCGCAGAGCCCTCATCTCAGCTGGGGTCAATTTTTCATTAGGGAAGAGAAGGGAAGGATTCCATTGTCCTTTTGATATGGAAATGCACTGTGGTTACCCTTATGGGATGGAAATTCTTACATTGGTGTTGAGTACACTCAGGTGGAGATTCATGACTAAAAGGAATCAGGGATGTGTCTGTCTTTAAGAAGAGAATTTCACTTCTGGGATGGGTGGGTGTCGGGAGGGCTGCTTGCCTTAGGGAAAGTGTTTGACATTGCTTTGTGGGTCCTCAAGAGGGCAGAATCTACCCTGCACTATATGGATACTCATGCATTTTTAATTGAGTTTCTTTTTAGCCCT
The DNA here is from genome assembly GCF_050624435.1 of Tenrec ecaudatus. Taxonomy (NCBI): domain Eukaryota; kingdom Metazoa; phylum Chordata; class Mammalia; order Afrosoricida; family Tenrecidae; genus Tenrec; species Tenrec ecaudatus. Next base: position 235,127,667 of record NC_134530.1, read on the forward strand.
TGGTGACTCAGGACCCATACTATCAGCTACCTGGACTAGGATTTGAATCAGAAGCACACAAAGTGAACTGGACACCTGCTGTGTTTAAAGGAACTGATATTCTCCTTTGGACTTAAAGCTGTGACACCCGAGGGAGAGAATTGTTACCCAAGGTTATGGATTTGGAAGCCATTGAACTTTGGTTCTAGCTTTTTGCTTTTGAGGTTGCGCAATAATAGGCAAGTTAGGGCTACCATATATTTGCCGCTTACATATTTTCTTAACTTTTAAAGACATGCCTTAGTTCTACAGAGGTAAGACTTTCATAGGGAATGAGTGCTACTGAACCGTGTGTTCTATGTCTAACCCTCATTGTTTTCTTAAACAGAATCCAGTCGCTTATGTTTTTATGTATGTATAACTGAACATTCCATTTATTTTAGTTAAAAAAAGACTTCCTATATATGAATATATCCCTTATCTCAAAGGCATTTTAAATCATATACTATTGGCTTGTTTTATTATAATTATCAAAGGCCACATGGATGTTACTGGTATTGTTTGTCAAAAAACTGATAATGATGACTCTAAAGTGGAACAGGGATTTAGATAAACTTTAGGTATATGAGTGGATTTCTATCCTAAGATCATTTGGTTTTTACTCTCATGAAGGGATTATGGAAGATATGGGTGCTATAGTAAAGTTTGATGAAGAAAGTAGATGGTGCCTATCAGAAAATATAGCATCTGGGAGCTTAAAAGCTTGTCTGTAAACAAGTAGCCATCTATGTGAGGTATTAGCTAAGCCCAGGTGGAAGAAGCACTCAGGACTTTGTGATTCAATAATTGTAAATAATAAAATCCAAGATCAGAGGATGGCAATATATTAGATCTTAAATTCTGTGCACCTGGTTTGCAGAAGGATTTGGATGATTAGTGAAAGGCCAGCATTCATTTGTGGAGCCTGATGGGAATTAAGCCTCCATTGGATTCCCTTGAACAATTGACCAAGGATTTGACTAGCCTTGCCTTCAGACAGAGTGTATCAGAAAGTGAAACAATGCAGGCATAGTTAGGTAAGTGGAGCCCTGGTGAGTCGTGGTTATATGTTTGCCTGTTAGTCACCGAGTTAGCAATTAGAAATCACCAGCTGCTCTGTGGGAGATAGATGAGGCTTTTTACTATCACAAAAGGTGACAGTCTCAGAAACCCACAGGGCCAATTCTGTCCTGTCCTATAGGGTCCTGATGAGTTGAAATTGACTCCATAACAGTGAGTTAATTTTGGCATTACATTAAATTTTAATATCTTATCATTTGTCTTTCCTTTCAACTTATTTTTAATTTGTTCTAGTTTTTTTTTTCTTCTTTTACATTTTATTAGGGACTCCAACAACTCTTACCACAATCCATACATATACATACATCAATTGTACAAAGCACACCCATACACTCCCTGTCCCAATCACTCTCAAGGCATTTGCTCTTCACCTAAGCCCCTTGCATCAGGTCCTCCTTTTTTCCCCCCCCTCCCTCCCTTTTCCCCCCTCCCTCATATGCCCTTGGTAATTTATACCTCGTTATTTTGTCATATCTTGCCCTATTCGGGGTCTCCCTTCCCCCCTTCTCTGCTGTCCCTCTCCCAGGGAAGAGGTCACATGTGGCTCCTTGTAATCAGTTCCCCCTTTCCAACCCACTCACCCTCCACTCTCCCAGCATCGTCCCTCACGCCCTTGGTCCTGGAGGTAATTTGTTCTAGTTTTTATTACTTTCTGTTTTCTTTTGGATTGAGAAGTTTTTCTGTGTGTTATTTTGTTAATGCAGTTGGGGTGGGGGTTGAATGATTTTCTTTATATGAGATCCAGGATGGGTAAATACATAGAGATACTAACTAGATTGGTAGCTTGTTAAGGTTATAGCAGTGCAGGTTGGGGGGAACTGGGAAGCCATTAACAATGAATGTGGAAATGAAAAAAATGGAAAATGGTGGTCATGATTGCTCAACTCTTTAATAAATTCATACCACTGAATTACATGGTAGATGAATCATATGTCAATACAACTGTTCAAAAAATTACTTCAGTTGATTATCATGCAGGGCATATTTTGAGAACCACTGATCAAGGACCCAACTCTTCCCTTTGCACTTAATTTCCTTTGGTTTCAATTAAAAAGGCTCTGTTGGGAAAGTCAAGCTCACTCAGCAGAGTGGAAAGATGGGAGAGCAGCTGACGTTTGGACATAATAGTGTGACTCATTTTGCGGCGAACACTGTGTTTGGGCATCTGGTGAGTGACAGAGACCAGCACTATTCCTTTGGAGGCCGTAGTTCCTGATGGTAGAAACTCTTGGATGCTTGAGGACTGGTATCTAAGCCTACAGGCTAGTGATGATGTGTCCTTGTGGTGGAAGTGGCAGTTTGTGCATCTGAGAAGCAGAGCATGACAGATGCTCAGCAGTGACATCATGTACAGCAGAAGGAAAGTGGCAAATATGGAATCCACAACAGACCAGGCCAGCCTCCATCTTCTGACATTGTGTAAGACTACAGAGTTTTGCAGGAATGTGAGGTTAAATGTGAATATTTAATGCTCAAATACACATCTAAATGACTTAAGCATACTTTTAAAACACTTGACAATTGCATACATGTGATAGCGAGTGAATTTATTTAAATAACTACGTCTGAATTGATATATTCATTGAATATTTGAATTATATATTAGAGCTATTGACAGTTTTACCTTTATTGTTTTTTTATCCAAATATATGTAAATAACTCACAAAAAACAATCTCACTGGCATTGAGCTTTATGAAAGCTTTTTGAAACTTATGAAACAATACATGAGGGTGATCCCCCAAAGAACTAGAATCACGCTGAGTGGAGCAGAGCATTTTTAGTATGCCTTTTCCCCACTAGGATCCAGCAACTTGCTCTGAGTTAGTGATATCACCTGGGGAGGTTCTCTCTGGTCACAGTGAATTTTTTCATAAAAGAAGTTTTGCTGGGACCTCGCTTTTTTGTGTGTGAAGGCCAATTTAAGAGAACAGTCTACGTATGGCTGTGAAATTTTGTTTCTTACTAGAGACAATGCATCTGCGCACAGAGTCATCTCGATGCCACAGTTTTGGCAAAACACAGCATTCCTCTCTTGCCCCATGAACCTTATTTACTGGATCTTACTCTGTACAACTTCTTTCTGTTTCCACAAATGAAGAGGGACAAGAAAGGACAGCGATTTGACGACACAGAAGAAATGAAGAAAAAAAAATGAGGGAGGTGCTGTCAGCCACTCGAACAGATGAGTTTGAAAAAAATTCCAGGACTGGAATTGCAGAATTGACAAATGTGTAATGGAGAGTACTTTGAAGGTGATAAGGTGCTTTGTAAAAAAATTTAATGCATTGCTTTGAAAAAATTCCCTTTTTTTTTTTTTCGGTACCCCCGTGTAAATGGTGTGTGTGAAAAGAAAAGCATCGACTTTAATTCAGTGAAATTATGAGAGAGACGACTTTGTGGTGCTGAAGAGCAAGCATTGGACTGTGAGCCACCAGGCCAACCACTAAGAATTTCACGCCAATTGTGGGAGAAAGCTGAAGCTGTCTGCTCCCATAAGACTTAACTCAGAAGCTGTAAATATAGCCAGAATGTAGTCATGAATATAGAAGCTATGAATATCATCAGAATCAACGTGATGGCCATGAGTTTTTGATTTCATGTAAATCAGGAGAAGCTGTGTTTCCTTTGAGTTCTAATGTTATCTAACGTTTCTGGGGAAATCAGAGCTGTTTATGAAACATTGCCCTTTTTTTTAGACCATTGATCCAAGTGCTTAGATTCTTGGTTTATAATATTAGGTTAAAATCATATAATGATAACTCTGAAACATTGTTCAGCTATCATTTTCCCTTATTTCTTGCACATGTATCATCAAAATTAAAAATCATACTACCATCTAGTCATTTCCAACTCATAGGGATCCTACAGGGCATAAGTAGAACTGCTGATTTGTGTCGCCAAAACTAGATGTGATTATAGGAGTAGCAGGCCTCATCTTCGTTGTGTGGGATGACTAGTGAGTTTGAGGCACCACATGTGCAATAAACAGCTCAACACCGAACCTATTATGCCACCTGTGCTCCCTTGCAGATGTACTAAAGCAAGCCAACCAACCAACCAACCAACCAACCAACCAACCAACCAACCAACCAACCAACCAACCAACCAGCCAGCCAGCCAGCCAGCCAGCCAGCCAGCCAGCCAGCCAGCCAGCCAGCCAGCCAACCAACCAACCAACCAACCAACCAACCAACCAACCAACCAACCAAAAAGAACAAAACCAACACTCACTGCCACTCATGGCAACTATATAGGCAGGGTAGAACTGCTCTTGTGGGTTTCCAAGATGTTAAGTCTTTATGGGAGTAGAAAGTTTCATCTTCCTCCTGCTGAGTGATGGAAAGTTTAGAACTGCTGATCTTGAAATTAGCAGCTCAATCAATGCATAACCCACTCCACCAGTCTGGTTCTTTTGCATATGGACATTGAGTTGAAAATTGAGCTATTTTGAATTATTTTGGCTATACTAATAAAACCAGTAGGCACTGTCTATTATCTGGACATTGAAAATAAATTTCAAAGGCTTTTTTTGAATTCGAGATAACTACTTAAATTCTGTTTGCTTCTATAAGGTAGCATGTGTGGTAACAAAAGCTTTAGACCTGAATTTTCTCCTCCTCCTTTTATTTTTTTATTTAAAGGGAAGGCAATTTGAATTATCGACTTGTAGGCTATTCTGGTTTTAATTTTTTCTTCTTCTACAAGTATTCTGGCAGGGTGGAAAGCTTCACTGTACTTGTTCATTTCAATGATCATCTTTCAATTAGACAAAACACTGGTATCTAGCTAAGATGTCAGTATCTTAGAAGTTGCAGGGCATCATGAAGAAGGCACTGTTGAGTCCCTGTTAGCAATTAGTTATGTGGTTTAGAAGTAAGCCAATTCATGTCTCTGTGACTTAGATTTCACATCTGTAAAATGGAATTAAGGTTCTCATTCATGCTTCTACCTTTCAAGGTTATTATTATCAGTGTGACTTGAGTGTCTCTCTGAGGGCCAGGTGCTTCTTGGGATAAAGGCAACATGGACACCAGATGTTCACAGAGGAAGGACAGTGAATAAATGGCTGCAGATGCCACAGGCATCCAGAGGAAGAAGATTCAGGTTTTAGTGAGCATGTTGGATCACATCACGAGAACCTGCTGGAGAAAGGAGAGCATGGGCAAAAGCCCTGGGGACTGGCACTGCAGACATGTGGGAGTTTAGGTATTTGAAGTCACAAACAGTCTTTGTTTTAGTCCGGGTCATTGTCCATGTCAGCTATCAGCTGCAAATGGGAGCTTTCAGGATTGGAATGACAGGAAGGAATTGAGAAGTTAGGGGGTGGAGGGTATGAAGGAAGAAGAGAAATGAAAGGCACAAGGGAAAATACCGGATATTTCTGGTATTCCCATCTTGTCTTCTGTAAGGATTAGAGGATAAGAGGAGCATGGAAAGGAATAAAGAGGATAATAGGCCTTCATGGCTTCCTGGAGGGCAGAGCCATATGAATATCGTTTCAGGGAAGGATTTGATTCAAAATCTGCTGAACATTTAGTTATAAAGAACAGTGCAGCAAAAGGATCTATAGTGGAAACTGATTATACATTCAATTTGGATGAGTACAAGAAGCATATTTGCTGTAACTCAAATTCTGGAGACAGGAACAAATGCATTTTAGATCAGCGGAGAAGCTGGTTCTATTTTTGACATCATTTTTAAGGGAGAGAGGATGAGGATTGCTAGGCCTTACTTGAAGACCTCATTACGTGCCACCTAAACTAGTGTCAGCATCTCTTTTTTCTCCTTACTATTAGTTACTTCTTACAATAATCCTGAGCATTGTTGTCAGAGTGCTCTTAAAAACAAAACAAAACAACACACAACCAATTAGCAAAAAAGTCCCACATAAATCTGATCATTTCATAAAACTAGCCATTGCTTGGGGAATAAAGTCCAAGATCTTCAACGTGTAATTTGTCCTTCTGGTTCTGCTCCTGTCTGCTTCTTTACTTTTACCTCCAAACCCCTTTGATTACAGGAAATCCAGCCTATTACCATTTTTCTCTCCCACAGAATTCCTGGAAACCTTGAAAATATATTTGCCCTGGATGCCTCTTGCAGACCCAGAATTACTGAGCTCCACATTTCTAGTCTCCATGCTGCCTGTGGGCCACTGTTCATTCTACTCGAGACCCTTTTTATGGCAGCAGTTTTCTGTTTCTACCTGGTCTATGAAGGTAGTTGCTGTTCCGTCTGAAATGGAAAGTACTGAGATATTTTCTACTTGCAATTTGCCAGGCTTGCTAAAAGGTTTTTTTTTTATGTTTGTTTGTTTTTTAAACTAGCATTTATGTCTCTATCTATGTATCTATCTACTCATCTAACTATCATCAATCATCTATCTATCTATCCAATCTATCATCACCTGTCAGCTTGAAATACTAGCCCTTAGGACCTTTAGGCATCAGCACTGTCACAGAGCCACTTGCATTCGACTGAGACACAGGGAGAACCATATGTATCTGTGGACGCAGGGCTTTGCACAACACGAACTCAACATTATGAAAGGAACTCAACATTATGGAACTCAACCTTGTGAGTTTATATGGGAGGAGCTGCTGCTGGCACACAAGCTCTTTCTGGCAGAGCTGGGGTTGGGGAGGGGGAGAGAGGAAGGCAGAGAAGGAGAGTAAGAGAGCTCTTTGATTTTCATAAATCAACTTCTCTATGTCACCACCCTGGGCTATTAAAAAATTCCAAGATCTCCATCTTTAGATAGACACATTAGCATGGTTATCTAATCATCCTTTAGTTCAGGTTCAGTGCCCATTTTGGCTCAGTAAGCTCTAACCGGAAAGAAACATGGATATACTAATGAACAAGTTAAAATATTTATAACAAGTGCTATGTGGAAGTCAGCGGTCCTGGTGGTGCAGTAGTTGATTGCTTGGCTGCCAATACAAAGGTTGGGAGTTCAAGCTCACCAGAAGCTCTGAGGGGAAAAAAAGACCTGATGATATGCTCCCATAAAGATTTCTAAGCTTAGGAAACCCACAGGGGCCATCTGTAGAGCTTTTAAAACTGAGAGTCTCATAAGTGAACATGGGGTCGAATAACTGAATGTGGAAGTTGAGAAAAATTTGAGCACTCGACACTCCAAAATTAATTGACTACCAAGCACATAATGAACTCAAGGTGTTTTTCTTGCAATCTTTGCCCATGTTGTATCGCATGACTTCCCTGGAGTCTGGATTCTGGACACACTACACGTACTCAGCCTAAGAGATATCACAAAATTAGATGCTGTGCTTCACAATGCAATCAAAACCATTAACTTCATTAAAAGCCATGTTGTATACCTCTATACCCTGTGTCATGTAAAAATCCTCAGGGAAAAAGAGGTTGCTAATGGAAAAAGTTTACTTTTTTTTTTTTAACTTCAAACTATTGAGAATCCTGGCTCAGGCAAGTTAACACAAAACTAACTATCACAATATGTATTTATGGTCCCAGTTGCTTAGTTCATCTTGTTTCACATCTCAAGGAGATGGATCACCGTAGGATCCAAGAGAATACACTTGGATGGGCTTCCACCAGGATCCAATAGTCAATCATCCAGTGTCACAGTGTCTTTTCACTGAGCAGCCCTCTGTTGCGTGGTGCTCTCACAGTGGTGGAGCGAGAAAATCTTGCTCTCACCCCTCCTGGCTTCATCCTGCCCTTTGTTGTTCATTGAAACCTAGCCTCACATGCATTCAAGAGTTGTTTAACCCTGCACAGAGTTTTTGGAATTGAATAATTTTATTTTCCATCAAGAGGTAAAACACTAAATATTTTACCTCTTAATATCCCCCTTTGGAATAAGCCCTTAGAAACCCAAACGTACAAACTCCCTGTTTGCAAGTTCCATAGAGGCCCAGAGTGACCTTACAGCACAGAGTAGAACTGCTCCATTGGGTTTTACTGTTGAAATTCTTTAGGGAAGCAGACTGCAACATCTTTCATCCATGGAGCAACTGGTGGCTTTGAACCTCTAGTCTGACAGTTAGCAGACCAGTACTTACCCACCATGCCACCAGAGCTCCTTAACTCAAATCTCTACCTTGCCTGTTCCTCTCTTCCTGGTCTTGAGTGCTCTTGACATGTGCTCTCTGTTCTTATGTCTTCTTATCCCACAATCTCTAGTTTGTGCTCTCCCAGCTCTATTTCGCTGCAGAGTGTGTAGTATTTTTTTTAGCCTGAGGTAAAACCTCAAAAGAGGCTGAGTTAGTCCAGTGTTGAGAACTCAGAAACTTCTCTATTTGTGACAAACAAACAAGAGTAAAAGAGTGTGGTTAGGATTTATGCTAACAATAGCTATCATTTATTGAGTCAGGCAACATGCTAAATCATTTACCTGCCCTTTCTTCTGTAATCCTCATGAAAGCTGTGATGGGAATTCCTGCGTGGGTGAAAACACTGAAGCACTCTGGAAGGAGCATGACTGAAAAATTGGTGATAAGAAAGTGTGGGGAAGAGGGATATGGATCGAACTCTCTAAATGGGCCAAAAATGTGAAGATATTAATATACCTTGTGAAAACTCACCAATGGCTGCTTCAGCAGAGGAAAGTTTTAACATATAAGAGTCTGGGGTAGCATTTTCTGTGGAAACAAGCCATTCTTTCCTTCCAGTCACGCCTCAATGGGTTCGTAAATGTCTATGGAAGTTATGCACGGACTCAGCCACATAGACTTCCATTTACCAACTTTCACTTGGCAATGGTCACTGCCACTGCCCAATCTGCCAGCGGCAAAGACCAACAATGAGTCTGTGAGAAAGAACAATTCCTCTGAGATATCGACCAGCCACATAGTAGCAGATTGATTACATCAGATGGCTCCCATCATGGAAAGCGCAGTGTTTTGTTTCTAGTGGAGTAGATACTTACTCTGCATATAGATTTACCATCCTACACATAATAATTCTGCACAAACTATCTTTTGTGGACTTACAGAATGCCTAACCAATGGGATAGTATTCTGCACAGCATTGCTTTGGATCAAGGGGCTCAATTCATAGCAAATAAAGTGCAGAAATGGGTCCATGCTGAATGAATCCACTGATCTGACCATGACCCTCATCATCCTGAAGCAGCTGGATGGCCTTCTAATGACAAAATTATGGCACCAGGTTGGTGGCAATACCATGCAGGATTGGGCAATGTTCTTCAGGTGACTGTGTATGTTTTAAATGAACCTCCAATATATGATACAGTTTCTCCAATAGCCAGGATTCACAAATCCAAGACTCAAGAGTGGAAATGGAAGTGGGACCACACACTATTACTAACAAGCAACAGTTTTACTTCATGTACTTGTTAGGTCAGAATTATTTTCAAAGGGAGTAATACTTCCATCTAAAGACACAACATTGGTTTACTTTAAATGGAAGTTAAGAATACCCCTGGGCACTTTGGCTTCTTGTGCCTTTGGATCAACAGGCACAGAAGTGTTCCTGTTCTGAGTGGTGTAATTAGGAGCGGGAAATTAGACTATTACATTATGGAAGTAAAGAAGAATATGTCAGGAATACAGGAGATTTTGTAGGTCATCTCTGAGTACTGCCAAGTCCTGTGATTTAACTTGATAGTAAACTGCAGCAATTCTGACAGACTTCTAATGGTCCAAAATCGTCAGGAATGAAGGTTTGGAGCATCCTACCAAGCAAAGAACTCTGACCAGCTGAGGTTTTTGCTAAGGGAATAGGGAATATGGAATTGGTGTTCGAAGAAGGTAGTTCTAAATACTGGCTATGGCCATGTGATCAGTTGCAGAAGGGAGGACTGCAGTTATTATACATATTTTCTTTGTTTGTATGTATCAAATATTTTTATTTTGCTCACTTATAAAATATAAGATGCAAATGGCTTACACATTAGTTGTATGAGTTTAGGTGTGGGTATGATTTTATTATTTTCTTTGCTTGGAGATTATGTATTCCTTAAGGAGATATGTCCAGGTGCCAAGTTGATGAGGGGTGGACTGTGATAGCAAGGTTTTGTGTCAACATGGCTGGGCTGGATTCTTAGTAGTTGGGCAATTGAGACCTCTATGATGTGAGCTAACACAATGTGATCAACTTCATCATGGAATTTGTCTGAGTAGCCAAGAAGTTGTGGGAAGATTTGAATGGAATGTAACCCCCTTAATTCAGCCACAACCTTAATGCAATTGAAAGGGTGTTTCCTTGGGGTGTGGCTTACTATATATAGGTAGGTACTATGGAATGCTAGCTTGATTCATGCTGTTGTGCACCTTGTATTTGTCTCACTGGCCTCCAGTTCTTCATACTTTAGTTAACAGCCTGCCATATTTTGTGCCTACAGAGTCCTCAGAACCTGCCATCTGACTTGACAACCTTGGATTTTATCTGTATCCATCAGTCATGGTCTTCCTGCTTCTTCTTACTTCCTGCTCTTTCTTCCTTCTTCCTGGTTCATCAGCCCACAATCCACAAGCATCAGGAAAAGGCCTCTATCTTAACGTCTGATTCATGATCTTGAACCAGATTGGACTTAAGCATTCCTACAACTGTGTGCAACACATAAGCAACAACAATACCACAAACTAACAAACAAATGGTGGTCACTGAAAGGGGATGGTTTCAGCAAAGCTTCCTGATTAAGAACATATTATGGAGAAATAGGCTATCTACTTCCCAGAAATTAGCCACTGAAAACCTTATGAATAGCCGGAGGATATTGTCAGATGCAGTGCCAGAAGAGCCTCTCAGATCAGAAGGCAAAGTATAACTGAGAAAGAGTTGCCTTCTCAAAGTAGAGTTGTCCACAATGGCGTAGGTGAAGTAGAGCCCTTGGGATCCTCATCTACTGATGGTGCATGACTCAAAATGAGAAGAAACAGCTGTAAATATTTATTAATAATCAGAACTTGGAACGTATGAAGTATGAATCTAGCAAAATTGGAAGTCAAAATGAAATGGAATGCATAAAGATCTATATCCTAGGTATTAGTGAACGGAGATGAACTACTTTGAATCAGACAGTCATGTAATTTACTATGCAGATCATAACAAATTCAAGAGACGAATTGATGCATCTGAATGATGGTGCAGAAGAATAATATTGAAAGTACCAGGGAATGCTTAAAGAACAAACCCATCAGTCTCGGTGCAGCCAGTATGCTCCTTAGAAGCAAAGATGGCAAGACTTTGCCTCCGGTACTTTGAACATGTTGTCAGGAAAGGCTCATCCCTGGATGAGTTAAAGTAGAGGGGCAGTTGAAAAGAAGACTCTTGACAAGATTGATAGACAGTGGCTGCAACAAAGGGTTCAAACATAGCAATTGTGAAGATGGTGCAGGACTGGGCAGTATTTTGTTCTGTTGTGTAGAGGGTACCGATGAGTAATTGCCAACCAGAACGGCACCTAAGAAACAGAGCAATCACCATGTGAGCCACTTTCTTAAAGCAAATTTCTTTACATATATATATATATATATATATATATATATATGAAGAAATGATGTGTGTGTGTTATTAGTTCTTGAGAGAGCTCAGACTCTCACAATTACTCTTTTCAGAAGAGGGTCTTATGGCTTTCAATTGGTTTTTCCCATTACAGTAACCCTTATTTCACATGTCAGAGTTCCAGTATGGTGTTCTGCCAGTTGCCGAGAATGGATATTTCAATTATGCATTCTGAAATGGGGGAAATTACTACAGGATGTGTTCAGGGACCCACTGGACCCACTCGGAGATGTATCTTAAGGCTCCATTAATAACGACCTCCATATTCCCTAGCTCTGGTTGGTGGGTCTTCAAGTATTTTGAATCTCCTGGGATTAGTGTGATGTCAGAGTCAGTGTCCTGTAATCCCCCCAAATCCTGATTATTTCCTTCCTCCCAATAGCCAGTCACTCTTGTTATGGGCCGCCGATCCCTTTGGAAAAGGTTAGAAGAAAGGCTAAAAGTGCATTGCTTTGGTGGTGTAGAGGGTTTTTTTCTCAGGAGAACCAGCCTCCCCTTCATTCAAAGCACTGTGGGTCTATAAACGGATTCAAGTGCGGGAATTAATTAGGGGACCGTGACTCTCTGTTCTGGTAATTTGAGTTAGATTCTTATTCGCCTGCCCGAGAAGCCTAATGCTTGTATAGCTCAAGTAAAAATTTAGTAGGTTTCCCACTTATTGTACTCCTAGGGACAGTCTTTCTAAGTAGCCATGCTATAAATCCATGAGCCAGACCACTCTGATTGTTACTTCAACTCTGCTGGTCATTTTGGTAAACCGCATGCATCTTGTCTCTGTGGATGGAGTACTGATACTGGGCTCCTGTCACCATGGGGGCCTGGGGGAGGGCAGGTATGCAATAACCTTCCTTATAATTATGTGTCTTAATGAGGGGACTTCCCACAGTTAAGCATGATTTACATAAAACAGCAATTACAGTAGTCTTCAGAAATGCTGGGGCCCCCGTCACAAATTTGTTTCTCAAATTTGGTGGTATCTAGTCTGTCCTTTGCGGCTCACCATGTGTCAGCATATGAGTCTATTCACTCTAACATGGTAATTTCCATTAGCCTTTAGATGCCATCTTCTACAGTGTATCAATGTAGGGTTGGTACTTCAATTGGACTCATTGTAGGCCATCCAGATAAGTGAGCTATTATCGCCTTTCTGAACCTCTCAAGCTGAACTGTTGAATGAAGAATCTGTGCTTTGTGGCCCATACCAATTAAGGCAGGCGGATCCATTCTCACGTTCCTTTCACCATTATCTCACAGCCTTATTAGTCATTTCCACACTTATTCTCTGGGTTTCTGTCTGTACATATCAGGAAACTCTAGCAGTTATTTAGGAGCAGAATATTAATTTTCCTTGGATACCATTTATACTTTGTCTTTTGGGATTTACTGAGCCTCAAGTATAGTGATAGATATGGAAGCAATAATGGGTGTGACAGTGTATTCTGGGAACTCTCAGCAATATCTTATAAGGTATCTGCTTCAGGCAATTCTCTAGAAATAGTTACAGCTGCCACATCAGCTTGCACAATTAGGCTAATTTCCTCAGGTGGGGGTGGGGGGGGTTACTGATAATGAATTAACAAAGTTGGAATAACATCCTTCAGATGGGATGAGTGGCGCTGTTGGCACAAGTGACTCGAAGTTTAAGGACTCAAACCCCTCATTCTGCTGATTACCTGCCCATACTTCCCCATGCCAAGGTTGAAGTTCCCATTTCCTCCCAATCAATGTCCCTCAGACACCATTCCAAGTTGGGAATTTAGTTGGCAGTGGAATTCAGTAACACGTATGATACGACTCTGGGTTTGGTTTTCAGCAGCATCAGCTGTGTTACTGCAAGAAATAAGGTTTCCTTTCATAACCAAAATGAAAACTGAGGTCTTTCGTGTGGCACTTGAGCTGTCTTCCGAACCCTGAGCTCACTGTTCCTTTACCAGTTGGACTATTATAAGTAGCCAACCAACCAACTTCCTTATACTTCTAGTCTGGAAGGAATTGTGGAAAAACATCAAACCCATAATTACCCAGAACTTCACTTCTCACCGACACTTCATGTCCTAGTGGTAATATTTTGGATACTCACATTGCCACCTCATGCCATGGGTTAACAACACCCTCCTGACTCACGGCGGCAGACGTATCCATACCAATGCAGGCAGAGTGAGTGGTTGTTGTTGTTAGGTGCCATCCAGTCGGCACCAACCCATAGTGGTCCTCTGCACAACCGAATAAACACTGCACAGTCCTGCACCATCCTCACAATTGTTCCTATGCGCAAGCGCATGGATACAGCCACCGTGTCAGTCCATCTCATTGAGGGTCTTCTTTTTGACCACCATTCCACTTTACCAAGCATGATGTCTTTCTCCAGGACCGTCTCTTTCCTGAAAATATGCCCAAAGTATGTAAGATAAAGTCTTGCCATCCTTGCCTCTGAAGAGCACTCTAGCCTTACTTCTTACAGTACAGATTGATTTGTTTTTAGCATTTTATGGTACTTTCAATATCCTTAGTCCTCAAAGAACCGTCTTTACTCTTCAATACTTTAAAGAGGTCTTGTGCAGCAGACTTACCTAATGCAATGCATCATTTGGTCTCTTGACTACTGCTTCCATGGACATTGATTGTGGATCCAAGTAAGACAAAATCCCTGACAACTTCAACCTTTTCTCCATTTCTCATAATGCTACCTATTGGTCTATTTGTGAGGAATTTGGCCTTCCTTTTTTATTTTAAAACATTTTATTAGGGGCTCATACAACTCTTATCACAATCCATACATACACATACATCAATTGTATAAAGCACATCTGTACATTCTTTGCCCTAATCATTTTCTTTCTTTTTTTACATTTTATTAGGGGCTCATACAACTCTTATCACAATCCACAATATACATACATCAATTGTATAAAGCACATCCGTACATTGTTTGCCCTAATCACTCTCAAAGCATTTGCTCTCCACTTAAGCCCTCCGCATCAGGTCCTCTTTTTTTTTTTCCCCTCCTTCCCCGCTCCCCACTCCCTCATGAGTCCTTGATAATCCACAGATTATTTTGTCATATCTTGCCCTATCCGGAGTCTCCCTTCACCCCCTTCTCTGCTGTCCATCTCCCAGGGAGGAGGTCACATGTGGATCCTTGTAATCAGTTCCCCCTTTCCAACCCACTCGCCCTCCACTCTCCCAACATCGCCCCTCACATCCCTGGTCCTGAAGGTATCATCCACCCTGGATTCCCTGTGCCTCCAGCTCCCATATGCACCAGTGTACAACCTCTGCCCTATCTAATCCTGCAAGGTAGAATTCGGATCATGGTAGTTGGGGGGAGGAAGCATCCAGGATCTGTGGGAAACCTGTGTTCTTCATCGGTACTACATTGCACCCTGCCTGACCCATCTCCTCTTCTAAACCCCTCTGTGAGGGGATCTCCAGTGGTCGACACTTGGGCCTTGGTATACACACACACACACACACACACACACACACACACACACACATACACACACACACACACACACATATATATATATATATTCTTTTTTTTTGCATGATGCCTTATACCTGGTCCCTTTGGCACCTCGTGATCGCACCGGCTGGTGTGCTTCTTCCATGTGGGCTTTATTGCTTCTGAGCTAGATGGCCGCTTGTTCACCTTCAAGTCTTTAAGACCCCAGACACTATCTCTTTCGATAGCCGGGCACCATCAGCTTTCCTCGCCACATTTGCTTATGTACCCGTTTGTCTTTGGCGATGGTATCATGGAGGTGTGCAGCCAATGATATGATTTTTTTGTTCTTTGATGCCTAAAAACTGATCCCTTTGGGGAATTTGGCCTTCCTTACATGGAGTTTTAATCCACACTGAAGGCTACAATCTTTGATCTTCATCTGCAAGTGCTTCAATTCCTTCTCACTTTACCAAGCAAGGTTGCGTCACCTGAATACTGCAGGTTGTTAATAAGCCTTCCTTCAATCCTGATGCCATACTGTTCTTCATATGATCGTCTAATCAACAAGGAAGAGGTAGTGGAGGTAGTTTTATTAGTGCCTTTAGGACTACTCAGAAATGACTATCCATTTAGAAATTTTACAACTACTACTTGGTTTCTCTACAATTATTCTTAGTATCAAATATGGTGAGTTCTCTTGAGAAGTACATCTAGTGATGTTTATTACTATATAAAGAACAAAAGTTATATCAAGGAAGTGTCTCAAAAAGTTGTAGCAGTAGGTCAATCCATTCCAGTTCACATCTGTGGATTAGAGGTTGCCTGGAGACGTTTCTTGGCTCATGCAACTGCTGTGTCTGATGAACCAGGAAGTCGGAAGCCACGGTTGATGGATGCAGAGGGGGAAGAATACAAGATTAGCAGGTCAGATGGCAGGCTCGGATGGTTCCTAGGCTGTCGCACACCTGATTGTCACACACATGATTGTGCAGGGCTTTACTTCTCACCAACACTTCATCTACAAGTGGTAGTATTTACTAGTGGCAGGCCATTGGTTCAAGTCTAAATCACCAGAGCTCGATGGACCAGATGCAGGATCCAGACCTGCAGGAAGTGAAGAAGCTGTCTACATTTATGTGAAGGGAGTCACAGTCCTGAGTGAACACCATTAAGTCCATGACCTGAGCGAGTGGTTTGATTCCACCGTAATCTTCCCACATTGCTTGGCTGCTCACAGCAGATCCAGTCAGGGAGTTGATCACACTATATTGGATCAGAGATCCTTAACACTATGGGTGGTGTGACCCAATATAGGGTGATGCGAGTGAATACAGTGCTGATGGAAAATCTGTCACCACTAAATGGTTCTGAATGGGCAATGACCCAAAATTAATTCACAATCAAACATGTAATGAATCTGAAGTGTTTCTGGCAGTACTTGCATGTGTAGCATTGAATGGATTCAGTGCAGGCTTGGTTATTAAACACACAACATGTTCTTGTAGCAAAAAAAAAAAAAAAGAAATATCAGAGTTAGGTGTTTTGCTTTGCCATATGATCAAAATTAGCTTAATCAAAATCCTTGTTTGATTTATATGCTTATTTTATATAACTATATACATGGGGTTGATTAGAAAATTCTTTGTCAACAAAGTGGGAAAAGTTTAGGAAGCTCTGTTATGGTCTTTTGGTGTGCTAATTGATTGTATGGCATATAATAGTACCAACAGCATGAGCAAGTGCTGGCCCTAAACAGCTGTCCTTTTAGGTACGTGTACTTATATTTATTTTTAAATTAGTAAACTTGTTATTTTTGAAACTATTTTACTTGGAATTATGCTAATACTTTTACATTCATCAATTCAAACAGATTACAGTTTTACATTCATCAACTGAAACACACTCTGATTCAACTCATCCATTGAAATGCCCTCTGGGTATCATAGCTTAACCTACATTTTCAATGGGTCCTTATTTTAATTATCTGGGGGAAAGGTAAGACAAGTCTTCATAATTTATCAATATTTTAATGGAAATTTGAGGACAAAGAAAGGACAATATAACACAGAGATTAATGTGTGATTGGTTCAGGACACGGTCATTTTCAGAATTTACAAGGCCAGCAGCAGTCTCATCTTCTCCACTTCACATCACATGAATCCAGGGGCTGAGCCCACCTTACCTCCTCTACTATCACCCTGGAGCATATCGGTGCGTAGGGCGCACATATTTGTACAGAAACATTCAAATGGTACAGTGGAATATTACAGAGAGCTATGCTTTCATTGAAAGTATTCAAAGGAACCTGGCTGTGCAGATAAGTGAGGGGAAAAAATGTCTGATTTAACAAAGTTGTTCTCATGAAAGAAGCACACCAACATCAGTGACTGCAGGATTTTAAATCATATAGCCTGATTCCAACGGAGGGAATAGTACCGGAGACTAAATTGTGAGATTCTGGTTTGCAGAAGGCTGTAAGTCAGGCTCCTGACTGCAAAAGTGGATGTGACTGTGGAAGTAGAACCTGCTGAACCGCTGCTGCTGGGAGGGTCCCTTTCCTCAGGGAGCCTATTCACAATCCACCCTATAAGGCTTTGTCCTGAGACAACCAAGGTAGACTTTTTTTTCTAAATCCCAAATTAATTCCTCTTGGATGATGAAAAGTGTGAAGAATTATATTTCTAGTACCCTTTCACAGTTACTTGCTTGCTTGTAAAAAATACACCTTTTTTTCCCCTTGAGACTTTTGAATCTTACCCTCCAAATTTCTTATAGCAAATACTTGAACTCAATCACACAAACGTGTACCTCCACTTAAATAGACAATAATATGCAATGGCTAGTCATACAGAAAGCAGGGAATTTTTTATCTAAAAAAATAAAACAAACAAAATCAACTCAGTCTTCTATTAGAAACATCTGTACTCAGATGGATGGGGTGCTGTTGAACAGAGTTTTTTGTTTGTTTCCCCTAGAAATTGAGGCAAAATTTGCTTCCAAGGTAAACTTGGTTCTCTGTATATCAGGGGACAAAAATATGGGCAGTCTTATAACGGTGGCTTTTCCAGCCATCAGAAGAAAAAGAACTATTAGGCCAAGTAATCTTTATAACAGGAAGGTGGACAATAAGGAGTAGTAGGATTTAAGAAATGCATTGATTGCTTGAAGTTGATTCTGATTCAGTGACCCTTTAGGACACAGTTGCATGGCACCTTAGCGTGTTTGAGGCTGTAAATCTTTATGGATACAGACTGCTTCATTTCCCCTCTGCCCTCCACCCCCACTTAAATCACTGATCTTTTGGCTAGCAGTCACTGCTTAATCCACTATGCCACCATCTCTCCTTAGAAGGAGGTAAGATGCACAAATTAATAGGGTTTTGATTAAAATAAGTGAAAGCTCATACATATATATATACACATATATATTCATATATGTATTTATGTACACATTAGCAGGGAGCAGGCAGTCCAGAACCAATCCATATGCTTTTTATTTAATAAAAATATTTTTAAAACAATTTATTAGGGGCTCATACAACTCTTATCACAGTCTATACATATACATACATCAATTGTATAAAGCACATCTGTACATTCTTTGCCCTAATCATTTTTTTTCTCCTCTTTTCTTTTTTTACATTTTATTAGGGGCTCATACAACTCTTGTCACAATCCATACATATACATACATCAATTGTATAAAGCACATCCATACATTCCCTGCCCCAATCATTCTCAAAGCATTTGCTCTCCACTTAAGTCCTTTGCATCAGGTCCTCTTTTTTCCCCCTCCCTCCCCGCTCCCCCCTCCCTCATGTACCCTTGGTAATTTATAGATTGTTATTTTGTCATATCTTGCCCTATCCGGAGTCTCCCTTCCCCCCCTTCTCTGCCGTCCCTCTCCCAGGGAGGAGGTCACATGTGGATCCTTGTAATCAGTTCCCCCTTTCCAACCCACTTACCCTCCACTCTCCCAGCATCGCCCCTCACACCCTTGGTCCTGAAGGTATCATCCACCCTGGATTTCCTGTGCCTCCATTTTTCATGTGCACTTTAGGTGAAAGTTTACATTGGTCGTTAGTTTTCCACTCGCTCATCTGTGCACACATCTTGCAGTGACATTGGTTGCAGTCCCTGCAATGGGTCATTGCTCTCCCTATTGTCACCCTGGGCACCCTGTTTCCATTGATTTGGTTCCCTGCATGCTTCTGCTTCTCATCTTTGCTTTTGGTCAAATGGTACTGATGAGGTTTTGCATAGTTGATTCTTCTAAGGAATAATGTCCTAAGGAATAATAAGGAGTGGCAAAAGTCTCAGTCTCTGTGAAATCAGAATCTGAGTTTGACTCTCAAATGTGTCTCCTGTTCTAACCAGGAATGTCTGTTGTGTCCCTAATTAGAATGGTTGATTGGTAATGGTAGTGGAGTGCCAACTTGAGGTAGGTGCAGTTAAAAGGATATCCTGAACTTCATTATCTGCTAGGTGTATCAAATATTCACCTACAAATATTTGTCTGATTAAATTCATATTATGATCAATTTAAAAATATTTAGTCCCTTCTCTACCTCTTTCTCATTTTTCCATTCTCCTGACATGTGAACCTTCTGCTGACTCATCTACTTGGGATTTGGATGAAGAAGATTTCCATTTTGTTGGTTAGATGTATATACTAAATGCATTTGAATGATTATAGAAGGATCCCATGAAATGGGGAAAAATTAGCCTTCATTGAATTTCTTGGAGAAAACAATGCATGAGAAAACTTATGTACTCAGGGATGATAGCTATGACATTACATTCTAGTTACATATATGTATAAAAGGCAATGACAATATAGTATAGAAAGTGGAAGGTCCAAAGGGATTACATTAAAAGGACACTAGACTTAGTTTCAGGGCCCAGGCAATGGTTTCTGTGGTCCAGGTCCTTTGACCTATAAGATAAGGTATAATTGGGAAAATCGTTAGTGACAAGTTCATCTAAAAAAGAAATAAGTAAATAAAAGGATAACCGGCAATTAATTCTGCAGCCCGGTTCCCTGGGTCGATAGGAAAACTGGAAGCTATTTTTAGCATTTTTGAAAAGCCATCACATGACTCATATACTATGGCAAAATTGCCCATGTTAATTAAAATGTCAAGTTTCTTTCCTTTAACTTGGAATTCTAATTAACACACTGTAGATGCATTTGTTATCTCAGGCTGATTAGAAGCTCTGATCGGCAATTATGTCTTTGATGAATGAATATTGGCAAATACATTCATTCAATTAATTGATGAAGTTTGACATAAAAAAATCTTACAATACAAGGGGTTTCTTTTGAAAATATAATCTAAGAGGCACTTAGTGGTGGGAAAACTGACAGACACTCTACCGATAAACCGATTTTGTGCCTTAAAAACCAAAATGAGAAGTTGTTGCCCTATTAGGTGTCCGTGAGTCAGTTCCGACCCCCAGTGGCCCTATGTTCAACAGAGTGAGCCGCTGCCCGGTCCCGTGTCACCCTCACAATTGTTCTTTTGTTCAAGAGCATGGATGCAGGGATTCATATATTTGGTAGACATTTACACAATTCAGTTTCTGTGGTTGTTTTCTCCACCTCTTTCAGAGTAGAGGCCAGATCTGTTTACTTTGATGCATGTATAGATGGTCCCTTCGGCCCTTCTTTCACACTTGGTTTCCTTGTGAGCAGTGAGGCAAAGCGGTCCAAACCAACCTCCAATTTACCCCCTAACTGTCAGGCAAACCCACATCCCACCTTGACTTTCACACGCTAAGCAGCAGCTGGAGAGAGACCTGGTAGCGTGCTTTTTGCAGTTGATTACCTTGACAGTAGGACAAGGCAAGACTTCTGTTCTTAGTTTGACACACCTGGAAGTTACTGCTAGTAAGGCGGATGTAAGAAAACGGAAACGGTCTCAAGGTCCGAGAAGGCACCTCCACACCTAGCTCAGCAAGACCAGCCACCCTAAGGCTGATATCCGTGTGAACAATCAGCTGTGAGCAGAACAGAATGCTCTCCTCATCACAAGCCCCTCACCGCAATTAGAACAGAGATTTCAAACCACAAAAACAG
Source organism: Tenrec ecaudatus (assembly GCF_050624435.1). NCBI lineage: Eukaryota > Metazoa > Chordata > Mammalia > Afrosoricida > Tenrecidae > Tenrec > Tenrec ecaudatus. The sequence continues at coordinate 235,148,804 of NC_134530.1, forward strand.
AAGTGCAGAAATGAAGGATCCGAGGAACCTGTTGAGGAGATGGCATTGAGGAATCTGCTGCCACTTATTACCTACGCAAGTGGAGCGATCCATCTCTCCCAGGCTCGCTTTCTTCTCTGATGTGGGGATTCTAATATCCATTTTGTGGATTTCTTTTAAACTACTGTCGAAATACTGGTGGTGTGGTGAGTATGTGTTGGGGTGCAAGGTCGGCAGTTTGAATCCAGTTTCTCCCAGGGAGAAATGGGGACATTCTACACTGGGATACAGTTATAGTCTCAGAAACCCAAAGGGGGTCACTCTGAGTCAGCAATGACTCAAAGGCAGTGAGTTTTGGGGGGAGATACTAGATTGGAGGTTTCTGGGTGGTGGAGTCAACCCAGCAGTGCCTAAGAAGCAAAGCTTAGTAACCTTCTTCCATAAATATTATAACCAAGAACATTTATGGATTGTTACACTGTAGCACAGGAGATCACTAAATCAGAATTGACTCAGTAGTGATTTGTTAGTGTTCCCCCACAAGTTCCTTTCTGGAACCTCAGAATGACCTTTATAGAGACAAGTTCCTTGTCAATGTTATAAGTCAACACGAAGTCACACTGGGGTAGGGTAGGCGCTAATCTATGATGACTGTTGTCCTTAACATATTCGGAGACTAGATACAAACAGAGGAAGAGGTCACAGGAGAACAGAAGCAGAGGGTGCTGCCACAAGTCAAGGGATGCTCTGGGTTCCCTGAACCAGAGGAAGCAGAGAAGCCTCCTCCCCTAGGGACCTCGGAGAGAGTGTGACTGCTGAGATGTTTATTTCAGACTTCTGGCCTCCAGGTTGTGAGATAACCAAATTCTGTTGTGGTAAGCAACACAGTTGGTGGTATTTTGTGATGGCAGACCTAGGAAGCCAAGATAGTAGCTGAATTTCCTGTTAGAAAGTCAGAGCTTATCTCAGTTTTCTGTTGCTCCCGTCTGCTCAGCTGTGCTTCCTGCTGAAACATTCTTCTTGAGTTTTCATCCCACTATTTCTTCTCTCTTCTGGTCCCACCCTATCCCAAGATCTTTCCATCATACACAAATGTCTGTCAATTTTCCTAAGGACATTGCTTATTTCTCAGCCCCTCTTTTAACTGCGGTGATAGGCATAATTTCAAACTGATTCTTGACTATTTTCTGGTTCTGCTTCTCTGATTTAAGAAAAAACCTGTCTGTTGCATTTTCCTCCTGCTGAGTTTCATTTGCCTCTCCACAGACGACAGGTGCACCTTTCATTCGTGACAGTGGGGTTTCTTCCCAGGAAATCAAGTCCAAAGAACCCCAACCAGGGAAGAGAAGACTATCTCACAAAAAAATGAAAGTAGAGATATTTCCTCTTAAGTATGCTCTAAGCTTTAGGACACTTCTGCGAAGGGCCCAGGTGGGAAGTCATCAGGATCTTTTGTACTTACAACACTGGGAACTTTATCTACTACGTAATAATTATGAAACTTTATGAATAACCTGATTTCACTATGAAAAGCAAACAATGATTTTCTATGTCATACTGCCTTTGAAGATCACGTGGTAAAGTACTCTCCTCTGATTGTTCTAGCAGCCCTTTTCCCAGTCCATGAAGTGATGGAGGTAGCTTGCAATCTTTTAGATAAATGTGTTCCTCTTGCAGCAGAGGAAATAGACTCTAGCAAAGTTAAGTTATGCAAACCTGGGACCAGACCACTTCTACAAACTTCTAGGTCTGTACCCCTCATTGAACATCATGATCCTACCAAGCCAAAGAGATCCACCTCCCTGACATCCTCCCCCTATGGAGTAGCATATTCTGGGTTCTATGTTTATCTATCTGTCTGTCTGTCTACTTATCTATCAATCATCTATCTACCATCTATCTATCTATCTATCTATCTATCTATCTATCTATCTATCTATCTATCTATCTATCTTTCTATCTTTCTATCTTTCTATCTATCTCTATCATCTAGCCATTTTTGTTTCTAGGTTAATCTTAGATGATTTCTAGACAATGGAATCAAGAATTTTGAATTTCTTTTAAAATAATAAACACTTTTAGAGATGAATAGTGGTCATTGATACACAGTACGGTGACCATAGTTAATGTCACTGTATTGCATGTGTAACAATGGTGGAATTGATTTGTTACCTATGTTTTACCACAATAAACATTTTACAAGCACACGCTGCTGGATGGGAATTAAAGAGGTATGAGGGTCAGGGAGAAGGAGAACCTTTCTAACTAGTGTACCTTGGTGTGAAAACCTTTCTAGGCCTGTTCACTATGGCCAACCCTACTGGTCCTTGAGATCCTGATGGCTTCCAGCATCATAGCCCTGTGTAGGTGCCACAATAGGACAAACGGACGGACAGGTGTTGTTGTTGTTGGAGGCTATCAGATCAGTTCCAATCCATAGTGACTCCATGTCCACAGTGATTCTATTTACCCCATGTTCAACAGAATGGAACCCTGTCAGCTTCTGTGCCAGCTTCACAAATTGTTTGTATGTTCTTGCACATCATGTGAGCCACTGTGTCAACTGTCTTGACGAGGACCCTCCTCTTTTTTGCTGCCTCTCCAGTTTACCAAGCATGGTGTTCTTCTCCAGGGACTGGTCTCCCCTGACAACATAGTCAAAGTAAATGACCAGACATCTCACCATCCTTGCTTCTAAGGAGCATTCTGGCTTCCAAGACAGATTTGTTGGTTCTTTTGACAGTCCATGGTACTTTCAATATTTTGATGCATAATTCAAAGGCATAGATTCTTCTTCGATCTTCCTTTTTCTATGTCCGACATTCACATGCATATGAGGCGATCGAAAATAGCATGACTTGGATCAGAAACACCCTTAGTTCTCACACTAATCTCGTTGCTTATCAACACGTTAGAGAGGTCTTGTGCAGCAGATTTATCCAGTGCAATGTAGTATTTGTTCTCTTGACTGCTGCTTCCATAAAGACTTACTGTGCATGTAAGCAAGAGGAAATTCTTGACAATTTCCATCTTTCCTCTGTTCATCAGGACGTCACCTATTGTAGCCCTTGCGAGGATAATCGTTTTCTTTACATAATTGAGTTGCAGTACGTACCAGAGGCTGGAATCCTTGATCTTGATCAGCAAGCGTTTGAAGTCCTTCTCCCTTTTGCTTTGTGTCGTCTGCAAGTCACAGGTTGTTGAGAAGGCTTCCTCTAATTCTGATGCCGCGGTCTTCTTCATCTAATCCAGCTTCTCCGAATATTTCCTCGGCATACAGATTGAATGCGTATGGTGACAGGCTACAACTCCACGGCACAACCTTTCTAGATTGAAACTGTGCAGGAGTCCCTTGTTCTTTTCCCATGACAGCCTCGCGATCCAGCGGGAGGCTCTGCATGAACACGATGAAGTGTTCTGGAGCTCTCATTCTGCTCAAGGCCAGCCATCCATGTTTATGCTCCACACCATCTAATGCCTCTGCATAGTTAATAAAACCGAAGACAACGTCTTTCTGGACAGACAGACAGTGGAAATATAGTTGAGAACCTGCCACAGTTACAGCACTGAAGGGAACCTTTAAGAGAATAGCCTCTGAGGCAGATTGTCGAAGCTCAATGCAAACTTCATTACTTAAAAGCTCGGTAGTACAAGCAGTTTTTGCTTTTTGTTCCCATATCTGTAAAATGCAATCATAATAGTACAACTTGCTATGATTCAATGACTTAATATTCATAAAACACACCTAACTTTCACACTCAACATTCTAAACGCTTGTTGTGACTCACTGAACTAGTCTACAAGTAGAAGGATAGTTAAGTATCTGTGTTAGTGTTGGGAGAGTAGAGAAACAAAATTCATAGGCACTCGTATTTTCTAAGAGAGACTTTTATATAAAGGGTAAAGGTACATTAAGAAAGCATCCTAAACCAATGCTGTCCTAGCCCATAAGCCGAACACTAGCCCATATGTCCAACACCAATCTACAAAGTCCTCCTCAAGCTCACAAAACACATGCAATGACACCGACTGCCAGAGGAAAGCCAAATCAGAGAGTGTGTAAGCATCTCAGCGCTGGCAGGGGTCTCCAGGCATTTGCTCTAGCACCCAGGGCTGCATCGGGGTAGGTTCATGTGGCTTCTTCTTGGGGATATCTTGCAGGAAGTGAGCCTTGCCAGCTGGAGCAGGGAACTGGCGAAGGCAGCTGCACCCTGGTCCGACCATCATAAAGCAAGAGACCCAAGAACTAGAAAGGCGAGACCCAAGAACTAGAAAGGTGAGGCTCACTGAACCATTAATTTATCTGCCCTTCAATTAATCCCACATGTGTTTATCAGCTAGTAAACCTTAACTCTCAGTATCCTTCTTCATCATATGCTACAGAGACCATGTAATTCATGCAAAACATTGTTTTCTTAATTACTTGCCCTTTAGAGACATCTTCTGTGGGTCTTCGGATCATTAGCTATTGAATAAAGATGCCATACATTATCAGGAAATAAAAAGTAGTTTTGGAAGAGAATCGTATTTTTTTAAAAAAAATAAGCAAAGTAACATAGTTGAAGAATCAAGGAAGGCCAGAAACTCATTAGTCTGCTTAGAGAGCTGTAGTGTTTGGAAGTTAACAATGGCGTCTGCCTGCCAGAGATGGATTCAGTATAGAAACAGCCCTGGAAAGTTCACATACCTGTGGCTAACAGGTACTGGTCAAGTCTATTTCCATTTTCAGAGAATAATCTGACTCTTTCTGTGTGGTTTTCCACACTACTCAATAGTTAGTATTTGTGTAATGCCTTGCTTAAATGCTCCTGGTTAATTTAGTCACTGTCCTTTTTCGAGTGACTTGCTATGAAAAACACAGGCCTCCTCCTACTCAATCCCAATTATGCAACCTTTCGTTAGACTTGAGTGTTAATTGCTTCACTCATATTTTGACTTACAATAGTTATTCCAGCACCATTTTAGTTTTAAAATGAATAATGTTATTAACTCTCAAGAGATTATTAATTTGTTTGCATCCTAGTCCACCTCCCAAAGTGGGACAATCAAATGCTGACGTTAGGAATGTAAACCGCTCTGTTTATCGGGTGGTTTAGTAATTGTCAGAGCAAGGTTTGGTGGGTACTGCGTCAGAGGACAGAGCTCCCAAACCTCTGCTAGGGTGAAGTTAAGCCACTGATGTTTGGTGCCTCATTTTCCTTGTAGCACAAGAGCAATAGGACTATCCAATGTAGTTAGTAAGACAAGCAAGGATCTCTATGCAGTGGGCGGCATGCAGTAATCATTCAATTGTGTCTTTGTAATCTGCTGTTTACCTCGCAGCCAGGCTGAAAAACAAACCAGATTCTATGTCTGCCTTGTTAAATCTACCTTCAGTGCCTGCTCATTGACCTGGGCATCCACACCTTTACTCCAATCGACAAGGCTGACATGATCTGCTCTCTGCCTACCTTTGTGCTCTTGCCCTGTTTCCTCGTCTTTCTCACGTTGATGGCCAGCGTTCTCTCACTCCCACAGCCACGTCCTTCCCTGTCTCAGCAGGTTCATTCCCTGTACATGAAAAGCCCCTGGGTGATGTAAATACACTTGCTTGCTAACCAACAGATCGGAAGTCCAAGTTCACCCAGAGGTGGCTTGGAAGAAAGGCCTGGCAATCAACCAAAGAGCAGTCATTAAAAGCTGTACAGGGCAATTCTACGCTGAGAGATAGGGTTGCCTGGAGCAGAGGATGACTCCATGACTGTTTTATTATTATTTCTTCCATGACTTGTAAAATCTGTAACCCTGCTCTGCACACGAAGAGCTCTTCCTCAAGGATCCGCTCTGAAAGCCTCTCCTTACTTCCCTGTTAAGGACAGTTCTTCTCCCCGCCAACCTCTCACCATCCGTATTTATTCTCGCAGCTCCCTGCTTACCTTCCTGAAAGCGCACAATTTGAATTCATAGACAGTATTTATTATTTTGTTTACTTGTTTATCATCTTTTGCCTTTCTAGAGGGAATAATTTCTCTGCCTTGTTCATTGCTGTAGTTTCTGAAACACAATAGAGGCCAACAAGTAATCTTAAATTGATACTCTTAGAGTATTCAATATTAATTACATTTCATTATTAATTGGCAAACATGACACTATAAATTTACCTTACAATGTCCTCCTCTATAATAATGTTATATGGTTATTTACACAATTATTGAAAAGCAATAAAATATCTTTGAGAATTTGTAACAATTAGCAGTGAGACTTTTCAGGACTGTCGAGAAGAAAAGCATAGAAATGAAACACAGAAGTGAGGCAGGGGGACATTTAATAGCAAGGTAAATAGTTTGTAAAATATTTCATTGGCAGGGTAACTATGAGGCAAAATAAAATCGTTGCAATTTCTAAGTAGCATGAGGAAATCAAGTCAGATAAATTTCAGAATGCTATGCCTGGTAATATCTAGAGTCATGATCATGTGTTATGTATAGGTAGAACCATTAGATAAATATTTGATGGGTTGACGAAATACTAGTTATATAATCCAACCCATGAATTCTTTTTTGCTTAAACTAGTTTAAGTTGGATTTCTGGTGGTATATCACAAAGAATCCTTATTTATATAGTCTCTAAGCTTGGTCTTTTAATTTATAAAACCACTGCTTTACAAAGTCAGATTCAGATTCACTGAGTGTAGCAAATGGCTAACATCATCAACCGCTACCCAGCAAGACTGGGGATTTGAATCCATCTAGAACATCTAGAAAAACAAAAAAAACTCAGTGCCCCCCTGACAATGAGAAAGTTTTGTCTTATCGCCCATAAGTCAGGACCAAGTGCCTTTGTCCCCCAGGGGTGTGATATCACCCACTTTGGGGACTACCGATCTAAAGGCACCTCAGAAGAAAGGCCTGGCAATCTACTTTCGGTAGATGAAACACTGAAGCCCTGTCAAGCACAGGTTGACTCTGTCATATGTGGGGCCACCAGGACTTGGAACCATCTCAATGACAACTGTGTCTCCCCACCCTTTTTTCGAGTAAGACTCTAATGAAATGAAATAAGTAAACCACGCAACACACACTACACCCTCAATCAATGAACGCTGAGTTCCACGGCCCACAAGCTCTTAGATTTCCTCCATGGCAGGACATCTCACAGGGTTCTCCTTTGCCCAGCTGCCAGTTGATAGCTGTTGCTCCCACTTCCTCCTTGATAGGCCACTGGATTGTGGGGCTGCTTCCCCTGCTGGCCTGGTCACAGAGTCTGGTCCTGTTCTTGGCAGGCACATGCTGATAGACAGGCAAGGCCCTTGCTCTGCTGTGTGCTGGAATTGTGAAATGCGTCACCTAGAGAAGACAGCGGCTCCCACAATAATTCCCAAGAAGACCATGTTTAAAGCCCAGATGAGCTGATTTTGGTCCTGGTTCAAGTACATCTGGAGAAACAGCTGTGGATGACAAGAACGTGTTTATCTCTTTTGAAAAGAAAAGTGGTGAATAGGCAGGTTCCTCAGGGAATGCAGCACAACAAAATAGAGATCTGTTCTCATCATCCAAACTTGGGGTGGAAAAATAATTGAATGAAAACACAGCTTGTTTTCAAATCAAATAGCTTTAAAGGATAATGAATTGCAAGAGGACAAAAGAGACCTAAAACCAGTTAAACCATGAACCTTCGCCCCACCCCAATTGCTAGTGTTTAGCAGTAAAGATCTGTAAATTATATATCAGGATCAGTATCTCACCTCGAAATTTCCCCCACTGACAAAACCTAATCTTCCTCATCATTGGAAGGCGAAGTTCCCTGGGGTTTTATTTGGGAGGTGGTATGATTGATAACCATTAAAAAAACCACAGAATTTTACTATACTCCTCAAACCTTGGTAATTTTTTAAACCTTTCCTTTGGAAAGATTGAAAAGATGTCTTTATGACTTTTCCTTTTAGAAATGAGTTCAATTGCAAGACTTTCTACACGTTTATGAACATGGCTTTGAAAAGAATTTTGCACAAAGCAAATGTGAGCCTCATATTGCTCCTAAGCAGCAAAAAGAAAATTAACTGAATTTATGACCTAAGCTCTACTATAATAACCATATTTTCACTTGTATAGTTGTTACTGAAGCCCCCCCTCCCCCCGCCCCAGCCATCCCTCTCTCCCTTCCTTTCTCTCTCCCCCACACCCCTTAGGCAGATGAAGTGTCAAGAATAGGAGGAAGAATTAGAAGCAGACAAGAAACTATCTAAACGAGCTCTGGTAGCACAATGATGAGAGTGTTCAGCTGCTAATCAAAAGGTCCTTGGTTCAAAACCACCAGGCCTCCTTCAGAAGAGACACGTGGCAGTGACCATTACAAAGACTTACAGCTTTGGGGATTCTCTGGGACAGTTCTATCCTATCCCATCCCATAGGACCACTCTGAGCTACTGAGCTAGAATCAACTCATTAGCAGTGGGTTTGGTTTGGCTTTGGTAATAAGCTAATTATTAATTTTAGGAAAGCGTGGTATATTAGCTAGTATTTTTTCCTACTTCTCTTTTTCTACTTCTGTGTAGGTAACTTTACCAAAAAAATCAATTCTATAATAGTAAACTATGCTTTGGATGGAAGACTATTGGGTCTATTTTTAAGAGGGAGAGAAAGCCTTTCAAAACATATGGGTTTAGCTTTATAGGAAACAGTTTCTAGACAAACATAGATGAATGATTTAGCAGCAGCAGGGCATCCATTTATGTAAATACTGAACTGTGGGGCTGAAAAAAACAAACTGAAAGAAAAACATTATTAATCAGCTTGAGGTCCCCCCCGCCCACCCCCACCCTTTCCAGCTCAACATTCTAAAAGAACAAGCACATCAACAGCAAGGAGTGTTTCAACAAAAACACCAAGCAAAACACAATGTGGGGCTTCCCTTTGCGGGCTACAGACCTTCTGGTTTGGTGCACAAGGAAGGCCAGTGGAAATAGTCAGTGAGCACAATGCTGCAATGTCTATTTGCTGTTCCTGTAAAATATTGATTGTTCAATCTCTGGTTGATTCTGCACATACAATGCACAGGCTCGCTCCGAAAGCCGATATTACAAATGTTCCTGATGTAGGGACGAGTTTACCTGGATTGAAAGTGCCTTAGGGAATGGAGCCATTTTTTGTAGGAAGAGACTTTATGGAGTCTTATCTTGGAATCTCATATTAGCTCAATATGAAATGGGAAGTGGAAGTTTTTTTTTTACTTTTTTAAGTAACCTATAGAAACAATCACCTAAAATAACCTACCTAACCTAATGAGGGAATGAAAGTACCTTTTTAATTTTTGCTGTCCTATGATTTATTACTGTAATATTCTCCACAGATTGTTGTTTTTACTCTTTGCCATTTTGAGGACTGTGTATTTTGAGGGCTTACTGGTCTAGTGAGCTTACCTTTGAATACCGTATTGACACATTCTTCTGTTGTGATCCATACGGTTTCCATTGGCTAATTTATTAAATGTAGATCACCAAGTCATTCTCCCTCGTTTTCATTAGTCTGGAAGCCCTGCTGAAACCTGTCCACAATGGGGGATCCTGCTGGTATTTGAGTTACTGATGACAAAGCTTCTAGGATCACGGCAACATGCAGTCATCACACCACAGCAGATTGACAGGCAGAGAGGAGGCTGGATACTTAATGAATATAGCCAACATTTGTGCAAATATTCCGGTTCTAAAAGTCAGATGATCGACTCTAGGCATCAGCTAGGCAAATGCTCAGCACTTCATATCATACTGACCAGAAGAAAGAGTCATTTGGTTCAATTCTTCTGTGGGTTGTCATTTTCTTGTATATGCTTCAGATAGTTTTACTTATACGTGAAGCAAGCTCATTGAAGAGGTTGGTATAGCGACATCCTTTCGATAAAAGCCAAAACTGTTCGCTCTTCTCTAAATAACATTTTGACACGAGGTCAATGCATCTAGATTATCGGGTGACTGATGTTAATCTGCATTTCTTTTTACATATCCTTTTATAGGTCTTTAATGGGCTAGAGGCTGTGCTCAAACTGTATTTATTAATGCCAAAGATACATTTTATATTATGCATATAAATAAATGGGCATAAACACCTACCCCTATGAAAATTCAGTCTTAAAAGTGAACTAAACAGTTTCTTAAACATTTAATGTGCTCTTAGAAAAATCTTACCCATTTTGAAAATGAAGCTATCTCAATACGATATTTAAATAAATCATGAACAGTTTCTCATGAAAACTCTAGATTAGTAGCTTACATAACTTGGTTCACAAAATGTTGATAATTTGACGTGTGTGTTTGTATGTATGTGCTTTGTAAACCCAACTTTAGAAAAATGAAACCTTATAACCTTTTAAGTGGTTTAGTTTTTTATTGCCTTATATTAAATCTTCAGAATAGTTAATAAGTAATTATTTATCTGTTATTAGAAATCTTAGTAAAGGGTATTTAAAGCTATTAGCTTTAGTCAGCTAAACTTTAATAGAAAACTTTTATAGAAGAATCATTTGGCTTGGGGTGAGGCACTCTGGCATGTATCAGACCCAACCCAGGGATACATATGGAAGCCAACTAAAAAGGAGTGAAAAGGGAAAAAAAAAAAAAGAGGTAGTGGGTTAACAGGCTAACAGGCACCAATCCACCCTGAGGGAGGGTTTTGTTTATTTCTCCACAGGAAAGGGAGAGAGGGACCAGACTTCATCCTGCAGCACCAAGCCTTGAGGGTGAGTACCAGCATGGAGCAGTGAGCTAACAAAGAGGACTGCAGAGCCGGCACCAATTCCAGCTATGTTGATCTTCTCCCCAGAAGAATGCACTACAGAAGACGGCAGTGAAGATATAGCCCAGGGAGAGTGGGAGCAAACATGGGAGCAAACGAAGTGGGAGAGGGAGAGAGAGAGAGAGAGAGAGAGAGAGAGAGAGAGAGAGAGAGAGAGAGAGAAGAGAGTGAGCTCGCATCCTAGCCTACCAAGCTTTGAGGAGGACATTCCTGCTCAGAGCAGCTAATGCACAGAGAGGACTGTAGGGTTGGCCCTACTATGAGACTTGATGTCCCCTTATTGACACATAGCATTATGAGGGACAGCACTGGAGACACAGTGAGGCAATTGTGCCTGGTCTGGGATCCCCCACACCTCTCAAATACCAGCATGAAACATGAAGGGAACATAACAGAACAGCAAGGGGAAGAACCCCAGAAATGTGAGTGAAGGGAATCAGCAGTGTAAATCACAATGACCTACATATAACCCCCTCCTTAGGGGATGGACAACAGAAAAGTGGGTTAAGGGAAACATCGGCCAGTGTAAGACATGAAAAAATTATTATGTATAAATTATCAAGGGTTCATGAAGGAGGGAGGGTGGGGAGGGAGGGGAAAATGAGCAGCTGATAACAAGGGCTCAAGTAGAAAGGAAATGTTTTGAAAATGATGATGGCAACAAATGTACTGATGTGCTTGACACAATGGATGAATGTATGTATGGTGATAAGAGCTGTATGCACCACCAATAAAATTATTTTTAAAAGATAAAAGTAATAAAAAAATTTTAAAGAAAATAAAAATAACTTATCATTTATCAAGCATTTACAAGGGTGGGAAGTGTGAGAAGAAGGGGAGAAAAAGGAGCTAATGCCAAGGTCTCAAGTAGAAAGAAAATGTTTTGAAAATTATGATGGTAACATATGTACAAATGTGCTTGACACAAGGATGTATGGATTATGAGTTATGAGTTATGAGTAGTTATGAGCTGTAAGAGCCCCCAATAAAATGATTTATATATATTTGATATATATATATAAAGAATCATTCAGATGACATTAGTTATGACTCTTTTACTCATATAATGAAAATAAAATTAGAAATTTTCTGCAATCAAGTAATAATATTATAATTAAAGGTGAAGAGTTTTTTACAACTTTATCTGAGTTTCACTTCAGGAGGTCAGGATATTTACATTTCACTGAAATTTCTTCCAAACATTATGTAAATTAAGTTTGAACTTTATAGCATAACATTAATTTTATAACATATATTTTCATGGTACATGCATGTATTATATAGCTGATTTAAAGTACCCTTGTTGATATCTACCTATAGTCCTTGTATGCTTATATGGAAACTCTACTTAGACCTAGAGGCAGTTGTTAAAACAGCACAAGGGATTTAAAATGAAGAAAACTATGTTAAGATTGTATCCATTCACCATACTTATTTCATCTGTATGCTGAGAAAATAATCTGAGAAGCTGAACTAGATGTAGAAGAATGCTGCATCAGGATTAAATGAAGGCTCAATAACAAAGCCCTTGCTGATCAAGATCATGAAATGCAGCCCTCCATATGGATTACAACTCAATGTAAAGAAAATAAAACTCCTCCCAACTGGACTAGTAAGCACCACGAGAAACGGAAAACAAAGATTGAAGCTGTAAACGATTCCATTTTACTTGGATCTGCATCAATGCTCATGACAACAGAAGTAAAAAAATCAAATAATATATTTCATTTGATATATCTACTGCATAAGACCTCTTTAATATGCTAAAAAGCATTGATGATTAAGATGCACCTGCTTCAAGCTGTGATATTTTCAACTGGCTCATATATGTGAGAGCTGGACAGTGAATAAGGAGGATAGAAAAAATTGCTATATTTTAATGATAGTGTTGGGAAAGAATCTTGAAAGTATCATGGACAATCAAAACTATCTTGGAAGAAGTACAGCTAGAACACTCTTTAGGAGCAAAGTGGGAAGATTTTGTCTGCGTACATTTTATGTGTTATCAGGAGGAACCAGTCCTTGCAGAAGGACATCATTCTTGGTAAACAAAGAGTCAGTGATGACACACTCCTTGCTTGCTCAACGTGAGGAAGACTTGGTGAAAATGCAAGGTGGCAGCATTCAATAAGGGTTACAACTTAATTTCAAGGAAAATGGAAATCCGTACAACTGGATAAAAAGGTGACATCACAAGGAACAGAGGGGGAAAAAAGCCAATCAAATATACATTATATTGGGTCAATCTTTTGCACAAGACATCTTTAAAGTGTTGAAAAGCAAGGCTTTCATTTGGAGGACTAAGGTGTGCCTGACCCAAGCCATGGCATTTTCAATCGTCTCATATGCGTGTGAAAGTTGGACATGAAGAAGAAAGATCAATGAAGAATTGATGCCTTTGAAGGATGGTGCTGGTGAAGAATCTTGAAGGTACCATGGACGCCACAAGAGCAAACAAACCTGTCTTGGAAGAAGTATAGCTAGAATGATCCTTAGTGAGGATGTTAAGACTTTTCTCGTGTACTTGGAACATGTTATGAGGCGAGACAATTCCCTGCAGAAGGACAGTGTGATCATTAGGGATTATATTAATTAGACACCCGTGGCAAGGGGTGGAGTCCAATTTGTCAATCAAGTGGTAGTGTGATGACACCTCCTTGGGGTGGGGGGTAGGGGTAGCTTTTTGTAGAAGAGCAAGATCAGACCAAGATGATTCCTCTCTGGCACTTTGCTCCCTTCTCGCAGGGACTTCACTGGGACTCTGTGTCTGCCTCCAAGAGTGGCTCCATGTGGGCTGCCCACCCGAGAGTTGTGGGCACCCTGCCATGCTCCCACTGACCTTGGATCCATGGAACACTGTACTCAGTTGCCTGTGACCTCCCTGCTTCCTGTATCCCCTTTCAGTGTCATTTGCCTTCAGCGATGTGAGTCTGAAGAGGGTTGAACTGGGCTGGGACACCTTCTTAAAATTGCATATATATTATTTTTTTCTTCTACATAGATGAGTGTCACTGGTTTGCTTCTCTAGACAACTGAGCCTAACACAGACATCATGCTTGGTAGAGTAGAGGGCAACCCAAAAGAGGAAGATCCTTGACAAAATGGAGTGCTACAGTGACTGCAACAATGGGCTCAAACAAGAACAATTGTGAGGATGGCACATGACCAGGTAGTCTTTTGTTCTGTTGTACATAGGGTCTTTAGGAGGAGGAACTGACTCAACGGAACCTAACAACAGCAACAACCGCAGCAGGAGGATCATTGTAAAAGAGGAAGACTTCCCTTATGTGGATTGACACAGTGGCTGCAACAACGAGGTCACAAGATGGCCCATGACTGGATCGTATTTCATTCTGTTGACACTGGAGGCTAGAAAGCCCTGGTGGTGCAGTGGTTGGTTACCTGTTGAGTTGCTCATGGCACAGTCAGCAGTTTGACTGACAGTTTCCTGTTCCCTTAAAGAGTGTAGGTCTTGGAAACCCACAGGGGCAGTTCCACTCTGTCGTGGATGGTTACAATGAGTTGGAATTGACTTGATGGCATTAGATGATGTAGGTTTTTTTTTTAATGAAATGTTTTATTTTGTGCTTCTTTGTGTATCTACCTTCATAACTATGGAAAATACATATGGCTATAGGGTATTTAAAAACAATGAAGAAGTTATTAAAAATGTTTCAAATCAAATCCCTCTCCTGTTATTGGACCTTAAACTACACATTTTGTGATAATAAGGATGAAATATAGTACCAAGTACAGTGATGTGTAAGAACAAGTATTGTAATTTCTACTTTCCCAAATTTCTCATAATAATGAAATCTAGATCTGAATCTGAAATCATGGGTAAAACGTTCATCATTCTCTCTGTTTTGGTGCACACTGGATAACTTAATTATGCCAATAAGTATGTTTCTTGAGATTTTATTCTAAAGAAATTGCACAAAGTTAAGAAAGTAAAGCAGAGACACATTCTGCTCTGCTGCTTAGTTATTTGTGGAGATAAAACATATGCAATTATTATTTCTTTCTTGATTTTTATGAATAATGAACATTTTTGCTATGCTAATCATGTATGAGGCATTGTATCAAGTAATTTAGTAATTTAGCTATGCTTCCTTTTTAATTCCTCCAATAGGCTTACAGTGTATGGCTCTTTTGAAATATGGAGACAAAGGTATCCCCAAGATTCAAAACGCTGAAAGCCAGCTGTGTTAGACTAAAGAAACAAAATTATAGACACTCATATGTGTATAATAAAGAAATTTATATAAAAGAGTAATTTTATATTGAGAAAACATCTCAACCTAGTTCAGATCAAGTCCATAAGTCCTATATGAGCCCATATGTCCCATACCAGTCTATACATTCCTCTTCAGACTCACTCAGCCATGCAATAAAGCTGAATGCAGGAAGATCACAGACCAGTGGGTGGAAAGTCTTGTGGATCCAGTGGCGGTAGAGGCATCTCAGTACTGGCAGCTCCATGTGGCTCCTTCAGCTCCAGGGCTCTAGAGTATCTCCATGTGTCTTGTCAGCAAGCTTGTCTCTCAAGGAGTCACCGTGTGTCCCGCCTCCAGCGAGCTAGTTAGTGCCTCCAAATGAGGTCATCAAGCTGTGACCTTATTGACCTTCACTATTAAATTTCAACTTGACAACTAATAATGTACCTACCACACCAGCCAACTTCTTAGGACTTGGTAGCAGAGCCAGAATTTGAACTAGGCAGCAGGTACATGTAACCACAAAATTATCATCCACCTAAGAATGAAAAGTTTGGTAAACTCTAAATTGTTGAAGAGTATCTCATCCTTATCATTATCCATGAATTTAAATTCAGTGTTACAACCATTAATCTAGGAGTATTCCTGTAGATTATATTATGTTAGATAATATTGGAGCATGTAAGCTTCCCTCCCGCCCCCCAGATTCCTACCTACCTAACAAGGTGGGCAGTCTCTTAATTCTAGAAGCCCCTTAACTCATTGGGGGAGTAACGTAACCTAACACGTGTGCTGGGGCAGGTAAGGAGGAATGACTGCCCCTTGAAGGGGAGGACAAGATCAACATGTCTGCTTCTATAAGGATGCTGCTGGCTGCATAGTAGTTAGCCACATGCTTGCAGGAGGTACCATTAAAGTAGCACTATTGTGGGAGGCTGTTGTGGGGATGATTTTTAATTAGGCTAATGTGACTGGGACTCTTCTCCAACTCACGAATGTGAAGACTTCCCTTTACTCAGAATTCTGGCCCCCAGACTGCTTTATTATTGGAATAAAGAATTTATCTGCATACACTCTCTTCCCTGACCTCAGTTTCCCCCAGTTTCACACCTGAGCCAAAGGCTTTCTTCTGAATGGTGAATCAACAGAGAAAGTAAGCTATCCAAGAGAGCTGGCCCCTGGAATTTGAACATTAACTTTCCACACTGGTCAAGAATCTATTTCTATTTGTTAAATCCAGAATTGGCAATGTCCCTATGTTAGGCTGGCCTGGAAAGTTGTGTTTCATATTTTATCTATGTTTCATTTATTAAGTTCTGGTTCTGGTAAATTGATCTTTTGTGCAATGACAGGCATCACCCAATTAATCGTACCATGTTTACTAAAGTTTCAGGTGACAGCACAATCAACTGGAAAAGCTATGAAAATTAACTTTCAGATGTCTTAGGGTGGACACCTTTCAAGAAGTAACCACAACCACACAAAAAAAAAAGCAGCTCAGGTTTTGTTCACTAGCTGGACATGAAACCAATTTAACTGGAAACTAGGTCAGAAAATATGCATATGATATTCTGCACTTCTGTATTGTTAACTTTTGTTTTGATGGAATTCTCGGTTTGGATTTGTTTACACAATTTAAAAATATGTCTAACTAAAGGGATCATAATAATTACAACTCAACCATCTGCCACTTTATTTCTCCAGCAGCAGAGAGTGGCACACTTGAGTTTCATAAGTTCTTTAATACCTAGCTAACGATAACATTTTAGAAGCATTATAGATTTCACACTACATTTTTATAATCAATATAACACCAGACATAATTATAGAACATATTTTTCATTAACTTTCCAAGAATGTGGGTACCCTGGGTAAAAGATAATCAAATAAAAGCATTAATGTCTTGTGGAGAGAGCTCACTAGGAAACAATGTAAGAATCTATTATGTGATTCATTAAACATTTATTCAATATTTACCCTGAAAGGTCAATTTGACTTACTAGTTATAAAGAACAATTTATTGAATTACATGTATTGGTGGAGGAGGGTTGAGAGCCAAGAAAAATTAAGTGTATGAAATATTGCATTTATTCTCAAGTAGCTTACCATCTTATATCTTTGATTAAAAGATCATCAAAACACAATGATACTTTATGCATATAATTGATAACACAAACTATTACTGTGGTATGTGCTTTATAATAGTCTTGCGTTAGCTTGTTAACAATTCTTAGTTTCTACTTTCTGGTAGAAGTAATGTGTGAAATCACTCAACGTTGAAATAAATTCTCATTTTTAGATGGGGTTTGAGCTGCTTTAGGTTGAATGGGAGGTAATTAAAAAGCAGCTTGATTTCCTGGATATTTTGATGAAAATAAAGAATATGTTTCTCTTTTTCCTATTTACATTCCTCTAGTAATTGTCTTGACTTATTCATGATTTTGTTTGTAAAGATGAATGGCTACTTCTACATGGATTCATTACATAGAATTTCACTGTTAATATTTTATTTTGCTCTTTATTCCTTCTAATTTAGGCAGAAGTCTTAGCTAAAGGACACAGTTGGCTATAGGAAGCAACTCCACCCCTTACCCCCTTCCTTCCATGTGCATGCTTGGAGAAATTTTAATCTATCATTTCATGTAGCAACCCTGCAGGTGCTGTGGATTAAGGTCTGGGCTGCTAACGGCAGTTCAAACCCACCAGCCATTCATTCAGGGGATAAGTCTGCTGGCTTCTGTCAATATTTATTTGATGGAATTCTTAGAAACCCTTTATAGAGTCTCTTTGAGTTTGGAGTCAACTCACTTTCAGTGGATTTTTTTGCTACTTTGTTTTAATTGCATAATGTGGGAGCCGTGGTGGCAAAGTGGTAAGTGCTGAGCTACTGATCTCAAGCTTAATCTCACAGGAGAAAGCTGAGTCTGCCAGCCTCTGTAATGAGTCACAATTTGGGAACAAGCAAAATTGGCAGTTCTACTCTGTCCAGCAGACTCCTTACAGATTGGAGTTGATATGGGGGAGGGGATGTTTATTTTATGTAATTTTATTTTCAAATTGTAAAATATAAAAAACACACTCGATTGAGAATTCATAGCATGGGTGTTAGTCCCAGCTCTCCTCATAAGCAGCCACTAGTTAGGAAGAGAAATATAGGCAAAGAGTTTAACTGATCTTGACTTGGGCTTCCTTATTTGTAGAGTAAGGGGTTGAGTCTAGCAACTTGTAAGGTTTCTATCACTACTCTGATACTAAGATTCTTCGAGTGTATCATTGTAGTTCTATGCTGAATGTTATAGACAATACAGAAATAGTCACACACATTTTCTTTGCCTCAAGACTTTTACAATTTCACCATTCTAGAAAGATAAGATTAACATTATTAGTTGGTTTAAAAACCATATAGCTCTATTGAATACACCTCAGCTTTTATCTTGTTTTATTCCCTAAGGGCTTAAGAAAGAGTTAGCCATCTTCGTTTTGGAAACAGCCCTCTAACTTTTTCCAGGGCACTGAGTCTTCTTACCTCATTCTTCTCATTCTCCCATCAGTTTGTCACCTCTTCCAAGAAGCCTTTCTGCTTCATCCTATTTAAAACATTATGTGGTACTTACATAATCTGGTGTCAATTTGAGACTATTAAGGGTGAAGGGGTGGAGTCTAGCCTGTCAATCAGGTCATAGCTTGATGACCTTATTTGGCGGTGTATCGGAGATAAATAGCTCACTGGAGGCCAGGCACACACAAACACCCCCTGCAAGATGTTCCTGTTCCTGTTGACAAGCCAGATGGAGGCACGCTGATGGCACCAGCCCTGGAGCTGGAGGAGCCACATGGGGACCCATGCCAGCATGGAGATGCTAACTTCACCACTGGATCCACAAGACTGTCCACCCACTGGCCTGTGATCTTCCTGCATTCAGCATTCTTGCATGGCTGTGGGAGTCTGAAGAGGAATTTACAGACTGGTACTGGACATATGGGCTAAAATCGGACTTATAAATTTGATCTGGACTGGGCTGGGATGTTTTCTCTATATACAATTACTCTTTTATATAAAGCTCTTTCTTATATACATATGAGTTATCTATGAATTTGATTCTCTAGTCAACCCAGACTAACACATTCTATTTTCTATTTTTCTTTGTAACTGTCCTTATTTTTTCATAGTACTTATTACAACTTATAATTATTTCACTTATTGTTTTTTGGTAATGGAGGGGTTCCTGATTCTTAACACTATCCGATGGCTACTTTGTATCAGTAGTTGCTGAGTTAACTCAGACTCACAGTGATCACAGGTATGTCTGATGAGCATGGTGATCCAAAGGATTTTCAGCTCCCTGATCATTAAGAGGTAGCTTTCCAGATATTTCATCCAAGGAATCTGTATTGTTATTGTTAGGTGTCATTAAGCAGGTTCTGACTTAGAATGAACCTGTTGCCACAGAATAAAACTGCCCAGTCCTGTGCCATCTTCACAATTTTTGTTATGTTTGAGCCTATTGTTGTAGCTGATGTGTCAATTCAGCTTGTTGGGTCCAGGTAACCATCTTCCAGAGACATCTATAGGAGTATTCCACGTGTGGCCTCTTCCCTGGGAGGGGGACGGTGGAGGGGGGGGGAGGGGAGACTCCGGATGGGGCAGGATGTGATGAGATGGCGATGTGTGGATTGCCGGGGGGCACATGGGGGAGGGGGGAGAGGGGAGGGAGGGGGAAGGAAGGGAGAGGACCTGATGCAAGGGGCTTGGGTGGAGAGCAAATGCCTTGAGAATGATTGGGGCAGGGAATGTATGGATGTGCTTTGTACAATTGATGTATGTATGTGTATGGATGGTGATAAGAGTTGTATGAGTCCCTAGTGAAATATAAAAAAAGAAAAGAGGAGAAAAAAATGATTGGGGCAGAGACTGTACAGATGTGCTTTATACAATTGATGTATGTATTAGTATGAACTGTGATAAGAATTGTATGAGCCCCAATAAATTGTTAAAAAAAATAGCCAACCTTATCATTTGTAGCAAAGAGTGTTACCCATTTATGCCATCCAGAGACTTCCTTCCTTAATACTTCCTTATTATTTAGAAACTGATATTTTTCAGAGCTCCAATAGATTCATATTTATACTCATTCCAAAGAAAGGTGACCCAACAAGACGCTCAAATTATAGAACAGTATCATTCCTATCACATGGAAGTACATTTTACTAAAGATCATTCAACAGTGTTTGCAGCAGTACATTGACAGGAACTGCCAGAGCTTCAGGCTGGATTCACAAGAAGACATGGAACAAAGGATACCATTGCTGATGTCAAATGGATCTTGGCTGAGATCAGAGAATGCCAGAAAGATGCTTGTGTTTTATTGACTATGCCAAGGCATTCAACAATGTGGATCACACCAAATCAAGTATAGACTTGAGATGAATGGGACTTGCAAAAGACTTACTTGTGCTCACTTGTGTGGAACTTGTACATGATCCAAGAGGAAGTTATATGAACAAGGGAGTACTGCATGACTTAAAATCAGGAAAGGAGCGCATCAGGATTGTATCCTCTCACCATACGTATTCAACCTCTGTGCTGAGCAAATCATCAGAGCAGCTGGATTATATGAAAAAGTATGTGGCATCAGGATCGGAGGAAGGTTTATTAACAATCTTTGATATATAGATAACACAACTTTTCTTGCTGAAAGTGAGGAGGTCTTGAAGGGCTTGATGATGAAGATCAAGGATTGCAGTCTTCAGTGTGGATTACGACTCAGTGTAAAGTAGGGCAAGTTCCTCACAACCGGACCAGTAGGAAGCATCATGGTAAGTGGAGAAAAGGCTGATGTTAAGGGTTTCATCTTGCTTGCATTCACAATCAGTGCTTAAGAGATCAATCCAGCAGAATCAAGCAGTCAAGAAATCAAATGACACTTTTTCTTTGGGGAAATCTGCTGCACAGACCTTTTTAACATGTTGAAAGCAAGGATGTCACTTTGTGGACTAAGGTTCACCTGCCTCAAACCATGGTATTTTCCATTTCCTTATATGCATGTGAAAGTCAGACATTGAATAAGGATGACTGAAGAAGTGTGGAAGCTTTGACTCACAGTGCTGGCAAAGAAAATCCTGTGGATGGCCTGAAAAACAAACAGAACTGTCTTGGATGAAGCACAGTCAGAATGCTCCTTGGAAATGAGGATGGTGAGACAATCTTCAGATGTGTGACTTTAGACATGTTAGCAGGAGAGACAAATCCATGGGGAAAGACATCATGCTTGGTACTAAGGAGAGCATTGGAAAAAGGCAGACTCTCGACAAGATGGATTGACATAATGACGGCATCAATGGACTTAAACCTAAGAGCAATTGGGAGGAGGGTGCAGATCTGGGCTGTACTTCTTTCTGCTGTAAATAGGGTTGTTTGTGTTGGAACCAATTTAATTAATGATACCTAACAACAATAAGCTCTTCTCCTTGGGGAGATGATGTGATACAGGTAAGACTAATTACTTTTAAGCTGATGATTTCATGGTACTATCTTGCTTCTAGAACTCTTCTATTATTTCTACCTAAAATGTAAATATAGGGTTTAGAAGTGCAAGACTAGTTTTATAATTGTGAGGATGAAAGCCATGAACTAAGGGTGATGAAACCTAAGCTTGAATCTTAGAGGACAGTGGTCTTTGACCTGTGGTCTCTGACCTGTAGTCTCTGACTAGGATTAGCTACTCCTGGATCACTTGTTAAATCTTATCCATTGATTTCTAGGCTCTTAATTATTTGCCTCTCAAATGTGTTCTTCATAGTTATTTTTCCCTCTTGAATACAATTATGTGAGTGAAGGCAGAGGTCATGCTTATCTTATAACCCCAGGGTCTTGTAAAATGCTTGGCATTAGTAAGGTTTAATTAATAATTATTCAAACAGTCCAGGAGGAAATATAATGAGAATATATACCAGAAAACATACCTTTAAAGCATGAAGTTCTGTATAAACTTGAGGAAATCATTAAGATTGTAATAGATAAATGTGCAAAATATACCAAAATGACATTTACTTGTGGGAATAAAATTAAAACATGAAAACACATCAACATTTTGATATAAGCATAAACACCAATTATGACAAATTAACATATTTATCTATCCAATTAGAAAATTATTTTAAAGAATCCAAAATCATAGAATGGAAAGTAACACTGATACTTTTAATTCTTACCATTTATATGAAAAGCTGACTGAACACTTTGGGAGTAATTTCAGTGGTTTGCATCAAAACTTATAACAGGTATTCTCTTTGATTCAGTAAAGTTTTTTCCAAGAATTTATTTCTGAGAAGCAATTTTTTTATAAATCAATTTATTGGGGCTCATACAACTCTTATCACACTCCATACATACATCAATTGAGTAAAGCACCCTTATACATTCGTTTCCCTCATCATTCTCAAAATTTGCCTTCCACTTGAGTTCGTGGAATCAGCTCATTTTCCTTTTTTCCCTCGCCCTTCCTCCCTACTCCCCCCTCCCTCATGAACCCTTAATAATTTATAAATTATTATTTTATGTTACACTGTCCAGTGTCTCCCTTCACCCAATTTCCTGTTGCCTATCCCCCAGAGAGGAGGTAATATGTGGATCCCCGATTGGTTGCCCTTTCTACACCCCCTTTCCTCCTGGTATCGCCACTCTCACGTTGGACCTGAGAGGTTCATCTGTCCTAGATTCCCTGTGTTTCCAGATCCCAACTGTACCGCTGTGTATCTCTGGTCTAACCAGGTTTGCGAGATGGAATTGGGATCATGATAATTGGGGGGGAAGAAGCGTTTAAGAACTAGAGGAAGGTTTTGAGTTTCATTGTTGCTAAACTGAACCCTGAGTGACTCATCTCCTCTCAACTACCCCTCTACAAGGGATGTCCAGTTGTCTACAGATGGGCATTGGATCCCCATCACGCACTCCCCCTCATTCATGGTGATGTGATTTTTACCCCCCGCCTTTGTTGTTTGAAACCTGGTCCCCTTGGCCCTTTATGATCACACATGTTGGTGTGCTGCTTCCATGTGGGCTTTGTTGCTCTGAGAAGCAATTTTTTAAAGGGCAATAATTTATACAGGACGGCCATAATTACCTCATTATTTATCATATGGGAAAAAAAGAAGCAAGTTACATTTACAACTCAAAAGAAATCATTGCCCCTCAGAGAGTCTGGAATAGTAGATACCCATTACATTTAATTATTAATGTACATGTCATAGTACAAACACACAAATATATTTATTTCTGTATATTAGACCTCTGTACAAGTACACCTATTTTAATATCAATTTATAATATATATTTTCATATTAGTATATATATATTGATATATATAGATTGATATAGTACTGGCACAACCCAAATGAACTAGACATTATAGTCCTCTCTGGCCAATCATGGACAATGATGGTAAGTCCTTCTTGCACTGTGGGTACATAAACAGCATTTAAAAAATAATCCAGGGATTTCACAACAGTCTACGTGAAGTCAGCCACAGAATATGGGGAATTTTGAATCTATTGAAATCAAGAGCATCTCAGATGGGGGTGTAGCATTGAAGTTTGAGGAGGACTGTTTTTCATGCTTGATTGCAGCATGGGGCTTCAGTTAGCGGGAAGGAGGGCCCCTCCATCTTTGTCAAACACGGTGTCTTAATAACAGTAGCAATGAGTTAGTGGCTACAAGGCCCGGGGGGCACAGTTATGTGCTGACTACCAGCCCAGTCAGAGTCACTGTGGGAAACAAGCTGGGTGATCCACTTCTAAAGGTCAGAACCTTGAAAATCTGGAACATTTTTGCTTTGCACACATAGGGTCTCTCTCTGTGAGTCAGAATCAACTCCAGGCGACTGACATTCTTGTTAACGGTTCGGCAGTGAAGCAAAGACTTTGCCATAGTTGAGTCAAGAGAGGGTTAGGGTGGTGGCACTTTTGTAAGCTTAATGGGAGGGACTTTGATCATGTTGATGGTGTTGCCTTTTCGCAATGTTCCTATGGACCTCGACTTGCCGAAGATCCTTCTTAAATAATTGCCTACAGCCCGGTAGACCTTCCCACTCAGACACTGTAGTCAATCTAATATGAATGAAGTCCCATAGTTAATATTGCATAATCTCAATATGAACTTTCTCTTCCATAAGTAAAGCATGTGGTTTTAAGAATCTTCTACATGATCAGTTAGGAAGTATCTATTTGCGTGATCAAAAAACTATCAAGTTGTGTGATCAATTAGAAAATATCTATTTCCTAATAAAGTATTTGGGCTCTGGATTATTTGGGCACTGGAAGCAGGCAATATGGATTGTTCAGAATTCACTCCTTATCGTTGCATTTGCTTTCTGGCAAATTCAGTAAAAATAAAACTTTTTTTTAACCTTTTTTGACTGTTTTGTATAACTAAATTAATTATAGCTATATTTTTCACATAACATAAAAAAAGAAAAAATATCTTTTGAAAACATTTTTCCAAATTAATATTCAGCTACAGAAAATATGAATATTTGGTTCAAATTAAAGCTGAAAAAATCACTACGATTGTGATATAGACCATTAAAATATCATTAATATTCTTATCAAGTGCCCTGATGGAAAATTCCATTATTTTATAATCCCATTTGACCATAAATATTTTGAAACCCCTGTATATATGTGTATATTTTTAGTATCATCATATATAACAATAGCTGCAATAAGTTGCTTCAGAGAGGTAAGGGAAACCAGAAAAAATTGCTAAAACAATAAAGTATTCATAGAGAAACAGAAAAACACTAGCATTACTATGGCTGGGGAAAGAAAATAAATAAAAGAGAAGGAGAGACTATAAATTAAATGGGACAAGAGAAGGAAATTAAATAAGCCACTTTCTAAGAAATTAGAATTTACAAATGTCAAGAAATTCAAAATGTAGACTTGTACCTTTCAGTGGCAAGTTTTCTGAAGCACACTCTTCTATTGAATTGAATTATCCTAACTCAAAATCATGCATGCATAATCAGGACCTTTCCCCCTAAGGTGTTTGTGAGCTGTTGTGTAAACATACCTTTTGAGTCCACAAATGTAGAAAGGAATGGAAGAAAGGAGAGTGGCAAGGGCCAGCAGCTTAATTGCTGACTCTGTGATGCATGACCCAAACAAAACAATTTTCCAAATGACTGTAGAATTCAATTCAGAGAGTAATCAGCTCAACTCTATTTCCTGCTTCCCAATCGTCCTTCCTGTTTTGTGTGAGATCTGGTTCTGCTGAGGCTGAAGTTTTATTAAAAATATATATTTTTAATTTTATTTTTGTCCTTTGGATTTTTGTTTTTATCTAGATGGGTCAATTTAAATGGAGCTTGATGAAGCCATACATCACACAATTGAGTATAAATACTGACCATTTGTTGTAGGTTCCCTACTTCTACTGGGGATTGGCTCACTGAATCCTTACGGCAGTTCTGGAATCATTCCATATTTCTCAGATGAAGACAACGAAGCAAGTCTCTCCATTCTGAAGACTATGTCCTTTGTCTGATACATGCATCCATTATTCACACACACACTCACACACCAACAGAAGCAAAACAAAACAAACTTCTTCCTCTGAGGACTTACTTCACCTGTTCAGATGTGTTTGATTCTTTTCTAAAGGCATGGACAAAGGAGAAAGAGTATTACACATGTATGGCACTTGTGGATCATAGGGTCTCTGAGTTAGGGAAGAATTGTAGTGATGCCGCTCAATATTCCACCTACCTCAGGTAAAAAGGAAGCTAGGAAACTGCAAATTTGACATGACATTTGACGTGTTCAATGCTAAATAGTGCTCTCCAGATGAAAACTCTGCAAGAAAACCAGAACTACATCTATTTTTTCAGCTATTTTAGAGAGCACTTTAGAGGTGTTTTCAGTGAGTCCAAATTTTGGCAAAGGTGTTTGTATCTAAGAGAAAAATGCACACACACACATATATATACACACACATATATGTATATGCACACACACATACACATGCACACAAGAAGGATGAGCTTTTTCTACTTCTGTTAAGAGTTATAGTCTCAGACACCCACAGAGGCAATTCTACTCTGTCCTATGGGGTCATTATGAATGGAAATCTACTTGATTGCTATGATTTTATATATATATATATATATATGAAGGAACATGAAAATATTAGAAATATAGAAGTAATTACTTTGATCAAGTGTTCATGCTACTCATTATAATTGGAAATCAATTTGTATTTTATAGACTCATCTGTTAAAAAGCTTCAAAATATGACATACTAGTAATTGCAGCAAAAGCAATTACATTTAGTTTTTGATTAAGAAGAAAGAAAATGAATATTATGTATTAATTACCAAAATAACAGAGTTCCAATTCCAATTGATGCACTTATTTACTTGATGAATGCAAGATAATTTGGCATTTGTGAAAATCCCATGCAATTTGATTAAGGATATCCAGAATTTTGCAATACCAAGTGAAGAAGGATTTAAGTTTTCTTAGGAATGTAGTCAATGGAATGTAGAGGAAAAATTAAAACTTTCAATAAGGAAAATGTTGATCGGTGTGGAAATGAAGAGAAAGGATTCACTTTAGCAACTTTCATTTTATGATGTACTATGGCGGTAATCCAAACGACACCTTTGTAGTTAACCAAGACAACTAGGGCCAAGATGGAAATGGTCTTACAACTACATTGAGACTTTCTGCGAAGAGTCGCTCAGTATCTGAACTCACACAGAGCAGCGTTATCTTGGGATTACATCAGGGTGTCTGCTTCCAAATAAGGCTGCTTTTTTAAACATCATGTGCTAATTTACCTTAAATTGTGAGATTACTTTTAGAAACTCTCTTGGGTGGGCTATCATCCATTCTCTATCCTATTTTTTATTTGTTTGAACCCCCCCAACCCTCCCCCCCGACAACCCACCCAACTCCCCCACTTGGATCACTTAGGACAGTTCATTCTTAGGACAGTTCATTAGGAAAGCTACAAAATTTATATGAAGTGAAACAATTAACATGCAAATGATATCACATTAAGAGTCTCTGGAGGAAAGAATTAAAATGGAGATACACAGCCCTTCAGATATTAAAAAGATGTACTGCTTTACCATAATAGATTGTCAAATCCATGTGATTTTTCTTCTGTAGTTCATTTTATTACCTCCTTGTCTAGAAATACCAAAATGAATGGCCATGCCTGTCTTAAGCACATTATATCAGGATACTAATAGACAGATATTAAACATGATAGTCATATTGACAAAAGACCTGATGAGGCAAATGATAATATACATAAATATGTATTCAGAACAAAATAATTACATCAAAAAGTAAATGATTATCATTGCTATTTCCTTCCCTGAAATGCTTATAGGGAATCAAGGACTAAGAGGTCATTTTGTGAACATTGCCAAATATCATCGCTCATGCATCTAAATACCCTACTACAAATAGGTTTTAAATGGCTTTTCCTAATGACTAGATAATGTTAAGGAGATATGAGTATTGTTAATGAAATGCCTTAAAATAGTATCTAATATTCACTTAAATTACTTAGCATGTAATTTAAATTTCACAACAGCACTATAAAGTAGGTATAAATATTACCATCTTACAAGAGGAGAATCAGAAGGCAAAGTCATTTAGTTGAGGTGGTACCAAGATTGGGGTCCACGGAACTAATGATGTCCTTGATAATTAATGTTGCTTTGGTTCCAATTGATAAAGGTGAGGTTCACCTCATACATGCACAGATTTATTCCAAACAAAGCATGTTTAAACATATCTCTGGTCAATGGATGATCGCACAGACAGTCTCCCTGTAACAGGCTTGTTAGGATGACTTAAAAAAAGGAAGAGATTTGTGTGTTTATGCATTATGGGAAAACAATGATACAATTTCACGTCAGGATTAATATTAAAATTTTAACAACATCCAAGTGTATATCTTCCTAAATCATTAAAGTTTTGCAACAAATTTTAAGGTAATTCTGTTCATATTAAAGAACAGTTTATAGATGAATTAAGCATTTTAAAGAAGATCAGGAAGATGAATCAAGAGAGGAAAGACCATCAGCCTCATTGATTGAATACCTTGTGGCTGAACTCTAGAAGTGAGTGGAAGAAAACTGTGGAATTTCCAGTGATGCAGTAGCTTCTGAAGCTGGGGTCCGTTTCACGTGGGTTGGCATGTTCAGGTTTAAGCAAACGTCTTGGCCTCAGAAAGCTTTCAGTCCAGTCAAGTGATGCCAAAAACACTTCAAGAAAATTGGCTAAGCCAAAGAGTTGATCTCTTCATCAGTCTTTTAAGAAAGATAGGAGTGAATGAAGATTATTTCACGCAGTCAATCGTAACTGTGGATACGTCTTGGATTTACCAGTATAATCCAGATAGTAAGATACAGACTAAGTAATGGTGTTTGAATGGATCTGCTGGGCCAGTAAAATTCAAGTCAGATAAAGCAGGTCAGTGTTATCAGGAGAATTTTTGAGGATTCCAAAGGGGTAATCTTGAAGTATACCAACAATCATGGGGCTTGTTATAACAAAGTTGTATGACAGTTTGCAATTACATTGGTGAGAATAAGTCCAGAAAAGTTAAACTAAGGAATTTTTCTTCCTCGTGACAATAGTTATTTGAGGTTAGCAAGGACAGTCTTACCAGACACCTAAGCCCACCTCCCTACAGTTCTGGCCCTGCCCCTTCAGACTTCATTTTGTCTCCAAACTCAAAGAACATAAAAAGAAGCACAATTTGAGTCCCTTAATGCCAAAACTGATGTCTTAATGTTGGTGTTATTCAAAGAATGCAGAATTCTTCGAGGAAGGGTTAGGCGGATGAAACACCACCTTTAAATGTGTATAGACTTAGACAGAGGTTTTGTCAAGATACCATAGCTTCCCCCTCCTTTAAAAAATTTTTTTGAACACAGAGTTCTGTAGCAATAATGTTTTATTTACTTTCCCGTTTATAGCAGAATGAAACCTTGTGGTTCTGTGCATCTTCATAATTATTATGGCTTTTGGGTCAATTCATCTCATTGAAGGGTTCACCCATCCTCCCTTGCCCCCATTTAAGCACCTAGGCCCCCTTATTAGCAATAGATCCTTCCTAAAGACCTCTCCAGAGTAAGCAAGCAAAGGTCTTGAACAATCATCATGATCCATGAGGTTTTGATTGGCTGATTTTTAGAAGCAGATAAGTAGGCCTTTTTCCCGAATCTGTTTCAGTCTGGATGCTCTTTTGAACCCTGTCTGCCAGGAGTGATCCTCCTTGAAATACTGTTGACCTCTGGCCTGCTGGCACCATGGGCTCCACCACCGTAGTGGTGGGAGCTACCACGGAAGATTATGCTGCTAACCAACGTACCATCTGTGTGAGAAAAACACCAGAAAATATCATTAACAAATCTCTGAGGTTCAATGAGGTTAAGTAGTAAAGCATTAGGAAATTAGAAACATGAACATAAATGAGGAGATAATAACCATATTTACTCCCTGCTATAATTATTTTGGGGGACTATTATTATTTGTAATAAAAGTTAAATAATGAATACCTTGTTTCTCCGCTGAGTTCAGGAGGTTTTGAGTGTATCTTCTTCTTTTCCCTGAAACTTTCTCAATAAAATACAAGTAAAACCAAATAATCAAAGAACCACACTTTATAACCAAACATTTCTCCCTAACATTTAAAACGCCTGTTTTCTGCTCTCTTTGGAACGGCTCTAAGGAGAGATGGTTCAGGACGTGGTTGTCGACCATGTTCTGAAAGTCCCCTGTGGAGCTGCTCATGGCCGGTACCCTGGAGAGGAGGGAGCCCTTGGTTCAGGAATGTTTACTGGCTTAGCAATGAATGCATTCTACCAAGTTAAAATAAAGCCAACTTTTCCATGTTTTGTTGCACAAATGAGACAATGTCTCATTTATTATAAGACATTGGTGCAAGTCAGATAAAGTATGATAAAGGTTTTTAGGCCCCATGAACATGAAATGATTTCTGAATTTACCACCTCACTTTGTCCAAGCAGTTTCACCTTTTAGAGAAAGTTGTAAGCTCCAACATATCACCGGAATATTGCCTGGTTAAAGCACCGGCATGCAAGTATCAAATCCACTGAAACAGTGACCTTTGGAGGAAGAGCAAAAACGAATCTCCCCGCAACCCCCAAAGATTTCGTTAGCAACAAGGTGCCCTTAACGATTGTTCCCAGAGAAGAAACACTAGTCTCTACCGCTAGCATACTACTTAGGTGAAAATGTTTCTTTTCAGCAGTTATTCATTACTGATCGTCGTTGTCATTGTTAGTTGCTTTCTAGTCAGTCCCAAGTCTAGCTGACTGTTTAGCGCCGTTTTACAGAGGTGGATTAGCACAGTGTCTGCAACAAGGGCCTGAAGTATAAGAACGAGGCAATGGTTTCGATGAGGTTGTGAGGATGACACAGGACCAGACAGTGGGTTTCATTCTATTGTCTCCAGCATTGCTGAAAGTTGGAACCAATTTAAAAGCACCTAGCACCAACGACACTGTCGTTAACCCCTATGGAAGTGGAAGTCACCTGTATTCAATCTCACTGCACATATATTCCAAAGATTAAAGTTTGTTTTCACGTGGATGCTCAGATTTTTATAGTGAAATCCACTTGAAACATCTTGTTCAAATGCACGCAGGTGCATGGTAATTGTTTTTCCTTCCTCTACTTAACAGTGTACAATTGGAGAAACAACTAGAGATTGCTTATTTATGAACTGGAAATTTTGTGTGTGGAAGATACTTGAAAAAGGGCAGAAGAGGAAACTAGGAAGATATGAAAGAAGATAAGTGTTCTTTCTTCTAATCAGATATACTGTTTACTTACTTATCCACTGAATATTTCCATTGTGAAGCTTCTGGTTCAGAAACAGACTGAAAATTAAATTAAACTTGCCTCTTGTACCGTGCGTCAGATGGAAAAATGTATTTTTTGGTGTTTTGATGTTTGTTGATTAATATGGCATAACATACTAGTGTTTTTATATTTCAGAACATTTTGTTTCAAATGACAGTCACTCCATTTAAAAATTGTTTAAGCATAGTAGAGAATTTATTGACTTATTTAACTGGATATTTCAAAGAAGGTTCTGACTGAGGCATTACAGGACCTCAAGTAATATTTTTGGGTGAACAGAAAATTAAAGAGGCTATTGCTCTAAATGAAAAAATTTATAAATATCCAAGAATGGTGGGCCAGGACTTCCATCTACTTACTATTTTAATGCTCTCCTTGCTTTATTATGACATATTAATCTGGTAGGTGTGATTCTGCTACTGTAAATGAATGTAATTGAAAGGGTGCCCCATCACCAACTCCCATTGTTTGTGTAAATCATGTCCAGTCATTGAATAGTTTAATCTTACAAGTTGACAATTCATGTATTACAGTTTTTAGCCAGCCTACACATGTATAATTTCCTTTTCTCAACTGTATTTTAAATTCTATACCATTGGCTAAATTAACGGCACAATCAATAGAATTATCTTCTGCCCCAGGGAGATGATTGATAATGTTTATAAAATGACAATGATAAATCTAAGGTGAACAGAGACATGTGAATATATATTTAGATATAGATACATGAGTTTAATTTGGTCCCACACTTAGGCCTAGTCCCAATCTAAGAAGAATGGGTTCTTTTGACACTGTGTTGCTGGATGCTTGCCCTCATGAACTGATCACTGAAGACCTGGGTGCTGTAGCAAAGTGCAGTGAAGAAACTAGATGGTGCTCGACTATCACAGGCTTGTTTTAACACAGGCAGCTATCTAAGGGAGGTGTCAACTAAGTCCACATAAAATAAGCATACTGGCCCTGTGTGATCCAAAGATTGTGAACAACCCCAAACATGATTCACTGCAATACAGTCAATACTGACTCAGCGACCTCCTGTGGGTTTGCAAGAGTGTAACTGTAACTGTTTGACGGAGTAGAAAGTCCAGTCTTTCTCCCGGTGATTTCGAACTTTTGACCAAGGGGACAGATCTCAGCTCACCTCGTAACGACTGCACCACCAGGGCTCCTTAAGGATTGTAAACAATATAATCAAAATCTGAGGAAGAAATTATATCAGACCTTAAACTGTAAACTTCCGTTTTTTTTTTCAGAAGGCGATGAATGGCCATGAAGCTTAAAGTTCATTGGCAAAGTTCACACATAAGTTAAGTCTTAGGTAAATCTCTGATGCCCATAGCCCAGGAATGAGTAGCCTTGTTATCATGCAGAGTGGACTATTGCAAATGCAGTTAAAAAGATATAGCATCTGGGGTCTTAAAGGCTTGAAGATAAATAGGCAGCCATCTAACTCAGAAGCAACATAGCCCACATGGAAGAAGCACACCAGACTGTGTGACTATCAAGCGTCGAAGGGATCAGGTATCAGGCATCAAAGAATAAAAAATCGTTATCATTGTAAATGATGGGGAGTGCAGAGTGGAGACCCAAAGCCCATCTATAGGCAAGTGGACATCCCATTACAGAAGGGTTGCGGGGTGGAGACAAGACAGTCAGGGTGCAGGGTAGCAATGATGAAACATACAACTTTCCTCTAGTTTTTAAATGCTTCCTCTCCACCCCACCCCACCCGCCTCCCCACACTATCATGATCCCAATTCTACCTTACAAATCTGGCTGGACCAGAAGATGTACACTGGTATAGATAGGAACTGGAAACACGGGGAATCCAGGGAATCCCTTCAAGATCAGTGGTGGGAGTGGTGATACTGGGAGGGTAGAGGGCAGGTGGGGTAGAGAGGGGGAATCAATTACAAGGATCTACATAAACCTCCTCCCTGAGGGATGGACAACAGAAAACAGGTGAAGGGAGACGTTGAATGGTGTAAGATATGACAAACTAATATTAATTTATAAATTATCAGGGGTTGTGAGGGTGGGGGAAGCATGGAGGGAGGGAAAAATGAGGAGCTGATATTAAGGGCTCAAGTAGAAAGCAAATGTTTTGAGAATAATGATGGCAACAAATGTACAAATGTGCTTGACATGGATGTATGGATTGTGATGAGTTGTGCGAACTCCCAATAAAATGATTTTTTAAAAATTCACGCCTTTGATCTCTGAAGACAAAATGGGAGCATAAGCAAATGTGGTGAGGAAAGCTGATGTTATCCGGCTATCAAAAGATATAGCGTCTGGGTTCTTAAAGGGTTGCAGATAAACAAGTGGCCATCTAGCTGAGAAGCAATGGGGTGTTGATGTGATCAGGTATCAGGCATCAGGTATCAAAGACCCACAACAAAAAAAATCTTATCAATGTGAATGAGGGGAAGCATGGAGTGGAGACCCAAAGCCCATCTGTAGACAATTGGACATTCCCTCACAGAAGGGTCACAAGGAAGAGATGAGCCAGTCAGGGTGCAGTATAGCCCCAATGAAACATACAACTTTCCTCTAGTTCTTTAATGATTTCTCTCCCACCCCCGCCCCCTCACTATCATGAACCCAATTCTACCTTACAAATCCAACTAGACCAGAGCATGTACACTGGTACAGATAAGAGCTCATAACACAGGGAATCCAGGACAGAGAACCCCCTCAGGACCAATAATGAGAGTAGCAAAGCAATACCAGGAGGGGAAGGGGAAGGTAGAGGAAGAAAGGGGGAACTGATCACAATGATCTACATAGACCCCCCCCCTCCTCGGGGGATGGACAACAGAAAAATGGGTGAAGTGAGACAGTGGTGTAAGATATGAAAATTTGTTTAAAAAGTGAAATGTTTTTTATAAATTATAATTTTATAGTTTATGAGGGAGGGAGGGTGGGGGAGGGGTGAAATGAGCTGATACTAAGGGCTCAAGTAGTAAGAAGATGTTTTGAAATAATGATGGCAACATGTGTACAAAAAAATCAAGAATCAAATTTAACACCTTATCATTTGATCTTTGTATGTTTGTGACTGGGTATAGTGTACTTTATTGATGGTACATGACAAGGTTGGGCTCTCTAAACCACTCCCCTTCTTCAGGGGACCTGTACGGAAACTTGAGATGATGGGATATTCTCAGTGTGTTGGGTGATCAAATTGAGGCAAAGACTCCCCGGCAGCTGATGGCCTCCCTTTTACTCTAGTGCTGTTGCTGAGGCTGGTGGTCCGAGGGGCTCTTATCCCTTGGAGACCATGTGGGCCATAAGATCCACCACTATGTTGCTATATCCAAATTCATTGTCATACCAGGAAATGATCATTTAGGGCAATGCCCATTCCCAGCATCTAAGTTGGAAGAATGAGTGTCACTGTTGAAGTCACAGGAGACAAACAGGTCCTCAGTGTAGCCCAGGTTGTCCTTTAGGGGACCATTTGATACCTGATTCACCATCTTCTTGATGTCATCGTACTCCCTAGACCAAAAGTGATATCTACAACCAACATACTTGGGGTGGATACCAGCAAGGCAGGCCAGTGAGTTTCCCATTGTGTTCCGGGATAACCTTGCCCACAGCCTTGACAGCACCGGTACATGTAGGGATGATGATCTGGAAGCCCCAGGCTGTCCCACCAGAGTTTCCTAGAGGGGCCGTCTACAGTCTTCTGGCTGGCAGCGATGGCATGGACAGTGGTCATGAGTTTCTCTACAAAGAAAGGTGTCATGGATGACCTTGGCCAGGATGGGTGTGTGTCAAGCAGTTGGTGATGCAGGAGACATTGCTGCCAATCTTGAGGGAGTTGACATAGTTCTTGCGTTTCACACCCATCACAACCATGGGGGCATCGACAGAAGGTGAAAAAATGATCACCCTTTGGGAATCACCCTTTAAGTGAGCCCCGCCTTCTTTATGGTGGTGAAGACACCAGTGGACTCTACCTCATACTCGGCACCAGAGTCAGCCCACTTGATGTTGGTGGGCTCTTGTTACTGGAGGCTGGAGATGGACTTCCCATTAGGGATAGCTTCCTGTTCTCAGTCTTGACAGTTCAATTGAATTTGCGATGGGTGGAACCATACTGGAACATGTAGGCTCTGGAGCTTAGTCAATGAAGAGGTCATTGTGGGGAACAATATACACTTTGCCAGAGTTGACAGCAGTCCCGGCGACCAGGCGCTGAATGCGACCAAATCCATTTTACTCCGGCTTCATGGTGTCTCCGGGATGCAGCTGGGAGTACACCAGAAGATGCGGCTGCCTGTCACGTGAGGAGGAGCAGAGAGCTGGTCTCAAATTTTACCCTAGTTTTAAATCTTTCTGTTTAATGTTTTTCTGTTTAATGTATTTGGTTGACATTTTCCTCTGTTGTACTTCGTTATTTTGTTGTAGTTGTTTGCTTTTGGGGGGCATGTTTTTTTCATATATGAAATCCAGAATAGATAAATCTATAGAGACAGTAAGTAGATTCATGGTTTCTTAGGGGCATGACAAAGGAAGCTGGAGGGAAATGGGAAGCTAAAAGGAATATAAGAAAGAGGACAATGTTCTAAAATTGATTGTGGCAATGATTATTCAACTCTTCTTGAAATAATAGAACTATTAAATTGTATGATAAGTGAATTATGTGTAAATTAAACTGTTTTTTCCCCTAAAACATTTTATGAGGAGCTAATACAGACATCATACCATTCTATAGTTCAATCACATCAAGCAGCATTGTACAATTGCTGCCAAAATCACGTTCAAAACAATTAATTCCTTCTGGAACTTCTTGATATCAGTTCACTCTTACACCCTCACCCCCAACATAACTTTCCCCCTCCTACAAATTGTATTCTAGCTGTTGTCTCTATAGGTTCATCAATCCTGGGATTCATATACTGAAAAACATAGAAAAACACATAACAAAGGTTCAAGAAGTCTACCCACAATGACAAAATACAACAGAGATCAATTCCATCGTGGAAAAAAAACAAAATCCAACACAGAAAATATTAGAAACCAGATCAAGCTCCAGTTTATTAGAGGGGAAATCTGGTGACAAAGTTTTAATTGTTCAATTCAGATTTATCATTTTAATCTATTATAATCACCTCTCCAATACACTGATGAATAGATTATTCCCATCCTTCAATAATATAACTACTTTTAAAATTCACAAGAAACTAAATAATCACTATACAAAACTAGTCTGACAGAGTCAGTTCTGAGTGGCAATAATTCCATGTGTTTCTGATTAGAACAGTGCTCTGTAGGGTTCTCAATGTCTGTATTTTCAGAAATAGATTATTAGATACTTGTTTTGAAGATCCTCTGGGTGGATTCCAACCTTTTACGTTGTGGTGAGTAACAGAGTGTGTTATTTACTATTTGCACCACCTAGGATGCAAATAATCAAGACGCCTGGTAATAAGATTAAGGTTCATTTAAAACATCACCATGAGTTGGAACTGATAGGATAGCATGCAACAAAATATTATTATGATACATTATTATTTTTTGTATTTGCTTTGTAAATTCTCCCCCTCCCAACAGTTTTTTTAATTAAAATTTTGCACGAGAGTGAGTGAATTAGTAAGTGAGAGAGTGAGAGAGAGTGAGTGAATTAGTGAGAGAGTGAAAGGAAGAGTCCCTCCCAACAGTTTTGTTGGCATGTAATTCGCATATTATATAATTCAATAGTTTAATCATGTCAAGAAGAGTTGTACAATATTCATCAAAATAAGTTTTAGAACATTTTCTTCATTTTTGTACTAATCATTATTAGCTCCTCATTTCCCTTCAACCTCCCCAGTCATATCCCTCAAGGAACCATTAATATGGTTACTATCTCTATAGATTTATATATTAAAAAAACATTTTAAACCAACCAAACAAACAAAATTAACAAGAACAACAGAGTAAAACCTCAATCACAAAGAAAGCAGAAAATATTAAAAACTAGAAGAAACGCAAATAGATCATAAGGGAATCTTGACGTTTTTTGCAAATAATTTACATATCATATATTTTAATAGTTCAATCATTCAGTCATACCATGTATCATGGACAATTGTACAATCGCCCCCTACCAATTTTAGAGCATTGACCTCCCCCATGGTCAAGTCACTTTAAGATGATGCATGCAATCATAACCCATTCTAGTACTCCCTCCTTCTGCTCATCTTTATTAGTCACTGCCAAAATCCCCTTTCCCTCCCTTTCTTCCCACCCCCTACACTGTATTTCCTATATCCCCTTGCTATCCATCCTTATGCATACACTCCTCCAGGGCTTCACAGCTGGGAGACCCAACACAAAGATGATACATTATGAACACACACGATCTCATAAAAATATGAGAGGCAATTTATTTGCAATTTTTCTATTAAATCAAATGTAGCTGGAGCCCCTTAGTCTATGAGCAAAGACAGGTTGTTAAAACTAAAAGCAAAACAAAACAAAAAACAAGAAAAATTGTTCCCTTTTTTGGGCTTATTGAACTGTAAGCCGTTTAGCTCCAGTTTTTGCTACCCACCCTCTTGGCTTCTTTGTTGCTGTTGCTTGCTTTAGGTTTTAAAAATTAAGTACTTTGTTTCATACACTAGCTGTAAATCTGGATTTTGTGTTCTGTCTATGTGCTTTATTGGGTGAGGATTTTATTTTCTAAATCTGTACTTTTTAAAAGAAATCTCTGCCTTTGAGTGGATTCTGACTCCCAGTGACAGTACAGGACAGCACACAACTGCCACTGTGGGTTTCTGAGGCTTGCAATCTTTACAGGAGCACAAAGCCTCACCTTTCTCCCTCCAAGTGGCCACCGGGTTTGAACTGTGACCTTGTGGTTGGCAGCGCAACGGGGAACCCACTATGCCGTTAGGACTTCCCTGCCTGGTAGTATCTGAAAAGCGATTGCCTGATTGGACTTTCGCTCAGCTGTTCCTTCTATTTCTTTTCTTTTTTAAATTAAAAAAAATGTTAACCTTAATGCTAGTCACATTTGTTTTGATTCCCGATTCAAGGTATCCTAGATTCATAATCATAATACTGAAGATATAGATAATCCGAAAGGACTTTAATTGAGATTTATGTTTTTCCTAGTAGTTGTTATAAGCACTTTAAATGCATGAATGTCATTTTCCCAATCAACCGTGAACCTTTGTACTGTCATTCTCCTCATTTGGTAGGTGCAGAAATCTAGTCATAGAGAAGTGTCTTATTTACCTGAAGTCACAGAAGTAGAAAATAGAATTATCAAGCATCTAGATTAGCTCCCTTAATATCAAGTAGAAAAACATGATAGATAAAGTTTAATATTAATAAGAATCATACTAATGTTTTTACTGTCTATCTATCATTCTGCCTTTAAATAATTCTGTTAATCCCCCCAAAAAACCAACCCCACTGCCATCAAGTCAATTTGGACTTATGGCGCCACCGCCATAGGACAGAGGAGAATCATCCCATTCACGTGCCAAGGCTGCAAATCTTTCAGAGGCAGATTGCATCATCTTCCTCCTGCAGACTGGTTGGTGGGTTCAAACTGCTGACCTCTTGATGAACCGTCGAGGCTTTAACTATCTTTCTGATAGCAGCGTTTCTGTTGAGTAGCCTTTGTTAAAAACCACCCCAGCAGAATCCTAGAGTCGAAGGACTTCGGCAGAGCGAGGCAGCAACAGCCATTGACTAGATGGAAATCCTCACTCCTCTTCGGCCTGCTCCTTCTCCGGTTTGATGTGAATGGTACTCTGAAGACGCGGAGAACCTTTCTCCTGCACGGTCTTGTGAAGTGCCTTGTAAATAGGAAAGCTTGCAACGGTGGCAACTGAATGAGGTCCAAGCGTGCAGTTTGAGTGCAGAGCATCTCCCTGGGGTTGTCCTGCCCCCTCTTTCCCGGTCAGTTCGTCCTCCATTCCAACTACCTTTTCACAATGAGATTCCCCTTCCCCATCCCACCTTTACTGGCTTTGTTAAATCTCTCTCTTTCTGAACATTCACTTAAACCTGAAGGCAATGGAAATCTATCCTGACTTGTTCTTTGTAGTCCTAATAGCCTCCTGGATCACTCAGAAGCTGGCCATTTGCACCTTGTAACGTCTACCATTTCTCATAAAACATACTAAAGGTCATCGCGTTGATTCCTGCTCATAACAACCTATAGAACAGGGTAGAACTTTTGAATAATTAAAAAAGTTCTCATTATAGACCTTTTTAAATGAAGTTTCTCCTTTAGTTTCTACCTGAATATAAAGGAGAAGAAAAATAGAGACACACTTTCTTAGTTTATATATGTATACATACATACATACACATTTAATAGGAATGTTATATAATGCTATATGTTATATAAGATTATGTATATACATGTATATGTATACAAATATATACATTACATATATTTCCAAGTGTTCCATATTAAGTAATAGAACACCTTCATAAAGAAGATCTACCATGAAATAGAGGACGTGTGTTTGTTGTCCTGGGAACATAGAATCTTTGTCAGCCCTAAAACTGTATGACTCTTTGACACTGTCCCAAACCAAGTGATATAAAAACTCAGACTGTCCAAGCCTCAGTTGGTCTCAAATTGGCCCCAATTAGCCTGAAAAGGCAGTAGATGCACAGTGTTTGCTAGTGGATATCAGAAGTATGGTCCGTTCTTGATACAGTCTAGCTTCTTTGTTTACGAGGTGTGCAGCATGCAGGTTGAATAAGGCAAAAGGATAACCCTGCCACACAGAAGATGAACTGAGGTGTTTGTGAGGAATACTGACTGTACAATGGGCTCCAGATAAATGAACGAATCCATCTTAGAAGGAATATAATAAGAATGCTCCTTAGAAGCAAGGATGGTTCCGACTTCAGTCTGCTTACTTCGCACACGTCCTCAGGAATGGCCCTGTGTTAGTTTGGGTAGACTAGAGAAACACTCATATACGTATAGGAAAGAGCTTTATGTACAAGAACAATTAAATATTGAGAATACATCACAGCCTAGTCCAGATCAAGTCCATACATCCGATATTAACCTATATGTCTGATACCAATCTATAACGTGCTCCTCAGACTCACGAAACACATGCAATGACGCCAAACGCGGGACGATCACAGGCCAGTGGGTGGGAAATCTTGTGGATCCCGTAAACATCTCAGTGCTGGCAAGGCTCTCTCTACGTGGCTTCTCCAGCTCTAGAGGTTTGTTTCCATCAGCCTCTCCAAGTGTTTTCTCCACGAGGATATCTCACAGAGAGCGAGTCAAGAGAGTCTCCGCCTCCAAGGAAGAAACAGGAGTTTCCAGAATCCTCAGGAGAAGGCCATGCCCACACAGAGGCCCCATTGGCTATACCCTCCTTGATAGGCTAGACTCCACCTATTTGGGGGGGGCTTATCCTCAAATTGTCACCCAATTGTGTAACTATCTCAGACCACTTGCTAGAAAGGGGCATTGGTAAATTAGAGGGGAAAAAACCCCAAAGGAAACCCTCAATGAGATGGATTGATACAGTCTTCCCTTAGGCTTAAGTGAGCCTTGGTGACATCAAGGGTTAGGCATTTGGGCTGCTATCTGCAAAGTTGGTGGTTCTAACTCACCAGCAACTCCATTCTAGAAAGTTGAGACTGTTGGCTCCTATAAAGATGTATAGTTTTGGAAACTCTGTATCCAGTTAGTATTGGTTAGCATTGACTCAATGACAGTGGGTTTGGTGTGGGTATTAGGCTTACAGTTTTCATGAGCCAGCACTTTCTATAACACCTAACAATCACAACAACATCATTGACAGAGCTACATCTATTCATCAGTTATAGTTACTCTGTTGCAAAGTTAACAATCTTGGAAATCATTTATTAGAACCCCAGCATTTAAGTGACAGAAGAAGAAAGCCTCTTCCCTTACTTACATAGGGCCATGACGGAGTGTGAAGATGAGGTAGCATGGACGAGCGTCTAGTTGTTTTATGTAAGACTTTACACTAGAGACGCAACAGGAAGGGACGGAAGAAAGAGAAGTAGGAGAAAAAGGAGGAGGAGGAGAAAGAACACATGCTTGGGGGGCTACTTGGATTTTGTCACTGTTTGATATGAAACTACATATAGTATATTTTCCATTTAATGTGTTACAATCCAAAATCAGTGGATTCCGTGGGGAGGCAGGCGGACCATGGGCCAGAGGAGAACTGCTCTCAGGAGATTTTCTTGACCACCATCCTTATGGAAGCACATCACCTGGTGGTGCTCCAATGACCTGATGGGTGGGTTCGGACCACCCATCTTTCAAGGAATCATTATTTTCAGTCTGCAAATGAGCATCTCACTACCTTCCAGGGCCCTTGTAATTAAACTACTTATCTTCAAAGTCAGCACCGATACTTCTTCTAGATTAATAGTTTGGGAGTTTGACTCCAAAAATCCTTTCTTGAGTATTTGTGACTAAATATGAAATATCAAGTCAAATTGGTAAAGTGGCTATCTTTAATTTTATGCCTGTGTTTCTGTACTTTGGTGTAGTTTATACTTTGTGCGCATTGAAATGAATACAGTTGGCGGCGAGGGTGATGGTGTGTTGAATTCATTTAGGTTGAAGAGCTCTGGAAAGAGTCTGGTCTCTTTCCAGGCTCCCGCTCTTCTCCTCAAGTCTCCAGCAGTCCACTAGGACCTACTCTCCATCCTTTATCTGAGCGACCAGCCCTTATTGAGTCCCCTGTGGGAACAGAGGCTTGTGAAGCTTTCTTTGTTTAAAAAAAAAATCTATTTTCATAGTATGAACTCTGTATCTTGCTTCTTTGAATGTCATGAGCCTATTTGTGAACTGTAAAAACCTAGGACATTTTTGTCGATTTTCCTCCTTTGTCTGCATTCTAGAATGCTAATTTTCCTTGAGGAAATGATTGACTCGTAAGGTTATGTATAAAGACATGTGGGGAGAAAAGCACCTGGATTACTATTTTAAGACAACATTTCACTGCGCCTATAATTTGTCGGCAACTGTGCCGGGCATTTCCCAATGCCTTCAAACACATTGACAAGGGTGGCTTCAGTTTACAAGGACAGCTGACATGTAGAGGTTAGGCCAGTGCATAGGGCTACTGCAGCCTTTGGTGTTGTGCAGGAGTGCAGAAACGTCTGCCTTTAAAACCCAAGCTCTAATGGCTATTTAAAATTGGGAACAAGTAATTAAATGCCTCTCTAGACTTTTAAAGGCTTGTTCTGCATATAGTTGATGAAAGATTATTGAAAGACTAAATCAATGTAGTAGTAATTATTACTGAAGTCTAGAGTACATAAATCTATTGCCCTCTAGCTGATGCCAACTCACAGTGTCCCTATGTGTGTGAGAGTAGAGATATAAAGGGTTTTCAATGGTTGCTTTTTTTTTTTAAGTAAATTGCCAGACTTTTTCCAGAGGTGCGTCTGTGTGGATTCAAATCATCGGCTTTTGAATTAGGAACTGAGCTCTTCACTGTTTGTGCTTCCCAGAAACTCCCGTTGTGGTAGTGACATGACCTCATGCCAACCTGAGAGTATTATGAGTGAGCGAAGGGGTGGAGTCTAGCTTGTCAGTCAGGTCCTAACCAATGCTTCTGTGTGGGCATGGCCTTCTCATGATGATTTGGGGACCTCTTTTCCCCCTGGAGGTGAGCCACACACACTCTCTCTGCTTCTCCTGCCTGTTGACAAGCCATGTGGAGCCATGCTGATGGCTGCCAGAGACCTGGAGCTGGAAGAGCCACGTGGAGACCCATGCCAGTGCAGAGATGCTTCCACCACCACTGGATCCACAAGACTTTATATCCACTAGCCTGTGACCTTCCTACATTTTGCATTGTTGCATGCACTGTGTGAGTCTATAGAGGAATTTATAGACTAGTATCAGACTTATAGGCTAATATCGAGCTTATGGACTCCATCTGGACTGGGCGGGGATATTTTCTTAATATACAATTACTCTTGGATAGGAAACTCTCTCTTACACACGTATAAATGTCTCTGGATTTGTTTCTCTAGCTCAACCCAGACTTACACATCCATAGTAGGATCCTCTTCATTCATATGGTATGGAGTGAAGAAATAATGAGCCCCATTTTCTGTCCTGTGTCTCTGTGGCTGTACATTTAGGAAACTCTGTTTTCCACAGGGCAGGGTGGGAGAAAAAGTCTCTTCCTTCGAATGAACGGAGTAGTACCCAGGCAACTCACTGTTTGCTTGGTTTATTTCTGTCTAGGCTTAGACCCCGTGAGGAAGAGACATTCCTTACTTTGTACCTGAGCACACTTTGTTGTTTCCTTGTACTTCTTAGAAACAATACTAAGAAATGGTAGCAGCAGCAGGCACTGGTAGGAAAGAATTTCAGGGGATGCAGAAAGTTTCTCTTCTGCATTTAAGGAATAGTTTCCTCTGCTGAAAGGAAAATGACCAATGCAATCAATTTGATGCTGATAATTATAATGATGGTGAAAGTGTTGAAATTATTTCCATGTGTTAAGTCTTGACCTGTGGATGATTTGGGCATATAATTTTATTAGTGAGCTAAAAATGATCCTGACAGACCCAATGAAATGGAATAAATCACAAAATTAATTAAATCCAATTGTAATTATTCCTGCAGGTTTTGTTTATAACAGCAGAAGTAAATAAGTTTATCTATAACAAAATGAGTTATTTATGTGAAAGCTTGCTCACATAAATTACTTTGTCTTTCTTTTGGAAAATATCTATTACCAATCTATTATTATCTTATTAATAATTAAATTTTAACAAAGCAGTTGGAAAGCACACATTATTGAATGATGTCTTGAGAAGGCTCCAAGGTGCTGTAAAATGAGAGTGATATGCATCCTGGGAGTAAAATTGGGATGATATAGTCTCGAGGGCTGAGAAAATTAAGGGGAGGTTGAAGGTTTGGGCTTCTTCACCATCAATGGTCACAACGAGGCAAAATTGATTCAATTTTTGCAGTGGTGTTTTGTTTTTGTTTTCAATGAGGGGATACAAGTTGCTCATTATCTCCAACAAAGGAAAATTAAACATGAATTTAAACAGCAGGTTTTCATTAACCGTAGGGATCTCTGAGTAGCAGGGATTGCTACGTTCTTTGCCATTCACCAAAAGATTGGTGGTTTGAATGCACTCAGAAGTGCCTTGAAAGAAAGGCCTGGTGGACTGTTTTGAAAGATCACAGCCACTGAACATCCAATGTCTTACTGTGGAGCACATGCGGACACCATGGGTGAGAATCAGCTAGATGACAATAGTTTACGTTTGGTTTTAATTAGAAGAGAATTTTCCTAATTTTAAGGTTGTGAAATCTCGATACAGACTGACAAAGAAAGATTATCCACTAATTCTACTTGGTATTTATTGAGAGTTGTGTGAGAGGCATTGGCATGCAGGAATGGGTAGGAGAGGCCTAGCCTGTGATTTAATTTGTCCTACATTCTTTCAGCAATGGCATAATATTCTTGGATAACCTAACGAGTAATCTGATTTTTTTTGCTTTTTGGGTTTTTTTTAATCACTTTATTAGAGACTCATACACCTACCATCACAATCCATACATACATCAATTGTGTAAAGCACATTTGTATATTCATTGCCCTCATCATTCTCAAAACATTTGTTCTTCACCCAAGCCCCTGGCATCAGGTCCTCATTTTTCCCCTCCCTCCACACTCTCCGCTCCTTCATGAACCCGATAATTTATAAATTATTATTTGTCATATC
The DNA here is from genome assembly GCF_050624435.1 of Tenrec ecaudatus. Taxonomy (NCBI): domain Eukaryota; kingdom Metazoa; phylum Chordata; class Mammalia; order Afrosoricida; family Tenrecidae; genus Tenrec; species Tenrec ecaudatus. Next base: position 235,193,403 of record NC_134530.1, read on the forward strand.
TTGCTCTGTCCCACGTCTAACTTCCCCCACTTTTCTGTTGTATGTCCCCCAGATTCCCCCTTTCCAACCCACCCTCCATAAGCCCTCTCAGTATCGCCACTCACACCACTGGTCCTGAAGGGATCATCTGCCCTGGCTTCCCTGTGTTTCTAGTTCCCATCTGTACCAGTGTACCTCCTCTGGTCTAGTCAGGCTTGCAAGGTAGGATTCGGATCATGACAGTGGGCAGGGGAGAAGGAAGCATTTAGGAACTAGAGGAAAATTGTATTTTTGATTGTTGCTACTTCACACCCTGTCTTGTCTTGTCTCCACTCCATGACCCTTCTGTAAGGGGATGTCTAGTGGCCTACAAATGGGCTTTGGATCTCCACTCCACACTCCCCCACTCATTCACTATAGTAAGATTTTTTGTTCTGATGATGCCTGATACCTGACCCCTTGACACCTTGTGATCACACAGGCTGGTGTGCTTTTTCCATGTGGGCTTTGTTGCTTCTGAACTAGATGGTCACTTGTTTACCTTCAAGCCTTTAAGACCCCAGATGCTATCTCTTTTGATAGATGGGCACCATCAGCTTTCTTCACCACATTTAGTTGTTCACCCACTTTGTCTTCAGCAGTTTTGTTGGGAAGGTGAGCATCATAGAATGCCAATTTAATAGAAGAAAGTATTCTTGCATTGAGGGAGTACTTGAATGGAGATCCAATGTCCCTCTGCTGCCTTAATACTAACCTTATGAATATATGTGCATAGATCTATTTCCCCATCCTCATGTATAAATATATTTGCATATGTATATGTCTTTATCTAGACCTCTATAAATGCCCTCTGCCTCCCCTCTCTTTCCTCTATTTTCTTTGACTTCTCTCCTGTCCCACTATCATGCTCAGTTCCCACCAGGGTTTCAGCAATTCCTCTTAGTTATGTTGCCCTTGATCATGCTCAACCAGGCCTCCCACACCCTTCTCACCACCAATTTGGATCGCTTGTTGTTCCCTTGTCCCTAGGTTTATTAACACCACTACCTTTCCCCCCACCTCCCCATCTCCCATGTCCCCACGGAACTGTTGATCCTGTTGTTTTCTCCTTCAATTGTTCATCCAGCTTATCTTATTTAGACAGACCTGCGGAGATAGTAACATGCACAAAAACAAGACAGAGCACAACCAAGCAACAATATACAGCAAAACAACAAACTAATGACAAAAACAAAACAAAACACAACAAGAAAGAAAAGCTCACAGTTAGTTCAAGGATTGTTTGTTGGCTTTTAGGAGTTTTTTCCAGTCCAGTCTGTTGGGGCCCCATGCCTTGGCTCCAAAGGCTACCTTCAGCTTTCCCTGGGGACCTTGCCACTCCATTCCCTTGCTATTCTGTTGTACCCCCTTAATGTTTTGCCTTGGTGTGGCGGATCTGATCGGATGCAGTTCCCTTACTGTGTCTCTGGTGTTGTCACCTGTAGGGCTATGGGTCAGTGAAGGATGTCATGTCTCATAGTGGGGCCAGCCATGTGGTTCTCTCTGTTGACTAGCTGTTCTAATTGGGAACATCGACCTCCTGGCCTGGTGGGCCAGGATGTGCTCCACTCTCTCCTCCTCCCCCTTCATCTGCTCTCGTGTGCTCAGATCAGATATGTCCCTCTTCCAAAGCTGTAGATTCAGTACCGCCCTTTGATACAAATTCTTCTGAGAGGAGGGGCAGATGGCCCCCTAGTAGTTGGGGATGGGGCCAGTCCCCCAGACCTCTCCACTGGTTCCCTACTCCATGCTGGCATATTGCATTCATATCTCGGAGCATCGGGTTGAAGTCTGGTCCTTCTTTCCCTGTGGAGACACAAACAATACCATCCCCTTTGGTCAGTTAGTGCCCTGTGCCCCCTCTACTCTTTTCTTTTTAATTATTATTTTTCCCCTTTCCCACCTCCTTTTTTAGTTGTCTACCATATGTATCCCTGTATTTGGTCTGGTCCCTGCCATATTACCTGGTCCTCACCCCAGGTATATTTGTATACCATAGCTTTTTCCCTATGCCCTATTTGCCTTTTTTTTTTTAAAGCTTACCTCAGCAGCCTTTCAAGCCTTTCTATATTTAAGTCAATGCTACCTTGTAGCCTGTTTTCTCTTTTGCCCTCTGGGTGAGGTTGTTCTACGTGGTGGTCTCATATATATTTGGTGAGTGTTGTTCTTTTGCCCATACTGGGTCAGCAAGGATCTTTTGTAGGCCTGGGTTTCTTCTAACGTATTCTTTGAGGTTTTTCCTTGTCTGGGAAGACTTTTACTTCTACATCTATCTTGATTGATAATTTGGCTGGGTAGAGTATTCTTGGGTTTGCATTGTTTTCCTTCAATTTTTTGAATATGTTACTCCACTCTCTCCTCTTCTTCATAGTTTCTGCTGATAGGTCTGAGCATATTCTTATTCTTTATATGTGATTGCTTGTTTTTCCCTAGCTACTCTCATGATTTTCTCCTTTTCCTCAAAGTTGGATAATTTAACTATTATGTGTCTTGGTGACTTCTTGGGATTCAATCTAGCTGGTGTTCTTTCAGCCTCCTGAATGGTTGCCTGGTTTTCATTCACTAAGCTGGGGAAGCTTTCCTCCAAGAATTCTCTCACTATTGTTGCAGATTACTTCTTTGTTGTGTCTTCCTCCGGTAAGCCAATAATTCTAATGCTGTTCTGCTTCATGGCATCAGACATAGCTCTTAAGTTTTCTTCAGCTTCTCTGATGGTTCGCGTTTGTTAAAGTCTGCTTGGCTGTTCTCCAAGTCACTGATGCGGCTCTCTGATTCCTCCAGTCACTTCTCGAGGTCCATGAGTGTGCTACTGGTTTTTGTTATCTACTCCCTATGCTCCTGTTTTTCTCTTTGATTTATGGCTTTTACCTGGTCTATCATTTCATCCTTTTTCTGTATTGTTTCCGTCATATCCTCTATGACTCCAAGTAGCATTCTTAAAATTTCTTTCTGTGGCAGCTCAATGTCTGCTTCCCCTATGCATGTCATTATGTTCAGGCCATCTTCTGGCATTGCCTTTAGTTTCTCCCATTTTTTCGTTGAGGTCGTTGGAGCAGATGACTGTTTGCGTTGCGTTGTTTTAGATGAGCCAGGTGCCATTTTCCTGGGAGTGGAAGAGCACTGGCTTTCTCTGGGAGACTTGTAGGAGTGCTTCTTCGAACTGCTACAGCTTATTTCACTATGGAATCAACCTACCACTTTATCCTCCTGTGGCTTCCCTCTCAGGGGAGTGACCCAGAAGGGTTGTCTGCTTTGGTGTTGTGGGGGTTGGGCAGAGGTTCCTGCTGCAGATTGGAGCATTGAGGAGTGTTGGCCCAGGTGCCCTATACCCCCAGGCACACATGCAGGAATTGCCCAGTAAGAAGTTGAACAGAGTATCCCCTGGTGGGAGCCAGCAGGGGCTTTTCCCAATCTAGCTAATTACACAGGGTAGGGCTCACCTAGCTGGATGTGGCACAGGTGTAAATGCCCTAGGCTAAGGGGTGTAGTCTGGAGGTTAGCAGTAGAATGTGAGAGACCAAGAAAGAGGCAAAAGGGAGATAAAAATGTTAAAAAGCAAGTCCCATGATCCTGAGGATTTTATTTTTTTATCTCCCTGGCCAGCTAGCGTATACTCAAATGTAATTGTCTCTCACAGTCACTGGGCTGCAGCTCCTTGCTGTTTAAAGCTGACTCTTGTTACAGAGGGTCTTTGTTGTGCTAAAAGCTGCCAGGCCCTGTAGCTGAGTTCTGGAATTCCTTAGCTAGGTTGCTTCTTATGGTGATTTATGTTAAGGACCTCCACCTGTGTGCTCCTTGGAGCTGAGCTACCAGACTTGGGTTTGTTTTAAACCAATAATATATATTTCACCTGCCCCCCCTTTTTTTTTCTTGCTTGTGATGTGCTGAGATTTGGGCGCTGTCAGGCTGGCCACCAGAGGGGAGATTCAGCTTATTAGGGGGGTTGCTTCGTTCTCGGCCAATTGGAACTAAATTTGCTCCCTGGACTCCCAACTTTCTATTTTCTCCCACACCGCGATCTTCCTAAGGTAATGCTATATTTTTTCTTTTACTCTAAATTATGCCTACCGGCCACCACTACCCTGGCCGTGGGCTCAAGGAAGCCAATCACGCGGAGAGCTCCAGAGTGGGGTTCCCCTCGTGTCTGGGATTCTGTCCCCTCTCAGGTGTCTGCCTGCAGAAATCGCTGCTCCAGGCAAGGGCACAGCGGCGCCTGTGGGCTCGCCAAAGCTAGAGTGCTTTAAAGCGTTCTTGGTTTGCTTTGTGAGTGGAAATCCCACACAAAAAGTGGTTCAGGAGAAACCCTGGTACCCTAGTTCTAATTTCAGGACTCCACCTCCCCATTTCCTTCCCATACCTCCCAATTTTATTGTCTGGCAGCAGGAGCTCCGGAGGGATGAGTCCTAGCTGGTTGCCATTTTCTCCCCCTCCAGGATTCAAATGACCTGACATTTCTAATCATGGTACTAACTTGAGGTTCTGAAACCATGAGGTTTGCTGACTCATATGTTTTCTTCCATTCTTTAAAACTTTTGGGGGTATTTGGTGAAGGTTTACAGAGTATATCAGTTTTCCATTCTACAACTCATACCCATTTTGCTTCATTTCATTGTTTGCAGCCCCTACAATATAACATCTCTGATCTTGCTTCTTCCCTGTATTTCTTGATTCCATTTCTCCTTCTTTGTTAACTCTTCTGAACTTTGTCCTTGAGTAAATGCTGTCCTTTTGATCCCAAGTAGTTGCTTTTTGCGGAGAGTGAATACCTTCCTAGCGTTATTATTCCCTCCATAGAACTGTAGATTTTTCAGCTGACAACTGAGCTATGGAGGTGTGCTCATTCCCAGATTTGAAGGGTGTTTAAAGGTGTTTCAGAGATTCCACCAGTCTTCTATTCAATGAGTAAGCCTGGTCTTTTTTAATAAATGATTTTGTTACTTATTTTTTCAAAGTGTAGAAGAAGACCACTATTCTCTTCAACCGCATCAGGGATTGCGGGAAACATGCCCCTATCCCTGGCTTCAAAGTCTCAAGTACTCTTTTCAAAGGTGCTAACTTTGGACACAGAACATCGGCATTACAATAAATCCCTCACTCTCTGCTTAGTAGAAAGTCCATTTCTCACGCACATGGTGCCTGTGGGATAACAGAGAAGACAAGGTGTAATTGCTTGAGAGTCGTGGAGGCCCAATGAGGAGGAGAGTCTATTGAGAGGCACATGGGCGAAGGGTGTGTTTTGTAAATAGATGGGTGTGTGCTCTAACTTTGTCTATGACAGTCAGTCATTGGCAAGGTGGTGGTGCTCATTTTGAGAGTCGCCAAATTCCCGCTGTGAGGGAGGTGTCTTTTGGCAAGTTATCCATCTAGTGCTTCTCAAATCATAATTCTTGGGAGGCTTTGATGCCTACCTGACTTCCTGTCTTTGCAAGCTCTCTCACGTCCACTTGCTGGACTTTCTGAGGACTTGCTTGCAGGCTGAGTCCAATTCAGGTCCGGAAACCACATCTTCCTGCTTAGGGAGAATAAGTCTGCTTTCAATCTGTGGATTTTTTTCTCAATTAAATGGGTGCCTTCTTTCTCTCCTGTGACCAAGCACTTACTTGTAATAGGAGACATGGTTTGCTTCCCACTCTGAACTGTGTGAGGAGCAAATCTTCCATTCCCTATCTGCCTAGAACCTAGAGACTTTGCTGACACTTATTCTGTCTTCTTGGGGTCTCTGGTATTTCACAATTCTAAGAAAAAAGTTCTTCTTTTTTGTATGCCCCCAGGGGGTAGAGGTGAAATAAGATGTCAAAAGCCACAGCTTTTTGTTTCTCAATTCTGTCAATAGTCTTGGGGTCAGATTGTACATTTTGGAAGAAGGAAGAAAGAACTCTATAGCTTTTAAATGCAAGCCCAGTTTACTCTGCTCGCTGCAAAACTTCTGTAATAATGCTCTGTCCTGCCCCACTACACTATCCCACAACCTCCTCATGGCAATTTCCCTGCTCGTATTTTGACTCTGATTTGTCAGTCTAGATGTTTTATTCACAAATTCATTTACTTACACATCAGGCATCTGAAAAGCAATGTGTAATGTTAGCTGCTTTGTGATTGAGAATGGCTAAATAAGACCCTGTCCTTGAATCGAAGGAGGGAATCTTACAGATGGTGTATGATACAGAGGTCATGGCAGAAAAATATATATAGAATATAATAAAAGCATAAGAGTAGGGTCGCATGACCTCGTTAAATGGCACCTTGGGTGAGTTTGGAGAGTCCCTTATGTCTATACCCAAGTCCATTGGACCCAATTTATAGCACTGATACTGGGCCACATATACTTTCCATAGACAAACCCCTTGATTCCTCTTGGACTTATTATTCTTATCTACAAAACAAGGTCTTAAAGGGCTTAGCCTGAGGCTACAATCACCAGATCTCTCCAGTTTAACATACTGGAATGTGGGGAGAGGTCAAACGCTTACAGACATCCTCCCCAGGGTAGTTAAGTCACCAGACTACAGGGTAGGCCTCTAGGGCAGTTAGTCAACCAGACTATATGGCAGGCCTCACTCCCTGCTACTGGGGACAATAAACTATTCCTCCTTGAGGCCTGTGGCCAAGTGTTCTCACCCTACCAATAATGATCTCTATCAACTGAGTCAGGGAACAGGCAAACTGATTGTGACATCCAAAGTTAAGTTATACGCCCATCTTATCAAATGTATACCCCCAATTCCTCCTCTTACTGTTGCATGTATGTCCCTTGACCACCCCTTCTCATTACTGTATTACCTATGGCATAACCCCTCCCTGTGACGTATGTACTCACCTGTAATTAGGGGGCTTGCACGTCCCCAGAGAATATAAAAGGGGCTGGGGCTACCATTAAACTCTCTCTCTCTCTCCCTCCATGTGGACCATCGAGTGGGGCAGAGGTGAGCATGCTACCGTGAATTGTGACTGACTCCCATTTATTTAAATACTTCTATCTCTCAAGCTCTCTATAACTTTACTATGATCCTTACTTATTATCGCTGTACAATTGCACCTACCGGACCCGTAATGATGTGTTAGGGCTGGCTTCCCCTGACACTGGATAGTAAATTCAGAAGCATCATGTTGTGTTGGGTGCCGTTGAGTCTATTCTGACTCATGACATCCACGTGTTACAGAATAACACGAATCCTTTGGACGCCCCAGCTTTTCCATTAGCAGTTGAAAACTTAACTATTACACCACCAAGGTTCCTTTGAAAATATAGGAAAACTAAAAAAGCAAAATTTTATTTTCTGTGAAAAACAGAAGATTGAAAGCTGTAAAGAGGTAACTCCAAAGCTGAAAACAGGGCATTGCTATGTGCTTAGACTTAATCAATTTGAAAATGAGGATGTTTCACTGCTAGTTCAAAGCAGAATTAAAACTTTCATGTAAAAAATTGGCATTGAACATGTTTTTCAGACTTGACATATGGCTTCATTTTTAGCACCTCAGCAACTGTGCTTCTAAGAATTGTCTGGACATACAGACAGTCACTGTTGTTTTACGGTAGTGATAGTTCAAGTATTGGCTACCAGTATTATAGGATATATGATGTTACTAGCTGTGGGAAAGAATGTTATACACTGAGATTGGAAAATGGGTCATATTTTCAAGCATTTAATGTATTTGGCTTCACATCTTTCTGCTAGTGGTTAGAAACTTTGAAAGATAAAACTGATGATGTCACAAATAGACAAATCCCTGTCAGTGACCCAACAATAAAAAGTTTTAGATCCAGAGAAAATTCATGTTCAAAAAAATTTCACAGTGCTCATCAACAGCTAAGTTTCCTAAAGAGAGACAGTGTTGACTGACTTGAAGGGTGATTTGGCAGAGAATGCATTACTGTTATGAAAAGGCTATCAGCTCATTAACTATGATATCAAATTGTTAGTAACTTATTTACTCAATGAAGAACTTAAGAGAAAATGAGCCTGGACCGTATCAGGGGTAGAACTTTCAAGGGGCAGAACTGAAATGGAAATCCACCAAGCTATTTACATTACACCATGCTATAGTTTGTGAAACTTAGCTGTTGATCAGCATTGTGCAAAAACATTTTCAAGATGAATTTGCAATTGTACCTAGAAGTAGAACATTGTTCGAGTTAGCGCCAGAAGATGAGTCCCTCAGGTTGGAAGGTACTCAGATAGGACTGAGGAAGAGCTAGCTGTCTTTTCAAGTAGAGTCCACCATAATGATGTAGATGGAGTGGAGCCTCTGGAGGTAAAACTTTCCAGATCTTCATTTGCTCATGGGGCATGACTCAAAATGAGAAGAAACAGCCGTGAACAACAACACATCCTCAGAATTTGGAATGTATGAGATGTGACTTTAGAAAAACTGGAAGTTGTAGAACATGAAATGGAATGCAGAAAGACTGACATTGTAGGCATTACTGAGCAGATAGGACATCCTTAAAGTTCATCATAGGCCAAATAGTTTGCATGGTGAAAGGGTGGGGGAAGTGAGATTTTTCATATTACAAGTAATATAGATGTTCAGGAATTTGCTATTGACATCCTCTCATCCTCTTAAAGGCTGCACACCAAACTATTGTTAAGAATTCTTATTATGATGAAGAGAAGTCTTTTGTTGTAGACATGACAGGATCAGCTCGAAGGGAGAGAAGTTTGGGATTGTGATAAATTAGGGCTAGAGAGGCCTATGTTTTTATTGGGGCATAGGAAAGGTGGATCGGCTTATATTGGTGAGCAGCCTTTGATTACTCACGTCCCACTGTCCTGCATCTGAAAGGCTGCACTACAGACGCGGTGTAGATCGGCCTTCCATCTCCTTTTTTTCACCACACACACACACACACACACACACACACACACACACACACACACACGGACAATCTACTACTATGTTACAGAGCATCTACATTTGCACATGCATACACCAAATAAGCACCAAAGGATTTAGCAGATCTAAAAACCTGCTCCTGCTTGAGTCTGCAGGGTTGATGAGACATGAGTGGTAAGCAAAATGCCTTGCACCAAGGGATTTGTATGTATTGCCTTCGATGTATTGCCAGAACTGTTTATAGGCTTTATCACTGTTGTGATGTTGGCCTGAAGTCTCTGCTTCATAAGGGTCAGTTCCCAGCCCCTCTAGGCAGGTGCCTCAGGTTGTGAGTGCTGTCCTCCAGCTTTCTACAGCAGCTTTGTCATGCCAGTGTCTCAATGTACCCATACGGCATTGCTTTTGCCTGCCATTTTTGTCCAGGATCTTTACACTTTCTTGACAAGATCTTGTCAAAACTTTTCTGTTGGGGCGTGAGGTTCATTTCCTCCTGCTTGGAATCTAATAAAAGTCAAAGTTGTTAAAGGGAACATCAAGAGAAGGCTTGCTGGACAGAATCAGGCACAAATCTTCAGGCATGTAGGTAGTTACCTTGCATGCCAATGTTGCAAAATCGTGTCTACCTACCTGAATGAGTGAAATCCCTGGGTGTGTGTTCAGCTTTTAAATCCGAGGTTTGAACTTTTGAGTTGTCCAGGAGGTATCTCAGAAGAGAGTTCGGTTTCTGAAGCATCAGTCCTTGAAAACTGTTGGCAGCATAATCCTACTCTGACACACTTGGGCTTGCCATGTATTGGAATCTACTTCCTGGCACCTGGCATTGGTTGGTCATGCTACTAGCACGGGAGCCTTCTTTTGCTTGTGAAGGAGGAGGCTCCTCTGGGAATCCTACAGCAACGCTAGACTGTCTCAGAGGCTTCTGGTTTCCTGGGCCCCGAGGACTGATGAGTTTCGAGACTATCTGGAGGAGGCATCCTGAAACTACAGCCCTGGCCCGCCGAGAACATTTATCTGGGCAGCCAGTTGTTTTTGCCCCATTTGTTTTTTTACTTCAAAATAAGATATGTGCAGTGTGCATTGGAATTTGTTCATAGTTGTTTTTTTTAACTATAGTCCAGCCCTCCAACGGGTCTGAGGGACACTGAACTGGCCCCCTGTGTAAAACGTTTGAGGAGCCCTGCTCTAGAGATTCAGTCAGGGACAATACGGTTCACACAAGGAGGAAGGATGCCCTTTCACATTGTGGCTTATTTACTTCCTTTGCTTCTTTCCGAAAAACTCGCATTTCCCCAACTTTAACCAGATCACCTTGTTTTAATCAGCTTAACTGCTTGCATACAAGGTCATAAAATTTAATTGGGTGTTTGAAACTTATTTTACAAACTGATACTGATTCTAATTTAGGAGCAAGTAAATTCCTACCTGGTTTCTCCCTCGGAATTTATTGGTGCTTCCCTAAAAGAGAGAACTGGGATTACAGAGAAGGGAGCAGGCTTTGGAATTAGACAACCTGGATTTGATTCCCCGATTGCTTTTCATGGGCTTGATTAATTTGTCTTAGTCTCAGTTTTCCGGTACCGAGAATAGGATATTATTTGCTATCCTACAGGGTTGCATTAAGGGATAAATGAAAAAATGGTTGGAAATCTGTCAGCATGTCAGTTGCATTCAAGAAATGTAAGTTGTCCTCGCTTCACATTTGAAATGATTGCCACAATTTGTCATCGTTAGGGGGGAGTCTACAATCTATTTTCTAATGTATCACGCTGAACAGAATGGTGCTAAATCACACTCAGAACCACTCCGTAGTACTGCTCAGCCCAAAGCTAAGGCGACTTGTTAATTAATTAGATTTCTTTTTAGCCCTGTGTGCTGCAAAGTACAACCAGTGGGAAAAGTAGGACATCGTTGTCACAAAGCCTGAATTCAAAGGGAATTTTATGACATACATTGGGGGTCTGGGGGCAGCATACTCTCAATCACAGGCACACAGCGATCATGAGGGAATGGTTTGGATATTTTCTCTGAACACACCTAAGTGTCTTTGACGAGTGTCAAACAGAGCTCAAATTACAAATCCTTTTTGTATGAGATGGAAGATCCTGATTATCAGAAGATTCTAAATTGTTGACCTTCCTGTTCATCGAGTGCTTGTTAAATAAACAGCCAACTACCCATCAGAGTCACCACTGCATTTAGGATATAGTGACCAGTTTCCAGAGGTGGACTCTGAAGCTTGGATGATTTCAGGGAGACATTAGAAAATATCCAGAAGGGTCTAATCACAGAGTAGCAGCTAATTACATCCAAGACTATAAATGCTTTTAGCCTCATTGACCTCAAAAATATCTATTGGACCTCAATTATGCTATTAAATACATGGTTATAATTTTCAGTCAATTGGGATTAAAGTATAAGGAAGAAGAAGATAATTTATGACAAAAATGCTTACACAATCATGGATGAATTGATACATTATTATTTTTTATTCAGAAGAGTGTCAACGAATTAATGTTATAGTTACAAATCTTTCTTGCATGGCAGGACTTTGTTTGTCATGCTTTTCAATGGATTGGCAAGGATAGTAATAAAAGACCAAAGTTAAGCCTCGCAAGTTAACATCCTAATAATTACCCTTTATATGGAGTCCCAGTGGAAAGCACCTACTCCTAATACGCTCTGATCTTCTTATTAGACTGATTTTGGAATGTGTTTCTTAATTCTTCATCCTGTAGCTTTTTCCTGATGGATCCTTGGCAGAATGATTCAATGACAGTCTTGTTTCTGGAGATCCAGGCACCGTACAGTTAAGGAGTCAACAAAAAGATCATGGGGAAATGGAATGAAAAGATAATGGAATTTTCCCATTAACTTTTTGAAACTTCCTGGTACTAACTTTAGTCAAGAAAACCTACAGGAGCACCACTCCTTATTTAGGGTGGATGCCACTTATGTAGTGTCCTTTGTGCTTTGCCAATTGTCTTGTGTAGATCCTGGAATGACTGATATTACCTGTCATCAGTATTTGAAGACTAAGGTTACTAGTAAGGGATAACTTTTTGGTATAGGAATAAGAAACCTACTGGAAATGCTAGAATGAGTTTTATTTTACTGTCTTCTCCTTCTCACCCTCTGGTAGAGATCGTAATCTCTATGTACCATGCCCACCACTTTTTCTCATGTGAAACCTGTGCAAAGATCAAGAGGCAGTTGTATGAACAGAACAAGGGCATGATGCATGGTTTAGAATCAGGAAAGGCTGTATCCTCTTACCATACTTAATCAATCTGTATACCGAGGATATCATCAGAGAAACTGGGTTATATGAAGAAGGATCTGAGGTAGACTTATTAACAACCTGCAATATACAAATGACAAAACTTGCTTGCAGAAAGTGCCAATGTCTTGCTGATGAAGATAATGGATTTCGGCCTTCAATATAGACTACAACTCAATGTAAAGAAAATAAAAAACCTCAGAACTGAACCAATAGGTAACATCATGATAATTGGAGGAACTATTGAAATTTTCAAAGATTTTGTCTTGCTTGGATCCATAATCAATGCTCATAGAAGCAGCAGTCAAGAGATCAAATAACACATTGCAACAGGTAAATCTGCTGCACACGATCTCTTTGGAGTATTGATACGCAAGGGTGCTATTTTAAACTAAGGTGGGCCTGACTCAAGCCATGGTATTTTCAATTGCCTCATAAGCATGTGAAAGTTAGCCCTCGAATAAGGAGGATCAAAGAATAATTGATGCTTTAAACTATAGTGTTTGTGAAGAATATAGAAAGTACCATAGAAGGCCAAAAGAACAAGCAGGTCTGTCTTGGAAGAAGTACAGTCGGAATGTTCCTTAGAAGTAAGGATGAATATACTTCAACTGCAGTATTTGAACCTAGTTCCTGGAGAACGACATCATGCTTGCTAATGTAGAGAAGCATTGAACAAGAGGAAGGCCCTTGACAGGATGGATTGACACAGTGACTGCAACCATGGGCTCAAACATAGCAATAGTTGTGAGGATGGTGCAGGATCAAGTGGTATTTTGTTTGGTTGTACATGATGTTTCTATGAGCTGGCACTAACTCCATGTCACCCAATAACAACAACAGCTTGAATGAAGCCAAAGGGTGAAGGTAAAGAAGGAAGACATGACCAGGGCTATATATTCATTGAACAATCCATGTCTCAATAGCATAGGAAAACCCAGCAAGCAGATGCATCTGCCCCCTCAAGTCAAATTTGCCAAGTGTATTCTGATAGCCTTTCATGTGACATGCCCTTCTCACCAACCTTCAAAATCCTATAAAACTCTTTGGATCTAGGCTGTCTTAGAAGTGTTTAGAGTCAGAGAACAAGCCTAAAGGAGGATAGCACAACTGAACCAAGTTGAAAGCAATCTTGTGACTTGCTTAGACATTTATGGCAAGAAGACAGGAACCTGGAAGCCTTGAACTATTGAGATGGTCTCCAAAGTTAGTTTAACTGAATGTTTGAGGTCTAATTCTTTTTGGCTTTTTAATAGGATTTTAATTTTGTGAGTGCTTCATCCCAAATTTAGTCAGACAATGAGGAACCACAAGCAACCCCTTAATGAAGAAACTAAACCTAAGAAGCTGCTATCATGAAGGGTAGTCACTGAAAACTAAGTTGGGATGTAGAATAGAAGCTTAGTGACTCAGTTATTAAAAGCTACTACCAAAATGGTCCGTGATTTGAACCCACAGTCACTTTCAAGAGGAAGATGTGGCAGTTGGCTTTAGCCTTGGAAACCCTGCGGGGCCTGCCTTGTAAGGTCAGAATTGACCTCACAACAGTGAATTGGGGGGCGGGTAGCAGAAAGTCAAATATTCACATGTCAACATAACTTTAATTAGAGTTACACATTATGATTCCAAAAGTGAGTCTTTTTTACCCTCCGCCTGTGAGATTCATGACAATAGGAAATTTTAAACAGCTCAGATGAATTGCAAAAAATCAAGACATGGGTAATGAAAATGATAAAGGAGCTGGAAGAGCTGATTTATGAGGGAAGATGAGAAGAGTGTAACATGGATAGTTTGGCTTAGTGAAGAACATAGCTTCTTTGATTAATAACTATGCATTCTTGAAGTGCATAAGAACTAAGAAAAAACCAGAAAGTTTTGGGTGTGGAAACATGAATAATGGAATCAATTAAGAACTGAAAATGAGGTTGAGTATGAAACTAAAAATATCTTTCTGGATTTTTCAGAAGGGCCACTTGAGGTACTTTTAACATTATATATTTTCTAATCAGATAGCTAAGTTCTTAATATTTTTGTTTCTTCAAACAAAAGAGCAAAATTCCAAAGGGCAATAAAAGGGTGCTTTTCATCATCTGGGGTACAGAGTAAATGTATTCTGTGGCTCAGGCCTTCAGGACAATCGATCTTAAATCTAATGTACTTGAACATAATGATTGAGAGGGGGCGCTAGTTTTTCTCTGCTAAGCTCCTCCTAGACCCTTGTGGAAGACAAGACTACAGAGGCCAGGGCATTGACAACACTTATCAAAGATGCCCTGAACACACACTGTCACATTTTATGAGGAATCTAATTTCATTCAGAAGTTGGGAATTATCTGGAATTAAATTAAAAATAAAATATTTACATGCCAGTAAGATTATGTTAGCAACATAATGGCAGAGACGTGATGTTAGAGACTGCTATGGCAGAGACTACAAGTCCACCTAAGGTAGGAGTAAGGTTGGTGGTCAGGTATGTCAGAGAGTCCAGGCGGTGCCATGATTAAGTTCATGGACTTGGTTTGAAATTCAGGGTGACCATCTACTAATTGTTCAGTCTAAGTGAGGGTCAGTTATGTGTCTTTATGGGAGAATAAGAGTCGGGGTGGGAATGGGAAGGTGGGAATACTTTTATTACTCCATGAGAACCCAAGCCAAACCACATTGTCTTGTGGAGTTGATTCTGAAGCACAGAGACTCAGTAGAGTTTCTGAGGCTGCACATCTTCATGGGAGCAGAGAGCCTCATTTTCTCCCAGAGAGCAAATGGGTGGGTAAAAATTACTGACTGGTGACTAAGGGCGATACAGGGGACAGCACCGGAGACACAGTGTGGGAATTGCACCTGACCTGATTCCACCACACCGAGGCAAATCACTGGGGGAGTGCAGTGGAACAGCAAGGGAATGGAGTAGCAAGGTCCCCAGGGAATGCTGAAAGTGGACTTTGGGGCCAGGGTGTGGTGCCCCAACAGACTGGACTGGAAAACACTCCTAAGGGCCAGCAAATGATCCCTGAACTAACTACAAGCTTTTCTCTTGTGAAGTGTTTTGTTTTGTCCTTTGTCAGTGGTTTGTTTTTGTTGTTTTGTTGTCTGGTTGTATACTGTTGCTTTGTTTTCCTCTGTCTTGTTTTTGGTGCATGTTAGTGTCTCCACAGGTCTGTCTGAATAGGACAGGCTGGATGAACTATCTGGAGGAAAAACAACGAGACCGACAGTTCCGGGGGGACTTGGGGTGAGGGGATAGTGGGGGCAAGGAAGTGGTGTTAACAAACACAGGGACAAGGGAACAACATGGGACCCAAAATGGTAGAGAGGGGGGAGTGGCAGGCCTGGTGGGAAATGATCAAGGGTAAGGTTTGCTTAGAGAAGAGATATACTCTAGCCCAGGTGGCAACGAAGCATGGTTGTAGGGCAGGAGGAAAGTCAAGGGAGATGGAGGAAAGAGCTAGGAGTCAAAGGGCATTTATGGAGGTCTAGACAAAGACATGTACATGCAAATATATATAGGAGGATGGGGAAATAGATCTATGTGTCTATATTTATAGGTTAAGTATTAAGGTGGCAGAAGGACCTTGGGCCTCTACTCAAACACTCCCTCAATGTACGAATACTTTCTTTTATTAAATTGGAACTCTATGATGCTTACTCTCCCGACACAACTGCTGGAGCCAAAGTGGGTGAACAAGTAAATGTGGTGAAGAAAGCTGATGGTGCCCGGCTATCAAAAGAGATAGTGACTGGGGTCTTAAAGGCTTGAAGATAAACAAGTGGCCATCAAGCTCAGAAGCAACAAAGTCCACATGCAAGAACACACCAGCCTGTGTGATCGAGTGGTCCTGAAGGGATCAGTTATCAGGTATCAAAGAACAAAAAAATCATTTCATTGACTGCACACCTCCATGATACAATTGCTGAAGACAAATGGGTGCATAAGCAAATGTGGTGAAGAAAGCTGATGGTGCCCGGCTATCAAAAGAGATAGTGTCTGGGGTCTTAAAGGCTTGAAGGTGAACAAGCGGCCATCTAGCTCAGAAGCAAAAAAGCCCACATGGAAGAAGCACACCGGCCAGTGTGATCACAAGGTGCCAAAGGGACCAGGTATAAGGCATCATGCAAAAAAAAAAAAGATATGTGTGTATGTGTATACGTATGTATGTGTGTGTATGTATGTATATATATGTGTGTATATATACCATATGTATGTATATATATGTATGTATACATACCATATTGAATGAAGGGGGAAGTGCAGAGTGGAGACCCAAGGCCCAAGTGTTGGCCAATGGAGATTCCCCTCATAGAGGGGTTTAGGAGAGGAGATGGGTTAATTAGGGTGCGAGGTAATACCGATGAAGAACACAGCTTTCCCCCAGATCCTGGATGCTTCCTCCCCCCAACTACCATGATCCGAATTCTACCTTGCAGGGCTGGATAGGGCAGAGGTTGTACACTGGTACATATGAGGGCTGGAGGCACAGGGAATCCAGGGTGGATGATACCTTCAGGACCAAGGGTGTAAGGGGCGATGCTGGGAGACTGGAGGGTGAGTGGGTTGGAAAGGGGGAACTGATTACAAGGATCCACATGTGACCTCCTCCCTGGGAGATGGACAGCAGAGAAGGGGGGAAAGGGAGACTCCGGATAGGGCAAGATATGACAAAATAACAATGTATAAATTACCAAGGGCACATGAGGGAGGGGGGAGTGGGGAGGGAGGGAAAAAAAAGAGGACCTGATGCAAGGGGCTTAAGTGGAGAGCAAATGCTTTGAGAATGATTGGGGCAGGGAATGTATGGATGTGCTTTATACAATTGATGTATGTATATGTATGGATTGTGATAAGAGTTGTATGAGTCCCTAGTAAAATGTAAAAAAAGAAAAAAAATTACTGACTGGAGCTAACCCACGACATCACCAGAGTTCTTTTCCACGAGAAAATTTGGGTTATTTCACATCTCTACATGGTTTAAACTATGGCTTATCCTAAACTTTGAATAGTCTGACGTGTCTAAATATAAAAACGTAATAGACATTCAGTCTTGTTATATTTCATTATGTGTAATAACCAGTCACTTTATTTCTCTTTTTTCTTTAGTGTTAATTTTCTAGTTTTATTTAAATTTTACCCATGACTGATTTTTTTAAATTCAAATAGATATTTTGCTATAGTTTTAGGGTTTCTGGTCTTACTATAAAATCTGGTAGCTCTTGAATAGATTCTGGCTGGATGATCCCTTTTGTATCACAGTGGAACTTTGTGGGGTTTTCAGGAATGATTTTTCTCTGGAAGAGGTCAGCAATCCTTTTCTCTGACACAACGCTGGTGGACTTTAAGCTCCAACCTTTTTAGAAGCTGAGTGTGTTAACAATGAACTACCCAGGGACTCAATCACAAGCCATCTCAAATCCTTTATGGAAGAAGGCATGATGTAATAATATATAAAGGATGTGTTAGGTTGGGGTCTTTAAAGAAGCAGAACCAGAGGGAAATTTACATCAAGAATATTGCTCACATAGTTGTAGAAGTGGATGAGTGCAGCCCAATTCAAGTCCATAGGTCAGACACTCAACTGGAGGGTTCTCCTCTCTTGAGTGCTGTGGGGGCTGATGAACCAGGAAGTAGGACTATGAAGCTGTATTAGCACAGCTGGGTGGATTTCAGCAGGTTAGGCTTGTGGCAGCAATGTCAAATGAATCGAAAGTTGTCCAGTCAGATGGTAGGTCAGATACTACCAGGATCAGCAGGCAAGTTCAAAGAAATGGAGGTTTGACAAAACAGTTGTAGAATATAGTCCAGCAGAAAAATCTAAGAAACTCTTCAAAGTGTCTACTTGCATGGCTAATTGTTCTCACTCCCAAGGAAACAATCTTGTGCAATCTTCTTTTGGTAATGATTTCTTTTAAAATGTTTAGTACCAGACTAGTTCCATTTTGTCATATTGTCAGTTTGTCGTACTGTGGTGGCTTGTGCGTTGCTGAAAGCTCTGTCACTGGCATTTCAAATGCCAACAGGGACACCCATAGAGAACAGGTTTCAGCAGAGCTTCCAGACTAAGAACAGATCGAGAAGAAGAAATAGGATGCCAACTTCTGAGTAAATAGCCACAGAAAACTTTATGGATAGAATTGAAAGAGTATCAGATACTCAAAACCATGACAAAATGCAGAACCTTGCTGGATACAGTACCAGAAAAGGAGCCTTTCAGCTCAGAACGCACTCAGAATATGAGTGGAGAAGAGCTGCCTTTTCAAAGTAGAGTCGAGTCTATTGACATGAATGGAGAGTGGGAGTAATGTCTTTGGGACTTTCATTTCCTGATGGGGCACAACTCAAGATAAGAAGAAACATCTGCAGACATCAATTAATAATCAGAACTTAGAAGGTATGGATTATGAATTGGAGTAAATTTTAACTTATAAAAAGGAAATGAAGCACATAAAATGGACATTTCAGGCATTTGTGAACTGAAAGGGCCACTTTGAAGCTTAAAATCATGCAGTTAACTTTGTGGGGAATACAAGAGTCAAGAGGAGTGATCTCCTGTTAGTGGTCAAAAAGGACTTTTCAAGATGTGTCTTGAAGTACAATGCCGTCTGTGATAGGATTATATATATATATATATATATATATATATATATATATATATATCCACATTTAATCATTCAATAAATACAATAATTATTCAAATTTATGCACTAACTACCAAAGCTAGTGATTTAGATATTGAAGAATTCCCCAAATACCTTGTCTGAAATTGATCAAGCTTATAATCCAGATTCATCGACAATTAATGGTGATTGCAATGCAAAAGATGGAAACAAAGAGGATGGAACAGTAGTTGGAAAATATGGACTTGGTGATAGAAATGAAGCTGGAGATTGTATGACAGAATTTTGTATAACTTTTTATTACAAATAGCTTTTTCCAACAGCACAAAATGTGAGTTTACATGTGGATTTCTCCAGAAGAAATACACAGAAATCAAATTGACTACGTTCTTGAGAAGAGATGATGGAGAAACTCAATATCAACAGCTAAAACTGAGGCAGGGACTGACTGTGGAATAGAAAACCTATAGTTCATATGTAAGTTCAGGTTGAAGCTGAAGAAAGTTAACGCAAGTCACTGAGAGTCTAAATATGATTTTGATTCTACCATGCCTGAGTTTTACGAACACCTCAGGAGCAGAGTTTAGACATTGAACACCAATGACAGAAGGCCAGAAAAGGTGTAGGAGGGCATCAAGAACATCAGACAAGAAGAAAGCCAAAGGTCATTAAAAACACAGGAAAAAAGAAGAGACCAAAATGGATGTCAGAAGAGACTTTGAAACTTGCTCATCATCATAGATTAGCAAAGGCCCGTGGAGGAAATAATGACGGAATAGCCGGCCAGAAAAATTAAAGGGACATATTGAGAAGACAAAGTACATTACGATAACGAAATGTGCAAAGATCTAGAGTTGGAAAACAAAGAAAAAGAAGAGCATCCTCCGTATATGTTAAACCAAGAGAACTAAGAAACAATTCAAGCCTCAAGTTGAAATATTGATTCTATGTGTAAAATATTGAATGATGTAGAAAGCACCAAAAGAAAATGCAAAGAATACACAGTCACTGAATCTGCAAGAATTAGTCTACATTCAACCCCTTCAAGGGGTAGCATATGAGCAAGAAGTAAAGGAGCCGAAGGAAAAACTTCAAGCTGCACTAAAAGCATCAGCTCCAAACACGGATTTGATGGAATTGTTAGAATACCAATTGAAATGCTTCAGCCAGCTGAGAAAACACTGCAAGTATTCAGTACTTTATTCCAGGAAATTTGGGAAACAGTTACTTGGTCAAGTGACTGGAAGGAATCCTTATTTGTACCCTTCCCAAAATAAAGTGACCCAATAGGATGCTTAAAGTATTGAACTGTATCCTTAATATCACATGCAGATACAGTTTTGCTGCACATCATCCCACAAGCCCTATATCCACAGGGAGTGGCTAGAAATTCATGCTGCATTCAGAAGATGAGATGTAATAAGGGATATCATTGCTGACGTCAGATGGATCTTGCCTGAAGCAGAGAATTCCAGAAAGATGTTTACTTGATTTGCTTATGTTTTATTGACTATGCTCATGCATCTGACTACGTGGATCATAACACACTGGATAGCCTTGAGAAGAACGGGAATCCCAGAACACCACATTGTGATCATAAGGCCGTTGTGCGAACAACGCAAAGGGATACTGCATGACTGAAAATCAGAAACGTGTGTGTCAGGGTTGTATCCTCTCGCTATAGTTATTGAATCTGCATGCTTAGGAAATAATTCTCACATAGGAATTATGGCTAGAAAGGGTTCTATTAAGTGACCATAACTTACTTCTCATTACTGCTTGATGGCTCGCAGCAGATCCGATCATTAAGTTGATTACATCATGTTAGATAGCATCCTGGAAGAGGCGTCCACTGTGAAAGCACCGAAAATCCTCGCCCAGCCAAGTTGACAGAAAACCTACCTCTCACGAGGGGGCTTCAAAAATATCTTTTAACTCAATTTTCTCATGAAATTTTTGAGGCTTTTCATGAATATATATGTTTAGAAAAAAGATATTAAACACAATTTTATGTGTTATTTGGGAATATAATCTCAATTAATTAAAAAATAGAGAAATTTGTATCAATGAAAAATAGCAAGTTATGGTTGCCTGATTACCCCTGGATTGTGGAAAGAGGGGAGTTTGGGAAGGGCAAGCCCGAAGGCTTAGGTATCGTGGCAACATGTGGGCTGCATAGAGGGCCCTCAGTATGGTGTCGGCGTGTATAAAATGCTCGCTCAGCTCGATCCCGAGGAACTTGGCATCAAGGTTGACTTGTGCGACTGATATGATAAAACTAGGGTAGCAAGGACTCTAAAGGACAGTTGGATTCTGCATGTGTTGCCTGTGACTTGGTTCTCTGTTCCTCAATTTGTACCTTCTGTCCCTTTCTGATAGGAATATTTTCTGTCCTTGTTATTTTATTTTCTGGGAACTAGTTGAACGTGCAATGGTTCTATTAACAGTCTTGGCATCTAAAGTTCTTCACACCAAATGCTTTGTAAGCATCAACCAATTCAATCATTTTCATACCTCTTTATTCCCTCATCCTAAAATCTTTGTGCCATCTCCACACATAATCAGAATAAAATCAACAAAACTGAAAGCCCACGCTCTACAGGTAGAGTTTGAGATCAGAGAATGGATTGACTGGGCTGACTTGCTTGGGATAATTGTTGTGAGGATATAGCTTCTGAGGATCAACTTATAACCCTCTCCAAGGGGCACAAACAACAGAAAAGTAGGTGAGGGGCGAAGGAGGACAATGTAAAATAAGAAAATAATAATCTATAACTTATCAAGGGTTCACAAGGGATGGGGAAGAAATGGGGAGCTGATATTAGGGACTCAATGGGAAGAGAATGTTTTGAAAATGATGATGGCAGCATATGTGCAAATGTGCTTGACTCGCTGGATGAATGTCTGGATTGTGATAAGAGATGTAAGAGCCCCAATGAAAGTATTTTTTTAAGTATTTAAAAAAAGAGAAAGGAAAACATAGAAAAGAAAAGATGGGGAACTGGAGCTGATAGTAAAACAAATATCTCCTGTGAAGGAGATACTGAATAAGAAGAGAAATCCATAATACGAGATGGACGCAGTTTACCAGGCCAAGCCCCACACTCCGACCAAGGGAAACAAGTCTGGTAAACCAATGCACACCAGACAGCAGAGTGAGATGAGGAAATGGAGACGCAGAGAGCATAAATTATGTGTTTGGGGTCACTAGTTCTATTTCTTATTGGATCCTCTATAGATGGGCACTGATTCATGCACACATTTCTTAAGGAGGCTGATGACACAACAATTAAGTATCACTC